>NC_135233.1:77775000-79104285 GCF_051348905.1 Ranitomeya variabilis | reverse complement strand
CACCGCAGCGGTAAAAACCTGTACAATGTAACCAGGTGCGAGAGACATTGCCAGAATTGAAAAAACTGGGAGAAAGAATGTCAGATAACGTAGTGGCCTTCTTTGCAACCACTTGACACCCTGAAGACAAAATCTTAGAAAGAATTTCGTCCTCATATAAAATAGGGATGTTTTTTAAAATAAGAGATTTAATACTATTATATTGAGGACTGTATTTAATAGAGCAAAATGTCTTTTGATTTTGATTAGAATTCCTCTCCCTATTTTTTGGCGAGAGCATATCGCTCCGTTTTTTCTTTTTCACTATATTTTTAGCTCTAACGAGCGACCAATTAGAGTAGCCTCTTTTTTTCCAATCTTCTGCAGCACGAGTCAATTTCTTGCCTGAGAATACCAGCATCATTGCAGTTTCTAGTTATCCTGGTTAATTCACCTACTGGTATGGATTTAATAGTATGTCCAGGATGACTACTAGACGCATGCAAGATGCTGTTACCCGACAATGGTTTACAATATGTAGAAGTGGTGATGACATCACCTACAACACCACGCAACGTCAGATCCAAAAAAGAAATTACATGTGAATCAGTGTTACAAGTAAAACGAAGATTAAATTAATTAGAATTAAGATAACTCAAAAATTCCGGTATGGCAGACACATCGCCACTCCAAATAAGGAGCATATCATCGATGTATCTGCCATACCAGAATATATCCGAAAAAAACGGATTGCAGTCCGAGTATAGAAACAATTCCTCCCAATAAGACATGACCAAATTGGCCACGGATGGTGAATGTTTACCTCCCATAGAGACTCCTTTCCATTGGAGAAAAAACTGTTGATCAAAAGAAAAATAATTATGAGTCATCAGAAAATAAATAGCTTGCATAATGTAATTGCACAAATCGATAGTATAATTACTGTATTTGTGCAGATGAAATTCAAGCGCTTGAATGACAATATTCTGTGGGATACATGTATAAAGAGAGATGACATCGCAGCCTATCCAATGGAAACTGTCACTCCATACAGTATTAGAAAGTTGATGCAAGACATCCCTTGAATCTCTCAAAAATCCTGGAACTCTCATGACAAGAGGCTGCAACAGAGAGTCCACCCATTGACTTAAATGTTCCATAAGGGAACCCATCCCAGATATAATAGGACGCATTGGAGGAGGTGTAGTGCCCTTGTGCACTTTGGGCAAGCCATACATCGTGGGTATAATAGGATGACCCACCTTCAGATATTCCACATGCGTTTTAGTAAGTATACCCAAAGCTGCACCATCATCTACTAGGCTACACAATTCATTCTTAAAAGAAAATGTGGGATCTGAAGGCAATCTCTTATATGTCGTACTGTCACTGAGCAGACAATTAATTTGATCTTTATATGTCGATGTGTCCATCACTACTATTAAACCACCTTTGTCTGCCTTTTTTATAGTGATCTCGTTCATGTTTCTGATTTCTTGAAGAGCTTTGCGCTGCTTCAAATTAAGATTACCTTGACATGCTTTCTGCTGAACAGATATATCTAGAGATCTCAAGTCCCGTTCGATAACAGCTTGAAATCTATCCATGCAATCTACTCTCGATTGAATAGGATAGAATAATGGATTTTTGGTGTTAAATTGTTCAGCTTGATTTACATCTCTATTCATGGATACATTGAGATTATTTAGATCATTCAAATTTCTCAATAAACATTGTTCATTAAATGTGAGATCACAATATTCATTCTGAACAGTAGAAACACCCTCAGTTGCAACCGATTCCTGTCCGAAAAAATGTCTTTTAACTGTTAGGTTACGAATGAATGTATTAACATCCATTAATGTATGAAACAGGTCAAACCGCTGATCCGGTGCATATTTAAGTCCCAGAGAAAGTACTTGCAATTGTTCCACTGAAAGATTACAACTAGAAAAATAGTGAAAAACCAGCTCACCTATTAGGCATTTGTTGTGGGGAAGCCCGGATACCGTGCAGTCATCACGTGGAACGATAAGATAAAAGGAAAAAGAAATCCAGCTTCCAAAAATATCAAAATTTATTGAAGATAAAATCCAAAGTCCAATGACATGGTTCACAGGAGAATGAGTAGCAGCAGGCTACGCGTTTCGAACAATTAGTTCTTTTTCAAAGCTGCTCACTATGCATCACAGTATGGTTAAATAGCAGCTGTGACAAATCACAGTGAGTAAATTTATCACCTGACACATAAGTGAATATATACAATAAAAACATCAAAAATAACAAAGACAAAGGACTAAACGTACTAACTCCTCTGATGCATCTGAGCGCCGAGTTTCTTTCAGCTCTTCAGACGTGGATTCTACGGATAATGGTTCTAATGAAGTTTGCGTAGATGGAAATATCAATCAAAGTATGGATAATACTAATACTTACTATCGCAAACCAAGAAGACATAATTCAAAAAACGCAAGAGGCGCGGGGGCCGCAAGCATCGCAGGAAATTTCCGAATGGCTACCCGCAACAGGAAATAACATCTACTTTTCAAGGTGATTTTTCTAACGTTATAAATATTTCTAGTTGTAATCTTTCAGTGGAACAATTGCAAGTACTTTCTCTGGGACTTAAATATGCACCGGATCAGCGGTTTGACCTGTTTCATACATTAATGGATGTTAATAGATTCTCCTAACCTAACAGTTAAAAGACATTTTTTCGGACAGGAATCGGTTGCAACTGAGGGTGTTTCTACTGTTCAGAATGAATATTGTGATCTCACATTTAATGAACAATGTTTATTGAGAAATTTGAATGATCTAAATAATCTCAATGTATCCATGAATAGAGATGTAAATCAAGCTGAACAATTTAACACCAAAAATCCATTATTCTATCCTATTCAATCGAGAGTAGATTGCATGGATAGATTTCAAGCTGTTATCGAACGGGACTTGAGATCTCTAGATATATCTGTTCAGCAGAAAGCATGTCAAGGTAATCTTAATTTGAAGCAGCGCAAAGCTCTTCAAGAAATCAGAAACATGAACGAGATCACTATAAAAAAGGCAGACAAAGGTGGTTTAATAGTAGTGATGGACACATCGACATATAAAGATCAAATTAATTGTCTGCTCAGTGACAGTACGACATATAGGAGATTGCCTTCAGATCCCACACTTTCTTTTAAGAATGAATTGTGTAGCCTAGTAGATGATGGTGCAGCTTTGGGTATACTTACTAAAACGCATGTGGAATATCTGAAGGTGGGTCATCCTATTATACCCACGATGTATGGCTTGCCCAAAGTGCACAAGGGCACTACACTGTTGTGAACTCTGTTTTCGGGCTCCCTCTTGTGGTCACAGGTGGTATGGTGTGACTTTTGTTTTGGGCTCCCCCTGGTGGCTTTGTTTGTTATCCTGCGGATCTGTGGCTTATCAGCTGCCTCATTATTCACTGGGAGGTTCCTATATAGCTCTGTTTCACTTCCACTTGTTGCCGGCTGTCAATATATTCAGTGCCTTTCTGATTACTCCTGATAATCTTCGGTTTCTGTCTCTTCAGGAGAAGCTAAGTTCTGTTTAATCATTTTTTGCTCATCAGTCTGCAATATTATTTCCGTGTATTATGAGTTTAGTCCAGCTTGCTAATATGTGATTTTGCCGCTGGTTAACTCTGGGGTCAGAGTTGCTTCCCCCGCATCGTGAGTCGGTGCGGGGGCTCGAGCAATCTCTGCGTGGATTTTTTGAATAGGGTTTTAAATTGACCGCACAGTTCCCTTTCTATTTTCTGCTATCTAGTGTTAGTGGGCCTCATTTGCTAAATCTAATTTCATCTCTGCGTTTGTGCTTTCCCCTTAACTCACCGTTAATATTTGTGGGGGGCTATTCTATATCTTTGGGGTCATTTCACTGAGGCAAGCGAGGACTTTCATTCCCTCTAGGAGTAGTCAGTTTCTCCGGCCGTGACGAGACGTCTAGGAATTTTTTAGGTAACGTTCCACGGCTACTTTTAGTTGTGTGCGGATAGGATCAGGTTGCGGTCAATTCAGTTACCACTTCCCCAGAGTTTGTAGTCTGTTCAGGTACTTGGCTAGTCCGACTTGCGATCCTTGCCACTAGGATCAAAACAGTACAGCCGGCCCGTAAAGTGTTAATTGCATGGCAGAAGCAGGAGAAAAGAAGCCTTGAGAATTTTTTTTTAATTTTTTCAGCTGCCGTGTGTCTAGCTGCTGTGTGTCTTGCTTCTCTCCTCCTCTTAATCTTGGTGTGGCTCTGAACTCAGCTGCTGATATGGATATTCAGAGTTTGGCCTCCAGTGTAGATCATCTTGCTGCAAGGGTACAAAGTATTCAGGATTTTGTTGTTCACAGTCCTATGTCAGAGCCTAGAATACCTATTCCGGAGTTGTTTTCTGGAGATAGATCTAGGTTCCTGAATTTTAAGAACAATTGTAAATTGTTTCTTTCTTTGAAACCTCGTTCCTCTGGTGATTCCGTGCAGCAAGTTAAAATTATTATTTCCTTCTTGCGTGGTGACCCTCAAGATTGGGCCTTCGCATTGGCGCCAGGGGATCCTGCATTGCTCAGTGTGGATGCGTTTTTTCTGGCCCTTGGATTGCTCTATGAGGAACCTAATCTTGAGAACCAGGCTGAAAAAGCGTTGTTGGCCCTCTCTCAGGGGCAAGATGATGCAGAGGTGTACTGCCAGAAGTTTCGGAGGTGGTCGGTGCTTACTCAGTGGAATGAGTGTGCCCTGGCTGCAAATTTCAGAAAGGGTCTTTCTGAGGCCATTAAGAATGTCATGGTGGGGTTCCCTACACCTGCAGGTCTGAATGAGTCAATGACTCTGGCCATTCAGATTGATCGGCGTTTGCGGGAGCGCAAACCTGCGCACCATTTGGCGGTGTCTTCTGAACAGACACCAGACTCTATGCAATGTGATAGAATTCTGACCAGAAGTGAACGGCAAAATTATAGACGGCAAAATGGGTTGTGCTTTTACTGTGGTGATTCAGCTCATGTTATCTCAGCATGCTCTAAGCGCAAAAAAAAGGTTGATAAATCTGTCACCATCGGTACGTTACAGCCTAGGTTCATTTTGTCTGTTACCCTGATTTGTTCTCTGTCATCTTACCCGGTTATGGCTTTTGTAGATTCAGGTGCTGCCCTGAGTCTGATGGACTTCTCATTTGCCAGGCGCTGTGGTTTTGTTTTGGAGCCTTTAAAAATCCCTATTTCACTAAGGGGAATTGATGCTACACCATTGGCTGCGAATAAACCACAGTACTGGACACAAGTGACCATGTGCATGACTCCTGGTCATCAGGAGGTGATTCGCTTTCTTGTATTGCATAATCTACATGATGTTGTCGTGTTGGGCCTGCCATGGTTACAGACTCATAATCCAGTCTTGGATTGGAAAGCAATGTCTGTGTCAAGTTGGGGTTGTCAGGGAATTCATGGCGACGCTCCTGTGGTGTCAATTGCTTCTTCCACTCCTTCTGAAGTCCCTGCGTTTTTGTCAGACTACCAGGACGTATTTGATGAGCCCAAACTCAGTTCTCTACCTCCTCATAGGGATTGTGATTGTGCTATAAATTTGATTCCTGGTAGTAAGTTTCCTAAGGGACGACTTTTCAATTTGTCAGTGCCGGATCATGCTGCCATGCGGAGTTATATAAAGGAGTCCTTGGAGAAAGGACTTATTCGCCCCTCCTCCTCCCCTCTTGGTGCGGGGTTCTTTTTTGTGGCTAAGAAGGATGGTTCCCTGAGACCTTGTATTGATTATCGCCTTCTAAATAAAATCACGGTCAAATTTCAGTATCCTTTGCCATTGTTGTCTGATCTGTTTGCTCGCATTAAGGGGGCTAGTTGGTTCACCAAGATAGATCTTCGTGGTGCGTATAACCTTGTGCGTATTAAGCAGGGTGATGAATGGAAAACTGCATTTAATACGCCCGAAGGCCATTTTGAGTACTTGGTGATGCCTTTTGGACTTTCTAACGCTCCTTCTGTCTTTCAGTCCTTTATGCACGACATCTTCCGCGAATATCTGGATAAATTTATGATTGTGTATCTGGATGATATTCTGTTTTTTTCTGATGATTGGGAGTCCCATGTTAGGCAGGTCAGGATGGTGTTTCAGGTCCTGCGTGCCAATGCTTTATTTGTGAAGGGCTCAAAATGTCTTTTTGAAGTCCAGAAGGTTTCTTTTTTGGGTTTCATTTTTTCTCCTTCTACTATTGAGATGGACCCAGTCAAGGTTCAGGCTATTCATGACTGGACGCAGCCTACATCTGTTAAGAGTCTTCAGAAGTTCTTGGGTTTTGCTAATTTTTACCGTCGTTTCATCGCTAATTTTTCTAGCGTGGTTAAACCTTTGACGGATTTGACCAAGAAGGGCTCTGATGTGACTAATTGGTCTCCTGCGGCCGTGGAGGCCTTTCGGGAGCTGAAGCACTGGTTTTCTTCAGCTCCAGTCTTATGTCAGCCAGATGTCTCTCTCCCCTTCCAGGTCGAGGTTGATGCTTCTGAGATTGGAGCGGGGGCTGTTTTGTCGCAGAGAAGCTCCGATGGCTCTGTCATGAAGCCATGTGCTTTCTTTTCAAGAAAGTTTTCGCCTGCCGAGCGGAATTATGATGTCGGTAATCGGGAGTTGTTGGCTATGAAGTGGGCATTTGAGGAGTGGCGACATTGGCTTGAGGGAGCTAAGCATCGTGTGGTGGTCTTAACTGATCACGTTTTGATTTCGTGGTCTCGTACCTGCCTGGTTCGAAGAATGTGAAGGCTGATGCTCTTTCTAGGAGTTTTGTGCCTGACTCTCCTGGAGATTCTGAGCCGGCTGGTATTCTCAGAGAAGGGGTGATTTTGTCTGCCATCTCCCCAGATTTGCGACAAGTGCTGCAGGAGTTTCAGGCGGATAGACCTGACCGTTGTCCACCAGAGAGACTGTTTGTCCCGGATAGATGGACCAGCAGAGTTATTTCTGAGGTTCATTCCTCGGTGTTGGCGGGCCATCCTGGAATATTTGGTACCAGAGATTTGGTGGCCAGGTCCTTTTGGTGGCCTTCCTTGTCGCGGGATGTGCATTCCTTTGTGCAATCTTGTGGGATTTGTGCTCGGGCTAAGCCTTGCTGTTCTCGTGCCAGTGGGTTGCTGTTGCCTTTGCCTGTCCCGAAGAGGCCTTGGACGCACATTTCCATGGATTTTATTTTGGATCTCCCTGTCTCTCAAAGAATGTCTGTTATCTGGGTGGTGTGTGATCGTTTTTCTAAGATGGTCCATTTGGTGCCCTTGCCTAAGTTGCCTTCCTCCTCCGAGTTGGTTCCGCTGTTTTTTCAAAATGTGGTTCGTTTGCATGGGATCCCTGAAAATATTGTTTCCGACAGAGGATCCCAGTTTGTGTCTAGATTTTGGCGGACCTTTTGTGCTAAGATGGGCATTGATTTGTCTTTTTCGTCGGCTTTCCACCCTCAGACGAATGGCCAAACCGAGCGAACTAATCAGACCTTGGAAACCTATTTAAGATGTTTTGTTTCTGCTGATCAGGACGACTGGGTGACTTTTTTGCCATTGGCCGAGTTTGCCCTTAATAATCGGGCTAGTTCTGCTACTTTGGTGTCTCCTTTTTTTTGTAATTCGGGGTTTCATCCTCGTTTTTCCTCGGGTCAGGTGGAGCCTTCTGACTGTCCTGGAGTGGATGTTGTGGTGGATAGGTTGCATCAGATTTGGAATCATGTGGTGGACAATTTGAAGCTGTCACAAGAGAAGGCTCAGCGCTTTGCCAACCGCCGTCGCTGTGTGGGTCCCCGACTTCACGTTGGGGACTTGGTGTGGTTGTCTTCTCGTTTTGTTCCTATGAAGGTCTCCTCTCCTAAGTTCAAGCCTCGGTTTATCGGTCCTTATAAGATTTTGGAAGTCCTTAACCCTGTGTAATTTCGTTTGGACCTCCCAGCATCGTTTGCTATTCATAATGTTTTCCATCGGTCGTTGTTGCGGAGGTATGTGGTGCCTGTGGGTGCTCCGGTTGAGCCTCCTGCCCCGATGCTGGTGGAGGGAGAATTGGAATATGTGGTGGAGAAGATCTTGGATTCTCGTATTTCTAGACAGAGACTTCAATATTTGGTTAAGTGGAAGGGCTATGGTCAGGAGGATAATTCCTGGGTTGTCGCCTCTGATGTTCATGCGGCTGATTTGGTTCGTGCCTTCCATGTGGCTCATCCCGATCGCCCTGGGGGTTTTGATGAGGGTTCGGTGACCCCTCCTCAAGGGGGGGGTACTGTTGTGAACTCTGTTTTCGGGCTCCCTCTTGTGGTCACAGGTGGTATGGTGTGACTTTTGTTTTGGGCTCCCCCTGGTGGCTTTGTTTGTTATCCTGCGGATCTGTGGCTTATCAGCTGCCTCATTAGTCACTGGGAGGTTCCTATATAGCTCTGTTTCACTTCCACTTGTTGCCGGCTGTCAATATATTCAGTGCCTTTCTGATTACTCCTGATAATCTTCGGTTTCTGTCTCTTCAGGAGAAGCTAAGTTCTGTTTAATAATTTTTTGCTCATCAGTCTGCAATATTATTTCCATGTATTATGAGTTTAGTCCAGCTTGCTAATATGTGATTTTGCCGCTGGTTAACTCTGGGGTCAGAGTTGCTTCCCCCGCATCGTGAGTCGGTGCGGGGGCTCGAGCAATCTCTGCGTGGATTTTTTGAATAGGGTTTTAAATTGACCGCACAGTTCCCTTTCTATTTTCTGCTATCTAGTGTTAGTGGGCCTCATTTGCTAAATCTAATTTCATCTCAGCGTTTGTGCTTTCCCCTTAACTCACCGTTAATATTTGTGGGGGGCTATTCTATATCTTTGGGGTCATTTCACTGAGGCAAGCGAGGACTTTCATTCCCTCTAGGAGTAGTCAGTTTCTCCGGCCGTGACGAGACGTCTAGGAATTTTTTAGGTAACGTTCCACGGCTACTTTTAGTTGTGTGCGGATAGGATCAGGTTGCGGTCAATTCAGTTACCACTTCCCCAGAGTTTGTAGTCTGTTCAGGTACTTGGCTAGTCCGACTTGCGATCCTTGCCACTAGGATCATAACACTACACCTCCTCCAATGCGTCCTATTATATCTGGGATGGGTTCCCTTATGGAACATTTAAGTCAATGGGTGGACTCTCTGTTGCAGCCTCTTGTCATGAGAGTTCCAGGATTTTTGAGAGATTCAAGGGATGTCTTGCATCAACTCCATATCAGCATGGGTTTATGAGAAATCGCTCCTGTCAAACCAATCTAATCAGTTTTTATGAAGAGGTAAGCTATAGGCTGGACCACGGTGAGTCATTGGACGTGGTATATCTCGATTTTTCCAAAGCGTTTGATACCGTGCCGCACAAGAGGTTGGTACACAAAATGAGAATGCTTGGTCTGGGGGAAAATGTGTGTAAATGGGTTAGTAACTGGCTTAGAGATAGAAATCAGAGGGTGGTTATAAATGGTATAGTCTCTAACTGGGTCGCTGTGACCAGTGGGGTACCGCAGGGGTCGGTATTGGGACCTGTTCTCTTCAACATATTCATTAATGATCTGGTAGAAGGTTTACACAGTAAAATATCGATATTTGCAGATGATACAAAACTATGTAAAGCAGTTAATACAAGAGAAGATAGTATTCTGCTACAGATGGATCTGGATAAGTTGGAAACTTGGGCTGAAAGGTGGCAGATGAGGTTTAACAATGATAAATGTAAGGTTATACACATGGGAAGAAGTTGTATTAGAACACAGATATACCACCAGCTATCAATTTTAATATGTCCTAAATAGGGATATATATATATATATATATATATATATATATATATATATATATATATACACACATGTACATATACTGTTTAGTATATTCTGTGCAAAATGGGTGATTGCCACCACCACGTGAAGTAGGTAAACCCAGACACCTCGACTATGGACAAACCAAAGATAGTACCACACCAGGGAATAAGGTTATAAAACAACTTTTATTACATAATTATAGTGGCAACAAATATTACATAAAAAACATATATTATATAAAATATAAAATCTCTAATGTGACCGTGCGCACCACAGGACATATATATCAAATATTTTCAAGCTACACTCGGTATTTCATTATTAGGTCCCACACCTGATAAACACCATAAAACGTTGTGTATATCATGAATATATGACACACATTAACATAAAATGCAGCGTGCTGAAGAGGATTACTATACATACATATTGCACATGTGCTTTGTATCCAAACAGTATTCATTCACTGAAAAAAGTGCCATGTGCCAATAAAATCCAAGTCTGTGCTACAAAGAAAGTGCTATGTGCAAAAATCTACAAAGCAGCCATGGGTTCTAATACACCTGAAATAAGATCAGATAACCCAGGCTGAACAAACCATCGTGCCGTGTGAAAAAATAATAAATAATGTGAACTGCAAGCTGTTGGAATTGTGCCTGCACGTTCACACACCATAAGCTTAAAAAAAAAAAAAAAATGGATCACTGTGCATGGAGGGGACCTAAGGAAATTATGTACCATAAGTACCTTGAGTAGCTGAGTCCTGTGGGGACGTACCCCAACGCGCGTTTCGGATAATTCACCTTCGTCAGGGGGTGTTAAATGATGGTACATGTGGGGTTTATAAGCTGGCGTCCACCTATCCCTGGCGCCTTCAGTGTAACCGGCGCATGCGCAGTCAGGAGGATCCGGGGACCCGCGGCCACGCCCCACGTGACCGGACGTACGGGACTGAGTACCCGACGTTGCCTAGGACACCAGGGACGCAAACAGCAGACCCCAGATCGCAGACCACGCATGCGCTCCACTCAGGAGCACAGTATAGGAGAACCGACGCCTGTGTAAATACCCTATACTGTTGGAGTGACTGTAGAAAGGGGTTATATACGTTAACCCACTATTGACCATAGAGTCTAAAAATTGCTATGAATACCACAGACTATACAAACATTAAATACAAATATGCTATTCCATGTTGGTATATGTAATAAGATAATCCCTATGGATAAAAAAAAGAGTAACAGAACCTACTGTGCCAACTATGTACCTACTACCCAAGGTCCACAAAGATTGTAATAACCCACCTGGGAGACCTATAATCTCAGGGTGTGGTAATTACATAGAAAAAGTAAATAAATTTGTGGATGAAAAATTAAAACCACTGGTTGAAGAGCTTCCATCTTTTATAAAAGATACTAATGAGTTTTTAAAAAAAGTGGATGGCCTATATGTTGGTACAGACTCTCTATTGGTATCCTGTGATGTTGAAAGCTTATACACGAATATCAGACACAGTGATGGGGTTCAAGCTGTGGAATATTTCCTTGAGTCATCTGTGTTGCCCGTACCAATGAGACAGTTCATTACTCGGCTGCTGGAATTTTCACTCACAAGGAATTTCTTTCTCTTCAAGGGGTCCCTGTACCTACAGCTCCAGGGCACTGCAATGGGCGCGGCTTTTGCGCCCAGTTATGCAAATTTATTCCTGGGGCTGTGGGAGAGGGACCTCTTGATGTCAGGATCCGGGTCGTTAATGGATCGTATCCCAATGTGGGTAAGATTCATTGACGACATATTCTTTATATGGCAAGGTTCAGTGGAGTCCCTAAAAGACTTTATGGTTGAATTGAATCAGAACTCTCGTAACTTAAGGTTGACTTACAAGTATGATACAAATTTGATGGAATTTTTAGATGTTAGTGTATATAAGAATCATGAGAACTGTTTGGAGACTAGGATGTTTCGGAAGGAGACGGCTGTGAATGCACTCTTACATGCAACATCCGCACATCCTCCTGCAATGATTAATTCCATCCCGATTGGTCAATTCCTGCGGTTGAGGAGAATCTGCTCTGAGGATGTGGAATTTGAGAAACAAGCATCAGAACTCAAAGAGAGATTCCTGGAACGGGGGTACAGCCGCCGTTCAGTAAAGAAGGGATACAACCGGGCTAAAAATATTTCACGGCACCAGGCACTCTATGGAACAAAACCAACTAAAACCAACCAAGTAGTTAGATATATAACACAGTTCCATGGACAAAGTGAAATGATAAGATCACAGTTGAGCAAGTCATGGGGAATCTTAAAGGCGGATCCTATTTTATCCAAATATATAGGGGAGAAACCCACCATCACTTATAGGAGGGCAAAGAATTTAAAAGAATGTTTGGTGAGGAGCCATTATCCATATGATCAGACTGTGCCTTCATTCCTGGATAATACAAGACAGACTCTAGGGTGTAGGCCTTGTGGTAAGTGCGTGGCATGCCCAAATGTAGCAAGAGAACGGACATTTGTAAATTCAGATGGGACAAATATATTCCAAATTAAGCATAGTCTAACTTGTACATCTAAGGCAGTTATCTACTATGCCACATGTCCATGTTCCTTGATATATGTGGGCATGACCACCAGGCAGCTTAAAACACGTGTCCGTGAGCATGTGCTGGGTATTGTGGCAGCAAAAGAAGCTGAGGACATTTCATTATTAAAAACAATACCAAAACATTTTAGAATCCATCATAACTGTGATCCCTCGGGATTTAAAGTGATTGGCATTGACACCATCAAAAATGGTGAGCGTGGTGGACCAATTACAATACCACTATCTAAAAAGGAAACAAGATGGATTTGGGTTTTAAATACAGTTTCGCCCATGGGCCTAAATGAAAACCTAAGTTTTGCCCCTTTCTTATGACATTGATCTTGAAGTACCTGTTTTTTAATTAATTCATTAATTGTTTTAGTGTGACATGTTTTAATTGGATTTTGGATTTTAATCTTTTATTTCTTATGTATTTTAGATTCATACTTACCTGATGTATGTACTGTTGTGGGTGTCTTGGGGTTCGGTATGGTGAAACATTGAGGCACATGGATCCAAGTGGAAAACGTCGTCTTCTGTGGAGAAAGACCTCATTATGTATATTGATATGGATACAGATATTGTTATGCATCTCCTATATTGTACAAATGGATGGAGATAGAAGTGATATGTCATTTTTTAATTGGGATATGGATATGTGTGGGCTTTTGCGTACACATATGTGTGCACACTTATATGGTGCGTATACGATATCGATAGTTTTATGCATCACATAGAGATAGATTTGATATGCCAATCGTTTATGGGCACACATTTATGATTGTGAGGATGTATACATATGTGTGCACATGTTTATGTGTATGTATATGTATGCGTATGCATATGTGTATAGTTATTTATCACTTCGCTTCATTATATATTATGGCTTATCATTTATGACATTTCCACAATGTATTTGATTTCCAACAGAGACGCAGGTTGTTTGGGAAATTGATACATGTGATTCATGTGCCAAGATCATCCAACTCTCTTTTTTTGATCCATAGGGATTATCTTATTACATATACCAACATGGAATAGCATATTTGTATTTAATGTTTGTATAGTCTGTGGTATTCATAGCAATTTTTAGACTCTATGGTCAATAGTGGGTTAACGTATATAACCCCTTTCTACAGTCACTCCAACAGTATAGGGTATTTACACAGGCGTCGGTTCTCCTATACTGTGCTCCTGAGTGGAGCGCATGCGTGGTCTGCGATCCGGGGTCTGCTGTTTGCGTCCCTGGTGTCCTAGGCAACGTCGGGTACTCAGTCCCGTACGTCCGGTCACGTGGGGCGTGGCCGCGGGTCCCCGGATCCTCCTGACTGCGCATGCGCCGGTTACACTGAAGGCGCCAGGGATAGGTGGACGCCAGCTTATAAACCCCACATGTACCATCATTTAACACCCCCTGACGAAGGTGAATTATCCGAAACGCGCGTTGGGGTACGTCCCCACAGGACTCAGCTACTCAAGGTACTTATGGTACATAATTTCCTTAGGTCCCCTCCATGCACAGTGATCCATTTTTTTATTTTTTTTTAAGCTTATGGTGTGTGAACGTGCAGGCACAATTCCAACAGCTTGCAGTTCACATTATTTATTATTTTTTCACACGGCACGATGGTTTGTTCAGCCTGGGTTATCTGATCTTATTTCAGGTGTATTAGAACCCATGGCTGCTTTATAGATTTTTGCACATAGCACTTTCTTTGTAGCACAGACTTGGATTTTATTGGCACATGGCACTTTTTTCAGTGAATGAATACTGTTTGGATACAAAGCACATGTGCAATATGTATGTATAGTAATCCTCTTCAGCACGCTGCACTTTATGTTAATGTGTGTCATATATTCATGATATACACAACGTTTTATGGTGTTTATCAGGTGTGGGACCTAATAATGAAATACCGAGTGTAGCTTGAAAATATTTGATATATATGTCCTGTGGTGCGCACGGTCACATTAGAGATTTTATATTTTATATAATATATGTTTTTTATGTAATATTTGTTGCCACTATAATTATGTAATAAAAGTTGTTTTATAACCTTATTCCCTGGTGTGGTACTATCTTTGGTTTGTCCATAGTCGAGGTGTCTGGGTTTACCTACTTCACATGGGAAGAAGGAATCAATATCACCATTACACACTGAACGGGAAACCACTGGGTAAATCTGACAGGGAGAAGGACTTGGGGATCCTAGTTAATGATAAACTTACCTGGAGCAGCCAGTGCCAGGCAGCAGCTGCCAAGGCAAACAGGATCATGGGGTGCATTAAAAGAGGTCTGGATACACATGATGAGAGCATTATACTGCCTCTGTACAAATCCCTAGTTAGACCGCACCTGGAGTACTGTGTCCAGTTTTGGGCACCGGTGCTCAGGAAGGATATAATGGAACTAGAGAGAGTACAAAGGAGGGCAACAAAATTAATAAAGGGGATGGGAGAACTACAATACCCAGATAGATTAGCGAAATTAGGATTATTTAGTCTAGAAAAAAGACGACTGAGGGGCGATCTAATAACCATGTATAAGTATATAAGGTGACAATACAAATATCTTGCTGAGGATCTGTTTATACCAAGGAAGGTGACGGGCACAAGGGGGCATTCTTTGCATCTGGAGGAGAGAAGGTTTTTCCACCAACATAGAAGAGGATTCTTTACTGTTAGGGCAGTGAAAATCTGGAATTGCTTGCCTGAGGAGGTGGTGATGGCAAACTCAGTCGAGGGGTTCAAGAGAGGCCTGGATGTCTTCCTGGAGCAGAACAATATTGTATCATACAATTATTAGGTTCTGTAGAAGGACGTAGATCTGTGGATTTATTATGATGGAATATAGGCTGAACTGGATGGACAAATGTCTTTTTTCGGCCTTACTAACTATGTTACTATGTTACTATGTAACTTTCTAATACTGTATGGAGTGACAGTTTCCATTGGATAGGCTGCGATGTCATCTCTCTTTATACATGTATCCCACAGAATATTGTCATTCAAGCGCTTGAATTTCATCTGCACAAATACAGTAATTATACTATCGATTTGTGCAATTACATTATGCAAGCTATTTATTTTCTGATGACTCATAATTATTTTTCTTTTGATCAACAGTTTTTTCTCCAATGCAAAGGAGTCTCTATGGGAGGTAAACATTCACCATCCGTGGCCAATTTGGTCATGTCTTGTTGAGAGGAATTGTTTCTATACTCGGACTGCAATCCGTTTTTTTCGGCTATATTCTGGTATGGCAGATACATCGATGATATGCTCCTTATTTGGAGTGGCGATGTGTCTGCCATACCGGAATTTTTGAGTTATCTTAATTCTAATGAATTTAATCTTCGTTTTACTTGTAACACTGATTCACATGTAATTTCTTTTTTGGATCTGACGTTGTGTGGTGTTGTAGGTGATGTCATCACCACTTCTACATATTGTAAACCATTGTCGGGTAACAGCATCTTGCATACGTCTAGTAGTCATCCTGGACATACTATTAAATCCATACCAGTAGGTGAATTAACCAGGATAACTAGAAACTGCAATGATGCTGGTATTCTCAGGCAAGAAATTGACTCGTGCTGCAGAAAATTGGAAAAAAGAGGCTACTCTAATTGGTCGCTCGTTAGAGCCAAAAATATAGTGAAAAATAAAAAACGGAGCGATATGCTCTCGCCAAAAAATAGGGAGAGGAATTCTAATCAAAATCAAAAGACATTTTGCTCTATTAAATACAGTCCTCAATATAATAGTATTAAATCTCTTATTTTAAAAAACATCCCTATTTTATATGAGGACGAAATTCTTTCTAAGATTTTGTCTTCAGGGTGTCAAGTGGTTGCAAAGAAGGCCACTACGTTATCTGACATTCTTTCTCCCAGTTTTTTCAATTCTGGCAATGTCTCTCGCACCTGGTTACATTGTACAGGTTTTTACCGCTGCGGTGCCTCCAGATGCCGAACATGTGCTCACTCTGTCGCTGCACATTCTTTTTATGATAGCGACAACAGACAGGAATATAGAATTCAGCAATATATTAATTGCAGCAGTAAAAATGTGGTATATATGATAACATGCATAAAATGTAAACTGAGTTATATAGGTTGTACTACTCGTACGCTTAAGATCCGTATTTCTGAGCACATTACTGACATTGTTGTCTCCACTGATAGTCATCGCTCCATGTCCTATGCCTCTAAGCATTTTATTACCTGTCACCAGAGGAGCACAACGTTTTTCCGGGTTGTCGGCATTGAGAAGCTTGCGATGTCAGCCAGAGGAGGAGACTTCAAAAGACGCTTAATGACGCGTGAAGCTTACTAGATGTTCTGCCTTAACACTTGCCATCCTGCGGGCTTGAATGCTCGCGAAGAAATTATGTTCCACTATTAAGATATCAACATTATTTAGTTTGTATGTAATGCTTGATGCACTTGTATGTGAATTTTCCTTTGTCTTTGTTATTTTTGATGTTTTTATTGTATATATTCACTTATGTGTCAGGTGATAAATTTACTCACTGTGATTTGTCACAGCTGCTATTTAACCATACTGTGATGCATAGTGAGCAGCTTTGAAAAAGAACTCATTGTTCGAAACGCGTAGCCTGCTGCTACTCATTCTCCTGTGAACTATGTCATTGGACTTTGGATTTTATCTTCAATAAATTTTGACATTTTTGGAAGCTGGATTTCTTTTTCCTTTTATCGTATATAAAGCATGGCCGCCATTCTCCAAGTCTTCTACCAGAGCATTCAGAAATAAATCTCTTTGATACATGCATGTTGTGTATCGCTGAATAATTAATTATCTTACCGACCTGCTATTAGCAGATGTTGGGTTTTTGGGAGTTTGGTTTCTTTGGAGACAATAGACCATTTTGGTCAAATGATAACAGCGGATTATGGAGACATCACCATAAAAACCGTCTCATGGTCCATTCTTACAAATCTGATGTACCCAAAGTGCGCGCGGGCTAAGATTACAGCGGTATGTCTAATTATAATCTTATTTTATGTCACAGGACATATTCAGGCTGCAGGATTCAGTGTATAAAACAGATCATGGCGGGCTATGATTGGAATGCCCTCGTCCAGCGGGCGGGTCAGTCCTCCATGGCAGCAGAACCAGGGCAGTCTTCACTTCTGCGGTTGGCATCCTGGGCGCTGCCAGCGATTACTATGAAGTGCATAGTTAAAGCACAACACAAATGCCGGAGGTGCTCATATTGCCGGGTCTATGATGCTGACCGCAGAAAAGACAACTGGCCGCCATGGAGGATCGGATTGTATCCTGAATCGGGCAGCCTGAATCTTTTTGCTGGTCTCTGCTGGGAAGACATAATCAATGTATCTCCTACATATGGTGATCATAAAATATTGGGAGAACAAGAATCATGTTACTTCTGCTCACATTGAGTAATGGGATGGCAAATGTTCTAAACGCACGCATCTTAAATCGTAGACTTTCCATCAGTCACTTACCAATTCCCAGAATTTTCCCATATAAAATCATGTTCACAGGAAGACGAGGGTCATCGTACTTCTCGCTTTTTATAAGCAAGCGGATAATTTCCCCGGGGATGAACGCATCATCGAATGATTGTTCATGGGAAGGTCTTTGAGGGTATTGGCAATAGACGCCTACTGCTCCGAGAGGGTCCGTCTTTACCAGAAGCTCGGCCAGCTCAGTGTAGGCATCGGGCACCTACAAAGAAATAATTCATATATAGACAATATTAAGAGCAAATGGTAATGATCACATGCATGAAAACCACAGCTGCAAGTCTGCATTAAATTGTGTTGTTAGTGCAGTTTTTGATACTTTTCTTTAGAAAAGAAAAGCGTATAAAAACCTAAAAGGAATTCACATGCTGCGTTTAACAGAAAAATGTAAAAAAAAGAAGAAACAAAAACAGCATCAAGGTTCAATTTGCATCAGGAAAAAAAGTAATGTGAGATTTTATAAATAATTGCATACGAAAAAAGGCAGAGAAGGCACTCACCGATCTTAAAATCCCAATTTTATTCAAACTTCATTAAAATTCCATGGCCAGGAGGGTGAGGAAAAGGAGTTGCTGTGAGCAGGAACAAACGACGGCCGTTTCGCGCTGTGCTTGAGCTTCTACGGGTCAGAAGCACAAGCACAGCGTGAAACGGCCATCGTTTGACCCGGCTCACAGCAACTCCTTTTCCTCACCCTCCCGGCCATGGAATTTTAATGAAGTTTGAATAAAATTTAGATTTTAAGATCGGTGAGTGACTTCTCTGCCTTTTTTCGTATGCAATTATGACTTTGTGCATTTTTTCTGAAGAACACCCGTGATCTTTGTGTGTGCTGAAGATAATTCTATTCGTTATACAGCACCTGGGTTTCAGAGTGACCACCTCAATTTTTCCAGGCAGTGCCGTTCAGCTTTTCTCGTTTCTTTTTTGTATTTGCTTATCCAGATTTTAGAAATGCTGTGGTTTTCTATTCCGCTCCTCAAAAAACCACCACAACAACATAATGTATGAACAAGCCCTTGGCTGAATCTTGCTACAAGTTTAGTAGGTTTTACTACAATATAGTAGAGCATTCATATGGTCACTTGCTTTAGGCTGGGAAAATGTTCACACGAGGGCCTGATGTCCATATACATGTGGTCCACACTGTGTACTTCAAGAAATTATTGGCCACAATGAAAGTAATTGCCCCATACACATTAGACTAATATCTGCTGACCCCGCCAATACCGACAGGTATGGCTGACAATCTGATGTGAATGGGGGGCCGGCTGACTGTCCCCATATAGATCTTAGGGAACAGAAGGATCTGGCCTGAGCGGTTTTCGACTGGCGATCCTTTTACTGGCTAAGGCTAGGTTCACATTGCGTTAATGTGTGCACGCTAACAGACAGCGAAATGTCGCAAAATGTCGCAATTAACGCCGTGCAACGGGTCCGTTAGCGTGCCCATTGACAGCAATGTGAAGTTTCCCTCTAGCACATCGCAAGCGCATGCCTTTTTTCGGCTCGCGCTAGCGATGTGCCGTTCTTTTGTAGCGCGCCTCGGACGCTGCTTGCAGCGTCCGCGGCGCGCCCGAGGTCCGTTCCCCGCTCTCGCAGATCGGGGATCTGCGAGAGCGGGGACGTTAACGGGGCCCCTAAATAAACATTGCGTTAGCGCAATCCGCTAGCGCTAAACGGATTGCCCTAACGCAATGTGAACCTAGCCTTACAGACAAGCCACCGCCAACGGACTCTCGGAGAACACAGGAAAGATCGCTCAGCCGCCATTGATCTGATGTTTATAGGGAGGGGGTTGAACGAGTTGCTCATGTAACGTATTCGGAATTAAAATTTGGCCTCATCTACTTGTCTTGGGGGCTGTAATGCAGGCGTGGACTAATATCATCTAAATTAAGCATTTCCACTGTGTTCAGTCATATTTGTACAAAACTTTATCAGGGCTTGTGCATACAACGTTTAAGACGGATTCTGCCTAAAAACTTGCTCAAGAAATGTTAACAAAAATGAACTTCATGCACAGCAATGTCAAAACAGCTTGTTGTGAATATGTTTAGTTTCATTTTAGCTTCTTAACTGCTTCATGTTTTTTTGAAAGCCATGAAGTGTCTAAAAAAAGCGACCAGTCCAATCTGTAGGAGGCTTCTACTTGGAAGCTGCTCACTAGATCATATATAAATATATGTATATATATATATATATATATATATATATATATATATATATATATATATATATATATATATATATATATATATATATATAACACCACGGGAAATGATGAATACAAAAAACAATCAAAAAGACGTCAGAAAAAAAGGACAAAAGACGCCGGCATCCTAAAACATCTTAGGATACGTGCACACGTTGCGGAAAGTGTTGCGGATTTTTCCGGACTGACTTTAGTAAATCCACAGGTAAACCGCACTGCGGATTTCCTGCAGAATTACCGCGGATTTACTTTTTTTTTTGGCAGATTTTGTGCGGATTCCACCTGCGGTTTTACACCTGTGGATTCTTATTATGGAGCAGGTGTAAACCGTTGCGGAATCCGCACTAAGGCTGGTTTCACATTCGCGTTTCCCTGATCTGCGGCAGGCTGCGGACTTCCTCCGTGAAGCCCCGCCCTCGGCCGCACCTCCGCCGCTAGCTCCGCCTACTTCTGCATGCGGCCCGCATGCGACCTGCGTACCTATCTTTAACATTAGGTACGCAGGTCGTGCGGCTGTATGCAGATGCTGCCGCATGCAGATGCTGCCGCATGCGTCGTTTTGACGTTGCGGGAAAAAATTGCTACAGGCTGCGTCCTATGCTGGTCGCCGCATCGTCAAAACAACGCATGCGGCAGCCTCCGCATACAGCCGCACGACCTGCGTACCTAATGTTAAAGATAGGTACGCAGGTCGCATGCGGGCCGCATGCAGAAGTAGGCGGAGCTAGCGGCCGAGGGCGGGGCTTCACGGAGGAAGTTCGCAGATCAGGGAAACGCGAATGTGAAACCAGCCGAAGAATTGACATGCTGCGGAATAAACATTCCTACGTTTCCGCGTGTTTTTTTCTGCAGCATGTGCACTGTGGATTTTGTTTTCCATAGGTTTACATGGTACTGTAAACTCAGGGAAAACTGCTGCGAATCTGCAGCGGCCAATCTGCTGCGAATCCGCAGCAAAATCCATAATGTGTGCACATACCCTTATACTGGAAATACTCAGCGTGGGCGTCTAAAGACTAGAAGAACCACAACAATAATATTTTGCATTAATATTATGGCTTCCATACGGGAAAAAAGTTTAGGTACCCAAGATACCATTATAAACCTCCGCAGTAAGGGTCTGATCCCATAGAATGCATACTCAGCAGATTTCCTGCCCGGCATTACGCTATGTGTACACTAAATCTTTATTACTGAGTTCTCGGAGCAGAAAGTGGCCATATGCACACGACGTCTTTTTCAAGTATTTTCCGCTGCCGAAACCCTATTGAAAAATGTTCAAGAGAATGAACATACAGCGGCATGTAAAAGTTTTTGCACCCCTCGTCAAAATTACTGTTAGTGTGAACAGTTAAGAGGAACTGCAGCAAAAACCATGGTAAAACCGCCGGCAGAACCGCTTTAGGAAAAAGCAGACGGCTTTTAACTTAATTGGATTTGTAAGCGAATATTCCGTGTCCGCGCTGGCGTCTCAAAGCACATAACCACCGAGCAGAAACTACACGTTTTGGAGGAGTTCTGAATTTTTGAGACCTTTTAGCGAGTTTCCACTCGGAGTGAACGCACCCTTACAGCAGCAGCATCATCGTGGAGCCACCAGTAGAGGAGAAAACCCACGGCATACATTCACCAATGGCGCAGGTTTGAAACCGGCGGTAAATCAGTTTACGCTGCGGATTTCACCTTTTCCAATGCAAATTTGTGATATGTGGCTGCACTGTGCTGAAGATTCCTAAAAGGTTCCTATAAGGGCGTTTATAAGTTCTTTACCTCTGGAGCCATTTTCATGACTGCTCGATATAAATCTGCCGCCTCTGATAGAGTTTCGTTGGTACGAGAGAGAGATCGCGCTAAACCCAGGCGAGGCAGGAAGGAGCTGCTGTTAATCGCTGCGGGGCCAGAAGCTGGAAAAGAGAGCAAAGTCATCATTTATTTACAAGCGTCTACATAAATCCATCCTCCCCGCTACATCGGAGGAATATGTAATAAGGCCTGTATCCGGCCACTCAGTCTTACATATAGCATGGACTGCCTCGCCAGCGTCTCTCCTATTCTTATATTAGGGAATTGCTTTCTAAGCCGTTCTCTGACACTAATGTTCTGCAAAGCAGGAGGAGCAGTTTGGATAGCAGCAGCAGCAAGACCGCCACAGCAAACAGGAGAATATGGAGAGTAGGGGGGACTCTGGAGACCCCATCTCATTTTCATGACTGTCTGAATTCAGTGCTTGCCAGGTAACATACCTGACAACAGTCTGATATTGTTGCGGCCGTTCTTCAAATCAGGACTCATAGGGAAAGGGTTTAACAAAACCATGCCCCGAAGTGGATGTTATTAAGTGTGCTTTATGTTTGTATTGGTAGATGAAGCTTAAAAGGGCTGTCCATCCTTAGGCCACAAGTCTGCAGTCTATGTGAATCCTCGCATTGCACGTGACCGCAAGTAGGTGATTTTCATATATGAAGTCACATACCCACTAGACTGTATCCGGCCTCACTCCATGCAAGTGTATTGAGCTAGGCTGGACAAGTCTAGTCGGAATGTGGCCGGAAGTATGTATATCGCATAATTATGGTCACATGATCACCCGCTCCTGGCACGAGGGAATCCTCACCGCGTGCAGTGCATTCGATATGTGGACTCACAAGTCTGCAGTCACAAAGATTGACAGCAGACTTATAGCCTTAGGCCAGACAACCCCTTTAAAGGCAATCTGTCACCAGGTTTTTTCTACTTCATGTGATGTAGGAAGAGAGTCACTAATTCCAGTGATATATCACTTAGTTTACTGGGTGCACCAGTTGTTGTGACACAATCAGAGTTTTTAGATGTAGCAGAGCTCGGAAAGCTTCATCCGTCCACAGCTCCACTTTCTGTGTACACTGTCTATAGACAGAGAGCTGCTTATCAGAGGAGGGGGGCGTGGTTGGGCTAGCAGGCACCCGAGACCTAGACCAGGCAGTGATAATCACCTGGTGATAACACCTTCATTGTGAGTAAATAACAGCACACAGCCTGATAAGTGATACATCCCTGAACTTAGTGTTTTAACGCCTGCTGACAGATTCCCTTTAAAGAGTACCTGTCATTTTAAATTTTACTTCATAATTCAATAATAAACTTTGTAATATATCTTTATCAGATAAATCTGCTTCTTACACCTCCTGGATTGTTCTTACCTTCTCAATTCTTAGGTAAGATCTGCATTCAGTGAAGATGACGTCACACTGCGGAGATAGATGATAGTTGGTGCTCATAAAGTTCTATGGGGAGAAGAGGAGGAGGATATGGAGGCGGACACAGACATTCTGCTGCAAGTTCTCCTCAAACAACAGTTACAGTCTCCATAGAATGTTCTGAGCACCAACTGTCATCTGCTATCTCAGCAATGGGAAAGTCTGTTGTCACTGAAGACAGGTTTTACCTCTGATATGACCATTTTCAGAATAAATGAAGCAGATTTCTCTGATAAGATACATTACAAAGATTATTATTTTCATGTGTGCTATTCATTTATGGAAAAAAAACATGATAGTCCCAGGTTTATAGTGAAATAACAGTTTATTGTGTGCACACCTGTACTGCTCTCTAGTTAGGTATAAGGACCCTCATGGTAGGACCACTTCCAAACTTACCCGTATGCCGAATCATTGAAAAATCGCATTGGGGTTCTTTTATTCATGAAACTGGTCATGTGCATCTTTCAGCTCATATATATAATGACTTGCCTTCAGTGAGCACTGGCTTGTCCTCTACAGTAGCTGTGCTTTCATGCGTGTGCGCTGTCAGGTCCGCAGGTCTTACTGATCCGCTCACTGCCGGGGGTCTGGATCTGGGTACTGGGTTACTTTTAGACAATACAGCTCCAGCTAGTGGGATTGAATGTAACTGCATGAGACTCGACAAAATATCAGGAAATGACAATTGTTATAACAAATTAAAATTCACATAAAATGATTGTCCGAACCAACATCACTGACCTACAGCGGCATCTCCACATTATTACCACTATATTCAATGATATTAGACAACAGAAATAGAATGCTAGGCACATGTAGATGTAGGCATCTATATATACTATATATATATATATATATATATATATATATATATATATGTATACATATATAATCGTCTAAGGGGTACTTCCGTCTGTTTGTCTGTCTGTCTGTCTGTCTGACCAATCAGCGACGGGCGCAGTCCGGCCACGAATTCACCCCTTCCTACTCTCTGTCAGTGCCCACTCCATACTCCCCTCCAGTCAGCACTCACACTGGGTTAATAGCTGCGATACACCGCATTATGCCGTGGTGTAACGCAGTCCGTTAATGCTGCTATTAACCTTGTGTGACCAACTTTTTACTATTGATGCTGCCTATGCAGCATCAATAGTAAAAAGATCTAATGTTAAAAATAATAAACAAAATAAAAAATCATTACATACTCACCTTCCGGCACCTTTCCCACTCCTCGCGACGCATTGAAGAATGCATTCTTGGGACCAGAGTGTTGCGAGGAGCATCAGTAAACGCTTGGGTTGGATCCGGGGGCCGCTGGAAGGTGAGTATATAACTATTTTTTATCTTAATTCTTTTATTTTAACA
Source organism: Ranitomeya variabilis (assembly GCF_051348905.1). Taxonomy (NCBI): domain Eukaryota; kingdom Metazoa; phylum Chordata; class Amphibia; order Anura; family Dendrobatidae; genus Ranitomeya; species Ranitomeya variabilis. The sequence goes on along the minus strand of NC_135233.1, from coordinate 79,079,560 downwards.
GGGATATGGTGCTCACATTGCTAAATACTGCATGGGCTGTGTTATATACTACGTCTCTGTGCTATATACTACGTGGCTGTGGTATATATTACGTGGCTGGGCAATATACTACATCGCTGTGCTCTATACTACGTGGCCTGTGTTATATACTGCATGGGCTGTGTTATATACTATGTGGCTGTGCAAAATATACTGCATGGGCTGTGTTATATACTGCGTGGCCTGTGTTATATACTACGTAGCTGTGCAATATATTACGTGGCTGTGCAATATATTACGTGGCTGGGCAATATATTGCGTGGGCTGTGTTATATACTGCATGGGCTGTGTTATATACTGCGTGGGCTGTGTTATATACTACGTCTCTGTGCTATATACTACGTGGCTGTGGTATATATTATGTGGCTGGGCAATATACTACATCGCTGTGCTCTATACTACGTGACCTGTGTTACGAACTGCATGGGCTGTGTTATATACTACGTCTCTGTGCTATATACTACATGGCTGTGCTATATACTACATGGCTGTGCAATATATTACGTGGCTGTGCAATATATTACGTGGCTGGGCAATATACTACGGGGGCTGTGCTATATACTATGTGGCTGGGCAATATACTACGTGGGCTGTGCTATATACTACGTGGGCTGTGTTATATACTACGTGGGCTGTGTTATATACTACGTGGGCTGTGTTATGTACTACGTGGGCTGTGTTATGTACTACGTGGGCTGTGTTATGTACTACGTGGGCTGTGTTATATACTACGTGGGCTGTGTTATGTACTACGTGGGCTGTGTTATATACTACGTGGGCTGTGTTATATACTACGTGGGCTGTGTTATATACTACGTGGGCTGTGTTATGTACTACGTGGGCTGTGTTATGTACTACGTGGGCTGTGTTATGTACTACGTGGGCTGTGTTATATACTACGTGGGCTGTGTTATATACTACGTGGGCTGTGTTATATACTACGTGGGTTGTATGCTACTTGGCTGTGCTATATTTCTCTGCTGTATCTGTGCATCATGAATCGTGTTATGTGTTAAAGAGGGGGGCCCACTGAGACTCTTTCGCCCGGGGCCCTCAAAAACCTGGAGCAGGCCCTGGCTTCACTGATTTTTCGTGGCCGGGCGTGACCAATTAGCGACAGGCGCAGTCTGGACGTGAATTGGCGTGGAATTTGAACCACGCTTCGCTAATTGGTCACGCCCAGCAGGCCGAATCCTGTGTATAAATTGCATTATTCTGAAAGCTTCATAAATAAACTACATACATATTCTAGAATACCCGATGCGACCATCTAGTTATTTTATATTCATGGAAATGGATTTATTCCTTAAAATGAACTTCCACTTAAAATGTCTAGTCTGAATAAGAGCGTGTCGTATCCCTGATCGCAGCACGGAGGAGAGATATGACCTTGTAGAAATACCTGACCACTTGTAGAAGAAGAGATCCAGCTTCATCCAATAAAATCAAAATTTTTTATGTGTTCATTAAAAAAAAACAAAATAACTGCTATGGCATATTCAGCTGGAATGAACCAGAGGAAGGGTGGCAATAGGAGACTGAACGCGTTTCGATCACAACTTGTGCTCTTAGGGCTCATACTCACTGGCGTGAAGTACGGCCGAGTTTCGCAGGTTAAAACCCGGCTCTGCCGCCGGCACTCCAGAGCGGAGCGTGCGGCCGCATAGCAATACATGGAGCTGCACGCTCCGCTCCCAAGTGCCGGCGGCAGAGCCGGGTGTTACCATGCGAGACTTGGCCGTATTTCACGCAAAAGAGTATGAGCCCTTAGACTCAGCATTTCCTGCCTGCTTCTGAGCATCACATTATTTGAAGCAATAATAGCTGATATTTCTTGTATTATATACTGTTGAACACGCAACTCTTAATATATTCCAGTCGTTATATTATATGGCACTGTGTACTTACAATTGCTCCTTTTGTCTTTCTGCCCAGCTAATTCTTCTCTTTTCCATTAGGTCTATGACCTCATGTGATTAAAAACGGACTACTTCAATACTTCTAAGCTCTATGTAGAAACAAGAGGTCAATTTTCCCTGCATCAGTCATCAGTCACTGCAAAAGTCTCTGACCTAGGGAGGAGGGAGCAGCTGGGTCAGGAGTTGAAGAGGGGGATGACTGGTGCAGGGAAAAAAAGACTTCCTGTTTCTACATTGAGCACAGAAAAGAGAAGAATGAACTGGGTAGAAAGGCAAAATGAGCAATGGTAAGTACACAGCGCCATCTAATATGATGTCTGCAATATATTAAGAGGATAAAAACTTTGAAAGGAAGAGGGCTTCTTTATTCGCAATGGATTAAATTGATCTATTTTAACGTGATTATCAAAATAGAGTATATGGCAATGTACACCACTGTGTATATATGTTGGGAAATTGGTCGGGAATAATAAAAAAAAATGTGTAAAACATTGCCACAGAGTACATTCACTTTCATATTATGGCTGAACGAATTTGTCAGTAGCACTAGCACACATGTACCTGGCAGCCATGGTGGACACTGGTTTTGTATTGGTTCCTGTAGGAGTTTTGCTCGGACTCACTCCAGTTGTATCGAAATTGGTGCTGGTGGATCCTGGTTTAGCCATTTTACTGTTGCTCCCTCCAGATTTGCCAAGTCTGGTGTTGCTTCCTCCAGGTGTAGCCGTTGGGTGGCTGCTCGCTCCAGATGTCGTCGTACTTCCTTTCTTCCCAGGAGGACAAGATCTGGATGAAGTGCTTGTTAATTTGGGCACCGGAGTGACTCCTTTTTTAGAAGTTTCTGTGGAAATGGTTACAGAAGCTTCTTTTCCAGAATGAGCCTGAGGCACCTGTCTCTGCCCTTGTAATTCTTGTGACGTCTTCCACTCCTGCCACCACTTCTGACCTGTAACAAAATGAAAATAAAGACATTTTACAGTATTCAAGCCATCTTTCAATGCAATTATATAATCCTGGGATTAGCAGGGGTGTAAAAGGACAAAATCAACAATCACGAGAACGGGGTTCCTATGTCCTTATTTATTTGGAAAGGGTTTGCTTTTGCCTACTACTTCTTCCCTCAGTCTATGGCACTGACAGACATACCTTCTTCAGTCCCATAGACTTTAAATGATGTCCCAGTGACCTGAATGGAAGTGCCGACACTCTACCGATGCTCCACTCACAGGGGAGACGCAGGACTACAGTTTTCGTGATCAGACATGTCTAACCTATAATTTTCAATTTTGGGAAGACCTTTGTAAGTACACCTCTAAGAGGCAACTCCATCTTGGGATCCTTTTAAGGAACATCTAAATTTGGTTCCTGTTAGCCCCCCCGCGTAAGCACAGAAAAGAAATACAGCGGGGGTCTCATGGCCTCATAAACCCTATTTGTATTATATGGCTTCTGTAATGAGAGGTCATCTAAAGGTCAGGCCGGTCAGCTGTGGATGTGGGATTCTGGTTTTATCCAGTTTTGGCTGGTTGATTGGCGCCCTTTTTTGGCCATTTTTTATTGGCTATTTGAATCTTGGGTGCCTGATTTTTGTCTATATAAACCCTGTTTTTGGGGGTTTTCGTCATTCAGTTGGAGAAAGAAGAAAAGAAGAAGAACTACCTTGAAGATGGAAAGCCTCCTTCAGCAGATCCTGACAAGAGCCGGAGCCGAAGGTGGAGTGGACTGGCTTCAGCGCTGCCTGGCTATAGAACCTTTGTCGGCGGCAGCTGAGTCCGTCCCTCCTCCTGCAGAATCATCCCTCCAGCCGCCGGGTCAAGCGCTCATCCAGCCGCCGGGTCAAGCTCCTCTCCAGCCGCCGTGTCAAGCTCTTCTCCAGCCGCCGGGTCAAGCTTCCTCGGTATCGCCAGCATCCCCAGCTTCCGGGCGGCTCAGAAGACAGAGGGTTCCTTATTCTCCCTCAGCGTCGCCGCATGCCTCTAGCCGCTCCAGACAGGAAGTGAGGGGAAAGTCTCGGCGCCGCCCTCCTCGGAAGTCTCGCAGCCCAGCGCGAGACTTCCGCAACCTGCTTGAAGATAGAGCGCCATCCTCGTCAGCTGTTCCGGCCGGGAAGCCCGCACACCACCGCGGCCGTAAAAGCGCTGCGGTGCCAGCGGCTCCTGCAGCGGTGACAGCTTCAACAGCCGCTGGTCATACCAGCATTCAAGAAGATCTGGTGTCGTCCCAATCGGATGAAGAGGAATCACCGGTCGCAGCAGCTTCCAATGTGAGCTTGCCTAACTTGGAGGGCTTGAGCTCCAGCTGCTCCCGAGATCCCAGGACCGGACACCAGCCATCGAGGGGTGAGACTTTTAATATATCTACGTCTGTCCCTCATTCTCACCTTTCTAACTTAATAAGGAAAGTGTTAGCGGATACTTTTAAAGAAATTATTCCTTCTACTGCACGCTTAGCAGATTTGCCTAGCGCTGTGGTTTCTAGTGCAGTAACCGCTAACACTATTCCTATTAACACATTTAAAGAAGCTCTGACGTGCGAGTTATCGCCTTTGGGATTCCACTTGAGCTCTGCTGTTAAAGAGCTCATTTGGAATAATCAGTATGTAGATATTTTTTCTTTATTACCTAAAAAAGATCAGCATGTCAGAGCAGATAAAAAAGATGATAAAATTGAGTCTGATGAATTTAAACGCACAAATGTTAAATCATTTAACAATTGGGTTCAAGCATTTGCCATTTTTGCTGCAGTCTTGGGGGAAAAATCTCCCCATCTCTGCAGTAAATTATTTCAGCACTTAGATATTATACTGGAAGCTTATCGTAACTTCGGCGGGTTCGCCTGGCTGAGTTACGATGAGGCTTTCAGACATAAACTATCAGTCCATCCTGAGCTCCATTGGGGAGTGAAGGATATTGGTTTGTGGATCAATTTAATGCTTCCACAAAGGCACATTACTTCTAGGCAGACTTCCTCTAACACTGTGAAGCGTGGCGTTTGTTTCGCCTTCAATGATTCCTTTTGCAAATGGAATACTAATTGCAGATTCCGCCACGAATGTTCGTTCTGTGGCAACTCACACCCAGTGGCCAAATGTTTCAAGAAACAAGCAGCTCAGCAGCCCTCTGCCAGGGAACACACTACAAAAAGCACAGACACCAGTGATACTAGCAAACATGTCCCCTTGGTTAAGCAGGTTTCCAGATCAGGAGACCAGTAAGCTGTTGTTTTTTGGTTTTTCTGAAGGATTTTTTGTACCTCAGTTTAAAGGGGAGGGCTGTCTGATTGTTTCCAATTTACCTTCTTTAAAGGCCAACCCGGGAGTAGCTAGGGACAAAATTTTGAGTGAAATTCAATTGGGCAGGGTCGCAGGCCCTTTTAACACACCTCCGTTTTCTAATTTTCGTACATCCCCTTTGGGTATAGTTCCAAAAAAAGAGGAGGGTTCATTTAGACTAATCCACCACTTATCTTACCCTTTGGGTTCATCTTTGAACGACGAGGTGGATAAGTCTTTAATTTCAGTATCTTATTCTTCATTTGATTCTGCATTGGAGATCCTCCGTAATTTTGGATGCAATGCTTTAATGGCTAAATCAGACATTAAATCAGCGTTCAGGCTTCTCCCCGTCCATCCCTCTGGTTTTAATTCTCTAGGTTTTTATTTTGATGATTGTTTCTTTTATGATAAGTGTTTACCCATGGGTTTTTCTTTGTCCTGTTTTTATTTTGAGAGTTTTTCCTCCTTTCTTCATTGGGTCGTGCAAACGACTTGTAAAGAAGCGGGTATCCTCCATTATTTGGACGACTTTTTATTCGTTGGTCCCTTTGGCTCCTCTATTTGTGAGGACGCCCTTACTAAATTTATTCATATGTGTGAATACTTCGGCATCCCTATCGCCCACGAAAAGACAGTTGGTCCTTCTCGATCCATTGAGTTTTTGGGAATTACCCTGGATTCTAAAAAAATGGAATCTCGACTTCCGGCGGATAAAATTTTGAAACTTTGCACTGCTTTAACTAATTTTTTGTCAAAAGAGAAGGTTACTCTTAAAGAAATTCAATCCTTATTAGGATTGTTGAATTTTGCAGTTCGGGTGATTCCTATTGGTCGGGCGTTTTGTAGGAGTTTATATGATGCCACCAAGGGTGTGTCTTCACCCCATTCTCATATTAGGATTCGTTCTGCTCTGAAGGAAGATGCCAGAATATGGCTTTCCTTTTTATCAGAGCATAACGGTCGATCCTTGTGGCAGTCATCGTTTGTAGCTGTGGACTCTTTCCCGTTTCTTTTTTCTGTTGACAAGCATCTTGGTGGTTGCATCATTTTTGCCTCCCATTGGACTTGTTTTTGTTGGCCAGAGATTTGGGTGTCTGAACGGTTTGTTTCTAATTTTACAATCCTAGAAATTTTTTCTATTTTTTCCGGAATTTATACATGGGGGTCTCTAATGCAGAATTCCAGGATTTTATTGCTTTCCTCCAACCAGGCGGTGGTTTTTGCCATTAATACTTTATCTTCAAAAAACACTCTAGTAGCCAAAATTTTGAGACAATTAGTTTTTCTATGCCTTAAAAATAATATTTGGTTGAAGGCTAAGCTTGGACAGAGTAAACTTATAGCTTTAACGGACTCTTTGCTTAATCGTCAGTGGTCGAATTTTTTTCTACAGGTTCCGTATGCGGATTCAGAAGCAACCCTCTTATCCCCTTCAATCTGGGAAGTGATCACCCTTTAATACCGCATTTTATTAAAAATTCTCTGTCCGAAAGATCATGGGCTGATTACTCAGCCGCATGGCGTAATTGGAGTAATTTTTGTGAGTTAAACTATTTTGACCCTTTAGTTTCAAACCCTACGGCAGCGCTCAAATTTGCTTCTGAAATGGCCCAGAGGGGTCTGTCGTACTCCGCGATAGCGAAAAGCCTTGCGGGAGTTTCCTTTTTTCTGAAACTTTCAGGTAGCATTCCTTTAACGAATTTTTTTCCGGTGAAACAGTTTTTGAAGGGCCTTAAAAAATCTAACTTTATGCCCGATACTAGAAGACCTATATCTCTATCACTGCTCAGAGATTTATGCTCTAGTCTCTTCCATGTCTGTTTGAATTCTGAGGAGGCGCTTTTATTTAGCGCCATTTTTTCTTTATCATTTTTTGGGGCACTGAGGATTGGCGAAGTAGTCTCCGCCAAAAAATCCAAACCTTCGGGACTCTTGTTAGCAGATATTCAAATTCATGAAGCCTTTTTAATCCTTTTTATTAGGAAATCAAAGACAGATCAGTTAGGAAGAGGTTCAAAGTTGAGAATTAATGCTATCTCCGATTCATCCATTTGCCCTGTGAGTAAGATGTCTATTTGGTTTCAAACTAGACCTTTAAACCAAGGCCCACTGTTTATTCATAGGGATTTATCACCGGTCACTGTATTCCAATTTTATTTTATTTTGAAGAAATGTTTGTCTTTTTTGAATTTAAAACACTTGAACATTACTTCCCATTCTTTTAGGATAGGAGCAGCTACTGAGGCCTCTAGGGCCGGGCTTTCTGAGGCCGGAATAAAAGAATTGGGGAGATGGAACTCTAAAAGATTCAAACTGTATATCAGACATGATCTTTATGATTATTAATTATCAATTTTCTTTTAGGTCCGTTAGTTATCTGGATAGTCGGACACTCTTTTGTCTTCTGGGCCCAGAAGAGGGCTAGTCAGCGAGTTTACACAGAGAACTTATCTTTTAATATGTCAGTTATTCAGGTTTGGTGGCTTGCTGTTCGAGGTCTGAGTTGGTTTTCCCTGGTTATTCAAGTTAAAAAATGGCTAGAAGAATACCCTTCTCCCGATCTAATTATTTTTCATGTTTCTGGGAATGATCTCGGAAAAATCAGGACCATGGATTTGTTAGCTACTATGAGATCTGATATGATTGGTTTTCGGTCTATTTTACCTCATTCATCTTTTGTTTTTTCCGAGATCGTTCCCAGACTATTGTGGCATAATAACCGTTTTTCTTTTTTGGAGAAAATACGCAAAAGAGTGAACAAAGCGATGGAGAAATTTTTTCCTTTGGTTTCAGGTTTTTCTTTCAGGCATTCCGACCTCGAAGGGTTCTTACCTGGTCTTTATAGACGAGATCTAATTCATCTATCAGGTATTGGATTGGACATTTTCAACCTTGACCTACAGTCGATTATTGAAAGATGGCTGTGTGGTGGTGGGGGGGCTAGGTCTCTTTGAGACCTGGCCTGGTGGGAAAATCACCCATGTATGGGTGGATTGGTTTTATGGAGAAGTATGGAACTTTGGTTTTAAGAGATGAGTATATTTATTGGTATTTATTTAACTTATGTAACCCTAATAAACTACACGGCCATTTTTTATCCACATTAAAATTGTTTGGTGTCTTTTTGTATGAATGGGTTTTGTGATGCCATGTTAGCCCCCCCGCGTAAGCACAGAAAAGAAATACAGCGGGGGTCTCATGGCCTCATAAACCCTATTTGTATTATATGGCTTCTGTAATGAGAGGTCATCTAAAGGTCAGGCCGGTCAGCTGTGGATGTGGGATTCTGGTTTTATCCAGTTTTGGCTGGTTGATTGGCGCCCTTTTTTGGCCGTTTTTTATTGGCTATTTGAATCTTGGGCGCCTGATTTTTGTCTATATAAACCCTGTTTTTTGGGGTTTTCGTCATTCAGTTGGAGAAAGAAGAAAAGAAGAAGCCCACCCCCCTTCCCTTTTATTAAATGCTTGTATTTATTTGTCGTGTAGTTTTATTGTGGGAAAATCACCCATGTATGGGTGGATTGGTTTTATGGAGAAGTATGGAACTTTGGTTTTAAGAGATGAGTATATTTATTGGTATTTATTTAACTTATGTAACCCTAATAAACTACACGGCCATTTTTTATCCACATTAAAATTGTTTGGTGTCTTTTTGTATGAATGGGTTTTGTGATGCCATGTATCTTACTGTGTCATAGACACTAGATGTTACAGTGAATCACTGCACAGATATGTAGTTTCTTGAACTAGAGAGAGAGAGAGCCAGAGAGAAGTCATCAGTGAAATGCAAGTCAATGGAAGTCACCACCACAGAGACCAGTTTTGCAATAGTCATTGGAAGCAAACCTGCTCCTGATAAGATATTATTCAAGAGATGTGCCTCTTCAGATGAGAAACAAAACAAAGCTCAAGGGTTTCATGTGATGAGGATTGTTCTAAATAAACACATTTTAATGTGATAATTTTATGCGGCAACATTTTAGTAAGAGCTTTGTTTATTGAACCCCCCGGTATCATCTCTATAAAAGATCTTGATGCAATGTTTGAAAGCAAGTTTCATAATCAACCATCTGCTGGAAAGACAGTAGAAAGAACCATGTTGTGACTAGTATCAGGTTTACATCACATGGGGAAATCATTCTAAAAATACAGCTAAGATTTTCCTTGACATGGTGTGTTACAGGCAGAAGCTTAGAACTCAGACTTGCTGTACAACTACTCGTGCATATTTGTGTGGAAGGGCAACTGGTAGCAGGTGTAATGCAGCAACTTTCACCGTGCGGTAGTGAGGCAGTGACTCCGGTTACTCCAACTTAAATGTCTTTATTTTGGCAACTTACAAAATATCTCAAACTTTATCCTCCGGTTCGCAGCCGGATTGTCTGGGAAAGTGTTGTGAATTCTGCTTTTGGGCTCCCTCCGGTGGTTGTAGGTGGTAATGCAGTTGTCCCTGGGTTGCAGTCCTGGTCAGGTGTATCTGCTGATTGCAGTTCTGACTGGGGTATTTAGGCGTGCAGGATTCATTAGTCCTTGCCAGTTGTCCATGGTTTTGGGAGGTGTTGGTGCTAGTTTGGTTCCTTCTGCCTTGCTGCCAAATCAGCAAAGATAAGTGTCTGGTTTTGTGGCACACATGCTGTGTGCTTAATAATTCAGTGCTATTCATTGTTTTTTGTCCAACTTAGATTGTGTCAGTATTTTCTCAGTCTTGTTGGATTCTCAGGAGTTGCAGATATACATTCCATGTCTTTAGTTAGATTGTGGAACTTTTTGTATTATCTGCTGTGGATATTTTTGGAAGGGTTTTAATACTGACCGCTTAGTATTCTGTCCTATCTTTCCCAATTTAGCTAGAGTGGCCTCTTTTGCTGAATTCTGTTTTCTGCCTGCGTGTGTCTTTCCTCTCCTACTCACAGTCAATATTCGTGGGGGGCTGCCTATCCTTTGGGGTTCTGCTCTGAGGCAAGGTAGTATTCCTATTACTATCTATAGGGGTATTTAGTCCTCCGGCTGTGTCGAGGTGTCTAGGGTTTGTTAGGCACACCCCACGGCTACTTCTAGTTGCGGTGCTAGTTCAGGTTTTGCGGTCAGTACAGTTTCCACCTACTCCAGAGAAAGTTTCATGTGGCTCCAAAGTCACCGGATCATAACAGTACAACTGGCCAACAATGAGTTAAATGCATCTCAGAAGAAGGGAAGAAAGGTGTTGAGTCATTTTTTTTCTGCAGTTTGCTTTGCCTTTTCTTCCCTCTTTTTCTCTGGGTGGCTGAGGAGTCTTGTGTTAGCATGGATGTTCAGGAATTAGCTTCTCGTGTAGACCAGCTTGCTGCTAGGGTACAGGGAATTTCTGATTATATTGTTCAGACTCCTGTTTTAGAGCCGAAGATTCCTACTCCTGATTTGTTTTTTGGTGACAGGTCCAAATTTTTGAGTTTTAAAAACAACTGTAAATAGTTTTTTGCTTTGAGACCTCGATCCTCTGGTGATTCCATTCAGCAGGTTAAAATCATTATTTCCCTGCTGCGTGGCGATCCACAGGATTGGGCATTTTCCCTGGAATCTGGGAATCCGGCTTTGCTTAATGTAGATTCCTTTTTTCAGGCTTTAGGACTATTATATGATGAACCTAATTCTGTGGATCAAGCGGAGAAGACCTTGTTGGCCCTGTCTCAGGGTCAAGAGGCGGCAGAATTGTATTGTCAGAAATTTAGAAAATGGTCTGTGTTGACTAAATGGAATGATTATGCTTTGGCGGCAATTTTCAAAAAGGGTCTTTCTGAATCCGTTAAAGATGTTATGGTGGGGTTTCCCACGCCTGTCGGTCTGAGTGATTCTATTTCTCTGGCCATTCAGATTGATCGGCGCTTGCGGGAGCGTAGAACTGTGCGCGCTGTGGTGTTGTCCTCAGAGCAGAGTCCTGAGCCAATGCAGTGTGATAGGATTCTGTCTAGAACAGAACGACAAGGATTCAGACGTCAGAATAGGTTATGTTATTATTGTGGCGACGCTTCTCATGTCATTTCAGTCTTCCATAAGCGGACAAAGAGGATCGCTAGTTCATTTACCATCAGTACTGTACAACCTAAATTTCTGTTATCTGTGTCCTTGATCTGTTCATTGTCATCATTTTCTGTCATGGCGTTTGTGGATTCAGGCGCCGCTTTGAACTTAATGGACTTTGAGTTTGCCAGGCGTTGTGATTTTCCCTTGCAGCCTTTGCAGAACCTTATTCCTTTAAGGGGCATTGATGCTACACCTTTAGCTAAAAATAAGCCCCAGTTCTGGACACAGGTGACCATGCGCATGGCGCCAGCCCATCAGGAAGATTGTCGATTTCTGGTGTTGCATAATTTACATGATGCTATCGTGCTGGGTTTTCCGTGGTTGCAGGTACATAATCCTGTGTTGGATTGGAAGTCTATGTCTGTGACTAGTTGGGGTTGTCAGGGGGTTCATAATGATGTTCCTTTAATGTCCATCTCCTCTTCTTCCTCTTCCGAAATTCCAGAGTTTTTGTCTGATTTTCAGGATGTATTCGATGAGCCCAAGTCCAGTTCACTTCCACCGCACAGGGACTGTGATTATGCGATTGATTTGATTCCAGGCTGTAAGTTTCCTAAGGGCCGACTCTTCAACCTGTCTGTGCCTGAACATACCGCTATGCGGAGTTATGTTAAGGAGTCTTTGGAGAAAGGGCTGTTATGACCCCAATGGCGAGGGTCTCAGAGGAACGTGGAAGTCTGCAGAATACAAAAAACCAGCTCATAGGGCAGTGGTAACTGGGTTGACCATATATCTACTCCTAACGCCAACACTAGAAGTAGCCGGGGATCATTCCTACGATGATTCTAGATGACACGCTCCAGCCGGAGAATCTAACTACCCCTAGTAGAGGAAAAACAAAGACCTTTCTTGCCTCCAGAGAAGGGGACCCCAAAGCTGGATAGAAGCCCCCCACAAATAATAACGGTGAGGTAAGAGGAAATGACAAACACAGAAATGAACCAGGTTTAGCACAGAGAGGCCCGCTTACTGATAGCAGAATAAAGAAAGGTAACTTATATGGTCAACAAAAACCCTATCAAAATCCACACTGGAAATTCAAGAACCCCCGAACCGTCTAACGGTCCGGGGGGAGAACACCAGCCCCCCTAGAGCTTCCAGCAAAGATCAGGATATAGATTTGGAACAAGCTGGACAAAAATACAAAACCAAAACAAATAGCAAAAAGCAAAAAGGCAGACTTAGCTGATATAACTGGAACCAGGATCAGTAGACAAGAGCACAGAAGACTAGCTCTGATAACTACGTTGCCAGGCATTGAACTGAAGGTCCAGGGAGCTTATATAGCTACACCCCTAACTAACGACCCAGGTGCGGATAACAGGAATGACAGAAAAACCAGAGTCAAAAAACTAGTAACCACTAGAGGGAGCAAAAAGCGAATTCACAACAGTACCCCCCCCTTAGTGAGGGGTCACCGAACCCTCACCACGACCACCAGGGCGATCAGGATGAGCGGCATGAAAGGCACGAACTAAATCGGCCGCATGAACATCAGAGGCGACCACCCAGGAATTATCCTCCTGACCATAGCCCTTCCACTTGACCAGGTACTGAAGCCTCCGCCTGGAGAGGCGAGAATCCAAGATCTTCTCCACCATGTACTCCAACTCGCCCTCAACCAACACAGGAGCAGGAGGCTCAGCAGAAGGAACTACAGGCACAATGTACCGCCGCAACAAGGACCTATGAAATACATTGTGAATAGCAAACGACACAGGAAGATCCAGACGAAAAGATACAGGATTAAGGATTTCCAATATCTTGTAAGGCCCAATAAAACGAGGTTTAAATTTGGGAGAGGAGACCTTCATAGGAACAAAGCGGGAAGAAAGCCATACCAAATCCCCAACGCGTAGTCGGGGACCCACACCGCGGCGGCGGTTGGCAAAGCGCTGAGCCCTCTCCTGTGACAACTTCAAGTTGTCCACCACATGATTCCAGATCCGCTGCAACCTATCCACCACAGAATCCACCCCAGGACAGTCAGAAGGCTCCACATGACCTGAAGAAAAGCGAGGATGGAAACCAGAGTTGCAGAAAAAAGGCGAAACCAAGGTGGCGGAACTAGCCCGATTATTAAGGGCAAACTCAGCCAACGGCAAGAATGTCACCCAATCGTCCTGATCAGCAGAGACAAAACACCTCAAATAAGCCTCCAAGGTCTGATTGGTTCGCTCCGTCTGTCCATTAGTCTGAGGATGGAAAGCAGACGAAAACGACAAATCAATGCCCATCCTACTACAAAAGGATCGCCAGAACCTGGAAACGAACTGGGATCCTCTGTCTGACACAATATTCTCAGGGATGCCGTGCAAACTAACCACGTTCTGGAAAAACACAGGAACCAGATCGGAAGAGGAAGGCAGCTTAGGCAAAGGAACCAAATGGACCATCTTGGAGAAGCGATCACATATCACCCAGATAACGGACATGCCCTGAGATAGCGGAAGATCAGAAATGAAATCCATGGAGATATGTGTCCAAGGTCTCTTCGGGACAGGCAAGGGCAAGAGCAAACCGCTGGCACGAGAACAGCAAGGCTTAGCTCGAGCACAAGTCCCACAGGACTGCACAAATGACCGCACATCCCTTGACAAAGAAGGCCACCAAAAGGACCTGGCCACCAGATCTCTGGTGCCAAAAATTCCCGGGTGACCTGCCAACACCGAGGAATGAACCTCGGAAATGACTCTGCTGGTCCACTTATCCGGGACAAACAGTCTGTCAGGTGGACAAGACTCAGGCCTATCCGCCTGAAATCTCTGCAACACACGTCGCAGATCCGGAGAAATAGCTGACAAGATAACTCCATCTTTAAGAATACCAACAGGATCAGCGACTTCAGGAGCATCAGGCACAAAGCTCCTAGAAAGAGCATCGGCCTTCACATTCTTTGAACCTGGTAAATACGAGACAACAAAATCAAAGCGGGAGAAAAACAATGACCAGCGGGCCTGTCTCGGATTAAGGCGTTTAGCAGACTCGAGATACATCAGATTTTTGTGATCAGTCAAGACCACCACACGATGCTTAGCACCCTCGAGCCAATGACGCCACTCCTCAAATGCCCATTTCATGGCCAACAACTCCCGATTGCCCACATCATAATTTCGCTCGGCAGGCGAAAACTTCCTAGAGAAAAAGGCACAAGGTTTCATAACAGAGCAACCAGGGCCTCTCTGCGACAAAACGGCCCCCGCTCCAATCTCCGAAGCATCCACCTCAACCTGAAAGGGAAGTGAGACATCGGGCTGGCACAAAACAGGCGCCGAAGTAAACCGGCGTTTCAACTCCTGGAAAGCCTCCACGGCAGCAGGAGCCCAGTTGGCTACATCGGAGCCCTTCTTGGTCATATCCGTCAAAGGTTTCACAATGCTAGAAAAATTAGCGATAAAACGACGGTAGAAGTTAGCGAAACCCAAGAATTTCTGAAGACTCTTAACTGACGAGGGCTGAGTCCAATCAAGAATAGCTCGGACCTTGACTGGGTCCATCTCCACAGCAGAAGGGGAAAAAATGAACCCCAAAAAGGGAACCCTCTGTACACCAAAGAGACACTTTGAGCCCTTGACAAACAAAGAATTTTCACGCAAAATTTTAAAGACCAACCTGACCTGCTCCACATGTGAATCCCAATTATCAGAAAAAACCAAAATATCATCCAGATAAACAATCAAAAATTTATCCAGATACTTCCGGAAGATGTCATGCATAAAGGACTGAAAAACTGAAGGCGCATTGGAGAGCCCAAAAGGCATCACCAAGTACTCAAAATGACCTTCGGGCGTATTGAATGCGGTTTTCCATTCATCACCTTGCTTAATGCGCACAAGGTTGTACGCACCACGAAGGTCTATCTTGGTGAACCACTTGGCACCCTTAATCCGGGCAAACAAGTCAGACAACAGCGGTAAAGGATACTGAAATTTGACAGTGATCTTATTTAAAAGCCGATAATCAATACAAGGCCTCAAAGATCCGTCCTTTTTTGCCACAAAAAAGAATCCCGCACCAAGAGGGGAAGAAGACGGACGAATATGTCCTTTCTCCAGAGACTCCTTGATATATGAACGCATAGCGGTATGTTCGGGTACCGACAGATTAAACAGTCTTCCCTTAGGAAATTTACTGCCAGGGATCAAATCTATAGCACAGTCACAGTCCCTATGAGGAGGCAGAGCACTGGACTCAGACTCACTGAAGACATCCTGATAATCAGACAAATACTCCGGAACTTCCGAAGGCGTAGAAGAAGCAATAGACACAGGCAGGGAATCCCCATGAATACCACGACAGCCCCAACTTGAGACTGACATAGCCTTCCAGTCCAGGACTGGATTATGAGTCTGTAACCATGGCAGCCCTAAAACAACCAAATCATGCATTTTATGTAAAACCAGGAAACGTATCACCTCGCGGTGTTCAGGAGTCATGCACATGGTAACTTGTGTCCAATACTGCCAATGGCGTAGCATCAATACCCCTAAGAGGAATAGGATTTTCCAATGGTTCAAGAGTAAAACCACAGCGCTTAGCAAATGACAGATCCATAAGACTCAGGGCAGCACCTGAATCTACAAACGCCATGACAGGATAAGACGACAGTGAGCAAATCAAAGTTACAGACAGAATAAATTTAGGTTGCAAATTACCAACGGTGACAGGACTAACAACCTTAGCTATACGTTTAGAGCATGCTGAGATAACATGTGTAGAATCACCACAGTAGTAGCACAAGCCATTCTGGCGTCTATGAATTTTCCGCTCATTTCTAGTCAGGATTCTATCACATTGCATTAAATCAGGTGTCTGTTCAGACAACACCATGAGGGAATTTGCGGTTTTTCTATCACATTGCACCGAATTAGGTGTCTGTTCAGACAACACCATGAGGGAATTTGCGGTTTTGCGCTCCCGCAACCGCCGGTCAATTTGAATAGCCAGTGCCATAGTATCATTCAGACCTGTGGGAATGGGAAAACCCACCATAATATTCTTAATGGCTTCAGAAAGGCCATTTCTAAAATTAGCGGCCAGAGCACACTCGTTCCAATGTGTCAGCACGGACCATTTCCGAAATTTTTGGCAATACACTTCAGCCTCGTCCTGTCCCTGAGACATAGCCAGCAAGGCCTTTTCTGCCTGAATCTCAAGATTGGGTTCCTCATAGAGTAAACCGAGCGCCAGAAAAAACGCATCAATATCAGCCAATGCCGGATCTCCTGGCGCCAGCGAAAAAGCCCAATCCTGAGGGTCGCCCCGTAAGAACGAAATAATAATTTTTACTTGCTGAGCAGAGTCTCCAGATGAACAGGGTCTCAGGGACAAAAACAATTTACAATTATTCACGAAATTCCTAAACTTAAACCTGTCTCCGGAAAACAGTTCAGGAATCGGTATTTTAGGTTCTGACCTAGGATTTCTGATAACATAGTCTTGTATGCCCTGCACACGAGTAGCCAGCTGGTCCACACTTGTAATCAAGGTCTGGACATTCATGTCTGCAGCAAGCATAGCCACTCTGAGGTAAAGGGGAAGAAGAAAAAAAAAAACTCAGAATCTTCTTTCTTATAATCCCTCTTCTGCAATGCATTAAACACTTAATACTGGCCTGGCAAACTGTTATGACCCCAATGGCGAGGGTCTCAGAGGAACGTGGAAGTCTGCAGAATACAAAAAACCAGCTCATAGGGCAGTGGTAACTGGGTTGACCATATATCTACTCCTAACGCCAACACTAGAAGTAGCCGGGGATCATTCCTACGATGATTCTAGATGACACGCTCCAGCCGGAGAATCTAACTACCCCTAGTAGAGGAAAAACAAAGACCTTTCTTGCCTCCAGAGAAGGGGACCCCAAAGCTGGATAGAAGCCCCCCACAAATAATAACGGTGAGGTAAGAGGAAATGACAAACACAGAAATGAACCAGGTTTAGCACAGAGAGGCCCGCTTACTGATAGCAGAATAAAGAAAGGTAACTTATATGGTCAACAAAAACCCTATCAAAATCCACACTGGAAATTCAAGAACCCCCGAACCGTCTAACGGTCCGGGGGGAGAACACCAGCCCCCCTAGAGCTTCCAGCAAAGATCAGGATATAGATTTGGAACAAGCTGGACAAAAATACAAAACCAAAACAAATAGCAAAAAGCAAAAAGGCAGACTTAGCTGATATAACTGGAACCAGGATCAGTAGACAAGAGCACAGAAGACTAGCTCTGATAACTACGTTGCCAGGCATTGAACTGAAGGTCCAGGGAGCTTATATAGCTACACCCCTAACTAACGACCCAGGTGCGGATAACAGGAATGACAGAAAAACCAGAGTCAAAAAACTAGTAACCACTAGAGGGAGCAAAAAGCGAATTCACAACAAAGGGCATATTCGGCCATCTTCTTCACCGATGGGAGCGGAATTTTTTTTTGTTGCTAAGAAGGATGGCTCCTTGAGACCCTGTATTGATTATCGCCTCTTGAATAAGATCACGGTCAAGTTTCAATACCCTTTACCTTTGCTTTCCGATTTGTTTGCTAGGATTAAGGGGGCTAGTTGGTTTACAAAGATTGACCTTCGGGGGGCGTATAATCTTGTTCGTATCAAGCAGGGTGATGAATGGAAAACTGCGTTCAATACGCCCGAAGGCCATTTTGAATACCTTGTGATGCCATTCGGGCTCACTAATGCTCCATCTGTTTTTCAATCTTTCATGCATGATATCTTCCGGACTTATATTGATAAATTCTTGATTGTATATCTGGACGATATTTAGATTTTTTCTGATGATTGGGAGTCTCATGTGGAACAGGTCAGGATGGTATTTCAGATCCTTCGTGACAATGCTTTGTTTGTGAAGGGGTCTAAGTGTCTCTTTGGGGTGCAGAAGGTTTCTTTTTTGGGTTTTATTTTTTCTCCTTCATCTATTGAGATGAATCCAGTTAAGGTTCAGGCCATTCATGATTGGATTCAACCCACATCTGTAAAGAGCCTTCAGAAATTTTTGGGTTTTGCAAATTTTTATCGCCGTTTCATTGCTAACTTTTCCAGCGTGGTTAAACCCTTGACCGATTTGACGAAGAAAGGCGCTGATGTGGCGAATTGGTCCTCTGTGGCTGTTTCTGCCTTTCAGGAGCTTAAACGTGGATTTACTTCTGCTCCGGTGTTGCGTCAACCGGATGTTTCTCTTCCGTTTCAGGTTGAGATTGACGCTTCTGAGATTGGGGCAGGGGCCGTTTTGTCTCAGAGGGATCCTGTTGGTTCCTTGATGAAACCGTGTGCCTTCTTTTCCCGTAAATTTTCGCCTGCTGAACGCAATTATGATGTCGGCAATCGGGAGTTGTTGGCTATGAAGTGGGCGTTTGAGGAGTGGCGACATTGGCTTGAGGGAGCTAAGCACCGTATTGTGGTCTTGACCGATCATAAGAATCTGATTTACCTCGAGTCTGCCAAACGGCTGAATCCTAGACAGGCTCGATGGTCCTTGTTTTTTTCCCGTTTTGATTTTGTGGTCTTGTATCTTCCGGGTTCTAAGAATATTAAGGCTGATGCCCTTTCTAGGAGTTTTTTGCCTGATTCTCCTGAGGTCCTTGAACCGGTCGGCATTCTGAAAGAAGGGGTGGTTCTTTCTGCCATTTCCCCTGATTTACGACGGGTTCTTCAGGAATTTCAGGCTGACAGACCTGACCGCTGTCCAGCGGGGAAACTGTTTGTTCCTGACAGATGGACAAGTAGAGTGATTTCTGAGGTTCACTGTTCTGTGTTGGCTGGTCATCCTGGTATTTTTGGTACCAGAGACTTGGTTGGTAGGTCCTTTTGGTGGCCTTCTTTATCACGTGATGTGCGTTCTTTTGTGCAGTCCTGTGGGACTTGTGCGCGGGCCAAGCCTTGTTGTTCCCATGCTAGTGGGTTGCTTTTGCCATTGCCGGTCCCTGAGTGGCCCTGGACGCATATTTCTATGGATTTTATTTCTGATCTTCCGGTTTCCCAGAGGATGTCGGTTATCTGGGTTGTTTGTGACCGGTTCTCTAAGATGATTCATTTGGTGCCTTTGCCTAAATTGCCTTCCTCTTCAGATTTGGTTTCGTTGTTTTTTCAGCATGTGGTTCGTTTGCATGGTATTCCGGAGAATATTGTGTCTGACAGAGGTTCCCAGTTTGTTTCTAGGTTTTGGCGGGCCTTTTGTGCTAGGCTGGGCATTGATTTATCTTTTTCCTCTGCATTTCATCCTCAGACAAATGGCCAAACCGAGCAAACTAATCAGACCTTGGAGACTTATTTGAGATGCTTTGTGTCTGCTGATCAGGATGATTGGGTGGCCTTTTTGCCATTGGCCGAGTTTGCCCTTAATAATCGGGCTAGTTCGGCTACTTTGGTTTCGCCTTTTTTTTGTAATTTTGGTTTTCATCCTCGTTTTTCTTCTGGGCAGGTTGAGCCTTCTGACTGTCCTGGTGTGGATTCTGTGGTTGACAGGTTGCAGCAGATTTGGACTCATGTGGTGGACAATTTGGTGTTGTCTCAGGAGGAGGCTGTTGTGAATTTGCTTTTTGCTCCCTCTAGTGGTTACTAGTTTTTTGACTCTGGTTTTTCTGTCATTCCTTTTATCCGCACCTGGGTCGTTAGTTAGGGGTGTTGCTATATAAGCTCCCTGGACCTTCAGTTCAATGCCTGGCAACGTAGTTATCAGAGCTAGTCTGCTGTGCTCTTGTCTACTGATCCTGGTTCCAGTTATATCAGCTAAGTCTGCCTTTTGCTTTTTGCTATTTGTTTTGGTTTTGTATTTTTGTCCAGCTTGTTCCAAATCTATATCCTGACCTTTGCTGGAAGCTCTAGGGGGCTGGTGTTCTCCCCCCGGACCGTTAGACGGTTCGGGGGTTCTTGAATTTCCAGTGTGGATTTTGATAGGGTTTTTGTTGACCATATAAGTTACCTTTCTTTATTCTGCTATCAGTAAGCGGGCCTCTCTGTGCTAAACCTGGTTCATTTCTGTGTTTGTTATTTCCTCTTACCTCACCGTCATTATTTGTGGGGGGCTTCTATCCAGCTTTGGGGTCCCCTTCTCTGGAGGCAAGAAAGGTCTTTGTTTTCCTCTACTAGGGGTAGCTAGATTCTCCGGCTGGCGCGTGTCATCTAGAATCAACGTAGGAATGATCCCCGGCTACTTCTAGTGTTGGCGTTAGGAGTAGATATATGGTCAACCCAGTTACCACTGCCCTATGAGCTGGATTTTTGTATTCTGCAGACTTCCACGTTCCTCTGAGACCCTCGCCATTGGGGTCATAACAGTTTGCCAGGCCTATATTAAATGTTTAATGCATTGCAGAAGAGGGATTATAAGAAAGAAGATTCTGAGTTTTTTTTTTCTTCTTCCCCTTTACCTCAGAGTGGCTATGCTTGCTGCAGACATGAATGTCCAGACCTTGATTACAAGTGTGGACCAGCTGGCTACTCGTGTGCAGGGCATACAAGACTATGTTATCAGAAATCCTAGGTCAGAACCTAAAATACCGATTCCTGAACTGTTTTCCGGAGACAGGTTTAAGTTTAGGAATTTCGTGAATAATTGTAAATTGTTTTTGTCCCTGAGACCCTGTTCATCTGGAGATTCTGCTCAGCAAGTAAAAATTGTTATTTCGTTCTTACGGGGCGACCCTCAGGATTGGGCTTTTTCGCTGGCGCCAGGAGATCCGGCATTGGCTGATCTTGATGCGTTTTTTCTGGCGCTCGGTTTACTTTATGAGGAACCCAATCTTGAGATTCAGGCAGAAAAGGCCTTGCTGGCTATGTCTCAGGGGCAGGACGAGGCTGAAGTGTATTGCCAAAAATTTCGGAAATGGTCCGTGCTGACACATTGGAACGAGTGTGCACTGGCCGCTAATTTTAGAAATGGCCTTTCTGAAGCCATTAAGAATGTTATGGTGGGTTTTCCCATTCCCACAGGTCTGAATGATACTATGGCACTGGCTATTCAAATTGACCGGCGGTTGCGGGAGCGCAAAACCGCAAATTCCCTCATGGTGTTGTCTGAACAGACACCTGATTTAATGCAATGTGATAGAATCCTGACTAGAAATGAGCGGAAAATTCATAGACGCCGGAATGGCTTGTGCTACTACTGTGGTGATTCTACACATGTTATCTCAGCATGCTCTAAACGTATAGCTAAGGTTGTTAGTCCTGTCACCATTGGTAATTTGCAACCTAAATTTATTCTGTCTGTAACTTTGATTTGCTCACTGTCATCTTATCCTGTCATGGCGTTTGTAGATTCAGGTGCTGCCCTGAGTCTCATGGATCTCTCATTTGCTAAGCGCTGTGGTTTTACTCTTGAACCATTAGAAAATCCCATACCTCTTAGGGGTATTGATGCTACACCATTGGCAGCAAATAAACCGCAGTATTGGACACAGGTTACCATGTGCATGACTCCTGAACACCGCGAGGTGATACGTTTCCTGGTTTTACATAAAATGCATGATTTGGTTGTTTTAGGGCTGCCATGGTTACAGACCCATAATCCAGTCCTGGACTGGAAAGCTATGTCAGTCTCAAGTTGGGGCTGTCGTGGTATTCATGGGGATTCCCTGCCTGTGTCTATTGCTTCTTCTACGCCTTCGGAAGTTCCGGAGTATTTGTCTGATTATCAGGATGTCTTCAGTGAGTCTGAGTCCAGTGCACTGCCTCCTCATAGGGACTGTGACTGTGCTATAGATTTGATCCCAGGCAGTAAATTTCCTAAGGGAAGACTGTTTAATCTGTCGGTACCTGAACATACCGCTATGCGTTCATATATCAAGGAGTCTCTGGAGAAAGGACATATTCGTCCGTCTTCTTCCCCTCTTGGTGCGGGATTCTTTTTTGTGGCAAAAAAGGACGGATCTTTGAGACCTTGTATTGATTATCGGCTTTTAAACAAGATCACTGTCAAATTTCAGTATCCTTTACCGCTGTTGTCTGACTTGTTTGCCCGGATTAAGGGTGCCAAGTGGTTCACCAAGATAGACCTTCGTGGTGCGTACAACCTTGTGCGCATTAAGCAAGGTGATGAATGGAAAACCGCATTCAATACGCCCGAAGGTCATTTTGAGTACTTGGTGATGCCTTTTGGGCTCTCCAATGCGCCTTCAGTTTTTCAGTCCTTTATGCATGACATTTTCCGGAAGTATCTGGATAAATTTTTGATTGTTTATCTGGATGATATTTTGTTTTTTTCTGATGATTGGGATTCGCATGTGGAGCAGGTCAGGTTGGTCTTTAAAATTTTGCGTGAAAATTCTTTGTTTGTCAAGAGCTCAAAGTGTCTCTTTGGTGTACAGAAGGTTCCCTTTTTGGGGTTCATTTTTTCCCCTTCTGCTGTGGAGATGGACCCAGTCAAGGTCCGAGCTATTCTTGATTGGACTCAGCCCTCGTCAGTTAAGAGTCTTCAGAAGTTCTTGGGCTTCGCTAACTTCTACCGTCGTTTTATCGCTAATTTTTCTAGCATTGTGAAACCTTTGACGGATATGACCAAGAAGGGCTCCAATGTAGCTAACTGGGCTCCTGCTGCCGTGGAGGCTTTCCAGGAGTTGAAACGCCGGTTTACTTCGGCGCCTGTTTTGTGCCAGCCTGACGTCTCACTTCCCTTTCAGGTTGAGGTGGATGCTTCGGAGATTGGGGCAGGGGCCGTTTTGTCGCAGAGAGGCCCTGGTTGCTCTGTTATGAAACCTTGTGCCTTTTTCTCTAGGAAGTTTTCGCCTGCCGAGCGAAATTATGATGTGGGCAATCGGGAGTTGTTGGCCATGAAATGGGCATTTGAGGAGTGGCGTCATTGGCTCGAGGGTGCTAAGCATCGTGTGGTGGTCTTGACTGATCAAAAAAATCTGATGTATCTCGAGTCTGCTAAACGCCTTAATCCGAGACAGGCCCGCTGGTCATTGTTTTTCTCCCGCTTTGATTTTGTTGTCTCGTATTTACCAGGTTCAAAGAATGTGAAGGCCGATGCTCTTTCTAGGAGCTTTGTGCCTGATGCTCCTGGAGTCGCTGATCCTGTTGGTATTCTTAAAGATGGAGTTATCTTGTCAGCTATTTCTCCGGATCTGCGACGTGTGTTGCAGAGATTTCAGGCTGATAGGCCTGAGTCTTGTCCACCTGACAGACTGTTTGTCCCGGATAAGTGGACCAGCAGAGTCATTTCCGAGGTTCATTCCTCGGTGTTGGCAGGTCACCCGGGAATTTTTGGCACCAGAGATCTGGTGGCCAGGTCCTTTTGGTGGCCTTCCTTGTCAAGGGATGTGCGGTCATTTGTGCAGTCCTGTGGGACTTGTGCTCGAGCTAAGCCTTGCTGTTCTCGTGCCAGCGGTTTGCTCTTGCCCTTGCCTGTCCCGAAGAGACCTTGGACACATATCTCCATGGATTTCATTTCTGATCTTCCGCTATCTCAGGGCATGTCCGTTATCTGGGTGATATGTGATCGCTTCTCCAAGATGGTCCATTTGGTTCCTTTGCCTAAGCTGCCTTCCTCTTCCGATCTGGTTCCTGTGTTTTTCCAGAACGTGGTTCGTTTGCACGGCATCCCTGAGAATATTGTGTCAGACAGAGGATCCCAGTTCGTTTCCAGGTTCTGGCGATCCTTTTGTAGTAGGATGGGCATTGATTTGTCGTTTTCGTCTGCTTTCCATCCTCAGACTAATGGACAGACGGAGCGAACCAATCAGACTTTGGAGGCTTATTTGAGGTGTTTTGTCTCTGCTGATCAGGACGATTGGGTGACATTCTTGCCGTTGGCTGAGTTTGCCCTTAATAATCGGGCTAGTTCCGCCACCTTGGTTTCGCCTTTTTTCTGCAACTCTGGTTTCCATCCTCGCTTTTCTTCGGGTCATGTGGAGCCTTCTGACTGTCCTGGGGTGGATTCTGTGGTGGATAGGTTGCAGCAGATCTGGAATCATGTGGTGGACAACTTGAAGTTGTCACAGGAGAAGGCTCAGCGCTTTGCCAACCGCCGCCGCGGTGTGGGTCCCCGACTACGCGTTGGGGATTTGGTATGGCTTTCTTCCCGCTTTGTTCCTATGAAGGTCTCCTCTCCCAAATTTAAACCTCGTTTTATTGGGCCTTACAAGATATTGGAAATCCTTAATCCTGTATCTTTTCGTCTGGATCTTCCTGTGTCGTTTGCTATTCACAATGTATTTCATAGGTCCTTGTTGCGGCGGTACATTGTGCCTGTAGTTCCTTCTGCTGAGCCTCCTGCTCCGGTGTTGGTTGAGGGCGAGTTGGAGTACGTGGTGGAGAAGATCTTGGATTCTCGCCTCTCCAGGCGGAGGCTTCAGTACCTGGTCAAGTGGAAGGGCTATGGTCAGGAGGATAATTCCTGGGTGGTCGCCTCTGATGTTCATGCGGCCGATTTAGTTCGTGCCTTTCATGCCGCTCATCCTGATCGCCCTGGTGGTCGTGGTGAGGGTTCGGTGACCCCTCACTAAGGGGGGGGTACTGTTGTGAATTTGCTTTTTGCTCCCTCTAGTGGTTACTAGTTTTTTGACTCTGGTTTTTCTGTCATTCCTTTTATCCGCACCTGGGTCGTTAGTTAGGGGTGTTGCTATATAAGCTCCCTGGACCTTCAGTTCAATGCCTGGCAACGTAGTTATCAGAGCTAGTCTGCTGTGCTCTTGTCTACTGATCCTGGTTCCAGTTATATCAGCTAAGTCTGCCTTTTGCTTTTTGCTATTTGTTTTGGTTTTGTATTTTTGTCCAGCTTGTTCCAAATCTATATCCTGACCTTTGCTGGAAGCTCTAGGGGGCTGGTGTTCTCCCCCCGGACCGTTAGACGGTTCGGGGGTTCTTGAATTTCCAGTGTGGATTTTGATAGGGTTTTTGTTGACCATATAAGTTACCTTTCTTTATTCTGCTATCAGTAAGCGGGCCTCTCTGTGCTAAACCTGGTTCATTTCTGTGTTTGTTATTTCCTCTTACCTCACCGTCATTATTTGTGGGGGGCTTCTATCCAGCTTTGGGGTCCCCTTCTCTGGAGGCAAGAAAGGTCTTTGTTTTCCTCTACTAGGGGTAGCTAGATTCTCCGGCTGGCGCGTGTCATCTAGAATCAACGTAGGAATGATCCCCGGCTACTTCTAGTGTTGGCGTTAGGAGTAGATATATGGTCAACCCAGTTACCACTGCCCTATGAGCTGGATTTTTGTATTCTGCAGACTTCCACGTTCCTCTGAGACCCTCGCCATTGGGGTCATAACAGAGGCTCAACGTTTTGCTAACCGTCGTCGGTGTGTTGGTTCCCGGCTTCGGGTTGGGGATCTGGTCTGGTTGTCTTCCCGTCATGTTCCTATGAAGGTTTCTTCTCCTACGTTTAAGCCTCGGTTTATTGGTCCTTATAGGATTTCTGGGATTATTAATCCGGTGTCTTTTCGATTGGCGCTTCCGGCCTCTTTTGCTATCCATAATGGCTTCCACAGATCTTTATTGCGGAAATATGTGGTACCCGTTGTTCCCTCTGTTGATCCTCCGGCCCCTGTGTTGGTTGATGGGGAGTTGGAGTATGTGGTTGAGAAGATTTTGGATTCTCGTTTTTCGAGGCGGAGGCTTCAGTATCTTGTCAAATGGAAGGGTTATGGCCAGGAGGATAATTCTTGGGTTTTTGCCTCTGATGTCCATGCTGCTGATTTGGTTGATGCTTTTCATCTGGCTTGTCCTGATCAGCCTGGGGGCTCTGGTGAGGGTTCGGTGACCCCTCCTCAAGGGGGGGGGGGTACTGTTGTGAATTCTGCTTTTGGGCTCCCTCCGGTGGTTGTAGGTGGTAATGCAGTTGTCCCTGGGTTGCCGTCCTGGTCAGGTGTATCTGCTGATTGCAGTTCTGACTGGGGTATTTAGGCGGGCCGGATTCATTAGTCCTTGCCAGTTGTCCATGGCTTTGGGAGGTGTTGGTCCTTTTTTGGCTCCTTCTGCCTTGCTGCCAAATCAGCAAAGATAAGTGTCTGGTTTTGTTTTGTGGCACACATGCTGTGTGCTTAATAATTCAGTGCTATTCATTGTTTTTTGTCCAACTTAGATTGTGTCAGTATTTTCTCAGTCTTGTTGGATTCTCAGGAGTTGCAGATATACATTCCATGTCTTTAGTTAGATTGTGGAACTTTTTGTATTATCTGCTGTGGATATTTTTGGAAGGGTTTTAATACTGACCGCTTAGTATTCTGTCCTATCTTTCCCTATTTAGCTAGAGTGGCCTCTTTTGCTGAATTCTGTTTTCTGCCTGCGTGTGTCTTTCCTCTCCTACTCACAGTCAATATTCATGGGGGCTGCCTATCCTTTGGGGTTCTGCTCTGAGGCAAGGTAGTATTCCTATTTCTATCTATAGGGGTATTTAGTCCTCCGGCTGTGTCGAGGTGTCTAGGGTTTGTTAGGCACACCACACGGCTACTTCTAGTTGCGGTGCTAGTTCAGGTTTTGCGGTCAGTACAGTTTCCACCTACTCCAGAGAAAGTTTCATGCGGCTCCAAAGTTACCGGATCATAACAGGAAAGTCCGTATCAAATCTATTGCAGTGGACGACTAAACCACCGCATTACTCGTGGGTACATCAGTGGTTTTGCCTTCTCTGGCCTGTGTTTAGTCTTAGGCTACTTTCACACTAGCGTCATACGACACACGACGAATTGCGTCGTTGCGACGTACCGACGCAAGCAGTGAAAGCGCCGCACAACGGGGACAGCGGATGCTGTTTTTCAATGCATCCGCTGCCCCATTGTGATGTGCGGGGAGGCGGGGGCGGAAAAGACAGTATCGACGCACCAAAAAACGTTGCAAGCAACGTTTTTTGGTGGCGACGGACCGACGCAACACGATGCAACCTTCGCACGACGGTTGCTACGTGTGGCAATGCGTCGCACTGCGTCGCTAATGCAAGTCTATGGAGAAAAAACGCATCCTGCAAGCACTTTTGCAGGATGCGTTTTTTTCTACAAAACGACGCATAGCGACGTGCAGTGCACGACGCTAGTGTGAAAGTAGCCTAACACAGACTTATCCTGCACAGAGCCTCCTGCTCTGATGCTTGCAAACCAAAAACTGACACACCGAAACCTTACCTGAACATTTAACCCCTTCACCCCGAAGCCTGTTTTCACCTAAGTGACAGGGCCAATTTTTACAATTCTGACCACTGTCACTTTATGAAGTCATAACTCTGAAACGCTTCAACGGATCCTGGTGATTCTGACTTTGTTTTCTCGTGACATATTGTACTTCATGATAGTGGTAAAACTTAT
The DNA here is from genome assembly GCF_051348905.1 of Ranitomeya variabilis. NCBI lineage: Eukaryota > Metazoa > Chordata > Amphibia > Anura > Dendrobatidae > Ranitomeya > Ranitomeya variabilis. Next base: position 79,052,020 of record NC_135233.1, on the reverse strand, counting down.
TCGATATGACTTTGCATTTATTTGTGAAAAAAAATAAAATTTGTCGAAAATTTAGCAATTTTCAAACTTTTAGTTTTTATGCCCTTAAATTAGAGAGTTATATCACATAATATAGTTAATAAACAACATTTCCCACATGTCTGCTTTATATCAGCACAATTTTGGAAACAATTTTTTTTCGTTAGGGAGTTATAAGGGTTAAACGTTGACCAGCGATTTCTCATTTTTGCAGCAAAATTTGCAAAACCATTTTTTTTAAAAACTGCACCCCTCAAGGTACTCAAAACCACATTCAAAAAGTTTATTAACCCTGTGATTTTATGAAATATATAATGAAACTGTATGTCACGCCCCTAAAGAGAACCTGTCATTGATTCCCAAACTCCAGGCAGCAAAAATCGGAACTTGGCTGCATGACAGCTGGACCGTTCCAGAGAAAATATAGTTTAAAGTTCTGTCAGTAGTCAGAGACCAAACTAGTCCGACTCTGCCCCCGGCCGGCTCTAGCCGTTCTTGCTGCAGGTGATTGACAGGTCTATCCTATGGCAAAAGACATGTCAATCACCTCAGTCATGAGCAGAAACACTAATTACCTGCAGATATAGATGGAAAATGAAGGTTCATTCTTCCTGCAGCTATTTGCCTACTGTCATGTCATCTGAGCAGGGGCCCTCCCCTCACTTTGATTGACAGCCTGCTCTCCACACACATGCTGGACACAGAGCAGATGGTCATTCAAAGTCAGGGGAGTGATTACAGCCACTCTCACTGCATATCAATGTACGCCCCGATGACTGGAAGAGAGCAGCTGCAGGGAGAACAAAACTTCAATTTAGCTGCTATTCCGTGCTGTACTGTCTGAATACTCTTTTGCTTCCTCCCCTGCCCAGGAGCTGTGGTAGGATTAGACCATGTTCCTGTACGGTCAGACACAGCCATTACACAGCAGAGGCACATATATAAGATTATCTCTGCACAGGGACATTATATTTAAACACAACTGTGGAACTTCTGTTGAGTTAAAATCAACTTTTGTTCACAGGAAAATCCCTTTTAATATGCAGGTGACGGGCTTCTAATTAGTGCAGGAGAAATCAGACAACGCGGTCTTCTAGCTTCTCTATGTTGCAGTAAACCCATGACAGAGAGGCGTTAAAGGGATTGTCCACTACCTGGACCACTGCATTTTAAATACAGTTGTCCCCCTTGTAAAATAAAAATAACATATACTCATCTAATGCACCAACACCGTTACAGCAAGTGATGTTTCCTGGTAGTGGACAACCCCTTTGAAGAGAATCTGTCACCAGTTTGCTCCCACCTAATCTGAGAGCAGCATAATGTAGAGACAGAGCCCTTGATTCCAGCAATGTGGGATGCTTGCTGTAGATTTGACAAAATCGCTGATTTATTAGCAGGAGATTATCACTAGAGGACTAGTAAACCTACTGCCAGGTAGTCCTCCATATTTATGATCTCTGTGTAACTCCATCCCCACCACTGACTGGCAGCTTTCTACCTATGCACAGTGTACACAGAAAGCTGCCAATCAGGGGCGAGGTGGATTTATACAGAGCTCAGCATTCGGACAGTCAGAGAACCTTAGATCTGCAGCACAGAAAACAATGATTTTAACAAATTGACAGCACTATAAATTACACAGAGCTGGAATCGGGGTCTCTGTCTCTACGTTATGCTCCTCTCAGATGGAGTAGCAAAAACCTTTTGACAGATTCCGTTTAATTAAACCTAAATCTTTGAGATGTTCAATCCCTTTAATGACCTTTTTAACTTTCACAGTTTAATTGCATTCGTATATGTATTATCTATATCATTTATTGACTTTTATTGAAAAATGATGTTGTTGTTGCTTTTCTCCATAGATTACGCAGATGGAGAAGGAGACTGGAGCACATGGTCTGTGTGCAGCGTTACCTGCGGCAGTGGAAACCAGAAGCGTACAAGGTCTTGCGGATATGCCTGCACAGCCACAGAGTCCCGGACGTGTGATGTGCCAAATTGTCCTGGTACGTGAATGAGGATTACTTGCAGGGGTTGTCCACGACTAGAACAACCCCCTTCTCATTCGTCAAGTTTGGCCCCGCTAAAATAAAAATACCTATACTCGCCTCCGGTGTCGCTCCAGCGGTGTCGGCACTCGCGTTCCTGGGGCCCACATGAGATAGTTACGTCACACAAGCCCTGCGCCCAATCTGCGCTGGCGTCACCGTCCCCTCCTCCGGTCGTATTGAACATCAACAGGAACTGAGGGCTGCAACTGATCTGACTTCCGTTTGATTTATCCGAAGGCGGAGACAGTGACGACGGCACTGAATGGTCACAGGGCTCATGTGGCGTAACAACCTCCTGTGAGCCGCAGGAACGTGAATGCTGACACCGCTGGAATGGTACTGGCACCAGTGACGAGTATGGGTGTTTTTATTTTAATGGGGCCAAATATGGAAGAACGCAACTCCTTCTCATTCCTCGTGGTACAAACTCATCACCACAAGAATCATTGCCAAGTGTATAAAAGTAGGTGTTACTCCGGTGCTGTATTACAGACAGACCGTCCTTGGGCTGCCAGGTGCTTCCTTAAAATTCTTCTAGAAAACCTACCATTATGTAATCTGTTTTTGTTTGTTTTGTCTCTTTTCTTTCACAACACTAGTTTTTTTTTATTTAGAGTTGTGTGAAAAAGTGTTTGCCCCCTTCCTGATTTCCTGTTCTTCTTCATGTTTGTCACACTTAAATGATTCAGATCACCAAATAAATGTACATATTAGACAAAAATAACACAAGTAAAGGCAAAATGCAGTTTTTAAATGAAGGTTTTTTTTACTAGTAAAGGGGTTATCCACTACTAGAAAAAACCCTTCTTAAACTAAATGTTTGGCCCTGATAAAATGAACCAACCTATAGTCACCTCCTGTATCGGCTTCGTTCCAGCAGTGTCAGGTCTCGTGGTCCCTGAGCTGTGATGCGGTGGAATGACACGTGATGCCTGGTGCCTAATCTGCACTGGCATCACTGTCTCTGCCTTTGTATGAGCTGAACATGAAGCGGAAGTCGGGGCTGCAGCTGATCTTGGACTTCCTCTTCATATTCATTTTGACAGGATGCGGGGACAGTGATGCCAGCGCTGATATGGTGTCTGGCAATGTCACAACCACAGGACCGCGAGTGCTGTAACGGAGCTGGCACAGGAAGTGTGTATTGTATAGGTTTGCTTTATTTTATCAGGGCCGAACATTTAGTTTAAGAAGGGATTGTCCTAGTAGTGGACAACCCCTTTAAGGGAAAAAGAAAATCGACAGGGCCCTGTGTGAAAAAGTGATTGCACCCCCAGTAAGATATTCCTTTTCTGAAACGCGAACAGTAAAATATTATGGTGGTGGTAGTGTGATGGTCTGGGGCTGTTTTGCCCTCCAGTGTGGCTGAATTACAACAACTCTGCAAAAATGAGTGGGCCAAAATTCTTCCAGAGCCTTGTAAAAGACCCCTTGCCAGTTATAGCAAATGCTTAATTGAAGTTGTTGCTGCTAAGGGTGACCAAACCAGTTATTAGGTTTAGGGGGCAATCACGTTTTCACACAGGGCCCTGTAGGTTTGGATTTCTTTTTCTCATAATAATAAAAAAGACCTTCATTTTTAAAACTGCATTTTGTGATTACTTGTGGAATCTTTGTCTAATACTTGCATTTGTTTGATGATCTGAAACATTTAAGTGTGACAAACATGCAAAAGAACAGGAAATCAGGAAAGGGTCACTTTTTCTCACAAAATGTATATTTTCTTTTAGGCCCTTAACCCCTTTCTGACCTCGGACGAGATAGTAAGTCCGAGGTCAGATCCCCCTCTTTGATGCAGGGCTCCAGCGGTGAGCCCGCATCAAAGCCGGGACATGTCAGCTGTTTTGAACAGCTGACATGTGCCCGCAATAGCGGCGGGTGAAATCGCGATTCACCCGCCGCTATTAACTACTTAAATGCCGCTGTCAAACGCAGACAGCGGCATGTAACTGGCGCTTCCGGCTGGGCGGCCGGAAATGAGCGCATCACTGACCCCCGTCACATGATCGGGGGTCAGCGATGCCTCTGCATTGTAACCATAGAGGTCCTTGAGACCTCTATGGTTACTGATCCCCGGTAGCTGTGAGCGCCACCCTGTGGTCGGCGCTCATAGCAAACCTGCATTTCTGCTGCATAGCAGCGATCTGATGATCACTGCTATGTAGCAGTGCCGATCGCGTTGTGCCAGCTTCTAGCCTCCTATGGAGGCTATTGAAGCATGGCAAAAGTAAAAAAAAAAAAAGTAAACAAAAATGTGAAAAAAAAAAAAAAAAATATAAAAAAGTTTAAACCACCCCCCTTTCGCCCCATTCAAAATAAATCAATAAAAAAAACCCCGAACCTACACATATTTGGTATTGCCGCATTCAGAATCGCCCGATCTATCAATAAAAAAAGCATTAAGTTGATTGCTAAACAGTGTAGCGGGAAAAAAATCCAAACGCCAGAATTACGTTTTTTTGGTCGCCGCGACATTGCATTAAAATGCAATAACGGGCGATCAAAAGAAGGAATCTGCACCAAAATGGTATAATTAAAAACGCCAGCTCGGCACGCAAAAAATAAGCCCTCAACCGACCCCAGATCGTGAAAAAATGGAGACTCTACGGATATCAGAAAATGGCGCAATTTTTTTTTTTAGCAAAGTTTGGAATTTTTTTTCACCACTTAGATAAAAAATAACCTAGTCATGTTAGGTGTCTATGAACTCGTAATGACCTGGAGATTCAAAATGTCAGGTTAGTTTTAGCATTTAGTGAACCTAGCAAAAAAGCCAAACAAAAAACAAGTATGGGATTGCACTTTTTTTGCAATTTCACCGCACGGAATTTTTTTCCCGTTTTCTAGTATAGTACATGCTAAAACCAATGATGTTGTTCAAAAGTACAACTTGTTTCGCAAAAAATAAGCCCTCACATGGCCATATTGACGGAAAAATAAAAAAGTTATGGCTCTGGGAAGGAGGGGAGCGAAAAACAAACACGGAAGAACGGAAAATCCCAAGGTCATGAAGGGGTTAAATTCCCTGCATATCATGTGGGGTCCGAATCCTAAGAACCCCCCCCCCCCCTCCATATGATCACTGAAAAGACTTCTCAGAAGTGTGCAGGTCAGTAGGCAAAAGCGCAAAACTCCTGCCAGAGCGGCGTGCAGAATCTATAGGCTTTCTATTGAACCTACACTCCGCTGTGCGCATGCTCACACAGGGGGCATGCACATCTACCTCTTGAGCTGCACCCTTGTGAATAGTCTATTGAATGTTTGCTGAGGGGGACTTAGGACCCGGACCTCACTGATCAAGGAATTAAAGGACCCAAAATTATTTTTAAAAGTTTACCAAAGTTTAGAGACATTTATAGTATATTAATGGCATGAAATTAATTTAATGAGCCATATATATGCAGCCACCTCTCCATGTGGTGAGACCAGGGCCCTGTAATAAGATAAATTTGGGTCTCATCATATCGGTATGCAATAATTTCTGAGATGGAACAACCCCTTTAATATATATGTTGTTAATGTTTTTGAAAATGATGTTGATATGGTTCCTTCGTATGCTGCAAACTCTTGGAAGCCTGCAAGTATCACACGGCGTCTGTGCTCACTCTGGAGGTATTCGCCCACCAGTGGGCACCGTCAGGATTGATGCTGAGGCATCTCTCCACCATAGGGTCCCATCGTAAAGAAGCGTATACTGCATGACTCCCTTTATAGACATCACAGTTTGCTGTGCTTTATAGTAAAACAAACGGTAGGCAGACTCCTACCTACCAGACACAGACCGAACGCACCCACTTATGGCCTCCATCTGGTGAATGGGGGACTATGGCAAAGTTAGCCTACAGTATATGTCAGGAAGTCTACCCTAAGTGCACAAGTGTCCACGTACCATAAAGTTCACAGAAGTCTGGAGCTGTTTTTTTAGTTAACATTTTTTGTGTTACAAAGACGAATAAATCATAGCCGTGAAAAGTAGGAAAATCTTCCCTGAAGATTACAAGTTCCTGCCTCATTTCATAGGGTTCACGGCTTTCTCCAGAGCACAGGTGGCATCTGGTGATCAGATTTTACACGGAGGCACAGCAGGCGTAATGGAGAATTTGGTATAAAAATGTTATGCCATTTCCAGCACAATACATTTACAGTAAGTAAGATTTTATGGTTCACAGGATGCAGGGTTAAGATTGATTTTTATACTAATACACGTATTGCTGTCTTTGGCTAATGGCAGAACATGTCTGGGTACAGTTAAGCACTGCCGTACTTTATAACACCAATTACAAGGGCAAAAAATTGTGTTGGTGTCTCTTTGTTACTGGCTTAGTCACAAAAATAACATGATCACGACAGGATTCGTTGACTTCACTTGCAGCTGATCCACCTCCCTCGAACTTACAGAATAGTGGACGGCCAGCCGTAAACTCTTCGAGGTTGCTAATATTAGTTAAAGGGAACCTGTCTCTCCTTTACCTGCATATACAGGGTTAATTTGATTCTTAAAAGCCTTTAAATCCTGTCCTTCCGGCTTATTGGAGCAGCAGCTGTAGGGAGAAAGTGAGGTTTTGTTCTCCCTGCAGCTGCTCGCTTCCAGTCATCGGGGCGTACATTGATATGCAGTGAGCGTGGCTGTAATCACTCCCCTGACTTTGAATGACCATCTGCTCTGTGTCCAGCGTGTGTGGAGAGCAGGCTGTCAATCAAAGTGAGGGGAGGGCCCCTGCTCAGATGACATGACAGTAGGCAAATAGCTGCAGGAAGAATGAACCTTCATTTTCCATCTATATCTGCAGGTAATTAGTGTTTCTGCTCATGACTGAGGTGATTGACATGTCTTTTGCCATAGGATAGACCTGTCAATCACCTGCAGCAAGAACGGCTAGAGCCGGCCGGGGGCAGAGTCGGACTAGTTTGGTCTCTGACTACTGACAGAACTTTAAACTATATTTTCTCTGGAACGGTCCAGCTGTCATGCAGCCAAGTTACGATTTGTGCTGCCTGGAGTTTGGGAATAAATGACAGGATCTCTTTAGGGGCGTGACATACAGTTTCATTATATATTTCATAAAATCACAGGGTTAGTAAACTTTTTGAATGTGGTTTTGAGTACCTTGAGGGGTGCAGTTTTTAGAATGGTGTCACTTTTGTGAATTTTCTGTCATATAGACCCCTCAAAGTCACTTCAAGTGTGAGGTGGTCCGTAAAAAAAATGGTTTTGCAAATTTTGTTGCAAAAATGAGAAATCGCTGGTCAACGTTTAACCCTTATAACTCCCTAACGAAAAAATATTGTTTCCAAAATTGTGCTGATATAAAGCAGACATGTGGGAAATGTTGTTTATTAACTATATTATGTGATATAACTCTCTAATTTAAGGGCATAAAAACTAAAAGTTTGAAAATTGCTAAATTTTCATAATTTTCGACAAATTTTTTTTTTTTTCACAAATAAATGCAAAGTCATATCGAATAAGTTTTACCACTATCATGAAGTACAATATGTCACAAGAAAACAAAGTCAGAATCACAAAGATCCGTTGAAGCGTTTCAGAGTTAGGACCTCATAAAGTGACAGTGATCAGAATTGTAAAAATTGGCCCTGTCACTTAGGTGAAAACAGGCTTCGGGGTGAAGGGGTTAAATGTTCAGGTAAGGTTTGGGTGTGTCAGTTTTTGGTTTGCAAGCATCAGAGCAGGAGGCTCTGTGCAGGATAAGTCTGTGTTAGGCTACTTTCACACTAGCGTCGTGCACTGCACGTCGCTATGCGTCGTTTTGTAGAAAAAACGCATCCTGCAAAAGTGCTTGCAGGATGCGTTTTTTCTCCATAGACTTGCATTAGCGACGCAGTGCGACGCATTGCCACACGTAGCAACCGTCGTGCGAAGGTTGCATCGTGTTGCGTCGGTCCGTCGCCACCAAAAAACATTGCTTGCAACGTTTTTTGGTGCGTCGATACTGTTTTTTCCGCCCCCGCCTCCCCGCACATCACAATGGGGCAGCGGATGCGTTGAAAAACAGCATCCGCTGTCCCCGTTGTGCGGGCTTTCACTGCTTGCGTCGGTACGTCGCAACGACGCAATTCATCGTGTGTCGTATGACGCTAGTGTGAAAGTAGCCTAAGACTAAACACAGGCCAGAGAAGGCAAAACCACTGATGTACCCACGAGTAATGCGGTGGTTTAGTCGTCCACTGCAATAGATTTGATACAGACTTTCCTGTTATGATCCGGTGACTTTGGAGCCGCATGAAACTTTCTCTGGAGTAGGTGGAAACTGTACTGACCGCAAAACCTGAACTAGCACCGCAACTAGAAGTAGCCGTGTGGTGTGCCTAACAAATCCTAGACACCTCGACACAGCCGGAGGACTAAATACCCCTATAGATAGAAATAGGAATACTACCTTGCCTCAGAGCAGAACCCCAAAGGATAGGCAGCCCCCACGAATATTGACTGTGAGTAGGAGAGGAAAGACACACGCAGGCAGAAAACAGAATTCAGCAAAAGAGGCCACTCTAGCTAAATAGGGAAAGATAGGACAGAATACTAAGCGGTCAGTATTAAAACCCTTCCAAAAATATCCACAGCAGATAATACAAAAAGTTCCACAATCTAACTAAAGACATGGAATGTATATCTGCAACTCCTGAGAATCCAACAAGACTGAGAAAATACTGACACAATCTAAGTTGGACAAAAAACAATGAATAGCACTGAATTATTAAGCACAAAGCATGTGTGCCACAAAACAAAACCAGACACATATCTTTGCTGATTTGGCAGCAAGGCAGAAGGAGCCAAAAAAGGACCAACACCTCCCAAAACCATGGACAACTGGCAAGGACTAATGAATCCTGCACGCCTAAATACCCCAGTCAGAACTGCAATCAGCAGATACACCTGACCAGGACTGCAACCCAGGGACAACTGCATTACCACCTACAACCACCGGAGGAAGCCCAAAAGCAGAATTCACAACAGTACCCCCCCTTGAGGAGGGGTCACCGAACCCTCACCAGAGCCCCCAGGCTGATCAGGACGAGCCAGATGAAAAGCATCAACCAAATCAGCAGCATGGACATCAGAGGCAAAAACCCAAGAATTATCCTCCTGGCCATAACCCTTCCATTTGACAAGATACTGAAGCCTCCGCCTTGAAAAACGAGAATCCAAAATCTTCTCAACCACATACTCCAACTCCCCATCAACCAACACAGGGGCCGGAGGATCAACAGAGGGAACAACGGGTACCACATATTTCCGCAATAAAGATCTGTGGAAGCCATTATGGATAGCAAAAGAGGCCGGAAGCGCCAATCGAAAAGACACCGGATTAATAATCCCAGAAATCCTATAAGGACCAATAAACCGAGGCTTAAACTTAGGAGAAGAAACCTTCATAGGAACATGACGGGAAGACAACCAGACCAGATACCCAACCCGAAGCCGGGAACCAACACACCGACGATGGTTAGCAAAACGTTGAGCCTCCTCCTGAGACAACACCAAATTGTCCACCACATGAGTCCAAATCTGCTGCAACCTGTCAACCACAGAATCCACACCAGGACAGTCAGAAGGCTCAACCTGCCCAGAAGAAAAACGAGGATGAAAACCAAAATTACAAAAAAAAGGCGAAACCAAAGTAGCCGAACTAGCCCGATTATTAAGGGCAAACTCGGCCAATGGCAAAAAGGCCACCCAATCATCCTGATCAGCAGACACAAAGCATCTCAAATAAGTCTCCAAGGTCTGATTAGTTCGCTCGGTTTGGCCATTTGTCTGAGGATGAAATGCAGAGGAAAAAGATAAATCAATGCCCAGCCTAGCACAAAAGGCCCGCCAAAACCTAGAAACAAACTGGGAACCTCTGTCAGACACAATATTCTCCAGAATACCATGCAAACGAACCACATGCTGAAAAAACAACGAAACCAAATCTGAAGAGGAAGGCAATTTAGGCAAAGGCACCAAATGAACCATCTTAGAGAACCGGTCACAAACAACCCAGATAACCGACATCCTCTGGGAAACCGGAAGATCAGAAATAAAATCCATAGAAATATGCGTCCAGGGCCTCTCAGGGACCGGCAATGGCAAAAGCAACCCACTAGCACGGGAACAACAAGGCTTGGCCCGCGCACAAGTCCCACAGGACTGCACAAAAGAACGCACATCACGTGATAAAGAAGGCCACCAAAAGGACCTACCAACCAAGTCTCTGGTACCAAAAATACCAGGATGACCATCCAACACAGAACAGTGAACCTCAGAAATCACTCTACTTGTCCATCTGTCAGGAACAAACAGTTTCCGCACTGGACAGCGGTCAGGTCTGTCAGCCTGAAATTCCTGAAGAACCCGTCGTAAATCAGGGGAAATGGCAGAAAGAACCACCCCTTCTTTCAGAATGCCGACCGGTTCAAGGACCTCAGGAGAATCAGGCAAAAAACTCCTAGAAAGGGCATCAACCTTAATATTCTTAGAACCCGGAAGATACAAGACCACAAAATCAAAACGGGAAAAAAACAAGGACCATCGAGCCTGTCTAGGATTCAGCCGTTTGGCAGACTCGAGGTAAATCAGATTCTTATGATCGGTCAAGACCACAATACGGTGCTTAGCTCCCTCAAGCCAATGTCGCCACTCCTCAAACGTCCACTTCATAGCCAACAACTCCCGATTGCCGACATCATAATTGCGTTCAGCAGGCGAAAATTTACGGGAAAAGAAGGCACACGGTTTCATCAAGGAACCAACAGGATCCCTCTGAGACAAAACGGCCCCTGCCCCAATCTCAGAAGCGTCAATCTCAACCTGAAACGGAAGAGAAACATCCGGTTGACGCAACACCGGAGCAGAAGTAAATCCACGTTTAAGCTCCTGAAAGGCAGAAACAGCCGCAGAGGACCAATTCGCCACATCAGCGCCTTTCTTCGTCAAATCGGTCAAGGGTTTAACCACGCTGGAAAAGTTAGCAATGAAACGGCGATAAAAATTTGCAAAACCCAAAAATTTCTGAAGGCTCTTTACGGACGTGGGTTGAATCCAATCATGAATGGCCTGAACCTTAACCGGATCCATCTCAATAGATGAAGGAGAAAAAATAAAACCCCAAAAAGAAACCTTCTGCACCCCAAAGAGACACTTAGACCCCTTCACAAACAAAGCATTGTCATGAAGGATCTGAAATACCATCCTGACCTGTTCCACATGAGACTCCCAATCATCAGAAAAAATCTAAATATCGTCCAGATATACAATCAAGAATTTATCAATATAAGTCCGGAAGATATCATGCATGAAAGATTGAAAAACAGATGGAGCATTAGTGAGCCCGAACGGCATCACAAGGTATTCAAAATGGCCTTCGGGCATATTGAACGCAGTTTTCCATTCATCACCCTGCTTGATACGAACAAGATTATACGCCCCCCGAAGGTCAATCTTTGTAAACCAACTAGCCCCCTTAATCCTAGCAAACAAATCGGAAAGCAAAGGTAAAGGGTATTGAAACTTGACCGTGATCTTATTCAAGAGGCGATAATCAATACAGGGTCTCAAGGAGCCATCCTTCTTAGCAACAAAAAAAAATCCCGCTCCCATCGGTGAAGAAGATGGCCGAATATGCCCTTTCTCCAAAGACTCCTTAACATAACTCCGCATAGCGGTATGTTCAGGCACAGACAGGTTGAAGAGTCGGCCCTTAGGAAACTTACAGCCTGGAATCAAATCAATCGCACACAATCACAGTCCCTGTGCGGTGGAAGAGAACTGGACTTGGGCTCATCGAATACATCCTGAAAATCAGACAAGAACTCTGGAATTTCGGAAGAGGAAGAAAAGGAGATGGACATTAAAGGAACATCATTATGAACCCCCTGACAACCCCAACTAGTCACAGACATAGACTTCCAATCCAACACAGGATTATGTACCTGCAACCACGGAAAACCCAGCACGATAGCATCATGTAAATTATGAACAGATCAAGGACACAGATAACAGAAATTTAGGTTGTACAGTACTGATGGTAAATGAACTAGCGATCCTCTTTGTCCGCTTATGGCAGACTGAATCTACATGAGAAGCGTCGCCACAATAATAGCACAACCTATTCTGACGTCTGAATCCTTGTCGTTCTGTTTTAGACAGAATCCTATCACACTGCATTGGCTCAGGACTCTGCTCTGAGGACAACGCCACAGCGCGCACAGTTCTGCGCTCCCGCAAGCGCCGATCAATCTGAATGGCCAGAGACATAGAATCACTCAGACCGACAGGCGTGGGAAACCCCACCATAACATCTTTAACGGATTCAGAAAGACCCTTTCTGAAAATTGCCACCAAAGCATAATCATTCCATTTAGTCAACACAGACCATTTTCTAAATTTCTGACAATACAATTCTGCCGCCTCTTGACCCTGAGACAGGGCCAACAAGGTCTTCTCCGCTTGATCCACAGAATTAGGTTCATCATATAATAGTCCTAAAGCCTGAAAAAAGGAATCTACATTAAGCAGAGCCGGATTCCCAGATTCCAGGGAAAATGCCCAATCCTGTGGATCGCCACGCAGCAGGGAAATAATGATTTTAACCTGCTGAATGGAATCACCAGAGGATCGAGGTCTCAAAGCAAAAAACAGTTTACAGTTGTTTTTAAAACTCAAAAATTTGGACCTGTCACCAAAAAACAAATCAGGAGTAGGAATCTTCGGCTCTAAAACAGGAGTCTGAACAATATAATCAGAAATTCCCTGTACCCTAGCAGCAAGCTGGTCTACACGAGAAGCTAATTCCTGAACATCCATGCTAACACAAGACTCCTCAGCCACCCAGAGAAAAAGAGGGAAGAAAAGGCAAAGCAAACTGCAGAAAAAAATGACTCAACACCTTTCTTCCCTTCTTCTGAGATGCATTTAACTCATTGTTGGCCAGTTGTACTGTTATGATCCGGTGACTTTGGAGCCGCATGAAACTTTCTCTGGAGTAGGTGGAAACTGTACTGACCGCAAAACCTGAACTAGCACCGCAACTAGAAGTAGCCGTGGGGTGTGCCTAACAAACCCTAGACACCTCGACACAGCCGGAGGACTAAATACCTCTGTAGATAGAAATAGGAATACTACCTTGCCTCAGAGCAGAACCCCAAAGGATAGGCAGCCCCCCACGAATATTGACTGTGAGTAGGAGAGGAAAGACACACGCAGGCAGAAAACAGAATTCAGCAAAAGAGGCCACTCTAGCTAAATAGGGAAAGATAGGACAGAATACTAAGCGGTCAGTATTAAAACCCTTCCAAAAATATCCACAGCAGATAATACAAAAAGTTCCACAATCTGACTAAAGACATGGAATGTATATCTACAACTCCTGAGAATCCAACAAGACTGAGAAAATACTGACACAATCTAAGTTGGACAAAAAACAATGAATAGCACTGAATTATTAAGCACACAGCATGTGTGCCACAAAACAAAACCAGACACTTATCTTTGCTGAATTGGCAGCAAGGCAGAAGGAACCAAACAAGGACCAACACCTCCCAAAACCATGGACAACTGGCAAGGACTAATGAATCCTGCACGCCTAAATACCCCAGTCAGAACTGCAATCAGCAGATACACCTGACCAGGACTGCAACCCAGGGACAACTGCATTACCACCTACAACCACCGGAAGGAGCCCAAAAGCAGAATTCACAACACTTTCCCAGACAATCCGGCTGCGAACCGGAGGATAAAGTTTGAGATATTTTGTAAGTTGCCAAAATAAAGACATTTAAGTTGGAGTAACCGGAGTCACTGCCTCACTACCGCACGGTGAAAGTCACTGCATTACACCTGCTACCAGTTGCCCTTCTGTAGGGGACAGGGACCTGGTGAGCTGTGCAGGCGGGTGGAACCATTGTTGCCGGGAGTTGGGGTTCCGGGGGACGGATTTGAGGGGCGCATGGGAAGCAAGGCTCATGTGACAGGAGGGAGAGTGACGCAGGGAGAAGGGAGGATAAAGAGCAAAACGCGCGAAAGCAGGGGCAGAGAAGCGCGGGAAATCTCTGAGGAGAGGAAACTGCAGCGCAGTGGGTGTGAGTGTGCAGGCCGCAGTGAGACTTGCTGGAAGCAGGGGGAAAACGTGCAACAGACAGTGCGGGCAACTACCAGAGCCCCCAAAAAGAGGCGCATTCGTCGTCAGCAACCCCCCAGGCAGAGGGGTAGTGCTGACCAGCTCAGGGACAGTATTACCGCGCTCCCTGAGAACACCTTGCCAGAGAGTGCTACAAACTCGCATGGTTTCGTCTCAGCTGTGACTGATACTGATTATTCTCCTAATCCTCCTCAAAAAGACTCTTCTCTGGACTGGGAGACTGTTACCTCGGATCAACGTCCGCCTGCAGGAGGGAACGCAGCACCGCAAAAGACATTCTGGACTCGACTCTACGCCTGGGCCCGTCGCCAGAAGACACCTCCTTCCTCCGCCATCAGGACTACGGCGTTGTCGGAGCCTCACCGTCAGGACTACATCGCTGAACCAGCACTGATAAGTGACCGTTGTTGACTTTATCTTAGTAGGGAGTCACTAGTGAGGCGCTGCCGCGTTCTACGGGTATAGTTCAGGGCGGCCATATAGTAATTAGGATTTACTGCGAGATTGTGTTCTTGTATATAAGTTCCCTGCGTGGAAAACGTTTGTCATCTTTTTGGTTGGAAGTTAAAAAGAAAGTTAAAAACGCTATTTGCTTTCTGGCTCCTATTTGTCCCTGCATCCTTCTTTACCTGCGGTCCCTACATTTGGCGTAGTCGGCAGGATGCAGGATCCAAAGAAGGAGCCAGAAGATACGGAGGATGGGGCTGGGCCTAGAGCTTCTCTCTCATTGGGGGCCATGTTAAACAATTTGCCCAAGTTTAATGGGAGCAACATGTTGTTGTGGAGCTGGACTGAAAGGATGAGGGGGCTGTTGAGAATGCATCCTATGACCCCGGCCCTGGAAGCTGAGGTAGCCATTATGGCATTAGACGGAGAGGCCCGAGATTCAGTGATGTTGAGACCCCCCACAGAGCGGAATACTTTTACCGGGGTGTTACATGTGTTAGAGGGGACGCACGGGGATCCCACCGACGTGGGGGAGCTGCGGGCCCGGTTGTTTGGACGGCGACAAAAAGAGGGCGAGACTGTCACTCAGTACATGAATGCTCTGCAAGAGCTAAACATTGCAATCGTGCGGAAAGATGGTATGGGGATGGGACATGTTGACGTGACCCTGCGCGACCAACTGGTGACGGGACTGCGGGACGAGTTGACCAAACAGGCTCTACGTGAACGAGTGCGGGTCGACCCGCGCCTGACTTTCTCCGACATAGGCAATGAGGCCCGCACCCGGGAGCAAGAGAGGGGGGTGACGGTCCTGACAGGAGAGGCTCGGGTTATCCAGACCGCTGCACCAGGAGGGGGTGAGCCGTCGTGGGTTCAGGAGATGCGGCAGGAGCTCAAACAAATCCGAGACGAACTGGCCGAAGTTAAAAAAAATGCGCGAAGCCCAAGGGAGCTACCCCGGGGACAAGGGTCTGGGAGTCCAGCTCGTGGCGCTCGTTCAGGATATTATCTGGTCCCCGGTGCTTGCTATGGTTGCGGGGAGGCAGGACATTTCGCACGGGAGTGCCCCCGGAGAGGGAGGGCCTCGTCACGGCGGGCGTTAAACTAGAGGACTCCGAGCTAAGGGGACGACGCTCGGAGTCAGAATCCCCGCGGATGGGTGGTGAAAGTCCCGAAAATTTGGTTGCCAGCTGCCCCCTGGTTTGGGCAGAGTTTGAAGGGCGGGCTGTACGTTGTCTGGTGGACACCAGATCTCAAGTCACGACTATGCCCGAGGCCTATTTTAGAAAACACTTCCCTGTGTCAGTCAGACCCCAATGGGGCCCCGTAATCCGGTTGCAGGCCGCCAATCAGCTGCCCATCCCAGTGGAAGGGGTCACCTGGATGCAAATATCTTTATGTGGGAAAGACCTGGGCCGCCGGGGGGTTGTGTTGACGCGGGGGGATCCCAGCCCACAACATATCGTGACTTTGGGGATGAATGTATTGAAGGACTTTGGCAGTTTGCTGTTAGGGGAGACCACACAAGAGACACTCAATCAGTGGGGGACCAGTACACCTCAAGGATCCGTGTTCAGACAGTTAGTGAGGGAAGTCCGTGTGCAAGAGACCTTTCAGGAGGGAGACATACTAGGGAAAGTAATCACCTCCCCGACAGCATAAGTGACGTTTCCCCCAGGACAGACTGTTATATCCCTGCCCATCCGAGCTCGCATCCCTCTGGAAGGAGTGCAAGTGCAGGTTGAGCCCACCTTTACATCCCCTTTGCCCACAGGACTGCTGGTGGCCCGATCTCTGGCTACTGTTAAAAATGGGGCCGTACCAGTGCGATGTGTGAATGTGGACGAACACGATGTCGTGCTACGGGTCCGAAGTGAGATGGCCAAAGTGTTACGACCGTTAGAAGTGATGCCTCCTCCAGATACTTTACAGTTAAAGGTGGATTCCCCTGATCCCTGGATGGTCAGTGTCCGGTCTACACAGGATCCTGAGCTGATAGCGTTCCGAAAAGGTCAAACTATTCTGGAACATATGCGAGCAGAATTACCGGGTCTGGATCCATCACAAGTCTCGCGAGTGCAGCGGCCCCTTGGACACTATGCTGAAGTGTTTGCGCAACATGAAGATGATTTTGGCTGTACTACGGCCATCGAACATGGAATTCCGACCGGAGATACAGTGCCCATCAGGGAGCGGTACAGACAGATTCCCCCGCAGATGTACCAGGAAGTAAAGACGTTGTTAGGCCAGATGCTACAAAAGGGAGTGATCCGCGAGAGTCAGAGCCCGTGGGCTGCCCCGATCGTGCTGGTGCGGAAAAAGGACGGCACGCTCCGGTTCTGTGTGGACTATCGTAAGCTAAATGCATGCACCGTCCGAGACTCTTATCCACTTCCCCGTATCGAGGAGTCTCTCTCCGTGCTGGGTCGAGCCAAATATTTTTCCACCTTAGACCTAGCCAGCGGATACTGGCAGGTCCCGATGACAGAAGCAGATCGTCCTAAGACAGCGTTCATCCTTCCCATGGGACTATTTGAGTTCAATCGAATGCCGTTTGGGCTGGCCAACGCTCCAGGCACCTTCCAACGATTAATGGAGCGGTGTCTGGGGGATTTGAACTTCGAGGCCACTCTCATTTATCTGGATGACATCATCATCTACGCCCCAACATTCGAGGAACATCTGTGCCGACTGGAACAGGTACTAGACCGGTTGCTGAAATACGGGCTTAAGGTGAAGCCCCAGAAGTGTCACTTGTTCCGGGAACAGATCGAGTACCTGGGGCATGTGGTGTCCGCCGAAGGAGTCCGGCCATCGCAGGAGAAGATTGCTGCAATCCAGGAGTGGCCCACACCGGAGACCGCTAAGGATGTACGGGCGTTCTTGGGCCTCGCTGGGTACTACCGGCGCTTCGTGAAGAATTTTGCTCGCCGTTCTCACAATCTACAAGTCCTGCTGAAAGGAAGCTCCCCCAAGGAACGGGGAAAGAAGATACAATGGCAGGAGCCACAAGAAGCAGCGTTCCGGGACTTGAAGACAGCTCTCATGGAGCCGCCGGTGTTGGCTTATGCGGACTTTTCGCAACCGTTCATCCTACACACCGACGGCAGCTCTCAGGGATTGGGGGCTGTGTTGTCTCAGGTTCAGGATGGGCGGGAGAGAGTGATCGCCTATGCGAGTCGGTCTCTTCATGACTCTGAGTTGAACCCAGACAATTACAGTTCTTTCAAGGTGGAGCTGCTGGCCGTGGTGTGGGCTATGACGGAGCGGTTCGCTGAGTACCTGGCCGGTTCCGAGGTGCTGATACGCACGGAAAACAACCCATTGGCACATCTGGAAAATGCGAAATTGGGTGCCCTAGAACAGCGTTGGGTAGCCCGGATGGCCAAGTACAGATACCGTATCCTTTACAAGCGAGGAGCGGAGAATGTTCATGCTGACGCATTATCTCGTCTGCGGAAGAATCCCCCAAGAACTAACCGAGATGAGGAGCTGGAGGGAGAAGAAATCCCCTACGCCATCGGGGGCGCTGCTCAGACGGCTGTGAGCCGGGAACAGACCGGGAACGGAACGGCTGCAGGACTGTTGGTTCAGAGTCGGGATGAATGGATACGGCTACAACAGGAAGACCAGGAACTAGCTCCATTGCGACAGTGGATAACGAATGGTCTATTGCCCGTGAGAACCCCTGGACAAACTCTCCCGTCAGACCTGAACCTTCTTCTGCGGCAGTGGGAGCGCCTAACTCTTCAGGACGGGCTCTTATGCCACTTAACCATGGCTCAGGCAGATTCCGAGCCGACCTGGCAGATGGTCTTACCAGGGCCTGTGGTGGCCGCAGTTGCTAAAGAAGCTCATGAGTCCGGGGCACACTTCGGAGTGAAGAGGACGTTTAAGTGGCTGCAAACTCGGTTCTATCATCCTCGGCTGCTTGCGGAAGTACAAACTGCCTGTAGACAATGTCGACAATGTGAGCTAACCAAGTCACCGGAGGAAAGGGCACCTGTGCAGAGCATCACGACGTCTGCCCCTTTTGAAGTATTAATGATAGACTACATTACCATTGGAGCAGCGCATCAAGGCTACGAACACTGCCTCGTTATGGTAGATCATTTTTCAAAATTCGCGGTAGTCATCCCTACCCGTGATCAGACAGCTGAGTCGGCGGCGAGCGCTATCTGTAAGAACTTTATTCAAGTTTACGGCTGTCCGAGGCGAATACATTCGGATCAAGGCGCCTGTTTCTTGGGCAAAGTCATGGAAGAGCTGCATCGCCTCTACGGCATTGATAAGTCACGCACCACACCGTATCATCCCCAGGGAAATGGGGCTTGTGAGCGGTTTAACCGGACTTTGCTTCAAATGCTGCGTGCGCTAGAACAAGATCAGAAGGCCCGCTGGCCGGAGTACGTGTCTGACCTAGTGTGGGTCTACAACAATAGAGTTCATCAAGTCACAGGACGCACCCCGTATGAAGTGGTCTTTGGGCGCCCAGGAAAAGGCATGACAGATCTGGAACTGTCTTTGGAGGAAGAAGGCCCCCGAACAGGAATGGCTTCGTGGGTGCGTGATCATCGGCATCGGCTGCAGACCTTACACCGACTGGTACACACTCGAATTCGGGAAGTGGAGCATCGGAGCACCCCTACAGCAAAACCCCCAGAGTTCCGGCCAGGTGATCGAGTACTCGTTCGAGAGCAAAGACCGCAAAACAAGTTAGACCATCGTTGGGAAAAAACACCCTATCGGGTGCTTCGCCGTATAGACCCGCATGGACCTGTATATGAAGTGCAGTCTGAGGCCCTCGGAAGTACAGGTACTCGCATTCTTCATCGCAACATGCTCCGGTTGTGTCGCTCTGTTGACTCGGACACCCCGGAATCCGCAATCAGGGAAGAGCCACCTACGACTGAATCCCCCAACAACCATTGGTGGGATGAAGAAGATGATGAAGAAGAAGAACGGCGTCAAAATACTCCCCCTATCTCGACTACTACATTACCCCTGACCAGTCACTCTTCCGCTGACGACATTTCCCCAACACCCCCTATACAAGGACCCGAGCCACGACGTTCTGAACGTTCTACTGCCGGTAGACCCCCAACTCGCTACAGTCCTGACTTACACACTAGACAGGCCCAAGTGTGGAACAACCCGTCAGGTGGGCGACCTGTCAGTGCGAAGGCCTCGCCCAGGGACTGGCGAGCATACAGGGTGGGGGAATGTAGGGGACAGGGACCTGGTGAGCTGTGCAGGCGGGTGGAACCATTGTTGCCGGGAGTTGGGGTTCCGGGGGACGGATTTGAGGGGCGCATGGGAAGCAAGGCTCATGTGACAGGAGGGAGAGTGACGCAGGGAGAAGGGAGGATAAAGAGCAAAACGCGCGAAAGCAGGGGCAGAGAAGCGCGGGAAATCTCTGAGGAGAGGAAACTGCAGCGCAGTGGGTGTGAGTGTGCAGGCCGCAGTGAGACTTGCTGGAAGCAGGGGGAAAACGTGCAACAGACACTGCGGGCAACTACCAGAGCCCCCAAAAAGAGGCGCATTCGTCGTCAGCGACCCCCCAGGCAGAGGGGTAGTGCTGACCAGCTCAGGGACAGTATTACCGCGCTCCCTGAGAACACCTTGCCAGAGAGTGCTACAAACTCGCATGGTTTCGTCTCAGCTGTGACTGATACTGATTATTCTCCTAATCCTCCTCAAAAAGACTCTTCTCTGGACTGGGAGACTGTTACCTCGGATCAACGTCCGCCTGCAGGAGGGAACGCAGCACCGCAAAAGACATTCTGGACTCGACTCTACGCCTGGGCCCGTCGCCAGAAGACACCTCCTTCCTCCGCCATCAGGACTACGGCGTTGTCGGAGCCTCACCGTCAGGACTACATCGCTGAACCAGCACTGATAAGTGACCGTTGTTGACTTTATCTTAGTAGGGAGTCACTAGTGAGGCGCTGCCGCGTTCTACGGGTATAGTTCAGGGCGGCCATATAGTAATTAGGATTTACTGCGAGATTGTGTTCTTGTATATAAGTTCCCTGCGTGGAAAACGTTTGTCATCTTTTTGGTTGGAAGTTAAAAAGAAAGTTAAAAACGCTATTTGCTTTCTGGCTCCTATTTGTCCCTGCATCCTTCTTTACCTGCGGTCCCTACACTTCCACACAAATATGCACCAGTAGTTGTACAGCAAGTCTGAGTTCCAAGCTTCTGCCTGTAACACACCATGTCAAGGAAAATCTTAGCTGTATTTTTAGAATGATTTCCCCATGTGATGTAAACCTGATACTAGTCACAACATGGTTCTTTCTACTGTCTTTCCAGCAGATGGTTGATTATGAAACTTGCTTTCAAACATTGCATCAAGATCTTTTATAGAGATGATACCAGGGGGTTCAATAAACAAAGCTCTTACTAAAATGTTGCCGCATAAAATTATCACATTAAAATGTGTTTATTTAGAACAATCCTCATCACATGAAACCCTTGAGCTTTGTTTTGTTTCTCATCTGAAGAGGCACATCTCTTGAATAATATCTTATCAGGAGCAGGTTTGCTTCCAATGACTATTGCAAAACTGGTCTCTGTGGTGGTGACTTCCATTGACTTGCATTCCATTGATGACTTCTCTCTGGCTCTCTCTCTCTCTCTCTAGTTCAAGAAACTACATATCTGTGCAGTGATTCACTGTAACATCTAGTGTCTATGACACAGTAAGATACAGGAACCAAATTTAGATGTTCCTTAAAAGGATCCCAAGATGGAGTTGCCTCTTAGAGGTGTACTTACAAAGGTCTTCCCAAAATTGAAAATTATAGGTTAGACATGTCTGATCACGAAAACTGTAGTCCTGCGTCTCCCCTGTGAGTGGAGCATTGGTAGAGTGTCGGCACTTCCATTCAGGTCACTGGGACATCATTTAAAGTCTATGGGACTGAAGAAGGTATGTCTGTCAGTGCCATAGACTGAGGGAAGAAGTAGTAGGCAAAAGCGAACCCTTTCCAAATAAATAAGGACATAGGAACCCCGTTCTCGTGATTGTTGATTTTGTCCTTTTACACCCCTGCTAATCCCAGGATTATATAATTGCATTGAAAGATGGCTTGAATACTGTAAAATGTCTTTATTTTCATTTTGTTACAGGTCAGAAGTGGTGGCAGGAGTGGAAGACGTCACAAGAATTACAAGGGCAGAGACAGGTGCCTCAGGCTCATTCTGGAAAAGAAGCTTCTGTAACCATTTCCACAGAAACTTCTAAAAAAGGAGTCACTCCGGTGCCCAAAGTAAGAAGCACTTCATCCAGATCTTGTCCTCCTGGGAAGAAAGGAAGTACGACGACATCTGGAGCGAGCAGCCACCCAACGGCTACACCTGGAGGAAGCAACACCAGACTTGGCAAATCTGGAGGGAGCAACAGTAAAATGGCTAAACCAGGATCCACCAGCACCAAATCCGATACAACTGGAGTGAGTCCGAGCAAAACTCCTACAGGAACCAATACAAAACCAGTGTCCACCATGGCTGCCAGGTACATGTGTGCTAGTGCTACTGACAAATTCGTTCAGCCATAATATGAAAGTGAATGTACTCTGTGGCAATGTTTTACACATTTTTTTTATTATTCCCTACCAATTTCCCAACATATATACACAGTGGTGTACATTGCCATATACTCTATTTTGATAATCACGTTAAAATAGATCAATTTAATCCATTGCGAATAAAGAAGCCCTCTTCCTTTCAAAGTTTTTATCCTCTTAATATATTGCAGACATCATATTAGATGGCGCTGTGTAAGTACAATTGCTCATTTTGCCTTTCTACCCAGTTCATTCTTCTCTTTTCTGTGCTCAATGTAGAAACAGGAAGTCTTTTTTTCCCTGCACCAGTCATCCCCCTCTTCAGCTCCTGACCCAGCTGCTCCCTCCTCCCTAGGTCAGAGACTTTTGCAGTGACTGATGACTGATGCAGGGAAAATTGACCTCTTGTTTCTACATAGAGCTTAGAAGTATTGAAGTAGTCCGTTTTTAATCACATGAGGTCATAGACCTAATGGAAAAGAGAAGAATTAGCTGGGCAGAAAGGCAAAAGGAGCAATTGTAAGTACACAGTGCCATATAATATAACGACTGGAATATATTAAGAGTTGCGTGTTCAACAGTATATAATACAAGAAATATCAGCTATTATTGCTTCAAATAATGTGATGCTCAGAAGCAGCCAGGAAATGCTGAGTCTAAGGGCTCATACTCTTTTGCGTGAAATACGGCCAAGTCTCGCATGGTAACACCCGGCTCTGCCGCCGGCACTTGGGAGCGGAGCGTGCAGCTTCATGTATTGCTATGCGGCCGCACGCTCCGCTCTGGAGTGCCGGCGGCAGAGCCGGGTTTTAACCTGCGAAACTCGGCCGTACTTCACGCCAGTAAGTATGAGCCCTAAGAGCACAAGTTGTGATCGAAATGCGTTCAGTCTCCTATTGCCACCCTTCCTCTGGTTCATTCCAGCTGAATATGCCATAGCAGTTATTTTGTTTGTTTTTTTAATGAACACATAAAAAATTTTGATTTTATTGGATGAAGCTGGATCTCCTCTTCTACAAGTGGTCAGGTATTTCTACAAGGTCATATCTCTCCTCCGTGCTGCGATCAGGGATACGACACGCTCTTATTCAGACTAGACATTTTAAGTGGAAGTTCATTTTAAGGAATAAATCCATTTCCATGAATATAAAATAACTAGATGGTGGCCCGATTCTAACGCATCGGGTATTCTAGAATATGTATATAGTTTATTTATGAAGCTTTCAGAATAATGCAATTTATACACAGGATTCGGCCTGCTGGGCGTGACCAATTAGCGAAGCGTGGTTCAAATTCCACGCCAATTCACGTCCGGACTGCGCCTGTCGCTAATTGGTCACGCCCGGCCACGAAAAATCAGTGAAGCCAGGGCCTGCTCCAGGTTTTTGAGGGCCCCGGGCGAAAGAGTCTCAGTGGGCCCCCCTCTTTAACACATAACACGATTAATGATGCACAGATACAGCAGAGAAATATAGCACAGCCAAGTAGCATACAGCCCACATAGTATATAACATAGCCCACGTAGTTTATAACGCAGCCCACGTAGTATATAACACAGCCCACGTAGTACATAACACAGCCCACGTAGTACATAACACAGCCCACGTAGTACATAACACAGCCCACGTAGTATATAACACAGCCCATGTAGTATATAACACAGCCCACGTAGTATATAGCACAGCCCACGTAGTATATTGCCCAGCCACATAGTATATAGCACAGCCCCCATAGTATATTGCCCAGCCACGTAATATATTGCACAGCCACGTAATATATTGCACAGCCATGTAGTATATAGCACAGCCATGTAGTATATAGCACAGAGACATAGTATATAACACAGCCCATGCAGTACGTAACACAGGTCACGTAGTATAGAGCACAGCGATGTAGTATATTGCCCAGCCACATAATATATACCACAGCCACGTAGTATATTGCACAGAGACGTAGTATATAACACAGCCCATGCAGTATATAACACAGCCCACGCAATATATTGCCCAGCCACGTAATATATTGCACAGCCACGTAATATATTGCACAGCTACGTAGTATATAACACAGGCCACGCAGTATATAACACAGCCCATGCAGTATATTTTGCACAGCCACATAGTATATAACACAGCCCATGCAGTATATAACACAGGCCACGTAGTATAGAGCACAGCGATGTAGTATATTGCCCAGCCACGTAATATATACCACAGCCACGTAGTATATAGCACAGAGACGTAGTATATAACACAGCCCATGCAGTATTTAGCAATGTGAGCACCATATCCCTGTTAAAATAAAAGAATTAAGATAAAA
This sequence comes from Ranitomeya variabilis, assembly GCF_051348905.1. Lineage (NCBI taxonomy): Eukaryota > Metazoa > Chordata > Amphibia > Anura > Dendrobatidae > Ranitomeya > Ranitomeya variabilis. The sequence continues at coordinate 79,027,471 of NC_135233.1, read as the reverse complement.
ATAGTTATATACTCACCTTCCAGCGGCCCCCGGATCCAACCCAAGCGTTTACTGATGCTCCTCGCAACACTCTGGTCCCAAGAATGCATTGTGGTCTAGCGAAATGATGATGTAGCGGTCTTGCGAGACCGCTACGACATCATCTCCCGAGACCGCAATGCATGGACCGGAGCGTCGCGAGGAGCGGGAAAGGTGCCGGAAGGTGAGTATGTAATGATTTTTTATTTTGTTTATTATTTTTAACATTAGATCTTTTTACTATTGATGCTGCATAGGCAGCATCAATAGTAAAAAGTTGGTCACACAAGGTTAATAGCAGCATTAACGGACTGCGCTACACCACGGCATAATGCGGTGTATCGCAGCTATTAACCCAGTGTGAGTGCTGTCTGGAGGGGAGTATGGAGTGGGCACTGACAGAGAGTAGGAAGGGGTGAATTCGTGGCCAGACTGTGCCCGTCGCTGATTGGTCAGACAGACAGACAGACAAACAGACGGAAGTACCCCTAGACGATTATATATATATAGATGCCTACATCTACATGTGCCTAGCATTCTATTTCTGTTGTCTAATATCATTGAATATAGTGGTAATAATGTGGAGATGCCGCTGTAGGTCAGTGATGTTGGTTCGGACAATCATTTTATGTGAATTTTAATTTATTATAACAATTGTCATTTCCTGATATTTTGTCGAGTCTCATGCAGTTACATTCAATCCCACTAGCTGGAGCTGTATTGTCTAAAAGTAACCCAGTACCCAGATCCAGACCCCCGGCAGTGAGCGGATCAGTAAGACCTGCGGACCTGACAGCGCACACGCATGAAAGCACAGCTACTGTAGAGGACAAGCCAGTGCTCACTGAAGGCAAGTCATTATATATATGAGCTGAAAGATGCACATGACCAGTTTCATGAATAAAAGAACCCCAATGCGATTTTTCAATGATTCGGCAATCAAAAGGTCATACGGGTAAGTTTGGAAGTGGTCCTACCATGAGGGTCCTTATACCTAACTAGAGAGCAGTACAGGTGTGCACACAATGAACTGTTATTTCACTATAAACCTGGGACTATCATTTTTTTTTTCCCATAAATGAATAGCACACATGAAAATAATAAACTTTGTAATATATCTTATCAGAGAAATCTGCTTCATTTATTCTGAAAATGGTCATATCAGAGGTAAAACCTGTCTTCAGTGACAACAGACTTTCCCATTGCTGAGATAGCAGATGACAGTTGGTGCTCAGAACATTCTATGGAGACTGTAACTGTTGTTTGAGGAGAACTTGCAGCAGAATGTCTGTGTCCGCCTCCATATCCTCCTCCTCTTCTCCCCATAGAACTTTATGAGCACCAACTATCATCTATCTCCACAGTGTGAATAACGTCATCTTCACTGAATGCAGATCTTACCTATGAATTGAGAGGGTAAGAACAATCCAGGAGGTGTAAGAAGCAGATTTATCTGATAAAGATATATTACAAAGTTTATTATTGAATTATGAAGTAAAATTTAAAATGACAGGTACTCTTTAAAGGGAATCTGTCAGCAGGGGTTAAAACACTAAGTTCAGGGATGTATCACTTATCAGGCTGTGTGCTGTTATTTACTCACAATGAAGGTGTTATCACCAGGTGATTATCACTGCCTGGTCTAGGTCTCGGGTGCCTGCTAGCCCAACCACGCCCCCCTCCTCTGATAAGCAGCTCTCTGTCTATAGACAGTGTACACAGAAAGTGGAGCTGTGGACGGATGAAGCTTTCCGAGCTCTGCTACATCTAAAAACTCTGAATGTGTCACAACTGGTGCACCCAGTAAACTAAGTGATATATCACTGGAATTAGTGACTCTCTTCCTACATCACATGAAGTAGAAAAAACCTGGTGACAGATTGCCTTTAAAGGGCTTGTCTGGCCTAAGGCTATAAGTCTGCTGTCAATCTTTGTGACTGCAGACTTGTGAGTCCACATATCGAATGCACTGCACGCGGTGAGGATTCCCTCGTGCCAGGAGCGGGTGATCATGTGACCATAATTATGGAATATACATACTTCCGGCCACATTCCGACTAGACTTGTCCAGCCTAGCTCAATACACTTGCATGGAGTGAGGCCGGATACAGTCTAGTGGGTATGTGACTTCATATATGAAAATCACTTGCGGTCACGTGCAATGCGAGGATTCACATAGATTGACTGCAGACTTGTGGCCTAAGGATGGACAGCCCTTTTAAGCTTCATCTACCAATGCAAACATAAAGCACACTTAATAACATCCACTTCGGGGCATGGTTTTGTTAAACCCTTTCCCTATGAGTCCTGATTTGAAGAACGGCCGCAGCAATATCAGACTGTTGTCAGGTATGTTACCTGGCAAGCACCGAATTCAGACAGTCATGAAAATGAGATGGGGTCTCCAGAGTCCCCCCTACTCTCCATATTCTCCTGTTTGCTGTGGCGGTCTTGCTGCTGCTGCTATCCAAACTGCTCCTCCTGCTTTGCAGAACATTAGTGTCAGAGAACGGCTTAGAAAGCAATTCCCTAATATAAGAATAGGAGAGACGCTGGCGAGGCAGTCCATGCTATATGTAAGACTGAGTGGCCGGATACAGGCCTTATTACATATTCCTCCGATGTAGCGGGGAGGATGGATTTATGTAGACGCTTGTAAATAAATGATGACTTTGCTCTCTTTTCCAGCTTCTGGCCCCGCAGCGATTAACAGCAGCTCCTTCCTGCCTCGCCTGGGTTTAGCGCGATCTCTCTCTCGTACCAACGAAACTCTATCAGAGGCGGCAGATTTATATCGAGCAGTCATGAAAATGGCTCCAGAGGTAAAGAACTTATAAACGCCCTTATAGGAACCTTTTAGGAATCTTCAGCACAGTGCAGCCACATATCACAAATTTGCATTGGAAAAGGTGAAATCCGCAGCGTAAACTGATTTACCGCCGGTTTCAAACCTGCGCCATTGGTGAATGTATGCCGTGGGTTTTCTCCTCTACTGGTGGCTCCACGATGATGCTGCTGTAAGGGTGCGTTCACTCCGAGTGGAAACTCGCTAAAAGGTCTCAAAAATTCAGAACTCCTCCAAAACGTGTAGTTTCTGCTCGGTGGTTATGTGCTTTGAGATGCCAGCGCGGACACGGAATATTCGCTTACAAATCCAATTAAGTTAAAAGCCGTCTGCTTTTTCCTAAAGCGGTTGTGCCGGCGGTTTTACCATGGTTTTTGCTGCAGTTCCTCTTAACTGTTCACAATAACAGTAATTTTGATGAGGGGTGCAAAAACTTTTACATGCCGCTGTATGTTCATTCTCTTGAACATTTTTCAATAGGGTTTCGGCAGCGGAAAATACTTGAAAAAGACGTCGTGTGCATATGGCCACTTTCTGCTCCGGGAACTCAGTAATAAAGATTTAGTGTACACATAGCATAATGCCGGGCAGGAAATCTGCTGAGTATGCATTCTATGGGATCAGACCCTTACTGCGGAGGTTTATAATGGTATCTTGGGTACCTAAACTCTTGTCCCGTATGGAAGCCATAATATTAATGCAAAATATTATTGTTGTGGTTCTTCTAGTCTTTAGACGCCCACGCTGAGTATTTCCAGTATAAGGGTATGTGCACACATTATGGATTTTGCTGCGGATTCGCAGCAGATTGGCCGCTGCAGAGTCGCAGCAGTTTTCCCTGAGTTTACAGTACCATGTAAACCTATGGAAAACAAAATCCACAGTGCACATGCTGCAGAAAAAAACACGCGGAAACGTAGGAATGTTTATTCCACAGCATGTCAATTCTTCGGCTGGTTTCACATTCGCGTTTCCCTGATCTGCGAACTTCCTCCGTGAAGCCCCGCCCTCGGCCGCACCTCCGCCGCTAGCTCCGCCTACTTCTGCATGCGGCCCGCATGCGACCTGCGTACCTATCTTTAACATTAGGTACGCAGGTCGTGCGGCTGTATGCGGAGGCTGCCGCATGCGTTGTTTTGACGATGCGGCGACCAGCGTAGGACGCAGCCTGTAGCATTTTTTTTTTCCGCAACGTCAAAACGACGCATGCGGCAGCATCTGCATACAGCCGCACGACCTGCGTACCTAATGTTAAAGATAGGTACGCAGGTCGCATGCGGACCGCATGCAGAAGTAGGCGGAGCTAGCGGCGGAGGTGCGGCTGAGGGCAGGGCTTCACGGAGGAAGTCCGCAGCCTGCCGCAGATCAGGGAAACGCGAATGTTAAACCAGCCTTAGTGCGGATTCCGCACCGGTTTACACCTGCTCCATAATAGGAATCCACAGGTGTAAAACCGCAGGTGGAATCCGCACAAAATCTGCCAAAAAAAAAAGTAAATCCGCGGTAATTCTGCAGGAAATCCGCAGTGCGGTTTACCTGCGGATTTACTAAAGTCAGTCCGGAAAAATCCGCAACACTTTCCGCAACGTGTGCACGTATCCTAAGATGTTTTAGGATGCCGGCGTCTTTTGTCCTTTTTTTCTGACGTCTTTTTGATTGTTTTTTGTATTCATCATTTCCCATGGTTTTATATATATATATATATATACTAGATTGTGGCCCGATTCTAACACATCGGGTATTCTAGAATATGCATGTCCCCGTAGTATATGGACAATGATGATTCCAGAATTCGCGGCAGACTGTGCCCGTCGCTGATTGGTCGAGGCAACCTTTATGACACCATCGTCGCCATGGCAACCATTATGACATCTACGTCGATACTGTGCCCGTAGCTGATTGGTCGAGGCCTGGCGGCCTCGACCAATCAGAGACGTGGGATTTCCATTATGACATCATCGTCGCCATGCTGTGCCCGTCTCTGATTGGTCGAGGCCTGGCGGCCTCGACCAATCAGAGACGCGGGATTTCCAGGACAGACAGACAGACAGACAGAAAGACAGACAGACAGACAGACAGACGGAAAAACCCTTAGACAATTATATATATAGATATATATATATATATATGATCTAGTAAGCAGCTTCCAAGTAGAAGCCTCCTACAGATTGGACTGGTCGCTTTTTTTAGACACTTCATGGCTTTCAAAAAAACATGAAGCAGTTAAGGCTACTTTCACACTAGCGTTAACTGCATTACGTCGCAAATCCGTATTTTGCCGAAAAAACGGATGCGTCAAAAAAGTGAAAAACGGTGACAAACGTATGCCACGCATCCAGCATTTCGACGGATCCGTCGCAAATCCGCTAAACATTTCCGTCGAAATACTGGATGCGTTGCATACGTTGCATCCGTTTTTACCATCCGTTGCATACGTTTTTACGACGGATCCGTTTTTAAAATGGGAGGCTCCCAAATTTGATTGGCTACTGGAAAATATGGAAAACTATATAGTTACTGTTTTTACAGCCCATCTTTGAGGGTTTTAGTTTTGTGGCAGCGATGGAAGGTGTTCTTGTGAGGATTGCTAGTTTGGTTACCGACGTTATCTTTGAGACGAATCGCCTGGATATCATAGTGCGGGAGAAGGAGGCGGCAGCGGAAAAACGGAGGATGCTTCTGCAGCAACGGAGACGACTCTGGATACATCCGATTAATGAACTACGGATGATGATAAAGGGATCCAAACCCTAACCATACCCCTAACCTCACACCTAACCGTTTAATGAACATTTTCTGACAGTCATAGTGCCACGTATTTCAGTGCCACGTATTTCAGTGCCACATACTATAAATACTATAACTACGTGGTTATATGTGGCACTGAAATATCGTGGCACGTAAATTCGTGGCACTTAAATGCGTGGCACTGAAATACATGGCACTGAAATATCGTTGCATTTACGTGAAATACGTGGCACTTATGTACGTGGCACCTATGTACGTGGCACCTATATACGTGGCACCTATACTAGTGGCACCTATACTAGTGGCACTTATATACGTGGCACTTATATACGTGGCACTTAAGTACATGGCCATATATGTGGGGTTGAAGGCCCAGGCCAGGTTTATATAGATTTGGGGGTGTCTGGCCAATTGGCAACAAAATCCAGCTTCTGAGCATGCTCAGTGTAAAAAAACGTATTGCAGCGCTGCATTGCGTCGTACGACATGTCCCGACGCATCCGTCGCTCATAAGCTTCCATTGTAGCCAACGACGCATGCCGCAGGATGCGTCGCGACACGTTTTTTAGGCGGAGACAAAAAACGTTACAAGCAACGTTTTTTGCCGACGACGTGTCGCCAAATTTCGACGCATCCGTCGTACGACGTACACGACGTATGCCAATCCGTCGCAATATGTCGCCAATACAAGTCTATGGGGAAAAAACGCATCCTGCAAACACTTTTGCAGGATGTGTTTTTTCTGAAAAAAGACGTTTTGAGACGGTTTGCAGTTAACGCTAGTGTGAAAGTAGCCTAAGAAGCTAAAATGAAACTAAACATATTCACAACAAGCTGTTTTGACATTGCTGTGCATGAAGTTCATTTTTGTTAACATTTCTTGAGCAAGTTTTTAGGCAGAATCCGTCTTAAACGTTGTATGCACAAGCCCTGATAAAGTTTTGTACAAATATGACTGAACACAGTGGAAATGTTTAATTTAGATGATATTAGTCCACGCCTGCATTACAGCCCCCAAGACAAGTAGATGAGGCCAAATTTTTATTCCGAATACGTTTCATGAGCAACTCGTTCAACCCCCTCCCTATAAACATCAGATCGATGGCGGCCGAGCGATCTTTCCTGTGTTCTCCGAGAGTCCGTTGGCGGTGGCTTGTCTGTAAGGCTAGGTTCACATTGCATTAGGGCAATCCGTTTAGCGCTAGCGGATTGCGCTAACGCAATGTTTATTTAGGGGCCGCGTTAGGGGTCGCGTTAACGTCCCCGCTCTCGCAGATCCCCGATCTGCGAGAGCGGGGACCGGACCTCGGGCGTGCCGCGGACGCTGCAAGCGGCGCCCGAGGCGCGCTACAAAAGAACGGCACATCGCTAGCGCGAGCCGAAAAAAGGCACGCGCTTGCGATGCGCTAGAGGGAAACTTCACATTGCTGTCAATGGGACCCGTTGCACGGCGTTAACTGTGACATTTTCGCCGTGCAACGCTGTCCGTTAGCGTGCACACATTAACGCAATGTGAACCTAGCCTTAGCCAATAAAAGGATCGCCAGTCGAAAACCGCTCAGGCCAGATCCTTCTGTTCCCTAAGATCTATATGGGGACAGTCAGCCGGCCCCCCATTCACATCAGATTGTCAGCCATACCTGTCGGTATTGGCGGGGTCAGCAGATATTAGTCTAATGTGTATGGGGCAATTACTTTCATTGTGGCCAATAATTTCTTGAAGTCCACAGTGTGGACCACGTGTATATGGACATCAGGCCCTCGTGTGAACATTTTCCCATCCTAAAGCAAGTGACCATACGAATGCTCTACTATATTGTAGTAAAACCTACTAAACTTGTAGCAAGATTCAGCCAAGGGCTTGTTCATACTTTATGTTGTTGTGGTGGTTTTTTGAGGAGCGGAATAGAAAACCGCAGCATTTCTAAAATCTGGATAAGCAAATACAAAAAAGAAACGAGAAAAGCTGAACGGCACTGCCTGGAAAAACTGAGGTGGTCACTCTGAAACCCAGGTGCCGTATAACGAATAGAATTATCTTCAGCACACACAAAGATCACGGGTGTTCTTCAGAAAAAATGCACAAAGTCATAATTGCATACGAAAAAAGGCAGAGAAGGCACTCACCGATCTTAAAATCCCAATTTTATTCAAACTTAATTAAAATTCCATGGCCAGGAGGGTGAGGAAAAGGAGTTGCTGTGAGCAGGAACAAACGATGGCCGTTTCGCGCTGTGCTTGTGCTTCTGACCCGTAGAAGCTCAAGCACAGCGCGAAACGGCCGTCGTTTGTTCCTGCTCACAGCAACTCCTTTTCCTCACCCTCCCGGCCATGGAATTTTAATGAAGTTTGAATAAAATTGGGATTTTAAGATCGGTGAGTGCCTTCTCTGCCTTTTTTCATATGCAATTATTTATAAAATCTCACATTACTTTTTTTCCTGATGCAAATTGAACCTTGATGCTGTTTTTGTTTCTTCTTTTTTTTAGATTTTTCTGTTAAACGCAGCATGTGAATTCCTTTTAGGTTTTTATACGCTTTTCTTTTCTAAAGAAAAGTATCAAAAACTGCACTAACAACACAATTTAATGCAGACTTGCAGCTGTGGTTTTCATGCATGTGATCATTACCATTTGCTCTTAATATTGTCTATATATGAATTATTTCTTTATAGGTGCCCGATGCCTACACTGAGCTGGCCGAGCTTCTGGTAAAGACGGACCCTCTCGGAGCAGTAGACGTCTATTGCCAATACCCTCAAAGACCTTCCCATGAACAATCATTCGATGATGCGTTCATCCCCGGGGAAATTATCCGCTTGCTTATAAAAAGCGAGAAGTACGATGACCCTCGTCTTCCTGTGAACATGATTTTATATGGGAAAATTCTGGGAATTGGTAAGTGACTGATGGAAAGTCTACGATTTAAGATGCGTGTGTTTAGAACATTTGCCATCCCATTACTCAATGTGAGCAGAAGTAACATGATTCTTGTTCTCCCAATATTTTATGATCACCATATGTAGGAGATACATTGATTATGCCTTCCCAGCAGAGACCAGCAAAAAGATTCAGGCTGCCCGATTCAGGATACAATCCGATCCTCCATGGCGGCCAGTTGTCTTTTCTGCGGTCAGCATCATAGACCCGGCAATATGAGCACCTCCGGCATTTGTGTTGTGCTTTAACTATGCACTTCATAGTAAACGCTGGCAGCGCCCAGGATGCCAACCGCAGAAGTGAAGACTGCCCTGGTTCTGCTGCCATGGAGGACTGACCCGCCCGCTGGACGAGGGCATCTCCAATCGTAGCCCGCCATGATCTGTTTTATACACTGAATCCTGCAGCCTGAATATGTCCTGTGACATAGAATAAGATTATACTTAGACATACCGCTGTAATCTTAGCCCGCGCGCACTTTGGGTACATCAGATTTGTAAGAATGGACCATGAGACGGTGTTTATGGTGATGTCTCCATAATCCGCTGTTATCATTTGACCAAAATGGTCTATTGTCTCCAAAGAAACCAAACTCCCAAAAACCCAACATCTGCTAATAGCAGGTCGGTAAGATAATTAATTATTCAGCGATACACAACATCCATGTATCAAAGAGATTTATTTCTGAATGCTCTGGTAGAAGACTTGGAGAATGGCGGCCATGCTTTATATACGCCTCTATTATAAAGCTAAACGTTTTCTTTTTTTATTATATAAAAGCCATAAACACTAATAGAGTTTTTTCATTGTTCATTTGCTACATAAAAGCAAAATTAGGCATTTTTCCAAATAGTCTTCATTAAATAATTGTTTATGACATACTGTAGAGTGAGTACAAGTCCTTTGTCTACATCTGTACTTTTCAAAGCTGATACAAATCCATCAGATCCCCAGATCGTCCTCGCTCCCTTCTCTCAGCGTTACGCTTGGTTCAATAGCCGTACTAAAACTGGGGTCAGTCACGTTCGAAAATTGTGTGCTGATCTGCGATTATTGTTTTTTCCCACTGCAGACCATTGGTTCATTTGTAAAATTGTCCATTTGCACTGGCACACTGGTTATAATGGGTCCATGTTCTCTTCTTCTGATGTTTCTTCCTTTTTTTTTTAATCCATGTTCTCCTCATGTATGCATAATACGCTCTTCTGAACAAGCCCTTAGGCCAGGTTCATACATCTGTGATATATGGCACGTGGTCAGATGGCAATACACAGTCTGACGGGCAGGTCTCCTTGCCCCAACCAACTACCCCATATATACCTATAAAGCAGATATTTCAGATAAAGAGACCCCCAATCACATAGAGTAATGTAATCTGTACACAGAACGTATATCTCAGACGTGGGAAGCCGGCCTAGTGGTAAGAGAAGGGAGGTAGAAGAAAGAATTGCCATCAGGTTTGACCGATTTGTATCAGTTTTGAAAAGCACCCAATTTCTGTATATCACATAGAGGGTGGAACATCTATAGTATCTCCACAATGTGGAGTGGGAAGAAAGTATCTAGAGTCTCTAGGAGGGCAGAGAAGGAAAAAAAGCTGTAGAAAGAGAGGGAAAGTATATGAAGAGGAAATAAGTGCAGGGTAGGAGTAGTGCTGCTATATGAGCTGTTGAATTCAGCAGCACCCTGGTTATATACAGACCACACATTCAGTCTATATTAGTGGGATCGACACTATGATTAGAGAGAAATCTGAATCTTGGAGGAATGAAGATTGCAGACTGAAACTTAGTGTACTTTTACTAACTAAACATGAAAAATATTTGAGAGGAGTCCCTACAGGATAGGTCCCAGCAACGAGACTCGCCTTATCGCAGCTGCCGGATACACATGAATTGGCCAATTTATGAGCTAAGTATTCTCAATTTTTCATATTTTCTAGTGCAGTAATACAATTCAAATTTCAGATATTTCATGTTTGCAGGCTATAGCGCTACAGAGTGCAGCTTTATTTTGTTGGTTATATATGGAGATGGCTAGTCTTAGTAAGCACCTGTTCACACCTGATCTCTGTATGGAAGTGACAGTCGGTCTTTTGATATTTATGTTAGTGGGATGGACACAGTCAAGAAAGAAATCTGAAACTTGGATCTGGCTGCAAACTTCAAATCAGGGGTCTGACAATAAATGAAGGAATGAAGATTCCAGACTGAAACTTAGTGTACTGATACTAACAAAACATGAAAAATATTTTTGTCCATGTTAACGTTATCCACAATTCAGATTTGTAAAAAAAAATATATATATATATATATATATATATTATACTGAGTGAAGGATCCCAATCATCTTACAAAATCAGTGACAATGTGTTCATTTTTCCTTAATCGTATCTTTTTAAGATAACCTAAAGGGATCATGTCCTTTTTAGCATGTGAACTGTCCTCAGTGCCTTGGTAGTGATACAATGTGCATCACTAACATGTTTATTTCATTAAAATTGTGGTCTAATCATGTGCAAAAAGGACTTTATATAGTTAGATCGTACCTGCTCATTTTAGTTTTTTTTTTCCTATTCCAGGTTCTCTGGAGAAGTATATAACCATTCTAGAAGCAAAGTTCAAAACCAACATTCTCAAGATGGTGTACGCCGGCATTCACAATAAGCTAGAGGATGACGAGGATCTGCAAGATTTCTTTCGTTTTAAATGCTGGATATGAAATAATGAACACTTTTATATATATTTAAAAAATTTAGTTCCTTTTGATCATTGGGAACAGAAATGTGGTGTTCTTTATCTGACTTCATTATCTGTTAAAATGTGAATTCCACGCAAAGCCAGATAAAGTTCTTTGTTCTGTGTATGACGTGAAAATCATCTAGTTTTATATTTTATAACACTGTAACCTGCTAACATTAGACCAGCACTAATTTCCAGACTTTGCATCTGCAGATCTATGCCAAGAATCCATACTAAAATTATGGATATAACCATTCTTTTGTAATGTATCTTAATTCGCAAAAAGAAAGCTTTGCAGATAGCCTCTGATATAGCCCCTCACTACAAAAATAAATTAAAAAAATATATACTGTATATACCGTTGTGTGTATACAGCACGCATGCAGATGTATGCGCACTATTTTGATACAGCTGCTGTTTTATGGTTACAGGGTTAATCTGTATAGCTGAATAAAAGAATGTTATTTTGATTTTAAAAAGTGTCTTTACATTATTTCAGATCTCCACGTCAGCCTTTCGGAGTCCTCTTTCATCTGTGCAGATCAGAATAAGAACTCAAGCAAACAAGCGTATAAATCGGACGTGTGTCATCAGATTTTTAACTGGATAGCACGCTGACTAGTGATGAGCGAATGTACTCTGTTTAAGGCCGAAGTCACACTAAACGTATGGAAAATCGGCCCGAGTCTCCCTGCAGAGAGGCGCACGGGTGTAATGCGAGTACAATCCGATTTTTCACATCTAGCATCCGATTTACATCCGAATGCAGTGCGATTTTAACATGGGCTTTTACATAGAACAATTCTCTGTCATTTACACATCGTTTTCAAAGGAAATATTCCTCAAAACATATAAATATGTATATATATATATATATATATATATATATATATTTATTTATTTATATTAGATAGAATAAAAGCGGGAAATTCATGTGCAGCGTACAGTAAAATCAGAGTGACAGGTTAGCATAGAATATATACACATAGAACACATACCGGGAAGGAAATATTTGATCTCTTGCTGATTTTGTAAGTTTGCCCACTGACAAAGACATGAACAGTCTATAATTTTGATAATATCTGACAAATGTGCACAGATAGGGCAGTACCGAAAGGAACAGGATGGGGGTGAGGTTGCTGGTAGCGCTCACCTGTAATGGCCGTGTAAGGACACAACGTCTATAGAAGTCTTGTTCCGTATCTGCCGCCCCGTGGCTGGAGCAGAGGACCGTCCAGATAACAGTTTGGCAAAAAGGTTTTTTTTCACCTTGAGAAAGGCGCTGGTCCGGCACCGAAACTTATTGTTATGAATAAAAACATTGCTTATACTCTCCAGATCTCATCATTTCCGTGAGCAAAGCCCAAACATTGTGATAATCTCCTCTTTGCCAAAAAGTCTTTGAGTCCATAGTGGTCTATGGATACCCTAAGTGGATACACCGAACTGTCAGAGTGGTATAAAGCTACGTAGCCATTGTGCTGCCATCCAACTCCGATTATGCAGAGGTAATAGTAAAATAGCTGATTGGGAATCGGCCATAATTCCCAATATTGCATATGTAATTTTAGCTCTTTGCTTTCATTGTTTTATATATTCTGTAGGACCAATGTTATATCGCAAATGTCACAGCATCAGATGCTTCCTCATACAAAAGTAACTACAAGGCTTATCTACAAAACAAGTATATTTAAATGTTAATATGAAACAGTGAAAACATATATAGAAGATGTGTTTTCCGAGTGGCTTCTTACACTCCAGCTCTTCCTGTAGAGGTGCCACTTCTCAATGCATCTTAGGGAGCAAATGGATTCGGACGTCCCATTCTATTGGCCCCGGCAGCAGTCAGCGGCCCCTCACCGCCTGGCATCCTCGACTCTTCTGTTGATTATTTGGCCTCATGTGACGTCATCATTGCAGTGTGACACGTGACATTGCCCCAGAAGAGCTGCGGACTCTGCCAGGTAAGAAGTGGTATTCCCATTGTGGCAGATGTAATGGGACGTGCAAAAAATTTGTGCTAAGTAGGCATCATTGTGATCGGTTCTGCTCTGAACAGGCAGGGGACTAGAAATCAAGTAGATCAGATTGTTCAGATAAAATATCATAACTTAAAGGAATCAAACTCTGCACAAATCCGACTCATGGAAACCCTCTAGGGTATGTAACACAACGCTCTTCTTGGAAAGTTCCTTTAAGATCTTACTCACACAAGCAGCGGCTGTATTTTACAGCCACAATGCCCAGCTGCACCCAGGTCTCCTAACTTGAAAAGCAAAACACATTCCTACGAGTTCATGGCTGTCGGACCCTAAATACCTTTGCTATATGGTTGTGTGAATAAGCCCCAACACCGGCTGCATTACTCCGCAAGGAACACTGGTTACATAGAAAACCAGTAAGCAATACTAACTGGTCTGTCTTCGAAAATACTTGTATACCCCATGAAATACCAATTGTGGAGGGTCTTTCTAGCATTCCTGACCAATCTTTACAGGAACAAGCCCTACTGACACTAACACGGGATATAATAACATCCGGTTATCAATTTGTACATTTCCAGGAGGAAATAAAGAATAACATCGTAAGACAGAGGAGAACGCAAGTATTTTAAAAAAGTGTCATGCTAACAATGGTCATCATTAAAAAGAAGCCAAGCCGAGGAAAAATTTGTCTCCAGAATGATTAAGGATAAACAGTCACCTTTATTGTAAGTCTTTTTATAAAAACAGATAGGCAGGACTATCACCGATAACCTTGAGCATAAACTGACGTGTTTCCACTAAAACGTCTTATTCATAGACCATAAATAAGACGTTTTAGTCGAAATGTGTCAGCTTATGCTCAAGGATGTTTATAAAAAGACCAACGTTGGAGACGACTTCTTCCTCTGCTTGGCTTCAGGACCAGGACGGCTCCGTGCGGTGACTCCTCTCCAAAGAAGCGTCTGAATGCAACGTGTGAGCCGACTTCCCTTTTTCCCCCCTTTCCATTTTGATTAATCAATAAAAAGAGCGGCCGAGTGAGATGTCACAAGGAAGAGAGACAGTTAAAAATATATATATTTTTGGAATCACAGACCTGAAGGTCAGATAAAGGTGTAGAAAAAAAATAAGATTCTTATTGTCTTGAAATTAAAGTTTGTTGAGCTTGGTGACAATCAGAACTCGAACAGTCTGGTCAAAAGATGTGGAAACACACAGGCCTTTCTTATCGGGGCTCCAGTCGATGCTGGAGATGGGCTGCGTGGACAGAGTGACGTTCTGAAGGAGGCTGACCATTCCCGCCACCCCAATGTCCACACCGTCAGGGTCCTTCCGGGATCGCTGGGCGGGATATTCACTATGAAGAAAAAGAAGTCATCATATGTCAGTAAAGGACTAAAAAAAAAAATGGCGTATCGTACATTGAGGTCAATGAATAACTATTACAGGTTTCAGAAAAGGAGGGTAAATGGCTAGAAATGATCACATGGCTGCAGAGGTCCAGTGACCATAATCAAAAGGCCTTAAATGTACTTAGTGATGACAGCGAAGTGTGATGTCTGATAATCATCATGGTGGTTATTACATATGAATTTGCAATATTTTGTTTACTCCTTTTGGTGCCTTTTTTATATTCTCTATTACTACTATGATTGTTTTTTACATGACCCAAGAAAACCCTTTATTGCCTTCTACTCCAGAAATAAAAGACGGTACTCACTATTTCCAGAGATGAAGACTTCCAACTCCTCCTGTCGTCATAAAGACATCTCTGTTTTGTGGCAGGTGCCGGACTTGCCAGATGGTAGACTTGTGTGCCTGAAATAAAGAGTTTTCATCATTTCTAGTTACATTTTGTAGAGTTTTGTAATGTGTAAAGTGCAACATATTCCAGTATGCAACGGGAAAATGAACCGCATGCTATGCCAACAGTTTCTAACTAGCATTGAGCACTTAATGGATTTTTCTTTTCCCCATTTTAGGGTTGGTAACAGAGATAGATCTCATAAAACTGCTGCAAGTGTTGCCTAAAGTATACTGTGGAGTCACATTGTCAGTCTTCTGCTGGTGATAGGTTTCTTCCTGTCAGCTCTCAGCAGTGTGAGATCACATCTTATAAAAAACATAGACATTCTGTACACAGCACATATAAATGTGGAAAGGAAGTGTGATTAAGGGGAGGTTGTAGGTCAAGCTAATTGCCTACTATATCTTGGCTCTCTTACATAAAGCAGATATAATGATATCGTCAGCTGCATGTGGAGACAAGGATAGTGAATCCGGGAGGGCAGAGGTCAGAGTGCAGTGACTGGCAACATTTGGAATTTGCTTTTAATAAAAGTGGAAAACCCCATTAAGGATCATTTCCAGGGAAAAACAGCCCGTTACCCCACCCAGTTGGCATTCCAACAACAAGATTCTTTGAATCCTTCTGGCATGCACCTCCCCCATGGAGGAGACCGGCATACACATGGCACCCAAAGGGGCCGTCTTCCCTCCACTTTGTTTCCCTTTGTGGTCTGGTTCTGAAATGGCACAACAGAGCTTCAACAGGCAGTGGATCACGTCTGCCATTAAAACCTTTATGGCATAAATCTCTATAAATGGAAAGCTCAACTTAGGAGTAGAATAGAGAATTACCTTTTCGGTTACTGATGCAAAACCTTTTGTAGGATGTTGGGTCCTCATGTCGTAGACATGAAATTTGCCTTCTAAAGATGTGGCGACCAATTTATTCATCATGATGTCCGTTCTGTCAAACTCTAAACTGCAGACCTGAAACAAACGTAATAATGATGAAGAGTAAGAAAGTATGGAGCTCATCAGGAGCGTGGAGACATTCACAAGGTGATGGGGCGGCTCACCGGGAGGCTGCCCAACGGGGACTGAGGCTGTACTCGGCTATGCTCCATGGAAATCACAACTGTATGTGGCTTCAGCCATCTGATACATACACTGAAGGATATGAGGGTGGTGGGCCGGCTATGGTCACTTCCACCAGCTAAAATGATGCCCTAGGAAAGAACTATTGCACTTCTGAACATAGAAGAGACCTTCATAAAAAAAAAAACAATGGTGGCATATCTGAGGGTACTGACGGCATTACTGTCCACCTGGAATAGCTCAAGCCATGTAAAGGGAATAAGCGGACATGTTACATGGCAAGATAGTTAGAGGCCCCCCATAATCACTACAGGAAAGTCAGCTACATGCAATGACCTTGGCTCGGACGGCCATTTTCATACACTTCAACACCCGATCTTGTCATCCCCAGAGAACAAAGGAACCCACAAATGAGTCAGGGCCCCGCTCACAAGGCTAGAATCTAAGGAGATAGAGGGGAGGCTGGAGGTACAACGTGCTTGTAGTGAATGGTCCAGATACCTATTATTATAGTAGACAAGGGTATATGAGGAAAGATGCAGGAAACGGCCACAAGCATGGAGAGTGGTGGAATCTGGCGAGAGAAAAGGGAAGGGTTGGAGGAAAACATGGGAGGAATGGAGAAAATTGAAAATCAGGGAAGTGCATCCCAGAAAGTAGGGGCAGCACAAGGAAAGTCTCAGAGACCGCACTCCACCTCTACTGGCCACCAAGGGTTCAATAATTGGAAATAATAAAAACCTTGTGGTAAAGATGCACAGAATAAAGACGTCTGCAGCATAAACTGACACATGCGGGGTCACTCCGCAGCATCGATATATAGGGGCAGGGCCGGCCTTTGCCCTGTGCGACCTGTGCGGCCGCACAGGGCGCTAAGGCTCGTTAGCATACAAGGGGCGCATTTGAGCTCAGCAGATTAATGTCACATTACATCACAATGTAGACGCTTAATGGCCTGAGGGCGCCCGCACCTCTTGTGGCGCCCCCCGCCGCGCCATTTGCGCTATCTGTATCTGCCGCTCGCCTGCTCCTGCCCAGTGCCGCCCGCCCGGCGCCCGCCCTGTCGCTCGGCTGTCTGCGTGTGACGTAATGTCACACGCGCAAGCCGTTCTCCCCGCTGGGCAGGGACAGCACGCAGAGGAACTTTAGTTCCGCCTTCTGCTGTCCCCGGCGGGAGAGAACGGCTGCACAGCGTGTGACATTACGCCACACGTCCCCGCTCGTGCCCCGCCGCTCTCTTCCCGGCACTGAAGAGCAGAGCAGAGGTGGACCTGAGGAGCCAACTCAGCCAAGCAAAGCGTGAGTAACCACCTCACATGGCCTCCACTATGCTGGCGGCCGCCCCGGGGGGGGGGGTTGGGGTGCAGCTTGCTTTTTTGCAGTGTGCGTGGGGGGGGGGGGGGTTGGGGTGCAGCCTTATTTTTTGGTGTGTGTGGAGGGTGGGGTGGGGTTGGGGTGCAGCTTGCTTTATTTTTTGCAGAGTGTGTGTGGGGGGGTGGGGTTGGGGTGCAGCTTGCTTTATTTTTTGCAGTGTGTGTGTGGGGGGGGTGGGGTTGGGGTGCCGCTTGCTTTATTTTTTGCAGTGTGCGTGTGTGGGGGGGGTGGGGTTGGGGTGCAGCCTTATTTTTTGGTGTGTGTGTGGGGGGGGTGGGGTTGGGGTGCAGCCTTATTTTTTGCAGTGTGTGTGTGGGGGGGGGGGCGGGGTGGGGTTGGGGTGCTGCTTTATTTTGCAAACGTATTATGTGTGGGGGGGGCGGGGGGTTGGGGTGCAGCTTTATTTTGGAAACGTATTATGTGTTGCCGCAAGCAAGGGGCCCATCCGCAAGCATGGTCGCTGTGACTGGGTCCGGACACTGTGGCTGGGCACCATTGCTGTGACCCTTTTGCTGTGGGGCCCATTGTGTGGCTGGGCACTGTGCTTGTGGCAAAAATAAAAAAAAAGGACACACCATGGATGCGGGCGGGCGGCACTGGGCCCCCCCAAGCCACGGGCCTGGGTGCTTCCGCATCCGTCGCATCTATGGTGTGTACGCCACTGCATATGGCTCTAGGAACACAAAAGGGTGTTTAGCCTGATTTTCAGGCGTCCTATGGGTCTACCATGTAACATACTACTATGTCCAGGGCAGAAGGGGCTAAAATAGCCCTATGGTGCCTAACCTAACCATGGCAACCGGGGGGGCAATTGGGGGTTAGGTGCATTGCTCAGGAGCCACCCTACTCTCACTTCCTCCCGCTCCTCTCTGCTAAATGTATTCATCCATCCTTCTCCTTCTCCTTCTCCCCCTCCCACTCTTCCCAGACTTTGTGCAGTGTACAGTGGCTTACTTGTTTCTAGTTACTTATCACCTGCTCACCTCTGCCACCTTAGGTTTAAATGAGCAGATAGATGGTTATAGTAGCATGTGGACTGCACTAATAAGACTTTTGGTCCACACCTAACCTTTTCAGGGAAGAATAACATTTGTCAGGCAAGATGAGCCCTAAGAAAGCATCTGGTGCACAGAACAGAAAGCGAAAGGCCTTAGCAGAACAGGCAAATCAAAAGCAAGCAGGGTCTTTAAAAAGACTGTTCGAAAAATCTTCTGAACATGGTGGCACCAATGTACCGAGCACTGCTGAGGAATCAACATCAGATATTCCACAGCAAGAATGTGAAATAAGGAGTGGTATGGATACAATCCCATTGGAGCCAGGGGAACCATCAACATCATTGAAAATTAGGATCAGCGAAGTTGACCAAGAGTCTACCATAGCAGACGTTTATGAGGTTGCAGTAGAACAAGATCAGTCTACCACACCAGCCCTCACATCAGAAGGGGATAACACATGCCAGCATGTGGAGGGCATTGATGAGGCTGAAAGCAGTGAAATTTCTGCAATCATTGACTCAGATCCTGCACTTTGGCCTACATTAAATTCTTCATCAATTGATCTAATCGTAGAAGCAGGCCGGCCCCTGTGCAACTTAAAAATATAGAATTTAAGAGAGATGAGAGGAATCGACATTTTTCAGAGGACTTTTACTCTAGAATTTTGGACAATGGCGTGAAACGAGCAAGAAAGTGGTTGGTGTACTCCAAAAGTTTGAACAAAGTATTTTGCTTTTGTTGCAAACTGTTTGATAGAAGATCCCGTACGGCACTTGCATTGGATGGATCACAGGATTGGAGCCATATGAGTCAGATGTTAAAGGCCCATGAAACTTCCATTAACCATTACTCAGCAGAAACAAAGTGGATAGAAGTTCAGCTTCGCATGAAAAACAAAAAAACAATTGACCATCAGTTACAGAGCAGAATACAGAAAGAGCAGCAGCACTGGAGAAACGTACTGGAAAGACTCATGCGTATTACTCAGTTGTTGGCTGAACGGAACTTGGCATTTCGAGGATCTTCTGATCGTCTATACACCGCAAATAATGGAAATTTTCTTGCTATAGTACAGTTATTAGGAAATTATGACTTTGTAATGGCAGAACATCTGCGACGAGTCAAGTCAAAGGAGACATCTGACCACTACTGTAGTAAAACTATTCAAAATGAAATAATTAATTTGATGGCCAAAAAGGTTATTAGTGAAATTCTTGAAAGATGCAAAAAGGCAAAGTATTATTCCTTAATTCTTGATTGTACAACTGATCTAGCCCATCAAGAGCAGATGTCTTTTACCATCCGTTTTATTGATGTTAAACTTGGGTTATGCCAGATCAGGGAACATTTTCTTGGATATGTTGCTGTAACAGACACAACTGGTAGAGGATTATCAGATATTATTCTTAATTTCCTAATTAGCAAAGAGCTAGATATTGATGACTGTCGTGGCCAGGGCTATGACAATGGTGCCAATATGGCAGGCAAAAATAATGGTGTTCAAGCCAACATACTAAAAAAAAATCCAAGGGCGTTTTTTGTACCATGTGGATGCCACAGCCTCAATTTAGTGGTTGGAGATGCAGCAGAATCTAACATAGATTCTATAACCCTGTTTGGAATTATTCAGCGTGTATATACTATTTTTGCTGGGTCAGCCAAGAGATGGAAGGTTTTGACAGACCATGTATCAGGTCTTACTGTAAAACCTCTATGTACCACAAGATGGGAATGCCGGATAAACTGCCTCAAACCACTGATCCAAAATCTAGCAGGTATACAGGAGGCATTATTTGCCCTTTCTGAAGACAGCAGTACAGAGCCAAAAACAAAACATGATGCTCTAGAGTTGTCCCAACATATCCTTAATTTTAAATTCATGGTGTCCTTAATTGTGTGGTATGACATATTATTTCAAATCAATATTGTGAGCAAAGCTTTGCAAAACCAGACCGCCAACCTCATCACAGCAGCAGACATGATTGAAAAAACCCATGATTTTCTTAAGAAATTCAGGGAGAATGGTTTTGAAGGCTCTTTCCAAAGAGCAAAGAATATAGCAGAGGAAAATGGTGTGGACCCCATATTTAAGAGTACCTCACGTGTTAGAATTAAAAAACCCACTTTTAGCTATGAAGGACGGGATGAACCAATTGTGGATGCAAAGCAGAAATTTAAGGTTGAGTTCTTCAATGTGTTGGTGGATACTGCTTTAAATTCAATGGAGGAGCGTTTCCAGCAACTCAGTATTCATAATAAAAAATGGGGCTTTTTGTACGATATAAAGAGCCATGAATCACGGGAAGACTTGTTGGCACATAGTGTAGAACTGCAGAAGTCTCTGACTTATGGCAATAAGTCTGACATAAATGGTGCTGAACTTTCTGATGAACTCTGGCACATTCGGAATGTGCTCCCTGATGATGTTGAGACTCCGCTGCAGATACTTGGTTTCCTCACCAAAAATGAGTTTACAGAGCACTTTCCACAAACCTGGACTGCACTTCAGATTCTGTGCACCATCCCGATTTCTGTGGCCTCAGGAGAGCGCAGTTTTTCAAAACTTAAGCTCATTAAGACATATTTAAGGTCCACTATGACAGAGAGCAGGTTATCCTCACTTGCAGTCTTGTCAATTGAAAATGATGTGTTGGCATCTCTAGACTTAAATGAAACTATTGATGAGTTTGCCAAAGTAAAAGCACGGAAAGTTGCTTTTTAAATCAGTTTATGTAGCACGTTATTATGTTCTTGTTGTTGCTGGATTACAGTATAGTGCACTTTATTTTTATTTTTTTGTCTTGAAGGTTGAAAATTGTGCACATATTTAATGACAGTTTTTCTCATGTATGTTGCATATTTATTATATTATTTATATTTGATATTTTAAGATATTTTATTTAGTATTAAGGTGGATCAAAAGTCATAGAATGACTCTTGGTCCGCACGGCACCCGACCTGCTGCCACCCGTCCGGAACTCTTCTCCATGCTGGCCATCATCTCTGCACTCCGATTGGCTGTCAGCGTTGGGCTGACAGCCAATCAGAGTGCAGGGCGGTGTTTGGCCTTGCAGGCCGCCGCTCTGCACTCTGATTGGCTGTCAGCCCATATGGCTTTGGACCAAGCGTCATTTTTTCCTTTTGGTCCGCTTTAAAGCACTTTATAATTCCCGTTATTGCAATATTAGTGTTTCTTCAAGTGTTTTGCAGGGAAACACAAGTTTTCTAAGTAAACGTGTTGTTGTGAATATTAAAGAGTTATTGTTTTCTTTCAAAGTTTGGAGGGGGGGGGGCGCCGTCCTGCAGTGTCGCACAGGGCGCCTTTTGGGCTAAGTCCGGCCCTGGTGTAGCCATTTCCTTAGACCTATAACTTTCATTTTTTGGTCAACTGAGCTGCGTGATGACTTGTTTTCTGTAGTTTTTATTGGTCCCATTTTGGGATACATACGTTTCTTTCGCTTTTTTTTTTTTATTTGCTCTATGGGTTAAAATTACATTATATTTTGATAGATCAAACTTCTACAGAAGCGGATATAACAAATTCACTTTTTTATTTTTTGCATTTTCGGGGCCATTTTTTTACACTTTTTTTTATATACTACTTTTAAGAAGAGGAGATAAGAGAAGGAGATCTTGTTAGGATCGGAGGATGCGTGCAGGTAAGTACCGGGAGACGAGGTCACAGATGTATGGAGGAGACAGGTTGTGGATGGCTTTGTATGTCATGGTTAGGCTTTTGTACTGGAGTCTCTGGGTAATGGGGATCCAGTGCAGGGATTGACAGAGGGGAAAGGCCGGGGAATAGCAGGGGGACAGGTGGATTAGTCGGGCAGCAGAGTTTAGAATAGATTGGAGGGGTGCGAGAGTGTTCGAGGGGAGGCTACAGAGCAGGAGGTTGCAGTAGTCATGGAGGGTTTTTGCAGATTCTTGGTTGAAGAATGTACGGATCTGTAAAATATTTTTGAGTTGAAGGCGACAGGAAGCGGAAAGGGCTTGGATATGTGGTTTGAAGGAGAGATCAGTGTCAAGGATTATCCCAAGGCAGCGAGGGGGGGGGTTGTGTGAGATGGGGAAAGATGATGAATTCTGTTTTGGCCCCACATCATGATCCATACTGTATAATGGTCCCACATGATGCTCCACACTGTATAATGACCGCACATGATGCTCCATACTGTATAATGGCCACACATGATGCTCCATACTGTATAATGACAGCACATGATGCTCCATACTGTATAATGACAGCACATGATGTTCCATACTGTATAATGACGGCACATGATGCTCCATACTGTATAATGACCACACATGATGCTCCACACTGTATAATGACCACACATGATGCTCCACACTGTATAATGGCCCCACATGATGCTCCATACTGTATAATGGCCCCACAAGATGCTCCATACTGTATAATGGCCCCACATGATGCTCCATACTGTATAATGACCACACATGATGCTCCATACTGTATAATGACTGCACATGATGCTCCATACTGTATAATGGCCGCACATGATGCTCCATACTGTATAATGACCGCACATGATGCTCCATACTGTATAATAGCCCCACATGATGCTCCATACTGTATAATGACCGCACATGATGCTCCATACTGTATATTGGCTGCCAATGATGCTCCATACTGTATAATGACGGCACAAGATGATCCATACTGTATATTGGCCGCACATGATACTTTGTACCATATAATGGCCAGACATAGCTACTTCTACACATGCGGCTGCGCTCCGTACACTTTGCACACACGGCTCCGCTGCGTACACACGGCTCCGCTCCATACACCTCATACACACACGGCTCCGCTCCGTACACCTCGTGCACATTCAGCTCCACTCCATAACCTTGTACACATTTAGCTCCGCTCTATACGCTTCATACACACACGGCTCCGCTCCATACACCTCATACACACATGGCTCCACTCCATACACCTCATACACACATGGCTGCATTCCATACACCTCATACACACATGGCTCCGCTCTATACACCTCATACACATTCAGCTCCGCTCCATACACCTCGTACACATTTAGCTCCGCTCCATACACCTCATACACACACGGCTCCACTCCATACACCTCATACACACACGGCTCCGCTCTGTACACCTCGTAGACATTCAGCTCCGCTCCATACACCTCGTACACATTCAGCTTCGCTTCATACACCTCATACACACACGGCTCCGCTCCATACACCTCGTACACACGGCTCCGCTCCGTACACCTCGTACACATTCAGCTCCGCTCCATACACCTCGCACACACACGGCTCCGCTCCATACACCTCGTACACATTCAGCTTCGCTCCATACACCTCATACACACACGGCTCCGCTCCATACACCTCGTACACACGGCTCCGCTCCGTACACCTCGTACACATTCAGCTCCGCTCCATACACCTCGTACACACACGGCTCCGCTCCGTACACCTCGTACATATTTAGCTCCACTCCATATACCTCAGACACACACGGCTCCGCTCCATTCACCTCATACACAGACATGGCTCTGCTACATCCACACTGTACACCTCCTGACCCCACACAAGGCAGCTTACTTACCTCATCCAGCAGCACCATGTGGCAAGTTGGCAACCAGCACAGCCGAGTCCTGCAATCCATGAAGGTCCCGATCATGTGACCCCTGACTCCTCCCCTCATGTGACCTCATCACAGGTCCTGTGCGCAAAGAGCAGGCAGCCAATATGTGGTGTAAGGCTCTGCGGGTGCAGGGATGACCGGCTGATACATCGCATACTGAAGGGTAAGGGACATGGCTTAACACAAGGGGGCGTGTCGGCTGCTTCTCCTGCTGTCTGCGGGAAGCAGAGCGTCCCATGCGGGAGTGCTTGGCATGGCAAAGGCTCAAAACTGGGACAGTCCTGCAGAATGAGGGACAGTTGGGAGCTATGTTGTTTGGTATCATAGTATTAGTCAGGACTGAGGAGGATTCAAGACAGGAGCACTACAGGGAGGAGGATGGACGGCATCAGTTGCTGCTGCTGAGGATAGGGTAATATCAAGTGATTTTAGGCAAAACCTGTTGCGAGATCTAGTACAGCTCCAATCATATAGAATGCGTGTGAAAATGGATGCACACGGACCCGTAGCTACATGTCTGGAATTACCATGGAGCACGGATCCTGGACAACACGGATCTGTGTGCTTCCATGTGCAGGGATCCATTATGTGGGACTGAGCATGCTCAGAAGCAAGTGATGTGCTGTATGGGAAAGTGATGAAACTGTATGGGAGCAGGATGCAGACATAATGTAGACTCTGCATGCTGTGCCGTCATACAGTGAGCGGCCTCACTAGAAGGGCTTGTGCCCTATGTTATAGTGTGCTAATAAAATGTATTGGGAGCATGTATATAACATGGGGCACCTGGTTAGGGGCTGCATGGGTGGGGCTGCTTTCACACTAGCGCTTTGGTACGGTGCATTGTGATGTGTAGCAATCCTGATGCATCTCGATCCAGATTGCATCCCTATACTTAACATGGGGATGCCTGGACCTGCTTTTGCATCAGGATTTTTCATGTGCTCCCAAAACACAGCTTGTTGCGAATTTTGGGTGTTAAAAAAAATCTGCAGACATCCTGGTATGTAGCAGCGCATCCAAAAGACATACGATTGTCAATGTAGAAACCCCCGAATCAGGCTGCCTGCGTCCAATCTGCATGGGGACTTCGTACTGCACATGCTCGGAGCCCCATTTTTTCCTTTCACTTTCACCCGTCTCTCCCCACTCCTTTCTTCTCTCCTCTCTCCCCTCTGCCCCAGAAGTCAGAATTTCACATTTCCAACCAAATCCTGATCAGGATGCAGTTCCATGCGTTTGCATCCATTTGCAGAAAA
Source organism: Ranitomeya variabilis (assembly GCF_051348905.1). Lineage (NCBI taxonomy): Eukaryota > Metazoa > Chordata > Amphibia > Anura > Dendrobatidae > Ranitomeya > Ranitomeya variabilis. Next base: position 79,002,040 of record NC_135233.1, on the reverse strand, counting down.
AATACGGATGCAGATAAATCTTATCCAAGAGGGAATGACTACAGCAATGTACCAAAAACGCCACATATTAGAAAGTAATACCCTAAGACTACAGCCGAGTAGCAGGGCCCTGTTCACAAGAGCTAACAATCTGAGGAAACCGCAATGCTAAAAACAGTCTTTACTGCTTCAATAGATACTTATACAGGTGTATAATGAGGATCTCACTTTACAGGCAAAGACCTGGAATGATGACTGTGTAAAACGTATTTCTATTTAAAAAAAGAGCCGGACTACCCATCACGAGGAGGTGTCTGCACGCCATAGTTGTCGCCCATAGCGCCGTCTGTTCTGCCCGGCAGCGCCCGCCCAGTGCCAGCAGCAGGAGGAGTCACCACTGGCGGCGCTCACTTCCTGGTCGCTTACTGCCTCTGTGTACATGATGATGGCGGGCTCCGGGAGGCCGCGCACAGGACGTGCAGGGTGGGCGGCATTGCTGGCTGTGGTGTTGGCGCTGTGCTGGGCAGCACTGACTGACAGTCTGCCTATAAGCCACAGTGGGGTCTGGGATGTCAGTGTGTGACTAATATATATATAGATGTGTGTGTGCTCTCTATATAGTCTGCACACACAGCTGTGTATCTCATATATATGTATTTATTACACATATTCTCCTCAGCACTGGCTGACAGTCTGCCTATAAGCCACAGTGGGGTCTGGGATGTCAGTGTGTGACTAATATATATATATAATGTGTGTGTGCTCTCTATATAGTCTGCAAACACAGCTGTGTATCTCATATATATGTATTTATTACACATATTCTCCTCAGCACTGGCTGACAGTCTGCCTATAAGCCACAGTGGGGTGTGGGATGTCAGTGTGTGACTAATATATATATAATGTGTGTGTGCTCTCTATATAGTCTGCACACACAGCTGTGTATCTCATATATATGTATTTATTACACATATTCTCCTCAGCACTGGCTGACAGTCTGCCTATAAGCCACAGTGGGGTGTGGGATGTCAGTGTGTGACTATTCATATACACAGCTCAAAAAACTAAAGGGAACACTAAAATCCCACATCCTAGATATCAATGCATTAAATATCCAAGTTGTAAATCTTTATTCATTACATAGTGGAATGTGTTGAGAACAATACAATCTAAAAATGATCAACGTAAATCACAACTAATATCCCACGGAGGTCTAGAGTTCAAATGATGCTCAAAATCAAAGTGGCAAATGAAGTTAAAGACTTATCCAACTGCAGTGGAAATGCCTCAAGACAAGGAAATGATGCTCAGTAGTGTGTGTGGTCTCCACGTGCCTGTATGACCTCCCTTCAACACCTAGACATTCTCCTGATGAGGCGGCGGATAGTCCCCTGAGGTATCTCCTCCCAGACGTGGACTAAAGCATCAGCCAACTCCTGGACAGTCTGGGGTGCAACGTGACGTTGGTGGATGGTGCGAGACATGATGTCCCAGATGTGTTCAATCTGATTCAGGTCTGGGGAACGGGCAGGCCAGTCCATACCTTCAATGCCTTCATCTTGCAGGAACTGCTGACATTTTCCAGCCACATGAGGTCTGGCATTGTCCTGCATTAGGAGGATCACAGGGCCATCTGCAACAGCATATGGTCTCACAAGGGGTCTGAGGATCTCATCTCGTTACCTAATAGCAGTCAGGCTACCTCTGGGGAGAACATGTAGGGCTGTGCGGCCCTCCAAACAAATGCCACCCCACACCATTAATGACCCACTGCCAAACCGAACATGCTGAAGGATGTTGCAGCACGGTGGCTCAGTGGATAGCACTGCAGCCTTGCAGCGCTGGAGTCCTGGGTTCTAATCCCACCTGGGACAACATCTGCAAGGAGTTTGTATGTTCTCCCCGTGTTTGTGTGGGATTCCTCTGGGTTCTCCGGATTCCTCCCACATTCCAAAGACATACTGATAGGGAATTTAGATTGTGAGCCCCAACGGGAGCAGAGATGTTAATGTGTGCAAACTGTAAAGCGCTGCGGAATATGTTAGCGCTATATAAAAATAAAGATTATTCTTATTATGTTGCAGGCAGCACATCGCTCTCAACAGCGTCTCCAGACTCTGTCACGTCTGTCACATGTGCTCAGTGTGAACCTGCTTTCATCTGTGAAGAGCACAGGGCGCCAGTGGCGAATTTTCCAATCTTGGTGTTCTGTGGCAAATGTCAAGCGTCCTGCACGGTGTTGGGCTGTGAGCACAACCCCCATCTGTGGACGTCGGGCACACAGACCATTGTCATAGAGTCGGTTTGTAACCATTTGTGCAGACACATGCACATTTGTGGTCTGCTGGAGGTCATTTTGCAGGGCTCTGGCTGTGCTCCTCCTGTTCCTCCTTGCACAAAGGCTGAGGTAGCGGTCCTGCTGCTGGGTTGTTGCCCTCCTACTGCCCCTTCCACGTCTCCTGGTGTACTGGCCTGTCTCCTGGTAGCGCCTCTAGACACTACGCTGACTGACACAGCAAACCCTCTTGCCACAGCTCGCATTCATGTGCCATCCTGGATGAGCTGCACTGCCTGAGCAACTTGTGTGGGTTGTAGAGTCAGTCTCATGCTACCACGAGTGTGATAGCACAACCAACATTCAAAAGTGATCAAAACATCAGCCAGAAAGCATTGGTACTGAGATGTGTTCTGTGATCCCCACCTGCAGAACCACTCCTTTATTGAGGGTGTCTTAACAGCCAATAATTTCCATCTGTTGTCTATTCCATTTGCACAACAGCATGTGAAATTGATTGTCAAACAGTGTTGCTTCCTAAGTGGACAGTTTGACTTCACAGAAGTTTGATTTAGTTGGAGTTACATTCTGTTTAAGTGTTCCCTTTAATTTTTTTGAGCAGTATACATCTACTATATAATTGTCTAAGGGTACTTCCCTCTTTCTGTCACCGTTATTCGTTCGCTGATTGGTCTCGGCAGCTGCCTGTCATGGCTGCCGCGACCAATCAGCGACGCGCACAGTCCAGAAAAAAATGGCCGCTCCTTACTCCCAGCACTCACTGCCCGGCGCCCGCATATATCCCTCCAGTCCAGTCGGCGCTCACACAGGGTTAATGGCAGCGGTAACGGACCGCGTTATGCCGCGGGTAACGCACTCCGTTACCGCTGCTATTAACCCTGTGTGACCAAATTTTTACTATTGAAGCTGCCTACGCAGCGTCAATAGTAAAAAGATCTAATGTTAAAAAAAAAAAAAAATCATTATATACTCACCTTCCGCTGCCTTTCCCGCTCCTCGCCACCCTCCGGTAATCACTCTGTGCAAGTGGTAGGTTCCGGTACCAATTATCGTATGGCACAAGGACCTGCCATGACGTCACGGTCATGTGACTGCGACGTCATCACAGGCCCTGTGCGCCTGCGCGAACAGGACCTGCCATGACGTCACGGTCATGTGACCGCGACGACAGCACACCCATGGACCGGAAGCTGCAGCCTGTACCGCACACAGGTGACAGAACTATGGTGAGTATGTTCGCACTACAAGGGGACTTCGGATCGGAAGGTGAGTATGTTTATTTTTTATTTTTTAACCTGTCACTTAAGTAGCTGGGCAATCTACTACATGGATGGGTTATATACTACGTCGCTGGGCAATATACCACGTCACTGGGCAATATACTACATCACTGGGCAATATAATATGTGGCTGGGCAATATACTACATCACTCAGCAATATAGTACGTCGCTGAGCAACATACTACGTGGCTGGGCAATATACTACGTGGCTGGGCAATATACTACGTGGCTGGGCAATATACTACGTGGCTGGGCAATATACTACGTGACTGGGCAATATACTACGTGACTGGGCAATATACTACATCGCTGGGCAATATACTACGTGGGCTGTGCTGTATACCACGTGGACATACATATTCTAGAATACCTGATGCATTAGAATCGGGCCACCATCTAGTGTATATATATATATATATATATATATATATATATATATATACTGTATATATATATATCTATATATATATATAATTGTCTAAGGGTTTTTCTGTCTGTCTGTCTGTCCTGGAAATCCCGCATCTCTGATTGGTCGAAGCCGCGAGGCCTCGACAAATCAGCGTCGGGCACAGCATGGCGACGATGATGTCATAAAGGTTGCCTCGACCAATCAGCGACGGGCACAGTCTGCCACGAATTCGCCTCGACCAATCAGCGACGGGCACAGTATCGACGTAGATGTCATAATGGTTGCCATGGCGACGATGATGTCATAAAGGTTGCCTCAACCAATCAGCGACGGGCACAGTCTGCCGCGAATTCTGGAATCATCATTGTCCATATACTACGGGGACATGCATATTCTAGAATACCCGATGCATTAGAATCGGGCCACAATCTAATATATATATATATATATATATATATATATATATATATATATATATATATATATATATATATATATATATATATATATATATAGTACATACCAAAAGTTTGGACACACATTCTCGTTCAAAGATTTTTCTGTATTTTTATGACTATGAAAATTGTACATTTGAAAAAGCTGACCGTCACATCCATACATAGACTAAGTGTGAACAGGTGCTGAACCTAGAGTAACCAACTCATATATATAGTCAAGTAATAAAGGCAGCACACTGCAGCGCTAAAACATGCAAACATGAAACATGAAAACTGAACTGCAATACTGCACTAGAAATATGAAAAATGAGAGCGTTTAGCGCATAAAAATGGCCAATTTTATGTGTACCTGATAGCCCCTTTACAGCATCTCTCGTATATCAGGTCCTACGCTTGCCTACCTCGCTGAGAATAAACGTCTCCATGTGAATGGGTACCTGTGAAAACCTCTTCTTAGACTCATTCTCTCTCTCTGTGGAGGGGTACTGGATTCTCAGCGAGGTAGGCAAGCGTAGGACCTGATATACGAGAGATGCCGTAAAGGGGCTATCAGGTATACATAAAATTGGCCATTTTTATGCGCTAAATGCTCTCATTTTTCATATTTCTAGTGCAGTATTGCAGTTCAGTTTTCATGTTTCATGTTTGCATGTTTTAGCGCTGCAGTGTGCTGCCTTTATTACTTGACTATATATATGAGTTGGTTACTCTAGGTTCAGCACCTGTTCACACTTAGTCTATGTATGGATGTGACGGTCAGTTTTTTCAAATATATTATTTAGCCTTCTGACTGAGCACTCCTCCTCCTAGCCCAGGTGTTTTAATCGCAGCAGGTCCGGTACCCCTCCACAGAGAGAGAGAATGTGAGTCTAGGAAGAGGTTTTCACAGGTACCTATTCACATGGAGACGTTTATTCTCAGCGAGGTAGGCAAGCGTAGGACCTGATATACGAGAGATGCCGTAAAGGGGCTATCAGGTACACATAAAATTGGCCATTTTTATGCGCTAAACACTCTCATTTTTCATATTTCTAGTGCAGTATTGCAGTTCAGTTTTCATGTTTCATGTTTGCATGTTTTAGCGCTGCAGTGTGCTGCCTTTATTACTTGACTATGAAAATTGTACATTCACACTGAAGGCATCAAAACTATGAATTAACACATGTGGAATTATATACTTAACAAAAAAGTGTGAAACAACTGAAATTATGTCTTATATTCTAGGTTCTACAATGTAGCCACCTTTTTCTCTGACGACTGCTTTGCACACTCTTGGCATTCTCTTGATGAGCTTCAAGAGGTAGTCACCGGTAATGGTCTTCCAACAATCTTGAAGAAGTTCCCAGAGATGCTTAGCACTTGTTGGCCCTTTTGCCTTCACTCTGCAGTCTAGCTCACCCCAAACCATCTCGATTGGGTCCAGGTCTGGTGACTGTGGAGGCCAGGTAATTTGGCGTAGCACCCCATCACTCTCCTTCTTTGTCTTAGCCCTTACACAGCCTGGAGGTGTGTTTGGGGTCATGGTCCTGTTGAAAAATAAATGATGGTCCAACTAAACCCAAACCGGATGGAATAGCATGCCAATGCAAGATGCTGTGGTAGCCATGCTGGTTCAATATGCCTTCAATTTTGAATAAATCCCCAACAGTGTCACCAGGAAAGCACCCCCACACCATCAAACCTCGTCCTCTATGCTTCACGATGGGAACCAGGCATGTAGAGTCCATCCGTTCACCTTTTCTGTGTCGCACAAAGACATGGTCGTTGGAACCAAAAATCTCAAATTTGGACTCATCAAACCAAAGCACAGATTTCCACTGGTCTAATGTCCATTCCTTGTGTTCTTCAGACCAAAAAAGTCTCTTCTGCTTGTTATATGGGATAGAGGTGAATATTCATTACCTTAATGAGTGGGAACACATGATCGCCCAGCCGCAGGACTTGCTGGCACCATAATGAGATGCTGCGAGGGCGCGCAGGGAAGGTAAGTAGGATGTTTTTTTTTCTTTTATACTGGATCCGGCGGCTGCGGATGTAACTGTGCCTGTGCTATAAGATAAATTTATATTCATTGCCAGTGCAGTGAAGATTCATTTATCTTTAGGAGTGGGCACAGGTTTTAGCCACAGCTGCCGGCTCCTGCCTCCTGGGACCCGCTCCCCCTCCCCCGCCGTAAACTGGGACAATGACTTGTGTATAAGCCGAGGGGGGCAATTTCAGCACAAAAAAATGTGCTGAAAAACTCAGCTTATACACAAATATATAGTAATAAAAATGCCCTAAAACATTCTCTCTCTCATTATTTTGATATTTGGCAAATATTAATAATTATGGTAATCCTAATTAACCTAAAATAGTAACTAACTGTGGTTAGTTATAACAAATTATAATGATTATATATATATACAGTGGGGCAAAAAAGTATTTAGTCATTCAGCAATAGTGCAAGTTCCACCACTTAACCCCTTCCCGACCTTTGACGCCATGTAGGCGTCATGAAAGTCGGTGCCAATCCGACCCATGACGCCTATGTGGCGTCATGGAATGATCACGTCCCTGCAGATCGGGTGAAAGGGTTAACTCCAATTTCAACCGATCTGCAGGGACAGGGGGAGTGGTACTTCAGCCCAGGGGGGTGGCTTCACCCCCCCGTGGCTACGATCGCTCTGATTGGCAGTTGAAAGTGAAACAGCCAATCAGAGCGATTTGTAATATTTCACTTAAAAAACTGGTGAAATATTACAATCCAGCCATGGCCGATGCTGCAATATCATCGGCCATGGCTGGAAACACTTATGTGACCCCCCACCCCACCGATCGCCCCCCCAAGCCACCGATCTGTGGTCCGCTCCCCTCCGTCTTGTGCTCCGCTCCCCCGTCCTCCTGTCCGCTCCCCCCTGCTCCTATGCCACCCCCCGTGCTCCGACCCCACCCCCGTGCCCCGATCTCCCCACCTTCTACTTACCGAGGCTCCCGGTGTCGGTCCGTCCTCTCCATGGGCGCCGCCATCTTCCAAAATGGCGGGCGCATGCTCAGTGCGCCCACCGAATCTGCCGGCCGGCAGATTCGTTACAAGTACATTTTGATCGCTGTGCTAGGTTCTATCACAGCGATCAAAATAAAAAAAATAATAAATAAGCCCCCCCTTTATCACCCCCATAGGTAGGGACAATAATAAAATAAAGAAAATATTTTTTTTTCTTTCCACTAGGGTTAGGGTTAGAACTAGGGTTAGAATTAGGGTTAGGGGTAGGGTTAGGGTTAGGGGTAGGGTTAGGGTTATGGCATGTGCACACAGTGCGGATTTGGCTGTGGATCCGCAGCGGATTAGCCGCGGATCCGCAGCGGATTGTCCGTGGATCCGCAGCGGATTGGCAGCGGATCCGCAGCGGATTGGCCACTGCGAATTCGTAGCAGTTTTCCATCAGGTTTACAGTACCATGTACACCTATGGAAAACCAAATCCGCTGTGCCCATGGTGCAGAAAATTCCGTGCAGAAACGCTGCGTTGTATTTTCCGCAGCATGTCAATTCTTTGTGCGATTCCGCAGCATTTTACACCTGTTCCTCAATAGGAATCCGCAGGTGAAATCCGCACAAAAAAACACTGGAAATCTGCTGTAAATCCGCAGGTAAAATGCAGTGCCTTTTACCTGCAGATTTTTCAAAAATCGTGCGGAAAAATCTCACACGAATCCGCAACATGGGCACATAGCCTCAGGGTTAGGGTTGGAATTAGAGTTAGGGTTGGAATTAGGGCTAGGGTTGGAAATAGGGTTAAGATTAGGCTTGTGGTTAGGGTTACGGATAGGGTTAGGGGTGTGTTGGGGTTACAGTTGTGGTTAGGGTTGGGATTAGGGTTAGGGTTGGGATTAGGGTTAGGATTAGATTTGGAATTAGGGTCACGGGTGTGTTGGGGTTAGGGTTGTGGTTAGGGGTGTGTTTGGGTTAGGGTTGTGATTAGGGTTATGGCTACAGTTGGGATTAGGATTAGGGGTGTGTTGGGGTTAGTGTTGAAGTTAGAATTGAGGGGTTTCCACTGTTTAGGCACATCAGGGGTCTCCAAACGCAACATGGCGCCACCATTGATTCCAGCCAATCTTGAGTTCAAAAAGTCAAATGGTGCTCCCTCCCTTCCAAGCCCCGACGTGCGCCCAAACAGTGGTTTACCCCCACATTTGGGGTACCAGCGTACTCAGGACAAACTGGGCAACAACTGTTGGGGTCTAATTTCTCCTGTTACCCTTGCAAAAATAAAAAATTACTTGCTAAAACTGTTGTGAATTTACCTTTTGGCTCCCTCTAGTGGCTACTAGTGATTTGACTCTGGGTATGTCATTCATCCCTTGTATGCTCACCTGGGTCGTTAGGTCAGGGGTTTGGCTATATAAGCTCTCTGGACCTTCAGTTCAATGCCAGGCAACGTTGATATCAGAGCTAATCTGTAGTGCTCTTGTCTTCTGATCCTGGTTCCTGCGTGATTAAGCTAAGTCAGCTTTCTTGCTTTTTGCTATTTGTTTTTGTTTGCATTTTTGTCCAGCTTGTATATAATCTGTATCCTGACCTTGCTGGAAGCTCTAGGGTGGCTGGTGTTCTCCCCCCGGGCCGTTAGACGGTTCGGGGGTTCTTGAATCTCCAGTGTGGATTTTTGATAGGGTTTTTGTTGACCATATAAGTTATCTTACTACATTCTGCTATTAGTAGCGGGCCTCTCTTTGCTAAACCTAGTTCATCTCTGTGTTTGTCATTTCCTCTTACCTCACCGTTATTATTTGTGGGGGGCTTCTATCCGACTTTTGGGGTCTTTCCTCTGGAGGCAAGAGAGGTCTTTGTTTTCCTCTTCTAGGGGTAGTTAGCTCTCCGGCTGGCGCGTGACATCTAGCGACCAACGTAGGCATGTTCCCCGGCTACTTCTAGTGTTGGCGTTAGGAGTAGATATATGGTCAACCCAGTTACCACTGCCCTATGAGCTGGATTTTTGTACTTCGCAGACTTGCTGATATCTCTGAGACCCTCGCCATTGGGGTCATAACAGTTTGCCAGGCCAGTATTAAATGTTAAATGCATTGCAGAAGCGGGATTATAAGAAAGAAAGTTCTGAGTTTTTTGTTGTTTTTTTTTCTCTCTCTCATTTTTTTTTCTTTTCCCCTTAACCTCTGAGTGGCTTGTGATTGCTGCAGACATGAATGTCCAGACCTTGATTACAAGTGTGGACCAGCTTGCTGCTCGTGTGCAGGGCATACAAGATTATGTTACCAGAAATCCTATGTCAGAACCTAAGATACCGATTCCTGAACTGTTTTCCGGAGATCGATTTAAGTTTAGAAATTTCAGGAATAATTGTAAATTGTTTTTGTCCCTGAGACCCTGTTCCTCTGGAGACTCCGCTCAGCAAGTGAAAATTGTTATTTCTTTTTTACGGGGCGACCCTCAGGATTGGGCTTTCTCGCTAGCGCCAGGAGATCCGGCATTGGCTGATATTGATGCGTTTTTTCTGGCGCTCGGTTTGCTTTATGAGGAACCCAATCTTGACATTCAGGCAGAAAAAGCCTTGCTGGCTATGTCTCAGGGTCAGGACGAGGCTGAAGTGTATTGCCAAAAATTTCGGAAATGGTCCGTGCTGACCCAGTGGAACGAATGTGCATTGGCTGCAAATTTTAGAAATGGCCTTTCTGAAGCCATTAAGAATGTGATGGTGGGTTTTCCCATTCCCACAGGTCTGAATGATTCCATGGCCCTGGCAATTCAAATTGACTGGCGGTTGCGGGAGCGCAAAACCGCAAATTCCCTCATGGTGTTATCTGAACAGGCACCTGATTTAATGCAATGTGATAGAATCCTGACTAGAAATGAGCGGAAAATTCATAGACGCCAGAATGGCTTGTGTTACTACTGTGGTGATTCTACACATGTTATCTCAGCATGCTCTAAGCGTCTTACTAAGGTTGTTAGTCCTGTCGCCATTGGTAATTTGCAACCTAAGTTTATTCTATCTGTAACTTTGATTTGCTCACTGTCATCGTATCCTGTCATGGCGTTTGTAGATTCAGGTGCTGCCCTGAGTCTTATGGATCTGTCATTTGCCAAGCGCTGCGGTTTTGTTCTTGAGCCATTAGAAAATCCTATCCCTCTTAGGGGTATTGATGCTACACCATTGGCAGAAAATAAACCGCAGTTTTGGACACAGGTTACCATGTGCATGACTCCTGAACATCGGGAGGTTATACGTTTTCTTGTTCTGCATAAGATGCATGATTTGGTTGTTTTGGGTTTGCCATGGTTACAGACCCATAATCCAGTCTTGGACTGGAAGGCTATGTCAGTGTCAAGTTGGGGCTGTCATGGAATTCATGGTGATTCCCTGCCCGTGTCTATTGCTACTTCTACGCCTTCGGAAGTTCCGGCGTATTTGTCTGATTATCAGGATGTCTTCAGCGAGTCTAGGTCAAGTGCATTGCCTCCCCATCGGGAATGTGACTGTGCAATAGATTTGATTCCAGGCAGTAAGTTTCCTAAGGGAAGACTGTTTAATCTGTCGGTACCTGAACATACCGCAATGCGTTCATATATCAAGGAGTCTCTGGAGAAGGGGCATATCCGTCCTTCTTCTTCCCCTCTTGGTGCGGGATTCTTTTTTGTGGCCAAAAAGGACGGATCTTTGAGGCCTTGTATTGACTATCGGCTTTTAAATAAGATCACTGTCAAATTTCAGTATCCTTTGCCGCTGTTGTCAGACTTGTTTGCCCGGATTAAAGGTGCCAAGTGGTTCACCAAGATAGACCTTCGTGGTGCGTACAACCTTGTGCGCATTAAGCAAGGAGATGAATGGAAAACCGCATTCAATACGCCCGAAGGTCATTTTGAGTACTTGGTGATGCCATTTGGGCTCTCTAATGCACCTTCAGTTTTTCAGTCCTTTATGCATGACATTTTCCGGAAGTATCTGGATAAATTTTTGATCGTTTATCTGGATGATATTCTGGTTTTTTCTGATGATTGGGACTCGCATGTGGAGCAGGTCAGAATGGTTTTCAAGATTTTGCGTGAAAATTCTTTGTTTGTTAAAGGCTCAAAGTGTCTCTTTGGTGTACAGAAGGTTCCCTTTTTAGGGTTCATTTTTTCCCCTTCTGCTGTGGAGATGGACCCAGTCAAGGTCCGAGCTATTCATGATTGGACTCAACCCTCGTCAGTTAAGAGTCTTCAGAAGTTCTTGGGTTTTGCTAACTTCTACCGTCGTTTTATCGCTAATTTTTCTAGCGTTGTTAAACCGTTGACGGATATGACCAAGAAAGGCTCTGATGTGGCTAACTGGGCTCCTGCTGCCGTGGAGGCTTTCCAGGAGTTGAAACGCCGGTTTACTTCGGCGCCTGTTTTGTGCCAGCCTGACATCTCACTTCCCTTTCAAGTTGAGGTGGATGCTTAGGAGATTGGGGCAGGGGCCGTTTTGTCGCAGAGAGGCCCTGGTTGCTCTACTATGAGACCTTGTGCCTTTTTCTCTAGGAAGTTTTCGCCGGCAGAGCGAAATTATGATGTGGGCAATCGGGAGTTGCTGGCCATGAAGTGGGCATTTGAGGAGTGGCGTCATTGGCTCGAGGGTGCTAAGCATCGTGTGGTGGTCTTGACTGATCACAAAAATCTGATGTACCTCGAGTCTGCTAAACGCCTGAATCCTAGACAGGCCCGCTGGTCATTGTTTTTCTCCCGTTTTGACTTTGTGGTCTCGTATTTACCAGGGTCTAAGAATGTGAAGGCAGATGCTCTGTCTAGGAGCTTTGTGCCTGATGCTCCTGGAGTCGCTGAACCTGTGGGTATTCTTAAGGAAGGAGTTATCTTGTCAGCTATTTCTCCAGATCTGCGACGTGTGTTGCAGAGATTTCAGGCTGGTAGGCCTGACTCTTGTCCACCTGACAGATTGTTTGTGCCTGCTAAATGGACCAGCAGAGTCATTTCCGAGGTTCATTCCTCGGTGTTGGCAGGGCACCCGGGAATTTTTGGCACCAGGGATCTGGTGGCCAGGTCCTTTTGGTGGCCTTCCTTGTCAAGGGATGTGCGGTCATTTGTGCAGTCCTGTGGTACTTGTGCTCGAGCTAAGCCTTGCTGTTCTCGTGCCAGCGGGTTGCTCTTGCCCTTGCCCTTGCCTGTCCCGAAGAGACCTTGGACACACATCTCTATGGATTTCATTTCGGATCTTCCGGTGTCTCAGGGCATGTCTGTCATCTGGGTGATATGTGATCGTTTCTCCAAGATGGTCCATCTGGTTCCTTTGCCTAAGCTGCCTTCCTCTTCTGATCTGGTTCCTGTGTTCTTCCAGAACGTGGTTCGTTTGCACGGCATTCCTGAAAATATTGTGTCGGACAGAGGATCCCAGTTTGTTTCCAGGTTCTGGCGATCCTTTTGTGGTAGGATGGGCATTGATTTGTCGTTTTCGTCCGCTTTTCATCCACAGACTAACGGACAGACGGAACGAACTAATCAGACTCTGGAGGCGTATTTGAGGTGTTTTGTCTCTTCTGATCAGGATGATTGGGTGACCTTCTTGCCGTTGGCTGAATTTGCCCTTAATAATCGGGCTAGTTCTGCCACCTTGGTTTCGCCATTTTTCTGCAACTCTGGTTTCCATCCTCGCTTTTCCTCGGGGCATGTGGAGCCTTCTGACTGTCCTGGGGTGGATTCTGTGGTGGATAGGTTGCAGCGGATCTGGAATCATGTGGTGGACAACTTGAAGTTGTCACAGGAGAAGGCTCAGCGTTTTGCCAACCGCCGCCGCGGTGTGGGTCCCCGACTTCGCGTTGGGGATTTGGTATGGCTGTCTTCTCGATTTGTTCCTATGAAGGTCTCCTCTCCCAAATTTAAGCCTCGCTTCATTGGTCCTTACAAGATATTGGAAATCATTAATCCTGTATCCTTTCGCCTGGATCTTCCTGTGTTGTTTGCCATTCACAACGTATTTCATAGGTCCTTGTTGCGGCGGTACGTTGTGCCTGTGGTTCCTTCTGCTGAGCCTCCTGCTCCGGTGTTGGTTGAGGGCGAGTTGGAGTACGTGGTGGAGAAGATCTTAGATTCTCGTCTCTCCAGGCGGAGGCTTCAGTACTTGGTCAAGTGGAAGGGCTATGGTCAGGAGGATAATTCCTGGGTGGTCACCTCTGATATGCATGCGGCTGATTTAGTTCGTGCCTTTCACGCCACTCATCCTGATCGCCCTGGTGGTCTTGGTGAGGGTTCGGTGACCCCTCACTAAGGGGGGGGTACTGTTGTGAATTTACCTTTTGGCTCCCTCTAGTGGCTACTAGTGATTTGACTCTGGGTATGTCATTCATCCCTTGTATGCTCACCTGGGTCGTTAGGTCAGGGGTTTGGCTATATAAGCTCTCTGGACCTTCAGTTCAATGCCAGGCAACGTTGATATCAGAGCTAATCTGTAGTGCTCTTGTCTTCTGATCCTGGTTCCTGCTAAGTCAGCTTTCTTGCTTTTTGCTATTTGTTTTTGTTTGCATTTTTGTCCAGCTTGTATATAATCTGTATCCTGACCTTGCTGGAAGCTCTAGGGTGGCTGGTGTTCTCCCCCCGGGCCGTTAGACGGTTCGGGGGTTCTTGAATCTCCAGTGTGGATTTTTGATAGGGTTTTTGTTGACCATATAAGTTATCTTACTACATTCTGCTATTAGTAGCGGGCCTCTCTTTGCTAAACCTAGTTCATCTCTGTGTTTGTCATTTCCTCTTACCTCACCGTTATTATTTGTGGGGGGCTTCTATCCGACTTTTGGGGTCTTTCCTCTGGAGGCAAGAGAGGTCTTTGTTTTCCTCTTCTAGGGGTAGTTAGCTCTCCGGCTGGCGCGTGACATCTAGCGACCAACGTAGGCATGTTCCCCGGCTACTTCTAGTGTTGGCGTTAGGAGTAGATATATGGTCAACCCAGTTACCACTGCCCTATGAGCTGGATTTTTGCACTTCGCAGACTTGCTGATATCTCTGAGACCCTCGCCATTGGGGTCATAACATAAAACATAATTTTTGAGGAAAGAACAATTATTTTTTATTTTCACGGCTCTGCGTTATAAACTTCTGTGAAGCACTTGGGGGTTGAAAGTGCTCACCACACATCTAGATAAGTTCCTTCGGGGGTCTAGTTTCCAAAATGGGGTCACTTGTGGGGTGTTCCTACTGTTTAGGCACATCAGGGGCTCTGCAAACGCAACCTGACGCCTGCAGAGCATTCCATCAAAGTCTGCATTTCAAAACGTCACTACTTCCCTTCCGAACCCCGACGTGTGCCAAAACAGTGGTTTACCCCCACATATGGGGTATCAGCGTACTCAGGAGAAACTGGACAACAACTTTTGGGGTCCAATTTCTCCTGTTACCCTTGGGAAAATAAAAAATTGTGGGCTAAAAAATCATTTTTGAGAAAAGAAAAATTATTTTTTATTTTCATGGCTCTGCATTATAAACTTCTGTGAAGCACTTGGGGGTTCAAAGTGCTCACCACACATCTAGATTAGTTCCTTGGGAGGTCTATTTTCCAAAATGGGGTCACTTGTGCGGGAGCTCCAATGTTTAGGCACACAGGGGCTCTCCAAACGCGACATGGTGTCCGCTAATGATTGGAGCTAATTTTCCATTCAAAAAGCCAAATGGCGTGCCTTCCCTTCCGAGCCCTGCCGTGCACCCAAACAGTGGTTTACCCCCACATATGGGGTATCATCGTACTCAGGACAAACTGGACAACAACATTTGGGGTCCAATTTCTCCTATTACCCTTGGGAAAATAAAAAATTCTGGGCTAAAAATCATTTTTGAGGAAAGAAAAATTATTTTTTATTTTCACGGCTCTGCGTTATAAACTTCTGTGAAGCACCTGGGGGTTATAAGTGCTCACTATGCATCTAGATAAGTTCCTTGGGGGGTCTAGTTTCCAAAATGGGGTCACTTGTAGGGGAGCTCCAATGTTTAGGCACACAGGGGCTCTCCAAACGCGACATGGTGTCCGCTAACGATTGGAGCTAATTTTCCATTCAAAAAGTCAAATGGCACGCCTCCCCTTCCGAGCCTTGCCGTGCACCCAAACAGTGGTTGACCCCCACATATGAGGTATCGGCGTACTCAGGAGAAATTGCCCAACAAATTTTAGGATCCATTTTATCCTGTTGCCCATGTGAAAATGAAAAAATTGAGGCTAAAAGAAATTTTGTGTGAAAAAAAGTACTTTTTCATTTTTACGGATCAATTTGTGAAGCAGCGGAGGGTTTAAAGTGCTCACTATGCTTCTAGATAAGTTCCTTGGGGGGTCTAGTTTCCAAAATGGGGTCACTTGTGGGGTGTGGGGGAGCTCCAATGTTTAGCCACACGGGGGCTCTCCAAACGCGACATGGTGTCCGCTAAAGATTGGAGCCAATTTTTCATTGAAAAAGTCAAATGGCGCTCCTTCCCTTCCGAGCCCTGCCGTGCGCCCAAACAGTGATTTACCCCCACATATGAGGTATCAGCGTACTCAAGACAAATTGGACAACAACGTTCGTCGTCCAGTTTCTCCTTTTACCCTTGGGAAAATAAAAAAAATTTCGCTAAAAGATCATTTTTGTGACTAAAAAGTTAAATGTTCATTTTTTACTTCCATGTTGCTTCTGCTGCTGTGAAACACCTGAAGGGTTAATAAACTTCTTGAATGTGGTTTTGAGCACCTTGAGGGGTGCAGTTTTTAGAATAGTGTCACTTTTGGGTATTTTCAGCCATATAGAACCCTCAAACTGACTTCAAATGTGAGGTGGTCCCTAAAAAAAATGGTTTTGTAAATTTTGTTGTAAAAATGAGAAATCACTGGTCAAATTTTAACCCTTATAACTTCCTAGCAAAAAAAAAAATTGTTTCCAAAATTGTGCTGATGTAAAGTAGACATGTGGGAAATGTTATTTATTAACTATTTTGTGTCACATAACTCTCTGGTTTAACAGAATAAAAATTCAAAATGTGAAAATTGCGAAATTTTCTAAATTTTTGCCAAATTTCCATTTTTTTTCACAAATAAACTCAGAAATGATTGACCTAAATTTACCACTAACATGAAGCCCAATATGTCACGAAAAAACAATCTCAGAATCGCTAGGATCCGTTGAAGTGTTCCTGAGTTATTACCTCATAAAGGGACACTGGTCAGAATTGCAAAAAATGGCAAGGTCATTAAGGCCAAAATAGGCTGGGTCATGAAGGGATTAAAAAGATGAGAGGCGTCTGTAATTTACATCATAGGTAGACCTCAACTATGGGAGACAAACTGAGAAAAAAAAATCCAGAAAATCACATTGTCTGTTTTTTTAACATTTTATTTGCATATTATGGTGGAAAACAGGGCTGCCACTAGAAATTTCGGGGCCCCATACTGGCAAAATTTTCGGGGCCCCCTTGAGACTCCACCCAGGCTCCACCCCAGCCCCGCCTCCACGCTCCACCCCTCGAACTGTCCACAGTCCCACCGCTCTCTCTTGGAAAAACTCCACTTCTCACCAATCACACATTGAGGGTACGTGTCCACCTTCAGGATGGCTGGCGGTATCGTCGGAGCGGCAAACCCGCTCGGCGCTAAGCCCCGCCCCCTACTGTGACGCGATGATGCCGGATGTGTTCATTGCACATATCCGGGATCATCGCACCCCACACATAGGGCCCTGTGTTATAGCTTGCGGCGGCGCAGCTGCCGCAAGGAATACGGACATGCTGCGATCTTAAAAGACGTGCCGCAGGGCCGCCGATGCGTGTTACCACGCATAGTGGAGACGGGATTTCATAAAATCCCCTTCACTATGCTGGAACATCTGGACGCTGCGTGTTTGACGCTGTGGCCCCACGCAGTGTCAAACATGCAGCGTTTACTTAACGTGGACATGTACCCTAACAATTCCCATCACCAGATCACACATATAGCCGGCAGCTTTTGTTTTGGCCAAAAGATTTTGTAAGCCGCCACCATAACACGGTAGACACTTTTGGCCGGGCACTACTCTGCTGTAACCTACTAAATATTTGTTAAAATATGCAAAACAATTTAGGTATATTTTTATTTATTTTTCAATTTTTAAAATGACCAATAATATCACATACAAAGAACAAATACCGCTACACCATGACCAGATGACATATTACCGCCACAGTGATCGAATAATATCACATACAAGGGACAAATACCGCAACACCATGTCCAGACCACATATTACCACCACATAGTGACTGAATACTACAATTCTGATCAGTAATAAAAAAAAGCACCATACTATACTATCACCATAAGTGCCATTATACACAGGAGATCTGTACTTAGTATGCAGTGTCTGTGTACAGATAATACAGTGATCACTAGTGAAATTATACACAGGAGCTCTGTATATAGTATACAGTGTATAGTGTCAGTGTATAGGTAACACTGACTTATCAGTGACATCTCTAGGTGAAGTCCTTCATCTTTCATCCAGCACAGACCGCCATCATGTCTTCCAGCCAGGACTCGTCTCTGCAGGAAATAACAGAGTTATCTCGAGCTCCGCTTGTAGAACACATTACTTAATTTTTCCCAACTTCTACATTACACCGCATGAAGAAAAAGAGGCGACATAGTGTCACTCTACACAGTAACAGGACCGCCCCCTCATTTAAAACAGTATACTCAAAAAATATAATAAACACATTACTGCAGTAATAATATCCCTAAATTAGTCCCTATGGTAATAATATTCCCCATCCTGGCCCCCGTGTGTCTCGTTCCAGGCGTCAGCCATATGTTCTCCCATCCTGCCCTCATGAGTATCCTTTCTGCACCATATGATCTCCCCATCCTGATCCATTTGTCTCCATCATATCCATCCTGCCCCATGATCCGATTCCTGCACGATCTGTCTCCAATCCTGCCCCCATGTCTTTCATCATACCCCTTGTCCAGCATCTCTGCCTCCATGTCCAGCATCTCTGCCCCCGTGTCCAGCATCTCTGCCCCCGTGTCCAGCATCTCTGCCCCCTGTGTCCAGCATCTCTGCCCCCTGTGTCCAGCATCTCTGCCCCTGTGTCCAGCATACTGCCCGTGTCCAGCATAATGCCCCTGTGTTCAGCTTTCTGCCCTAGCGGGTCAAGTGTTCTGCCCCGGGCCCCAGCATGTCCAGCGTTCTGCCCCAGGCCCCACCCCCTGGGATCGCCGCTCTAAAAAAAAACAAAAAAAAAACGAGTTCTTACCTGGCCGTACGCTCCTGCGGCGGGGAACCTCACTTCCTCCACGTAGGTGAAGACGCGTCGCACTCGCCGGTGGCTGACAATGACGTCAGACGCCGGCGAAGTGCGACTGCGCACTGCGGCCGCTGAAGTCAGCTGCCAGCCTCCGACTGGCTGGCGGCGGCTGTTAACTATTGACGTGCAGGCACGGGCCCGCACGTCAATAGTGTGCCGCAGCGCCTGCAGGGGGGCCCGGTGATCAGATTAGACGGGGCCCGATGCGGGCCCCCTCTGCTCACCGGGCCCCATACGCCAGTCATGGCTGTCATGCCCTGATGGCGGCCCTGGTGGAAAATAAGTATTTGGTCAGAAACAAACAATCAAGATTTCTGTCTCTCACAGACCTGTAACTTCTTCTTTAAGAGTCTCCTCTTTCCTCCACTCATTACCTGTAGTATTGGCACCTGTTTAAACTTGTTATCAGTATAAAAAGACACCTGTGCACACCCTCAAACAGTCTGACTCCAAACTCCACTATGGTGAAGACCAAAGAGCTGTCAAAGGACACGAGAAACAAAATTGTAGCCCTGCACCAGGCTGGGAAGACTGAATCTGCAATAGCCAACCAGCTTGGAGTGAAGAAATCAACAGTGGGAGCAATAATTAGAAAATGGAAGACATACAAGACCAATGATAATCTCCCTCGATCTGGGGCTCCACGCAAAATCCCACCCCGTGGGGTCAGAATGATCACAAGAACGGTGAGCAAAAATCCCAGAACCACGCGGGGGGACCTAGTGAATGAACTGCAGAGAGCTGGGACCAATGTAACAAGGCCTACCATAAGTAACACACTACGCCACCATGGACTCAGATCCTGCAGTGCCAGACGTGTCCCACTGCTTAAGCCAGTACATGTCCGGGCCCGTCTGAAGTTTGCTAGAGAGCATTTGGATGATCCAGAGGAGTTTTGGGAGAATGTCTTATGGTCTGATGAAACCAAACTGGAACTGTTTGGTAGAAACACAACTTGTCGTGTTTGGAGGAAAAAGAATACTGAGTTGCATCCATCAAACACCATACCTACTGTAAAGCATGGTGGTGGAAACATCATGCTTTTGGGCTGTTTCTCTGCAAAGGGGCCAGGACGACTGATCCGGGTACATGAAAGAATGAATGGGGCCATGTATCGTGAGATTTTGAGTGCAAACCTCCTTCCATCAGCAAGGGCATTGAAGATGAAACGTGGCTGGGTCTTTCAACATGACAGTGATCCAAAGCACACCGCCAGGGCAACGAAGGAGTGGCTTCGTAAGAAGCATTTCAAGGTCCTGGAGTGGCCTAGCCAGTCTCCAGATCTCAACCCTATAGAAAACCTTTGGAGGGAGTTGAAAGTCCGTGTTGCCAAGCGAAAAGCCAAAAACATCACTGCTCTAGAGGAGATCTGCATGGAGGAATGGGCCAACATACCAACAACAGTGTGTGGCAACCTTGTGAAGACTTACAGAAAACGTTTGACCTCTGTCATTGCCAACAAAGGATATATTACAAAGTATTGAGATGAAATTTTGTTTCTGACCAAATACTTATTTTCCACCATAATATGCAAATAAAATGTTAAAAAAACAGACAACGTGATTTTCTGGATTTTTTTTTCTCAGTTTGTCTCCCATAGTTGAGGTCTACCTATGATGTAAATTACAGACGCCTCTCATCTTTTTAAGTGGTGGAACTTGCACTATTGCTGAATGACTAAATACTTTTTTGCCCCACTGTATATATATATATATATGCAGGTTGGGCCATTTATATGTATACACCTAAATAAAATGGGAATGGTTGGTGATATCAACGTCCTGTTTGTGGCACATTAGTATATGAGAGGGGAAAATTTTTTCAAGATGGGTGGTGACCATGCCGACCATTTTGAAGTCAGCCATTTTGAATCCAACTTTATTTTTTCCAATGGGAAGAGGATCATGTGACACATCAAACTTGTTGAGAATTTCACAAGAAAAACAATGTGTATGCTTGGTTTTAACGTAACTTAATTCTTTCATGAGTTATTTACAAGTTTATGACCACTTATAAAATGTGTTCAAAGTGCTGGCCATTGTGTTGGATTGTCAATGCAACCCTCTTCTTCCACTCTTGACACACCACTGATAGCAACACTGCAGAAGAAATGCTAGCACAGGCTTCCAGTATCGATTGTTTCAGATGCTGCACATCTCGTATTTTCACAGCATAGACAATTGCCTTCAGATGACCCCAAAGATAAAAGTCTAAGGGGGTCAGATCGGGAGACCTTTGTGGCCATTCAACTGGCCCAGGACGACCAATCCACTTTCCAGGAAACTGTTCATGTAGGAATGCTCAGACCTGACACCCATAATGTTGTGGTGTACCATCTTGCACCAGAGAATCTTATTTCTCATAGTCTGGGAGTCCTTCATGTGCGTTTTAGCAAACTCTATGCAGGCTTTCAAATGTTTTGCACTGAGGAGAGGCTTCCGTTGGGTCACTCTGCAATAAAGGCCCAACTGGTGGAGGGCTGCAGTGATAGTTGACTTTGTGGAACTTTCTCCCATCTCCCTACTGCATCTCTGGAGCACAACCACAGTGATCTTTTAGTTCTTCTTTACCTCTCTCACCAAGGCTCTTCTCCCACGATTGCTCAGTTTGGCTGGACGGCCAGGTCTAGGAAGACTTCTGGTGGTCCCAAACTTCTTTTATTTAAGGATTTTTCCATTTAAGGATTATGGAGGCCACTGTGCTCTTAGGAGCTTTGAGTACTGCAGAAATTCTTTTGTAACCTTGGTCAGATCTGTGACTTGCCACAATTCTATCTCTGAGCTCCTTGGCCAGTTCCTTTGACCTCATGATTCTCATTTGGTCTCACAAATTGAGTCGTATCAGTTTATTTAAACACAGCTCTTCTCCAATGAAGGAGTAGAATCATCTCAAGGATCACAAGGAAATGGACAGCATCTGACTTAAAGGGGTTGTCCACTACTTTCAATTATCCCCCCTATGTATCCCCCCGGGGCCCCTGATGAATTGTGTAAATACCTTCCTTATCCGTTTTCGCCTGTGAGCGGCGCTATGCTGGTGGCTGAGTCCGGGTCACGTGACCCCCAGGCTTCAGCCGCCGCTCATTTCCGCCGTTGTCACGTCAATTTCCAGACTCTGGAAATTGACGTGACGTCAGCAGCAGGCGTGTCTCAGCCGCACAGTCAGAGCAGTCACTCATCAAGAGTGACTGGGCTGTGGGCGGGGCTGGGGGGCTGCAGGCCTGTGCTGGGGGCAGGCAGGGCTAGGCAGGGATGATTGTCCCGGCGCGATGTTTGCGCGCCAGTGCGGGGGCTCTGTGTGCCGGCGTCGGTATGTGCGTGCCGGCGCCGGTGCGGGGGCTCTGTGTACCGGCGCCGGTATGTGCGTGCCAGCGCCGGTGCGGGGGCTCTGTGTACCGGTGCCGGTATGTGCGTGCCGGTGTGGGGGCTCTGTGTGCCGGCGCCGGTATGTGCGTGCCGGCGCGGGGGCTCTGTTAGCCGGCGCCGATATGTGCATGCCGGTGCGGGGGCTCTGTGTACCGGCGCCGGTATGTGCGTGCCGGCGCCGGTGCGGGGGCTCTGTGTGCTGGCGCTGGTATGTGGGGTCCGGCGCCGGTATGTGCTGGGTCTGCTGGGGGGGGGTCTTTGGGGTGTGTGTGTGTGTCTCTCTCTCTGTGTGCAGGCATTGTCCGATGGGACTACAAGTCCCATCGGGCTCTGCCTGCTACACTAACAGTGAGTGACACATTAGCCAATGATGGGACAGTAGTACTCCCATCATCTGGTTAATGTGTTGAATGTAAAAAAAAAACAACACACATATACAGTACATACACACATACAGAACATGCGCCATGCGACGACATGCACCATGCGACGACATGCACCAAGCGACGATATGCGCCATGCGACGACATGCGCCATGCGACGACATGCGACAACATGCGCCATGCGATGACATGCAGCATGCGCCATGCGACGACATGCAGCATGCGACGACATGCAGCATGCGACAACATGCAGCATGCGACGACATGCAGCATGCGACAACATGCGCCATGCGACGACATGCAGCATGCGACGACATGCGCCATGTGACATCATGCGACATGCCGCATACAGTACATACATACAGTACATACATACAACATACTGTACATACAGTACATGTAACATAGAGTACATACTTACCATCACTTGTCACTTTGATCCCCGAAGCCAGTGTCATCTGTAAAAAATATTAAAATAATAAACAAACAATATACTCCCTGATCCGCAGAAATCCAGTTAAAACGAGTGTCCCACGACGATCTCCAGTGGAGACCAGGAGCATTAGCTGATGCAACCACTCTCCAGGGGCTCCAGGAACACAATGAGGGGAGGAAGGTATCCTTGCACAATGTATTCCCCACAATGTATTCCTACGCCCCTGTGAGAAAATAGTCCCTAGTCTCACTTTATGGCATTGCTGTATGAGACATTTTCCCATGCAGCAATTGCCATAAAGTAAGACTTTGAACTCAGGTAACCTCAGTGATGCACTGCAGGAGCCATTGTCTCCTGTCAGTGTGTCACTGAAGGTCCTATAGAGCAGTGACATCTCCCGATGTCACTGTTCTATAGGGGAGATCGTCGTGGGACACTCGTTATTAATTGGACTACGGCGGACAGGTAGTATACGTTTTATTATTTAACGTTTTTTGCAGGCGCTGAGGTATGGTAAGTATGGTTAAATGAAAAATATTAAAATACTTTTTACTAATGTGTGCGTGTTTTATTAACCCTTTATTAGTATTGGATTAATAACGAATAGGCGTCTTATTGACGCCTCTCCGTTATTAACCCGGCTTAATGTCACCTTACAATAGCAAGGTGACATTAACCCCTTATTACCCCATATCCCACCGCTACACGGGAGTAGGAAGAGAGGGGCTAAGTGCCGGAATTGGCGCATCCTACAGATGCGCCATTTCTGGGGGGCTGCGGACTGGTATTTGTAGCCGGGGGGGCCCAATTTGGGCCCAATATCCATGGCCCCTCTCTAGGCTATGAATATCAGCCTGCAGCTGTCTGCATAGCCTTTCTGGCTATAAAATATAGGGGGACCCCACGTCATTTTTTTGGGGGGGGTCCCCCTATTTTAATAGCTAGTAAAGGCTACGCAGACAGCTGCGGGCTGATATTCATAGCAGGCTACAAATATTGGCCCCCGGCTGTCGGCTTTCCCCCTCTGGCGCAGAAAATTGCGCAGGAGCCCACGCCGTTTTTTTCAGTTTTTTTATTAAATTAAACGCTCATTAAGGCCTGTTTCACACTTGCGTCGGTACGGGTCCATCGCTATGCGTCGGGCCTACGTACTGACGCAGGTTGTGAAATTTGTGCACGTCGTGGGCAGCGGAAGCAGTTTTTCAAGGCATCCGCTGCCCATTCTGAAGTCCGGGGAGGAGGGGGCGGAGTTTTAGCCACGCATGCGCGGTAGAAAATGGCAGACGCGAGGGATGTGCCAATGGTCTGCCAAAATACGACGCATCGGTTGCACGACGGACGCGACGTGTGGCCATCCGTCGCGATCCCTCACTAATACAAGTCTATGGGTAAAAAACGCATCCTTTGAGCACATTTGCAGGATCCGTTTTTTTCCCAAAAAGACGGATTGCTAAAAACGCAACTGTGAAAGTAGCCTTAGGCTGCTTTCACACTAGCATCGGTAAGGGTCCGTCGCGCTGCGTCGCTAATAAAAGTCTATGGAGAAAAAACGCACCCTGCAGACAACTTTGCAGGACGTTTTTCTCCACAACGACGCATTGCGACGTGCAGTGCACAACGCTAGTGTGAAAGAGGCCTTAGAAACATCGGCCTTTCTATTATATATCTATGGATATATCTATCCATAGATATATTTATAGATAGATATATCTATAGAAACAGATGTATCTATCCATATATTTGGCTGCTTTCACATATCAGGTTTTTGCCATGAGGCACAATCCAGCGAGTTTTGAAAAAAATGGCTCCATTTTTTTCCGCCGGATCCGTTTTTTTCTCATAGAGTTGTATTAGCGCCGGATTGCGCCTGATGGCCACACGTTTCATCCGTTTTTTGCCGGATCCGTCAAAAAAGCTGTTTCCGCCGGATAGAAAACACATACAGAGGAATGTTTTTTCTGTCCGGCGAAAAAACGCACAGCGACGGATCCGGCAAAAAATCGTATGAAACTGAGCTGTGAAATGATGAATCCGGCCTTGGAATCTGTTTTTTCATGCATGTTTCCATTCAAATCATGCACATTTTCCGTTTATTTACTTATTTCCAAAAACGGCATTAAAACCGCGCATAAACCGCA
The DNA here is from genome assembly GCF_051348905.1 of Ranitomeya variabilis. Lineage (NCBI taxonomy): Eukaryota > Metazoa > Chordata > Amphibia > Anura > Dendrobatidae > Ranitomeya > Ranitomeya variabilis. The sequence goes on along the minus strand of NC_135233.1, from coordinate 78,977,033 downwards.
CCAAAAAAAGCATCAAAACTGCACCAAAAACTGCATCAAAACTGCACCAAAAACTGCATCAAAACCTGGTGCAGTTTTGGTGCAGTTTGCAGTTTTGGTGTGGTTTTGATGCAGTTTTTGGTGCGGTTTTGATGCAGTTCTTGGTGTGGTTTTGGTGCGGTTTTGATGCGTTTTTTTCAGTTTTGATGCGTTTTGATGCGTTTTTATGCAGTTTTTTGCACGGTTTTGATGCATTTTTTAATTCGCTTTTGTTGCGGTTTTTGCACAGTTTTTAGGCATTTTGGTGTGTTTTTGAAAGGTAAATAAAGATTTATTATTGAACAAAAAAAAAGATTTGTGATGTCATTATTGTCCAACCTCCTCTTTTACATTTGTCCAACCCACACTCCATTAAACACACAGATAGACAGATAGATGATAGATTAAATGGATAGACAGATCTACATATAGATAGATCTATAGATGCATACATCTACTGTATCTATTCATATATCTATCTGTAGATGTGTCTGGATAGATATATCTAATGATAGATGTATGGATAGCGTAGGGTGTGTGTCCACTGTCCGAATGAGCTGCACAGCCCCGCACACATCCGAACATCCCACAGACCCCGCACGCACCTGAACAGTCCCGCACAGTGCCACACACATCCGAACAGCCCGCAGACCCCGCCCGCCCACAACTAAACGCACACCGTCACCGCCCACACACTTCCATCCTCCCGAGCTGCAGCGTTTCTCGGACCCACATCCGCAGCAAAACTGCAGATCTTTTTTACATCTGCGGTTTTGCTGCGGATGTGCCCAACTCAATGAAAGTCTAAAGGTGCAGAAACGCTGCAGTTCCGCACAAAAGAAGTGACATGCTGCGAGAAAAAAAAGCTGCGTTTTGGTGCGGCTTTTTCCGCAGCATGTGCACAACAAGTCTGCAGCTCCCATAGACTTACATTGGTTATGCACTACACTGCGGATTTGATGCAATTCAGTGCGGCAAAAAACCCTGCGGATCTGCAGTCAAATCCGCAACATGTGCACACAGCCTTAGCATTTAGGGAACCTAGCAAAAAAGCCAAGCAAAAAAACAAGTGTGGGATTGCACTTTTTTTGCCATTTCATTGCACTTTGAATTTTTTTCACATTTTCTGTTACACGACATGGTAAAACCAATGATGTCGTTCAAAAGTAGAACTTGTCCCGCAAAAGATAAGCCCTCACATGGCCATATAGATGGAAAAATTATGGCTCTGGAAAGAAGGGGAGCGATAAACGAAAACAAAAAAGCTCCAGGGGTGAAGGGGTTTAGAAACATGGATATGGACATATCTATGGAAATAGACATAGATATATCTGTATCTATCTATCTATCTATCTATCTATCTATCTATCTATCTATCTATCTATCTATCTATCTATCTATCTATCTATCTATCCAGGGCCGTTACATGATTCTATGGGGCTGGGCTGCATTACATTCTATGGGGCTGTGCTGTATTACATTCTATGGGGGCTGTGCTGTATTACATTCTATGGGGCTGTGCTGTATTACATTCTATGGGGCTGTGCTGTATTACATTCCATGGGGGCTGTGCTGTATTACATTCTATGGGGCTGTGCTGTATTACATTCTATGGGGCTGTGCTGTATTACATTCCATGGGGGCTATGCTGCATTACATTCTATGGGGCTGTGCTGCATTACATTCTATGGGGGCTGGCTGCATTACATTCTATGGGGGCTGTGCTGCATTACATTCTATGTGGCTGTGCTGTATTACATTCTATGGGGCTGTGCTGTATTACATTCTATGGGGCTGTGCTGTATTACATTCTATGGGGCAGTGCTGCATTACATTCTATGGGGGCTGGCTGCATTACATTCTATGGGGGCTGTGCTGCATTACATTCTATGGGGCTGTGCTGTATTACATTCTATGGGGGCTGTGCTGCATTACATTCTATGGGGGCAGGCTGCATTACATTCTATGGGGGCTGTGCTGCATTACATTCTATGGGGCTGTGCTGTATTACATTCTATGGGGCTGTGCTGTATTACATTTTATGGGGGCTGTGCTGTATTACATTCTATGGGGCTGTGCTGTATTACATTCTATGGGGCTGTGCTGTATTACATTCTATGGGGCAGTGCTGCATTACATTCTATGGGGCTGTGATGTATTACATTCTATGGGTACTGTGTTGTATTACATTCCATGGGGGCTGTGTTGCATTACATTCTATGGGGCTGTGCTGTATTACATTCTATGGGGCTGTGCTGTATTACATTCTATGGGGCTGTGCTGCATTACATTCTATGGGGCTGTGCTGCATTACATTCTATGGGGCTGTGCTGCATTACATTCTATGGGGCTGTGCTGTATTACATTCTACGGGGCTGTGCTGTATTACATTCTATGGGGCAGTGCTGCATTACATTCTATGGGGGCTGTGCTGTATTACATTCTATGGGGACTGTGTTGTATTACATTCTATGGGGGCTGTGTTGCATTACATTCTATGGGGCTGTGCTGTATTACATTCTATGGGGGCTGTGCTGTATTACATTCTATGGGGCTGTGCTGTATTACATTCTATGGGGCTGTGCTGTATTACATTCTATGGGGACTGGCTGCATTATGTTCTATGGGGGCTGGCTGTATTACATTCTATGGGGACTGAGCTGTATTACATTCTATGGGGGCTGTGCTGTATTACATTCTATGGGGGCTGTGCTGCATTACATTCTATGGGGGCTGTGCTGTATTACATTCTATGGGGGCTGGCTGCATTACATTCTATGGGGCAGTGCTGCATTACATTCTATTGGGCTGTGCTGTATTACATTCTATGGGGCTGTGCTGCATTACATTATATGGGGCTGTGCTGCATTACATTCTATGGGGCTGTGCTGCATTACATTCTATGGGGGCTGTGCTGTATTATAGTCTATGGGGCTGTGCTGCATTACATTCTATGGGGACTGGCTGCATTACATTCTATGGGGACTGGCTGCATTACATTCTATGGGGGCTGTGCTGTATTACATTCTATGGGGCTGTGCTGTATAATAGTCTATGGGGGCTGTGCTGTATTACAGTCTATGGGGGCTGTGCTGTATTACAGTCTATGGGGGCTGTGCTGCATTACATTCTATGGGGACTGGCTGCATTACATTCTATGGGGGCTGTGCTGCATTACATTCTATGGGGGCTGGCTGCATTACATTCTATGGGGCAGTGCTGTATTACATTCTATGGGGACTGGCTGCATTACATTCTATGGGGACTGGCTGCATTACATTCTATGGGGGCTGTGCTGTATTACATTCTATGGGGACTGAGCTGTAATGCTGGATACAGCTGTAATTATATGTTATATAGTCGTGTTACACTCCCTTCACTTCCTGTAGCCTACAAGTGTACAAAGATATTATACAGTCACCAAGTGACAAGTGGGCCTGTGTGACTTCAAAATGCCAGGGCTGAATTTTAAGTCCCAGTTCGGCCCTGTATCTATCCCTCTCTCTGTGTGAAATGGAGTGTGGGTTGGACAAATGTAAAAGAGGAGGTTGGACAGAAATGACATCACAAATCTTTTTGTGGATAGAGGGGGGAGAGGAGGGAGGGGTTGGGGTGTGTTTTGGAGTGGGTGTGCCAGGTGCAGTTACAGGCAGTGCAATGCATCATGGAACTTGTAGTATTAGAGCACAATAACTCAGGAGAAAGGAAGTTGTCGATTAACCCCATGAGAGCTGAATCCAGCACTAAAGATGTGCTGCTACAGCATGATAAAAGGTAATATTGCTAAAATAAACACAGTAGATGTTTTCAGTGGCACATAATAGCAAGATTTATGAAAAAAAAAAGGTTATAGTAGTGGACAACTTCTTTAACCCCTTACTGACCTCGGACGTACTATACCGTCCGAGGTCAGCTCCCCTGCTTTGATGCAGGGCTCCGCGGTGAGCCCGCATCAAAGCCGGGACATGTCAGCTGTTATGAACAGCTGACATGTGCCCGCAATAGGCGTGGGCAGAATCGCGATCTGCCCGCACCTATTAACTAGTTAAATGCCGCTGTCAAACGCAGACAGCGGCATTTAACTACCGCATCCGGCCGTGCGGCCGGATATGAGCGCATCGCCGACCCCTGTCACATGATCGGGGGTCGGCGATGCTCCTCCATTGTAACCATAGAGGTCCTTGAGACCTCTATGGTTACTGATCGCCGGTGGCTGTGAGCGCCACCCTGTGGTCGGCGCTCACAGCACACCTGCAATTCTCCTACATAACAGCGATCTGATGATCGCTGTTATGTAGCAGAGCCGATCGGGCTGTGCCTGCTTCTAGCCTCCCATGGAGGCTATAGAAGCATGGCAAAAGTGAAAAAAAAAAGTTTTTAAAAATGTGAAAAAAATAAAAAAAACATAAAAGTTTAAATCACCCCCCTTTCGCCCCAATCAAAATAAATCAATAAAAAAAAATCAAACCTACACATATTTGGTATCGCCGCGTTCAGAATCGCCCGATCTATCAATAAAAAAAAAAACATTAACCTGATCGCTAAATGGCGTAATGAGAAAAAAATCGAAACGCCAGAAATACGTTTTTTTGGTCGCCGCGACATTGCATTAAAATGCAATAACGGGCGATCAAAAGAACGTATCTGCACCAAAATGCTATAATTAAAAACGCCAGCTCGGCACGCAAAAAATAAGCCCTCACCTGACCCCAGATCACGAAAAATGGAGACGCTACGAGTATCGGAAAATGGCGCAATTTATTTTTTTTTTTTTTGCAAAGTTTGGAATTTTTTTTCACCACTTAGGTAAAACATAACCTAGACATGTGAGGTGTCTATGAACTCGTACTGACCTGGAGAATCATAATGGCAGGTCAGATTCAGCATTTAGTGAACCTAGCAAAATAGGCAAGCAAAAAACAAGTGTGGGATTGCACTTTTTTTTCAATTTCACTGCACTTGGAATTTTTTTCCCGTTTTCTAGTACACGACATGGTAAAACCAATGATGTCGTTCAAAAGTACAACTCGTCCCGCAAAAAATGAGCCCTCACATGGCCAAATTGACGGAAAAATAAAAAAGTTATGGCTCTGTGAAGGAGGGGAGCGAAAAACGAAAACGGAAAAACGAAAAATCCCAAGGTCATGAAGGGGTTAAATATGAGTGTCTGAGCAAAAGGTCTGAACACTTATGACCATGTGATACTTCGGTTTTTCTTTTTTAATAAATTTGCAAAAATTTCTACATTTCTGTTTTTTTCCATTAAGATGGCGTGCAGAGTGTACATTAATGAGAAAAAAAAATAACTTTTTGAATTTACCAAATGGCTGCAATGAAAGAAAGAGTGAAAAATTGAAAAGGGTCTGAATACTTTCTGTACCCACTGTACATGGCAGGCTCCTGCAGTATGTCATGAAGAGGTTAACGTGTGTCACTCTCAATACTAGCCCTGTCACCATTGTATTCTCTTTAAGCACCTTTGAATGTTACACTGGCCCTAACGGATAGGGTTCACCGATATTTCCTACTAGGTCGCAAGTCCTAAATATGTGAGTGCCAAAACTGTAGAAAAAAAAGACATAGACCACACATCCAAAAATCATACATTGATTTAATTTCGCTAGGCATAGATTTACAAAACTGAACATGAGGTTCTTAGTTTAACATTCTGATCAGACTTTATGAAGCCCACTACCATGTCACAGTGAACCTCTCAGTGGGTCCCTAAACTAAAAAGTGCTGCATGGTGTTCAAACCATCATCGCAGCGACGATATATCACCATGGTGGGCGACCTGGTGCCTGACAGCACCCATGCTGCGAGGCTGAGTCCCCATGACTTCAGGGCACAACACCCCACAAGCACAACAGCACAGCAACAATGACCGCCACACTGCACAAACACCAGTGATTAACCCCTTTCTGACATATGACGTACTATTCCGTCGAGGTGGTATGGGCCCGTATGACCACCGATGGGATAGTACGTCATCACTGATCAGCCGCCCTCACGCGGGGAGCGCAACCAATCAGGGCCGGGTGTCAGCTGACTATCTCAGCTGACATCCGGCACTATGTTCCAGGAGCGGTCACGGACCTCTCTTGGCACATTAACCCCCAGCACACTGCGAGCAAAGATGATCGCAGCGTTCCGGCGGCACAGGGAAGCAGCGCACAGGGAGGGGGCTCCCTGCGTGCTTCCCTGAGACCCTCGGAGCAACGCAATGTGATCGTGTTGCTCCGAGGGTCTCCTACCTCCTCCCTGCAGGCCCGGATCCAAAATGGTTACTTGGGGCCTTCCGGGTCCTGCAGGGAGGTGGCTTGCAAGCGCCTGCTCAGAGCAGGCGCCTGCAAGCCTCCTGCAGTGCCTGTGTGATCGCTGATCTGACACAGTGCACTGCAAAGTGTCAGATCTGCAATCTGACACTATAGCATAATGCCCCCCCTGGGGCAATGTAAAAAAGTATAATAATATATATATTTACATGTGTAAAAAAAAAAATCCCTAAATAACGAAAAAAATATATATATATTGTTCCGATAAATACATTTATTTATCTAAATTAAAAAAAAGAAAGTACACATATTTAGTATCGCCGCGTCCGTAACGACCTGACCTATAAAACTGTCCCAGTAGTTAACCGCTTCAGTGAACACCGATAAAAAAAAAACCGACGCTTTATTATCATACCGCCAAACTAAAAGTGGAATAACACGCGACCAAAAAGACAGATATAAATAACCATGGTACCGCTGAAAACGTCATCTTGTCCCACAAAAAACGAGCCACCACACAGCATCATCAACGAAAAAAATAAAAAAGTTATAGTCCTCAGAATAAAGCGATGCAAAAATAATTATTTTTTATATAAAATAGTTTTTATCATATAAAAGCGCCAAAACATAAAAAATAATATAAATGAAGTATCGCTGTAATCGTACCGACCCGAAGAATAAAACTGCTTTATTAATTTTACCAAACGTGGAACGGTATAAATGCCTCCCCAAAAGAAATTCATGAATAGCTCGTTTTTGTTCATTCTACCTCACAAAAATCGGAAAAAAAAGCGATCAAAAAATGTCACGTGCCCGAAAATGTTACCAATAAAAGCGCCAATTCGTCCCACAAAAAAACAAGACCTCAAATGACTCTGTGGACCAAAATATGGAAAAATTATAGTTCTCAAAATGTGGAGAACGCAAAAACTATTTTTTGCAATAAAAAGCGTCTTTTAGTGTGTGACGGCTGCCAATCATAAAAATCCGCTAAAAACCCCGCTATAAAAGTAAATCAAACCCCCCTTCATCACCGCCTTAGTTAGGGAAAAATAATAAATTTTAAAAAAATGTATTTATTTCCATTTTACGATTAGGATTAGGGTTGGAGCTAAAGTTAGGGTTGGGGCTAAAGTTAGGGTTAGGGTTGTGGTTAAAGATAGGGTTGGGGTTAGGATTAGGGTTGGGGCTAAAATTAGGGTTAGGGTTCGAGTTAGGGTTGGGGCTAAAGTTAGGGTTAGGGTTGGGGCTTAAGTCAGGGTTGGGGCTAAAGTCAGTGTTTGGATTACATTTACGGTTGGTATTAGGGTTGGGATTAGGGTTAGGGGTGTGGTTAGGGTTATGGTTGGGATTAGGGTTAGGGGTGTGTTTGGGATAGGGTTTGTTAGAATTGGGGGTTTCCACTGTTTAGGCACATCAGGGGCTCTCCAATGGTGTCCGATCTCAATTCCAGCCAATTCTGCATTGAAAAAGTAAAACCGTGCTCCTTCCTTTCCGATCTCACCCGTGCGCCCAAACAGGGGTTTACCCCAACATATGGGGTATCAGCGTACTCAGGACAAATTGGACAACTTTTGGGGTCCAATTTCTCCTGTTACCCTTGGGAAAATACAAAACTGGGGGCTAAAAAATAATTTTTGTGGAAAAAAAAAATAATTTTTATTTTCACGGCTCTGCATTATAAACTCTAGTGAAACACTTGGGGGTGCAAAGTTCTCACAACACATCTAGATAAAGTTCCTCGGGGGGTCTAGTTTCCAATATGGGGTCACTTGTGGGGGGTTTCTACTGTTTAGGTACATCAGGGGCTCTGAAAATACAATGTGATGCCTGCAGACCAATCCATCTAAGTCTGCATTCCAAACTGCGCGCCTTCCCTTCCGAGCTCTGCCATGCGCCCAAATGGTGGTTTCCCCCACATTGGGGTATCAGCGTACTCAGGACAAATTGGACAACAACTTTTGGGGTCCAGTTTCTCCTGTTACCCTTAGGAAAATACAAAACTGTGGGCTAAAAAATATTTTTTGTGGAAAAAAAAAAGAATTTTTATTTTCATGGCTCTGGGTTATAAACTGTAGTGAAACACTTGGAGGTTCAAAGTTTTCACAACACATCTAGATAAGTTTACTCCCACATATGGGGTATCAGCGTACTCAGGACAAATTGCACAACAACTTTTAGGGTCCTGTTTCTTTTGTTACCCTTGGGAAAAAAAAAATTGGGGGCAAAAGGATTTTTGTGAAAAAATGTGATTTTTTATTTTTACGGTTCTACATTATAAACTGTGAAGCACTTGGTGGGTCAAAGTGCTCACCACACATCTAGATATGTTCCTTAGGAGGTCTACTTTCCAAAATGGTGTCACTTGTGGGGGGTTTCAATGTTTAGGCACATCAGGGGCTCTCAAAACGCGACATTGCATCCCATCTCAATTCCAGTCAATTTTGCATTGAAAAGTCAAATGGTGCTCCTTCCCTTCCGAGCTCTGCCATTCGCCCAAACTGTGGTTTGGTTTACCCCCACATATAGGGTATCAGCGTATTCAGGACAAATTGCACAACAACTGTTGGGGTCCAATTTCTCCTGTTACCCTTGGTAAAATAAAACAAATTGGAGCTGAAGTAAGTTTTTTGTGAAAAAAAGTTAAATGTTCATTTTTTTTTTTAAACATTCCAAAAATTCCTGTGAAACACTTGAAGGGTTAAAAAACTTCTTGAATGTGGTTTTGAGTAGCTTGAGATGTGCAGTTTTTAGAATGGTGTCACACTTGGGTATTTTCTATGATAAAGACCCCTCAAAGTGACTTCAAATGTGACTTGGTCCCTAAAAAAATGGTGTTGTAAAAATGAGAAATTGCTGGTCACCTTTTAACCCTTATAACTCCCTAACAAACAAAAAAAATGTTGGTTCCAAAATTGTGCTGATGTAAAGTAGACATGTGGGAAATGTTACTTATTAAGTATTTTGTGTGACATATCTCTGTGATTTAAGGACATAAAAATTCAAAGTTGGAAAATTGCAAAATTTTCAAAATGTTCGCCACATTTCCGTTTGTTCACAAATAAACGCAGGTAATATCAAATAAATGTTACCACTATTATGACGTACAATATGTCACAAGAAAACAGTGTCAGAATCATCAGGACCCGTTGAAGCGTTCCAGAGTTATGACCCCCTGCTCACAACCTGTACCATATGTCTAAACTGGAAGTAACATCTCAGTTCACTCAGGGTCTTCTTTTAGGAATGACAGGTGTTTTTCTCTGGCCGCCGATCAACATCTGACTTTTATGGCTTGATCTGCGAAGTCGGTCTTCAATGCTTTACCTAAAAAGACAGTCTTTGGTGCTTGAACTACATAGTCGAGACGTCCCCAGGATCAGACCGCTCTAAGGTACAATGAGCACAATATCTTCCACGAGCCCGTCCTTTTGCCCTGACTTGTGCTTCACGGTCCTGGCCTTTTATATTTAGCAACTGTGTCACAGATGTCACTTGACCCGGTGTCCCCCTCAAATTATTTCATCTAGGGAACACACTCTCCGTCCTTCAGTTCCTGCCTATCCAGTGCAGCCAGCAGATGGTGGCATTTACTTGCAGGTGCTGTGCAATGTTGACTGAATGCATCTTCCATTTGCCACCCCTTTACAACTGAATACAGATTTGATAGAATTTTGATTGAATTGAGATTGAAAGGTCAGTCCAGAGGAAGAAGCACAATTCTCTGATAATATATATTGCATTTTCATTAGTATTCTTGATTAACAAACTTAAAATTAAAATGACAAGTTACTCTTTGAATACTGTGCAATTTATGTTCTAGCAACACTGAAGTATATAATGCCACCTAGACTGATATACAACCAGTTCCACATTTTGTGTGTCACTTTTAAATCTTCTTTAATCATCTTCATTTTTTACAACAACACAAATATACCCCAATTTACATCTTTGTAAGGAAATATGCTTATAAGCAGCCAGGTGTTCAATGACTATACGAAATAATCCTTCCTCACAATGCAATGTATAATCTGTGTTATAAAGATCCATAGGGGCTCAGATACACTGCTACATATTATTCACTAACTTCTTTAGTAACTTTATTCTAGATGTTAATGTAAAAGTTCTCATAGTAGCCAAGGCAATAAACATTTAAAATGTGGCCCTGATGATAATAATCTTTATTTTTATATAGCGCTCACAATCTAAATTCCCTATCAGTATGTCTTTGGAATGTGGGAGGAAACCGGAGAACCCGGAGGAAACCCACGCAAACACGGAGAGAACATACAAACTCTTTGCAGATGTTGTCCTTGGTGGGGTTTGAACCCAGGACTCCAGAGCTGCAAGGCTGCTGTGCTAACCACTGCGCCACCGTGCTGCCCATATGTCCAGTAATGTCCAGTGGTGGAGAACAGAGACCGAGCCCGGAATCTGCCTCGTTCTGCAGTAGGAAACTCACTTATTCAGTGAGTGCATCTAGCTGCTTGCTGCTGAATGTCCAGTAATGGTACATCCAGGGGTGGAGGACAGAGACCGAGCCCGGAATCTGCCTCGTTCTGCAGTAGGAAACTCACTTATTCAGTGAGTGCATCTAGCTGCTTGCTGCTGAATGTCCAGTAATGGTACATCCAGGGGTGGAGGACAGAGACCGAGCCCGGAATCTGCCTCGTTCTGCAGTAGGAAACTCACTTATTCAGTGAGTGTATCTAGCTGCTTGCTGCTGAATGTCCAGTAATGGTACATCCAGGGGTGGAGGACAGAGACCGAGCCCGGAATCTGCCTCGTTCTGCAGTAGGAAACTCACTTATTCAGTGAGTGCATCTAGCTGCTTGCTGCTGAATGTCCAGTAATGGTACATCCAGGGGTGGAGGACAGAGACCGAGCCCGGAATCTGCCTCGTTCTGCAGTAGGAAACTCACTTATTCAGTGAGTGTATCTAGCTGCTTGCTGCTGAATGTCCAGTAATGGTACATCCAGGGGTGGAGGACAGAGACCGAGCCCGGAATCTGCCTCGTTCTGCAGTAGGAAACTCACTTATTCAGTGAGTGCATCTAGCTGCTTGCTGCTGAATGTCCAGTAATGGTACATCCAGTGGTGGAGAACAGAGACCGAGCCCGGAATCTGCCTCGTTCTGCAGTAGGAAACTCACTTATTCAGTGAGTGTATCTAGCTGCTTGCTGCTGAATGTCCAGTAATGGTACATCCAGGGGTGGAGGACAGAGACCGAGCCCGGAATCTGCCTCGTTCTGCAGTAGGAAACTCACTTATTCAGTGAGTGTATCTAGCTGCTTGCTGCTGAATGTCCAGTAATGGTACATCCAGGGGTGGAGGACAGAGACCGAGCCCGGAATCTGCCTCGTTCTGCAGTAGGAAACTCACTTATTCAGTGAGTGCATCTAGCTGCTTGCTGCTGAATGTCCAGTAATGGTACATCCAGGGGTGGAGGACAGAGACCGAGCCCGGAATCTGCCTCGTTCTGCAGTAGGAAACTCACTTATTCAGTGAGTGTATCTAGCTGCTTGCTGCTGAATGTCCAGTAATGGTACATCCAGGGGTGGAGGACAGAGACCGAGCCCGGAATCTGCCTCGTTCTGCAGTAGGAAACTCACTTATTCAGTGAGTGCATCTAGCTGCTTGCTGCTGAATGTCCAGTAATGGTACATCCAGTGGTGGAGAACAGAGACCGAGCCCGGAATCTGCCTCGTTCTGCAGTAGGAAACTCACTTATTCAGTGAGTGTATCTAGCTGCTTGCTGCTGAATGTCCAGTAATGGTACATCCAGTGGTGGAGGACAGAGACCGAGCCCGGAATCTGCCTCGTTCTGCAGTAGGAAACTCACTTATTCAGTGAGTGCATCTAGCTGCTTGCTGCTGAATGTCCAGTAATGGTACATCCAGTGGTGGAGAACAGAGACCGAGCCCGGAATCTGCCTCGTTCTGCAGTAGGAAACTCACTTATTCAGTGAGTGTATCTAGCTGCTTGCTGCTGAATGTCCAGTAATGGTACATCCAGGGGTGGAGGACAGAGACCGAGCCCGGAATCTGCCTCGTTCTGCAGTTGGAAACTCACTTATTCAGTGAGTGCGTCTAGCTGTTGAATGTCCAGTAATGTCATATCCGGTGCTGATGTAAAGTCGTCTCCAGCTGGATCCCATGTTCTTTGTGGGTTCACAGCGAGACCCCGCCCTGCCTCACCTGCAAAATAAATGTCACAACATTAGCAAAACAGTAAAGATGACTATATGGATATGGAGACAGATTTTAATGAGCAAGACAGCTGGAAAAGTATATATGTCATTGATTACTTCCAGATTATATTGCTTGTGGAGACTTAAAGGAAATGCAATGCTTCCCAGGGAATCTGAATAAGTAAATGGCCTCTTCAGAGAGGAAGAGGATGTGAACTCTCTCAAATTCCCAGGGAAGAATTGTCTACACGAAGAAACCTAAACCCTTAAACCCCATGTCAGACGTCTCTCACGCAGGAAAATCAGATCTCCTGCTTTACACTGATGAGAAGTAAACACCCCGAAACACATATCTGCAATGGGAATTTCTGCTTTGGCTTCTTTTCCTAAGTTATGTGGCAAGGTTTTTTAAAAAGTCGATAGTGACTTTTAAGATTGCTACTTGGAATAGATGGCACTACTGTTCATGTCCTCTGCCTCTCTGAAGAGGCTTCTTACATTATATTACAGTCTTTACAGGCAATGAACTGATCCTAGCCTTACAGGCCATCCTCTGACAGATTGACTACTAGATTATCGATTAGTCTCTTATTGAAAGGAAATAGATTTTAGAAACATTAACAGAACCAGTATGGAAACTCCCCTCTGTATCACTCTGTCACTGTTAGTTTGCTTACTGTAAGTGATAGCTGTAATTTGGGTATAACCCCTTCTCATGTACATCACCATGGAATCAATGGTGCTATATGAATAAATAATAATAATATGTTGCTGGTACCAGCTAGACTCCATACAAAGACCGGTTTTGGCTCCCAGTCTGAAGCTTTAGCTTGCACAATTAAAAATATCGCTATCAACATTAAGGTCTGGAGTGATCAATTTCTAATTAGTTATCCCACTGCTTGTTAATGCTAGAACATAACATACTGTATATCATTAAACATATATTTAAGTCTTAAGAACTTACTGTCGGTTTTGGCTGGGACGGGCTTCATCTTCCGAGAAGCCAGTAGGACGTTCAGATGCTTTACGAAAAATAAGCAGAGGAGGTGGAACATGTTTTTTGTCCTCTTGATGTCCTGTAAAATACACTGTTAGTGAGACTAGTTGATCATGAAAAGAACATTGATTCTACTCTACAGCCATCCTGGGATTGGAGACCCCCAGCATACTAGGAAATGACTTAAGGGGAAACTGTCACCATGAAAACACAGTTCTATCTGCAGACATCATATAATAGATCTGGGGGATGAGTAGATTCATATATAATGTAGTTGTGTGAGAAAACATTCAGTGTTACCTGTGTTTTAATCATTGTTTCCTTTGCTTTTTCTTGGATTTTCGGACCAATTGGCGGTACTATCACTAACTGACACATTTCTTTGTCCATGTATGTATACAGAGGTAGCTGTCAACCACGGATAGGACTGCCCACTGGACCACAAATCCCAGAAAGAGCAGAAGTTTAAATGATTAACTCCTACATGACCTATGACATATATATACGTCATAGTTTGTGCTCTGCATTACATGCAGGCTACTATTATGAACCTTCATGTTTTTAGGCACATGAGAGCTGATCTGATCAGCTGTCATGTGCCCCTAACAGCCGTGAGTGTAATCATGATCCACCCATAGCTGTTAACCTGTTAAATGCTTCTGTCAATCTACAAAACGGCTGCATTTATCATGGTCACGGCAGAAGCGCGTCACTAATCTCACCCATCGTCGTGCCCGTCACATAAATACGAGGTGCCAATGGGATAGCATGACAACCCGGGGTCTGCAAGAGACCCCTGTGGTTGTCATTGCTGATCTGCTATGAGCGCCACCCTAAGCCCAGCGCTCATAGTAAATGATCATTTCTGCTACAGGCAGCAGGGCTGAAGCGAACAGATGATTGCAGCTTCAAGTCTCCTAAATAGAGTATTGAAACAAGTAAAAAGTGGAAACAAATGTTTTTAAAAACATGAAGAGAATTAAAAAAATAAAAATTCAAATCACTCGCTTTTACCCCATTCAAAATAAAGTGATAAAACAAAAAAAATTAAATAGACACATATTTGGTATCAAAGCATTCAGAAATGTCCGAGCTATCAAAATATAAAAATAATTAATCTGATCAGTAACTGGTGTAATGAGAAAAAAAAAAAAAATCAAAATTTCAGAATTAAGTTTCTTTGGTCTCCGCAACATTGCAATAACAGGCAATCAAAAGATCATGTCTGCACCAATATGGCATCAATAAAATGTCAGCTCGATGTGCAAAAAATAAGCCCTCACCCAGCCCAAGATCCTAAAAATTGGAGACATTATGTGTCTAGGAAAATGGTGCCATTGTTTTTTTTTTGTTTTTTTTACAAACTTTCGATTTATTGCTCACCACTTACCGTAAATAAAAAGAACCTAGACATATTTGGTGTAAGAGAACTCAGCTGGAGAATCATAATGGCAGGTCAGTTTTAGCATTTAGTGAGCATGGTAAAAAAAAAAAAAAAAACAATTCAAAAATGAAAAAAGCAAGAAGAACGGCACCAGATACAACGGTATAGATCAAGCGACCAAAACTAGTCCGATTGTTACTCAGCAGGTGGTGTTCAACACGCTTCTTGTGGTGCTCGACATCATATATATAGTCTTTGAAAAATGCGTACACCAGAGACAGAGGAAGATGCGGCACTCACCAAATCGTGTTACAATAAAAGTCCTTTATTTCGCCATTACATGGATTAAGGACGTCACTTCATAGGCTGTGGGTACGTGCGAGGGTGCATGGTCACACAGGACCTGTATGATCATGGTGTTTTTGAGGATTTCTCTCTTTTCCGCCATGGGTCCGTGAGGAGCGACATCAGTCACAATATTTGTTTTGCCCTCATGCTTTCCCGTAATGTAGAATATTGAAATTAGGTTAAAATCTCACTAAGGACAACATTTGCAAGGAGTTTGTGTGGGTTTCCTCCGGGTTCCTCCCACACTCCAAAGACATACTGAGGGGGGGATTTTGATTGTAAGCCCCAATGGGGACAGTGATAACAATGTAAGTAAAACGTTGTGGAAATAATGGCGATACATACAGTGGGGAAAATAAGTATTTGACACACTGCCAATTCTGCAAGTTTACCCACCTACAAAGAATGGAGAGTTCTGTAATTTTTAATGTAAGTAAACTTCAACTGTGAGGCCGGCCTCACACTAGCGAGTTTTACGGACGTATGAGCGCATAAACTACGTCCGTAAAACTCGCAAAATAAACGGTACAATTATTCTCAATGGGGCTGCTCCTATTAGCCGTATATTACGGTTCAGTGTTATACGGCTTTCTACGGCCGTACAAAATCGCAGCATGCTGCGTTTGTCACCGTATTGCGCAAAAAAATCACCAATGAAAGTCTATGGGGGCGAGAAAAATACGGATTCCACACTGACCAGCAGTGTGACTTGCGAGAAATACGCAGCGGTGTTAGTGAAAAGTCGGTAATTCAATTGCCGGCTTTTCATTTCTCCTGCACAAACCCGACAGGATATGAGACATGGTTTACATACAGTAAACCATCTCATATCCCTTTTTTTTGCATATTCCACACTACTAATGTTAGTAGTGTGTATGTGCAAAATTTCAGCGCTGTAGCTGCTAAAATAAAGGGTTAAATGGCGGAAAAAATTGGCGTGGGCTCCCGCGCAATTTTCTCCGCCAGAATGGTAAAGCCAGTGACTGAGGGCAGATATTAATAGCCAGGAGAGGGTCCATGGTTATTGGCCCCCCCGTGGCTAAAAACATCTGCCCCCAGCCACCCCAGAAAAGGCACATCTGGAAGATGCGCCTATTCTGGCACTTGGCCACTCTCTTCCCACTCCCTGTAGCGGTGGGATATGGGGTAATGAAGGGTTAATGCCACCTTGCTATTGTAAGGTGACATTAAGCCAGATTAATCATGGAGAGGCGTCAATTATGACACCTATCCATTATTAATCCAATTGTAGGAAAGGGTTAAAAAACACACACACACGATTTAAAAGTAGTTTAATGAAATAAACACAGCGGTTGTTGTAATAATTTATTGTTCTCTCAATCCATCAGGAACACCCTCGCTTGGAAAAATAATAAACGCACAAGATACATACCCTCTGATGTCAGATCACGTCCCACGATGTAATCCATCTGAAGGGGTTAACTAATATTACAGGCACGAGCTGCGATAAACCACTCGCTCGTGTCTGTAATCCCCCGGGTGCTGAAAGGAAAGCAGTGATCTATACTTACATTGAGTCGCGGTGAGGCGCCCTCTGGTGGATGTTCTCATGAACTGCAGCCTGGGAACTTTTTCCCACGCTCCAGGTCATATGAGGACATCCACCAGGGGGCGCATCACCGCGACTGAAGGAAATGTAGGTCAATGACCTACATTTCATTCATTCGCCGGGGAATTACAAGCAGGAGCACACCGCGGCATTAGCAGGGCTCCTGCCTGTAATATTAGTTAACCCCTTCAGATGGATTACATCGTGGGACGTGATCTGACATCAGAGGGTATGTATCTTGTGCGTTTATTATTTTTCCAAGCGAGGGTGTTCCTGATGGATTGAGAGAACAATAAATTATTACAACAACCGCTGTGTTTATTTCATTAAAATACTTTTGAATCGTGTGTGTGTGTTTTTTAACCCTTTCCTACAATTGGATTAATAATGGATAGGTGTCATAATTGACGCCTCTCCATGATTAATCTGGCTTAATGTCACCTTACAATAGCAAGGTGGCATTAACCCTTCATTACCCCATATCCCACCGCTACAGGGAGTGGGAAGAGAGTGGCCAAGTGCCAGAATAGGCGCATCTTCCAGATGTGCCTTTTCTGGGGTGGCTGGGGGCAGATGTTTTTAGCCACGGGGGGGCCAATAACCATGGACCCTCTCCTGGCTATTAATATCTGCCCTCAGTCACTGGCTTTACCGCTCTGGCGGAGAAAATTGCGCGGGAGCCCACGCCAATTTTTTCCGCCATTTAACCCTTTATTTTAGCAGCTACAGCGCTGAAATTTTGCACATACACACTACTAACATTAGTAGTGTGGAATATGCAAAAGAAAAGGGGATATGAGATGGTTTACTGTATGTAAACCATGTGTCATATCCTGTCGGGTTTGTGCAGGAGAAATGAAAAGCCGGCAATTGAATTACCGGCTTTTCACAGCTATCGCGCTGAATGAAATCTAAATACAGAATATATATATATGTGTCTCAATGACCTATATATATATATACTGTATATATGTTTTCCCTAACATTTGAGCACATAAATCCATTAGATGTCGGTTTTGCAAGCCTGCGCGAAAATCTCGCAGTACGGATGCCATACGGATTACATACGGAGGATGCCATGCGCAAAATACGCTGACACACCCTGACTACGGATCACTATTTTGGGAACATTTCTCCGTATTACGGCCGTAGTACGGACGTAAAAAACGGACCGTATTGTCTTACGCCGAGTGTGAGGCCGGCCTGAGAGAGAGAATCTTAAAAAAATCCAGAAAATCACATTGTATGATTTTTGCATAATTAATTAGCATTTTATTGTATGAAATAAGTATTTGTTACAATAGAAGAACAGAACTTAATATTTGCTACAGAAACCTTTATTTACAATTACAGAGGTCACATGTAGTAGTTCTTTCCCAAGTTTGCACACACTGCAGCAGGGATGTTGGCCCACTCCTCCATACAGATCTTCTTCAGATCTGCCAAGTTTCGGCAATGGTGGAGAGGTTGGAGTGTGATTGATTGAGTGTGTGGACAAGTGTCTTTTATACAGATAACAAGTTCAAACAGGTGCAAATAATACAGGTAATGAGTGTAGAGTAGGAGAAATTCTTAAAGAAAAACTAACAGTTCTCCGAGAGCCAGAATTCTTGCTGGTTGGTAGGTGATCAAATACTTATTTCATACAATAAAATGCAAATCAATGATGTAAAAATCATAAACTAAATCTAGAAAATCACATTGTAAGATTCTGTCTCTCACAGCAGTTGAAATGTACCTATGGTAATAATTACAGACCTCTCCATTCGATGTAGTTGGGAAGACTTGCAAAATTGGCATTGCATCAAATACTTATATTCCCCACTGTAAGTGAGATAAATATATAAAATAAACATCATATAAATGTTATAACCTCTAATTGGTACAGTGATGTATAAAAAAGATGGACCAAACCATTAGAGTTACCTCTATGTCTAGGGTTTATTCACTGACATTTTCCTTTAAGAGACTTTTTTTATAAAGGCGTTTTCCCATTAAATTTGTCATAAAAGTCCTGAGTACTTACTGTCAGAGTTGACGCTCGCGTTCTGATATGACTGGAATTTGGCGACCAGATCACTAACCCGACCGGGAGGGTTTCTGATGTTTTTGAGCTCGTCTCTTTTTTCAGCCCAGCGTCCGCGAGGAGCTTCATGCTTTCCAATATTTAGCTTATTCTCATGTTTTCCTGTAACAGAAACCACAGAAATCAGTATTTTGACAATAAACACTTCTCTATGTTTCCCATAGATTATTACCTCTACGTCTACGGATCTTTTACCGACAAGATTCTTTAAGAGACGATTTTTACAAGGTTGTTTTTCTTTTCATTGCGTTTCTAATATGTTTTCAGAAGGGGAGAAAAAACAGAAACGCAAAAAGGGAAAACCTCAATGTCGTGAAGGGATTAAAAAATGGGTTTTACTGAATCTTTCCTCACAAAACTATATCTCAATGTACTCCGCTTCCTCAGCTCTCTAATATGGAACCTGCATTTTAAACTGTATTTTCTTGATGACAGGTTCTCTGTAAAGAAGACTGTTCATCATAAATGTTTCTTGTTGAACTGGACACATGATGTAATATGGGCAGTGAAGTGGAATAAAACTTTTTTTAAAATTTGCCTCAGTTAAGTAGATATTAGTAATCAAAATACTTGTTGTTACTAAGGTAACTTGTGAAATCAGAGTGGGAATTGCCAGAGAGTTTTCACTGGGGGTGCACTTCTTTTCCCTCTATGACACTGGCCACATCTAGAATATGGGATCCACTTTACGGTTGCACATTTAAAAGAGGATATTCAGAAATTAGAATTAGTTCAAAAGTGGGAAATTAGATTATTACATGGGATGGAAGGCCTCTCATATGATGAGAGGTGGAAAAGTTGGGCTTCTTACATGAGATCTCATTAACATATATAATATATGTGTGTGGTCAATACAAAGGTTTAGCACATGACTTATTCTTTGCAAGGACCATACTTAGGACTAGGGGGCACTCATTACCGATGTAAGAAAAATAATAATTGCAGCTAATTAGGAAAGTGTTCTTTACAGTTAGAGCAGTCAGATTTTGGAATGCCGACCACAAGAGGTAGTAATGGCAGACACTATAACCACTTTTAAAAAAGATCTGGATGATTTCCTCAATACACATAACATTGTGGGTTATAGTTAATTTAGTGACAAAATGCACAATTGGTGGAGAAAGGTTGAACTTGATGGACCTAAGCCCTTTTCAACCTATGAAAAAAAGCATAAGCAACAAGCAACACATCAGAAAAAGAACACAGCCCCACTATAGCTTAGAGCAGGTTTCTCAATGTGTGAGACGTGAGGATACAGCCATAATCTCCTGATCTATCCTCCTGCATGAGTCAGTGTGGAGGCAGAGGCAGCACAACTGAGTTTATCTGTGTCACATTACAAACCCTTCTATCAGCAATTATCCTTCTTTGATAGCACAGTCACCATCTCTGCTGTCCTGCCTCTCCCCCACACTGTCTGTCCAGAGATGCATCAGTCATCACACTAATGTTTAATGCAAAAATAACAAAATCATTTTATTTCACTCTGCACTCACTATTACATCATGTGACCAGTTCAACCAGAAAACTTTAGTGAAAAGTCCTCTTTAAACTGCAAATCAATAACATATTGCTATAAAAACCAAATGTTTATTTTATGCAACCAAAGAAAGTTAGAATAGCATCTGTTTTGGGGTTTAGGGTGGGTGATGTCAGCAATCTTTTCTATCAGGGTCAAGGCAAAATTAGTTTACTGTCAGGGGCGGTGACCGCGTCCTCATCTGGGCCCATGTTCATTACTTCATCATTGGCATCAAGCATAGGGATCATGGTGTTTTTGAGGATTTCTCTCTTTTCCGCCATGGGTCCGTGAGGAGCGACATCAGTCACAATATTTGTTTTGCCCTCATGCTTTCCCGTAATGTAGAATATTGAAATTAGGTTAAAATCTCACTAAGGACAACATTTGCAAGGAGTTTGTGTGGGTTTCCTCCGGGTTCCTCCCACACTCCAAAGACATACTGAGGGGGAATTTTGATTGTAAGCCCCAATGGGGACAGTAATAACAATGTAAGTAAAACGTTGTGGAAATAATGGCGCTACATACAGTGGGGAAAATAAGTATTTGACACACTGCCAATTCTGCAAGTTTACCCACCCGCAAAGAATGGAGAGTTCTGTAATTTGTATTGTAAGTAAACTTCAACTGTGAGAGAGAATCTTAAAAAAATCCAGAAAATCACATTGTATGATTTTTGCATAATTAATTAGCATTTTATTGTATGAAATAAGTATTTGTTACAATAGAAGAACAGAACTTAATATTTGCTACAGAAACCTTTATTTGCAATTACAGAGGTCATATGTAGTAGTTCTTTCCCGAGTTTGCACACACTGCAGCAGGGATGTTGGCCCACTCCTCCATACTGATCTTCTCCAGATCTGCCAAGTTTCGGCAATGGTGGAGAGGTTGGAGTGTGATTGATTGAGTGTGTGCACAGGTGTCTTTTATACAGATAACAAGTTCAAACAGGTGCAAGTAATACAGGTAATGAGTGTAGAGTAGGAGAAATTCTTAAAGAAAAACTAACAGTTCTCCGAGAGCCAGAATTCTTGCTGGTTGGTAGGTGATCAAATACTTATTTCATGCAATAAAATGCAAATCAATTATATAAAAATCATAAACTAAATCCAGAAAATCACATTGTAAGATTCTGTGTCTCACAGGTGAAGTGTACCTATGGTAATAATTACATACCTCTCCATTCTTTGTAGTTGGAAAAACTTGCAAAATTGGCATTGCATCAAATACTTATATTCCCCACTGTAAGTGAGATAAATATATAAAATAAACATCATAGGCTACGTTCACATTTGCGTTGTGCGCCGCAGCGTCGTCGCCGCAACAAAACGCATGCGTCGTGCGGCCCTATCTTTAACATTGGAGCCGCATGGCTCCGCATGTACATGCGTTGTCATGCGTTTTGGTGCGTTGTACGCCGCATGCGGCGTTAGGGTGCACCTGTCAGGGCGCGGCAAACGCAACATGTTGCATTTTTTTGGCAGCGCAGACTTTTTAAAAAACGCATGCGTCGTGTTTGCGTCGCTTTTGCGTCATCGATGCGCCTTTTTTCCCATTGATTTGTATTGACAACGCAGACGACGCAAGTACTTGCGTCGTGGTGCGTTGTACGACGCATGCGTTTTCCAATAAAAAATGCAAAACATTGTCTAGACTTTGGGGGGGCGCATGCGGCGCAAAACGCTGCGTTTTTTGTTCAAAACGCAACTGCGTTTTTGTTTGCGTTGTGCGTTGCGGCGCTGACGCTGCGGCGCACAACGCAAATGTGAACGTAGCCATCCATATAAATGTTATAACCTCTAACTGGTACAGTGATGTATTAAAAAGATGGACCAAACCACTAGAGTTACCTCTATGTCTAGGGTTTATTCACTGACATTTTCCTTTAAGAGACTTTTTTTTATAAAGGTGTTTTCCCATTAAATTTGTCATAAAAGTCCTGAGTACTTACTGTCAGAGTTGACGATTGCGTTCTGATGTGACTTGAATTTGATGATTACATCACCAACCCGAATGGGAGAGAGTTTGATGTTTTTGAAATTGTCCCTTTTTTCAGCCAAGCTTCGAGGAGCTTCATGCTTTCCAATATTTAGCTTACTCTCATGTTTTCCTGTAACAGAAACCACAGAAATCAGTATTTTGATAATAAACACTTCTCTATGCTTCCCATAGATTATTACCTCTACGTCTACAGATCTTTTACCGACAAGATTCTTTAAGAGACGATTTTTACAAGGTTGTTTTTCTTTTCATTGCGTTTCTAATATATTTTCAGAAGGGGAGAAAAAAACAGAAACGCAAAAAGGGAAAACCTCAATGTCGTGAAGGGATTAAAAAATGGGTTTTACTGAATCTTTCCTCACAAAACTATATCTCAATGTACTCCGCTTCCTCAGCTCTCTAATATGGAACCTGCATTTTAAACTGTATTTTCTTGATGACAGGTTCTCTGTAAAGGAGACTGTTCATCATAAACGTTTCTTGTTGAACTGGACACATGATGTAATATGGGCAGTAAAGTGGAATAAAACTTTTTTAAAAATTTGCCTCAGTTAAGTAGATATTAGTAATCAAAATACTTGTCGTTACTAAGGTAACTTTTGTGAAATCAGAGTGGGAATTGCCAGAGAGTTTTCCCTGGGGGTGTACTTCTTTTCCCTCTATGACACTGGCCACATCTAGAATATGGGATCCACTTTAAGGCTGCACATTTAAAAGAGGATATTCAGAAATGAGAGTCAGTTCAAAAGTGGGAAATTAGATTATTACATGGGATGGAAGGCCTCATATAGGAGGTGGAAAAGTTGGGCTTCTTCCATGTGATGTCATTAATATATATAAATATATGTGTGGTCAACACAAAGGTTTAGCACATGACTAATTCCTTGCAAGGACCATACTTAGGACTAGGGGGCACTCATTACCAATGGAATAAAGACCATAACTGCAGCTAATTAGGAAAGGGTTCTTTACAGTTAGAGCAGTCAGACTTTGGAATACCAAAAACTTTGGTTTTGAGCACTTTGAGGGGTGCAGTTTTTAGAATCATGTCACTTTTGGGTATTTTCTGTATTAAATGCTCCTCAAAGTAACTTCAAATGTGAAGTGGTCCCTAACAAAATTGTTTTTGCAAGGTTAATTGGAAAAATGAGAAATATGCTATTGCTGATCAACTTTTAACCCCTTTAACTTCCTAAAGAAAAAAATTATGTTTCAAAAATTGTGCTGATGATAGCTAGACATGTGGGAAATGTTATTTATTAACTATTTTGTGTGACAACACTCTGATTTAAGGACTTAAAATTTAAAAAATTAAAAATTGCTAAATTTTCCGATATTTTCAGACATAAACGCAATTTAAACTGAACAAATTTTACCACTGTAATGGAGTACAGTATGTATTGAAAAAACTGTCTCAAAATCGGTGGGATCCGTTGAAACTTTCAATAATTATTACCACATAAAGTGACACTGGTCAGAATGAAAAAAAATGGCCTGGTTATGAAGGCGAAAAAGGCTCTGGCACGAAAGGGTTAAGAGACCATTTCGAAAAAGATGTTCTTCTATTAAGTATCAAATGTCCCCAGAGTAAGTCATCGACGTCATAAAGCTGTTACCAAGTTATAAAAAAGCAAAACAATAACTATTGGCATATAGATTTTATAGTCTTGTCCAGGGTTAGAAAAATTTAATTGGTTTGTTTGAAAAATAAGACCACCCCTGTGTACAGGTTGTGCCTGGTATTGTAGCTCCGCTCCAGTGACGGGAATGTACAGAGCTGCAATACCAGGAACAAGCTGAAGAGTTTGAAAGCACAGGGGTTTTTTTGTTCTTTTTATGGCAGCCCTGTTTTTCTTATCCTGGAGAACTGCTTTAGTGTCAGATTGGTTAGGCTGTACTTACCAGGAGGTTTATCAGTAGTCACTCTGTAGTAGTCTTCATCAGATCCATCATCTCTCCCGGATTCATCCCTTGTCAGATGTCTTTAAAACAGTAAAATATAAGGTATATTGTGAATTACAGAGTAACATATCTGTATTCTGCAGAATGAAATATAGACTCTTATGTTTCTTAATTCATTTGTCTCTTACATTCTGTAGAAACATTGGCAATAAGTAACATTTTGGTATTTATCAACCATTTTTCATGTACATGAAAGTTCAATATGTGTGGATCGTACTGGATTGTAAGGTAATATGAAGATTAGCCATGAGTGGATTTATTTGAGTGGAATTTAATTTTGCTCATATTTACAAAACTCAGAATTTTGGAGATTGTTTGTAATTCACTCCACGCAAATAAGACAAAGTGGAAGCTAGCTGCAGCCTCCAGCTTGCGGAACAGTAGAGCGCTGGCAAAAAGTTTAGCTCTCCTCTCTGACCGACTTCTGCTGCTTTATTCTCGATGGCCAGTTTTCCACACTATCATTGTACCGCGCCTCTGGCCAAGTGTTCCCTTTGGATTGGAACTTTGGCTACAAGTGGGCCCTGGAAGGTCTTTGCTCATGTAAGCCCCAACCAAGAGCCAACACTGTGCTGGAGCTGCGGGCAGAGAGCAGTGGGGCTTCCGGAGAGGGGCTTGGTGATGCATGAACTTTATTTTCTTTTTTCCTCCATTTATTATGATCTGGGACTGGGGAGACCCCAGAGCATAATAAGGAACAATCAATTTGTGAAGAATAATTTTGCTGTGAATCGAATCTCTAAATAAAACCTGCATGATTTGGCAGAATGTTGTCAGAGCCTCTCATCTGTAATAAAGATGTCATTTTTTACAGACTCCCATGTACAATATAAATCATCCTTTACAATACTCACCTCCATATGATTTCACAGATGACACCAATGAATATTCCAAGGAGGAACATGGTGATGGAAAGTACCATTACATAAATTATGAATGTATTCCAAGAGATGTTTAGAGGAACAATACCATCCACTGAAAAAGAAGAAAGAATATGTATATTATATATATTCAATAACTTGTCTGTAATACACTATGCCATTATTATCAAAGGGAATCTGTCACCAGGCTTTTGCCATGTTATCTGAGCCAGCCATAATGTAGAAGCATAGACCTTTATTATACCGATGTGTCAATTACTGGACTGTTTCAATTGAATAACTGTTTTACCAGCAATTGATTATCACTACAGGACAACTGGTCTTGCGCCTCCTAGTCCAGCCAGACCTCCAGCACTGATTAGCCGCTTTCTGTCAATATACAATGTAAACACAAAGCTGTGGCGGGGTTATACACAGCTCAAAACCTGAGCCCTGCTCAATCTGCAGAAGAGAAATCTGTGACTCTATTCAATTTTCTATTGGACTGTAGGACCCGGCAAGACGATTAAAAAATGGGGCTTAAGGCTACTTTCACAATAGCGTTAACTGCAATCCGTCGCAATGCGTCGTTTTGCAGAAAAAACTCATCCTGCAAAAGTGCTTGCAGGATGCATTTTTTTGCATTGACTAACATTACGCGACGCATTGCGACGGATTGCCACACGTCGCAACCGTCGCGCGATGGTTGCGCCGTGTTGTGGCGGACCGTCGGCCGCAAAAAACGTTGCATGTAACGTTTTTTGCAGACGACGGACCGCTTTTTCCGCCCCCACCTCTCCGCACATCCCCGCAGCTCACAGTGGGGTAGCGGATGCGCTGGAAAAATGCATCCGCTGCCCCCGTTGTGCAGCGGAGACAACGCTAGCGTCGGGAACCTCAGCCCGACGTACTGCGACGGGCCGAGCCTGACGCTAGTGTGAAAGAAGCCTTAGTTTGCAAGATTGTCTCAGGGATGATGCCATATTAATATACAATAGATATAATGGACAATATAGAGATCTATCCAGTTGCTTAGGTAGAGACCGATGAGTCACGGTGAAAATTTTGACCTGGGTCCCACCTGCATATTTGTCAGATGTATGGTCTCTTGTAGCAATCCAGATCCTGTGAAGACATACGTGTTTGCCCCCTCGTGTACAATGTCCCCATCCTGTAATAAAGTCCCCAATTCTGGCCCTTCATATAATAATATCACCCATCCTGGCCCCTTCCTGTAATAATGTTCCCCATCCTGGACCTCATTCAGTAATAATATCCACCATCTTGATATAAAGTCTTTATCCTTGGCCCCTTCTAGGTATAATGTCCTACATCCTGGTATAATGTCTCCCTTTCCCAGTATAATTTCCTCGGTATAATGTCTCCCTTTCCCAGTATAAAGTCCTCATTCCTTTGCCTCCTCCTGGTATAATGTCCTCCATCCTGGACCCTTTCCTGGTATAATGCCCCCCATTCTTGGCTCCTTCCAGTTATATATACCCCCCATCTCGGTATATTTTTACAGTAATAATGTCCCTGTTTTACAGCAAAAGTAAAAAAATTAAATGATTCTATTCAACTTCCCCCACTCCCACTACTTGTGACATCTTCTTCCATAGCCGGAGCAGAAGTCGGCAGCTGACTTTAGCGCGCCAGTGACGGGAAGCGCATGACATTGCTAGCATGCGCCACTCGGTGAATATTTGTGCCGCAGTGAATTTCAGCTCAATGTATGTCTGCAGGGCCCACCTACCCAGGCCTGGTCGCACTCACTGTGACCTCGATCGTTAGGCCCCGGATCTATCTTTCTATATCCAGGCATGTAAACATATCAAAAAAGGCCTGTGTGTCTAGAGGAAAAAAAGACATCTGGAGGCTTTTCCATAAATAGATAATATTACTAGATATCTGCTCTAGATTACTGGAGAAGAGGGATTGATCCAGGAGTGGAGTCTAATTGCAGCATTTATTAGGAAGGCACATTGGCTACAGAACATCGGGTTTACTTCAAATTAATGGTACCGCTCATTACAGTAATTAATATGGACCCGACTCCACTCCCATAGGGGTGGAGCCGCATATTCATTACTGTAATGAGCGGTACCATGTGACCGCTCACTACAGGAAGAAGCTGCCGACGCCGGGGAACCAGGGACCGCGCCAGGAGCAGGTGAGTATAACGCAGTGTGCGATATTCACCTGTCCCACGTTCCACCGTCGGCGCCGCTCCGTCTTCTGCATCCTCTGCAGTGACGCTCAGGTCAGAGGGCACGATGACGCGATTAGTGTGCGTGCCGCCCTCTGCCTGAACAGTCAGTGCTGAGGATGCGGAAGACACGGCGGCGTCGACGGTGGAACGCGGACAGGTGAATATAGCAAGTGCCAGGGGCCTGAGCGACGAGAGGTGAGTATGTGACTTTCTTTTTCTTCTTCTAATCCTCTTCCCCATTTTCTTTTCTTTTCCGTTGGCTGCCTTTCTAAGGAAATTGTTATTTTCCTCTCCCATGTCTTACATTGCCATCTAGTGGCCAATTTTCCTCCCAGTTTATTGCTGCTGTGTTCTCATGCACAGCAGTAATTATTAGGTAGTAATACCTCACTTTTCACTTCTATATTATTTCCAAAAAAAATCATTAGCACCACAGCCAGAGCCATCTTTTAATTTTTTGTAATTAGGGTACCGTTTAATTTTCACATTTATTAATTATCATTATCAATTATCTATCTCTGTGCTATACCCTATAATTAGACATTAGTTTGGTATGCGGTATCTATAAAGAGACGTGTTCCACGTCCATCCACATAGACAACCTTCTCTGTTCTATGGGGGTATTAATTATTTATTTATAGCATAGTAATACGCATATGTACATTTAATATGTGAAATATATCACTACTGGGAAATCGCTGGTCACCACCTGTTTTTATCTTTTTGGAGGTTCAATTGTTTACATCACCCTGTCTTTTTAATATCGTTATTTTAAACTAATTGTTCAATAAAGATCCTTTTATCGTTACTTACTAATGTGTCACTTCATACCTCAATAGGTAAATTAAATTCAGCATCTATAACCGAAGTGTTTGTGTTCTGCCTACACTAAACCCCTTGTTTCGGATTATGGTATTAATTTCT
Source organism: Ranitomeya variabilis (assembly GCF_051348905.1). Classification (NCBI taxonomy): domain Eukaryota; kingdom Metazoa; phylum Chordata; class Amphibia; order Anura; family Dendrobatidae; genus Ranitomeya; species Ranitomeya variabilis. Next base: position 78,948,684 of record NC_135233.1, on the reverse strand, counting down.
TTTTTATCCCAGCACAGCATATGAGGCAAATATCTCTATGGAGCATCTTATGGGGCGATAATCAGCATTTGTGCAGCATTATATGGGACAAATGTCTGTATGGAGCATCTTATGGGGCCATAATCAGCATTTGTGCAGCATTATATGGGACAAATGTCTGTATGGAGCATCTTATGGGGCGATAATCAGCATTTGTGCAGCATTATATGGGGCAAATGTCTGTATGGAGCATCTTATGGGGCCATAATCAGCATTTGTACAGCATTATATGGGGCAAATGTCTGTATGGAGCATCTTATGGGGCCATAATCAGCATTTGTGCAGCATTATATGGGACAAATGTCTGTATGGAGCATCTTATGGGGCGATAATCAGCATTTGTGCAGCATTATATGGGGCAAATGTCTGTATGGAGCATCTTATGGGGCCATAATCAGCATTTGTACAGCATTATATGGGGCAAATGTCTGTATGGAGCATCTTATGGGGCCATAATCAGCATTTGTGCAGCATTATATGGGACAAATGTCTGTATGGAGCATCTTATGGGGCGATAATCAGCATTTGTGCAGCATTATATGGGGCAAATGTCTGTATGGAGCATCTTATGGGGCCATAATCAGCATTTGTGCAGCATTATATGGGGCAAATGTCTGTATGGAGCATCTTATGGGGGCCATAATCAGCATTTGTGCAGCATTATATGGGGCAAATGTCTGTATGGAGCATCTTATGGGGCCATAATCAGCATTTGTGCAGCATTATATGGGGCAAATGTCTGTATGGAGCATCTTATGGGGCCATAATCAGCATTTGTGCAGCATTATATGGGGCAAATGTCTGTATGGAGCATCTTATGGGGCCATAATCAGCATTTGTGCAGCATTATATGGGGCAAATGTCTGTATGGAGCATCTTATGGGGCCATAATCAGCATTTGTGCAGCATTATATGGGGCAAATGTCTGTATGGAGCATCTTATGGGGCGATAATCAGCACTTGTGCAGCATTATATGGGGCAAATGTCTGTATGGAGCATCTTATGGGGCCATAATCAGCATTTGTGCAGCATTATATGGGGCAAATGTCTGTATGGAGCATCTTATGGGGCCATAATCAGCATTTGTGCAGCATTATATGGGGCAAATGTCTGTATGGAGCATCTTATGGGGTCATAATCAGCATTTGGACAGCATTACACGGGGCAAATGTCTGTATGGAGCATCTTATGGGGCCATAATCAGCATTTGTGCAGCATTATATGGGGCAAATGTCTGTATGGAGCATCTTATGGGGCCATAATCAGCATTTGTGCAGCATTATATGGGCAAATGTCTGTATGGAGCATCTTATGGGGCCATAATCAGCATTTGTGCAGCATTATATGGGGCATATTTTAATATGGAGCATCTTATGGGGCCATCATAAACTGTATGGAGCATTATATGGGGCTCCTGATCCAATATGGATATTCAAAAACACTTAACCTACTGATGTCTCAATTAATTTTACTTTTATTGGCACCTATTTTTATTTTTGACATTTACCGGTAGCTGCTGCATTTTCCACCCTAAGCTTATACTCAAGTTATTAAGTTTTCTCAGTTTTTTGTGGCAAAATTAGGGGTCTCGGCTTATACTCGGGTCGGCTTATACTTGAGTATATACGGTATTTCCTATACCTCCCTTCTGTTACATGTAGAAGTTATTGTATCCAGCCTGCAGTATTACACTTCTATGTCTTATCTATATATTATTTGACTAAACACTTGTATCAGTCCTGGTCATGTATTTAGCATTAGATCCTTCATGACCTTTGACGTACATGTACGTCAAAGGTCGTGTCCTTGTGTATAATGCCGTTCTCATGTCAAGCCTGCATGTCTCTTGGAAGTTAATGGCTGATTCATGTGATTTTAACAGTTGCGGGTGGAGTAGAGCTCCACCGTTGGGTGTTAACCTGTTTAATGCCACTATGAATCTCTGACATTTGCATTTAACACGTGCCGCGGGGGGGTCATATCAGAAGCTGATCGGCGTACCCGTGACATGTTGGGGGGTGACGATGGGTTGCCATGACAGCCGAGGGTCTGCTGAAGATGCTATGCTTGTTGTGCGGATCCTCTTGTGAAAGTCAGCCTGTAGCTGGCGTTCATAGGAGAACGTGGCTTTCGCTATACATAGCGGTGTTTATCCACTGTTATGTATAGCACAATCAACCAATCACAGCTTCAAGTCCCTAAAGAGGACTATTAAGTACAGTAAAAATACAGTAAAAAATGAAAAAGTTCATTAAAAATTAAACACTTTAAAAAATAATTCTAAATACACTTTTGTTATCGCTGCATTTGTCAATGGAGATCTCAATGTGACATTATGATGTGCGGAACATGAGGAGCGGAACACGAGTGATGTCACAATGGGTCAGATAACTGCAACCACTAAACATGGAGCAGCTTCATCAATCTATATATGATTAATATAATATTAATGTATAAGAACCAAGCCGCGTTACAGGGTATTATGAATGTATGGGGGCCGCATAGAGAGACATTATTCATGTGTTGGGGCACAGGGAGACATTACTATTACTGGGCCACATAGGGTGGCGATATTAACTCATGATGAACACATGGGGGACAGGTTTACCAGATGAGTGCCATATAGGGGCCAATATTAATGCATGGGGGCAGCATAGGGGACATTATTACTATATGGGGGCCAGATAAGGGGACAAAATTACTGTATATGGGTCACATAGGAGGAAATGATTAAAAATCGAAATCGCCAGAATAAAATGTTTTGGCAGCTGCAACATTGCAATAAAAGGCGATCAAAACATTGACTGGACCCCAAAATGGTATCAGTAAAAATGTGAACTCAGGGCACAAAAAATAAGCCTTCACCCAGCCTAATGGTGTTTACCCCATAATATGTGAATATTTGGAAAAGTACTTACAAAAAAAGCGGGGATACGTTGGCCAGGAATCTTGGCGGTGGATGTTGTCAGGCGCCATATGCTTTGGCCAGGGATCACGGCGGCGGATGTTGGCAGACACGTCTTCCATACGTGCTAATAGCACACTCACGATTAAAAGAAATCGAAAGAGCATTTTAGCCTGAAGAAATATCGCTTAATGTGTAATCCACAGTGAGCTTCTTCAGACAAAGCCTCTTCCTGCAGCGTCGCTGCCTTATAACCACACATTCCGTGATGTCACAATGGAGATCTCAATGTGACATCACAAGGAGCGGAACACGAGTGATGTCACAATGGGTCAGATAACTGCAACCACTAAACATGGAGCAGCTCCATCAATCTATATATGATTCATATAATATTAGTGTATAAGGACCAAGCCGTGTTAGAGCATATTATGAATGTATGGGGGCCAATATTATTGTAAGGGGGCAGCAAAGGGGGACATTATTACTATATGGGGGCCAGAGAAGGGGACAATATTACTGTATATGGGTCACATAGGAGGAAATGATTAATATATTAGGGGCACATAAAGGGACATTAATATTTTTTTTATTTGTTTCTTGTATGTGGTAGTATTGGTACACTGTGTGCAAAACTATTAAAGGGGTTGTCTAGCCCTTATTTTGCCCCCTAGAAAGTAATAATGCCCTGTGCCCCTTTCATAGTCACAGTAACCCAAGTTCCCCTATAACCATAAGTGCCCACTTTACATTTAATAATGTCCCCAGTCTCCCCCCTGTACAGCTCTCTTATACACAGTATTATTTATTATTATTATTATTATTATTATTATTATTATTTATATAGCACCATTGATTCCATGGTGCTGTACATGAGAAGGGGTTACATACAAGTTACAGATATTTACAGTAAACAAACTAACAATGACAGACTGATACAGAGGGGTGAGGACCCTGCCCTTGTGGGCTTACATTCTACAGGATTATGGGGAAGGAGACAGTAATGTTGAGGGTTGCACGAGCTCCGGTGTTGGTGAGGCGGTAGCTTCGGTAGTGATGAGGAGGCAGCGGGGTCAGTGCAGGCTGTATGCTTTCCTGAAGAGGTGAGTTTTCAAGTTCCGTCTGAAGGATCCGAATGTGGTTGATAGTCGGACGTGTTGTTGCAGAGAATTCCAGAGGATGGGGGACATTCGGGAGAAGTCTTGGAGGCGACTGGATGAGGAGCGAATAAGTGTGGAGGAGAAAAGGAGGTCTTGGGAGGACCGAAGATTACGTGAGGGAAGATATTGGGAGATTAGTTCAGAGATTTATGGAGGAGACAGTACACAGTATAAGGCCCACTCACTGTATAGTACCACCCACATAGTATACTGATCCCTTAGTATCCCCCAAACTGTTTGATGGTTCCAACACTGTATGATGGCCTCCTCACTGTAATCTCCACACTGTGTTATGGCCCCTTCACTGTAATCCCCACACTGTATGATGGTCCCTCACTGTAATCTCCACACTGTATGATGGCCCCCTAGATCGCCTCCATTTAGTATAATGCACCAGATAGTCCTTAATATAGTATAATGCACTTCCCATAGGCCTACTCTATATTGTATAATGCACCCCCATAGACAGACTCTATAGCACAAGGCAGCACCCCCATAGGCAAACCTTGCACTATAAGACAGCACCCCATAGGCAGACCCTGTACTATAAGGCAGCACCCCCATAGGCAGACTCTGTAGTATAATTTGTGTTACAACATTATTGGAAACATATATGCACTGTGGGATAGTGTCAGACCAATAGCGATGGTTTTGTTTGTTAACTTCACCATTCACAAAAAAGATTGCCTCATCACTGAATATAATGTTCTGTGTAAACTGAGGGTCCTGTTCCAATTTTTGTTTTGCCCATTCTGCAAATTCAGCGTGCCGATCTGGGTCATCCTCGTTGAGATGTTGCAGCAGCTGGATTTTGTAAGGGTGACATTTGTGAGTAGCTAATATCCACAGAAGGGATGTTCGAATGATGCCACTCTCCAATGATATGCAGCGCGTGCTACCCTGTGGGCTCTTGCTGAATGATGCTAGGACAGACACTGATGATTAGTGACAGTTTTCTTGCGTCCACATTTTGTCAAATCCAACACTGAACCTGTTTCACAAAATTTGGCAAGCAGTTTGCTAACTGTAGCATGGGAGATGGGTGGTCTCGTAGGGTGTCTTGCATTGAAATCTGCTGAAGAAAGAATTCCAGCTCAACGAGACGGTGAAAAAGTAAAAACTGGGTACTTTATTCACTTCCTATCAGAAGCAGAGGATAAAACATAAGCACAATATAATAAAAACACTATCTACGCGTTTCAGGTGGCACAGCACCCTTAATCATGATATCTAGTGTGCAGCCTGTTCCATGCTTTTTATATAAAAAGCCACAAACAGGAAGTTGATATCACCAACCATTCCCATTTTATTTAGGTGTATTCATATAAATGGCCGACCCTGTACTATTTGGGTGCACAGCAGAGCTCGGAAGGGAAGGAGCACCGTATGATGTTTTGAATGCAAAATTGTCTGGAATCGATGGCGTGCACAGTGTTGCATTTTTGAGAGCCCCCGATGTGTCTAAATAGAGGAAACACCCCACAAGTGACCCCATTTTGGAAATCACACCCCTCAAGTATTTTATCCAGGGGTGTAGTGAGCATGTTGTACCCAGAGGTATGACACAGAATTTGATAACATTAGCCTGTAATATTGAATATGTCATTATTAGTGTTGAGCACAAGTGCTCGCTACTCCAGTTTGTATCAGGTGCTTGGGTATTCACCAAATATCGTGGGTGCTCGAGTGACATGCTCGAATCTCTTCCTCGCCTGTTTCTTGGCTGTTAGACATCCCTAAAAAAACATGCGGGGTATCTGAGATACTCGGTGCATACCAGAGCACCTGATGCAAACTTGAGCAACGAGCACTTGCACTCAACACTAGCTGTCATATTGTCATCACATTTCTTTTCCATTTTGAAATAAAACCAATTCTCACTCTAACCCTAACCCCAACCCTAACACAACCCCAAAGCAACCCTAACACAACTCTAACCCCAACCCTAACCACAACCCTAACCCCAACCCTAACTGCAAAGAATGGAAAAAAAATATATATATATATTTTATCATTTTGATGTAACTAATGGGTGACAAAGGGGGGTTTGATTTACTATGTGTTAGGAGTCGAGTTTCCTCTGCTGCACAGGGGGAATCTCGATCCGTGTCTGCTGCGGTCTCCCATTCTCCATCGGCCGCAGTGGAGCCTGCTCAGCGGAGATGTCGGTCCCAGCGTCTCACTGAGTCTGGTTCAGTGCAAAGGGTTTTTGCTGCCTCTCCAGGCTCTGCTATTTTACCCTGCACTGATCTACGGCGAACAGGCTTTTCTGGGACTAAGTCCTGCTTTGCACACACTGAGCATGCCCAGGGTAAGAGCTCTCAGTGGAGATCAAGGGTCACATGTTCAGGTACTGCAGCCAAATCTATTGGTCTTTCTAGGAAGGTCCTGTAGGTACGCAGGCTCTGTAGCAGTCTCCCATTGGTCCTCTTTTGGAAGGTCCTGTACGTGCTGCAGCTATTTAAAGGGACACTGTCACCTGAATTTGGAGGGAACAATCTTCAGCCATAGGGGCGGGGTTTTCGGGTGTTTGATGCTCCCTTTCCTTACCCGCTGGCTGCATGCTGGCTGCAATATTGGATTGAAGTTCATTCTCTGTCCTCCATAGTACACGCCTGCGCAAGGCAAGATTGCCTTGTGCAGGCATGTACTACAGACATGGCCATGCGCTAGTATCTTCTAAAGTTACATGCTTTGCGCCACTGTGGTCATATGCGTGAATGTGTTCAGGGACCCGGCTGAAATAAGCCCCTAGAATGCTGGCACCTCCGGTGAGGAGTGTTGTGTGCATGCATGACCACTGACTGCTCTCTTCTGGGTAGTTAGCCTTTTGTCTCTGTGAGAGTTAACAGGGCACAGAGCTTTGCTTTCTCAGCCGCTCTGTGAAGCTAACAGAGCTGGTTAATACCGCCATATTGTGCCGCCATTCACTTAGCGGCAGGATATTTCCTTCACGGTGGATCCCGGGTTGCGAACGCACCAATCACATCAATAAATATATTCGGTGCGTTCCGCAAACCCTAACACTATATATTTTTTATTTTTATTTTGATCACTGTGATAGGGTCTATCACAGTGATCAAAATGAACCAATATGAAAAATTTCCTACTGTTGCCGGGTACCGTCCAACAGATCTCGGTGGCCGCACTGCGCATGCGCCTGCCATTTTCTTCCAGGAAGATGACGCGGAGGGCTGGGGAACAGAGCAGGGAGACTCGGGGGGGGGGGGGGGATGAAGCCATTTCCTTTTCCTCTGGTATGCTAGCTCATATCAGAGGAAAGAGAAATAAATTGTAAGGCCGGCGTCACACTAGCGAGTTTTACGGACGTATGAGCGCAGAAAATACGTCCAGAAAATACGCATTGCACACGGCCCAATGATTCTCTATGGCCCAGCTCCTATCTGCTGTAGAATCACACTGACAGAATAGAATAGAATAGGTAGAATAAATGTGTACACTTAGAATAGGTATATATATATATATATATATATATATATATATATATATATATATATATATATATCAGTGAGACACACACACACATATATATATATATATATATATATATATATATATATATATATATATATATATTTATATTTAATTCAGCGCTAGATAGCAGAAAAGCCGGTAATTCAATTGCCGGCTTTTGCTATCTCCTTCACAAACCCGACAGGATATGAGACATGGTTTACATACAGTAAACTATCTCATATCCCTTCTTTTATTACATATTTTTCTTTACTAATGTAAGAAGTGTCTCTCTTTAAAATTTGGGGTCTCTAGCTATTAAATTAAAGGGTTAAATCCCGGAAAAAATTGGCATGGGCTCCCGCGCAATTTTCTCCGCCAGAGTGGGAAAGCCAGTGACTGAGGGCAGCTATTAATAGCCTAGAGAGGGACCATGGTTATTGGACCTCCCTGGCTAAAAACATATGCCCCCAGCCACCCCAGAAAAGGCACATCTGGAAGAAGAGCCTATTCTGGCACTTAGCCTCTCTCTTCCCACTCCCCTGTAGTGGTAGGATATGGGGTAATGAAGGGTTAATGTCACCTTGCTATTGTAAGGTGACATTAAGCCAGGTTCATAATGGAGAGGCGTCAATTATGACACCTATCCATTATTAATCTAATAGTACGAAATGGTTAATAAAACACACACATTATTAAAAAGTATTTTAATGAAATAAAGACACATGGTGTTCTAATATTTTATTATACTCTTAATCCACCTGAAGACCCTTGTCACCTGAAATAAAGTTAAAATAAACAAACAACAATATTCCATACCTTCCATTGTTCAGTCTTGTCCCACGCTGTAAATCCATGTGAAGGGGTTAAATAATTTTACACCCAGGAGCTCTGCTAATGCAGCTGTGCTCCTGACTGTAAAATTTGATGAATGAATGGAATGCAGGGGAATGTACTGTAGTTACCTCGAGTCGTGGTGCTGCGCCCTCTGCTGGATGAACTCTTATGAACTCGAGCTTGGGAGCATTTCAGAATATTTTCCCGCGCTCGAGTTCCCGGGGACTACCTCTTGAAGCTGAGCAAGAGAATGCCAAGATTGTGCAAAGCAGTCATTAACCCCTTAACGACCGCCGATACGCCTTTTAACGGCGGCCGCTAAGGGTACTTAAACCACAGCGCCGTTAATTAACGGCGCTGTGGAAAAAGTGAATAGCGCCCCCCAGAGTCGGATTTTCTCTGGGGTCTCGGTTGCCGAGGGTAGCCGAGACCCCAGAGAACATGATTCGGGGGGTTTTTACCGACCCCCGAGTTGCGATCGCCGGTAATTAACCGTTTACCGGCGGTCGCAACAACAAAAAAAAAACGCGATGTGCCGTTTAATTTCTCTGTCCTCCGATGTGATCGCACATCGGAGGACAGAGAAATAGGGTCCCCGATGGCCTCCGGTAGCCCCCCAATACTCACCTATCTCCCTCGGTGCTCCTCGTGGCTCCCCATGGGCGCCGCCATCTTTTTTCCGGGAAAAAATGGCGGGCGCACGCGCAGTACGCCCGCCGCCCAGCACCCGGAAGATCTTTGGGGTCTCGGCTGCCGGGGGTAGCCGAGACCCCAAAGAACATGATCGGGGTCGGTTTGCACCGACCCCTGTTTTGCGATCGCCGGTAATTAACAGTTTACCGGCGACCGCAAAAAAAAAAAAAAGCGATCTGTAATTCTCTGTCCTCTGATGTGATCACACATCAGAGGACAGAGAAATAGGGGGATTCGGGGACCCTAACATACTCACCCGGTGTCCCTGGATCCTCTTCTGTCTTCTCCTGCCGGCCGGCTTTTTCCTAATGGCGGGCGCATGCGCAGTGCGCCCGCCATCTGCTGCCATCTGCCGGCCGGCAGGAGAGACGAGTTGGGGCTAAAATTAGGGTTAGGGTTAGGGTTAGGGTTAGGGTTAGAGTTAGGGTTAGGGTTAGAGTTAGGGTTAGGGTTAGAGTTAGGGTTAGGGTTAGGGTTAGGGTTAGGGTTAGGGCTAGGGTTAGGGCTAGGGTTAGGGTTAGAGTTAGGGTTAGGGTTAGAGTTAGGGTTAGGGTTAGAGTTAGGGTTAGGGCTAGGGTTAGGGTTAGAGTTAGGGTTAGGGTTAGGGTTAGAGTTAGGGTTAGGGCTAGGGTTAGGGCTAGGGTTAGGGTTAGAGTTAGGGTTAGGGTTAGAGTTAGGGCTAGGGTTAGGGTTAGGGCTAGAGTTAGGGTTAGGGCTAGGGTTAGGGTTGGGGCTAAATTTAGGGTTAGGGCTAGGGTTAGGGTTAGGCTACTTTCACACTAGCGTTTTTTGGCTTCCGTCGCAATGCGTCGGAGAAAAAACGCATCCTGCAAAAGTGCTTGCGGGATGCATTTTTTCTCCATTGACTTGCATTAGCGACGCATTGCGACGGATTGCCACATGTCGCATCCGTCGTGCGACGGATGCGTCGTGCTGTGGCTGACCGTCGGCACAAAAAAAGCTACATGTAACTTTTTTGTGCGACGTGTCCGCCATTTCCGACCGCGCATGCGCGGCCGGAACTCCGCCCCCGCCTCCCCGCACCTCACAATGGGGCAGCAGATGCGTTGAAAAAACAGCATCCGCTGTACCCGTTGTGCGGCGCTTACAACGTTGTGATTATCGTTAGGGTTGTGATTAGGATTATGGATCGGGTTAAGATTAGGGTTAGGGGTGTGTTGGAGTTAGGGTTGGAGTTATAATTTGGGGGTTTCCACTGTTTAGGTACATCAGGGGGTCTCCAAACACGACAGCCAATTTTGCGCTAAAAAAGTCAAATGGTGCTCCCTCCCTTCTGAGCTCTGCCGTGCGCCCAAACAGTGGTTTACCCCCACATATTGTGTACCAGCATACTCAGGACAAATTGGACAACAACTTTTGGGGTCCAATTTCTCCTGTTACCCTTGTGAAAATAAAAATTTGGGGGCTAAAAAAATCTTTTTTGTGGGAAAAAAAAATATTTTTTATTTTCACTACTATGCATTATAAACTTCTGTGAAGCACTTGGGCATTCAAAGTTCTCACCACATATCTAGATAAGTTCCTTGGGGGGTCTATTTTCCAAAATGGGGTCACTTGTTGGGAGTTTCTACTGTTTAGGTACATTAGGGGTCTGCAAACGCAACATAACGCCCGCAGACAATTCTATCAAAGTCTGCATTCCAAAATGGCGCTCCTTCCCTTCCAAGCTCTGCCGTGCGCCCAAGCAGTGGTTTACCCCCACATATGAGGTACCAGCATACTCAGGACAAATTGGACAAAAACTTTTGGGGTCCAATTTCTCTTGTTATCCTTGAGAAAATAAAAACTTGGGGGCTAAAAAATCTTTATTGTTAAAAAATATATATTTTTTATTTTCACGACTCTGCATTATAAACTTCTGTGATGCACTTGGGCATTCAAAGTTCTCACTACACATCTAGATAAGTTCCATGGGGGGTCTAGTTTCCAAAATGGGGTCACTTTTGGGGGGTTTCTACTGTTTAGGCACATCAGGGGCTCTCCAAACGCGACATGGCGTCCGATCTCAATTCCAGTCAATTTTGCATTGAAAAGTCAAATGGCGCTCCTTTGCTTCCGAGCTCAGCCATGCACCCAAACAGTGGTTTACCCCCACATATGGGGTGTCGGCGTACTCAAGACAAATTGTACAACAACTTCTGGGGTCCATTTTCTCCTGTTACCCTTGGTAAAATAAAAATTTGGAGGCAAAAAATCATTTTTGTAGAAAAAATGCGATTTTTTTATTTTCACGGCTCTACGTTATAAACTTCTGTGAAGCACCTGGGGGTTTAAAGTGCTCACCACACATCTAAATAAGTTCCTTAAGGGGTCTAGTTTCCAAAATGGTGTAATTTGTGGGGGGTCTCCACTGTTTAGGCACATCAGCGGCTCTCCAAACGTGACATAGCGTCCGATCTCAATTCCAGCCAATTCTACATTGAAAAAGTAAAACGACACTCCTTCTCTTCCAAGCTCTGCAGTGCGCCCAAACAGTGGTTTACCCCCACATATGGGGTATTGACGTACTCAGGAGAAATTGCACAACAACTTTTGTGGTCTAATTTCTCCTGTTACCCTTGTGAAAATAAAAATTTGGGGGCAAAAAGATCATTTTTGTAGAAAAAATGCGATTTTTTATTTTCACGGCTTTACGTTATAAACTTCTGTGAAGCACTTGGGGGTTCAAAGTGCTCACCGCATATCTAGATAAGTTCCTTAAGGGGTCTAGTTTCCAAAATGGTATCACTTGTGGGGGGTTTCCACTGTTTAGGCACATCAGGGACTCTCCAAACGCGACATGGCATCCGATCACAATTCCAGCCAATTCTGCATTGAAAAAGTCAAACGGTGCTCCTTCACTTCCAAGCTCTGCGGTGCGCCCAAACAGTGGTTTACCCCCACATATGGGGTATTGACGTACTCAGGAGAAATTGCACAACAACTTTTGTGGTCTAATTTCTCCTGTTACCTTTGTGAAAATAAGAATTTGTGGGCGAAAAAATCATTTTTGTGAAAACAAATGCGATTTTTTATTTTCACGGCTCTACGTTATAAACTTCTGTGAAGCACTTGGGGGTTCAAAGTGCTCACCACACATCTAGATAAGTTCCTTGGGGGGTCTAGTTTCCAAAATGGTGTCACTTGTGGGGGGTTTCCACTGTTTAGGCACATTAGGGGCTCTCCAAACGCGACATGGCGTCCGATCTCAATTCCAGCCAATTCTGCATTGAAACAGTCAAACGGTGCTCCTTCACTTCCAAGCTCTGCGGTGCGCCCAAACAGTGGTTTACCTCCACATATGGGGTATCGTCGTACTCAGGAAAAATTGCACAACAAAATTTGTGGTTAAATTTCTGTTTTTACACTTGTGAAAATTAAAAAAAATGGTTCTGAAGTAAAATGTTTGCAAAACAAAGTTAAATGTTCATTTTTTTCTTCCATATTGTTTCAGTTCCTGTGAAGTACGTAAAGGGTTAATAAACTTCTTGAATGTGGTTTTGAGCACCTTGAGGGGTGCAGTTTTTAGAATGGTGTCACACTTGGTTATTTTCTATCATATAGACCCCTCAAAATGACTTCAAAGGTGATGTGGTCCCTAAAAAAAACATGGTGCTGTACAAATGAGAAATTGCTGGTCAACTTTTAACCCTTATAACTCCCTAACAAAAAAAAAATTGTTTCCAAAATTGTGCTAATGTAAAGTAGACATGTGGGAAATGTTATTTATTAACTATTTTTTGTGCCATCTCTCTCTGATTTAAGGGCATAAAAATACAAAGTTTGAAAATTTCAAAATTTTAAAAATTTTCGCCATATTTCCATTTTTTTCATAAATAATCGCAAGTAATATCGAAGAAATGTTACCACTAACTTGAAGTACATTATGTCATGAAAAAACAATCTCAGAATCAGCAGGATCTGATAAAGCGTTCCAGAGTTATAACCTCTTAAATTGACACTGGTCAGAATTGTAAAAATTGGATCGGTCATTAAGTACCAAATTGGCTCTGTCACTAAGGGGTTAAAGCAAAAGATGGCTACTTTGAAGAACCTAGAATATAAGACATAATTTCAGTTGTTTCACACTTTTTTGTTAAGTATATAATTCCACATGTGTTATTTCATAGTTTTGATGCCTTCAGTGTGAATGTACAGTTTTCATAGTCATGAAAATACAGAAAACTCTTTAAATGAGATGTGTCCAAACTTTTGGTCTGTACTGTATATTGTATATATAAAACGTTCATCCTTCACACGGTTTAATAGTAGATCTATCCAGCAGCCACATAGATTTAAGTCACAATGATCAGATTACAGAAACATCCAAAGCATGATCTGCTCCGATATGGACACAGGACATCATGAAGGCAGCGAGAGAAGGGCAGTGATGTCATCTATTGAGAATAATAGATCCTGTGTTATCTAATGTACATAGAGCTTTATCTATAATTTATAATCCTGTCTGTGATCATAATGAACCTGTTGAAAAGTCATCTGCACAGGAAAGAAAACATGAATCTAGTATACAATTTAGTGACCAGTGTAAACATTTTATTTCTGATTATTGTATGACATTTAAAGCCATGAACAATTTAGAACCCGGCTATTTAAAGAATCTACTGAAGTCCCCTACTCCTTGCCAACCGCTCAGAACAACAGGCATGAATAAACTGTTCATACCCATACACGGGACGTCATCATTACCTGGATCATTTGGAGAAAGCTCATCCTTGGACACACTTGAATCATGACTGATGATGCACCTGTTCAGTTCAGCATTTGCAGACAAATAACCCACCCATCCTCTACATCGGGCATAATACCAAATAAATTAATTTATTTTACAAATTCACTTTGACTCCATTGTGAGAAAATAAAAATAAAGGGAACACTAAAATACCACATCCTAGATATCACTGCATGAAATATTTCAGTCGCAAATCGTTATTCATTACATAGTAGAATGTGTTGAGAACGATAAAACATAAAAAATTATCAATGTAAATCAAAATGAATATCCAATGGAGGTCTGGAGTTGGAATGATACTCAAAATCAAAGTGGAAAATCAAATTACAGGCTGATCCAACTTCAGTGGAAATGCCTCAAGACAAGGAAATTATGTTCAGTTGTGTGTGTGTTGCCTCCATGTGCCTGTATGACCTCCCTACAATGCCTGGGCATGCTCCTGATGAGGTGGCGGTGGATGGTCTCCTGAGGGATCTCCTCCCAGACCTGGATTAAAGCATCCGCCAACTCCTGGATAGTCTGTGGTGCAACATTACGTTGGTGGATGGTGCGAGACATGATGTCCCAGATGTGTTCAATCGGATTCAGGTCTGGGGAACGGGCACATCAGTCCATAGCTTCAATGCCTTCATCTTGCAGGAATTGCTGACACACTCCAGCCACTTGAGGTCTGGCATTGTCCTGCATTAGGAGCAACCCAGGGCCAACCGCAACAGCATATGGTCTCACAAGGGGTCTGAGGATCTCATCTCGGTACCGAATGGCAGTCAGGCTACCTCTGGTGAGCACATGGAGGGCTGTGCGGCCGTCCAAATAAATGCACCTACACACCATTACTGACCCACTGCCAACCTGGTCATGCTGAAGGATGTTGCAGGCAGCAGATCGCTCTCCATGGCGTCTCCAGATTCTGTCACATCTGTCACATGTGCTTAGTGTGAACCTGCTTTCATCTGTGAAGAGTACAGGGCACTAGTGGCGAATTTGCCAATCATGGTGTTCTGTGGCAAATGACAAGCATCCTGCATGGTGTTGGGCTGTGAGCACAACCCCTATCTGTGGACGTCAGGCACTCAGACCATCCTCATGGAGTCGGCTCTAATCGTTTGTGCAGACACTTGCACATTTGTGGCCTGTTGGAGGTCATTTTACACGGTTCTGGCAATGCTCCTCCTGTTCCTCCTTGCACAAAGGCTGAGGTAATGGTCCTGCTCCGGCAAGTTGTTGCCCTCCTATGGCCCCCACCACATCTCTTGGTGTACTGGCCTGTCTCCTGGTAGCGCCTCCAGCCTCTGGACACTACACTGACAGACACAGCAAACCTTCTTGCCACAGCTCGCACTCATGTGCCATCCTGGATGAGCTGCACTACCTGAACTACTTGTGTCGGTTGTAGAGTATGTCTCATGCTATCACGAGTGTGAAAGCATAATCAATATTCAAAAGTGATCAAAACATCAGCCAGAAAGCATTGGTACTGAGATGTGGTCTGTGGTCCCCACCTGCAGAACCACTCCTTTATTGAGGGTGTCTTGATAATTGCCAACAAATTCCATCTGTTGTCTATTCCAGTTGCACAACGGAATGTGAAATTGATTGTCAAACAGTATTGTTTCCTAAGTGGACAGTTTGATTTCCCAGAAGTTTGGTTTACATGGAGTTATATTCTGTTTAAGTATTCCCTTTATTTTTTTGAGCAGTGTATATACTGTATGTTTATCAGAATGGGGCCCAGGATAAGCAACATATACCGGAATGGGGAACATGCATACCGGGATGGGGAACACAGTCGGGAAAATACCATAAGGATTTGATATACTGCAGATTTTGCTAATTTTCCCAAGTACAAAGAACGGAGAGATCTGTAATTTTTATTGTAGGCTCACTTCAACCTTGAGAAACAGAATCTAACAAAAACCAGGAAATCACATTGTATGGTTTTTAAATAATTAATTAGCATTTTATTGCATGAAATAAGTGTTTGGTCACCTACCAATTAGCATTCCAACCTTGCCACCATGGCCCAAACCAAAGAGCAGTCTAATGACACCAGGGAAAAATGTGTAGACGTAGGCTACTTTCACACTTCCGCCGGTACGGGGCCGTCGCAAACCGTCGGCCTGACGTACCGACGGATATTGTGCTAAATTTAGCACAACGTGGGCAGCGGATGCAGTTTTACAATGCATCCGCTGCCCATTGTGATGAGCGGGGAGGAGGGGGCGGAGTTCCGGCCGCGCATGTGCGGTCGGAAATGGCGGACACGTCGCACAAAAAAAGTTACATTGAACTTTTTTCGTGCATCGCGTCCGCCAAAACACGATGGATCCATTGCTAATACAAGTCTATGGGAAGAAAATGCATCCTGCAAGCACATTTGCAGGATCCGTTTTTTTGCCCATAAAGACGGATTGCGACAGAGAAAAAAAGACGGAAGTGTGAAAGTAGCCTCAGAACATGGGAAGGGCTACATGACAATAAGCAAGCAGCTTGGTGAGAAGGCAACTGTTGGCACAATTATTAGAAAATGGAAGAAACACAAGATGATTATCAATCTTCCTTGGCCTAGGGCTCCATGCAAGATCTTGTCTCGGAGGGTAAGGATGATTCTGAGAAAGGTCAGGAATCAGCCCAGAACTACAAGGAAGGACCTGATCAATGACCTAAAGAGAGCTGGGACCACAGTCTCAAACATTACCATTAGTAACACACTACACCATCATGGATTCAAATTCTGCAGGGCACGCAAGGTCCCCTTGCTCACGCTAGCACATGTCCAGACCCATTTGAAGGTCGCCAGTAACCATCTGATGATCCAGAGGAGGAATGAGAGAAGGTCATGTGGTCAGATGAGACCAAAATAGAACTGTTTGGTATCAAGTCCACTTGCCATATTTGGAGGAAGAAGGATGAGTAGTGTTGAGCATTCCGATGCTGCAAGTATCGGGTATCGGCCGATACTTGCTGTATCGGAATTTCCGATACCGAGATCCGATATTTTTGTGATATCGGGTATCGGTATCGAAACAACATTAATGTAAAAATGTGTAAAAGAAAGAATTAAAATAAAAAATATCGCTATACTCACCTGTCCGACGCAGCCGGGACTTCAGCGAAGGAACCGGCAGCGTTGTTTGTTTAAAATTCGCGCTTTTACTTGGTTACGTGAATTCCCGGCTTGTGATTGGTCAGGGCGGCCATGTTGCCGGGACGCGGACCAATCACAGCAAGCCGTGACGAAATTACGTCACGGCTTACTGTGATTGGTCCGCGTCCCGGCAACATGGCCGCCATTAACCAATCACAAGCCGTGACGTCACGGGAGGCTGGACTTGCGCACTTTTTAAAAAGCGCGCGTGTCCAGCCTCCAGTGACGTCCCGGCTTATGATTGGTCACGGCGCCATGTTGCCGAGACGCGGACCAATCACAGTAAGCCGTGACGAAATTACGTCACGGCTTGCTGTGATTGGTCCGCGTCCCGGCAACATGGACGCCATTAACCAATCACAAGCCGTGACGTCACGGGAGGCTGGACTTGCGCACTTTTTAAAAAGCGCGCGTGTCCAGCCTCCAGTGACGTCCCGGCTTATGATTGGTCACGGCGCCATGTTGCCGGGACGCGGACCAATCACAGTAAGCCGTGACGTAATTTCGTCACGGCTTGCTGTGATTGGTCCGCGTCCCGGCAACATGGCCGCCCTGACCAATCACAAGCCGGGAATTCACGTAACCAAGTAAAAGCGCGAATTTTAAACAAACAACGCTGCCGGTTCCCTCGCTGAAGTCCCGGCTGCGTCGGACAGGTGAGTATAGCGATATTTTTTATTTTAATTCTTTCTTTTACACATTTATATGGTTCCCAGGGCCTGAAGGAGAGTTTCCTCTCCTTCAGACCCTGGGAACCATCAGGGATACCGTCCGATACATGAGTCCCATTGACTTGTATTGGTATCGGGTATCGGTATCGGATTGGATCCGATACTTTGCCGGTATCGGCCGATACTTTCCGATACCGATACTTTCAAGTATCGGACGGTATCGCTCAACACTAAGGATGAGTACAACCCTAAGAACCCCGTCCCAACCGTGAAGCATGGTGAGTAAAGATCATACTTTGGGGGTGCTTTTCTGCAAAGGGGACAGGATGACTGCACCTTATAGAAAGGAGGATGAAGTCATGTATCACGAGATTTTGGAAATCTTTATGGAGGAGAGGGCCAAAATCCCTGCTGCAGTGTGTGCAAACTTGGTCAAGAACTACAGGAAACATCTGACCTCTGTAATTGCAAACAAGAGTTTCTGTACCAAATATTAAGTTCTGTTTTTCTATTGTATCAAATACCTAATTCATGAAATTAAATGCAAATTAACTCCTTTCTGCCAGCCGAAGGAATAGTACGTCAGCTGGCAGCATCCCCCGCTTTGAGGTGGGCTCTGGCGGTGAGCCCACCTCAAAGCCGCGACATGTCAGCTGTTTTCAACAGCTGATATATGCACGCAATAGGCGCGAACGGAATCGCTGTCCACCCGCGCCCACTAACTAGTTAAATGCCGCTGTCAAACTCTGACAGCGGCATTTAACAAGCACTGCAGGCCGCGCGGTCAGAAGTACGCGCACCGCTGACCACGTCACATCATTGGTGCATTGCCATCACAACCAGAGGTCTCCTTGAGACCTCTATGGTTGTTGATGGCAGACTGCTATGAGCGCTACCCTGTGGTCGGCGCTCATAGCAGGCCTGTAATTCTGCTGAATTGAGGTGATCTGTGCATAACCTCTATGTAGCAGAGGCGATCAAGTAGTGCATGCTTCTAGCCTCCCATGGAGGCTATTGAAGCATGCCAAAATTTTAAAAAAATTTGCTAAAAATATTAAAAAAATAAAAAAATATAACAGTTCAAATCACCCACCTTTCTCCCCAATCAAAATATAACAATAAAAAAAAATCAAACCTACACATACAGTTTTTGTATCGCCGCGTTCAGAATCGCCCGTTCTATTAATAAGAAAAAAGAATAACCTGATCGCTAAACGGTGTAGCGAGAAAAAAAAATCAAAAGTGGCGATCAAAAGAACGTATCTGCACAAAAGTGGTATCATGGTATAATGTAGAGCCGTAAAAATAAAAAATATTTTTTCACAAAAATGAACTGTTCACCCCTAATTTTTTAATTTCCCAAGGTTACCAGAAGAAATTTTAGCCCAAACGTTGTTGTGCAATTTGTCCTGAATACGCTGATACCCCATATGTGGGATTAAACCACTGTTTGGGTGCAATGCAGAGCTCGGAAGGGAAGGAGCGCCGTTTGACTTTTCAATGCAAAATTGGCTGGAATTGAGATGGGACGCCATGTTGCGTTGAGGAGCCCCTGATGTGCCTAAACATTGAAACCCCCCAAAAGTGACACCATTTTGGAAAGTAGACCCCCTAAGGAACTTATCTAGATGTGTGGTGAGCACTTTGACCCGACATTTGCTTCACAGAAGTTTATAATGTAGAGCCGTAAAAATAAAAAATAATATTTTTTCACAAAAATGAACGTTTTGCTCCCAATTTTTTATTTTCCCAAGGGTACCAGAAGAAATTGTACCCTGTTATGATGCGGTGACTTTGGAGCCACATGAAGCTTTCTCTGGAGTAGGTGGAAACTGTACTGACCGCAAACCCTGAACTAACACCGCAACTAGAAGTAGCCGTGGGGTGTGCCTAACAAACCCTAGACACCTCGACACAGCCGGAGGACTAAATACCCCTATAGATAGAAATAGGAATACTACCTTGCCTCAGAGCAGAACCCCAAAGGATAGGCAGCTCCCCACGAATATTGACTGTGAGTTGGAGAGGAAAGACATACGCAGACAGAAAACAGAATTCAGCAAAAGAGGCCACTCTAGATAAATAGGGAAAGATAGGGCAGAATACTAAGCGGTCAGTATTAAAACCCTTCCAAAAATATCCACAGCAGATAATACAAAAAGTTCCACAATCTAACTAAAGACATGGAATGTATATCTGCAACTCCTGAGAATCCAACAAGACTGAGAAAATACTGACACAATCTAAGCTGGAAAAAAAACAATGAATAGCACTGAATTATTAACCACACAGCATGTGTACCACAAAAACAAAACCAGACACTTATCTTTGCTGATTTGGAAGCAAGGCAGAAGGAACCAAAACAAGGACCAACACCTCCAAGAACCATGGACAACTGGCAAGGACTAATGAATCCTGCACGCCTAAATACCCCAGTCAGAACTGCAATCAGCAGATACACCTGACCAGGACTGCAACCCAGGGACAACTGCATTACCACCTACAACCACCAGAGGGAGCCCAAAAGCAGAATTCACAACAGTACCCCAAACGTTGTTGTGCAATTTGTCCTGAGTATACTGATATCCCATATGGGGGGGGTAAACCACTGTTTGGGTGCATGGCTGAGCTCGAAAGGGAAGGAGTGCCGTTTGACTTTTCAATGCAAAATTGGCTGGAATTGAGATGGGACGCCATCTTGTGTTGGGGAGCCTCTGATGTGCCTAAACATTGAAACTCCACAGAAGTGACACCATTTTGGAAAGTAGACCACCTAAGGATCTTATCTAGATGTGTTGTAAGAGCTTTGAACCCCCAAGTGTTTTTCACTACAGTTTATAACGCAGAGCCGTGAAAATAAAAATTGCTTTATTTTTCCACCAAAATAATTTTTTTGCCCCCAGTTTTGTATTTTCCCCAGGGTAACAGGAGAAATTAGACCTCAAAAGTTGTTGTGCAATTTGTCCAGAGTACACTGACACCCCATATGTGGGGGTAACCACCGTTTGGGTGCATGGCAGAGCTCGGAAGGGAAGGAGCGCCATTTGGAATGCAGACTTAGATGGATTGGTCTGCAGGCGTCACGTTGCATTTGCAGAGCCCCTGATGTACCTAAACAGTAGAAACCCCCCACAAGTGACCCCATATTGGAAACTAGACCTCCCAAGGAACTTATCTAGATGTGTTGTGAGAACTTTGAACCCCCAAGTGTTTCACTACAGTTAATAACGCAGAGCTGTGAAAATAAAAAATCATTTTTTTCCACAAAAATTATCTTTAACACCCAGTTTAGTATTTTCCCAAGGGTAACAAGAGAAATTGGTCACCAAAAGTTGTTGTCCAATTTGTCCTGAGTACGCTGATACCCAATATGTTGGGGTAAACCCCTGTTTGGGCGCACGGGAGAGCTCAGAAGGGAAGGAGCACTGTTTTACTTTTTCAACGCATAATTGGCTGGAATTGAGATTGCACGCCATGTCGCGTTTGGAAAGCTCTGATGTGCCAAAACAGTGAAAACCCTCACTTCTAACTGAAACCCTAACCCAAACACACCCCTGATCCCAACCACACCCCTAACCTCAACCCTAACCACACCCCTAACTCCAACACAACCCTAACCCTAATCCCAAACGTAAATGTAATCCAAACCCTAGCCCCAACCCTACCCTAGCCCCAACCCTAACCCTAGCCCTAACCCCAACCCTAGCCCTAACCCTAGCCCCAACCCTAACCCTAGCCCTAACCCAAATAGGAAAATGGAAATAAATACATTTTTTTAATTATTTTATTTTTCCCTAACTAAGGGGGTGATGAAGGGGGGTTTGATTTACTTTTATAGCGGGTCTTTTAGCCGACTTTTATGATTGGCAGCTGTCACAAACGAAAAGACGCTTTTTATTGCAAAATATATTTTTTGCGTTACCACCTTTTGAGAGCTATAATTTTTCCATATTTTGGTCCACAGAGTCATGTGAGGTCTTGTTTTCTGCGGGACGAGTTAACGTTTTTATTGGTAACATTTTTGATCACGTGACTTTTTTGATCGCTTTTTATTCCGATTTTTATGAGGCAGTATGACCAAAAACCAGCTATTCATGAATTTCTTTTGGGGGGGCATTTATACCGTTCCGCGTTTGGTAAAATGGATAAAGCAGTTTTATTCTTCGGGTCAGTACGATTACAGCGATACCTCATTTAGATTTGTTTTATGTTTTGGCGCTTTCATACGATAAAAACTATTTTATAGAAAAAAGAATTGTTTTTGCATCGCTTTATTCTGAGGACTATAACTTTTTTATTTTTTCACTGATGACGCTGTTAGGCGGCTCGTTTTTTGTGGGACAAGGTTAAGGTTTTCAGCGGTACCATGGTTAATGATATCTGTCTTTTTGATTGCGTGCTACTCCACTTTTTGTTCGGCGGTATGATAAGAAAGCGTTGTTTTTTGCCTCGTTATTTTTTTTACGGTGTTCACTGAAGGGGTTAACTAGTGGGACAGATTTATAGGTCGGGTCGTTACGGACGCGGCGATACTAAATATGTGTACTTGTATTGTCTTTTTTATGTAGATAGAGGAATGTATTTATGGGAACAATATATATTTTTTAATTTATTTAGGAATTTTTTTTTGGGAGGGTGGGAGTGGTGGGGTCAGCAGGTCGTTCAGAATGTGGACCCGGCCTGGTGGTGGCAGTGGACTGCCATTCAGGATCTGGAGGCGGCCTAGTGGTGGTGGCGGTGGACAACCGTGCAGGATTTGGAGGTGGCCTAGTGGTGGTGGACAGCCGTGCAAGATCGGGAGGTGGCCTAGTGCTGGTATAGGTGGATAGCCGTGCAGAAGCAGGACTCGGCATGGTGGTGGAGTGGCTTTCAGCAATACCCGGCATGGTGGTGGCGCTGTAGTGGTGTGCGGCAGGACTGGGCATGGTGATGGCCGTACAGTGGTATGCAGCAGAACTCTGTATTAAGTGTGTAATTTGTGGCACAGGTGGAAATACCACCTGTGGCTGCTGGAAGTACCGAGTCTGTTGCATGGCCTGAATGTAAGCATCATTGCATCACATTGAGCTGGAGTTCAGGCGTAAGGTGTTCCGACATGCCCTGCTCTATCTTATTTTTTTAAAAAATGGTGTGCTGTTCTCTGGAGGTCGGCTTCCAGACGGTTAAGGCGTTGGTTGACATCCTGGAAAAGTGTGTTAATATGGGTCAGACCACTTTCCAGTCTGTCTCCCAGCGCCTTCAAGCCATTCTAGAAGACCGAGCTCAAGTGAATAAACTCGGGCATGAATGACCTGTCTGAGGCCTTCTGCCGCTGGCGGGACACACTCCCTCCTCCCCCTTACTATCTCTTCCTGGCTGTGACCATGCACTGTTCCCACATGCTACCCCTTCACACACACTACTAAGTCTTTATTCTATGCCCACTCACACTTTTGTCCCCCCATACTGTTTCCTCACACTATTCCCCTCAATAGTCTCCTAACACATTTACCCTCTCACTCTGCCTCCTCATGCAATCCCCGACTCCCCATACTGTGTCCGCACCCATCCCATGAGCGTTGCTCCCCATACTGTGCTGCATAGATTTTTCCTTCGCCCCTATACTGTTTCCTCATACATGCCCCCTCTCCCCCTTGCTCCTCATATTGTGTCTTGAAATTGTGGCTGCTCCCCATTTTGTCTGCTCCTGCCCCTTCCTAAGGGGCAAAACATAAGATAAAACACAAAGTCCTTATATCTGAGGGGTTCACCTGCTCAGACCACCATATGTCTTCAGTTCCTCCTGGAGCTACGTCTGGAGACTCTCCTCTCCAAACACAACACAGAGAAAACAAACAGTGGCTGCACATTTAACTCCCCAGCCACTCCCTTGAGATGGAGCTATGGTGAGTAGGCGTCTGTCCCGCCCATCTCTCACCTACTCACCTTAAACCCAGATAGTGGCTGGTTAACCCCTTCAGCACATAGCTGGAGAGAAATGTATGGGGTTCAGATCACAGAGGAAAGCAATTTTTGTGACACATCTCCCCTTGCATACAGTGCCAGTGACCCTGTCACAACTTCCATACACAGTAAATACCACCATACCCAGAAAAAATCTCCCCCACACACAGTAAATACCCAACACTATATTTCCCCTTTCCTGCCGTTACATTTAATCTTCGGTGTCTTAATCTCCTCTGGAGCACTCACCACCAATGTGCACCCCTGCATTGCCGGTGTAATCACATGACCTGATCATGCTGCTGACGTCGCACTGACCCAGCGGTCAGAGCTTCAATTGTATTCTAGTCTGACAGAGCCAAGTACAATTGATCACTGGGAGCCGGAGTGCTGCACGTACTGTGAGTCGGCTGTCAGTTTGACAGCCGACTCAGAACTGCTGACTCCCAGTCCATGGGGCAGCAAAATGCAGACATTTCAGACCACCGCATTAGGTGGCTCGACTGTGCCACCTACTGGCTTCGCCCGCACCTGCCCCGACTCCTTCCCCCCTAGATACGCCTCTGCTAACAACCAATGAGATGTAAATTCTTATTATTTTCTTCTGGAATTAGAGTGGCAAGGCTGAGAAGTCCTAATGATGTTGGCTTGTTAGGAAGCTGTGAAGCAGAGACGTGACAGTTAAAGGGAACCTGTAACCCCGTTTTTTGAGTATGAGATAAAAATACCGTTAAATAGGGCCTGAGCTGTGCGTTACAATAGTGTATTTTGTGTACCCTGATTCCCCACCTATGCTGCCGAAATACTTTGCCAAAGTCGCCGTTTCCGCCTGTCAATCAGGCTGGTCAGGTCGGATGGGCGTGGTGACATCGCTGTTTCTTCCCACAGATCTTGCTTATTTTTCTGCTGGTGGTGTAGTGGTTTGCGCATGCCCAACTGCCGAATCCACAGCGCAGGTGAAGAAAAAAAGCGCGTCCTGCGCTATTCCCCTGGTTATCGGTGGGGGCGGCCATCTTTCTGAGGCCGCGCGTGCGCAGATGTAGCGGTCTGCTGCCCGGGGCTTCAGGAAAATGGCCGCGGGATGCTGCGCGTGCGCAGATGGGGATCACGGCAGCCATTTTCCTGAAGCCGAGATGCGAACTATATAGCAGAATTACTCACTTGCTATGAACACCGACCACTGGGTGATCTGGCACTGACAACCATAGAGGTCTCAAGGAGAACTCAGGTTGTCATGCCAACACACCGGTGACCCGCGATCACGTGGGCGGGTTTCCACCGCAATTGCCTGAAGCTCTTGTTAAATGTCGCTGTCAGAGATTGACAGCGGCATTTAACTGGTTAATAGCGGCGGGTAGATCTCAATTCCACCTGTGGCTATTGCGGGTACATTTCAGCTGTTCAAAACAGCTGACATGTCCTGGGAAAGATGTGGGCTCAGCACTGGAGCCCGCATCAAAGGGAGGGAGTTCAACATCGGCGTACTATTGCGCCCAATGTCGGAAAGGGGTTACATTTCCATCTCCAAAAAGCATGAAGTGCTCTAAAAATTTCCTGGTAGACGTCTGCGCTGACTTTGGTCTTGATAAAACACAGTGGACCTACACCAGCAGATGACATGGCTCCCCAAACCATCACTGATTGTGGAAACTTCATACTAGACCGCAAGCAGATTGGATTGTTTGTCTCTCCACTCTTCCTCCAGACTCTGGGACCTTGATTTCCAAGGTCTATTGTGAAGTATCCACAATTAGTGACGGATTCGGGAGCCATGTCATCTGCTGGTGTAGGTCCACTGTGTTTTATCAAGACCAAAGTCAGTGCAGCCGTCTACCGGGAAATTTTAGACCACTTCATGCTTCCCTCTGCTGACAAGCTTTTTGGAGATGGAAATTTCATTCTCCAGCAGGACTTGACACCTGTCCACACTGCCAAAATTACCAATACCTGGTTTACAAACAACAGTATCATTGTGCTAGATTGCCCAGCAAACTCATATGACCATAGCCCCAACAAAAATCTATGAGGTATTGTCAAGAAGATGATGAGACGCCAGACCCAACAATGCAGATGAGCTGAATCCTACTATCAAAGCAACCTGGGCTTCCATAACACCTCAGCAGTGCCACAGACTGATCACCTCCATGCCACTCCGCATTGATGCAGTAATTGATGCAATAGTAGCCCTGACCAAGTACTGAGTGCATTTACTGAACATACATTTCAGTAGGCCAACATTTTGGATTTTAAAATCGTTATTCAATCTGGTGTTATAAAGTATTCTAATTTATTGAGATAATTACTTTTGGGTTTTCATTGGCTGTACACCATAATCATCAACATTAACAGAAATAAACACTTGAAATCGATCACTCTGTTTGTAATGACTCTATATAATCTATGAAATTCACTGTTTGTATTGAAGAACTGAAATAAATTTACTTTGTGATGATATTCTAATTTTGTGAGATGCACCAGTATAGGAATACATATAAACAGCAAACACATGCATGTAATTTTATCAGCATCGTGGAATGCATGCTATATGTTATGATCCGGTGACCTAGGAGCGGCATGGAACTTTCTCAGGAGAAGTGGAATCTGTACTGACCGCAATCCCTGAACTTAACACCGCAACTAGAAGTAGCCGTGGAGTGTACCTAACAAACCTAGACACCTCGACACAGCCAGAGAACTACATACCCCTATAGATGGAAATGGGAAAACTAACTTGCCTCAGAGCAGACCCCCAAAGGATAGGCAGCCCCCCACAAATATTGACTGTGAATAGGAGAGAGAAAGACACACACAGGCAGAAAATAGATTTCAGCAAATGAGGCCACTCTAACTAGACAGGGAAAGACAGAACAGAATACTAAGCGGTCAGTATTAAAATACTTCAAAAATACCCACAGCAGAAAATTCAAAATGGTTCCACAAACTAACTAATAGTCATGGAATGTACATCTGCAACTCCTGAGAATCCAACAAGACTGTGAAAACACTGATACAATCAAAGCTGGACAAAAACACATTGAATAGTACAAAATCCTTAAGCACAGCAAGTGTGCAGAAAAGAAACCAAACACTTATCTTGCAGATTTGGCAGTAAGACAGAAGGAACCAGGCATGGACAAAACCTCCAAAAACAATTGACAACTGGCATGAACTGATGGGTCCTGCAAACCTAAATAGTCCAGTCAGGACTGCAATCAGTAGATTCACCTGACCAGGACTGCAAACCAGGAACCACTGCATTACCATCTACGACCACCGGAGGGAGCCAGAAAGCTGAATTCACAAAAGCTATACTGAATACTGAGTAAAAGCATTTTTTATGGTATCAGAGAAATATGTTATGAAATAACTCATGAGGTTTTTGTTCTGTTGGCTATATACAGCAGGTGAAATAAATTGAACACATCACCAATTTTCTAAGTAAATATATTTCTAAAGGTGCTATTGATATGAAATTCTCACTACATGTCAGTAACAACCCATCCAATCCACACAGGCAAAGAAATCAAACCATAGATGTCTATAAATTGTGTAATAATGAGAAATTACACTCGGAAAAGGTATTGAACATGCTTACTGAAAGTCAATTAATACTTTGTACAAAATCCTTTGTTGGTGATGACAGCTTCAAGATTCCTCCTATATGGAGTAACTAGTCGCATGCATTGCTCAGATGTGATTTTGGCCCATTCTTCCACGTAAACACTCTTCAAATACTGAAGGTCCCATCCATAAATTTTCTATTGGATTCAGGTCAGGTGATTGGCCGTGCCATTTTATTTTATTCTCTGAAACCAACTGAGTTTCCTTGGCTCTGTGTTTGGGATCATATCTTGCCTAAATGTCCTCTCTCTTTTGCCGGAGCTGTATGCTGAAAAATAATTATAAACACTAATCAAATTGGAATTAAATTTCATATTTGAAATACAAAAGGGCAATTTTTTTTTATTTTGAAAATTACTGTTAATCCTGTTAGGCGTGTTTAAACTAAAATGAACATGACGCCTACTTCTACCAATGCAATGCAATGTGGCAGCGACCACAAAAACGTAATTCTGATGTTTTGATTTTTTTCTCATTACACCTTTTAGCGATTGGTTTAATTCTTTTTTTATATTGATTGGCCGATTCTGAACGTGGCAATACCAAACATGTTTTTTTAAATTGTTTTATTTTTAATGGGGCAAAAGGGGGGTGATTTGAACTTGTGTGTATGTGTTTATATATATATATACAGTTAGGTCCAGAAATATTTGGACAGAGACAACATTTTTCTCATTTTGGTTATAGACATTACCACAATTTAATTTTAAACAAAACAATTCAGATGCAGTTGAAGTTCAGACTTTCAGCTTTCATTTGAGGGTATCCACATTAAAATTGGATGAAGGGTTTAGGAGTTTCAGCTCCTTAACCTGTGCCACCCTGTTTTTTCAAGGGACCAAAAGTAATTGGACAGATTCAATAATTTTAAATAAAATGTTCATTTCTAGTACTTGGTTGAAAACCCTTTGTTGGCAATGACTGCCTGAAGTCTTGAACTCATGGACATCACCAGACGCTGTGTTTCCTCCTTTTTGATGCTCTGCCAGGCCTTCACTGCGGTGGTTTTCAGTTGCTGTTTGTTTGTGGGCCTTTCTGTCTGAAGTTTAGTCTTTAACAAGTGAAATGCATGCTCAATTGGGTTGAGATCAGGTGACTGACTTGGCCATTCAAGAATATTCCACTTCTTTGCTTTAATAGACTCCTGGGTTGCTTTGGCTTCATGTTTTGGTCATTGTCCATCTGTAGTATGAAACGACGACCAATCAGTTTTGCTGCATTTGGCTGGATCTGAGCACACAGTATGGCTCTGAATACCTCAGAATTCATTTGGCTGCTTCTGTCCTGTGTCACATCATCAATAAACACTAGTCACCCAGTGCCACTGGCAGCCATGCATGGCCAAGCCATCACACTGCCTCCGCCGGGTTTTACAGATGATGTGGTATGCTTTGGATCATGAGCTGTACCAAGCCTTCGCCATACTTTTCTCTTTCCATCATTCTGGTAGAGGTTGATCTTGGTTTCATCTGTCCAAAGAATGTTCTTCCTGAACTGTGCTGGCTTTTTTAGATGTTTTTTAGCCAAGTCCAGTCTAGCCTTTTTATTCTTGACACTTATGAGTGGCTTGCACCGTGCAGTGAACCCTCTGTATTTACTTTCATGCCGTCTTCTCTTTATAGTAGATTTGGATATTGATGCGCCTACCTCCTGGAGAGTGTTCTTCACTTGGTTGGCTGTTGTGAAGGGGTTTCTCTTCACCATGGAGGTTATTCTGCGATCACCCACCACTGTTGTCTTCCGTGGGCGCCCAGGTCTTTTGGCATTCATGAGTTCACCAGTGCTTTCTTTCCTTCTCAGGATGTACCAAACTGTACATTTTGCCACTCCGAATATTGTAGCAATTTCTCGGATGGGTTTTTTCTCTGTTTTCACAGCTTAAGAATGGCTTGTTTCACCTTCATGGAGAGCACTTTTGACCGCATGTTTACTTCATAGGAAAACCTTCCAAATGCAAGCACCACACCTCAAATCAACTCCAGGCCTTTTATCTGCTTAGTTGAGAATGACATAATGAAGGGATTGCCCACACCTGTCCATGAAATAGCCTTGGAGTCAATTGTCCAATTACTTTTGGTCCCTTGAAAAAACAGGGTGGCACAGGTTAAGGAGCTGAAACTCCTAAACTCTTCATCCAATTTTAATATGGATACCCTCAAATGAAAGCTGAAAGTCTGAACTTCAACTGCATCTGAATTGTTTTGTTTAAAATTAAATTGTGGTAATGTCTATAACCAAAATGAGAAAAATGTTGTCTCTGTCCAAATATTTCTGGACCTAACTGTGTATGTATATATATATATATATATATATATATATATATATATATATATATATATATATATATATATTTATATGGATACACCTAAATAAAATGGCAATAGTTGGTGATATCAACTTCCTGTTTGTGGCACATTAGTGGATTGTTCGTCGTGGGCCAGTTGAATGGCCACCAAGGTCTCCTGATCTGACCCCCTTAGATTTTTATCTTTGGGGTCATCTGAAGGCAATTGCCTATGTTGTGAAGATACGAGATGTGCAGCATCTGAAACAACGGATACTGGAAGCCTGTGCTGGCATTTCTTCTGCGGTGTTGCTGTCAGTGTGTCAAGAGTGGGAGAAGAGGGTTGTATTGACAATCCAAGACAATGGGCAGCACTTTGAACACATTTTATAAGTGGTTATAAACTTGTAAATAACCCATGAAAGAAAAAAGTTACGTTAAAACCAAACACACCATTGTTTTTCTTGAGAAATTCTCAATAAGTTTGATGTGTCACATGACCCTCTTCCCATTGAAAAAAATAAAGTTGGATCCAAAATGGACGACTTCAAAATGGCCGCCATGGTCTCCACCCATCTTGAAAATTTTTCCCCCTCACACTGATGTGCTACAATCCCATTTTATTTAGGTGTATCCCTATAAATGGCCCACCCTGTACATATATATATATATATATATATATATATATATATATATATATATATATATATATATATACATATACACCCTGCTCCAAAAAAATAAAGGGAACACTTAAACAACAGAATATAACTCCAAGTAAATCAAATTTCTGTGAAATCAAACTGTGAAGGGACAAATTAAGAAAGATTCTCCATTTTGTGCTTTGACTCCATTTTCTTGTTGCTTAAAGATAAATTCTGTTATTTAATTAGGTAAAAGGTTACAGCTGCCATGAAGTAACTTTATCTTGTTGTTCACAAGCTTGTTATTCAACTAGGCTATGGTTCATAATTGGTATAAAGACCTTGAGTCTTCTGACTCGAGCCAGATAATAGATTCGGGGGTGTATTGCTATACAAGACTGAGGCTCCTGTTAATATGTGTTTTTCTATGCCAAGAAGATATGACCATATATGTAGTTTCCGGTTTTTCTGTATACTCATGGGTTAGGTTTTTCCTGCATTCTTATAGGTTAAGAACTGTGAGCGTGTTCTTATACTGATTGGTTGAAGTATAATTTCTATGACTATGAAAACCGATACACAATAAAACGGGGGCCAGAGATCTGCTCGATCCCCCATACAGAGACATATGTCATTTTCAGTTGCCGGCAACGCCCTGTAGATTCATTTGGAGATCACTGAGTTAACCATGAAGGATCACTTTAGATCCTCCCTCAACAGTTGGCGCCCGAAAACGTGGGGCCCCAAACAGGAATGCTTCTGCCCCCCAGAGGACAACAAGACAAAGGACCCTCGGACCGGACACAGGCACTGGAAAATTGGTACTGATCATCCCCCACACCACCACGGTAAGTTGGCAGTTATACTGTCCAGACTGACCGTTTGGTGTGGTTTTCCAGTGTTTGTTGCTGCAAAGAGGATCTGAGGTTTGTTTCCGATGGCGGGGTGATTCTTGGGTGGAATCATATAGAGGTGTAGTTCCATTGGGAGCCCAGTGCTCGAACCGTACCTCATAAGGGACGGACACCCCGGATTGACCAGTGATGTAATTCTCTTTATAGTCAAAATATCCTGAATTCCTGATCACTGTTAGAATCAGGCGCGGTGAGGTGATCGAAGATTGGGTACGATACGTAACTCAGGTATATATTGATATAAATATATCCAGAGGTGTCAGGAGGGAAAGTCTGAGACGCCCTCCTCCTTTCACTGTGTACCGCGTTTTTGGGTTGTCCCAGAGGAGGACAGGTAGACCCAGTGGAATAGACTATACGGCCGCTCTAGTACTATGCACGACTAAAGTAAGGATATTTAGCTCTAAAGGAGAATCAATTTCCATGGAAGTAAAAGAAGACTTTGAATTTGTGTTATGAATCTGATATTGTTAGCCCAAAGATGGGAAAAATATTCTCAATCATTGTTTTTTTTCTAAGGTGTTCTGGCATGTGAATTGTGTGATGAAGGTTTTGTAGAAATTAATTAAGTCTGAGAACTGCTGTATTCTGTTTCTGTGTGAAACCTTTCTAAAATACCCGATGGGAGGGGGGAGTCAAACAGCTGCATTATTGCTTTCTTTTGTGTTGAGGAATGCTGTGATTTTCTTATCTGTGCTGTGTCTCTGGTGTGGAGGGGGCACGTAGCTGCGTTCTAAGTTTCTCTATATTTTCTGTCACGCTGGGAGATTTGTGTTTAAACAATAGTACAATATTGTATTGAAGTAGAAATAAATATTGTAAGTTGGAATTTGAAAGTGAAATATAGTGCCTTGTTTTAGAAGGAAACTTGTAAGAGATTGTTTGATCAGTGTAACTGAAAAATTGGTAAAAAATTCACCTGCTTCAAGTTGAGTGGTTGATATATAGCAAATTGAGGATCAACAGAGGAAGTGAATTATGTTGAAAAAGGAAAGTTGTCTATTACTATGACAAAAAATGGATGTTTTGTGGTGCAAGAAGTAACTGAGAAAGTGACTGAGAATAATGTGTCGGGAAAGCAAACAATCAAAAATTTGGGACAGGGGGTCTCCCTGCTAGATAATATGGTCCCTCCCCAGGAAATTAAGCCTCTACTCCCGACTGTAAGCCCTATGCCCCTTAACCCCAAGGCACCAATATATTCTGGACTGCCGAGAAGTTCTATGGGCGTCTTATGGTAGTATTTAAAGATCTGGGATTCTCATTGTTAAATAAAGCCCATTCACACATTTTTGTGGCAGCTTTAATGTCCGGCCTTAAATCTGAATTGAAAGAGGTAATAATGTCAGTTAGACCTGATATCGAGACTTCCACTCAAGATGATGCATTAAAAGTAGTAAAAAAGGTTTTAAGAACTTACCCCGCTCTGCATCAGCAGGGAAATTAAAGGTTAAATCAGTGGCCGCAGTGATTCCTGCTCCAATCTTAGGGCCCCCCCCCCAGCTACAAGGACACAGCTGGTTCCTTATCATTGGCCCACATAATAGACTTCAGCTCCTGCCCTCCCCACCTTGCACAAATCCAATATCCTTTTTAACGCTATGTCTGGGAATCTCACTCCCCAGCCCCGCCATGTCAATTCTCAGACCAAGAGCTTGTTTTAATTGGAGTAGATGGCAGACCCAATAAATATACTCTCACAAAACCCATCCCTGTGGGACCTTTCCCTGAAGTCATGGCTCAGTTCGTAATCTCTCCCACATGTCCAGTAAATTTACTGGGGGCAGATTTATTACCACAGGTCCGCTCCAGAATACAATTCCAAGATGATGGTCAGATGGTACTTACGTTATATAACCCCTATGCAGATGAACACAATGAGATCTGTATCCTACATGCCCTTCCTACGGTTATGATGGCCCTAATAGGCCCAGATCCACCCCCAATAATGCCTGTAGAACCAGTAAAAGTGTTTTTCAAACCTGGTGCCCCTTTTCCCAAAGTCCATCAATACCCTTTGAAACATGATCAGGAGTGGGGCCTCAAGGGACAAATACAAATGTTACTCGATAATGGTGCCCTGGTACCCTGTGTTTCCCCATGTAACACGCCCTTGTTTCCAGTTAAGAAGAAGACCCCACCCGGCCAACCCCCTGTGTACTGGCTGGTACAAGATCTACGGGCAGTTAATGCAGTTACTGTTCTGGAAACTCCGGAGGTGCCTAATCCATATACTCTTTTGTCCCAGATACCTCAGGATGCTGTTTGGTTCACAGTAATCGACCTTGCCAATGCCTTCTTCAGCATTCCATTACACCCAGATTGCCAGTTCTGTTTGCATTCATTTATCAGGGATGGCAATTGACGTGGACAATTATGCCACAGGGGGCCCAAAAAAAAGTCAGTTTGCAAAAAATATGGGTGAGTGTCTTTTACCCAGGCAGTTAAATCACCCCTATGTTACGCTGTTTCAGTATGGGGCTGATCTTTTGTTGTGTGTACGAACAGAGCAGGAAGCCATTGCTGCCACTGTTGGCCTCCTCAAGTATCTGGCAGATCTGAACTGTCGGGTTTTGGTCTCGAAACTTCAGTTCTGCCTTGGTCAAGTGATATTTTTGGGTCACTGTCTCCTTCAGGGTGTCAGACACGTCACAAAAGAAAGAAAAATAGCCGTCAGCTCCCTTCCTTTCCCAAAAGATGAGACTGAACTCCAGCGTTTTCTTGGACTATGTACTTATTGTCGTCAGTGGATACCGGACATATCCTGCATAATGCAACCTCTCTACAATGCCCTGAAAGACGGTTCAAGATATGCTGATGATTTTGGCAGATTCCACACCGGATACGCTGTTACTACAGAAGACACCGTAGTGCACAGAGCTGCACTCCCTCCCTCCCTGTCAAAACAAGAAGTAGAACTTCAGGCTCTGTCTACTGCATGTGTTCTGGCCAGAGACAGGTAGGCTAATATATACACGGACTCACAGTATGCATTTGGTATTGCTTATGATTTCGGAGCCCTATGGGCCAATCGAGGGTTTATTACTACCGCCGGGACTCCAGTGAAGAATGCTGAAGCTGTTAAAACCCTCATGGACTCAATTAAATTACCTACCCAGGTGGACATTATCAAAGCTAAGGCGCACGGTTCTAGGAACAGTCCACAGACTGTTGGCAACGCCTTTGTGGATATGCAAGCAAAAGCTGCTGCTCTCCTACCCATTGAACTGACCATACCAACTATGGTGACCACACGCTCTCAGCATAAACAGTTACAAGAAACACTGACTCTACAGGAACTTGATGATCGACGAGAGACTGAGGTCTTCTGTCGGACCCCGAGAGACCGCTTAATGACGATGCAGAGAATGTCCCCAAAAGGAAGAAGTGAAACAGTGGAAGGCTGATGGAGCACGTATGAACATGGTCTCTGGAAAAAGGACCAACTTGTGTGTCTCCCTAAGCGGATGTACCCTGATATTGCCACGTGGGCACATGGGCCCACATATCGAGGAAAAAACAGGCCCTTGCCCTGGTACAAAAATTCTACTGGGCTCCGGTTATTTCTACAGTCCTGACAGCACTCAAACGTGCATGTAATATCTGTTAGACCTGCAATCCCGGTCAACTTCAACGTGTACCCCCAAATTATCTTGCTAAGGCTAGGTTCACATTGCGCTAGGTGAGTCCACCTAACGGACACGTTTTTAAGTACTGAAAACGCACTATAACGCACATACTAACGCGCCCATAGACTTGCATTGTCTGACGCATCGTGACTAGTGTTGAGCATTCCGATACCGCAAGTATCGGGTATCGGCCGATACTTGCGGTATCGGAATTCCGATACCGAGATCCGATATTTCTGCGATATCGGAAATCGGAATCGGAAGTCCCCACAGTGCTAAAATCACTATAATGTAAAGTGGGCGGTGCGTGGGCGGAGACTGCGTGTCTCTGTGCGGGCGGGGTCTGTGCGGGCCTGCCAGGGATCTCATTCTATGCGGCCGGCGCTGTATGCCCAGGCTTGATGCGGCATGCCGGTGCTTGATGCGGCGTGGGAGGGCTCTGCGGCATGCTGGGGGGTCTATGCGGCGTGCTGGGGATCTATGCGGCATGCTGGGGGGTCTATGCGGCGTGCGGGGGTCTCAGCGGCGTGCGGGGGTCTCTGCGGCGTGCTGGGGGGTCTCTGCGGCGTGCTGGGGGGTCTCTGCGGCGTGGGGGGGGTCTCTGCGGCATGGGGGGGTCTCAGCGGCGTGGGGGGGTCTCTGCGGCGTGGGGGGGGGTCTCTGCGGCGTGCGGGGGTCTCAGTGCGGGCATCGTCCGATGGGACTACAAGTGTGCCTGCTACACTGACAGTGATTGACACATTAGCCAATGATGGGACAGTAGTAGTCCCATCATCCGGCTAATGTGTTGAATGAAAAAAAAAAAAATACTCCATACATACATTCTACATACATACATACATATAGACATACAGTACATTCATACATGACATACATTACATTAAACATAGATTACATACTCACCTGTCATGATCTCTGCAGGCAGAGATCATAGCAAGCCTATAGAGGGACAAGCTCTCGGAAGATGGAACTATACTGACCATGAACTAAGCCTGCCGCGCAACTAGAAATAGCCAGGTAGCATTTCCTATTTATTGCTAGATGCCCAGCTCTGGCCTAAGACCTAAATAGCTAGCAGAGGGAAATATAAGACCTGGCTCACCTCTAGAGAAATATTCCAAAGAAGACAATAGCCCCCCACATATAATGACGGTGAGTTCAGATGAAACAACAAACGCAGCAGGAAAATAGTCTTAGCAAATTTGAGGTCCGCTTACTAGATAGCAGAAGACAGATAGTATACTTTCATGGTCAGCAGAAAAACACTAACAAAACACCATCCAGAGATTACCTTAAACTCTGGCATTAACTCATAACGCCAGAGTAGCAATCCCTGATCAACGAGAGCTTTCCAGACACAGTAACAAAACTTCAGCTGTGAACTGGAACAAATAGGCAAAACGAAACATGGACAAAAGTCCAACTTATCTAGTAGTTGTCAGAAGCAGGAACAAGCACTGAGAGGCATCAGATAACATTGTTGACCGGCAAGAAACCACCAGAGAAATGAGCTTAAATAGCGACACCCACTACTGATGGAACCAGGTGAAACAGGAAAGAGGATGACAAGTCCAATTCCACAAGCGGCCACCGGGGGAGCCCAGAATCCAAATTCACAACAGTACCCCCCCCTCAAGGAGGGGGCACCGAACCCTCACCAGATCCACCAGGGCGACCAGGATGAGCCCTATGGAAGGCACGAACAAGATCAGAAGCATGAACATCAGATGCATTGACCCAAGAATTATCCTCCTGGCCGTAACCCTTCCAGTTGACCAGATACTGGAGTCTCCGTCTGGAAACACGAGAGTCCAAAATTTTCTCCACAACGTACTCCAACTCACCCTCAACCAACACCGGAGCAGGAGGCTCAACTGAAGGTACAACAGGTACCTCATACCTGCGCAATAACGACCGATGAAAAACGTTATGAATGGAAAAGGACGCAGGGAGGTCCAAACGGAAAGAAACAGGATTAAGAATCTCCAATATTCTATAAGGGCCGATGAACCGAGGTTTAAACTTAGGAGAAGAGACCCTCATAGGGACAAAACGAGAAGACAACCACACCAAATCTCCAACACAAAGCCGAGAACCAACACGACGATGACGGTTGGCAAAACGCTGAGTCTTCTCCTGGGACAACTTCAAATTGTCCATAACCTGCCCCCAGATGTGATGCAATCTCTCCACCACCGCATCCACTCCAGGACAATCCGAGGATTCCACCTGACCGGAGGAAAATCGAGGGTGAAACCCCGAATTACAGAAAAACGGGGACACCAAGGTGGAAGAGCTGGCCCGATTATTGAGGGCGAACTCTGCCAATGGCAAAAAAGCAACCCAATCATCCTGATCAGCAGAGACAAAACACCTCAGATATGTCTCCAGGGTCTGATTAGTCCGCTCGGTCTGGCCATTAGTCTGAGGGTGAAAAGCAGATGAAAAAGACAAATCTATGCCCATCCTAGCACAGAATGCCCGCCAAAATCTAGACACAAATTGGGTACCTCTGTCAGAAACAATATTCTCAGGAATACCGTGCAATCGGACAACATTCTGAAAAAACAGAGGAACCAACTCAGAAGAAGAAGGCAACTTGGGCAGAGGAACCAAATGGACCATCTTAGAGAAACGGTCACAGACCACCCAGATGACAGACATCTTCTGGGAAACAGGCAGATCTGAAATAAAATCCATCGAGATGTGTGTCCAAGGCCTCTTAGGAATAGGCAAGGGCAACAGCAGTCCGCTAGCCCGAGAACTACAAGACTTGGCCCGAGCACAAATGTCACATGACTGCACAAAGACTCGCACATCTCGTGACAGGGAAGGCCACCAGAAGGATCTTGCCACCAAATCCCTGGTACCAAAAATTCCGGGATGACCTGCCAATGCAGAAGAATGTACCTCAGAGATGACTCTACTGGTCCAATCATCCGGAACAAACAGTCTATCAGGCGGACAACGATCCGGTCTATCCGCCTGAAACTCCTGCAAGGACCGCCGCAGATCAGGAGAAACGGCCGACAAAATTACTCCCTCCCTAAGGATACCTGTGGGTTCAGCATTACCAGGAGAGTCCGGGTCAAAACTCCTAGAAAGGGCATCTGCCTTAACATTCTTAGAACCCGGTAGGTATGACACCACAAAATTAAAGCGAGAAAAAAATAAAGACCAGCGCGCCTGTCTAGGATTCAGGCGCCTGGCAGTCTCAAGATAAATCAAATTTTTGTGGTCAGTCAATACCACCACCTGATGCTTAGCCCCCTCTAGCCAATGGCGCCACTCCTCAAACGCCCACTTCATGGCCAAAAGCTCCCTATTCCCAACATCATAATTCCGCTCTGCGGGCGAAAATTTGCGAGAAAAGAAGGCACAAGGCCTAATGACGGAGCAGTCGGAACCTTTCTGCGACAACACTGCCCCAGCTCCGATCTCCGAAGCGTCAACCTCAACCTGAAAAGGCAGATTCACATCAGGCTGACGTAACACAGGGGCAGAGGCAAAACGGTGCTTAAGCTCCTGAAAGGCCTCTACAGCATGAGGGGACCAATTAGCAACATCAGCACCATGTCTGGTCAAATCAGTCAGTGGTTTAACGACATCCGAAAAACCAGCAATAAATCGGCGGTAAAAGTTGGCAAAGCCCAAAAATCTCTGAAGACCCTTAAGAGAGGAGGGCTGAGTCCAGTCACAAATAGCTTGCACCTTGACGGGATCCATCTCAATGGAAGAGGGAGAAAAAAATATACCCCAAAAAGGAAATTTTCTGGACCCCAAAAACGCACTTAGACCCCTTCACACATAAAGAATTAGACCGCAGAACCTGAAAAACTCTCCTGACCTGCTGGACATGAGAGTCCCAGTCATCAGAAAAAATCAGAATATCATCCAGATATATTATCATAAACTTATCCAGAAAATCGCGGAAAATATCATGCATAAAAGACTGGAAAACTGAAGGGGCATTAGAAAGACCAAAAGGCATGACCAAATACTCAAAGTGGCCCTCGGGCGTATTAAATGCGGTCTTCCACTCATCCCCCTGCCTGATCCGCACCAAATTATACGCCCCACGAAGATCAATTTTAGAGAACCACTTAGCACCCTCTATACGAGCAAACAAATCAGTAAGCAATGGCAATGGGTATTGGTACTTAACAGTGATCTTATTCAGAAGCCGATAATCAATACATGGTCTCAAAGAGCCGTCCTTTTTTGAGACAAAGAAAAACCCAGCTCCCAAGGGAGAAGAAGATGGACGAATATGTCCCTTTTCCAAAGACTCCTTTATATATTCCCGCATAGCAGCATGTTCCGGCACAGACAGATTAAACAAACGACCCTTTGGATATTTGCAACCCGGTATCAAATCTATGGCACAATCGCACTCACGGTGCGGAGGTAACGACCCAAGCTTGGGTTCGTCAAAGACGTCTTGATAATCAGAGAGGAACTCAGGGACTTCAGAGGGAATGGACGACGAAATAGAAACCAAAGGTAAGTCCCCATGAATACCCTTACATCCCCAGCTCAACACAGACATTGCTCTCCAGTCCAAGACTGGATTGTGAGACTGCAACCATGGCAATCCCAGTACCAAATCGTCATGTAAATTATACAGCACCAGGAAACGAATAATCTCCTGGTGATCCGGATTGATACGCATGGTTACTTGTGTCCAGTATTGTGGTTTATTATTAGCCAATGGGGTGGAGTCAATCCCCTTCAGAGGAATAAGAGTCTCCAAAGGCTCTAAATCAAAACCACAACGATTGGCAAAGGACCAATCCATAAGACTCAGAGCGGCGCCAGAGTCAACATAGGCGTCCGTAGCAATGGATGACAAAGAGCAA
Source organism: Ranitomeya variabilis (assembly GCF_051348905.1). Lineage (NCBI taxonomy): Eukaryota > Metazoa > Chordata > Amphibia > Anura > Dendrobatidae > Ranitomeya > Ranitomeya variabilis. The sequence goes on along the minus strand of NC_135233.1, from coordinate 78,909,112 downwards.
ATCAGGGTTACAGACAAAATAAACTTAGACTGAATGGTGCCAATGGAAACAGACTTATCAAGCTTCTTTGTACGCCTAGAGCATGCTGATATAACATGAGTAGAATCCCCACAATAGAAGCACAATCCATTCTTCCGTCTAAAATTCTGTCGCTCGCTCCTGGACAGAATTCTATCACACTGCATACTTTCTGGCGTCTTTTCCATAGACACCGCCAGATGGTGCACAGGTTTGCGCTCCCGCAGACGCCTATCAATCTGAATAGCCATTGTCATGGACTCATTCAGACCTGCAGGCACAGGGAACCCCACCATAACATCCTTAACGGCATCAGAGAGACCTTCTCTGAAAGTTGCCGCCAAGGCGCACTCATTCCACTGAGTAAGCACAGACCATTTACGGAATTTTTGGCAGTAAACCTCAGCTTCGTCTTGCCCCTGAGATAGTGCCATCAAAGTTTTTTCTGCCTGAAGTTCCAAATGAGGTTCCTCATAAAGCAAGCCCAAGGCCAGAAAAAACGCATCCACATCGCGCAACGCAGGATCCCCTGCTGGCAATGAGAAGGCCCAATCTTGAGGGTCACCCCTGAGCAAGGAAATCACAATCCTAACCTGCTGAGCAGGGTCTCCAGCTGAACGAGACTTCAGGGACAAATAAAGCTTACAATTATTTCGGAAATTCTGGAAGCTAGCTCTATTCCCTGTGAAGAACTCCGGCAAAGGAATTCTCGGCTCAGATACTGGAGCATGTACCACAAAATCTTGTAAATTTTGTACTTTCGTGATGAGATTATTCAAACCCGCAGTTACACTCTGAAGATCCATTATTGTCAGGTGCACACAGAGCCATACAGAGATTAGGAGGAGAGAGAGAAAAAAAAACTGCAGCAAGGCAAACTGGAGGAAAAAAAAAAAAAAAAAATTCCAGCAGACTTCTTATAACTCTCCTTTCTCAACCTGGGTCTTTAACACTTTATTGGCCGGTCAAACTGTCATGATCTCTGCAGGCAGAGATCATAGCAAGCCTATAGAGGGACAAGCTCTCGGAAGATGGAACTATACTGACCATGAACTAAGCCTGCCGCGCAACTAGAAATAGCCAGGTAGCATTTCCTATTTATTGCTAGATGCCCAGCTCTGGCCTAAGACCTAAATAGCTAGCAGAGGGAAATATAAGACCTGGCTCACCTCTAGAGAAATATTCCAAAGAAGACAATAGCCCCCCACATATAATGACGGTGAGTTCAGATGAAACAACAAACGCAGCAGGAAAATAGTCTTAGCAAATTTGAGGTCCGCTTACTAGATAGCAGAAGACAGATAGTATACTTTCATGGTCAGCAGAAAAACACTAACAAAACACCATCCAGAGATTACCTTAAACTCTGGCATTAACTCATAACGCCAGAGTAGCAATCCCTGATCAACGAGAGCTTTCCAGACACAGTAACAAAACTTCAGCTGTGAACTGGAACAAATAGGCAAAACGAAACATGGACAAAAGTCCAACTTATCTAGTAGTTGTCAGAAGCAGGAACAAGCACTGAGAGGCATCAGATAACATTGTTGACCGGCAAGAAACCACCAGAGAAATGAGCTTAAATAGCGACACCCACTACTGATGGAACCAGGTGAAACAGGAAAGAGGATGACAAGTCCAATTCCACAAGCGGCCACCGGGGGAGCCCAGAATCCAAATTCACAACACTCACCATTACTTGTCATTTTGATCCCCGAAGCCAGTGTCATCTATAAAAAAATGTGAAAAAAACAAACAACCAATATACTCCCTGTCCGCAGAAATCCACGAGTGTCCCACGACGATCTCCCGTGGAGAGCAGCAGCATCAAATAATGCGACCGCTCTCTAGGGGCTCAGAAACACAATGACGGGAGGAAGGTATCCTTCCGCCACTGTATTCCTCCGCCGCTGTAAAAAAAAAGTCCCTAGTCTCACTTTATGGCATTGCTGTATGAGACATTTTCCCATGCAGCAATTATATAAAGTGACACTTTGAACTCAGGTAACCTCAGTGATGCACTGCAGGAGCCATTGTCTCCTGTCAGTGTGTCACTGAGGGTCCTATAGAGCAGTGACGTCACCCGATGTCACTGTTCTATAGGGGAGATCGTCGTGGGACACTCGTTATTAATTGGACTACGGCGGACAGGTAGTATGCGGTTTATTATTTTACGTTTTTTGCAGGCGCTGAAGTATGGTAAGTATGGTGAAATGAAGAATATTAAAATACTTTTTCCTAATGTGTGCATGTTTTATTAACCCTTTTCTTACTATTGGATTAATAATGGAGAGGCGTCTTATTGACGCCTCTCCATTATTAACCCGGCTTAATGTCACCTTACGATAGCAAGGTGACATTAACCCCTTATTACCCCATATCCCACCGCTACACGGGAGTGGGAAGAGAGGGGCTAAGTGCCGGAATTGGCGCATCTTACGGATGCGCCATTTCCGGGGCGGCTGCGGACTGGTATTTGTAGCTGGGGAGGGGCCAATATCCATGGCCCCTCTCTAGGCTATGAATATCAGCCCGCAGCTGTCTGCGTAGCCTTTCTGGCTATAAAATATAGGGGGACCCCACGTCATTTTTTTTGGGGGTCCCCCTATTTTAATAGCCAGTAAAGGCTACGCAGACAGCTGCGAGCTGATATTCATAGCAGGCTACAAATATTGGCCCCCGGCCGTCGGCTTTCCCCCTCTGGCGCAGAAAATTGCGCGGGAGCCCACGCCGTTTTTTTCCATTTTTTTTTTTTTTAAATTCAACGCTCATAAAGGCCTCTTTCACCCTTGCGTCAGTACGGGTCCGTCGCTATGCGTCGAGCCGACGTAACGACGCACGTTGTGAAATTTGTACACGACGTGGGCAGCGGATGCAGTTTTTCAACGCATCCACTGCCCATTCTGAAGTGCGGGGAGGAGGGGGCAGAGTTTCTGCTGCGCATGCGCGGTAGAAAATGGCAGACGCGACGGACAAAAAAACGTTCACTTGAACGTTTTTTCGTGCCGACGGTCCGCCAAAACTCGACAGATCCGTTGCAGAACGGACGCGACGTGTGGCCATTCGTCGCGATCCGTCGCTAATACAAGTCTATGGGGAAAAAAACGCATCCTGCGAGCACATTTGCAGGATCCGTTTTTTTCCGCCAGATCAGTTTTTTTAGTCGGATCCGTTTTTTTCCGCCAGATGTTTTTTTCCACCGGATCCGGTTTTTTCCACCAGATCCGGTTTTTTACATTGGATCCGTTTTTTTCCGCCAGATCTGTTTTTTTCCACCGGATCCGTTTTTTTCCACCAGATCCGTTTTTTTTCCGCCGGATCCGTTTTTTCCTGCCGGATCCATTTTTTTCCGCCAGATCCATTTTTTCTCATAGAGTTGTAATAGCGCCGGATTGCGCCTGATGGCCACACATTTCATCCGTTTTTTGCAGGATTCGTAAAAAAAAACTTTCCGCCGGACGGAAAACTCATAGGAACGTTTTTTGTCCGTTATTTTTCATGCATGTTTCCATTCAAATCATGCACATTTTCCGTTTATTTATTTTCCAAAAACCTCATCAAAACCTGCATCAAAACTAAACTGCATGAAAAACCGCACCAAAAACCTGCATCAAAAACAGCATCAAAAACCGCACTAAAAACCTGCAGCAAAAAAAGCACCAAAAACTGCATCAAAAACTGAACCAAAAACTACATCAAAAACCGCACCAAAAACATGCAGCAAAAAAGCACCAAAAACTGCATCAAAAACCGCATCAAAAACTGCACCAAAAACCGCACCAAAAACCTGCAGCAAAAAGCACCAAAAACTGCATCAAAACTGCATCAAAAACTGCACCAAAAACCTGCATCAAAAAAAGCACCAAAAACTGCATCAAAAACTGAACCAAAAACTACATCAAAAACCGCACCGGTTTCCGGATCTGGCGGAAAAAAACGGATCCTGCAAATGTGCTCGCAGGATGCATTTTTTTTCCCCATAGACTTGTATTAGCGACGGATCGCGACGAATGGCCACACGTCACGTCCGTTCGGCGTGGGCTCCCGCGCAATTTTCTGCGCCAGAGGGGGAAAGCCGACGGCCGGGGGCCAATATTTGTAGCCTGCTATGAATATCAGCTCGCAGCTGTCTGCGTAGCCTTTACTGGCTATTAAAATAGGGGGACCCCCCCAAAAAAATGACGTGGGGTCCCCCTATATTTTATAGCCAGAAAGGCTACGCAGACAGCTGCGGGCTGATATTCATAGCCTAGAGAGGGGCCATGGATATTGGCCCCTCCCCAGCTACAAATACCAGTCCGCAGCCGCCCCGGAAATGGCGCATCCGTAAGATGCGCCAATTCCGGCACTTAGCCCCTCTCTTCCCACTCCCGTGTAGCGGTGGGATATGGGGTAATAAGGGGTTAATGTCACCTTGCTATCATAAGGTGACATTAAGCCGGGTTAATAATGGAGAGGCGTCAATAAGACGCCTCTCCATTATTAATCCAATAGTAAGAAAAGGGTTAATAAAACATGCACACATTAGGAAAAAGTATTTTAATATTCTTCATTTCACCATACTTACCATACTTCAGCGCCTGCAAAAAACGTAAAATAATAAACCGCATACTACCTGTCCGCCGTAGTCCAATTAATAACGAGTGTCCCACGACGATCTCCCCTATAGAACAGTGACATCGGGTGACGTCACTGCTCTATAGGACCCTCAGTGACACACTGACAGGAGACAATGGCTCCTGCAGTGCATCACTGAGGTTACCTGAGTTCAAAGTGTCACTTTATATAATTGCTGCATGGGAAAATGTCTCATACAGCAATGCCATAAAGTGAGACTAGGGACTTTTTTTTTTACAGCGGCGGAGGAATACAGTGGCGGAAGGATACCTTCCTCCCGTCATTGTGTTTCTGAGCCCCTAGAGAGCGGTCGCATTATCTGATGCTGCTGCTCTCCACGGGAGATCGTCGTGGGACACTCGTGGATTTCTGCGGACAGGGAGTATATTGGTTGTTTGTTTTTTTCACATTTTTTATAGATGACACTGGCTTCGGGGATCAAAATGACAAGTAATGGTGAGTATGTAATCTATGTTTAATGTAATGTATGTCATGTATGAATGTACTGTATGTCTATATGTATGTATGTATGTAGAATGTATGTATGGAGTATTTTTTTTTTTTTTCATTCAACACATTAGCCGGATGATGGGACTACTACTGTCCCATCATTGGCTAATGTGTCAATCACTGTCAGTGTAGCAGGCATAGCCCGATGGGACTTGTAGTCCCATCGGACGATGCCCGCACTGAGACCCCCGCACGCCGCAGAGACCCCCCCCACGCCGCAGAGACCCCCCCCCCACGCCGCAGAGACCCCCCAGCACGCCGCAGAGACCCCCGCACGCCGCTGAGACCCCCGCACGCCGCATAGACCCCCCAGCACGCCGCATAGACCCCCCCAGCACGCCGCATAGACCCCCCAGCACGCCGCATAGACGCCCCAGAACGCCGCAGAGAGCCCCTCACGCCGCATAGATCCCCAGCACGCCGCATAGACGCCCCAGAACGCCGCAGAGAGCCCCTCACGCCGCATAGACCCCCCAGCACGCCGCTTAGACCCCCTCACGCCGCATAGACCCCCCCAGCATGCCGCAGAGCCCTCCCACGCCGCATCAAGCCCCGGCACGCCGCATCAAGCCTGGGCATACAGCGCCGGCCGCATAGAATGAGATCCCTGGCAGGCCCGCACAGACCCCGCCCGCACAGAGACACGCAGTCTCCGCCCACGCACCGCCCACACTCTCCCCCCCCTCCAGAACCCCATATAGAAGGACAGAAAGGGCTGATTTACCGTCCGATACTTGTGTCCCATTCACTTGTATTGGTATCGGGTATCGGTATCGGATTAGATCCGATACTTTGCCGGTATCGGCCGATACTTTCCGATACCGATACTTTCAAGTATCGGACGGTATCGCTCAACCCTAATCGTGACGCATGCCAAAATTGGCATGCGTTTGTCACATAACGTTTTTTTCTGACGGACCTTGGAACGCGGCTTGCAGCGTTTCCGGGTCCGGCCAAGCTAACGCAATACTAACGGAAGCATTAATTCTGCCATTGAAGGCTATAGCAAACGCAGCCAGACGCAAATCGTGAAACATTTCCAAATAGAACTATACGTTTTAATAGCGTTTGAGGGTGGTCCATGTGGTCATGTGACAGGAAACATGATTTCGGCCATTAATGTCCCTAGCACACATTTTTCCTGAGGCCTGCTGCACGTGAGAGAGAAAGTGTCTTGCAAGAGATCACAAGAAATGTAAGTACATTCGTATATATATATATATATATCTGTATACATCATGGGAGTCTGTATTGTCCATCGGATGTGTGTGCACTAAAAATGTCTTGCTTTGTTGCAGATGTCGGATAGTGAGGGAAGCAGCAGCAGCGTGTCTGCGGTTTTTTCTTCTCAATCGGTAGGCTTGCACTTTAAAAAACCACAAAAAGTTGTGAAACTCCAGTGTATTGAGCTAAGCACGTGTACAATCATGTTTTTATTGCAAATAGGAGTCTTTGGAGCCTGAGGCTGCTAGGTCCCCCCCAAAAAAACAGGCAAAACCCACAAAGGTACATGGCAGATATTTTTAGTTTTGCAGGCATAAATTTATTGATCCAAGAAATGTAATTTTTTTTTTCCATTTACATACACAATAGGTTGTGGCACACGGAGGACACAAGAGAAAGAAGGTTCCTCGCCATCTGTCGTCGCCACAACTGCCAGTGGTAAATATAAAACTAGAAATTTTCTATCCAATATTTATATACAATGTATCTGTTCACTTTCTATCTACTATATCTATAAACTATCTATCCACTATCTATCTCGCTCTCTCTATCTTTCGCTCTATCTATGTATCTATCTATGTATCTATTTATCTATGTATCTATCTATCTATGTATCTATCTATGTATCTATCTATCTATGTATCTATCTATGTATCTATCTTTCTATGTGTCTATCTATCTATCTATCTATCTATCTATCTATCTATCAATCAGTCTACCAATAAAGTGAAATTGAACCTTTCAACATTACGTTTTGTGTTTACATAGTCCAAGTCAGCGAGCCCAAAAAAAAGGATTGTGGTTGACGAAGAGCTGTTGACCATTCACAACGAGACACTGATCAACCTTGTGGAATCCAACCCCTCAATATGGGACCAAAGCGACAGCTCCCACCATGACATCGTGAAGAACCGCAAGTTGTGGGATAAAATTATCTGTCACTTCGATCCCCGATACATGGAGAAGTCGTCAACCTCAAAGAAAAAAATTGGTAAATATTGTTGATGTTAAATTGTCTACTATCTATCTCTCAACTCTCAACTATCGATACACTATTTCTTAAACTATTTCTCTATCATCTATCTAATAACTACTATCTATCAACTATCTATCTACTATCTATATATCAACTATCTTTCTATCTACTATCTATATATCAACGATCTTTCTATCTACTATCTATATATCAACTATCTTAACTAATAACTATACACAATTTTTAACTATCAATATAAGAAGTATCTATCTACTATTTATAGATCTTTTTTTTATTTTATTTTTTTTTATTTGAAGCCGATGTGGTCCATACCCCTTGGAAATCGATAAGGGATCGCTTTGTCCGTGACTACCGGAACAGTCAAAATGCAGCGAGCGGATCAGGTGCCAAACGGGTGACCCCGTATGTGCATTACGAGCAATTGCTCTTTCTGCAAAAAACAGTGTCTCAGCGCTCGTAAGAACAAATAGGTCTGTGTTCGAGACAAAATTGTTTAAAGAAAAATAATTTATTTTTTTGTTTGGGGTTACAGCACGATATGCAGTACCACCGCGCCTAGACAGGCAGAGGAACTGGCGCCATCGCCACTGCAACCAAGCCAGCAGACGGGCGCTGAAGATGTGTCTGGCATCAGCGAGCCACGATCTGTGGAGAGAAGCACTGTTGCTTCTGGTGTGAGTGCCCGGTTGCAATCACAGCGTGGACGCAAGCGAGCATCACAAAAAGATGAAGCTGATGCCATTATTGTCGATGGACTACAACGGGTTGAGGACATGTGTCGCAGTGAACTCAAAGACCTGAGGTGGGAAATTACCGACTTGCAATCCCGCGAGTCTGTATATTCTGCAAATGAGTGGAAGCTACTTTTTTTGTCCTATGTGCCTGTAGCACAAAATATCCCGGCACACAGAAACCTTTTGTTTGGGCAAAGACTGAATGACCTTCTTGAGGAATTTGTGAGCCCCCAGGAACCCGCTCCATCGAGAACAAGAAGCATAGACATGCCGGCCTACAACCCTCAATATAGAGGCCGGGGTGAAACGAACATGGAACATCAGAGACAAAGTAGCAGTCCATCATACAGTTGGGCAGACAATACGCCCGCGCAATACCAGAGTCTATAGTACTGCTCACTGTCCCCAGCCATGTGCAATTACTGCATTTCACGTTTTGTTGGTTAATTTTTTTTTTGCACCCAATGTCGTGTGTGTTTTTTTACATCCCTATGGGATATCATATGTTAAACATGTCTAGCAACAGTTTTTCATACAAATTCCGAAACTTTAGTAAACTGTTAAAAATTTAAGATTCTTGTATGACTTTAACTTTTAGCACAACATAATAACATGAATGCAACTTTTTAAAAGACATAAGGTTGTGGGAAATAAAACAAAACAAAAAAACCCACACATTTCAGCAAAACATCAGGACACAACTTCAGACTTTAAATAATTTTCACACGTGTGTGTCTTGCCATGGAACATGGCCTTCATGTGTGAAGTACTGTGCAAATTGATCACGAATCCTCATTATTTGAGCTGTAGACCGAACAACAGTAGATTCAATGCTAATGAGGTTCGACTCACATTCATCGGGGTCAACCACCTGGGGTTCATGTCTGGCAACAAAATTATGCAGACAGATGCATGCCTTCACAACACGGTCCACATTTTCTGGTTGCAGTTGCATGCAAGTTAGTAAAATTCGCCATTTTAATGTCAAAATCCCAAAGGCACACTCCACATAACGTCTTGCCCGGCTCAAGCGATAATTAAAAATGCGCCTGGTGGAGTTCAGACTACGGCTTGAGTACGGCTTGAGGAGATTTTGTCCAAGTTGGAACGCCTCATCCCCAAGGGCAAACTTGGGTCTTCGGTCCCCGGCAGAGGTCGTGATGAGGGTATGTGGAAATTGTTGCTGTACAAACATCTCCCCATGTTGGAGTCTCTGAAGACTCTGGAATCGTTAGTCCGGCCATACGCACCAATATCCACAGCTACAAAACGGTATCTTGCATCCGCAATAGCCATCAATATAATCGAAAAGTATTTCCTATAGTTATAGTAGAGGGATCCACTATGCGCTGGTTTCTGAATCCGAATGTGCTTGCCGTCCACGGCACCAATACAATTGGGGAAATTAGCCACATCCTCGAACTGTTGGGAAATCGCTAGCCACATTTCTGATGTCGGTTTTGGTAGCACAAGTGGTTGCAAGTTGTTCCAAATGGCATCACAAGTTTCCCGAACCAGTTGGCAAATTGTTGATTTCCCAAGTCTAAATTGATAATGCAGTGACGCAAAAGATTCTCCGGTAGCCAGATATCTGTCGGCATTCAAAAAGAAAAAAAATACAAAAAAATAGTTTAGGATTTTAAAGGACAACTGAAAGGCTACATACAATAGAATATACAATTGCTAAATGAACATTATGCCCCATGATACCTACATCAAGTGTTTGTCAATAGAATTATAAAAAAATGTATAATTACCTCACAGTCACTACTAAACGTTCCTCCACACAGATGCTTTCACGGAAAGTGCTGCGATGATGATGTATCTCATCTTTCACATGTGAGAGCAGAACATCAAAGGTCTCAATGGACATCCGTAGATAGCGTTGGAATTTGGAGGGATGATCCCGAAGCTGAACATACAGGGTGTGAAAGGCACCATATGTATTCCGCAAGAAATTCACTTCGTGGATCCAATAGCTCCTCTGCGAACTACGCTTTCTCTGCCGAAGTCGCAACCGCATCAAGCGAAATCGAACGAGCTCAGACACAAACATCTTGCTAGCAGAAGTTCACTCAATGCTTTCAAAATGGAGAGTGAGTCTGCACCCACACCCCGACGAGGACAAAAGGAGAAAAAAAAAAAAAAAAACGTTACCAACATGACTGCAAAGACCACAGCAAAGAAACTGGTGATAGAAGTTATATGCAGATATAGCGTTCCAGAAGTTGTCAAAAGTGACCAAGGCCCAGCCTTTTTTTCTCATGTGTATCAGGAGGTTCTGATAATGCTTGGATCCACTGTAGCCCTCCATACTATCCACAATCCAGTGGGAAAGTTGAGAGGCTGAACAGCACACTGAAGGGACAATTGACCAAAATGATGCAGGAGACTACGGCTCCATGGCCAGAGCTCCTACCCATTGTACTGTACCACATTTGCACTACCCCTAAGGCAAAATATGGCCTGTCCCCATATGAGATATTGTTTGGTGCTAGGCCCCCAGTTGCAAATTTCCAGTCTCAGTAGTTGTCAGAAGAAACTGACCGTGCTGTTCAATATGTTATTCAGCTTAGTAAAAACTAACACCCATGTTTTAGTTTTTTTCTTTCTTTCCAGATTCAGCAGAAACCGACACTTGTCACAATTTAAAGTCTGGTGATTTTGTGGCCGTGAAAAGCCATGTCAGAAAACACGGACTAGAACCCTTGTATGACGGTCCCTACCAAGTCCTCCTCATTACGTCAGTAAAGCTGGAAGGAAGGCCGATGTGGATCCACGTATCGCACTGCAAGCTGGTCAAACAGACTAGTAGCAAATAAGGGGACATAATGTTTTGTTTTTTTGTATTTCCATATAAAATTGGTAACCGCATGGGACAGCCTAAATTCCCCAATATCCTTGAATAATAAGTTTGTACAATATCATGAAAGATTAGTAGTACAGATGGGTATAGCCAATAAAATTGTCAGTTCTATTTTCATTTACCCTATGATTACACAAATGTGAGATAAATTGCTTAGGGCCACAGACTTTCTAGATGATCAAATTTGGGATATATTGGATATACCTAATACTACTGTTGCTGTCCAAAACCAACTTATCATAGTCACTAATCAACATACTGTAGTACTGCATTACTTAACAGCAGCACAGGGTGGTATGTGTCAGGTTATTGGACCCGCATGCTGTCATTATATAGATCCCAATAGCACTATGAAGTTAAAGTTAGAGGATATTCAAAGACTCAAGAGATTAAAGGGAACCTGTCACCACGTTTTTGGAAGATGGGATAAAAATAGCGTTAAATAGGGGCAGAGGTGGGCGTTACATTAGTGTGTTTGTTATGCGTTTATTACCCACCTAAGTTGCCGAAATACCTTTGCAAAGTCTCCGTTTTCGCCTGTCAATCAGGCTGGTCTGGTCAAAAGGGCGTGTTGTCTTCCCCCAGATTTTGCGTAGTTTTCCGTTGGTGGCGTAGTGGTGTGCGCATGCCCAAGGTCCCGAATCCTCTGCCAGGGGATTTAAAAGAGCGCGCTGTTCGTTATTTCATTGGTGATCGGTGGGCGCGGCCATCTTTCTTTGGCCGCGCGTGCGCAGAAGCGGCGCTCTGCTGGCCGCGGCTTCAGGAAAATGGCCGCGGGATGCCACGCGTGCGCAGATGGATATCGCGGCGGCCATTTTCCTGAAGCCGCGGCCAGCGATCACCAATGAAATAACGAACAGCGCGCTCTTTTAAATCCCCTGGCAGAGGATTCGGGACCTTGGGCATGCGCACACCACTACGCCACCAACGGAAAACTACGTTTAATACGCCCGAAGGTCATTTTGAGTACTTGGTAATGCCTTTTGGGCTCTCTAATGCTCCTTCAGTGTTTCAGTCCTTTATGCATGATATTTTCCGGAAGTATCTGGATAAATTTATGATCGTTTATCTGGACGATATTCTGTTTTTTTCTGATGACTGGGACTCGCATGTGGAGCAGGTCAGGATGGTGTTTCAGGTTTTGCGTGAGAATGCTTTGTTTGTTAAGGGCTCCAAGTGTCTCTTTGGAGTACAGAAGGTTCCCTTTTTGGGGTTTATTTTTTCCCCTTCTGCGGTGGAGATGGACCCAGTCAAGGTCCGAGCTATTCATGATTGGACTCAGCCCACGTCAGTTAAGAGTCTTCAGAAGTTCTTGGGTTTTGCTAACTTCTACCGTCGTTTTATTGCTAATTTTTCTAGCATTGTTAAACCTTTGACGGATATGACTAAGAAAGGTTCTGATGTTGCTAACTGGGCTCCTGCAGCCGTGGAGGCTTTCCAGGAGTTGAAGCGCCGGTTTACTTCGGCGCCAGTTTTGTGCCAGCCTGATGTCTCACTTCCCTTTCAGGTTGAAGTGGATGCTTCTGAGATTGGGGCAGGGGCCGTTTTGTCGCAGAGAGGCCCTGGTTGCTCTGCTATGAGACCTTGTGCCTTTTTCTCTAGGAAGTTTGCGCCTGCTGAGCGGAATTATGATGTTGGCAATCGGGAGTTGTTGGCCATGAAGTGGGCATTTGAGGAGTGGCGTCATTGGCTCGAGGGTGCTAAGCATCGTGTGGTGGTCTTGACTGATCACAAAAATTTGATGTATCTCGAGTCTGCTAAACGCCTGAATCCTAGACAGGCCCGCTGGTCATTGTTTTTCTCCCGTTTTGACTTTGTGGTCTCTTATTTACCAGGTTCAAAGAATGTGAAGGCTGATGCTCTTTCAAGGAGCTTTGTGCCTGACTCTCCGGGAGTCGCAGAGCCAGTTGGGATTCTTAAAGAAGGAGTTATCTTGTCAGCCATTTCTCCGGATTTGCGACGTGTGTTGCAGAGATTTCAGGCTGGTAGACCTGACTCTTGTCCACCTGACAGACTGTTTGTTCCTGATAAGTGGACTAGCAGAGTCATTTCCGAGGTTCATTCCTCGGTGTTGGCAGGGCATCCGGGAATTTTTGGCACCAGAGATCTGGTGGCTAGGTCCTTTTGGTGGCCTTCCTTGTCACGGGATGTGCGGTCGTTTGTGCAGTCCTGTGGGACTTGTGCTCGAGCTAAGCCTTGCTGTTCTCGTGCCAGCGGGTTGCTCTTGCCCTTGCCTGTCCCGAAGAGGCCTTGGACACACATTTCCATGGATTTCATTTCGGATCTCCCGGTGTCTCAGGGCATGTCTGTCATCTGGGTGGTATGTGATCGCTTTTCTAAGATGGTCCATTTGGTACCTTTGCCTAAGCTGCCTTCCTCTTACGATCTGGTTCCTGTGTTCTTTCAGAATGTGGTTCGTTTACACGGCATTCCTGAGAATATTGTGTCTGACAGAGGATCCCAGTTTGTTTCCAGGTTCTGGCGATCCTTTTGTGCTAGGATGGGCATTGATTTGTCGTTTTCGTCTGCCTTTCATCCTCAGACTAATGGACAAACGGAGCGAACTAATCAGACTCTGGAGGCTTATTTGAGGTGTTTTGTTTCTGCGGATCAGGATGATTGGGTGACCTTCTTGCTGTTGGCTGAATTTGCCCTTAATAATCGGGCTAGTTCCGCTACATTGGTTTCGCCATTTTTCTGCAACTCTGGCTTCCATCCTCGTTTTTCCTCGGGACATGTGGAGCCTTCTGACTGCCCTGGGGTAGATTCTGTGGTGGATAGGTTGTAGCGGATCTGGAATCATGTGGTGGACAACTTAAAGTTGTCACAGGAGAAGGCTCAGCGTTTTGCCAACCGCCGCCGCGGTGTGGGTCCCCGACTTCGTGTTGGGGATTTGGTATGGCTGTCTTCTCGATTTGTTCCTATGAAGGTCTCCTCTCCTAAATTTAAGCCTCGCTTCATCGGTCCTTACAAGATATTGGAAATCCTTAATCCGGTGTCCTTTTGCTTGGATCTTCCGGTGTCATTTGCCATTCACAACGTGTTCCATAGGTCTTTGTTGCGGCGGTACGTTGTACCTGTGGTTCCTTCTGTTGAGCCTCCTGCTCCGGTGTTGGTTGAGGGCGAGTTGGAGTACGTGGTGGAGAAGATCTTGGATTCTCGTCTCTCCAGGCGGAGGCTTCAGTATCTGGTCAAGTGGAAGGGCTATGGTCAGGAGGATAATTCCTGGGTGGTTGCCTCTGATGTGCATGCGGCCGATTTAGTTCGTGCCTTTCACGCTGCTCATCCTGATCGCCCTGGTGGTCTTGGTGAGGGTTCGGTGACCCCTCCTTAAGGGGGGGGTACTGTTGTGAATTAGACTTTTTGGCTCCCTCTTGTGGTCACTAGTGATATGACTCTGGGATTGTCTTTTTTCTGCTTGGCATTCACCTGGGCCGTTAGTCCAGGGGTGTCGCTATATTAACTTCCTGGATCCTTAGTCCTGTGCCTGGCATCGTTGTAATCAGAGCCTTCTGTTTGCTCCTGTCCGCTGGTCCTGGATTTTGCAAAATTAAGCTAAGTCTTGCATCTTGGTTATTTTGGTTATTTGCTTTGCTTCTATTTTTGTCCAGCTTGTACTAAATGTGATTTCTGACCTTGCTGGAAGCTCTAGGGGTGCTGGTGTTCTCCCCCCGGCCGTTAGACGGTTCGGGGGTTCTTGAATATCCAGCGTGGATATTTTAATAGGGTTTTTGCTGACCATATAAGTCATCTTACTATATTCTGCTATTAGCTAGTGGGCCTCTCTTTGCTAAATACCTAGCTCATTCTTATGTTTGTCTTTTCCTCTTACCTCACCGTTATTATTTGTTGGGGGCTTGTATCCAACTTTTGGGGTCTTTTCTCTGGAGGCAAAAAAGGTCTTTCTTTTCCCTTCTAGGGTTAGTTAGTTCTCCGGTTGGTGCGAGACGTCTAGAACCAACGTAGGCACGTTCCCCGGCTACTGTTTAGTTGTGGTGCTAGGATTAGATATATGGTCAGCCCAGTTACCACTGCCCTATGAGCTGGTTTTTAATGTTTGCAGACTTGGTATTTAATTCTGAGACCCTCTGCCATTGGGGTCATAACAGTTGTGCAAATGGAATAGACAACAGATGGAAATTATTGGCAATTATCAAGACACACTCAATAAAGGAGTGGTTCTGCAAGTGAGGACCACAGACCACATCTCAGTACCAATGCTTTCTGGATGATATTGTGGTCACTTTTGAATGTTGGCACTCGTGGTAGCATGAGACGGACTCTACAACCCACACAAGTGGCTCATGTAGTGGAGCTCATCAAGGATGGCACATCAATGAGAGCTGTGTCTGTCAGCATAGTGTCCAGAGGCTAGAGGTGCTACCAGGAGACAGGCCAGTACACCAGGAGACGTGGAGGGGCCGTAGGATGGCAACAACCCAGCAGCAGGACCGCTACCTCAGCCTTTGTGCAAGGAGGAACAGGAGGAGCACTGCCAGAGCCCTGCAAAATGACCTCCCGCAGGCCACAAATGTGCATGTGTCTGCACAAACGATTTGACAGAACTCTGAAACTAAAGCGGATAATGATCCTTTTTCTTTTTTTTATAGCAAAAGCCATTAATAATAAGTAATAAATTTACACAGTCATTTCTCTATATCTCTATGGCTAGGCTCACATTCAGGAGCAGACATACCAATGGTGCAACTTGCCCAGGACTCCAATATGTTAGTGGGCTCACTATCTCTTGAAAGCGGTTTCCTATTATTAATTATATTGCACTTAAGGTCATGAGCTAATAAATTTCATAGCTCACAATTAGGCCGGCGTCACACTCAGCGTATGAAAATACGGTCCGTTTTTTACGGCCATAATACGCAGACATGTTCCCAAAATAGTGATCCGTATGTCATCCGTAGGCAGGGTGTGGCAGCGTATTTTGCGCATGTCATCCTCCGTATGTAATCCGTATGGCATCCGTACTGCGATATTTTCTCACAGGCTTGCAAAATCATCATCTAATGGATTTTTGGGCTCAAATGTTCGTTAAAACATATATACAGTATCTCTCTCTATATATATATATATGTCATTGAGACACACATATATATATATATATATATATATATATATATATATATACTGTATTTATATTTAATTCAGCGCTAGATAGCATAAAAGCCAGTAATTCAATTGCCGGCTTTTGCTATCTTCTTCCCAAACCCGACATGATATGAAACATGGTTTACATACAGTAAACCATCTCATATCCCTTTTTTTGGCATATTACACACTACTAATGTTAGTAGTGTTTATGTGCAAAATTTGGGCGCTCTAGCTATTAAATTAAAGGGTTAAATCGTGGAAAAAATTGGCGTGGGCTCCCGCGCAATTTTCTCCTCCAGAGTGGTAAAGCCAGTGACTGAGGGCAGATATTAATAGCCTAGAGAGGGTCCATGGTTATTGGCTTCCCCTGGCTAAAAACATCTGCCCCCAGCCACCCCAGAAAAGGCACATTTGGAAGATGCGCCTATTCTGGCACTTGGCCACTCTCTTCCCACTCCTGTGTAGCTGTGGGATATGGGGTAATGAAGGGTTAATGTCACCTTGCTATTGTAAGGTGACATTAAGCCAGATTAATAATGGAGAGGCGTCAATTATGACACCTATCCATTATTAATCCAATAGTACGAAATGGTTAATAAAACACACACACATTATTAGAAAGTACTTTAATGAAATAAAGACACAGGGTGTTTTAATATTTTATTATACTCTTAATCCACCTGAAGACCCTCGTTCTGTAAAAAAGGAAAAATAAAAAAATCAACAATATCCCATACCTTCCGTCATTCTGGCACGTCCCACGATGTAAATCCATCTGAAGGGGTTAAATCATTTTACACCCAGGAGCTCTGCTAAAGCAGCTGTGCTTGTGGCTGTAAAAATACGGGGAATGAATGGAGTGCAGGGGAATGTCCTGTAGTTACCTTGAGTCGCGGTGATGCGCCCTCTGCTGGATGTCCTCATATGAACTCGAGCATGGGAACTTTTCCCAGGTTACAGTACAATGATTCTCTATGGCCCAGATAGGAGCTGGACCATAGAGAATCATTGTACCGTATGCAATCCGTATTTTCTGCACCTCTCATACGTCCGTAAAACTCGCTAGTGTGACGCCGGCCTAAGAGTGTACAGGGCCCTCTCCTTTTTGTGTTTGCCTTTGTTCACATTGGTATATCTGCACACGTATGGTGCGTAATCCAGGTAAGAAAAATAGTGGCACTCAATCCCAACTAAAGTGCTAACCTTTTATTGAAGCACGAAACTGCTAAGCCGTGCAGATGAAAATGCAGTTGTTCAATGCCATTTTGTATGCATACACGCATTCTCAAGGCCTCCTGTGAAGATCTAAAGTTGTGGGTTGTAATAATCACCTAGGCAGGTTAACAGTGCAAGTATTTTTTTTTCCATACATCCATGGTTTTACAACAAATTCAGGTAGATGGCCAAAATACAATGTCCTCAGTCCACAATATTCTCTCTCCGGGGCCGATAGTTCCTCTGCCCCCGTATCAGGCGATACTCACTGTCTCCCTTGTGGTTGGGCCACAGATTTTGTGTCTCCCACCAGTATGGTCTGTAGTCACAATCCAGGCTCCTCCAGATGACAAAAAACAGAACCGACGTCCATGTATCCAGGACCAAGAATCATTACAAAAGTTTGTGAAATTCAGATGACAAATCCATCAATCGTAGAAGGGAGATCCAGCCCAGCCACAAACCGATCTCCAAAACTCCACAGGCCATCCATCCACCTCAGCCGGGATCCTCTCGTTTCGAAGTCACTCCAACAAATGCATGACTAAAAATGTGGCATCTTTTCCTCCCTCCCGTTAAACATTTGCCTTTAGCTTAAAGAATGAAGCATATTCCATAAATCCATCACCTGGAACTGCATGTGAGACCCCTGTGATGATGGCTTGCTGTAGATAAGCCCCTGATGGAGGTGGCCGCAATTTATAGGCCAAAAATGGGGATCCTCTCCCTTCGAAGTCACTCCAACAACTGCATGACTAAAAATGTGGCATCTTTTCCTCCCTCCCGTTAAACATTTGCCTTTAGCTTAAAGAATGAAGCATATTCCATAAATCCATCACCTGGAACTGCATGTGAGATCCCTGTGATGATGGCTTGCTGTAGATAAGCCCCTGATGGCGGTGGCCGCAATTTATAGGCCAAAAATGGGGTGACAGATTCCCTTTAATAGAATGATTGCTTTACATTTACCTTTGGCAATCTTCTTTCTGGCCGTTGGTATACATAAGATCCAGCCTTCATGCCCTCCTCTGCTTGCTGTCACTGAATGGAAATATTGATTCCCATGGATAAACTGACGAGCAAGCAGATCACTAATAAAACAAAGCAAGTAAATATCTAATTAAACACAACCATATCGATGCAAGCGGTGCTTCCGTGCAACGAAACAGTAGTTTTCCACCACATAAATGGTATAGGTGAACTGAGGAGAAATTGCACAACAAAATGTATGGTTCATTTTCTCCTGTTATTCTTGTGAAAATGAAATATTTGGGGCTAAAACAACATTTTTCAGGGAAAAATTTGTTTTTTGATTTTCCCATAACACAGTAATTGTAATCTATCTGTATCCTACGCTTGTACTACACTCCTAACTGAATTCTTGTATTTTGTTCTTGCATATATATGTACCTGTATCTATACCTGTAGTGCGCCTTTCGGCAATTAAATACAAAATTAATCTTAGGCTGCTCTTTTATCTCGATTCACGAATCCCCGTGTCCGCACGCTTTTTTTGGTTATTATACGCTACCCGGGGTTGGTGTTGTGAATAGCACTTCTGTGAGTTCTGCCCTTGGACTCCCTCTGGTGGTTGCTAGTGGAACTGCGGATTGCAGCTGCTTTCACTGATTGCCCCTGTTGGCTCTATTTAATCTGGCTCTGGGCGTTAGTGGATGCCAGCTGTCAATGTTACAAGGGTGGATTCAGTTTGCTCTTGGATATTTCTCATGGCCTGTCCTGTTCAGCAAAAGATAAGTTGTTGCTAGTTTTTGTCCATTTCCTTGGACTTTATTTTTCCACTCATGTTATGTATTTTTGTCCAGCTTGTCATCATGATATTTTAGACTAGCTGGTAGCTCTGAGATGCAGGTTTGCCCCTCCACACCGTGAGTCGGTGTGGAGATCATTTTTGTAAAACTCTGTGTGGATTTCTAGGGTTTTGTACTGGCCGCACAGTATACTTTTCTATCTCTGTCTATCTAGATAGTACTGACCTCCTTTGCTAAACTCTGCTTCATTCCTATTGTATGTCTCTTCCTCTCCACTAACAGTCAATATATGTGGGAGCTATCTTTCCTTTGTGGGAATTTCTCTGAGGCAAGATAGCTTTCCTTTTCCTCTGATAGGGGTAGTTAGTTCTTAGGCTGTGACAAGATGCCTAGGCAGAGTTAGGAGCGTTCCACGGCTATTTCTAGTGTTTGGTGTTAGGATCAGGGATTGCGGTCAGTAAAGTTACCACCTTCTCAGAGCTTGTCCATTTTTGGTTTAACCATCAGGTCATTTCAGTGTCACTCCTTAACTATCAGGTCATTTCAGTATTGCTCCTAAACTATCAGGTCATTTCAGTGTTACTCTTAACCATCAGGTCAATTTAGTGTTGCGCCTTAATCACCAGGTCATAACAGTTTGGTTTCTGACCAGATATAAGCCTGTTGTTGGATGGGACTTATATGTAATGAGGAACTGGTGGCAGCATACCATACTGTGTTAATGTGGAACTCTGACAGTGATGGCCGGGAGGTTTACATATACATCTCCAACCTGGACTGATGATATATATTCCCCCTCACTGGGAGCTCCTCAATAACTCGTACCTATAAGGGAAGCCTCTCCGGCAACTATTTGCCCTCGGTGCAGTTCCATGACTGACCTGAGGTAAGTGGTGGTGTCAGAGAGCCGATCCCTGCTGGGTCATTCTCTCCCCTCCCCAGAGGTGAGTGAAGTCAACACACCCCTCCCCCTGTATGACCGTCACAGTATGGCTTAAGAAATATCAGTAACAAAGCTTCTCTTATGCTTTGCAATGTTAAACACGTACAGCACATGGATGTGCAGATGATACCATCTGTGCGCTGTACGTGGTTTACGCGGACCCATAGACTTGTATTGGCCCTCGTCATCCGTGCTGCTCCTAAAAATGGCACATGTTTCCATGTGGTTTGCATGGACACACACGGTATGTGCAAACACACTGATTTATGCAGCACCATAGATTATAATGGGTAAGTGCTGCATCTGTGAAAAAACCGGATGCCACACATAACAGAAACACAGTCATTTGAAGGGGCCTTAGGCAAACTCAAGCCTCGGATTTCAGTTTCAGTTCTGTGGGGAGCTCTGCAGGAGCAAATCTTTTTCCCCTACCGCTGAAAACATCAGCAATCAAGAAAAAAAAAGTACAAGTTTTCTGCATTTTTTTTTGTGGGCTGGGTCAAGAAAGTGTGGTAAACTATATTTTTCTGTATGTCTAAATAATAGCATGGAAAGTTGATTTTTTTTTTACTACATCTTTCCCATTTTAGTCCGTAGGTAGTTTCTCCCAATTGAGGCGGAAGGCACTGTACTAATGTGACCTTACACCAAATTGGCTAGTTCTGATACGAGTTTGTAGTTCAGCAGAGTATAAATTCTTATTACTCCTGTAGGAAATACTACGGTAATACATGGCTCCTTTGACATCACACCACGGCACTGTCTATCTCATGGAGATAAAAGGTGTGGTAACACATAATCCTCCAAGTGCACATTTCGTAAGCTACTAGCTGAAAATAGCTGCAACACTTGGAGACGTTACAGCTGTTCATTATTCAACCACAGTCTGAGAAAGAAGTAGTTTTATATGCCCAGGTTCTAATCGGACTACTAATAATCCTCAGAATGCCATGGAATGTCTGGCTTATCCCCCTTGCCTTGCGGCAAACAGATTTCTTTCCTAATAAGACCAAATCTGTGCACAATAGTTTTAATGTACGAAGAAATTGTATGAGGAAATTGCTGAGTGTTCAGCCTTCGTTTCCAGTTTACTGTGAACAGTGTGATACCAGATGAGTACAGAACGTTCCCACAAATTCAGGACTAAATTGTACTCTGGTTTTAGAGGGTAGAAGCAGGGGAGCACCAATCCTAATATGAAAATCAATTGCTTTACCAATGGTAAATTCTTGATGGTATTTGGGCCTCATTCACACAACTGTATGGCATCCGTTTTTTTTCATGGATATAACACCTGACCATTGTTATCTATAGCCTATTCACACCTGGTTTTTTTCTGTATCACGGATGAAAAGTGCTGGCATCAATGTACAGTCCGTGCCCCACACGTATTTAACATTGCAAAGGATAGCAGAATCTTTGTACTTTATTTATCCACTCTTGAAAAGAACTCATGGCATACTGTTGGTAAAAATGATGTAAGGTTTTACTCACTGAATTGTGGTTTTCATAAAATTGTCCAGTCAGGTTTATTAGCTTCATAAACCTTCTTAAGTTTAAGCAAACAAAAGATAGCAATCTCCAGCACAAAGTGTAAACAAACAGCCCATATAGCACTGCTGGTCCCTGCCTGCTCAGGTCAGTGTCTTAGCAAACACACACTGGAGGCCTCCACACCTCCAGTCACAGTCCATATGCCAAACAGCCTCCATTCTGTAGGCTGTTAACCACACCCAGAGGTTAGTTATGTGGGTAGCTAGACCCGCCTATCTCACAGCTACCTGTAACCCAGTCCCAGGTGCAACAAACGAACCTCTTAGTGCTTACATGCACTGGAGAAAGTACTCTGGGTTACATCACAGAGACAAACCATCTCTGCAACACATATATCCCATTGACTACACAACCATTAGCCACACTACATACCTCTCCCTTTGTCTAAAGCCTTGGGGCTTGGCACTTTCTACTACCAGACAAGACATTCTCAAGAGAGCATTACCATGTAGCTTCACTTCTCTATGCTCTACATGGAAGCTGAAATCTTGTAGGGCTAAGAACCAGCGGATGACCCTAGCATTTTTGCCCTTTGTTTCCCTCATCCTTCTGAGTAGGGCATTGTTATGATCCCAGTGGCAGAGGATCCAAAATCTGACCAGCTAAATACTAAACCATAGACCAGCTCTGGGAAGGTGGTAACTGGACTGACCGCATACCTGATCCTAACTACGCACAACTATAGGTAGCCGTGGAACGTGCCTAAAATCCTAGACGTCTCTTCACGGCCTGAGAAACTGACTACTCCTAAAGAGAAAGCAAGACCTCTCTTGCCTCAGAGAAATGATCCCAAAGATATAGAAAAGCCCCCCACAGATAATAACGGTGAGTTAAGGGGAAAGTACAAACACAGAGATGAATCAGATTCAGCAAAGGAGGCCCGCTAATACTAGATAGCAGAAAATAGAAAGGGGTCTATGCGGTCAGTGAAAAACCCTCTAAAAATCCACTCAGAAAATACGCGAGCCCTCACACCAACTAACGGTGTGAGGGGAGCAAGTCTGAACCCCAGAGCTACCAGCAAGCAGAAAATCACATGTTAGCAAGCTGGATTAAACTCATCATACACAGAACACATATTGAAAACTGATGAGCAAAAAACTGAAAAGCAAACTTAGCTTGTCTTGGAAAGACTGAGACCAAACGTAGTCAGATGAAATCAGAATAGGTCTGAACACATTGACAGCCGGCAACAAATGAAGTAGCAGCTGAGCTAAATAGAAAACCTCCCTGGTGGATAACGAGACAGCTGATCCTGCCACAAACAGGCAGGAAGATAAACAAACCACCAGAGGGAGCCCAAAGACAACACTCATACAATACCAGTTGTGACCACAAGAGGGAGCCTACTAACAGAGTTCACAACAGGGCATGGTCGGATACCAATCTAAACTTACGTCCTACCAGATAGTACCGTAATGTGTCCACCGCTCACTTTATGGCCAAGCACTCCTTCTCTATGACTGAATAATTACTCTCACATTTGCAGTATAAACAGGAAGGCTCTAACTTGCTTTTTTTGACAGTTGCCTCGGCCATGTCTGGATTTCCTCCACTTTACAGATTTGAGGTTTTATCTTGCCTGTACCAACTACATTTCCCAGGTACTTGGCTTCTTCTTTCCCCAAGGCACACTTCTGGGCTAAAGATAACAATATCGGTGAGGTATGCAGTGGCGTATTGCTTATGGGGTGCAAGGATTCTACCCATAGCTCTCTGGAAGGTCGCCAGGGCCCCCTGCAGTCCAAAAGGCATCCGGACATACTATAAGCATCCATCTGGCGTAGAAAAGCAGTCTTCTCCTTGGCTTCCTGTGCTATGGGGATCTACCAATAACCCTTCGTCAAATCCAAGGTGGTTAACTCAATGACGTGTGGCATGGGATATGCATCGAACTTGGAGACCTCGTTCAACTTTCGATAGTTGTTGCAGAACCTCCATTCACCATCGGGCTTTGGAGCCAGGACAATTGGACTCGACCAACCGCTCTTAGACTCCTCAATGACCCCGAGTTTTAACATACTCTCCACCTCCTTGGAGATCACTTCTTGACAGGCCTCCAGTATCTGATAAGTAGGGTTGAGCGACTTTCATTTTTTTAAGATCGAGTCTGGTTTTGTGAAACCCGATTTAGTCCAGAGTCAAGTCGAGTGAAGTCGGCCGATTATCGCTAAAAGTCGGGGATCGACCGAAACACGAAACCCAATGCAAGTCAATGGGGAAGCATAGCCGGCAGTGAGTGGAGGCCAGGAAAACACCTACAGTGCACATTTTACTGCCAAAAACATCCATTCTTGTTTTCTGAAGCTTGTCAATCTTAATTAACTTTATAACAATAGTTGGGCACTGGAAATTGGGGGTCATTTGGCAAAAGTTGTGGGGGTAGGGCTGGTTCAAGGTTTTAGTGGGCCCAGGAAACATGGACTACGTCATGGCGGTGGAGCAGGGAGAGGTAAGTATTTCAACGTTGCAAGTGCTGTGATCCTGAGCAAGCAGGGGGGGCCCACTCGTTCGCATTGGCACTGGCACAGGGCCCCTCAAAGTACGGCGGTGTGTTTGCATGGCGGGGGCGCCTCCCACCAGCAGCGACACTTTTGCGTACTCTGAGTGGCCCTGTGCCAGTGACGTCGCCAACGAGTATGCCCCCCCACCTGATGAAGGAACCTGCACTTTCATCTGCACCTTCCTCTTTGTCCCTGTGTAAGGTGGTATAATATGCGGGAAGGGGAACCTTACTTTCAGCAGGGTCAGATTCTGGCTGTGTAGAGTACAAGGGGAATGTAGTGGTCTAGGTCAATGTACCAGCAGACTCATCTAGCAGTGGCTGGGCAATGGGCAGGATGATGAGGAAACAGATATAGGGCCAAAGAATAAAGTAGGCTAAATGCAGATCAAAATTGGTAACAGGACTAAACAGGCGGCATTGCTTTGTTCAGTGGAGTAGCAAACCCAAGAGCAGCAGACACTGTTTCAAGGGCCTAACCACACTAGTAGGCCAAATGCAGTTTAATATCTGATAGTATAGGCCGAAAGCCAGAATGTGGAAGCTTAGCTTTGTTCAGTTGAGGACAACACCAGGGAGGGGCAGAAGCCGTTAGTAGGCCCTAACCACCATTTTGTTTTTTAAAAAACACTTAATGAGAGCCAGAAGGTTGAAGCTCAGCTTTATTCAGTTGAGGGCAACACCAGGCAGGGGCAGACACCGTTAGTAGGCCGGAACCACCAATGTGTTTAAAAACAGCAGTTAATCAGAGCCGGAAGGTAGAAGCTCAGCTTTATTCAGTTGAGGGCAACACCAGGGAGGGGCAGAAGCCGTTAGTAGGCCCTAACCACCATTTTGTTTTTTAAAAAACACTTAATGAGAGCCGGAAGGTAGAAGCTCAGCTTTATTCAGTTGAGGGCAACACCAGGGAGGGGCAGAAGCCGTTAGTAGGCCCTAACCACCATTTTGTTTTTTAAAAAACACTTAATGAGAGCCAGAAGGTTGAAGCTCAGCTTTATTCAGTTGAGGGCAACACCAGGCAGGGGCAGACACCGTTAGTAGGCCGGAACCACCAATGTGTTTAAAAACAGCAGTTAATCAGAGCCGGAAGGTAGAAGCTCAGCTTTATTCAGTTGAGGGCAACACCAGGGAGGGGCAGACACCGTTAGTAGGCCGGAACCACCAATGTGTTTAAAAACAGCAGTTAATCAGAGCCGGAAGGTAGAAGCTCAGCTTTATTCAGTTGAGGGCAACACCAGGGAGGGGCAGAAGCCGTTAGTAGGCCCTAACCACCATTTTGTTTTTTAAAAAACACTTAATGAGAGCCAGAAGGTTGAAGCTCAGCTTTATTCAGTTGAGGGCAACACCAGGCAGCGGCAGACACCGTTAGTAGGCCGGAACCACCAATGTGTTTAAAAACAGCAGTTAATCAGAGCCGGAAGGTAGAAGCTCAGCTTTATTCAGTTGAGGGCAACACCAGGGAGGGGCAGACACCGTTAGTAGGCCGGAACCACCAATGTGTTTAAAAACAGCAGTTAATCAGAGCCGGAAGGTAGAAGCT
The DNA here is from genome assembly GCF_051348905.1 of Ranitomeya variabilis. Classification (NCBI taxonomy): domain Eukaryota; kingdom Metazoa; phylum Chordata; class Amphibia; order Anura; family Dendrobatidae; genus Ranitomeya; species Ranitomeya variabilis. The sequence goes on along the minus strand of NC_135233.1, from coordinate 78,883,516 downwards.
CAGCTTTATTCAGTTGAGGGCAACACCAGGGAGGGGCAGAAGCCGTTAGTAGGCCCAAACCACCATTTTGTTTTTTAAAAAACACTTAATGAGAGCCAGAAGGTTGAAGCTCAGCTTTATTCAGTTGAGGGCAACACCAGGGAGGGGCAGAAGCCGTTAGTAGGCCCTAACCACCATTTTGTTTTTTAAAAAACACTTAATGAGAGCCAGAAGGTTGAAGCTCAGCTTTATTCAGTTGAGGGCAACACCAGGGAGGGGCAGAAGCCGTTAGTACGCCCTAACCACCATTTTGTTTTTTAAAAAACACTTAATGAGAGCCAGAAGGTTGAAGCTCAGCTTTATTCAGTTGAGGGCAACACCAGGGAGGGGCAGAAGCCGTTAGTAGGCCCTAACCACCATTTTGTTTTTTAAAAAACACTTAATGAGAGCCAGAAGGTTGAAGCTCAGCTTTATTCAGTTGAGGGCAACACCAGGGAGGGGCAGAAGCCGTTAGTAGGCCCTAACCACCATTTTGTTTTTAAAAAAACACTTAATGAGAGCCAGAAGGTTGAAGCTCAGCTTTATTCAGTTGAGGGCAACACCAGGCAGGGGCAGACACCGTTAGTAGGCCGGAACCACCAATGTGTTTAAAAACAGCAGTTAATCAGAGCCGGAAGGTAGAAGCTCAGCTTTATTCAGTTGAGGGCAACACCAGGGAGGGGCAGACACCGTTAGTAGGCCGGAACCACCAATGTGTTTAAAAACAGCAGTTAATCAGAGCCGGAAGGTAGAAGCTCAGCTTTATTCAGTTGAGGGCAACACCAGGGAGGGGCAGAAGCCGTTAGTAGGCCCTAACCACCATTTTGTTTTTTAAAAAACACTTAATGAGAGCCGGAAGGTAGAAGCTCAGCTTTATTCAGTTGAGGGCAACACCAGGGAGGGGCAGAAGCCGTTAGTAGGCCCTAACCACCATTTTGTTTTTTAAAAAACACTTAATGAGAGCCAGAAGGTTGAAGCTCAGCTTTATTCAGTTGAGGGCAACACCAGGCAGGGGCAGACACCGTTAGTAGGCCGGAACCACCAATGTGTTTAAAAACAGCAGTTAATCAGAGCCGGAAGGTAGAAGCTCAGCTTTATTCAGTTGAGGGCAACACCAGGGAGGGGCAGAAGCCGTTAGTAGGCCCTAACCACCATTTTGTTTTTTAAAAAACACTTAATGAGAGCCGGAAGGTAGAAGCTCAGCTTTATTCAGTTGAGGGCAACACCAGGGAGGGGCAGAAGCCGTTAGTAGGCCCTAACCACCATTTTGTTTTTTAAAAAACACTTAATGAGAGCCAGAAGGTTGAAGCTCAGCTTTATTCAGTTGAGGGCAACACCAGGGAGGGGCAGAAGCCGTTAGTAGGCCCTAACCACCATTTTGTTTTTTAAAAAACACTTAATGAGAGCCAGAAGGTTGAAGCTCAGCTTTATTCAGTTGAGGGCAACACCAGGCAGGGGCAGACACCGTTAGTAGGCCGGAACCACCAATGTGTTTAAAAACAGCAGTTAATCAGAGCCGGAAGGTAGAAGCTCAGCTTTATTCAGTTGAGGGCAACACCAGGGAGGGGCAGACACCGTTAGTAGGCCGGAACCACCAATGTGTTTAAAAACAGCAGTTAATCAGAGCCGGAAGGTAGAAGCTCAGCTTTATTCAGTTGAGGGCAACACCAGGGAGGGGCAGAAGCCGTTAGTAGGCCCTAACCACCATTTTGTTTTTTAAAAAACACTTAATGAGAGCCAGAAGGTTGAAGCTCAGCTTTATTCAGTTGAGGGCAACACCAGGCAGGGGCAGACACCGTTAGTAGGCCGGAACCACCAATGTGTTTAAAAACAGCAGTTAATCAGAGCCGGAAGGTAGAAGCTCAGCTTTATTCAGTTGAGGGCAACACCAGGGAGGGGCAGAAGCCGTTAGTAGGCCCTAACCACCATTTTGTTTTTTAAAAAACACTTAATGAGAGCCAGAAGGTTGAAGCTCAGCTTTATTCAGTTGAGGGCAACACCAGGGAGGGGCAGAAGCCGTTAGTAGGCCCTAACCACCATTTTGTTTTTTAAAAAACACTTAATGAGAGCCGGAAGGTAGAAGCTCAGCTTTATTCAGTTGAGGGCAACACCAGGGAGGGGCAGAAGCCGTTAGTAGGCCCTAACCACCATTTTGTTTTTTAAAAAACACTTAATGAGAGCCAGAAGGTTGAAGCTCAGCTTTATTCAGTTGAGGGCAACACCAGGGAGGGGCAGAAGCCGTTAGTAGGCCCTAACCACCATTTTGTTTTTTAAAAAACACTTAATGAGAGCCGGAAGGTAGAAGCTCAGCTTTATTCAGTTGAGGGCAACACCAGGGAGGGGCAGAAGCCGTTAGTAGGCCCTAACCACCATTTTGTTTTTTAAAAAACACTTAATGAGAGCCAGAAGGTTGAAGCTCAGCTTTATTCAGTTGAGGGCAACACCAGGCAGGGGCAGACACCGTTAGTAGGCCGGAACCACCAATGTGTTTAAAAACAGCAGTTAATCAGAGCCGGAAGGTAGAAGCTCAGCTTTATTCAGTTGAGGGCAACACCAGGGAGGGGCAGACACCGTTAGTAGGCCGGAACCACCAATGTGTTTAAAAACAGCAGTTAATCAGAGCCGGAAGGTAGAAGCTCAGCTTTATTCAGTTGAGGGCAACACCAGGGAGGGGCAGAAGCCGTTAGTAGGCCCTAACCACCATTTTGTTTTTTAAAAAACACTTAATGAGAGCCGGAAGGTAGAAGCTCAGCTTTATTCAGTTGAGGGCAACACCAGGGAGGGGCAGAAGCCGTTAGTAGGCCCTAACCACCATTTTGTTTTTTAAAAAACACTTAATGAGAGCCGGAAGGTAGAAGCTCAGCTTTATTCAGTTGAGGGCAACACCAGGGAGGGGCAGAAGCCGTTAGTAGGCCCTAACCACCATTTTGTTTTTTAAAAAACACTTAATGAGAGCCAGAAGGTTGAAGCTCAGCTTTATTCAGTTGAGGGCAACACCAGGCAGGGGCAGACACCGTTAGTAGGCCGGAACCACCAATGTGTTTAAAAACAGCAGTTAATCAGAGCCGGAAGGTAGAAGCTCAGCTTTATTCAGTTGAGGGCAACACCAGGGAGGGGCAGACACCGTTAGTAGGCCGGAACCACCAATGTGTTTAAAAACAGCAGTTAATCAGAGCCAGAAGGTAGAAGCTCAGCTTTATTCAGTTGAGGGCAACACCAGGGAGGGGCAGAAGCCGTTAGTAGGCCCTAAACACCATTTTGTTTTTTAAAAAACACTTAATGAGAGCCGGAAGGTAGAAGCTCAGCTTTATTCAGTTGAGGGCAACACCAGGGAGGGGCAGAAGCCGTTAGTAGGCCCTAACCACCATTTTGTTTTTTAAAAAACACTTAATGAGAGCCAGAAGGTTGAAGCTCAGCTTTATTCAGTTGAGGGCAACACCAGGCAGGGGCAGACACCGTTAGTAGGCCGGAACCACCAATGTGTTTAAAAACAGCAGTTAATCAGAGCCGGAAGGTAGAAGCTCAGCTTTATTCAGTTGAGGGCAACACCAGGGAGGGGCAGACACCGTTAGTAGGCCGGAACCACCAATGTGTTTAAAAACAGCAGTTAATCAGAGCCGGAAGGTAGAAGCTCAGCTTTATTCAGTTGAGGGCAACACCAGGGAGGGGCAGAAGCCGTTAGTAGGCCCTAACCACCATTTTGTTTTTTAAAAAACACTTAATGAGAGCCGGAAGGTAGAAGCTCAGCTTTATTCAGTTGAGGGCAACACCAGGGAGGGGCAGAAGCCGTTAGTAGGCCCTAACCACCATTTTGTTTTTTAAAAAACACTTAATGAGAGCCGGAAGGTAGAAGCTCAGCTTTATTCAGTTGAGGGCAACACCAGGGAGGGGCAGAAGCCGTTAGTAGGCCCTAACCACCATTTTGTTTTTTAAAAAACACTTAATGAGAGCCAGAAGGTTGAAGCTCAGCTTTATTCAGTTGAGGGCAACACCAGGGAGGGGCAGACACCGTTAGTAGGCCGGAACCACCAATGTGTTTAAAAACAGCAGTTAATCAGAGCCGGAAGGTAGAAGCTCAGCTTTATTCAGTTGAGGGCAACACCAGGGAGGGGCAGAAGCCGTTAGTAGGCCCTAACCACCATTTTGTTTTTTAAAAAACACTTAATGAGAGCCGGAAGGTAGAAGCTCAGCTTTATTCAGTTGAGGGCAACACCAGGGAGGGGCAGAAGCCGTTAGTAGGCCCTAACCACCATTTTGTTTTTTAAAAAACACTTAATGAGAGCCAGAAGGTAGAAGCTCAGCTTTATTCAGTTGAGGGCAACACCAGGGAGGGGCAGACACCGTTAGTAGGCCGGAACCACCAATGTGTTTAAAAACAGCAGTTAATCAGAGCCGGAAGGTAGAAGCTCAGCTTTATTCAGTTGAGGGCAACACCAGGGAGGGGCAGAAGCCGTTAGTAGGCCCTAACCACCATTTTGTTTTTTAAAAAACACTTAATGAGAGCCAGAAGGTTGAAGCTCAGCTTTATTCAGTTGAGGGCAACACCAGGGAGGGGCAGAAGCCGTTAGTAGGCCCTAACCACCATTTTGTTTTTTAAAAAACACTTAATGAGAGCCAGAAGGTTGAAGCTCAGCTTTATTCAGTTGAGGGCAACACCAGGCAGGGGCAGACACCGTTAGTAGGCCGGAACCACCAATGTGTTTAAAAACAGCAGTTAATCAGAGCCGGAAGGTAGAAGCTCAGCTTTATTCAGTTGAGGGCAACACCAGGGAGGGGCAGACACCGTTAGTAGGCCGGAACCACCAATGTGTTTAAAAACAGCAGTTAATCAGAGCCGGAAGGTAGAAGCTCAGCTTTATTCAGTTGAGGGCAACACCAGGGAGGGGCAGAAGCCGTTAGTAGGCCCTAACCACCATTTTGTTTTTTAAAAAACACTTAATGAGAGCCAGAAGGTTGAAGCTCAGCTTTATTCAGTTGAGGGCAACACCAGGCAGGGGCAGACACCGTTAGTAGGCCGGAACCACCAATGTGTTTAAAAACAGCAGTTAATCAGAGCCGGAAGGTAGAAGCTCAGCTTTATTCAGTTGAGGGCAACACCAGGGAGGGGCAGACACCGTTAGTAGGCCGGAACCACCAATGTGTTTAAAAACAGCAGTTAATCAGAGCCGGAAGGTAGAAGCTCAGCTTTATTCAGTTGAGGGCAACACCAGGGAGGGGCAGAAGCCGTTAGTAGGCCCTAACCACCATTTTGTTTTTTAAAAAACACTTAATGAGAGCCAGAAGGTTGAAGCTCAGCTTTATTCAGTTGAGGGCAACACCAGGCAGGGGCAGACACCGTTAGTAGGCCGGAACCACCAATGTGTTTAAAAACAGCAGTTAATCAGAGCCGGAAGGTAGAAGCTCAGCTTTATTCAGTTGAGGGCAACACCAGGGAGGGGCAGAAGCCGTTAGTAGGCCCTAACCACCATTTTGTTTTTTAAAAAACACTTAATGAGAGCCAGAAGGTTGAAGCTCAGCTTTATTCAGTTGAGGGCAACACCAGGGAGGGGCAGAAGCCGTTAGTAGGCCCTAACCACCATTTTGTTTTTTAAAAAACACTTAATGAGAGCCGGAAGGTAGAAGCTCAGCTTTATTCAGTTGAGGGCAACACCAGGGAGGGGCAGAAGCCGTTAGTAGGCCCTAACCACCATTTTGTTTTTTAAAAAACACTTAATGAGAGCCAGAAGGTTGAAGCTCAGCTTTATTCAGTTGAGGGCAACACCAGGGAGGGGCAGAAGCCGTTAGTAGGCCCTAACCACCATTTTGTTTTTTAAAAAACACTTAATGAGAGCCGGAAGGTAGAAGCTCAGCTTTATTCAGTTGAGGGCAACACCAGGGAGGGGCAGAAGCCGTTAGTAGGCCCTAACCACCATTTTGTTTTTTAAAAAACACTTAATGAGAGCCAGAAGGTTGAAGCTCAGCTTTATTCAGTTGAGGGCAACACCAGGCAGGGGCAGACACCGTTAGTAGGCCGGAACCACCAATGTGTTTAAAAACAGCAGTTAATCAGAGCCGGAAGGTAGAAGCTCAGCTTTATTCAGTTGAGGGCAACACCAGGGAGGGGCAGACACCGTTAGTAGGCCGGAACCACCAATGTGTTTAAAAACAGCAGTTAATCAGAGCCGGAAGGTAGAAGCTCAGCTTTATTCAGTTGAGGGCAACACCAGGGAGGGGCAGAAGCCGTTAGTAGGCCCTAACCACCATTTTGTTTTTTAAAAAACACTTAATGAGAGCCGGAAGGTAGAAGCTCAGCTTTATTCAGTTGAGGGCAACACCAGGGAGGGGCAGAAGCCGTTAGTAGGCCCTAACCACCATTTTGTTTTTTAAAAAACACTTAATGAGAGCCGGAAGGTAGAAGCTCAGCTTTATTCAGTTGAGGGCAACACCAGGGAGGGGCAGAAGCCGTTAGTAGGCCCTAACCACCATTTTGTTTTTTAAAAAACACTTAATGAGAGCCAGAAGGTTGAAGCTCAGCTTTATTCAGTTGAGGGCAACACCAGGCAGGGGCAGACACCGTTAGTAGGCCGGAACCACCAATGTGTTTAAAAACAGCAGTTAATCAGAGCCGGAAGGTAGAAGCTCAGCTTTATTCAGTTGAGGGCAACACCAGGGAGGGGCAGACACCGTTAGTAGGCCGGAACCACCAATGTGTTTAAAAACAGCAGTTAATCAGAGCCAGAAGGTAGAAGCTCAGCTTTATTCAGTTGAGGGCAACACCAGGGAGGGGCAGAAGCCGTTAGTAGGCCCTAACCACCATTTTGTTTTTTAAAAAACACTTAATGAGAGCCGGAAGGTAGAAGCTCAGCTTTATTCAGTTGAGGGCAACACCAGGGAGGGGCAGAAGCCGTTAGTAGGCCCTAACCACCATTTTGTTTTTTAAAAAACACTTAATGAGAGCCAGAAGGTTGAAGCTCAGCTTTATTCAGTTGAGGGCAACACCAGGCAGGGGCAGACACCGTTAGTAGGCCGGAACCACCAATGTGTTTAAAAACAGCAGTTAATCAGAGCCGGAAGGTAGAAGCTCAGCTTTATTCAGTTGAGGGCAACACCAGGGAGGGGCAGACACCGTTAGTAGGCCGGAACCACCAATGTGTTTAAAAACAGCAGTTAATCAGAGCCGGAAGGTAGAAGCTCAGCTTTATTCAGTTGAGGGCAACACCAGGGAGGGGCAGAAGCCGTTAGTAGGCCCTAACCACCATTTTGTTTTTTAAAAAACACTTAATGAGAGCCGGAAGGTAGAAGCTCAGCTTTATTCAGTTGAGGGCAACACCAGGGAGGGGCAGAAGCCGTTAGTAGGCCCTAACCACCATTTTGTTTTTTAAAAAACACTTAATGAGAGCCGGAAGGTAGAAGCTCAGCTTTATTCAGTTGAGGGCAACACCAGGGAGGGGCAGAAGCCGTTAGTAGGCCCTAACCACCATTTTGTTTTTTAAAAAACACTTAATGAGAGCCAGAAGGTTGAAGCTCAGCTTTATTCAGTTGAGGGCAACACCAGGGAGGGGCAGACACCGTTAGTAGGCCGGAACCACCAATGTGTTTAAAAACAGCAGTTAATCAGAGCCGGAAGGTAGAAGCTCAGCTTTATTCAGTTGAGGGCAACACCAGGGAGGGGCAGACACCGTTAGTAGGCCGGAACCACCAATGTGTTTAAAAACAGCAGTTAATCAGAGCCGGAAGGTAGAAGCTCAGCTTTATTCAGTTGAGGGCAACACCAGGGAGGGGCAGAAGCCGTTAGTAGGCCCTAACCACCATTTTGTTTTTTAAAAAACACTTAATGAGAGCCGGAAGGTAGAAGCTCAGCTTTATTCAGTTGAGGGCAACACCAGGGAGGGGCAGAAGCCGTTAGTAGGCCCTAACCACCATTTTGTTTTTTAAAAAACACTTAATGAGAGCCAGAAGGTTGAAGCTCAGCTTTATTCAGTTGAGGGCAACACCAGGGAGGGGCAGAAGCCGTTAGTAGGCCCTAACCACCATTTTGTTTTTTAAAAAACACTTAATGAGAGCCAGAAGGTTGAAGCTCAGCTTTATTCAGTTGAGGGCAACACCAGGCAGGGGCAGACACCGTTAGTAGGCCGGAACCACCAATGTGTTTAAAAACAGCAGTTAATCAGAGCCGGAAGGTAGAAGCTCAGCTTTATTCAGTTGAGGGCAACACCAGGGAGGGGCAGACACCGTTAGTAGGCCGGAACCACCAATGTGTTTAAAAACAGCAGTTAATCAGAGCCGGAAGGTAGAAGCTCAGCTTTATTCAGTTGAGGGCAACACCAGGGAGGGGCAGAAGCCGTTAGTAGGCCCTAACCACCATTTTGTTTTTTAAAAAACACTTAATAAGAGCCAGAAGGTTGAAGCTCAGCTTTATTCAGTTGAGGGCAACACCAGGCAGGGGCAGACACCGTTAGTAGGCCGGAACCACCAATGTGTTTAAAAACAGCAGTTAATCAGAGCCGGAAGGTAGAAGCTCAGCTTTATTCAGTTGAGGGCAACACCAGGGAGGGGCAGAAGCCGTTAGTAGGCCCTAACCACCATTTTGTTTTTTAAAAAACACTTAATGAGAGCCGGAAGGTAGAAGCTCAGCTTTATTCAGTTGAGGGCAACACCAGGGAGGGGCAGAAGCCGTTAGTAGGCCCTAACCACCATTTTGTTTTTTAAAAAACACTTAATGAGAGCCAGAAGGTTGAAGCTCAGCTTTATTCAGTTGAGGGCAACACCAGGGAGGGGCAGAAGCCGTTAGTAGGCCCTAACCACCATTTTGTTTTTTAAAAAACACTTAATGAGAGCCGGAAGGTAGAAGCTCAGCTTTATTCAGTTGAGGGCAACACCAGGGAGGGGCAGAAGCCGTTAGTAGGCCCTAACCACCATTTTGTATTTTAAAAAACACTTAATGAGAGCCAAAAGGTTGAAGCTCAGCTTTATTCAGTTGAGGGCAACACCAGGGAGGGGCAGAAGCCGTTAGTAGGCCCTAACCACCATTTTGTTTTTTAAAAAACACTTAATGAGAGCCGGAAGGTAGAAGCTCAGCTTTATTCAGTTGAGGGCAACACCAGGGAGGGGCAGAAGCCGTTAGTAGGCCCTAACCACCATTTTGTTTTTTAAAAAACACTTAATGAGAGCCAGAAGGTTGAAGCTCAGCTTTATTCAGTTGAGGGCAACACCAGGCAGGGGCAGACACCGTTAGTAGGCCGGAACCACCAATGTGTTTAAAAACAGCAGTTAATCAGAGCCGGAAGGTAGAAGCTCAGCTTTATTCAGTTGAGGGCAACACCAGGGAGGGGCAGACACCGTTAGTAGGCCGGAACCACCAATGTGTTTAAAAACAGCAGTTAATCAGAGCCGGAAGGTAGAAGCTCAGCTTTATTCAGTTGAGGGCAACACCAGGGAGGGGCAGAAGCCGTTAGTAGGCCCTAACCACCATTTTGTTTTTTAAAAAACACTTAATGAGAGCCGGAAGGTAGAAGCTCAGCTTTATTCAGTTGAGGGCAACACCAGGGAGGGGCAGAAGCCGTTAGTAGGCCCTAACCACCATTTTGTTTTTTAAAAAACACTTAATGAGAGCCGGAAGGTAGAAGCTCAGCTTTATTCAGTTGAGGGCAACACCAGGGAGGGGCAGAAGCCGTTAGTAGGCCCTAACCACCATTTTGTTTTTTAAAAAACACTTAATGAGAGCCAGAAGGTTGAAGCTCAGCTTTATTCAGTTGAGGGCAACACCAGGCAGGGGCAGACACCGTTAGTAGGCCGGAACCACCAATGTGTTTAAAAACAGCAGTTAATCAGAGCCGGAAGGTAGAAGCTCAGCTTTATTCAGTTGAGGGCAACACCAGGGAGGGGCAGACACCGTTAGTAGGCCGGAACCACCAATGTGTTTAAAAACAGCAGTTAATCAGAGCCAGAAGGTAGAAGCTCAGCTTTATTCAGTTGAGGGCAACACCAGGGAGGGGAAGAAGCCGTTAGTAGGCCCTAACCACCATTTTGTTTTTTAAAAAACACTTAATGAGAGCCGGAAGGTAGAAGCTCAGCTTTATTCAGTTGAGGGCAACACCAGGGAGGGGCAGAAGCCGTTAGTAGGCCCTAACCACCATTTTGTTTTTTAAAAAACACTTAATGAGAGCCAGAAGGTTGAAGCTCAGCTTTATTCAGTTGAGGGCAACACCAGGCAGGGGCAGACACCGTTAGTAGGCCGGAACCACCAATGTGTTTAAAAACAGCAGTTAATCAGAGCCGGAAGGTAGAAGCTCAGCTTTATTCAGTTGAGGGCAACACCAGGGAGGGGCAGACACCGTTAGTAGGCCGGAACCACCAATGTGTTTAAAAACAGCAGTTAATCAGAGCCGGAAGGTAGAAGCTCAGCTTTATTCAGTTGAGGGCAACACCAGGGAGGGGCAGAAGCCGTTAGTAGGCCCTAACCACCATTTTGTTTTTTAAAAAACACTTAATGAGAGCCGGAAGGTAGAAGCTCAGCTTTATTCAGTTGAGGGCAACACCAGGGAGGGGCAGAAGCCGTTAGTAGGCCCTAACCACCATTTTGTTTTTTAAAAAACACTTAATGAGAGCCGGAAGGTAGAAGCTCAGCTTTATTCAGTTGAGGGCAACACCAGGGAGGGGCAGAAGCCGTTAGTAGGCCCTAACCACCATTTTGTTTTTTAAAAAACACTTAATGAGAGCCGGAAGGTAGAAGCTCAGCTTTATTCAGTTGAGGGCAACACCAGGGAGGGGCAGAAGCCGTTAGTAGGCCCTAACCACCATTTTGTTTTTTAAAAAACACTTAATGAGAGCCAGAAGGTTGAAGCTCAGCTTTATTCAGTTGAGGGCAACACCAGGCAGGGGCAGACACCGTTAGTAGGCCGGAACCACCAATGTGTTTAAAAACAGCAGTTAATCAGAGCCGGAAGGTAGAAGCTCAGCTTTATTCAGTTGAGGGCAACACCAGGGAGGGGCAGACACCGTTAGTAGGCCGGAACCACCAATGTGTTTAAAAACAGCAGTTAATCAGAGCCGGAAGGTAGAAGCTCAGCTTTATTCAGTTGAGGGCAACACCAGGGAGGGGCAGAAGCCGTTAGTAGGCCCTAACCACCATTTTGTTTTTTAAAAAACACTTAATGAGAGCCGGAAGGTAGAAGCTCAGCTTTATTCAGTTGAGGGCAACACCAGGGAGGGGCAGAAGCCGTTAGTAGGCCCTAACCACCATTTTGTTTTTTAAAAAACACTTAATGAGAGCCGGAAGGTAGAAGCTCAGCTTTATTCAGTTGAGGGCAACACCAGGGAGGGGCAGAAGCCGTTAGTAGGCCCTAACCACCATTTTGTTTTTTAAAAAACACTTAATGAGAGCCAGAAGGTTGAAGCTCAGCTTTATTCAGTTGAGGGCAACACCAGGGAGGGGCAGAAGCCGTTAGTAGGCCCTAACCACCATTTTGTTTTTTAAAAAACACTTAATGAGAGCCAGAAGGTTGAAGCTCAGCTTTATTAAGTTGAGGGCAACACCAGGCAGGGGCAGACACCGTTAGTAGGCCGGAACCACCAATGTGTTTAAAAACAGCAGTTAATCAGAGCCGGAAGGTAGAAGCTCAGCTTTATTCAGTTGAGGACAACTTGAATTAGGGACTGCAGACAGACTTAGCAGGCTGTCCCCTGTGTGGACCATGCATCCAATACATTAACCCATTGAGCCACAAAGGACACGTAATCTTCCGTGGCCATGCCTACAGGTCCATGTGTCTGTTGTCAGGTGTACCTTTGTCAGTGTAGGCCTATTGGAAGGAGGGACCGCAGACAGGCTTCGAAGGCCTAACACAATAAAATGGGCTGGCTGTAGGCACTTTAAAATTGGTTCCAGGGGTACACGGGCAGCAGTGGTCTGGTCAGTGGAGGCCTAGTGGAAGGAGGGACCGCAGACAGGCTTCGAAGGCCTAACACAATAAAATGGGCTGGCTGTAGGCACTTTAAAATTGGTTCCAGGGGTACACGGGCAGCAGTGGTCTGGTCAGTGGAGGCCTAGTGGAAGGAGGGACCGCAGACAGGCTTCGAAGGCCTAACACAATAAAATGGGCTGGCTGTAGGCACTTTAAAATTGGTTCCAGGGGTACACGGGCAGCAGTGGTCTGGTCAGTGGAGGCCTAGTGGAAGGAGGGACCGCAGACAGGCTTCGAAGGCCTAACACAATAAAATGGGCTGGCTGTAGGCACTTTAAAATTGGTTCCAGGGGTACACGGGCAGCAGTGGTCTGGTCAGTGGAGGCCTAGTGGAAGGAGGGACCGCAGACAGGCTTCGAAGGCCTAACACAATAAAATGGGCTGGCTGTAGGCACTTTAAAATTGGTTCCAGGGGTACACGGGCAGCAGTGGTCTGGTCAGTGGAGGCCTAGTGGAAGGAGGGACCGCAGACAGGCTTCGAAGGCCTAACACAATAAAATGGGCTGGCTGTAGGCACTTTAAAATTGGTTCCAGGGGTACACGGGCAGCAGTGGTCTGGTCAGTGGAGGCCTAGTGGAAGGAGGGACCGCAGACAGGCTTCGAAGGCCTAACACAATAAAATGGGCTGGCTGTAGGCACTTTAAAATTGGTTCCAGGGGTACACGGGCAGCAGTGGTCTGGTCAGTGGAGGCCTAGTGGAAGGAGGGACCGCAGACAGGCTTCGAAGGCCTAAAATAACAAACAATAGGCTCATGTCAGTTTTACAGCGGTTACATGGATACACGGGCAGGCAGCTTGGTGGTGAGTGGAGGAGTATTTAAAGTAGGGACCGCAGACAGGCTATCAAAGGCCTAAAATAACAAACAATAGGCTCATGGCAGTTTTACAGCGGTTACATGGATACACAGGCAGCTTGGTGGTGAGTGGAGGAGTATTTAAAGTAGGGACCGCAGACAGGCTATCAAAGGCCTAAAATAACAAACAATAGGCTCATGGCAGTTTTACAGCGGTTACATGGATACACGGGCAGGCAGCTTGGTGGTGAGTGGAGGAGTATTTAAAGTAGGGACCGCAGACAGGCTATCAAAGGCCTAAAATAACAAACAATAGGCTCATGGCAGTTTTACAGCGGTTACATGGATACACGGGCAGGCAGCTTGGTGGTGAGTGGAGGAGTATTTAAAGTAGGGACCGCAGACAGGCTATCAAAGGCCTAAAATAACAAACAATAGGCTCATGGCAGTTTTACAGCGGTTACATGGATACACAGGCAGCTTGGTGGTGAGTGGAGGAGTATTTAAAGTAGGGACCGCAGACAGGCTATCAAAGGCCTAAAATAACAAACAATAGGCTCATGGCAGTTTTATAGCGGTTACATGGATACACAGTCAGCTTGGTGGTGAGTGGAGGAGTATTTAAAGTAGGGACCGCAGACAGGCTATCAAAGGCCTAAAATAACAAACAATAGGCTCATGGCAGCTTTACAGCGGTTACATGGATACACAGGCAGCTTGGTGGTGAGTGGAGGAGTAGTGCAAGGAGTGTCTGTCCCAGTACTCCCAAAATATAAATAGATGTTAATGTCTCGCAAAACAACCAAAACAAAAAAAAAGGTGGCATACTTAGGTACAGGGGTGGGCTCATCTACTGAGTTTCTGACATAGTAATTTGGCAGTAACTATTTAATGGTGCCAATATAGGACACAGACACAGACTACTTTAAGTTGCATCATAGATGTCTACAAATTTGTATTGTCAGTGCCAGACATTGAATGATGTCAGCGAATAGACTAAAGATTGGTGGAGCTGTGCGACATAATTTTGCACGTGGTAGAGCACATTTTGAGCTGGGGTAGGGGGGAACTCTCTTGAGGCCGGCGGGACCGCCCCAGGGCCCCTCATGTTACAACGGTGTGTCTGACGTTGGGTGCGCACCACCACCGCCAGAGACACTACATTGTACTATGAGGGACCCAGTAGCAATGCCGTCAACCAAAAGCGAGCACACCCACCTCTTCAGACAAACAGCAGTCTCACGGGTGCTTGCGCCAAGTCGCGATACCACGGCCCCGTGTGGGGAGTTTGGCCATTTAGGGAGGTGTAAACATGTCGTATGCTGTACAATCAGCTGCAGCAAATTAGACATTAGAAAAGTAATTCACAGGCAAGAGCTTTTCATAGGAAAGCTAGGTGTCGGCCGGGCAAGGTGGGGCAAAAGATTTCGAAATCCAGTTGTGGTTCATTTTAATGAATGTTAGATCGTCAACATTTTGGGTAGCCAGACGAGTCCTTTTTTCGGTTAATATTGAACCTGCAGCACTGAATACTCTTTCTGATAGGACACTTGCTGCCGGGCAAGCAAGCTCCTGCAATGCATATTCTGCCAATTCTGGCCAGGTGTCTAATTTGGAGGCCCAGTAATCAAATGGGAATGACGGTTGAGGGAGAACATCGATAAGGGATGAAAAATAGTTAGTAACCATACTGGACAAATGTTGTCTCCTGTCACTTTCAATTGATGCAGCAGTACCTGTCCTGTCTGCGGTCATAGCAAAATCACTCCACAACCTGGTCAGAAAACCCCTCTGTCCAACGCCACTTCTGATGTGTGCACCCCTAACACTCCTAGTCTGCTGCCCCCTGGAGCTCGTGTGAGAACGATCACATGCGCTGTGTGCTGGGAATGCCTGAAGCAAACGGTCAACAAGAGTTGATTGTTTGGTTGCTAATATTAGTTCCAAGTTCTCATGTGGCATAATATTTTGCAATTTGCCTTTATAGCGTGGATCAAGGAGGCAGGCCAACCAGTAATCGTCATCGTTCATCATTTTCGTAATGCGTGTGTCCCTTTTTAGTATACGTAAGGCATAATCCGCCATGTGGGCCAAAGTTCCAGTTGTCAAATCTCCGGTTGTGATTGGTTGAGGGGCAGTTGCAGGCAAATCTACGTCACTTGTGTCCCTCAAAAAACCAGAACCCGGCCGTGACACGCAACCAATTTCCTGTGCCCCCGGGAAAGGTTCCGCATTAAAAATATACTCATCCCCATCATCCTCCTCGTCCTCCGCCTCCACTTCGCCCGCTACCTCGTCCTGTACACTGCCCTGACCAGACAATGGCTGACTGTCATCAAGGCTTTCCTGTTGTGAATTTGGATTCTGGGCTCCCCCGGTGGCTACTGGTGGAATTGAACTTGTGACATCATCTTCCCTGTTCACCTGTTCTGATTAGATCTGGGTGTCGCTATATAACCTGGCTTCTCTGTTAGATGCTTGCCGGTCAACAATGTTATCAGAAGCCTCTCTGTGCTTGTTCCTGCTCCCAGACATCTACTAGATAAGTTGGACATTCGTCCATGTTTTGTTTTTGTATTTTGGTTCCAGTTCACAGCTGCAGTTTCGTTACTGTGTCTGGAAAGCTCTTGTTGATCAGGAATTGCCACTCTGGTATTATGAGTTAATGCCAGAGTCCTAAAGTAATTTCTGGATGTGTTTTGTTAGGGTTTTCTACTGACCATGAAAGTATGCTTTCTGTCTTCTGCTATCTAGAAAGCGGACCTCAAATTTGCTAAAACTATTTTCCTGCTGCGTTTGTTGTTTCATCTCATATCACCGCCAATATATGTGGGGGGCTTCTGTCTCCTTTTTGGGCATTTCTCTAGAGGTGAGTCAGGTCTTATATTTCCCTCTGCTAGCATTATTTAGTTCTCCGGCCGGCGCTGGGCATATAGGGATAAAAAGTAGGACATGCTACCTGGCTACTTCTAGATGATGCGGTAGGTTTAGTTCATGGTCAGTACAGTTACATCTTCCAAGAGCTTGTTCCTATTGAGGCTTATGCTAGTTCTCTGGCCATGGAGATCATGACAGTTTGACCGGCCCACTAAAGGGTTAAAATCCTTGGCTGAGAAAGGAGAGAAATAAGAAGTCTGCTGAGAATTTTTTTTTTTTTTTTTTTTTCTCTAGTTGTGAGTGTGCTCTTAATTGGATCACTTGCCAGTCTGTCTATGCTGCAGTCTTTCTTTTTTTTTTTCTCTCTCCTTCTAATCTTTGAATGGCTCTATGTTCACCTGTCTATAATGGATCTACAGAGTGTAACTGCAGGTTTGAATAATCTCGCCACGAAAGTACAAAGTTTGCAAGATTTTGTTGTTCATGCTCCGGTATCAGAGCCGAGAATTCCTTTGCCGGAATTCTTCTCAGGGAATAGATCTAGCTTTCAGAATTTTAGAAATAATTGTAAGTTATTTTGGTCCCTGAAATCTCGTTCTGCTGGAGACCCTGCACAGCAGGTTGGGATTGTGATTTCCTTGCTCCGCGGCGACCCTCAAGATTGGGCTTTTGCATTGGCACCAGGGGATCCTGCGTTGCGCAATGTGGATGCGTTTTTTCTGGCCTTGGGCTTGCTTTATGAGGAACCTCATTTGGAACTTCAGGCAGAAAAAACTTTGATGTCCCTATCGCAGGGGCAAGATGAAGCTGAAATTTACTGCCAAAGATTCCGTAAATGGTCTGTGCTTACTCAGTGGAATGAGTGCGCCTTGGCGGCTACTTTCAGAGAGGGTCTTTCTGATGCCATTAAGGATGTTATGGTGGGGTTCCCTGTGCCTGCAAGTCTGAATGAGTCCATGACAATGGCCATTCAGATCGATAGGCGTCTGCGGGAGCGCAAACCAGTGCACCATCTGGCGGTGTCCACTGAGAAGACGCCAGAAAACATGCAGTGTGATAGAATTCTGTCCAGAAGCGAGCGGCAGAATTTTAGACGGAAAAATGGGTTGTGCTTCTATTGTGGGGATTCTACTCATGTTATATCAGCATGCTCTAAGCGTACTAAAAAGCTTGATAAATCCGTTCCCATTGGCACTTTACAGTCTAAATTTATTTTGTCTGTGACCCTGATTTGCTCTTTGTCATCTATTACTACGGACGCCTATATCGACTCTGGCGCCGCGTTGAGTCTTATGGATTGGTCCTTTGCCAATCGTTGTGGGTATGATTTAGAGCCTTTGGAGACTCTTATTCCTCTGAAGGGGATTGACTCCACCCCATTGGCTAATAATAAACCACAATACTGGACACAAGTGACTATGTGTATTAATCCGGATCACCAGGAGACTATTCGTTTTCTGGTGCTGTATAATCTACATGATGATTTGGTGCTGGGATTGCCATGGCTGCAGTCTCACAACCCAGTCCTTGACTGGAGAGCTATGTCTGTGTTGAGCTGGGGATGTAAGGGGACTCATGGGGACGTACCTTTGGTGTCCATTTCATCATCTATTCCCTCTGAAATCCCTGAGTTCCTGTCTGATTATCGTGACGTCTTTGAAGAACCCAAGCTGGGTTCATTACCTCCGCACCGGGAGTGCGATTGTGCTATAGATTTAATTCCGGGTAGTAAATACCCAAAGGGTCGTTTATTTAATCTGTCTGTGCCTGAACATACTGCTATGCGAGAATATATAAAGGAGTCCTTGGAAAAGGGACATATTCGTCCATCGTCATCTCCCTTAGGAGCCGGTTTTTTCTTTGTGTCAAAAAAAGACGGCTCTTTGAGACCATGTATTGATTATCGGCTTTTGAATAAAATCACGGTTAAATATCAATACCCATTGCCGTTGCTGACTGATTTGTTTGCTCGCATAAAGGGGGCCAAGTGGTTCTCTAAGATTGATCTCCGTGGGGCGTATAATTTGGTGCGGATCAGGCAGGGGGATGAGTGGAAAACCGCATTTAATACGCCCGAGGGCCACTTTGAGTATTTGGTGATGCCTTTTGGTCTTTCTAATGCCCCTTCAGTCTTCCAGTCCTTTATGCATGATATTTTCCGCGATTTTTTGGATAAATTTATGATAGTGTATCTGGATGATATTCTGATTTTTTCGGATGACTGGGACTCTCATGTCCGGCAAGTTAAGAGGGTTTTTCAGGTTTTGCGGTCTAATTCTCTGTGTGTCAAGGGTTCTAAGTGCGTTTTTGGGGTTCAGAGAATTTCCTTTTTGGGATATATTTTTTCTCCCTCTTCCATTGAGATGGATCCTGTCAAGGTTCAAGCTATTTGTGATTGGACGCAGCCCTCTTCTCTTAAAAGTCTTCAGAAATTTTTGGGCTTTGCCAACTTTTATCGTCGATTTATTTCTGGTTTTTCGGATGTCGTTAAGCCATTGACCGATTTGACTAGACAGGGTGCTGATGTTGCTAATTGGTCCCCTGATGCTGTGGAGGCCTTTCAGGAGCTTAAGCGCCGTTTTTCTTCTGCCCCTGTGTTGCGTCAGCCTGATGTGACTCTTCCTTTTCAGGTTGAGGTCGACGCTTCTGAGATCGGGGCTGGGGCAGTGTTGTCGCAGAAAAGTTCTGACTGCGCCGTGATGAGGCCTTGTGCCTTCTTTTCCCGTAAATTTTCGCCCGCTGAGCGGAATTATGATGTTGGGAATCGGGAGCTTTTGGCCATGAAGTGGGCGTTTGAGGAGTGGCGCCATTGGCTCGAGGGGGCCAGACATCAGGTGGTGGTATTGACTGACCACAAAAATTTGATCTATCTTGAGACCGCCAGGCGCCTGAATCCTAGACAGGCGCGCTGGTCATTATTTTTCTCTCGGTTTAATTTTGTGGTATCGTACCTGCCGGGTTCTAAGAATGTTAAGGCGGATGCCCTTTCTAGGAGTTTTGAGCCTGATTCACCCGGCAACTCTGACCCCACAGGTATTCTTAAGGAGGGAGTTATCTTGTCAGCCGTTTTTCCAGACCTGCGGCGGGCCTTGCAGGAGTTTCAGGCGGATAGACCGGATCGTTGTCCGCCTGATAGGTTGTTTGTTCCTGATGATTGGACCAGTAGAGTCATCTCTGAGGTACATTCTTCTGCATTGGCAGGTCATCCTGGAATTTTTGGTAACAGGGATTTGGTGGCAAGATCCTTCTGGTGGCCTTCCCTGTCACGAGATGTGCGAGGCTTTGTGCAGTCTTGTGACGTTTGTGCTCGGGCCAAGCCTTGTTGTTCTCGGGCTAGTGGATTATTGTTGCCCTTGCCTATTCCTAAGAGGCCTTGGACACACATCTCGATGGATTTTATTTCGGATCTGCCTGTTTCTCAGAAGATGTCTGTCATCTGGGTGGTGTGTGACCGTTTTTCTAAGATGGTCCATTTGGTTCCCCTGCCCAAATTGCCTTCTTCTTCCGAGTTGGTACCCCTGTTTTTTCAAAATGTTGTTCGTTTGCATGGTATTCCTGAGAATATCGTTTCTGACAGAGGAACCCAATTTGTGTCTAGATTTTGGCGGGCATTCTGTGCTAGGATGGGCATAGATTTGTCTTTTTCGTCTGCTTTTCACCCTCAGACTAATGGCCAGACCGAGCGGACTAATCAGACCCTGGAGACATATCTGAGGTGTTTTGTGTCTGCTGACCAGGATGATTGGGTTGCTTTTTTGCCATTGGCGGAGTTCGCCCTCAATAATCGGGCCAGCTCTGCCACTTTGGTGTCCCCGTTTTTCTGTAATTCGGGGTTCCACCCTCGATTTTCCTCCGGTCAGATGGAATCCTCGGATTGTCCTGGAGTGGATGCGGTGGTGGAGAGATTGCATCATATCTGGGGGCAGGTGATGGACAATTTAAAGTTGTCCCAGGAGAAGACTCAGCTTTTTGCCAACCGTCACCGTCGTGTTGGTCCTCGGCTTTGTGTTGGAGATTTGGTGTGGTTGTCTTCTCGTTTTGTCCCTATGAGGGTCTCATCTCCTAAGTTTAAGCCTCGGTTCATCGGTCCGTATAAAATATTGGAGATTCTTAACCCTGTTTCCTTCCGTTTGGACCTCCCTGCATCCTTTTCTATTCATAACGTTTTTCATCGGTCGTTATTGCGCAGGTATGAGGCACCGGTTGTGCCTTCCGTTGAGCCTCCTGCTCCGGTGTTGGTTGAGGGTGAGTTGGAGTACGTTGTGGAAAAAATCCTAGACTCCCGTGTTTCCAGACGGAGACTCCAGTATCTGGTCAAGTGGAAGGGATACGGCCAGGAGGATAATTCTTGGGTCACTGCATCTGATGTTCATGCCTCTGATCTGGTTCGTGCCTTTCATAGGGCCCATCCTGATCGCCCTGGTGGTTCTGGTGAGGGTTCGGTGCCCCCTCCTTGAGGGGGGGGTACTGTTGTGAATTTGGATTCTGGGCTCCCCCGGTGGCTACTGGTGGAATTGAACTTGTGACATCATCTTCCCTGTTCACCTGTTCTGATTAGATCTGGGTGTCGCTATATAACCTGGCTTCTCTGTTAGATGCTTGCCGGTCAACAATGTTATCAGAAGCCTCTCTGTGCTTGTTCCTGCTTCCAGACATCTACTAGATAAGTTGGACATTCGTCCATGTTTTGTTTTTGTATTTTGGTTCCAGTTCACAGCTGCAGTTTCGTTACTGTGTCTGGAAAGCTCTTGTTGATCAGGAATTGCCACTCTGGTATTATGAGTTAATGCCAGAGTCCTAAAGTAATTTCTGGATGTGTTTTGTTAGGGTTTTCTACTGACCATGAAAGTATGCTTTCTGTCTTCTGCTATCTAGAAAGCGGACCTCAAATTTGCTAAAACTATTTTCCTGCTGCGTTTGTTGTTTCATCTCATATCACCGCCAATATATGTGGGGGGCTTCTGTCTCCTTTTTGGGCATTTCTCTAGAGGTGAGTCAGGTCTTATATTTCCCTCTGCTAGCATTATTTAGTTCTCCGGCCGGCGCTGGGCATATAGGGATAAAAAGTAGGACATGCTACCTGGCTACTTCTAGATGATGCGGTAGGTTTAGTTCATGGTCAGTACAGTTACATCTTCCAAGAGCTTGTTCCTATTGAGGCTTATGCTAGTTCTCTGGCCATGGAGATCATGACACTTTCCTCTTCCTCTGGTGCAGACGCCTGCTCCTTTATGTGCGTCAAACTTTGCATCAGCAGACGCATTAGGGGGATGCTCATGCTTATTACGGCGTTGTCTGCACTAACCAGCCATGTGCATTCCTCAAAACACTGAAGGACTTGACACATGTCTTGTATCTTAGACCACTGCACACCTGACAACTCCATGTCTGCCATCCTACTGCCTGCCCGTGTATCCTCCCACAAATAAATAACAGCACGCCTCTGTTCGCACAGTCTCTGAAGCATGTGCAGTGTTGAGTTCCACCTTGTTGCAACGTCTATGATTAGGCGATGCTGGGGAAGGTTCAAAGACCGCTGATAGGTCTGCATACGGCTGGCGTGTACAGGCGAACGTCGGATATGTGAGCAAAGTGCACGCACTTTGAGGAGCAGGTCGGAGAACCCAGGATAAGTTTTCAATAAGCACTGCACCACCAGGTTTAAGGTGTGAGCCAGGCAAGGAATGTGTTTCAGTTGGGAAAGGGAGATGGCAGCCATGAAATTCCTTCCGTTATCACTCACTACCTTGCCTGCCTCAAGATCTACTGTGCCCAGCCACGACTGCGTTTCTTGTTGCAAGAACTCGGACAGAACTTCCGCGGTGTGTCTGTTGTCGCCCAAACACTTCATAGCCAATACAGCCTGCTGACGCTTGGCAGTAGCTGGCCCATAATGGGACAACTGGTGTGCAACAGTGTCATCTGCCGATGGAGTGGTTGGCAGACTGCGTTCTGTGGAAGAGCTGTAGCTTCTGCAGGAGGACGAGGAGGAGGAGGAGGAGGGGGTGCGAACGCCTACAGCCAACTGTTTCCTAGACCGTGGGCTAGGCACAACTGTCCCTAAATTGATGTCGCCTGTGGACCCTGCATCCACCACATTCACCCAGTGTGCCGTGATGGACACATAACGTCCCTGGCCATGCCTACTGGTCCATGCATCTGTAGTCAGGTGCACCTTTGTACTCACAGATTGCCTGAGTGCATGGACGATGCGCTGTTTAACATGCTGGTGCAGGGCTGGGATGGCTTTTCTGGAAAAAAAGTGTCGACTGGGTAGCTCGTATCGTGGTTCAGCGTACTCCATCAGGGCTTTGAAAGCTTCGCTTTCAACTAACCGGTAGGGCATCATCTCTAACGAGATTAGTCTAGCTATGTGGGCGTTAAAACCCTGTGTACGCGGATGCGAGGATAAGTACTTCCTTTTTCTAACCAGAGTCTCATGTAGGGTGAGCTGGACTGGAGAGCTGGAGATCGTGGAACTTTCGGGTGTGCCGGTGTACATGGCAGACTGAGAGACGGTTGGAGACGGTATTGTTTCCGCCGGTGCCCTAGATGCAATATTTCCTCCTACAAAACTGGTGATTCCCTGACCCTGACTGCTTTTGGCTGGCAAAGAAACCTGCACAGATCCTGCCGGTGGTGCGGAAAATGGTGGCCTTACAGTGACGGAAGGGATGTTGCGTTGCTGACTAGCTTCATTGGCCGAGGGTGCTACAACCTTAAGGGACGTTTGGTAGTTAGTCCAGGCTTGAAAATGCATGGTGGTTAAGTGTCTATGCATGCAACTAGTATTTAGACTTTTCAGATTCTGACCTCTGCTTAAGCTAGTTGAACATTTTTGACAGATGACTTTGCGCTGATCAGTTGGATGTTGTTTAAAAAAATGCCAGACTGCACTCTTCCTAGACTCGGATCCCTTTTCAGGGATTGCAGACTGAGCTTTAACCGGATGGCAACGCTGTGCTCCAACAGGTTTTGGCTTTGACACGCGTTTTGGGCCAGATACGGGCCCGGCAGATGGAACCTGTTGCGATGTTGATGCCTGCTGCGGCCCCTCCTCCACCTCCGCTTCTGAACTACTGCCGCCTGCACCCTGTTCCCCCAATGGCTGCCAATCGGGGTCAATAACTGGGTCATCTATTACCTCCTCTTCGAGCTCGTGTGCAACTTCGTCTGTGTCACTGTGTCGGTCGGTGGTATAGCGTTCGTGGCGGGGCAACATAGTCTCATCAGGGTCTGATTGTGGATCTGTACCCTGAGAGGGCAATGTGGTGGTCTGAGTCAAAGGAGCAGCATAGTACTCTGGCTGTGGCTGTGCATCAGTGCACTCCATGTCAGAATCTACTTGTAATGGGCATGGCCTGTTAAATGTTTCACTTTCTAAGCCAGGGACGGTATGTGTAAAGAGCTCCATGGAGTGACCCGTTGTGTCGCCTGCTGCATCCTTCTCTCTTGTTGTAGTTTTTGCTGAGGAGGACAAGGAAGCGACTTGTCCCTGACCGTGAACATCCACAAGCGACGCGCTGCTTTTACATTTACCAGTTTCTGAAGAGGAGGCAAAAGAGCTAGAGGCTGAGTCTGCAATGTAAGCCAAAACTTGCTGTTGCTGCTCCGCCTTTAAAAGCGGTTTTCCTACTCCCAGAAAAGAGAGCGTTCGAGGCCTTGTGTAGCCTGACGACGAAACTGGCTCCACAGCTCCAGACTTAGGTGGAATATTTTTATCCCCACGACCACCTGATGCTCCACTACCACTACCATCATTACCAGCTGACAATGAACGCCCACGACGACCTCTTGCACCAGACTTCCTCATTGTTTTAAAATCTTAACCAAAGTAACTTTATTTGTTGCTGTCAAACAACTTACACGGTGAGCTATAACTTCAGTATGATTTCAATATCCCTTAACAGGTTGGTGAGACCACAAGGAAAATCAGGCACAATGTTACACACTCTGTTTTCTGTGGCACAAAATCACAGAGATGACACACACGCAGGACTGTCACTCAAGCACTAATGTCAATATTAATCTCCCACCTAATTTATTTTTATTTTTTTCTCAGGGAGACTTTAGAAACCAAATAATATTAAAAAAAACAAAAAAATAAATAGCCTTTCTATGGCCCACTGAATGAGAGAGAGGTGGCACACCCAGGAGTCAAGACTGGCACACAAGCTGAAAGGGCAATATTACTCTCCCACTGTTTTTTTATGTTTTTTTTTTTTTTCAGGGAGACTTTAGAAACCAAATAATATTAAAAAAACCAAAAAAATAAATAGCCTTTCTATGGCCCACTGAATGAGAGAGAGAGGTGGCACACCCAGGAGTCAAGACTGGCACACAAGCTGAAAGGGCAATATTACTCTCCCACTGTTTTTTTATGTATTTTTTGTTTTTTAAGGGAGACTTTAGAAACCCAATAATATTTAAAAAAAAAAATAAATAGGCTTTCTGTGGCCCACTGAATGAGAGGGAGAG
The DNA here is from genome assembly GCF_051348905.1 of Ranitomeya variabilis. NCBI lineage: Eukaryota > Metazoa > Chordata > Amphibia > Anura > Dendrobatidae > Ranitomeya > Ranitomeya variabilis. The sequence continues at coordinate 78,859,407 of NC_135233.1, read as the reverse complement.
AGGTGGCACACCCAGGAGTCAAGACTGGCACACAAGCTGAAAGGGCAATATTACTCTCCCACTGTTTTTTTATGTTTTTTTTTTTCAGGGAGACTTTAGAAACCAAATAATATTAAAAAAAACAAAAAAATAAATAGCCTTTCTATGGCCCACTGAATGAGAGAGAGGTGGCACACCCAGGAGTCAAGACTGGCACACAAGCTGAAAGGGCAATATTACTCTCCCACTGTTTTTTTATTTTTATTTTTTTTTTCAGGGAGACTTTAGAAACCAAATAATATTAAAAAAATAAAATAAATAGGCTTTCTATGGCCCACTGAATGAGAGGGAGAGAGGTGGCACACCCAGGAGTCAAGACTGGCACACAAGCTGAAAGGGCAATATTACTCTCCCACTGTTTTTTTATGTATTTTTTGTTTTTTAAGGGAGACTTTAGAAACCCAATAATATTTAAAAAAAAAAATAAATAGGCTTTCTATGGCCCACTGAATGAGAGGGAGAGAGGTGGCACACCCAGGAGTCAAGACTGGCACACAAGCTGAAAGGGCAATATTACTCTCCCACTGTTTTTTTATGTATTTTTTGTTTTTTAAGGGAGACTTTAGAAACCCAATAATATTTAAAAAAAAAAAAAAAAAAAAAAAAGGCTTTCTATGGCCCACAATTAGAGAGAGAGGTGGCACACCCAGGAGTCAAGACTGGCACACAAGCTGAAAGGGCAATATTACTCTCCCACTGTTTTTTTATGTATTTTTTGTTTTTTAAGGGAGACTTTAGAAACCCAATAATATTTAAAAATAAAAATAAATAGGCTTTCTATGGCCCACTGAATGAGAGGGAGAGAGGTGGCACACCCAGGAGTCAAGACTGGCACACAAGCTGAAAGGGCAATATTACTCTCCCACTGTTTTTTTATGTATTTTTTGTTTTTTAAGGGAGACTTTAGAAACCCAATAATATTTAAAAAAAAAAATAAATAGGCTTTCTATGGCCCACTGAATGAGAGGGAGAGAGGTGGCACACCCAGGAGTCAAGACTGGCACACAAGCTGAAAGGGCAATATTACTCTCCCACTGATTTTTTATGTATTTTTTTTTTTCAGGGAGACTTTAGAAACCAAATAATAAGAAAAAAAATAAATAAATAAATAGGCTTTCTATAGCCCACTGAATGAGAGATAGCACACACAGCAGTGGCACACAAGCCCTGACTGAGGCCAATATTTTTCTCCCACTGATTGATGTAGTGTTTTTGTGTTGAGGTAGATTTTAGAACACAAATCAAGGAAAAAAAAAAAATGCTTTCTATGGCCCACTGAATGAGAGAGAGGTGGCACACCCAGGAGTCAAGACTGGCACACAAGCTGAAAGGGCAATATTACTCTCCCACTGTTTTTTTATGTATTTTTTGTTTTTTAAGGGAGACTTTAGAAACCCAATAATATTTAAAAAAAATAAATAAATAGGCTTTCTATGGCCCACTGAATGAGAGGGAGAGAGGTGGCACACCCAGGAGTCAAGACTGGCACACAAGCTGAAAGGGCAATATTACTCTCCCACTGTTTTTTTATGTATTTTTTGTTTTTTAAGGGAGACTTTAGAAACCCAATAATATTTAAAAAAAAAAAAAAAAAAAAGGCTTTCTATGGCCCACAATTAGAGAGAGAGGTGGCACACCCAGGAGTCAAGACTGGCACACAAGCTGAAAGGGCAATATTACTCTCCCACTGTTTTTCTATTTATTTATTTTTTTTCAGGGAGACTTTAGAAACCAAATAATATTAAAAAAACCAAAAAAATAAATAGCCTTTCTATGGCCCACTGAATGAGAGAGAGAGGTGGCACACCCAGGAGTCAAGACTGGCACACAAGCTGAAAGGGCAATATTACTCTCCCACTGTTTTTTTATGTATTTTTTGTTTTTTAAGGGAGACTTTAGAAACCAAATAATATTAAAAAAACCAAAAAAATAAATAGCCTTTCTATGGCCCACTGAATGAGAGAGAGAGGTGGCACACCCAGGAGTCAAGACTGGCACACAAGCTGAAAGGGCAATATTACTCTCCCACTGTTTTTTTATGTATTTTTTGTTTTTTAAGGGAGACTTTAGAAACCCAATAATATTTAAAAAAAAAAAATAAATAGGCTTTCTATGGCCCACTGAATGAGAGGGAGAGAGGTGGCACACCCAGGAGTCAAGACTGGCACACAAGCTGAAAGGGCAATATTACTCTCCCACTGTTTTTTTATGTATTTTTTGTTTTTTAAGGGAGACTTTAGAAACCAAATAATATTTAAAAAAAATAAATAAATAAATAGCCTTTCTATGGCCCACTGAATGAGAGAGAGAGGTGGCACACCCAGAAGTCAAGACTGGCACACAAGCTGAAAGGGCAATATTACTCTCCCACTGTTTTTTTATGTATTTTTTGTTTTTTAAGGGAGACTTTAGAAACCCAATAATATTTAAAAAAAAAAAAAAAAAAGGCTTTCTATGGCCCACAATTAGAGAGAGAGGTGGCACACCCAGGAGTCAAGACTGGCACACAAGCTGAAAGGGCAATATTACTCTCCCACTGTTTTTTTATTTATTTATTTTTTTTTCAGGGAGACTTTAGAAACCAAATAATAAGAAAAAAAATAAATAAATAAATAGGCTTTCTATAGCCCACTGAATAAGAGATAGCACACACAGCAGTGGCACACAAGCCCTGACTGAGGCCAATATTTTTCTACCACTGATTGATGTAGTGTTTTTGTGTTGAGGTAGAATTTAGAACACAAATCACGGAAAAAATAAATAGGCTTTCTATGGCCCACTCAGTGAGAGATGGCACACACAGGGATGGCACTGTAGCAGAAATGCCAATCTTAATCTCCCACAAAAAAAAAAAAAAAAAAAACAGGGACTGTCCTACAATTACTATCTCCCTGCAGTAATCTAAGCCAGGTATGGCAGGCAGCAATAGGAGTGGACTGATGCACAAATTAAATAAAAAGTGTGGACAAACAAAAAAGATAGCTGTGCAGAAAGGAACAAGAGGATATGTGCTTTGAAAAAAGCAGTTGGTTTCCACAGTGGCGTACACACAGCAATACAGCTATCACGGAGCCTTCTAGGGCAGCCCAATGAGCTACAGCGCTGAGGGAAAAAAAAAAAAAAGGAGCTTCCACTGTCCCTGCACACCGAAGGTGGTGTTGGACAGTGGAAATCGCTACAGCACAAGCGGTTTGGTGGTTAGTGGACCCTGCCTAACGCTCTCCCTGCTTCTGACGAAGCGGCAGCAACCTCTCCCTAAGCTCAGATCAGCAGCAGTAAGATGGCGGTCGGCGGGAACGCCCCTTTATAGCCCCTGTGACGCCGCAGACAGCAAGCCAATCACTGCAATGCCCTTCTCTAAGATGGTGGGGACCAGGACCTATGTCATCACGCTGCCCACACTCTGCGTTCACCTTCATTGGCTGAGAAATGGCGCTTTTCGCGTCATTGAAACGCGACTTTGGCGCGAAAGTCGCGTACCGCATGGCCGACAAGCACAGGGGTCGGATCGGGTTTCATGAGACGCCGACTTAGCCAAAAGTCGGCGACTTTTGAAAATGATCGACCCGTTTCGCTCAACCCTACTGATAAGGTTTCACGTTTACACGCACATGTTCGTGTTCTACGACCCTTTTGCACCCCAGTAATTCTGAGAAGAGGTCCCTTTTCCTCTGGAGCAACTCCCAACACTGCTGTTTCTGGGCCTTCGACAGCGTCTCTGCTATGGCGACACCGCCAACCTCGCATTCTGACTTACCCAGCAAGCACGGAGTTTCAGCTGGCTCTGTCTTGCCATGGCTTGATGAGGTTGACATGATAGATCTGATATGGTTTCCGTCTTCCTGGTTGATGAATCTTATGGTTTACCTCACCAAGCTTCTCCACCACCTCAGACCACCCTTGCCATTTGGCCAAAAAATAGCACAGGAACTCGGTCTCCCGGATTGAACTGCCTTACTTTGGCTGATCGGTTGTAGGCCCTGGCCTGAGTTTCTTGTGACTGGAGGAAATATCCATTTACGATGGGCATCACCGTCGCAATTCTCTGCTGCATCAGTGTCACATGCTCAATGACGCTTCTGTGGGGTGTGACTTTGGCTTCCCAGGATTCCTTGGCTATATCCAGGAGACCTCTCAGCTGTCGGACATACAAAAGTTTGCAGGGCGAGAACCCCGTAGAGGCCTGTGGAACCTCATGGATGGAGAACAACAGATACGGTAAGAGACAGTCCCATTATCTAAATGTACTACATGGTCAACATAGTGCGCACACGCCACCCAACGCCATTATTCCTATGGCCGGCACGTGCGCACTGCTATGTTAACGTTGTAGTACACTACTTCAGTAAAATGGCGCCGGAGTCGGCGCGTGCGCATATTGCAATTTTCAGCACCATTTTATTGAAGTATTGTACTACAAAATTAATGGGAAACTGTCACCAGTAATAGCGCTGTTAACCTGCAGATAAGGGGTTATTGTGCAGGTTAATAGTGACATTATGCTGCCTGGCTCCAGAATGTAGCGGGGAGAAAATTAACTTTATTCTCCCCGCCAGCACTCTGATTCAGTCATGGTGGCGGAGGTGACTCAGCTTCAGTCATTGCTCTGAGTATACAGAGCGGCCGCTGTAACCGCAACCCCGGCCCTGATTGACACTGGCTCTACATTGAGTCCTGCTGCATTCAGTACAGGCGCCGGGCAGCATAATAACACTAGTAACCTGCAGATTAATCGCATATCTACAGGTTTACAGTGCTATTTCTGGTGACAGGTTTCCTTTAATTTTGTAGTACATTACTTCCAAATAAGGCTACGTTCACATTTGCGTTGTTCGGTGCTGCGTCGGCGACGCAACGCACAACGCACGAACAACGCAAACACAACGCATGCACAACGCTGCGTTTTGTGACGCTTGCGTTCTTTTTTTCAATGCAAAAAAAATGCAACTTGTTGTGTCCTGTGCGCCCTGACGCGTGCGCCCAAAAAAACGCAAGCGTCACAAAACACAATACAACACATGTCCATGCGCCCCCATGTTAAATTTAGGGGCGCATGACACATGCGTCGCCGCTGCAGCGCCCGACGCAAATGTGAACGTAGCCTAACAGCGCCGGATTAAGTGCGTTCGCATACCGCGATTGCCAGCGCCTTTTTCATTGAAGACATTATATAAATTTGCACACCACACACTCTCCTTCTTGGTGTTTGTGCTGTCTGGTCTGAAAGATCACTGGCGGCTGGGAGTACCCACAGTCCCTGTGTCTCAACGTCGCATCATGCAATCATGCAGTCTGACATTTAGATGTAGCAGAGCTAGACCCGTCGTGAGTCAAATGGATTAGCAGCATCTCTGTGGAATGGTGAGGAATATTGTTGTTTTTTATTTTTAACTCTTTTGCAGATGACAAGGGTGAGGTTGTAAGTATGGTTTAATTAATATTTATTAAAGGAGTCTGTGTCATTCTTTCAATTAAAGGACTTTATTCTTGGTGTCTGTGTCTTATTGACGCCTTTCCATTACAGACCTCAGGGCTTGATGTCACCTGACAATACAAAGGTTACATCAACCCCCCAACTATCACCCTACTTTCCACCGCTAAAAGGCAAGTGGGAAAAGTGAGGCTAAGTGCCAGAATTGGCACATCTTAGAGATGTGCCTTTTCTGTGGCATCTGAGAGCTCATGTTTTTAGCCTGGGGGGCAGTATCCATGGCCCCTTCCTAGGCTATTAAATTATAAATTATATTAAATGAATTATATTACATAATATAATTTAATAATATCATTAATATCATTGTATATGTCACTGATATCTATATATCTACCTATTCTATGTGTATTTACTGTATGTAAGCCATCTATTCTATCCTGTTGGCTCCTGCTGTGATTTTACACTAAGCGGCTGCTGAATTGCTGGCTTTTATTCTATCTACTGTATATACTCGTGTATAAGCCAAGTTTTTCAGCACATTTTGTTTGTGCTGAAAACGCCAACCTCGGCTTATACACGAGTCATTGTTCAGGGAGCCGGCGGGGGAGCGGCGGAGCATCGGCAAAAGCCGGCGGCTGTGGCTGTAACTGTGCAACTGCTAAAGAGAAATGAATATTCATTTCTCTTATAGCGCACAGTGACAGCTGCAGCCGCCGGCTTCCAGAAGACATCATACTCACCCTCTAGCGTGCCCTCACAGCATCTCGTTCGTACCGGCGCCTGCAGTTCTTCCTGTGCTGAGTAATCACCGCTCATTAACCCCTTTACCCCCAAGGGTGGTTTGCACGTTAATGACCAGGCCAATTTTTACAATTCTGACCACTGTCCCTTTATGAGGTTGTAACTCTGGAATGCTTCAACGGATCCTGGTGATTCTGACACTGTTTTCTCGAGACATACTGTACTTCATGATAGTGGTAAAATTTATTTGATATTACCTGCGTTTATTTGTGAAAAAAATGGAAATTTGGTGAAAATTTTGAAAATTTCGCAATTTTCCAACTTTGAATTTTTATGCAATTAAATCACAGTGATATGTCACACAAAATACTTAATAAAAACAGAAAAAATCGTCAGTTTGCAATGTAGTACAAATATATATGGCGACTCATAAATTAAATAGCAACATAGGAGAACCAAGAGCCAAAACTAGCCAGAAAATTCACAAAAAATTAAGTTTATTAGATGAATCCATTACATAAGTAAGATAAATAGTGATAAAAATCAATTAAAAGAGCATTTAGTAACTGCATCCATAAATACACCCAGACGTCCAGGTGATTATGACAGGACAAAAATGACTATAATATACATTGTAATGATCGTAAATATCAAGCCAAGTGCTAACCACACATGAACCTGGTTATCATAGGTGAGTGGCGATTAAATTAAGTCTGAAAAAGTATACTACCAGTAATCAAATGGTGAAGATCACCACATCTCACCATGGATACATAAATGTGATAAGAAGTCAAATAGGTGAATTACCCATGTGTGTGGTAAGGTCCTGCCAGGGTCCTGGATCATGTACCCCAACGCACGTTTCGCAGTGAAGTATTGCCGCTTCCTCAGGGGGCGTGGTTTAATAAGGTTCTCTATCCGGTTTAAATAGTGATCCCATTAGGTCATGTGGTGTGAGTAAGTGAAAGAATAAAGTGCGCAAGCGTGAACCGCCGACTAATCCCCCTGCTGCGCTTCAAGCCTCAGTCCTAGCTAACAGATCCCGGTCACGTGAGCGGACCAGCGCCACGCCCACATCACGCTACCCGGGACCGCTGCCAGGAAGAAGGCAGAGCGCAACAGGTTTATATGTCCGCGTGTGTAAATTTAAAGTGACCGTGCATGTAAGGTGCATAGATAATACTATGCTTTGCTTGTATGAATTTGTGTAAATGAATGTGGTTAAAAGGTGTGCAAAAAAAGTGCACACATGTATAATATAAGAAAAGTGCCTCTATATTACTACCGTATATACTCGAGTATAAGCCGACCCGAGTATAAGCCGACCCCCCTAATTTTGCCACAAAAAAACTGGGAAAACTTATTGACTCGAGTATAAGCCTAGGGTGGAAAATGCAGCAGCTACCGGTGAATTTCAAAAATAAAAATAGATGCTCCATACTGTTCATTATGGCCCCATAGCTGTGCCATATAGTGCTCTGCACCATTATTGCCCCATAGCTGTGCCATACAGTGCTCTGCACCATTATTGCCCCATAGCTGTGCCATATAGTGCTCCGCACCGTCCATTATTGCCCCATAGCTGTGCCATATAGTGCTCTGCACCATTATTGCCCCATAGCTGTGCCATATAGTGCTCTGCACCGTCCATTATTGCCCCATAGCTGTGGCATACAGTGCTCTGCACCATTATTGCCCCATAGCTGTGCCATATAGTGCTCTGCACCGTCCATTATTGCCCCATAGCTGTGCCATATAGTGCTCTGCACCATTGCCCCATAGCTGTGCCATATAGTGCTCTGCACCATTGCCCCATAGCTGTGCCATACAGTGCTCTGCACCATTATTGCCCCATAGCTGTGCCATATAGTGCTCCGCACCGTCCATTATTGCCCCATAGCTGTGCCATATAGTGCTCTGCACCATTATTGCCCCATAGCTGTGCCATATAGTGCTCTGCACCGTCCATTATTGCCCCATAGCTGTGGCATACAGTGCTCTGCACCATTATTGCCCCATAGCTGTGCCATATAGTGCTCTGCACCGTCCATTATTGCCCCATAGCTGTGCCATATAGTGCTCTGCACCATTGCCCCATAGCTGTGCCATATAGTGCTCTGCACCATTGCCCCATAGCTGTGCCATATAGTGCTCTGCACCATTGCCCCATAGCTGTGCCATATAGTGCTCTGCACCATTGCCCCATAGCTGTGCCATATAGTGCTCTGCACCATTATTGCCCCATAGCTGTGCCATACAGTGCTCTGCACCATTGCCCCATAGCTGTGCCATATAGTGCTCTGCACCATTGCCCCATAGCTGTGCCATATAGTGCTCTGCACCATTGCCCCATAGCTGTGCCATATAGTGCTCTGCACCATTATTGCCCCATAGCTGTGCCATACAGTGCTCTGTGTTATGGTTCTCAATGGCAAGAGAACATAGCCCAGCATACATAAGAACAAGCTCTTGGAAGGATGGAAACTAAACTGACCATGAACTAAACCTGCCGCACAACTAACAGTAGCCGGGTAGCGTGCCTACATTTTATCCCTAGACGCTCAGCGCCAGCCGGAGGACTAACTAATCCTGGCAGAGGAAAATACAGTCCTGGCTCACCTCTAGAGAAATTTCCCCGAAAGGCAGACAGAGGCCCCCACATATATTGGCGGTGATTTTAGATGAAAATGACAAACGTAGTATGAAAACAGGTTTAGCAAAATCGAGGTCCGCTTACTAGATAGCAGGAAGACAGAAAGGGCACTTTCATGGTCAGCTGAAAACCCTATCAAAACACCATCCTGAAATTACTTTAAGACTCTAGTATTAACTCATAACATCAGAGTGGCAATTTCAGATCACAAGAGCTTTCCAGACACAGAAACGAAACTGCAGCTGTGAACTGGAACAAAATGCAAAAACAAACAAGGACAAAAGTCCGACTTAGCTGGGAGTTGTCTAGAAGCAGGAACATGCACAGAAAGGCTTCTGATTACAATGTTGACCGGCATGGAAATGACAGAGGAGCAAGGTTAAATAGCGACTCCCACATCCTGATGGGAACAGGTGAACAGAGGGGATGATGCACACAAGTTCAATTCCACCAGTGGCCACCGGGGGAGCCCAAAATCCAATTTCACAACAGTCTCCCCCCCTCAAGGAGGGGGCACCGAACCCTCACCAGAACCACCAGGGCGATCAGGATGAGCCCTATGAAAGGCACGGACCAGATCGGAGGCATGAACATCAGAGGCAGTCACCCAAGAATTATCCTCCTGACCGTATCCCTTCCATTTGACCAGATACTGGAGTTTCCGTCTGGAAACACGGGAGTCCAAGATTTTTTCCACAACGTACTCCAACTCGCCCTCAACCAACACCGGAGCAGGAGGCTCAACGGAAGGCACAACCGGTACCTCATACCTGCGCAATAATGACCGATGAAAAACATTATGAATAGAAAAAGATGCAGGGAGGTCCAAACGGAAGGACACAGGGTTAAGAATCTCCAATATCTTGTACGGGCCGATGAACCGAGGCTTAAACTTAGGAGAAGAAACCCTCATCGGGACAAAACGAGAAGACAACCACACCAAGTCCCCGACACAAAGCCGAGGACCAACCCGACGCCGGCGGTTGGCAAAAAGCTGAGCCTTCTCCTGGGACAACTTCAAATTGTCCACTACCTGCCCCCAAATCTGATGCAACCTCTCCACCACAGCATCCACTCCAGGACAATCCGAAGATTCCACCTGACCGGAGGAAAATCGAGGATGAAACCCTGAATTACAGAAAAAAGGAGACACCAAGGTGGCAGAGCTGGCCCGATTATTGAGGGCAAACTCCGCTAAAGGCAAAAAAGCAACCCAATCATCCTGATCTGCAGACACAAAACACCTCAAATATGTCTCCAAGGTCTGATTCGTCCGCTCGGTCTGGCCATTAGTCTGAGGATGGAAAGCAGACGAGAAAGACAAATCTATGCCCATCCTAGCACAGAATGCCCGCCAAAATCTAGACACGAATTGGGTTCCTCTGTCAGAAACGATATTCTCCGGAATACCATGCAAACGAACCACATTTTGAAAAAACAGAGGAACCAACTCGGAAGAAGAAGGCAACTTAGGCAGGGGAACCAAATGGACCATCTTAGAGAAACGGTCACACACCACCCAGATGACAGACATCTTCTGAGAAACAGGAAGATCCGAAATAAAATCCATCGAGATGTGCGTCCAAGGCCTCTTCGGGATAGGCAAGGGCAACAACAATCCACTAGCCCGAGAACAACAAGGCTTGGCCCGAGCACAAACGTCACAAGACTGCACAAAGCCTCGTACATCTCGTGACAGGGAAGGCCACCAGAAGGACCTTGCCACCAAATCCCTGGTACCAAAGATTCCAGGATGACCTGCCAACGCAGAAGAATGAACCTCAGAAATGACTTTACTGGTCCAATCATCAGGAACAAACAGTCTACCAGGTGGGCAACGATCAGGTCTATCCGCCTGAAACTCCTGCAAGGCCCGCCGCAGGTCTGGAGAAACGGCAGACAATATCACTCCATCCTTAAGGATACCTGTAGGTTCAGAATTACCAGGGGAGTCAGGCTCAAAACTCCTAGAAAGGGCATCCGCCTTAACATTCTTAGAACCCGGTAGGTATGACACCACAAAATTAAACCGAGAGAAAAACAACGACCAGCGCGCCTGTCTAGGATTCAGGCGTCTGGCGGACTCCAGATAAATTAAATTTTTGTGGTCGGTCAATACCACCACCTGATGTCTAGCCCCCTCAAGCCAATGACGCCACTCCTCAAAAGCCCACTTCATGGCCAAAAGCTCCCGATTCCCAATATCATAATTCCGCTCGGCGGGCGAAAATTTACGAGAAAAAAAAGCACAAGGCTTCATCACGGAGCAGTCGGAACTTCTCTGCGACAAAACCGCCCCAGCTCCGATTTCAGAAGCGTCGACCTCAACCTGAAAAGGAAGAGCAACATCAGGCTGACGCAACACAGGGGCGGAAGAAAAGCGGCGCTTAAGCTCCCGAAAGGCCTCCACAGCAGCAGGGGACCAATCAGCAACATCAGCACCCTTCTTAGTCAAATCAGTCAATGGTTTAACAACATCAGAAAAACCAGCAATAAATCGACGATAAAAGTTAGCAAAGCCCAAAAATTTCTGAAGACTCTTAAGAGAAGAGGGTTGCGTCCAATCACAAATAGCCTGAACCTTGACAGGATCCATCTCGATGGAAGAGGGGGAAAAAATGTATCCCAAGAAGGAAATCTTTTGCACCCCAAAAACGCACTTAGAACCCTTCACACACAAGGAATTAGACCGCAAAACCTGAAAAACCCTCCTGACCTGCTGGACATGAGAGTCCCAGTCATCCGAAAAAATCAGAATATCATCCAGATACACAATCATAAATTTATCCAAATAATCACGGAAAATGTCATGCATAAAGGACTGAAAGACTGAAGGGGCATTTGAAAGGCCAAAAGGCATCACCAAATACTCAAAGTGGCCCTCGGGCGTATTAAATGCGGTTTTCCACTCATCCCCCTGCTTAATTCGCACCAAATTATACGCCCCACGGAGATCTATCTTAGAGAACCACTTGGCCCCCTTTATGCGAGCAAACAAATCAGTCAGCAGTGGCAACGGATATTGATATTTAACCGTGATTTTATTCAAAAGCCGATAATCAATACACGGCCTCAAAGAGCCATCTTTCTTAGACACAAAGAAAAAACCGGCTCCTAAGGGAGATGACGAAGGACGAATATGTCCCTTTTCCAAGGACTCCTTTATATATTCTCGCATAGCAGCATGTTCAGGCACAGACAGATTAAATAAACGACCCTTAGGGTATTTACTACCCGGAATCAAATCTATGGCACAATCGCACTCCCGGTGCGGAGGTAATGAACCAAGCTTAGGTTCTTCAAAAACGTCACGATAGTCAGACAAGAATTCAGGAATCTCAGAGGGAATAGATGATGAAATGGAAACCAAAGGTACGTCCCCATGCATCCCCTTACATCCCCAGCTTAACACAGACATAGCTTTCCAGTCGAGGACTGGGTTATGAGATTGCAGCCATGGCAATCCAAGCACCAACACATCATGTAGATTATACAGCACAAGAAAGCGAATAATCTCCTGATGATCCGGATTAATTCGCATAGTTACTTGTGTCCAGTATTGTGGTTTATTACTAGCCAATGGGGTGGAGTCAATCCCCTTCAGAGGTATAGGAGTTTCAAGAGGCTCTAAATCATACCCACAGCGTTTGGCAAAGGACCAATCCATAAGACTCAAAGCGGCGCCAGAGTCGACATAGGCGTCCGCGGTAATAGATGATAAAGAACAAATCAGGGTCACAGATAGAATAAACTTAGACTGAAAAGTGCCAATTGAAACGGACTTATCAAGCTTCTTAGTACGCTTAGAGCATGCTGATATAACATGAGTTGAATCACCACAATAAAAGCACAACCCATTTTTTCGTCTAAAATTCTGCCGTTCGCTTCTGGACAGAATTCTATCACATTGCATATTCTCTGGCGTCTTCTCAGTAGACACCGCCAAATGGTGCACAGGTTTGCGCTCCCGCAGACGTCTATCGATCTGAATAGCCATTGTCATGGACTCATTCAGACCCGCAGGCACAGGGAACCCCACCATAACGTCCTTAATGGCATCAGAGAGACCCTCTCTGAAATTCGCCGCCAGGGCGCACTCATTCCACTGAGTAAGCACAGACCATTTACGGAATTTTTGGCAGTATATTTCAACTTCATCTTGCCCCTGAGATAGGGACATCAAGGCTTTTTCCGCCTGAAGCTCTAAATGAGGTTCCTCATAAAGCAACCCCAAGGCCAGAAAAAACGCATCCACATTGAGCAACGCAGGATCCCCTGGAGCCAATGCAAAAGCCCAATCTTGAGGGTCGCCCCGGAGCAAGGAAATCACAATCCTGACCTGCTGTGCAGGATCTCCAGCAGAGCGAGATTTCAGGGACAAAAACAACTTGCAATTATTTTTGAAATTTTGAAAGCAAGATCTATTCCCCGAGAAAAATTCAGGCAAAGGAATTCTAGGTTCAGATATAGGAACATGAACAACAAAATCTTGTAAATTTTGAACTTTCGTGGTGAGATTATTCAAACCTGCAGCTAAACTCTGAATATCCATTTTAAACAGGTGAACACAGAGCCATTCCAGGATTAGAAGGAGAGAGAGAGAGGAAGGCTGCAATATAGGCAGACTGCAAGTGATTCAATTGAAAGCACACTCAGAACTGAAGAGAAAAAAAAAAAAAAAAAAAAAATTTCAGCAGACTTCTTTTTTCTCTCCTTTCTCTGCCAATTAATTTAACCCTTTGTGGGCCGGTCAAACTGTTATGGTTCTCAATGGCAAGAGAACATAGCCCAGCATACATAAGAACAAGCTCTTGGAAGGATGGAAACTAAACTGACCATGAACTAAACCTGCCGCACAACTAACAGTAGCCGGGTAGCGTGCCTACGTTTTATCCCTAGACGCTCAGCGCCAGCCGGAGGACTAACTAATCCTGGCAGAGGAAAATACAGTCCTGGCTCACCTCTAGAGAAATTTCCCCGAAAGGCAGACAGAGGCCCCCACATATATTGGCGGTGATTTTAGATGAAAATGACAAACGTAGTATGAAAACAGGTTTAGCAAAATCGAGGTCCGCTTACTAGATAGCAGGAAGACAGAAAGGGCACTTTCATGGTCAGCTGAAAACCCTATCAAAACACCATCCTGAAATTACTTTAAGACTCTAGTATTAACTCATAACATCAGAGTGGCAATTTCAGATCACAAGAGCTTTCCAGACACAGAAACGAAACTGCAGCTGTGAACTGGAACAAAATGCAAAAACAAACAAGGACAAAAGTCCGACTTAGCTGGGAGTTGTCTAGAAGCAGGAACATGCACAGAAAGGCTTCTGATTACAATGTTGACCGGCATGGAAATGACAGAGGAGCAAGGTTAAATAGCGACTCCCACATCCTGATGGGAACAGGTGAACAGAGGGGATGATGCACACAAGTTCAATTCCACCAGTGGCCACCGGGGGAGCCCAAAATCCAATTTCACAACACCCCCTGTGACCAGCCAACTTGGAGTCAAGTACCAACTTGAGGATCTGCAGACGGACGGCCTCAGGGACGTAGATACGTCAATCTCTGAACCACATGCCACCCTTAAAGACAAGATTAATATCAACAGGTGGGTTGGCCAGAAATACATCACCGTCATAAGCCTCCCTGCACTTCTTCCACAAGTCCTGATCATGGATAACTCCGATGAAATTGGCATCAGATAGAATGGTCTTGGACGGGGCTCCAGGTACGGAATCCGCAGCATGGATTCGGGATAAAGCATCAGCCTTCCCATTATGAGAACCTGGACGGTATGAGATAACAAAATTAAATTGATTTAAAAATAAATTCCAACGAGCCTGACGAGGAGAAAGACATCTAGCGGATCTGAGGAACTCTAAATTGCGATGGTCAGTAAGCACTACGATCTGTTGTGCAACTCCTTGCAGATGATGCCTCCATTCCTTGAAAGCTGCAATAATAGCCAGCAATTCCTTGTCTCCCACATCTTAATTCTTCTCTGCTGAGGTTAGTCTATGAGAAAAGAAAGCACAAGGATGTAGCAGACCCTTCTCTCCAGTTCTTTGGGAGAGAATAGCCCCCAAAGCATTATCAGAAGCGTCCACCTCCACAATGAAAGAAAGTGTTGGATCTGGGTGTATCAACAGCAGTGCTGAGGTGAAACAGATCTTAAGCCGATCAAAAGCTTCTTGAGCCTGTGATGACCACTTAAAGGGCTTTTCCTTCTTTGTCAAGGAAGTAATGGGACGGATAATATCAGAAAAATTTAGAATAAAACGTCTGTAGAAATTTGCAAAACCAATAAAACGTTGCACCTCCTTAACCTTCTTGGGTACCGGCCAGTCAAGGATAGCCTAAATCTTACCAGATTCATGTTCAGCCCCTGGGGAGAGATGATATAACCTAAGAACTGTATCTCAGAACGATGGAACTCGCATTTCTCCGACTTGATATACAGATGGTTCTCTTTCAGACGTCTTAAAACAGCTTTGACATGTTCTTCATGTTCCTGTAGAGAGTCAGAAAAGATTAGAATATCATCCAAATAGATCACCACAAACTGGTACAACAGATCTCTGAAAATGTCATTAGCAAGGTGTTGAAACGTTGCAGGGGCATTACAAAGCCTGAAGGGCATCACGAGATATTCAAAGTGTCCATACCGGCATCGGAATGCTGTCTTCCAGTCATCCCCTGGACGAATACGCACCAAATTATAAGCCCCATGAAGATCTAGTTTAGAGAACACCTTAGCATGGCGGACTCTTTCCAGTAATTCGGGAATCAGAGGCAAAAGGTAACGATTCCGTACGGTTACCTTATTAAACTCTTGATAGTCCACATAGGGTCTCAGGGACCCATCCTTCTTCTTTACAAAAAATATAGGTGCCCCTGCTGGTGAGGAAGAAGGACGTATGAAGCCTTTGGCCAGATTTTCATCAATATACTCCTTTAAGGCTTGAAGCTCAGGTGCCGCCAAAGGATATACGTTACCAAAAAGGAATAGCTGCCCCAGGAAGCAACTCAATGGGACAGTCATAATGCCTGTGTGGAGGAAGCTGATCTGAATTCTTCTTGTCACAGATGTCAAAGAACTCTTTATATGCTGAAGGTAAAGTAAATACCTGTACTGGTGGTTCCATAGCTGTGGACTCGGGGACAGCTTCAGTTATTGCTGAGTTGCTCCCTGTTGGAAAGATAATCTCCTTGGTCTCCCAGTTGATAGTTGGATTATGAGAACGCAGCCAAGGGATGCCTAAATTCACAGGAAAATGAGAAGAAATTAACAAGAAAGAGAGTTGCTCTTGATGATTAGGCTCCAACAAAATCTCAAGGGGTGCGGTCTCCTGATCCACAGGCCCGGATATTAAAGGTGACCCATCCACTGTTTCCATGGTAATTGGAGAGGCTCTTTGCTGAATTTCAATACCATCTTCATTGGCAAATGCGATATCCATAAAATTGCCACCTGCACCAGAGTCAATCATAGCTGCACTGGAAATCCATTGTCCTGTACACAGGATCTTAATTGGGAGAGAACAGTGAGAGTTCTTTTCATTTAGCTCCTTGGCTGGTGAAGTCATAGAAAGTGAATGGAATACAGCGTTTAAAGGCAGGCTACATTCAGAGATGTCAGATTCATCATCATAGTTGTCATACTCCCCTACTGCTGCTAGCACCTTGTTAGGCCGCTTGAGACACTTGGGACAGTTGATTAGAAAGTGGTCAGACTGGCCACAGTAGAAACATAAGACTTTCTCGAAGGCGATGCTCCCGTCACTCATTACTCTCGCGTCTCTGAACAGAATCAATTTGCATGGGCACCTCCTCTACCTCTCGAGATGTTTTACCCGCAGGCTCTTTGGAAGGAAGGGAAAAGTTAGAAATACGGTTATATGCAGCAAACTTCTCCTGCCTACGCTCAGTAAGGCGAATGTCAATGCGCACACAATGCTGTATATATGTTTCTAGCTCTTGTGGTGATTCAGAGCGAGCTAATTCATCCTTTACAATGCTAGACAGACCCCTTTTAAAAATAGGTAATTGTGCATAACTGTCCCAATTAGTATCTACCGCTAATCTCCTGAATTCAGTAGCATACTCAATAACAGAACGTTTAGCCTGGCGTAAAGACAATAAAGCGGATTCAGCGGTTGCACGGTGATTAGGGTCATCAAACATTAATGCCATAGTGGCCAAAAAATTGTCCAAATCATTTAACCGCGGGTCACAAGACTCAATCATCGGATTCGCCCAGGTGAGCGCTCGTGCGGTCAGCAGCATTATTACACACAATACTTTGGATCTATTATTAGGAAACCGGTCAGCATGCACATAAAAATATAGCATACATTGATTCACAAAGCCACAAAATTTGTCGCGATCACCATTAAATCTGAATGGGGGCAACTTAGGTGGGCTAGCTGGTGGCGGTTGCCCAGATGGAAAAATCGCTTGTGCAGCCATTTGCGTGCTTATGTCCTGAAAAGCCCGTCCATACTGGAACTCTATGCCAGCAAGTTTGTTTTCCTGGGCTGCCATGCGGGTGCTTAAGTCCTGCAAAGGTTGTCCAAACACTTGTTGATTGTGTTCAAAGCTTCCAAACTTCTTTTGCAGACCTTCCACATCTTTCTGCAGTGATCTAATTATGGAAAACACCTGCTCTAGTCTGCTTTTTGCAGTCATTGTTTCCAGCAGTCTCCTCTTTTGGGGCTAGAGTATCCTGTAATAATTATAGGGGATAACTCAGGAGACTCTTTGCATGGAACAAGACAACTACAGGACACAGTTTTATAAGTGGTAAAGTCTATATTATCACACGGTGATTCAAACAGGTGTAGAGAGAAACTCAAGTCCACAACACTTGGTGTAAATAAAACGCAGCTTAACAGTCTATAGGAAACTTCAGAGGAAAGTGCAATCACCCAGAAAGTCTATGAAGCACAATTATTCTTGAGGATACTTGACACGAATAAGTCCTTGGTAGTCCAAACACAGATAGATATGCTTATAAGGCAGTACAAATAATATCTTAACACAACCAGGGAGGCCTGGGTAAAAGTCTCAGGTTTAAGCAGAGCAGCAACAGCTTACAAGTCCAGCAAATGCAGATGGAAACAAACACAAGCAGCCAGATGGAGGATTACTGGAAACCGATGTATGCAGCAGAAACTCAGAGCTGAATAGCAGGATCTCCACACAGGTTCACAAGAGCAGGTGCAAAGCCAGGGAGTCACCAGGGTAGAGCTGGATGCAAGGCAGAATACTCTAGCACAGTCTAAAGGCTGGGGTGGAGTTATGTAGCAGGAAGACACAGTGCACATGAGACCAAAGACGCCATCTTGGAAAAGGGCAGTAATGCACAAAAGGTAATCAAAATGTTCAGAGTCCTGACACCCAGCTACTAGTTTGCGCCAAACAGCCGGCTTTGGCTTTTTTCTTGACCCTCTTACCCGGGTCATGAGGTTGATCAGGCTCCTCTTTCTTTCTCCCAGGCAACAAGGGAGGCAGCCTCAACAGTTCCGGACCCGGCTCGGTACAGGTAACCACAGCCCGGTCTTCCTCCTTACATTTACATTTTTTTTTAGATTTTTCAGTTTTAACATAGCCAAATTGTAGGTCATCTGACTATTTATGTAATGTTCCATGTGTAGGAGATTTAGAGCCACTGTCAATACATGAATACAGCACCAAGCTTAGTACAGAGATCAATTACAATGTCAGGTAAGCCCCATATACTTCTGTATTGCATGAACCTACACCTCCCAGTATGTCATGACTTCTGTATATGGGATGGACCCTCACTGATTAGCACATAACCCAAACTTACATAGCCCAATAAAATACACAACACTTTATTTTGGTTCCTAAATTCCCACAGCTTTTATTAAAGATCACATGTGTATATTAAGAGTCAGATGAAATGCTAGGCAAGTATATTCTGAGATTTACGAATACCGTGAGATCCCCGAACTGCCTGCCACACAGCAATCGGCAGGCAGCAATCCAGGGGCGTCACGCTCTGACTTGCCACAGTAGCAAAGCCAGGCCTCTTAAAGGGCTCCAATGACCCTACCAAAGATCTTAATTCTTGTGCTTAGCAGCTAAGCCACCCCTGGATGATGTTACCATTATACCATCCTTCAGGCGGGCACCAAAGCTCAGCTTATTCGCCACCATTGTGTAACAGCTTCTATTAAATTAAAATGAGTCCACCATAACTTGCTGCACACTTCCTACTGACTTCCCAACCACCACAGGAGAGGCCATTTGACACCTTAAATGGCCCAATCCCCCACCAAATTAACCAATCTTAAATTATATTATCTTTAGTACTCGATTAACAGCAACAAAACATACAACAGCCCCAGTCCTGATTATTGCTAAAGTTTAATCTAAGCGACATAAATAATGAAATAATATAATGCTGGTCTCGCCCTGGCAGTCAGTAAAGTATTGAGTCAGTACTTATACAACTCTAGACTGCCAAAGCAGTGGGGTGATTGTAAAGGGATGATCTGGGTATAGGGATCCCAACTTACCTTTGACACCTTAAGACGTGTAACGGCCGAAGGCTACGAGATAAAATACTTATCAAAACATGTTTCTGTATCGTCTACACTGGAAAATATTCTTAACCCTTTTCGATAATATGTAGCCAGAATCTTGATAACTAAGTTGTCTGAAACCACCACAATCCGGTAGCCGCAGACCGAGCCTAGCTACAGTGGTGCCGGTAGCAAATAACAAAGAATTCAGCTTAACAAAACTATGGACCGGTTGAAGACAGACAACCTTTCTATTGACCAGGCCACAAATATCAAAAACCACTAGCTGCAAAACCAAACCAGCTATAGTGGAATCGCCTGTTTAGTGGAATCAGGAAAACTATGTAATAAAAATATATTTAAATAACCAAAATCGACTGCAATATTACAAACCACTAGCCACAAAACCACTACAGTTATAGTGGCACCACTTGGGTATTGCAAATAGAAAAAATAGTAAATTGTTTTTAATCTTTTTTTTTTATAAATATTAAATATTGTGTAGATCGTCTCCTTGGTAAAAGTGGCTTCATCATTAAACTGCAAACATTGCAAAATTAAATATCTGTCTCCACGCATATGCCCATGTGCACAGATACGTACAGCGTTAGCCTCCACAACTAGCCTGTGAACCCCTGCCTCCTACAGTGGTGTACAATGGCTCCAGAGCGCAGGCACACTGTCCAGACCCCCCTGCTTAGTGATGATTGAAGGTGCCAAAACCCCCAGCTTTGGGCAGGGGGGTGATATGTGACAAAGTTACGGGTAATTGTAATAGAGGGGAGATATGTGTCACTGCGCTTAATGGCGTCAGTGACATGAAACCAGAGTTTTTTCCTATGTGTTGTGAGGGTTAAGTTAAAGTTGCATAATGTGCTGGTTTCATGTGGACCTTCATAGAGTCAGAGGGAGGAGGTCCATTTTATCTCCACCTGCAGAGCTGCCAGGACCTGTGTGATGTCATGATCATGTGGTCAGTCACATGATGGAAAAAGTCACATGGTTTGGGGATTAAATAACTGAGCTCTACAGGCAGTCTTGTTTCAGCAAGACTGGAGAGAGTATCCTCCAGTAGTTCTGTGTCTTGTAGAGGAAAGACTGAACCTGTGTTGTTCCAGAGCTGGGTGCCACCCGCAAGTATGTACCGTGTTGCAGCGTTTTTGTTTTTATTTGTTGTTTTCCTGTTTTAGCCGGAAAGGCTGAGTTTATTTTCCCCTCTTGTTGGTTTATGCTGCATAATAATAAACCAACCCAGGATTAAAGAGACAGTGTTCCTATTTTCTACCTCCGTATACCGCCAGGTGAGTTGAACTACCACAACTGTCATTATTCAAAAATACTTTCAAGCTGAATAACCCTTTAAGGTATGTGTCCACGTTCAGGATTGCATCAGGATTTGGCGCAGGTAAAATCTGCACCAAATCTGCACCTGAGGTCACTGTCAGGTCACCTGCGTTTTTCATGCGTTTTTTTGAGGCGTTTTTTCATGTGGATTTGTGTGTGTTTTTGTAAGCTCAATAAATATATACAAAAAAAAAAAAAAAGTTGTGATGTCATTTCTTGTCCAGCCTCTTCATTTACATACTCCATTGAAGAATATACACACACAGATAGATAGATACGTTAGATGGATACCATAGATAGATACGACACATATCTATCTATGGATCTATCTATCGTATTTATCTATGGTATCTATTTATCTATAAATATATCTCTATATAGATATGTCGATAGATAGATATATTGATAGATAGATAATAGATACGATAGATAGTAGATAAACAGATGATTGATAGATACGATAGATAGATACAATAGATGGATCACACAAGCGAGAAACTCGGAAGAGTCTTGCATCTTAATACCCGGCACTCGGGTGTATTTCAATGCAGCTGCACGCTCCACTCCCGAGTGCTGGCGACAGTGTCTGGTATTAAGATGCGAGACTCATCCGAGTTTGTCGCATGTGTGATCTCGGCCTTAAATAAAGACACACACACGAAATCTGTGTTAGGCCGGGGTCACACTCGTGAGAAACTCACACAAGTCTCTTGCTTCAATACCCGGCACTGCCACCGGCACTCGGAAGCGGAGCGTGTGGCTGCATATATTTCTATGCAGCTGAACGCTCCGGTCCCGAGTGCCAGCAGCAGTGCTGGGTATTGACGCTGGCCTTAAACGCAATATGTTTAATTTTAAAAAAAATAAATTAAAAAAAAATGGAGCGGGCTTATTTAAAGGGACACTGTCACCTGAATTTGGAGGGAACAATCTTTAGACCTAGGGGTGGGGTTTTCGGGTGTTTGATTCACCCTTTCCTTACTCGCCGGCTGCATGCTGGCTGCAGTATTGGATTGAAGTTCATTCTCTGTCCTCCGTAGTACATGCCTGAACAAGGCAAGATTGCCTGAACAAGGCAAGATTGCCTTGTGCAGGCATGTACTACGGAGGACAGAGAATGAACTTCAATCCAATATTGCAGCCAGCATGCAGCCGGCGGGAAAGGAAAGGGTGCATCAAACACCCGAAAACCCCGCCCCTAAGTCTAAAGATTGTTCCCTCCAAATTCAGGTGACAGTGTCCCTTTAAGCACAGATTTTACACACATAAAATCTGCAGAATTTTACTATATTACAAGTGGTTAGGTTTTACCTTAAATTTCATCCACGTGTTTTTTTTTTGTGTGGGAGCCACACGTAAATTTTATTTTGCTGCGTTTTTTTAAGTTTACCACCTTGTCAATTTCTGTTGCAGAAATGCTCCTTTTCGGTGCAGATTTAATTCATTAATAGAGATATCTAAATCCACAGGTTAAAGCATTGACCTTGCATTGTTTTGTTGTGTGTGTTTGTGGTTTTTTTAAGTGCATTTATGTAAAAAAAAACAAAAAAACAAAAATGCATTTTAAGTATGGAAATGTGCACAGATTTTTGGTGCAAAAACTATGTAGATTTCAGTGTAGACTAAAACATGCACCAATTATGAGATGTGTGAACCTACCCTTAGGCTAGAATAACCTAAAACCCTTTCAATGTATAAAACTGATAATCATTATTCATAAATTAATGAGAAATACAAATTGAAGGTGCAAATTAGTTAATTAATATGGACCTGGACTTCCTGAAGTCGTCCAGAGCTTGTTTCTGCCATTCCATTTAGATAGCATTCTTCCTGTACTAAGCACCTAATTATAAAGCGTAATGTGTAATATTTATATATAGTGTCAAGATTGTTCTATTTATCGACCTTGATCATGGCTGTGTTCCCTGACCAAGAGCTTCTACTTGTCCTTGTTTCTTATTTGTGGATGTGCTGTACTATAATGAAACGGGACAATCTGTCACATCATCTGCCTATAATAAATGTGG
This sequence comes from Ranitomeya variabilis, assembly GCF_051348905.1. NCBI lineage: Eukaryota > Metazoa > Chordata > Amphibia > Anura > Dendrobatidae > Ranitomeya > Ranitomeya variabilis. The sequence continues at coordinate 78,836,616 of NC_135233.1, read as the reverse complement.
ATCCAGGGCTGTCAAAAGGTGATAACTGCTCCAAGATAGGAAGGTCATGTGCTAATCGTAGTTGTCACTTCCCATTCCCGGAGCTCTGACAAAGACAAGTATAATTTTGGTACCCTGCCTCAATACCTTGTAGTATTGAATTTCAGGATCACTTGATCAGACGCTCCTATTCAACTAGTTACCTGCATTAAAGACTTACATAGTCACCATTATAAAAGACTCCACAGATTCAATTAATCAGTCAGTCAGACTCTAACCTCAACAACATGGGCAAGACCAAAGAGCTTTATAAGGATGTCAGGGACAAGACCTGCACAAAGCTGGAATGGGCTACAAAACCATATGTAAGGCACTGGGTGACAAGGAGACAACTGTTGGTGCAATAGTAAGAAAATGGAAGAAATACAAAATGACTGTCAATCGACATCGATCTGGGGCACCATGCAAAATCTCACCTCATGGGGTGTCCTTGATAATGAGGAAGGTGAGAGATCAGCCTAAAACTACATGGGGGGAACTTGTTAATGATCTCAAGGCATCTGGAACCACATTCACCAAGAAAATCATTGGTAACACATTAAGCCGTAAAGGTTTAAAATCCTGCAGTGCTCGCAAGGTCCCCCTGCTCAAGAAGGCACATATGCAGGCCCATCTGAAGTTTGCCAATGAACACCTGGATGATTCTGTGAGTGATTGGGAGAAAGTGCTGTGGTCAGATGAGACCAAAAATGAGCTCTTTGGCATTAACTCAACTTGCCGTGTTTGGAGGACGAGAAATGCTGCCTATGACCCAAAAAACACCGTCCCCACTGCCAAGCATGGAGGAGGAAACATTATGTTTTCGGGGTGTTTCTCTGCTAAGGGCACAAGACTAATTCACCGCATCAATGGGAGAATGGAGCCATGTACCATAAAATCCTGAATGATAAACTCCTTCCCTCCGCCAGGACATTAGAAATGGATCGTCGCTGAGTCTTACAGCAAGACAATTATCCAAAACATACAGCCAAGACAACAAAGGTGTGGCTCAAAAAGAAGCACATTAAGGTCATGGAGTGGCCTACTGTCATGATCTCTGCAGGCAGAGATCATAGCAAGCCTATAGAGGGACAAGCTCTCGGAAGATGGAACTATACTGACCATGAACTAAGCCTGCCGCGCAACTAGAAATAGCCAGGTAGCATTTCCTATTTATCGCTAGATGCCCAGCTCTGGCCTAAGACCTAAATAGCTAGCAGAGGGAAATATAAGACCTGGCTCACCTCTAGAGAAATATTTCCAAAGAAGACAGTAGCCCCCCACATATAATGACGGTGAGTTCAGATGAAACAACAAACGCAGCAGGAAAATAGTCTTAGCAAATTTGAGGTCCGCTTACTAGATAGCAGAAGACAGATAGTATACTTTCATGGTCAGCAGAAAAACACTAACAAAACACCATCCAGAGATTACCTTAAACTCTGGCATTAACTCATAACGCCAGAGTAGCAATCCCTGATCAACGAGAGCTTTCCAGACACAGTAACAAAACTTCAGCTGTGAACTGGAACAAATAGGCAAAACAAAACAAGGACAAAAGTCCAACTTATCTAGTAGTAGTCTAGAAGCAGGAACAAGCACTGAGAGGCATCAGATAACATTGTTGACCGGCAAGAAACCACCAGAGAAATGAGCTTAAATAGCGACACCCACTACTGATGGAACCAGGTGAAACAGGAAAGAGGATGACAAGTCCAATTCCACAAGCGGCCACCGGGGGAGCCCAGAATCCAAATTCACAACAGTACCCCCCCCTCAAGGAGGGGGCACCGAACCCTCACCAGATCCACCAGGGCGACCAGGATGAGCCCTATGGAAGGCACGAACAAGATCAGAAGCATGAACATCAGATGCATTGACCCAAGAATTATCCTCCTGGCCGTAACCCTTCCAGTTAACCAGATACTGGAGTTTCCGTCTGGAAACACGAGAGTCCAAAATTTTCTCCACAACGTACTCCAACTCACCCTCAACCAACACCGGAGCAGGAGGCTCAACTGAAGGTACAACAGGTACCTCATACCTGCGCAATAACGACCGATGAAAAACGTTATGAATGGAAAAGGACGCAGGGAGGTCCAAACGGAAAGAAACAGGATTAAGAATCTCCAATATTCTATAAGGGCCGATGAACCGAGGTTTAAACTTAGGAGAAGAGACCCTCATAGGGACAAAACGAGAAGACAACCACACTAAATCTCCAACACAAAGCCGAGAACCAACACGACGATGACGGTTGGCAAAACGCTGAGTCTTCTCCTGGGACAACTTCAAATTGTCCATAACCTGCCCCCAGATGTGATGTAATCTCTCCACCACCGCATCCACTCCAGGACAATCCGAGGATTCCACCTGACCGGAGGAAAATCGAGGGTGAAACCCCGAATTACAGAAAAACGGGGACACCAAGGTGGAAGAACTGGCCCGATTATTGAGGGCGAACTCTGCCAATGGCAAAAAAGCAACCCAATCATCCTGGTCAGCAGAGACAAAACACCTCAGATATGTCTCAAGGGTCTGATTAGTCCGCTCGGTCTGGCCATTAGTCTGAGGGTGAAAAGCAGATGAAAAAGACAAATCTATGCCCATCCTAGCACAGAATGCCCGCCAAAATCTAGACACAAATTGGGTACCTCTGTCAGAAACAATATTCTCAGGAATACCGTGCAATCGGACAACATTCTGAAAAAACAGAGGAACCAACTCAGAAGAAGAAGGCAACTTGGGCAGAGGAACCAAATGGACCATTTTAGAGAAACGGTCACAGACCACCCAGATGACAGACATCTTCTGGGAAACAGGCAGATCTGAAATAAAATCCATCGAGATGTGTGTCCAAGGCCTCTTAGGAATAGGCAAGGGCAACAGCAGTCCGCTAGCCCGAGAACTACAAGACTTGGCCCGAGCACAAACGTCACATGACTGCACAAAGACTCGCACATCTCGTGACAGGGAAGGCCACCAGAAGGATCTTGCCACCAAATCCCTGGTACCAAAAATTCCGGGATGACCTGCCAATGCAGAAGAATGTACCTCAGAGATGACTCTGCTGGTCCAATCATCCGGAACAAACAGTCTATCAGGCGGACAACGATCCGGTCTATCCGCCTGAAACTCTTGCAAGGACCGCCGCAGATCAGGAGAAACGGCCGACAAAATTACTCCCTCCCTAAGGATACCTGTGGGTTCAGAATTACCAGGAGAGTCCGGGTCAAAACTCCTAGAAAGGGCATCTGCCTTAACATTCTTAGAACCCGGTAGGTATGACACCACAAAATTAAAGCGAGAAAAAAATAAAGACCAGCGCGCCTGTCTAGGATTCAGGCGTCTGGCAGTCTCAAGATAAATCAAATTTTTGTGGTCAGTCAATACCACCACCTGATGCCTAGCCCCCTCGAGCCAATGGCGCCACTCCTCAAACGCCCACTTCATGGCCAAAAGCTCCCGATTCCCAACATCATAATTCCGCTCTGCGGGCGAAAATTTGCGAGAAAAGAAGGCACAAGGCCTAATGACGGAGCAGTCGGAACCTTTCTGCGACAACACTGCCCCAGCTCCGATCTCCGAAGCGTCAACCTCAACCTGAAAAGGCAGATTCACATCAGGCTGACGCAACACAGGGGCAGAGGCAAAACGGCGCTTAAGCTCCTGAAAGGCCTCTACAGCATGAGGGGACCAATTAGCAACATCAGCGCCTTGTCTGGTCAAATCAGTCAGTGGTTTAACGACATCCGAAAAACCAGCAATAAATCGGCGGTAAAAGTTGGCAAAGCCCAAAAATCTCTGAAGACCCTTAAGAGAGGAGGGCTGAGTCCAGTCACAAATAGCTTGCACCTTGACGGGATCCATCTCAATGGAAGAGGGAGAAAAAATATACCCCAAAAAGGAAATTTTCTGGACCCCAAAAACGCACTTAGACCCCTTCACACATAAAGAATTAGACCGCAGAACCTGAAAAACTCTCCTGACCTGCTGGACATGAGAGTCCCAGTCATCAGAAAAAATCAGAATATCATCCAGATATATTATCATAAATTTATCCAGAAAATCGCGGAAAATATCATGCATAAAAGACTGGAAAACTGAAGGGGCATTAGAAAGACCAAAAGGCATGACCAAATACTCAAAGTGGCCCTCGGGCGTATTAAATGCGGTCTTCCACTCATCCCCCTGCCTGATCCGCACCAAATTATACGCCCCACGAAGATCAATTTTAGAGAACCACTTAGCACCCTCTATACGAGCAAACAAATCAGTAAGCAATGGCAATGGGTATTGATACTTAACAGTGATCTTATTCAGAAGCCGATAATCAATACATGGTCTCAAAGAGCCGTCTTTTTTTTGAGACAAAGAAAAACCCAGCTCCCAAGGGAGAAGAAGATGGACGAATATGTCCCTTTTCCAAAGACTCCTTTATATATTCCCGCATAGCAGCATGTTCCGGCACAGACAAATTAAACAAACGACCCTTTGGATATTTACAACCCGGTATCAAATCTATGGCACAATCGCACTCACGGTGCGGAGGTAACGACCCAAGCTTGGGTTCGTCAAAGACGTCTTGATAATCAGAGAGGAACTCAGGGACTTCAGAGGGAATGGACGACGAAATAGAAACCAAAGGTACGTCCCCATGAATACCCTTACATCCCCAGCTCAACACAGACATTGCTCTCCAGTCCAAGACTGGGTTGTGAGACTGCAACCATGGCAATCCCAGTACCAAATCGTCATGTAAATTATACAGCACCAGGAAACGAATAATCTCCTGGTGATCCGGATTGATACGCATGGTTACTTGTGTCCAGTATTGTGGTTTATTATTAGCCAATGGGGTGGAGTCAATCCCCTTCAGAGGAATAAGAGTCTCCAAAGGCTCTAAATCAAAACCACAACGATTGGCAAAGGACCAATCCATAAGACTCAGAGCGGCGCCAGAGTCAACATAGGCGTCCGTGGCAATGGATGACAAAGAGCAAATCAGGGTTACAGACAAAATAAACTTAGACTGAATGGTGCCAATGGAAACAGACTTATCAAGCTTCTTTGTACGCCTAGAGCATGCCGATATAACATGAGTAGAATCCCCACAATAGAAACACAATCCATTCTTCCGTCTAAAATTCTGTCGCTCGCTCCTGGACAGAATTCTATCACACTGCATACTTTCTGGCGTCTTTTCCATAGACACCGCCAGATGGTGCACCGGTTTGCGCTCCCGCAGACGCCTATCAATCTGAATAGCCATTGTCATGGACTCATTCAGACCTGCAGGCAAAGGGAACCCCACCATAACATCCTTAATGGCATCAGAGAGACCTTCTCTGAAAGTTGCCGCCAAGGCGCACTCATTCCACTGAGTAAGCACAGACCATTTACGGAATTTTTGGCAGAAAACTTCAGCTTCGTCTTGCCCCTGAGATAGTGCCATCAAAGTTTTTTCTGCCTGAAGTTCCAAATGAGGTTCCTCATAAAGCAAGCCCAAGGCCAGAAAAAACGCATCCACATCGCGTAACGCAGGATCCCCTGCTGGCAATGAGAAGGCCCAATCTTGAGGGTCTCCCCTGAGCAAGGAAATCACAATCCTAACCTGCTGAGCAGGGTCTCCAGCTGAACGAGACTTCAGGGACAAATAAAGCTTACAATTATTTCGGAAATTCTGGAAGCTAGCTCTATTCCCTGTGAAGAACTCCAGCAAAGGAATTCTCGGCTCAGATACCGGAGCATGTACCACAAAATCTTGTAAATTTTGTACTTTCGTGATGAGATTATTCAAACCCGCAGTTACACTCTGGAGATCCATTATTGTCAGGTGCACACAGAGCATACAGAGATTAGGAGGAGAGAGAGAAAAAAGACTGCAGCAAGGCAGACTGGAGGAAAAAAAAAAAAAAAAATTCCAGCAGACTTCTTATAACTCTCCTTTCTAAACCTGGGTCTTTAACACTTTATTGGCCGGTCAAACTGTCATGATCTCTGCAGGCAGAGATCATAGCAAGCCTATAGAGGGACAAGCTCTCGGAAGATGGAACTATACTGACCATGAACTAAGCCTGCCGCGCAACTAGAAATAGCCAGGTAGCATTTCCTATTTATCGCTAGATGCCCAGCTCTGGCCTAAGACCTAAATAGCTAGCAGAGGGAAATATAAGACCTGGCTCACCTCTAGAGAAATATTTCCAAAGAAGACAGTAGCCCCCCACATATAATGACGGTGAGTTCAGATGAAACAACAAACGCAGCAGGAAAATAGTCTTAGCAAATTTGAGGTCCGCTTACTAGATAGCAGAAGACAGATAGTATACTTTCATGGTCAGCAGAAAAACACTAACAAAACACCATCCAGAGATTACCTTAAACTCTGGCATTAACTCATAACGCCAGAGTAGCAATCCCTGATCAACGAGAGCTTTCCAGACACAGTAACAAAACTTCAGCTGTGAACTGGAACAAATAGGCAAAACAAAACAAGGACAAAAGTCCAACTTATCTAGTAGTAGTCTAGAAGCAGGAACAAGCACTGAGAGGCATCAGATAACATTGTTGACCGGCAAGAAACCACCAGAGAAATGAGCTTAAATAGCGACACCCACTACTGATGGAACCAGGTGAAACAGGAAAGAGGATGACAAGTCCAATTCCACAAGCGGCCACCGGGGGAGCCCAGAATCCAAATTCACAACAGCCTACCCAGTCTTCAGCCCTTAATTCCATATTAAACTTATGGAGGGAGTTGAATCTCCGAGTTGCCAAGTGACAGCCTCAAAATCTTAATGATTTAGAGATGATCTACAAAGAGGAGTGGACCAAAATTCCTCCTGACATGTGCGCCAATCTCATCATCAATTACAAAAAACTTCTGACTGCTGTGCTTGCCAACAAGGGTTTTGCCACCAAGTATTAAGTCTTGTTTGCCAGAGGGATCAAATACTTATTTCTCAATGCAAAATGCTAATAAATGTATATAATTTATACAATGTGATTTTCTGTATTTTATTTTTGATATTCTAACTCTCAATGTTAAAATTATCCTACCCTTAAAATTATAGACTGTTCAGGTCTGTCAGTGCGCAAAACTTACAAAATCAGCAAAGGATTAAATACTTATTTCCCCCATTGTATATGTGAAGCGGGAAATGGCAAAGCAAAAAAACGTTGCTCTACCGTCTCCACAGTTTGTAGATTTAAGAAAATGTGCACTTCTGCAAAGTCTGGTGCAGGAAGGGTTGGTATGCCATAGGGGGGTCACAGAGTCTGCCTCCAGCGAGAAAGTAACAATGTGGGAGGAAGCAGACTTTGAAAAATTCCATCCTCATTAGCACCAACACCAACCATCAGAGCTCATGTTCAAAGGACCGGAACTACCCAAGGCACAGAAAAGAGAAAATGCTGGATTTTTTTCCAAGAGCTGATTTAGTTTTTTTTAGCTACAATATTTATGTTTTTTGTACATTTACTTTTATGTTTTTGGTTTCTCAGAGGTCGGTTGTGTTGTGGAACTGGTGTATATTTCATGGTACAATATTTGTGGCTGGGATGCGCTTTGTTATGGTTCAGGCAGAAGAAAAAGAATGCCTTGGCGCCTGAGCTCCCCAAGTGGCTGCTACAGGTACCAACATATGCCTGACAGGCAATGCTTCCGCACGTCTGTTTCAGGGACAGGTTTGCTCGAAAACGACCAGGGAAGACCACGTCATCAGCACCAACCGTGGAGGTGGGATCGACCTCCATATCCTAATACCTGGGGAGCCTGGAAAAAGAAGACAAAGTGAGTGGATATTTCTAGGTTTTCTCACGTTTTTTTCTCTCCTTCCAAATTGGCCTGGGTTCCGTGAGTCATTTGCTAAGGACTGGGTTAGGCCCCTTTCACATATCAGTTTTTTTGCCATCAGTCACAATCTGTCGAATTTTGAAAAAAACGGATCTGGCGAATGATGCCGCCAGATGCGTTTTTTTTTCTCATAGACTTGTATTAGTGATGGATTGCCTCACGTTTCATCCATTTTTTGCCGGATCCATCCAAAATTGTTTATCTGGCAGCTGGAGAAAACGGACATAGTAACGTTTTTGTGTCCATCGCCGTCCATCGTTTGCAAATTAAGGATTCCGTTTTTTTTAACTGAGAATGCTCCGACTTTTTTAGGATCCAAATAGCTGGATCAGCTAGTCAGATCCAGTGAAAAAACGGATCCGTCGCATTAGTTTTTCACAATCTGCGATGGAGCCATTTTTTCAAAATTCGATGGATTGTGACTGACGGCAAAAAACTGATGTTTGAAAGCAGCCTTAGGCTACTTTCACACTAGCGTCGTGCACTGCACTTCGCTATGCGTCGTTTGGTTGCAAAAACGCATCCTGCAAAAGTGCTTGGCGTTTTTTCACCATTGATTAGCATTAGCGTCGCATTGCGACGCTTTGCCGCACGTCGCAACAGTCGTGCGATGGTTGCGCCGTGTTGTGGCAGACCGTCGGCTGCAAAAAAAGTTACATGTAACTTTTTTGCGGCCGACGGACCGCCATTTCCGACCGCGCATGCGCGGCCGGAACTCCCCTCACCTCACAATGGGGCAGCGGATGCGTGGAAAAACAGCATCCGCTGCACCCGTTGTGCGGCGCAAACAACGCTAGCGTCGGTACGTCGGCCCGACGCTTTGCGACGGGCCGAGTACAACGCTAGTGTAAAAGAAGCCTTAGCCGGACTAAATAGGACTCCGTGTAAACCAGGGATTCAAATGTTTCCAGTGTCGAGTAGCCTGTTGCTACTGTACATGGGGCCGGTAGCTCCACTCACAAGGGACATGAACTCTCTACTATCTGGTCACCCAGCCTAAGTATCTACAGTTACCTGTTGTACACGGGAGAAGAACAGAGGGGTTTAGACTGTTTATGCATGTTAATTTCTGCTGCAGACACGCTAGTCTACGCAACAGAAATTTCCACAATAGAATGTATTGGATGCAGTAAATCCGCAATCTTCAGTGAACACATGCAGATTTACCTGTGTGATTAGAACACAGTGAAAATACGCTGCATTTAAAGTGCTGCTACTTCCTGATAATGGGAACATAGCCTAAAATTTTTTGCAGCATTCCCCCACCTTTCAAATGACTAGAAAAATACATAAGCAAAAACCCATGTACTTTATGCAGTATTTATTTTGCCAACACTCTGCTTTTTGGTGTATAGGAATCTGCTGCAAATACTCGATATGCACATATACAATAAGGCCATGTTACCATGGTGAGTATTTAGTGAGCTTTTTGTTTTGAAAATTTTCTTCACCCATCGGCTAACTTTAGGTTCCTTTCATTTTTCTTTTCATTGCGTTTACGTTTTTTTTAAACATGCTTTTTTGACGCTGCAGTTTTTGTCATTTTTTTGTTATGTCGTTGGTAAGCTACCGTATATACCCGTGTAGAAGCCAAGTTTTTCAGCACATTTGTGCTGAAAACGCCCCCTTGGCTTATACACGAGCCATTGTCCCAGAAAGACGGTGGGGAATGGGGAGCAGCGGGTCACAGAGGCAGTAGCCAGCGCCTACGGCTGTAACTGTGCCCGCTGCTAAAGAGAAATGCAGTTTCCGGCTTCCAGGCCACATCCCAGTTACCTTCCCTGCTCGCCTTCGCTGCATCTCGTTTGTTCCGGCACCAGCAGCTCTTCCGGCAGAGTAATCTCGTGGCCCTGCTCATTAAGGTAATGAATATTCACGCCTCTCCAGTCCCATAGGCGTGGAGTGGATATTCATTACCTTAATGAGTGGGGCCACGTGATCACTTGGCAGGAAGAGCTGCTGGCGCTGCAACGAGATGCAGCAAGGGCGCGCAGGCAAGTAAGTAGGATGTGTTTGTTTTTTTTGTTTTTTTATAGGAACCATGCATGAAAGTATATGGGATAAGGAGCCATGTATACAAGAATAGGGAACCATGCATACCAGGATAGGGATGAGGGGACAACGCATACCCAGTTTTTTGTGGCAAAATTAGTTGCCTCGACTTACTCTGGTCGACTTATACTTGAGTATATACAGTACTTAATTTTTTATACTTCTTGGGATTTGGCGTTGAAAAAACTTTATTGGTACAGTCATGTGCAGATGACAAGTGTTTTTAGTACTTTTCCGCAGCTGAAATGCTCTAAAAATGCATATGCATTTTTACCTGAAGATGGGGTAAAAAAATGGTTTTTCCATGGGGTAAAGCAGCACATAAATCTCAGCATACCTGCAAGAGGAACTTGTTGCGGATTTAAAAAACGCACCGCAGGTCGGTTTATGTGTAGGACAACGAAACAGTAAAGTGTCGAAGTCGTATGGCCCCTAGCTTTGAACAAAACCCTGCGGAACTATTCTCAAGAAGGGATGCAGAGGGAACAGAATTAAGCAGTGCCCCAGCTCAAGGGACAGAGCAAAAAAACAGGAGGAGATTTTGTGCCAAGTGAGGTGACAGATGCTCTTGCTGCAGCTTCAGCAGCCGAGATAGTAGGCCGCAACCACGGGTACCTGCCAGGCCTGGACCTAGATGACGATCGTCATGCATTGAAGACCAGAGCTACGCCGGTTTAGGTCCAGATTGCACTTGTCGACGGTCAAGCACCAACCTAGCTAACGTTGGTCAACAGTTGAGGACCTGCCCTATACAGACATAGGAGACGCTCGTCGGCGGTCAAAAGCAAAGAGGTCCTGGGAATACCTGGTCAGAGACTCCAGCCTGGGCCAGTGATCAAAGGAGAAGGGCGAGATGGGTCATCACTTCCAGCGCGGACTTACGTTACCGGACGTGGGCAGGGGGAGGGCTGTGGACCAGATGGGGTCTGGCTGACTCTAGAGGGACTCAGAGAGCATTGACAGACTTTCTAAGAAAAATGTGCAGCTAGTGAGACGGAGCAGCCACAGAAACTTCTATAGACTGTTCCTGCCAAATACTGGGCTTGCCCACCCCACCCCCTAATAGAAATAGCTTGAACTGTAGACTCGGAATTGAGTTCAGTTTCTTTTTGCATACTAATCCATATAAATGCTTGTCAAATACTCTGTAAATATTGTCCATTTGTGATTTTGTCATTTTCAGTATCTGTTTCATATTGTTAATCCAAAAAGTAAAATTGTTGTTTCTGCCTGGTGCCTCCGCTGTTGCATTTATACGTAGGGTTAATAAAAGAAAACAAAGAAGTCATGAGATTTCTATAAATCCAATCCACTTTGCTGGAACTGTAAGACACTGTTTTTGTGCAGCAAAAATATGTAGTGTAAAAAACTCATTGTGGGAACGTAATATAAGGCATGTCCAGTTTTTTTAATACAAATCAAAATCGCCTATTCAAGTCTATGGGTCCTTCAAAAACTGAGACAAAAACTGATACCATCCATGTGCTGTCCATTTTTTACTGACTTTTTTGGTGACCAGAAAAATGCCCAAAAGAAAAAAAGCCCACAGCCATGAATGCCCACAAGAAAATTCCCCACAGGAATATTCCCCACATTGACAAAATAGCAACAGTTATCACCCCCCGTAATATGTTATATCACTCAGGAGTCTGTGTACAGGGTGACCCCGGCTGTACCGATATAACATTATTATCAACTTTACTTGTGGGCAATTTTCAGGGAACTGACTTTTCTTATGGGAGAAACCGGAGAAAACGCCATCAGTTTTTTTTTCTTTATAAAAGAAAAAAATTATGAAATGCTGATGATAAAAACTGAATCACTGATAAAAATCTGATCCAAAAACACTTATAAAGACAGTCAGGTTTTTCACATGTGCAATAAAGAAGTAAACAAAAAAAAGGGAGGTCTGAATGAGGTTTAAAACTAAGGTGCAAATAATCTGCAAAGGTAAGACACACTGGGTGTAAATTAGCCAAACGTATGAATATAGATAACACTGGTCAACGCAATTTTTCTGGCAAAAGGTTTTAAAACATATTTTAAGTCAATTTTGGCTGCTGATTACGAATATGAACTCCGTTTTTGGCTATCACATCGGGATTTCGAGATTTTCATTTTTGATGAAAATTACTCCTATCTAATGTTTTATGATTAAAACACATGATTTTCGATACTACATTGTATATTTTTAATCAAGGAATAACAGATTACAAAGTCTATGTACAGCAAATCAAATATACTTACAGAATTAAACTACAAAATATAAACACACATATATATGGCACACAGATGAATGACAAATGGCAGTTATTTGAACTTTCTTTTCTTGGCTGATCTGTGATGTACAGCTTCTGGGTTGTCTCTCATCAAGCTCCAGCAATAGTCAGCCATCATATGTGAGTCCCACCGGCCTTGATACCGTCCTTCCATTGTTTTAATGTCCTGATGAAAACGCTCCCCTTGTTCCTCGCTCACATCCCAAAGGTTCTCTGGAAAAAAGTCCAAATGGCTGTGTAAATAGTGAATCTTGATACTCATTCTACATCCAAGATTTCGCAGACTCATTAGTAGCTCTTCCACAATCACTTCATAGTTGTCGGCTTTCTTATTCCCTAGAAAATTCTGCACCACATTACAAAATGCATTCCAAGCTCTTTCTTCTATCTCATTCATTGATGTGATAAAATTTGGGTCTCTCATAAGTGTTCTTATTTGAGGTCCATCAAATATTCCAGCCTTTTTCTTCTCTTCACTAAGACCAGGAAAAGTTGAACATATGTAGTTAAAGCATTCTCCACTGTGATTGAGCGCTTTGACGAACTGCTTCATCAATCCAAGTTTTATGTGTAAGGGAGGAAAGACAATGTCCTTCCTATCCACTAGAGGATCATGGATGACATTCTTATTGCCAGATGCCAAACTCGGTCGCTGAGGCCATTCAGTTTTCACCCAAAGCTCTGCTCTAGCTCTACTGTCCCAGTAGCACAGAAAACAAGGATGTTATCATAACAAATGGGAATTATACATGTTCAAAGAAAACAAAGATATTCTCACATTTATTGGGAGACTAAATGAAAACTAAATTTACCTTAGTGAACCGTATAAACTGGCACTTTTCATTAACTACTTATATTTATCATGGAATTCATGAAAATGGGCTATATACCTATAGCGCAAAAATGTGATGTGACAGAGAAATTATAAGATCAGATTTGAATTCAGCACCCTCAAATTAGTCTAAAACTGTTCTTAAAGTCCATGCCAGAAATTTTATTTTTTTTTGTAGACCAGTGTAATATTCTGGGTAGGTTTATTGCAGGTCAGGTGGTTATATAACATGTATTATATTTAAGGTTTAGCTCTGAGGGCCAAGCTTATTCTGGAGGATTTGGCAGGTGTACGTAGTGTAGACTACAAACTATCACAATTGGTGTGTAATGGAAATACTGCACTAAGCTAACACAGATGAGAGGCTGCATCAGCTAGGACAGCTAATGCAGGGCTAATATCAGGGGATAAGATAGCAGCAGGGAAATAACAGGATAAAAGCAACCGAGCAGCATCTACAATGTAAATGATACGGAGGCTCACTAGATTTGCATCAACACGGCAACATTTCTCTCCCACACCTGATCTTAAAGCGTTTTATTATCAACATTATAAATTGTTAAACTGCTTGTAAAACTCATTGTAAAGGGCTTGTTCACTTCTCAGGCAATCCATTAAGAATCCCTATGTTTGCACCCCGGTACAATAATAACACTTAGGCCGGAGTCACACTACCGTAGAATACGGACAAGTGCTATGCGATAAAAAAAAAAAAAAAAAAAAAAAAAAAAAAAATCGCATAGCACTCAGACCAGTATTCATCTATGGGGAAGCTCACGTCACCGTATTTTTTCTTGGCTGTTTTCATTGCGTGAGTGAAATTGCAGGATGCTGCGATGGCCCAGTGTCGGTGACAGAGTCTTGGCTCACTCGCACCCAAATAAGTCTATGGGTGCGACTGAGAACGCACATCACTCAGATATCATCCGAGGGATGTGCGATATACGCTGACCCCGGCAATGGAGGAGATGGAGAAATTCATTTTATCTAGCCAGCCCCCTTCACACTCCGTGCTGGACACAGAATGCGCATTCCGGTGTTGAAATAAAGCTGAATGTATAGCTACATCACATATACTGAGTCGGCCTTCACAGGGATAAAAACTGAGATCTACTTTGCTGCATCGCATACGTGGATAGCCCTTACCCTATAGATCATCATGACTTTCACAGCAAGCATAAAGCAATGCTTATTTTACGGTAACATTAATCCTAACAATTCTGTACAATCTTATCTTCACTGTAACCAGCTTATATAAATACTAGGCTCACAGACAGGAAGACTTGATTGTTGCGGGAGGTTGGGAACACATCCAGCGCTTGTGTTCTTTATCAGTACGGTTCTGCCCTTTACAAAATTATTAGTCAGATGTAAATCAGCTTTTCGGAACTGTACAGAAATAGCCGTGTTAATAGACGACTTGGAATAAATCCAGAATCTATTTTTGTCAAGATAAAGATTATTATGAAACCTCTGAAGGACATTGATGCCATAAGGATGAAGATGTTCTGAAATAAGAGGAGTTGCTGCATAGTACTGTCAAAGGCAAATCGCCCATTTAAGGTACCTTCACACGAAACGATATCGCTAGCGATCCGTGATGTTGCAGCGTCCTGGCTAGCGATATCGTTGTGTGTGACAGGCAGCAGCGATCAGGATCCTGCTGTGATATCGCTGGTCGTTGGTTAAAGTTCAGAACTTTATTTGGTCGTCAGATCGCCGTGTATCGTCGTGTTTGACAGCAAAAGCAACAATACCAGCGATGTTTTACACTGGTAACCAGGGTAAATATCAGGTTACTAAGCGCAGGGCCGTGCTTAGTAACCCGATGTTTACCCTGGTTACCAGTGTAAAATGTAAAAATAACAAACAGTACATACTCACATTCACGTCCCCCGACGTCCGCTTCCTGCACTGACTGAGCGCCGGCCGTAAAGTGAAAGCACAGCACAGCGGTGACGTCAGTTAGGGCCGGCACTCACAGTCAGTGCAGGAAGCGGACGCCGGGGGACGCGAAGGTGAGTATGTACTGTTTGATTTTTACATTTTACACTGGTAACCAGGGTAAACATCGGGTTACTAAGCGCGGCCCTGCGCTTAACAACCCGATATTTACCCTGGTTACCCGGGGACCTCGGCATCGTTGGTCGCTGGGAGCGGTCTGTGTGACAGCTCTCCAGCGTCCAAACAGCGACGCTGCAGCGATCGGCATCGTTGTCTGTATCGCTGCAGCGTCGCTTAGTGTGAAGCTACCTTTAGGCCGGTTTTAAACATCCATTATTTTTGCGGGTTGATCATGAATGCATTACAATGAATGTTCCTTTTCAAGTGTCCTTTTTTCTTGCAGATTGATTGTCCACAAACCCCCCTCAAAATTGAGACATGTCCTGTTTTGATCTGTGATGTGGATCAAGCTCATCAATTGCCCTATGGAAAGAGAAGGGGAAAAAAAAAGGCAGACAGAACATGGATATCATTATGTTTAATAAGTGGGAGAAGCAAAGATCTTTTTGTTTGCTTTTACAAGTGAAAAACAGAAGGAGCAAAGATTCTAAAATCTCAGAAATGGATTAAAAAAAAATAAAAAATGGGTTCAGCGCACTGAAAAAATACATGAGAAAAAAATGCTTAACTCAAACTTCAGTGTTTTTTCTTATTACTAGTGATGATCAAATACTAAAATGCTCGAGTGCTCGGTACTCTAATCTAGCATTTCGGACGCTCAGGTGCTCAACTCAAGTACAGAGTATAATGGAAGTCAATGAGAAACTGGAGAATTTTTCCGGTAGACCCTAACCGGAGGGCTGGGGAGGCAGGAACATCACTAAAATGATGGAAACAGCACTCAAATGGAATGGGAACAGCATGGGGAAGACGCCTGGACGCATCTCTAACTCCCAGGTTGCTGCTGGGAACAAAGCTGTAAGAGTATTGCGCCACTTTTACGGACTGACAATAAAACGTACAAAACCAAAGATAAAATGGATTTATAGGGAAAAAATGTTAGGAAACAATCTTTCGTGTATAATGCCTTGTATTTAAGGAAAAATTAAAAAGAGGAAAAAATAGCCTCCTCCCCCCCTTAGTAGCTGTGAAACGTGGAGTGGGGACCCGAACATGGTGCACAAGCACCGGCTTTCAAGCAAGTTGATGATGGGGACTGGAGATTTCCTTTGACTAACGCCATTATCTCCCTTGCCTTGTCTGTTCACATATGCTGCTGCCATTCTGTTGTCTGACAGTATTTTTACATGTGGTGACCCCTTATCCTGGGCAGAACTTCTAACAGAACTATCCTAATGGCTGTTAGCTCTGTCATATTTGATGATGTCTCTATATCTGAAGGCCATCGACCTTGGAGAATTCTGCATTGAGTGTGAGCCCCCAACCAAAAGAGCTTGCATCTGTGGTGAAAATGGTGGGGGTTCAGGATTTCCAATCAGACCCCCTGGGAGAAGTTTTCCCTGGAGAGCCACCACTTTAGATTACAAAGCGCTTTTTGAAATAGTAATTTTTCTGTCCAGGTTTCCCTTGATTTTTTCCATCTCTTCCAGGATTAACCCACTGAAGATTCTGGAAGTAAATTCGTGCCTAAGTTAACGTTCCTCGTATTAACATGGCCTTCCTCAGGGAGATCACTGGGCTGCTAATTATTTTGGATACAGATCTGAGTACTTTCCTTATTTTCCTTCCCGGGAGAAAGGATTTTTGTCTTGGAGTCTAACAATATCCAAAGGAATGTTTGCTCTTGTTCTGGCGTTGCTTTTAACTTTTTTTTTTTTAATTTATCAGCCATCTTAAGGAATCTAGAACCTATTTTACTTGGTCTACTGCCCTTCTGTAATGTTTTTGCTACAATTAAAAAATCATCCAGATATGGGATGAGCAGGATGCCTTTTTCCCTGATGTGAGCTAACATTTCTGCCATCACTTTTGTGAATACCCTTGGGGCCATTGAGAGGCAGAAGGGGAGGGCCTGGATGAAACATTTACTGCCACTCATTTTTTGTGGCTTTGGAATATTGGCACATGGCAATACGCACCCTGGAGGTCCAGAATAGCCATAGCAACAGAAAAAGAAGTTTTACCACCGACCCTATCGGCTCCATTTTGAAATGTTTTGTTTTTAAAGATTGATTTATACTTTTCAGATTTATACAGTAACAATGCAGTGACATGACAAGAATCTGCATAACTAATCATATTCTAAATAGTTACAAGTCAAATTTATGTACGAAATACCCAAGATGATTGTCTATAAAATGATGGTATTCGCCAAACAGTAATGGATAATGAGATATGGAGCCTGAAAGTCAAGATTTCAAAACATTGTTATTCTTTTGCTCTTTACTGGAATTGTCCTGAAAGATTGATCCCGTTTTCTCTCTAGGAAAAGAGGGTTTTCAAATTCCCTTCCTCTGTATTAACACTCCCTTTTTTATAGGATGATTTCTCATTCGATCTTCGCTTATGGTGTCTAAGATACTGTGACTCGAAGATATCTTTTCCCAGGCAGGAAGAAATGCTTTTGGGTCTTCCACTTACTTGGATCCTGGAGTCATTGCCTCCTGGATCTTTTGAGAAACCCTGACGAAAAAACCCCCAAAACCATCCTCTGAAAAATTCTTCCCTCTATTCAGAGCATGGTTGTGCAGCGAGTCTGACCACATGACCAGATACATCTGCCAAGAAATCTACTGCCTTCAGAATAGTTGAAAGCCTTCTAGTAGTTCATCTCTTGGACACATGTTCCTAATCTGAGTCAAATTGGTTGAACCACATTCTACAAGACCTTGCTGTGCATGTGGCCACTGGGCTTGAAGGCTGCAGCCCCCTATTCTCAAGCTTTTTTCTTTCCTGTCCTACAAGTGTTGTGGTACACTTTAGAAACTGCAGCGTCTATTTTTCTACATTGTCCAAACACTTCTGCATCAAAAGGATATTTCCTTTTAAGGTCCAGTGGGATAAACAATTTTTTAATGTCTTTTTCCACTCTTTTCTCATGAGAGTTTATGTTTTGTGGTCGGGGAAGCATTTGGGCTTCTGAACTTCTAATCCACAAAACATTACGCCCTGCATAGACTTTGGTTCTTTCACATGTTCTATTCTCAAAGATGCCCTGACTGCCTTCACCAGCTTATCTGTGTCTTCGGTGGAAAGCATGGCTAACGGCCGCAATCATCATCAGAGGAGAATGAGGAAAACTCATTGTAACAGAACCCTCATAGTTCACATTCTTCTACCTCATCTTCTGAGCCAGAGTTTAGTGTGACGTCTTTTTTTCTTTCTGATGAGTTGCTGGGGCCTTCTTAGCTTCAGAACCCCTTTAAATTATTTTTAAAAAAGTCAGTCTTGATTATGGACCTCATTCTATCCATCAAGGAGCTTCTTCAGCTAGGGTTTTCTCATTACATGACTGGCAACTTTTTTTGTATCCAGACAATAGTTTACACGTTCTTCATACTTTATGACTTGTGCTTTCCTAGGTCTGTCCTATAATACATTTAAGTAACTACAGGTATTATGTTTGACATACCAGGGTTTTCTGGGCTCACCCAACCTGAAGCAGGAAACTACCAAACCTGGGAGTGCTATGTCCTCAGTAGGCTCTCCAGGCTGGTTACTATCATACATCCTGGAATGTTCCTCTGGCTAGAATGATCCTGATGTGAGGAATTGTTTTTATACTGACTCAGGAGGAGCTCATGTTTGTGCTGGCTCAACCCCTCCCAGAAAATGAAGCCAGAGACACCCAGCATTGATCTCTGCATTTCCTGTTTAGGTAATTGATAATGACCTTCAGGGAGCACCGGCCCATGCCAGGCCATACTTCCCCCTCCAAAACTGTGCCATGCCCGACCATGCTTCCTTTGCTGGAAGTTACGTCTGCCACCACTTTGTGGAGCTACTGTGCCAAATCCGGTCGAGCTCCCGAATCCTTCTGCAGTCCGGTGTCACAGGTTCCTTCTGCCAGACACGGGCTCGTTGATGCTGGAAGCAGCCAACCCCAGGTAAGACTTCTCTCTGGCAAAGCCGGGAAAATGTAGGTCTCCCTCAAGGACAGAAAACCACTGAAACATATAGAGAGGCTCTGCCTTTTAAAGCTGTAGGTTTCCTAATTTTGAGGGCAAATCCTCTCCATGGTGCTGTCATAGGGGAAAATTTTTTTTTTTTTATTGGAAATTGCTTCACAAAATGCTCTATTTTGGGGAAATTTGAGAAGTTTTTTTTTATGTCTTGAAATGTATTTTTGCAGACTTCCGACAGAAAAGTGCCTAGATTGAAGGGTTTGCCATCAAATGTTTCAAAGAAGTGATGCACACTTTTTCCCACTAGGTGTTTTTCAAAACCTGAAGCAGAAGAAACAATCACAAGACTGAACACATGACCAGAAAGTCGTTGCAAAATGGAAATTGGGGTCGTATTTCAACTATTTATTGTGGCATCTTCTCAGAGAGGACAGATCCAAAAGACTCATTAAAAACTTAGTGTGCACATACCCTTACTGCAAGTTTTTAGCGATAATTGTTCACTGGCCAATAAATTCACCTGTCTGAATAGGAGACAGCAAAAAAAAAAAAAATAAATAAATAAATCAGTATCCATTAATTCAACTCCCTTTTATATAAATATTAATAAAAAGGCCACCATCATGTTGGAGGTTTCTTGGCCATCTATTATTCCGTGTCGGATGCTCCTTGGCACACTGAGGCTTGCCCTTGGAATAGAAATACTTAATCGCTTCTAAGCGGAGTCCTGTCAGGAATGTTCCATGCTAGCAACGTGCTCATCCTCAATACTGCAAGCCATGCAGCTTCACATACATAGCCATTCTCAACAAATTCTATATTTACTAATGAATGCCTGGCATCTGCTGCTTCAGAACCTGCCAGGAACATGGCGACCATCTTCAGGAGATTCCGATCATTGACCAGATTACAGAATGGCATCCTCACAAAAACCTCTGCACTATTCAAGTTTACATTCTGTGACTTGTGCTATAATACGGGCATTTCTTTATAAGCCATTTATTAGAACGGTGTGGACTTGGGCTTCAATTTCATGGCTTCACTATTCAATTTGTTTTATGACCCGTGCCATTCTTGTCAAAAACTAAAGTGGATCCCATCAGAAAGGAGGAACTAAATATTTTTCAATGTACCAGTCTGAGACCAAAGATTTGGTCATATATAGAAGGTTTAGATGTAGTGGAAATTTTGTGATTAAAAGCTTTTTCACCATTTTATCAGTAGTCATTCATAGAAACAAGTACGTAAGTTAAGTACGTGCTCGGTGAAGATTCGGGATTGCATTTTCATCTTTTTTGTCTTGAGTGTTTTTTTATTTGTGCTTAATTCTTTTAATTTGCACCTTTTTTAAAGTCTACTTTATACGTGTTCACTAGTGATGAGCGAGTATTTGTGACTGCTCGGAGATTTAGTTTTCCTTGCCCGCAGCTGCATGATTTGCGGCTACTAGCCAGCTTGATTACATGTGGGGATTCCCTAGCAACCAGGCAACCCCCACATGTACTCAGGCTGGCTAGCAGCCGTAAATCATACAGCTGTGTCAACAAAAACTAAATCTCCGAGCACTAAAAAAATACTCGGAGACCACCCGAGCAACGAGTATACTCGCTCATCACTAGTGTTCACCTGTTTGTTATTTACATAATTGCGGGCGGCATTAGCGGCTGATTCATCAATTGTGACTTTATAAAAAGCTGCAAAATTTTTTGTGCAAATTTACTTCAGTCTTCCACTGGTTGACGTTATGTATGCCTGGAAAGTTTTGCATAAACATTTTGAGCTAAAAAGTCCCGCAAAAAACTAAAAAGGCAAAAATTAAGAGCATTTTTGATTTTCTGTAAAACAATGAACCACGCATTCCATTTTGAAGAATTTGGCGTTGAACCGTCAAACACCCCAAGGTAGAAATAGAAAAATATATACATAAAAAAAAAAAACAACCCCCTCCACACACACACACACACAAATGGTAAATCAGGGCCTGCCTAAACATTGGGCTCACCAACAGGGATAGCTAACATGTCGCCTACAAACATCTGCTCTTATAATGGCATATGTATGGAGATATTTGACACCACAAGAATCACTTTTAGAAGAGAAAAAAATGATGTATACCCAGAAAATGACAATGATATGGCAGCACAAAGAATATGTACAGCCTCTGTGGGCTACTATAAAAGCTCCATGCACAAGACTTCACGCAAGTATCTTGGAAATTCTCATTTCCTTAATTTACGTAATCCCACTTTGATAATTAAATTTTGAAAACTTTATATAAATGATGTAGGAATAAAGACGTGCACCATGATTGAATAAAATTAATAACCAGTGTCTATTCACAATAGCCAATGATGGATGTCAAACAC
Organism: Ranitomeya variabilis; assembly: GCF_051348905.1. NCBI lineage: Eukaryota > Metazoa > Chordata > Amphibia > Anura > Dendrobatidae > Ranitomeya > Ranitomeya variabilis. Next base: position 78,815,185 of record NC_135233.1, on the reverse strand, counting down.
AATAAGTCACAATTCTATGTTCCGTATTTCTTACACGGATGTGCAAGATCCTTAGAGAAAAATTCTTTGTGGTCACACTCCTGAATACAGGAACACCCTCCGCAACTCCGAAAGCCCCTCCAAGTCAACTGAAAATGGATTCACCAAATTAGACAACGCCACTAGGTCTATGTAGAGTATATATTTGCCTAGTCCGTGTGAACTGAATGTGGCCGTTCATAAAATTGACACCACTTCATTTGTTTTTGGTCTAGGTCTTGCTGAAATTTTCTGTATGTAAACTTTTGGTGTTTAGAAAAATAAATGACATCTGTTTCATGGGATAAAGCACCATGTACAGTAGGGTATAGGTGCATACAACGTCTTGTAGACACTGATGTATCCACTTTGTTTTGAAGCAGAAGACGCCTCAGAAATATGCTGGCAGGTTTTTTCTCCCGAAGCATCTCTTTTGGCATTTTGTAGACTTTGCCGCCAGCAACTTTTTACTTAAATGTGAAATATAAAATAGTGACAATTTCCAAGCAGAAGCTGCCTGAAGAATGGACGGGTAACTTGTTTTAGACGCTTCACAGCTTTCAAAACCTTAAACGCTTAGAGAATAAAAGGTAGCACACATACATAGCGCTTTTCCAGGAGGAATCCACCCTTGAAAAAGATGTAATGTGCACATATACTTAGGCGCCGATTCATCAGGTCCAGCGATGTTCTCGTCAGTCTTAATGAGGGGGAGTACAGGATACAGAAGCTCCTGATTCATTTAGAGTTCAGAAGGCATTTGGGATATAGCATAACAACATGCCAAGGTAGGTGATGATACACAAGAGGTGAATGTTTGGGAAACAGGTTTTGGAAGGATTGTACATATTTGTCCTTCAGCTCTGATGTAGAAGCAATGGTGGTTGCTTTGCATTACACAGTCTGTAAATGAGCAGGAATGTAGAAGAAATCCAGTTTTAGAAACTAAACACGCAAAAGCCCCGATTTCCCAACATTCTGCATAATAGGTTATTGCTTCCAGGCAGGTGATCTAACAGTATAGGAACGTCACCTGAGATCCCACAATGCATTAATATCCGGTAACACCAGTATGCAGTTTTAAGGGATTGACTGTAATTGTGTTAAGCTATAAAAACTACAGAACATCAGCGCGTCCCCCCGATCCTTAATAAGCCATTCTACAATGCTCAGGTAAAAATTGGACGAGGAGCACTCTGCATCCATAGAAATGAAATGGTGGAGGCTTTTCCATGTCAATCCCCTGACTCTCTGCAGGTATAGGAGACTTTGATGCCTAGAACAGGTGGAGAAGTGGTCGGAGTGCGGGCACAGTCGGGAAATAGTCATCATATAGAGTAAATCACGTGACCCCATCATCATTTTTATGGCCTGAGTGCAATGCGTCCAAGTTTTTACACAGGTAGCAGTGTGGCTAGAAGTGCTTGTGATGGGGAATTTACAGTTTTATAGCATAAAACACAATCAGGGTCAGGCTGGGGTGTCTGGGGACCACAGAGGGAATGGACTCTAGGGGCCCACCCTTCAGCTATAAGCACATCTGTTAGTCATTATCCCCGATATAGTGGAGCTGCTCCTGAACATTTACTGTGCGCCACAAAAACTGGGATAAGCAATTACGGTAGTTTGCATAAAGGGGTTCTTTGGTTATAACAAGTTATCACCGATCCATGGGCTCTACAGGATAGGTGATCGCTTTGGTCCGACCATTAGAAACTGCACCAATTGAAAGAGTGAGTTTTATCTCTGACTAGAAATAGGCCCGATGCTATTGCAAAGGGCGTGTGGTGAAATGAACATCTCCCGACTGTGTGGCCGCAGGAGATTTTAAACACAGCCATGTTTAAATCTCCCGCGCAGACACCGCTGGGAGATCGGCAATACCGCTAACAGCTGATAGAACAGCAACCCGGCAGGCGACCAATCACATCAGCTGCTAGCGGTATTCAAATCTGGCACCAATACCGCTAGCAGCTGATGAATCCCCTGCAGAGGCTGGTGACCAAAATCCCGCGCAGCGGTGCCGCGCGGCTTTGGAGGGGGATTCATATCCCGCGCTGCACCGCTCATTGGCTCAGCCGGCGGGGTGTGGGATTTGAATGAGCGGTGTCGCACGGGTTTGGTGGGGGATTTGAATCCCGCACCGCTCATTAGCTGAGGCCAGGGGCGCTCAGCCAATGAGCGGTGCCGCGCGGCTTGGCGGGGGATTCAAATCGCGCGCGACAACGCTCAATGGCTCAGCCAGTGGGGTGGGGGATTTGAATACCAAGCCGTTTAGCCAATGAGCGGTGGCCTTGGCGGGGGGATTTGAATTCAAATCCCCAGACAAAGCTGCCAATCACATCAGCTGCTAGCGGTATTCAAATCTGGCCTTGGCGGGGATTCAAATCCTGTGCGGCAAAGTTCATTGGCTCAGCCGGCACGGTATTTGAATCCTGCGCCGCTCATTGGCTGAGCCGCCACTGACCGCATGGCTTTGGCAAGGGATTCAAATCCCGCGCAGCACCACTCATTGGCTCAGCCGGTGGGGGCTTTGAATCCAGGGACGCTCAGCCAATGAGCGATGGCGTGCGGCTTGGCGGGGGATATGAATCTTGGCCGCCATATTGGAATACCCATAACTTGGGTGTTCCAATATGGCGGTCGGCGGTTTTCTGATGCGAGCAGCCGGGAGAATATCCTGACGTAATAGTGGTGCCGTTTTTGTCACTTCCAGCCGCGGTGGATTGTGGGATAGCGACACAATCGCCGGAAGCTGTGACAGAGCCGATTGGCAATTATATATTAGATAGGACACAAATCCCCATTTAAACTGCAGCGGCGGGTGAGATGTCTGAATGAAGCTCCATTCATTCTCTTTGGGGCTTCCAGAAAAGACAAGTGCAGCGCTCGCAGCCATAGAGTGAATGAATGGATAAGTGGTCAACTCGGACGTACCACTCTAGTCTAATGGGGATAAAAGTTCCACATTCTGCCGATTAGGTCCAAGCAGTCAGACTCACACTAATCAATGTGTCATCACTTATCTTGTGGAGAGGTGATTATTTTTTTTCACAGGAGAACCCCTGTAAGTGCATCTCTGCCGCTGTGTACTAAGTATTTAATCTCTAATGGAAATAAAGAATCTTCTCCTAAATAATATCAGAGTGAACAAATGTCCACCACAGACCACACAATCCACTATACCAAGACCAATAATACCACATACAGGGAAGAAATACCACAACATGACCAGACCACATAGTGACCGAATAATACCAAATATTACCAGCATATAGCAACCAAGTAATACCACATAGGAAAAATACCGCCACACCATAACTTAAACTACGTATTCCACCAAATAGGGAACCAAATAATACCACATACAGGGGACAAATTCTGCCACACTATGACCAGACCACAAATTACCACCACATAGTGACTGAATGCTACAATACTAATCATGAATACAAACCACAATACCAACAACATGGTTATTACCACCAGTGATATTATACACAAGAGCTCTGTATATAGGGTCAGTGTACAAGTAATACAATGATCACCAGTGACATACACAGATATGGCTCCTGGTCCCCCTCATATCCATCCTGCCCTCCCCGCCATATATCCATTTTGCCCCTTCCCCCATATATTTATCCTGGTCCCTTGTAATGGCCGCATGCACAGAAGGAAAAAAAATTAAAAAAAGATTCCTCTTATCTGCCTGCGCTCCAGGCACCATCCTCCTTTACAGATTTGGGGCGCTCACATTAAAATTGCCACTGACCTATAGATGTGTGTGCGCCGGTGACATCAGTCGCACGCTCGTCTGTGTTCAACGGGACGCGCACCTTGGTGGTTCAGGTAATGAATGCCGCATGCGTGTGCCCCTGCACATACTCTGCCTGCACATTTAAAAGGCCTGTGCCCCTAAAAAAAAAAAAAACGCACTTTTTTTTTTCTTCTTCCCACAGACATCTCTCTGGTCCACTGCAATGGCCCACCAAGGATTTCCCCCGATACCTCGCCAGTCTAGTCCGACCCTGAACACAATTATGTATGGCATATTACAAGTTTTACTAAAAGGTGGATCACGCATTTAAAAAAATAAATAAAAAAAGAACAAATAAAAATACTGAGAAAGAAGCCAAGATACAAGAAAATAAAAATTAATGTTTATCCAGACACTGGTGTCACTTACAGAAATGCTCACACTATAGAAAGCACGTCGGCGCTAAACCACTGGTACATACAATCTGCAGATATATCATCTTCCATACTTCGGTTCTACTCATGACTGGTGGTGTCAGATTATTCAATCACTTTCTGACAATCAGATAATCTTTGAGCTTTCCAATACCAGGCATATCTGGCTGGATAGGAGAATGGCGATGCCTTCACAATAGTGAATGGTGAATGTTTCCATGTAAAAGTTATTCACAGGCTTCTCCTGCCCAGGAGGAGCACAGGTACCAGCAATGGTATAAGGCACGTGCAGAAACCATCCTTCCATCTGCTCCTTAGCGCACGGACAGTTTAACATTGATGTTCATTGCTGCCAATTCCGCCACAAAGTACCGAAATACATATGGCACAGAAATGACATCAATTGTATCTGTCCGGTCACAGACCAAGCAATAGTGTTTCCGGTTTCGCATTGAGGACCAAGATGGAGGAGGCTTCTCCAGGATAGGCGACAGGAGGCTGCCGCAGGTCACACACACATGGGCCTCCGATCTATCGGAACAGTTAAAAAGCCTGTCATGAAGAAGGAAGGAGGTTCCATGTGCCAGCAGGGCATCACGCTCCATCTCTCCAAAACGAATTCCTCCTTGTACGTTTCTGCTGCCCACAGGCTGGTTGGTCACTTTGTCACGAGAGCCGGTTGTCCTAACTTGGAACTTGTCAGAAACCATGTGACGAAGACGCTGGTAGTAGACCACACCGATAAAAATGTCCGCCTCAAGCTCAAGCCCACTAATGCCGCTGCACAATTTCTCTGTGCCATAGTAGTTATAGCCAGCAGCCTTCAACATTTCACCAAAATATTCCAGAGCAGAGTTCTCCTCGGAGAATGTGAAAGGAGTGGCATCGTGGCACAATCCGTGGAGTGCGGCCGATTTACCGGCCATGCTCTCAATCAACATCCCAATCGTCATTCTGGAAGGAAATCCGTGGGGGTTAAATAAAATGTCCGGAACCATCCCGCTTTCTGTGAATGGCATATCCTCTGCCGGCCACAGTCTGCTGAGGATGCCTTTCTGGCCATGTCGGCTAGCAAATTTATCACCTATGGTGGGGTTACGCGGGATCCTCATAGTGATGCACACGGATTGGAACTTTCCAATACCCAGGTCATTGCTGCAGGCCTTAATGTTGTCAACAATACAGTCCTCCTTACTCCTGAGAAGACAAGACATGAGAGTGAAGAAAAATCCCTGAACACAGGAGGATTTCCTATTCCCAGCAAAGTGGATGAGAATCCTGAAGTCTCATGCACACGCTGCGTATTCGTGACTTGTAGATTTATATCTGCAGTATGTCAATTCTTTCAGCGTTTTTGCTGCAGATTTCACCCAAACTAAAGAGTGGGGAAAAACGAATCAGAAGCACCTTTAAAAAACATGTAAAAAATGCTGCCATTTTCCTGCCAATAGATCAGTATTGCAGCAGATTTTTCATACCTGAAGTGCATTTTTTGTGTGCTTTTTTTGCGACTTTTTTCACCCATTCAAATAAGCAACAAATTCACTGCAAAAAGGATGACTGACATTCTGCGTCTCCGCAAACACACAGCAAGGCCAAGTTCACACTGGGCGTTTTTTATGCTAATTTTCTGCTGTGTTTTACAGTACCGGCAAAGCCTATGAGATTTCAGAAATCTCATGCACACACATTGGGTTTTCGTCATCATGATTTTGTGCTTTGCATGATTTTTTGGACATAGAGCATGTCACTTCTTTTAGCGTTTTTCACCCATTGACTTGAATGGGTGGTGAAAAAATGCACCAAATACACAGGTATCAGGTCTTGTTGCGTTTTTGGGGCGAAAACCTGATTCTATGGAACAGGACTTTTTTCCCCCCCAACACTAAACTTTATCAGCATGCACAAGAGACAAATCCAGCATTGTGTGCACAAGATTTCAGAAACTTATTGATTACGCTGATTCTGTAAAAGGCCATGTATTTTACACACCAAAGAAGCTACGTAAAAAAACACAGCAAAAACTCCCTGTGTGAAGATAGCCGAGGCCAAGAAACGTGTCCGTGTGATGTAAAGCTTGTACGACTCACTTGTAAAACACCACAAAGTTCTCTCCAGTGTTTTGGTTCAGATAACCATAGTACGGGTCTCCAAGACGCAGGACAGCGCCTACCGGGGGCAGGCCATCGTCATCTAGTTTCCCCTTTATCCGTTCATCGTCTGGTTTGATTCCAAACACAAAATTGTCTTCGTGATCTTTTATTTTTTTAGCCAGGTCGATGACATCGGTTTTGTAAACGCTCCCATGAGCGAATCCTCTCTCCCAAGACGATTTGTTCAAAATCTGCAAACACAAGTACCGTAGATGGCCGATCAGGAGCTATCCATCACAAAGTAGCTATTTAGTGGTTGCCATATAGTATTGCATCAAGGGTGGTGTTTTGACTTGAAAGGGAAGCTTTTTTTGTTATGTAATCCAATAGCAGTATGATGCAGGGGCTGAGACCCTGATTACAGTGATGTGTCACTTACTGGGCTGCGATTTGTTGTTTCAATACAATCAGTGTTTTATCAGCAGGAGATCATTACAGGACTACTTGGCACATGCATCCTAGTCCAACCACTGCACTAATGAGCAGCTCTGTCACTATACAATGTACACAGAAAGAGGTGGTGCGGATGGGGTCATACACGGCTGCAGATTACGCAGGGCTCAGTTGCTGAGGTGGGAAAACTGTGAACATCATCACTGCTACACCCATTGCCGAAGTAATTGGGCAAAGTATGGCCTGCGGGACACATGCGGCCCTTTGGCTGTTCCTATGCGGCCAGTGGAGAGAGACAGCCCAAGACCGAAAACCAGTGGCATCCCACACAAAACATCTGCCCCCTGCCACAACTTCACCAGTATCTTCATCCTTGGGAAGCAGATACTGATGAATAAAACAGAAAGCAGTCAGCTCCCTCTCCCACCATTCAGTCACTGGAAGGCTGTATGAGGGGCTTTGTGGGGGGACATCACACTGTGTGCAGTAAATCGTACGGTTCTGATTAGCTGCTACTGATAAGAATATAGTTTATAATGAGCCCTATTGTAACATGTATCAACAGTATCAGCCTATCAACAGACTAAATTCTGCTCAATATTAAGAGGTAAAAATACATCTAAAATAATAACAAATGAGTTGAATTAAGTACAGCGTATAGGTTCGGCCCTCCATAACAGTCATAATATTTCATCTGGCTCTTTAGGAAAATAAAATTTCCACCCCTGAACTAATTGATACATCGCTGGAATCAGGGTCTATGTCCTTACATCATGCTGCTGTTTAAAATTTGCCTTAATATTAGGAAAAGGGGTTCAAGTATAGGGTGCAATAAATGCACAAACATATGAACAGAGAAGTAATAAAAAGAAGCTTCATCCAAATCTATTAACACTACAAGCAGATTATATCTATTGAAAAAAAAAATCACAGAGAAAAAAGCAGAGATGATTACCTGCTGAAGCCTCCAAAGAAATGCACTATCAGGGTGCATCGGACCCAATTAATGATGGCAACAACACAGGTGCAAAAAATAACGATGAAACAACCACTTTCAATCCAGTGTTGGCTGCTTGGCATTAGTGCACAAAAAGATAAGCAATAATAGTCTGTATGTGGCATTGTTCACACAGGCAATGCAAAGCATCTGGTCTACAGCCTATTACTAGCGCACATACAGGCGGGCTGCCCAGTGCTGCAAACTGCATGCTGTGTGACTAGAGGCCTACAGTTTACAGAGCCATCTTGGTCGGACTGCGCCCTGCAAGATAAAGTGCAAAAAAAACACATATCAATGTATGTAAGGTATTAGTTTATATTGGGGCCTCAATACGTAAGCTGGCAACCCACGTCAAGGGTCCCTACATTTTGCCAGTCCTAATGCTAAACATTGAGTAAAAGATCCACATACAGACTATCATCACTTATCTTTTTTGTGCACTAATGCCAAACAGCCAACACTGGATTGAAGGTGGTTGTTTCATCGGTATTTTTTGCACCTGTGTTGTTGCCATCATTTATCGGGTCCGATGCGCTCTGCTGGTGCATTTGTTTGGAGGCTTCAGCAGGTAATCATCTCTGCTTTTTTTCTCTGATTTTTTTTTTCAATTTTTTGGAGGATTTTCAAGTCCTCTTTTTGTGTCTGTCAGATTATATCTATCCAACGCTATGTAGATAGATTATATTTTATACCCATAATTAATGGGGTTCTTTTGAACATTTCATATAAAGGATCTGACCATCCTCTGCACTTACCCCATTCACAAGTGTGAACAGCGCCTAGAGAGAACTTACCATCGCATCCTCCATATCATATCCCGTGTACGAAATCACCGCTACAATGGTGTTTGTTCCGATTGGATAGTTATCCATGTCAAAATAATCATACATGGTGGGACGCACCAGAGGACTCTGGGGGGTCTGCAGGCGATACAGTTTGTTATCAGAGCGATCCTGATAGGTTAGAAGAGGGAACACCATCGTCTGTTTACCTGGAAATCAGAACAGGACAGATATCTGAACAGTGCCATAGGGGTCCCGTGTGCACACGGGGGGAATATCGTGTGTGTACCTACCCATCTGACACTGGTACATGTTCCTGGGGCTCTGGTTGTGGTCGGAGAAGGGGATGAAGTTGGCCACAACACTCATCAAGCTGTGAGGAAAGAGCTCCTGATGGGTGGTCACTCCGGGCACAATTTCACCCTCATATATCGCCACGTTCAAGAAAACCTGGAAGAGGGGCACAGATGGGAATCTAGATACATCCGTGGGCTTGAAGATTAATGAAAAACAGTTACTTCATGGAAAAAAGTTGATTTTTATATGAAGTATCACAAAGTAGAAACCTCACACAGATAGCCAACTTCTATGTAATTAATACCCCCCCTTCCTTATCACCGCTCCTAGATGCTCTAGTCTAACCCCAAATGCTGTACACAGACCAAACGCAGGCAGGATCCCCATTACAGATGTGCTCCCCTACAAAAAACATAAATGCTGCACACTCTGCCAACAATGGGTTGATAACAAGGAATCGGCTCCGTTTAATCTCATTTAATCGGAGATGAAGAAATCCTGTTCTAACCAGGCTGACTGGGAACAAGGGGCTTTCACTACTGTACTGTGAGCTGTGCGCACATAGGAACAGTAAGAATGAGGTAAGTCCATCCGGATCAGCGGAAATTCTGCACTGCTGATCCAAAGAACTGCAAAAAAAATAAAGACCTGTCATCTTAGAGGAATAAAAAATGAATTTATGACCCCAAATGTTACAGTTGGTAGTTGTGAAGTCACCATCAGCTTCAACTGGCAGAAAGTTCCATAGTCCCAGTGCTCTAAAGACTCTCCTCCTCCTCCTCCGCGGGAGAGAACCTCATCTACCCTACAGCAGAGGTCAGCAAGTGCTGGCCCGCTGCCTGCTGTGGGACTACACCTCCCAGCAGGCCTTGAACAGCCTGCAGATGCCACATTGGTAGATTTACAGTCCAGGGTAGAAAATAATTAATTTAGGTAACTGATTTAGTTAGTTTCTCCCATGCACACCCCCTAGTGTAAACTTTACTGGCAGATTACGCTAGCGCTATTTTTTTGTGAAACATTATTTTGCACGCTGATTTCATGACGACCACCCCACCCTGGTCTCGCCTCCATGGTCCCTCGATCACAATGTGTAATACCGCACCTGCTCCAATGTGCCGATCAGCTCTTCTTTCCCTACCGCCAAATTCCTAAGGCCGGAGACACACTGGTGCGAGATACGGCCGAGTCTCGCTGGTTAAAAGCAAGCTGTGGCACCTGTACTCCGGAGCGGAGCGTGCAGCTGCATAGCAATACATGGAGCTGCACGCTCCGCTCCGGAATGCCGGTGCCACAACTTGCTTTTAACCAGCGAGACTCGGCCGTATCTCGCACCAGTGTGTCTCCGGACTTACAGGACGGACCATCCTGCAGGGGGTGGTGAAAACATACAGCCCAGGGTAAAGACTCGCTTTTCCAGTCATGGTTATGAGCACCACCTCAGTCCAGGGTGGGATCTTCTTCTCCTGTGTTACCTGTGAAATAGGAATAGGTCATATACAGAGTGGAGCGAATTTGTCTGGATTTGGGTCCGAATACGATCGGCAGCAAATATTGTTTTTGCAATATTCGTCGAACGTCATTAGAGTCAATGGGAGTAGTAATTACCGAATATGTTCGGAACCGATCATCAAACATGCATTCAGCACAAGTAGGGCACCAATATGGCAAATTCGGATTTGGTGACCGAAGCCGAACAGTCGCTCAACTCTATACACGGTTTAGTAGAGATAATTTGTAGTCCTCAGACCACCGAGAGAGCTTGTCTCAAGCAACTTGTGTCACGTACTGATTGCATCCATCCTGGGAGGTCAGCAAACCCTCTCTCAATGGCAGACATACTTGTTTAACCCTTTACTGCTCAATAACTTAAAGGAGGTGCCTGCTACTCAGACAATGGCTTCTCAATTACTATATTTCCCCATGTTCTAATAAAGACAGCCTGTTCTCTCCTCTGTGTCAGCACCGATCCAGCAATGGCTGCAGGGAGACCCGGCACCGACAATCAGGAGCTGCTGATGGACCTCTTCCCTCTTCACTGTCACATCCTTTGGCTGTAACTGACATCCGGAGGGGGCGAGAGAGCAGCAGCAGCGGTGACTTCATCTGGATGTCAGTTACGTCCAAAGGATGCAACAGTGAAGAGGACCATCAGCGGCCGCCGATTGGCTGCAGGGGTCACGTGACAAAACCATGTCATGGGAGATCCAGCACTGACATTGCTGGACCGGTGCCAGCACCAGAGGGGAGAACAGGCTGCTTTTATTTTAGCAAGGTGCAATATAGTAATTGAGAAGGGATTGTGAGTAGCGAACCACATGATTTAAGGGGTTTGGGTGAGGAGTCCGGTCTTACACGGCCGATGCTGGCAGCGTTACACAGCCAGAACCTGCCTTTAATGGCAGCAGTTGGAGCCAATTCTAATTGCTCCCGTTTAACCGCTTAATTGCCGCTGTTAATCTGTGAGTGGCATGAGCGTGCTGGGGCACCCTTGTGACAAGTCCAAAATGCAGATAAACTAAAAGGGAAAAGAAGCTTATGCTATTGTTGCCTCCGCAAAAGTCCAATCTCTCAATATATAGAATAATTGAACTCATAATAAAGTGTAAACAATAAGGAAAAGTTCATATTTTTAACTTACTAAAATAATAAAATAAAGGACCTGGAAGAACCAGGTTATGAGGTATTTGATACCACAATGAATACTGTAAAAACGAGAAAAAATAATTGTAGAATTGCGCTTTTCCTCCACATTTTACAACTGGATATTTTCTCCCCTTTACATCACATGGTAAAGTGAATGTGATCATTCAAACCTGCAACTTATCCCACAAAAAGAGAAGTCCTATAGGATTACGTTGATGAAAAGTTGTTTTTTTTTTTTTAAGTTATGTATTCTTAGAAGGAAAAAAACTAAACAAAAAACAGCCCAAAAAGAAAAATTGTTTCATTGAAGGGAATCTGTCAGCAGGTTTTCACAGTGTAATCTGAGAGCAGCGTGATGTAAGGATAGACCAGATACTTGCAATGTGTCACTGACTGGGCTGCTTGATGTAGTTTTGATAAATCCAGTTTTCCCTGCTGCAGATCTAGCAATTCTGAATGCCGAGCGCAGTCTAATCCCGTCCACACCACTGATTGGCAGCTTTGTGTTCACTGTGCATAGACAGAAAGCTGCCAATTAGTGGTGTGGGTGGGGTAATAAAGAGCTCAGCATTCACAGATTCACTGTTTCATTGGATACTTCAGACATTGGTAAAGAGTAGGAAATGTTCCAAAAATTAAAAAAGTCAACATCCGCACAACAGCTCCCACTCTGGTGCCCCCTAGTGCTGCTGAAAAGAATGACATCCAATCCATTATGTGACCTCTCAGCCAATCACTGGCCTTTTTTTGCTGCAAACTCCCCTTGAATATTAAGAATGTTAGAAAACCTCTTTCATGGGAAGTTTTTTTCTGATTAAAGGTTGTCCCCTTTCAGAAATATTTTCCCTTTTTGCAAAGTTTGGTTTTTCAACAAACAAAAAAAAATTCCAACAAAATAAAATGTGTGTTTCTTCCTATCCTGGGGTCTTGCGATGTGTCTTCGCTGCTGCTCTGGTCTCTGGTTGTGGCAGTGACGTCCAAATCCCAAACACGGAGCTCAAGACCTCTCAGCAGCTTTGACATCTGTAGTGATTGACTGCAGCTACATCGGCATGAAAACACCAGAGACCTGGGCAGCGGAAGACAAAGAGGACGACCTTGGGAGGGCAAGTAAAGCAGAATTGTTAATAATGAACTGTACATCTCAAAACTGACTACTCTGGAAAGCAGCAGGAATAAAATAGGAGCAAAAAATGGACACTTGAGCTGGTGACCCTAAGGAAAAATAGCTTTTGTTCAACGTGATCTTAAAGGGTATCAAAGCAGACAGCAGGAAAATGAGGGCGAGTAACACTAGAGAGTGAGGAGGATTACACCCTGCAGTCACTGTCTCAGACGTCAGATATTCCCCACAAGAAGTATTACCTTAAAATTTCGAAGTGTATGGACAACATTTGGAGCCAAATCTTTCTCCACCCAGCCCACCATTGCTCCATCCAACATGACCGGGTAACAATCTGGAAAAGGTTTTCCAGGAATCCCATCAACCGGAGTGATTGCTGGAAGAAAAACCATGAATGTTTAGAAGATTCCATCCAAACATCTAAGCCATTATTGAGCGCACCACTGCCCAACCATCTGCAAACCCATTCTGCTCAACACATACTTTACCTCTTTTGGATTTGTATTGTACTGGCTGAGATATAGATAGATAGATAGATAGATAGATAGATAGATAGATAGATAGATAGATAGATAGATAGATAGATAGATAGTGATCTATTTCAAGTGTTTATTTCTGTTAATGTTGATGATTATGGCTTACAGCCAATGAAAACCCAAAAGTCACTATCTCAGTAAATTAGAATACTTTAGGACACCAGTTTGAAAAATGATTTCAAAATCCGAAATGTTGGCCTACTGAAATGTATGTTCAGTAAATGCACTCAGTACTTGGTCGGGGCTCCTTTTGCATCAATTACTGCATCAATGCGGCACAGCATGGAGGCGATCAGCCTGTGGCGCTGCTGAGGTGTTATGGAAGCCCAGGTTGCTTTGACCCCTAGACGAAGCTTTCCATAGCGATACGCGTATCGGGTGTGGTGGATCCTTGGCTCTATTGGTAAATATTATGAGAATTACATGGTGGTCTCTATTATATGTTTACGCATGTTATTTGCTTTCCTATATATCTGCTCTGGTCCAATCATGGGCTGTGCATCATCTACATTTAGATATTTTTCACTTTATAATTTTACTACTTATGGTCCACAGGTCTCCTCCATAGCTTGAGCAGTTATATTATATCATAATGGTTTACTAACTTTTATTGACACCTATTAATTTTATGATATTCACATACTACCATTTGTATTTTATATAAATGATTATACTGTGTACTCCTCCTGTGCCTTAAACGCTTCTTATTCCCAGTCATACCCACCCCTTTTTTCCTGTACTTTCCCCCCCCCCCTATATTTTTCGTCAAATACAATACAACTTGTGTTTTTATATTAATTATGATGAAAATTGTTATTTTAGCCTTTCTAAAAAGTGTTGTGCTTTTGGCATTTTCTATATCCCCTTTTATTGGCTATGATATATATGATCGAGGTCTTGTTGATGTGTGATTATAATAAATATATAAACCGCTCTGGCAAAAATTAAGAGACCACTGCACAGTTTTATAAAAATCAGCTTCTCTACATGTCTGACAGCCATTCCATTCCAGTGTCAGTTGAATTCCAACCAGAGTACACCTCATTCTACTTAGGCTATGTGCACATGTTGCGGATTAGGCTTAGGAATTTCTGGTGCGGATTCTGTCTCTCCTGGCAGGAAACGCACCTGCGGTTTTTTGTGCGGTTCCGCAGCCTTTTTTGTGCGTTTTTGCTGCGGTTTTCTTGCGGATTTGCTGCGGTTTTTACCCCTGCTGCTTTCTATAATGGAGTGGGTACAAAAACGCTACAGATTCACAAAAGAGAAGTGACATGCTACTTCTTTTACACCGCAGCGTTTCCGCAGCGGATTTTCCGCAAAGTGTGCACAGCATTTTTTTTTTCTCATTGATTTACATTGTACTGTAAATCAATTGCGGATCTGCAGCGTTTCTGCACCTCAAAAAACGCTGCGGATCCGCAGCAAATCCGCAACGTGTGCACATACCCTTAACGTGCTTCTGATTAGGTGATCACCTGAACCAAACCTTATTAAACAAAGGAAAGTATAAAAAACACTGCTGCGGTGCTCACAATCCTCTTTTAATAGGACAAGTTGGATAGCAAAACAAGTGCTAGTAATATCCCAAAACTAACAGGAATGAAAAAGAACTTTAAACCATGCCAACGGAGTTGAAAAGAAAAGTCTTGAGTGAGGAAAAGAAGGGCTCAATTCTGGCTTTACTAGCAGAGGGACACAGTGAGAGTCATGTTGCCTCCATTGTTAAAATTTCTAACATGGCAGTCCATTACAACAAGGTCAAGCAGCAGACATTGGGGACAACAAAGCTAAAGACTGGCAGAGGGTGAAAACAACTCTACACTAACCGGGATGACAATCATCTTATTCGAATGTCACTCATCAACCGCAGGATGACATCAAGTGACCTACAAAAGGAATGGCATATGGCAGCTGGGGTGAAGTGCACGGCAAGAACAGTTCATAACAGGTATCTAGAGGCAGGACTCAAGTCATGAAAAGCTAGAAAAAAGCCTTTCAGCAATGAGAAGCAAAGGAGAGCCACACTGAAGTTTGTCAAAGACCATAAGGAGTGGACCATAGAGGACTGGAGTAAGGTAATCCTCTCTGATGAGTATAATTTTCAGCTTTGCCCAACACCTGGTTGTCTAATGGTTAGACGGAGACCTGGAGAGGCGTACAAGCCACAATGTCTTGCACCCACTGTGAAATTTGGTGGAGGATCGGTGATGATCTGGGGAAGCTTCAGCAAAGATGGAATTGGAAAAACAGTTGATTCCTTCTGCTCAGGCAATGTTCCCCAACTCTGAGGACTGTTTTTTCCGGCAGGGCAATGCGCCATGCCACACAGCTAGGTCAATCAAGGTGTGGATGAAGGACCACCACATCAAATCCCTGTCATGGCCAATCCAATCTCCAGACCTGAACCCCATTGAAAACCTATGGAATGTAATCAAGAGGATGATGGATAGTCACAAGCCATCAAACAAAGAAGAACTTCTTACATTTTGGTACCAGGAGTGGCATAAGGTCACCCAAAAGCAGTGTGAAAGACTGGTGGAAAGCATGCCAAGACGCATGAAATGTGTGAACAAAAATCATGGTTAGTCCACAAAATATTGATTTCTGAACTCTTCCTGAGTTATAACATTAGTATTGTTGTTCCTATATGATTATGAACTTGTTTTCAATGCATTATTTGAGGTCTTTTTTTTTGTTATTTTGACCATTTCTCGTTTTCAGAAAATAAATACAAAATTTAGAGCTTGGAACTTCGGAGACCTCTTTTGTCAGTAGTTTATAGAATAAAATGACAATTTACATTTTACTCAAAAATATACCTATAAAGAGAAAAATCAGACAAACTGAACATTTTGCAGTGGTCTCTTAATTTTTGCTAAAGCTGTATATATATGTAGCGCCCCCACTGCCACAGGGCCGAGGGGTACCCGGCACCGGGCCTCTGAGTCTCTGCTCTGGGGATGTCACGGTGGCTAGGCCCGGTCCGTGACCCTGCTGAGGGGCGTACAGTGATAGATATGATGGATGATGGTAGTGGTGAGGCTGTAGTGGTGCGGTGCAGTAAATAACGAGGACACCAGGTTGCAGTCTCTTTACCTCTTTACTGAAGATCTCTGGGTCCTCAGTCCGGAATCCGGATAATCAGGCTGCGCAAGTCCGGCCGGTCCAATGGCACCTCCAGAGTTCTCTTAACAGGTGGAAATCTGTGCCTTCCTTCTAGCGCTATGTGTTGCGGTCCTTCCCTGCTGTGCTTACGGAAAGTCCCCACAACTGTTGTGTCTGTTTCTTAAGTTCCCGCACAACACGATTAGATGATGTTCTGCTAATCTTCCGTCCCTGCCTGATGTTACGGTTAGGACGGCACACGTTTGACGGGTAGGCTCGGAGCTCTTCCGGGACCCTAGAGTCGCCCCTCTCCACAAGTTGCCCCCCAAGACTGCATAGGTGATTTAGGTGAGACAGCCCGCCTGAGACTGACTGTCCTGCCGTAGGTTCGAAGTATTGCCTGAAGCTGTATGTAGAAATACTTCCTTCGGCGTTCCGGCCACCGGTTGTTTGCGCCTCAGTAGGATGTTGCCTCGGTCTTACAGCACGACCCCTACTGGTATTCTCCTTCTTGCTTTGATCTCGTTTCTCACTCAGCACAATCTATCTCGCTTCCAATCCCTCCTTGGGCACCGCCGCTATGCTGAGCAGGCACGGTCCTGTTACGTTCACTCAAGTTGCCAAGCCCCTGTCAGGATCCCACCCCTGACAGGGACCCTACCGAATCTTCTCCTGCAACACCCTCTGCCACAAGGTGTTGCCAGGTTCCAACCCAGTCAGCTTTCTGTCTAACTTCCTGCCTGACCCCCAGTTTTACCAGTGTGTGGAGAGTGGCCTAGTAAATAGAACCCTTAGCTCCCCCTGGAGGCCCGGCGGTGAAATGTATTGGTGTCTGTGATACCTGTTATGACCCCAATGGAAGAGGGTCTCAGAGGTTTCAGCGAAGTCTGCAAACACAAAAAACCAGCTCATAAGGAAGTGGTAACTAGGCTGACCTGATCCTAGCACACAACTAGCAGCAGCCGGGGAACGTACCTACGTTGATTCTAGACGTCTCGCGCCAGCCGGAGAACTAACTAACCCTATAAGGGAAAATAAGACCTTTCTTGCCTCCAGAGAAAAGACCCCAAAGTTAAATACAAGCCCCCAACAAATAATAACGGTGAGGTAAGAAGAAAAGACAAACGCAAGAATGAACTAGGTTTCAGCAAAGAGAGGCCCACTGACTAATAGCAGAATATAGGAAGATGACTTATACGGTCAGCAAAAAACCCTATCAAAATATCCACGCTGAATATTCAAGAACCCCCAAACCGACTAACGGTGTGGGGGGAGAATATCAGCCCCCTAGAGCTTCCAGCAATATCAGGAATCACATTTTGTACAAGCTGGACAAAAATAAGAACAATGCAGATAAACAAAAAATAAGGAAGCAGGACTTAGCTTATCTTGCAAAGAACCAGGACCAGCAGACAGGAGCAAACAGAAATGAACTGATTACAACGATGCCAGGCACCAGACTAAGAATCCAGGAAGTTTAAATAGCAACACCCCTGGCCTAACGAACCAGGTGGGTATAAAGCTGGGGAAAGACAATCCCAGTGCCATACCACTAGAGACCACAAGAGGGAGCCAAGAAGTATAGTTCACAACAGTACCCCCCCCCTTTAAGGAGGGGTCACCGAACCCTCACCAAGACCACCAGGGCGATCAGGATGAGCAACGTGAAAGGCACGAACCAAATCGGCCGCATGAACATCAGAGGCGACCACCCAGGAATTATCCTCCTGACCATAGCCCTTCCATTTGACCAGATACTGAAGCCTCCGTCTACAGAGACGAGAATCCAAGATCTTCTCCACCACGTACTCCAACTCGCCCTCAACCAACACAGGAGCAGGAGGCTCAACAGAAGGAACCACAGGCACAACGTACCGCCGCAACAAAGACCTATGGAACACGTTGTGAATGGCAAACGACACCGGAAGATCCAAACGAAAGGACACTGGATTAAGGATTTCCAAAATCTTATAAGGACCGATGAAGCGAGGCTTGAATTTAGGAGAGGAGACCTTCATAGGAACAAACCGAGAAGACAGCCATACCAAATCCCCAACACGAAGTCGGGGACCCACACCGCGGCGGCGGTTGGCAAAACGCTGAGCCTTCTCCTGTGACAACTTTAAGTTGTCCACCACATGATTCCAAATCCGCTGCAACCTATCCACCACAGAATCCACCCCAGGACAGTCAGAAGGCTCAACATGTCCCGAGGAAAAACGAGGATGAAAACCAGAGTTGCAGAAAAATGGCGAAACCAAAGTAGCGGAACTAGCCCGATTATTAAGGGCAAACTCAGCCAATGGCAAGAAGGTCACCCAATCATCCTGATCCGCAGAAACAAAACATCTCAAATAAGCCTCCAGTGTCTGATTAGTTCGCTCCGTTTGGCCATTAGTCTGAGGATGAAAGGCAGACGAAAACGACAAATCAATGCCCATCTTAGCACAAAAGGATCGCCAGAACCTGGACACAAACTGGGATCCTCTGTCAGACACGATATTCTCAGGAATGCCGTGCAAACGAACCACATTCTGAAAGAACAAAGGAACCAGATCGGAAGAGGAAGGCAACTTAGGCAAGGGTACCAAATGGACCATCTTGGAAAAACGATCACACACCACCCAGATGCAGGGCAGTTTCTAGCCCAAAAATGACACAGGGCGAGAGTAGGAAATTTCTCCCCCCCCCCCCCCCCCCCCGGCACCGAAAATAATAAACATTATTTTTGTGGGCTTGAGTAATAAATAGAGAGCAGGCTTGTATCTTCCCTTTTTTTAATAAATTATAATTTGCCTTTAACTTATATAGAACTTGGGGAAAAGGGACAAGTATGCTAATTATTAACGGTGAGAACAAAGTTGTAGGTAAATAATATCTATTAATTATTTTGGAAACAGATCCTAAAAATTGTAGGTTGCAGATTTATGAGAAACTGACTCTTCTAGATTTAGCCGCTGCAAAAGCATTAATAGCTTCCGAATAATTCAGCTTTTCTGCCAGTTCATTTTCTAATTCCAGGTCACATTTACTAATCTCTTCTAAAAGGAGATTGGCGAGACTTTCCCCAGATGTATCAGTAGCAGGACGATAGCCAATAAAATGTTCCTTTATTGCTACGTGATCATCATCTATATCAACAAATCTTAAGGTGTATGACAACTGTTCAGTGTGACCTGCATCTTGTGTGCAGTCCAACATTATTGAAAAATACTTAGATCTTTTGGCTTTTTCTAGAATACATTTCTTCACCTGAGAGGCCATCAAGCAGATAATTTCATTTTGAATTAAATTTCCACAGTAATGTGTATGGATTTCCTGGGAAGTAATTCGTTTTAAATGATCTCTCATTACTGGTTCAAATTTTCCAAGAAGCTCTATAAGCCCAAGGAAATGTCCATTATTTGGTGTAAACAATGTATTTGACGATCCTCGAAAAGCTAAATTATTGGTTGCCAGGTATACAGTTACTGCCATAACTCTTTCCAACACTTCTCGCCTGGGTGAGGATGCCACCAGACTGCCAAAGATGAGGTAAGTCAGCTGGGCCCCCTCCCGGGTTTCATGCTGTGGGGCATGCCAAATCAGCATGCCCCAAGGGTGGTTGGGGGGGGGGCAGGTGTGGGGGTCCCCATCCAAAAAAAAAGGCTAGCCCAACCCATCCCATCCCTCAGACCCCCTCACCTGTTCAGTGTGTCAGTGCCCTCTGCCCTCTGAGTCTGAGCGCGCTCAGACTGCTAAATGGGGCTGCTGGGAAGGGAAGGACTAATCCATAGGCAGGGGGTGGGCATTTTTGCTATACTGCTACCACTGTCAGACTAGACTGCAGCCTGTCCTGTCCAGCATTGAAATTGGCAACAGCCAGGCAGCCTAGTCTGACAGTGATAGTGTGTGTGCTTAGCTCTTTGATCACTGTCTCAGGGAGCGCCCGTGCTCAGCCGAGAGCGCGGCGCCCCTGCTATCAGTGTGGGAGTGGCCAAGCTGCCTCATCCTGGCTGTTCATTCTCGCTGTTCATCCAGCGCGGAGCGGAGGTGAGTCATACCTCCCAACTTTTGAAGATGGGAAAGAGGGACAAAGTTTGCGGCGCGCTTTGCGCGCCGCGGCAAATTTTAGGCCACGCCTCTGACCACACCCATTCATAATTAGTCACACCCATATCCACATCCCAACCACACCCATTTAGCACTGCCGATCACACTGTTTCATATACAATAATTATAAACAAAAAAATATGGCCACACAGTGCCCCATACTGTATAATGGCCACACATGATGCTCCATACTGTATAATGAACACACATGACGCTCCATACTGTATAATGGCCACACATGATGCTCCATACTGTATAATGAACACACATGATGCTCCATACTGTATGACCGCACATGATGCTCCATACTGTATAATGACCGCACATGATGCTCCATACTGTATAATGACCCCACATGATGCTCCATACTGTATAATGGCCGCACATGATGCTCCATACTGTATAATGAACACACATGATGCTCCATACTGTATGACCGCAAATGATGCTCCATACTGTATAATGACCGCACATGATGCTCCAGACTGTATAATGACCGCACATGATGCTCCATACTGTATAATGACCCCACATGATGCTCCATACTGTATAATGACCGCACATGATGCTCCATACTGTATAATGACCGCACATGATGCTCCATACTGTATGACCGCAAATGATGCTCCATACTGTATAATGACCGCACATGATGCTCCAGACTGTATAATGACCGCACATGATGCTCCAGACTGTATAATGACCGCACATGATGCTCCAGACTGTATAATGACCGCACATGATGCTCCATACTGTATAATGGCCGCACATGATGCTCCATACTGTATAATGGCCACACATGATGCTCCATACTGTATAATGGCCGCACATGATGCTCCATACTGTATAATGGCCACACATGATGCTCCATACTGTATAATGACCGCACATGATGCTCCATACTGTATAATGACCGCACATGATGCTCCATACTGTACAATGACCGCACATGATGCTCCATATTGTATAATGACCGCACATGATGCTCCATACTGTATAATGACCGCACATGATGCTCCATACTGTATAATGGCCACACATAATGCTCCATACTGTATAATGACCGCACATGATGCTCCATACTGTATAATGACCGCACATGATGCTCCATATTGTATAATGACCACACATGATGCTCCATACTGTATAATGACATACAGGCACGCAGCTCACACACAGGCACGCAGCTCACACGCACGCAGCTCACAAACACATGCAGCTTTGACACAAATGCATCACACACGCAGCCATCACACACACACGCAGCCATCACACACACACACACGCAGCCATCACACACACACACACGCAGCCATCACACACACACACGCAGCCATCACACACACACACACACGCAGCCATCACACACACATGCAGCCATCACACACACACGCAGACATCACACACGCAGCCATCACACACACACACACACGCAGCCATCACACACACACGCAGCCATCACACACACGCAGCCATCACACACACACAGCCATCACACACACACAGCCATCACACACACACAGCCATCACACACACACAGCCATCACACACACACAGCCATCACACACACGCAGCCATCACACACACACAGCCATCACACACACACGCAGCCATCACACACACGCAGCCATCACACACACGCAGCCATCACACACACGCAGCCATCACACACACGCAGCCATCACACACACACACGCAGCCATCACACACACACGCAGCCATCACACACACAGCCATCACACACACACACGCAGCCATCACACACACACACACACGCGCAGCCATCACACATGCAGCCATCACACACACACGCAGCCATCACACACACACACGCAGCCATCACACACACACACGCAGCCATCACACACACACGCAGCCATCACACACACACACGCAGCCATCACACACACACACACGCAGCCATCACACACACACACACGCAGCCATCACACACACACAGCCATCACACACACACACGCAGCCATCACACACACGCAGCCATCACACACACACACACGCAGCCATCACACACACACAGCCATCACACACACACACCCAGCCATCACACACACACACACGCAGCCATCACACACATCACACACACACAATCTCCTCTGTGATGCAGGGGCGGCTGATGTCCATGTGCAGCTCTCTGCTGAAGTCTTCAGTCTCCTGCTCACAGCTCTGCACTATCCCGGCACCTCCCCCGTCTCTCCTTCTCTGCCGGGATAGCAGCTAAGAGCAGAAGCCGGAGCTCCGTGCACACACAGCCAGAGGTAGTGAATCGCTGACCTTTCTTCTTGATTGCTGCAGGCTCTCTCCTTCAGCGTGGCAGCGCCGCACAGGGGGCGGGAGGGGGGGGGGGTGTTGCGCGGGCGGTCAGGAGGCAGCTTTTATATAAAAAAAAAAAAAAACAGGCTCTCTCTACGTCCCGGAAGTGGGCGGGGCTTCACCGGCGGCCGCAAATTCGGGATTTTAAATGCCCGAAGCGGGACAGCGGGACCCCGGTGCCAAAGCGGGACTGTCCCGCTGAAATCGGGACGGTTGGGAGGTATGGGTGAGTGGCGGCGCCGAGGTGGCCGCAACCATTATGTGCGGTGCGGTGCGGGGGGGGGGGCGCGGCGACGCGAGGCGATGATCTGACCGCTCAGCTGTCAGATTTGCAGCTGAGTTCGGGCAGGGCGCGCCCGCGCTCAGCACTGAGCGCGGCATCCGCGCCCCTGACAGCCCTTAAACAGCAGCAGCAGCGGGCAGGGGACCACCGGGGCCCGAGGCCTCTCCTGCGCCCCCCGGCCCCACGGCGCCCCGTGTGGCCGCCCTGCCCGCCCTGTTGAAGAAACGGCCCTGCCCAGATGACAGACATTCCTTGAGACACCGGAAGATCTGAAATGAAATCCATGGAAATGTGTGTCCAAGGCCTCTTCGGGACAGGCAAGGGCAAAAGCAACCCGCTGGCACGAGAACAACAAGGCTTAGCCCGAGCACAAGTCCCACAGGACTGCACAAATGACCGCACATCCCGTGACAAGGAAGGCCACCAAAAGGACCTAGCTACCAAATCTCTGGTGCCAAAAATCCCCGGATGCCCTGCCAACACCGAGGAATGAACCTCGGAAATAACTCTGCTGGTCCATTTATCAGGAACAAACAGTCTGTCAGGTGGACAAGAGTCAGGTCTACCAGCCTGAAATCTCTGCAACACACGTCGCAAATCAGGAGAAATGGCTGACAAGATTACACCCTCTTTAAGAATGCCAGCTGGCTCTGAGACTCCAGGAGAGTCAGGCACAAAGCTCCTAGAAAGAGCATCAGCCTTCACATTCTTTGAACCAGGCAGGTACGAGACCACAAAGTCAAAACGGGAGAAAAACAATGACCAACGGGCCTGTCTAGGATTCAGGCGCTTAGCAGACTCGAGATACATCAGATTTTTGTGATCAGTCAAGACCACCACACGATGCTTAGCACCCTCGAGCCAATGACGCCACTCCTCAAATGCCCACTTCATGGCCAACAACTCCCGATTCCCAACATCATAGTTCCGCTCAGCAGGCGAAAACTTCCTAGAAAAAAAAGCACATGGTCTCATTACAGAGCAACCAGAGCCTCTCTGCGACAAAACAGCCCCTGCACCGATCTCAGAAGCATCCACTTCAACCTGAAAGGGAAGTGAGACATCAGGCTGACACAAAACAGGCGCCGAAGTAAACCGGCGCTTCAGCTCCTGGAAGGCCTCCACGGCTGCAGGAGCCCAATTATCAACATCAGAACCTTTCTTGGTCATATCCGTCAAAGGTTTAACAACGCTAGAGAAGTTAGCGATAAAACGACGGTAGAAATTAGCAAAACCCAAGAACTTCTGAAGACTCTTAATCCAGGCAAACAAATCCGACAATAGAGGCAAAGGATACTGAAATTTAACAGTGATTTTATTCAGAAGCCGATAGTCTATACAAGGTCTCAAAGATCCGTCCTTCTTGGCCACAAAAAAGAATCCCGCACCAAGAGGGGAAGAGGATGGACGAATATGCCCCTTCTCCAAAGACTCCTTGATATAAGAACGCATTGCGGCATGCTCAGGTACAGACAGATTAAATAATCTTCCCTTAGGAAATTT
Source organism: Ranitomeya variabilis (assembly GCF_051348905.1). Classification (NCBI taxonomy): domain Eukaryota; kingdom Metazoa; phylum Chordata; class Amphibia; order Anura; family Dendrobatidae; genus Ranitomeya; species Ranitomeya variabilis. The sequence continues at coordinate 78,790,732 of NC_135233.1, read as the reverse complement.
ACTACCCGGAATCAAATCTATAGCGCAGTCACAGTCCCTATGAGGAGGAAGAACACTGGACCTGGACTCACTGAATACATCCTGATAGTCAAACAAATACTCAGGAACTTCTGAAGGAGTAGAGGAAGCAATAGACACTGGCGGGGAATCGCAATGAATTCCCTGACAGCCCCAACTTGACACAGACATAGCCCTCCAATCCAAAACTGGATTATGGGTCTGTAACCATGGCAGACCTAAAACGACCAAATCATGCAATTTATGCAGAACAAGAAAACGAATCACCTCCCGATGTTCAGGAGTCGTGCACATGGTCACCTGTGTCCAAAACTGCGGTTTATTTTCCGCCAATGGCGTAGCATCAATTCCTCTAAGAGGGATAGGATTTTCTAAAGGCTCCAGAACAAAACCACAGCGCCTGGCAAACGACAAGTCCATAAGACTCAGGGCAGCACCTGAATCCACAAACGCCATAACAGGGTATGAAGACAATGAGCAAATTAAAGTCACAGACAAAATAAATTTAGGTTGCAAATTACCAATGGCGACAGGACTAACAACCTTTGTTAGGCGTTTAGAGCATGCTGATATAACATGTGTAGAATCACCACAATAAAAACACAACCCATTCTGACGTCTATGATTTTGCCGTTCGGTTCTAGTCAGGATTCTATCACATTGCATTGAGACAGGTGTCCGTTCAGACAACACCGCCAGAGGACCAGCGGATTTGCGCTCCCGCAAACGCCGGTCAATCTGAATGGCAAGCGCCATAGAATCATTCAGACTTGTAGGAATGGAGAAACCCACCATCACATTCTTAATGGCTTCAGAAAGGCCATTTCTGAAATTTGCGGCCAGAGCACACTCATTCCATTGAGTAAGCACGGACCATTTCCGAAATTTTTGGCAATACACTTCAGCTTCATCCTGGCCCTGAGAGATAGCCAGCAAAGCTTTTTCTGCCTGAATTTCAAGATTGGGCTCCTCATAAAGCAATCCGAGCGCCAGAAAAAACGCATCAACATTTGCCAATGCCGGATCTCCTGGTGCCAACGAGAAAGCCCAATCCTGAGGGTCGCCACGCAAGAAGGAGATAACAATTTTAACTTGCTGAGCTGAGTCTCCAGACGAACGAGGTCTCAAAGATAGGAACAATTTACAATTATTCCTAAAATTCCCAAATTTAAATCAATCTCCAGAGAACAGCTCAGGAATAGGAATCTTAGGTTCTGACATAGGACTACTAGTAACAAAATCCTGAATGCCCTGCACCCGTGCAGCAAGCTGATCCACACTAGTAATCAGAGTCTGGACATTCATGTCTGCAGCAAAGCCTGAAGCCACTCAGAGAAAAAGGGGAGGAAAAAAAAAAAAAAAACTCAGAACTTCTTTTCTTTTAATCCCACTTCTGCAATGCATTAACTATTCACTTGGCCTGGCATACTGTTATGACCCCAATGGCAGAGGGTCTCAGAGGTTTCAGCGAAGTCTGCAAACACAAAAAACCAGCTCATAGGGAAGTGGTAACTAGGCTGACCGTATACCTGATCCTAGCACTCAACTAGCAGCAGCCGGGGAACGTACCTACGTTGATTCTAGACGTCTCGTGCCAGCCGGAGAACTAACTAACCCTATAAGGGAAAATAAGACCTTTCTTGCCTCCAGAGAAAAGACCCCAAAGTTAAATACAAGCCCCCAACAAATAATAACGGTGAGGTAAGAAGAAAAGACAAACGCAAGAATGAACTAGGTTTCAGCAAAGAGAGGCCCACTGACTAATAGCAGAATATAGGAAGATGACTTATACGGTCAGCAAAAAACCCTATCAAAATATCCATGCTGAATATTCAAGAACCCCCAAACCGACTAACGGTGTGGGGGGAGAATATCAGCCCCCTAGAGCTTCCAGCAATATCAGGAATCACATTTTGTACAAGCTGGACAAAAATAAGAACAATGCAGATAAACAAAAAATAAGGAAGCAGGACTTAGCTTATCTAACAAAGAACCAGGACCAGCAGACAGGAGCAAACAGAAATGAACTGATTACAATGATGCCAGGCACCAGACTAAGAATCCAGGAAGTTTAAATAGCAACACCCCTGGCCTAACGAACCAGGTGGGTATAAAGCTGGGGAAAGACAATCCCAGTGCCATACCACTAGAGACCACAAGAGGGAGCCAAGAAGTATAGTTCACAACAGATACCTGATCAGATGAACTCCTTCAGTGCCATCAGACGTACCATAGCTCCCCTTAGTGGCGGAGCCACAGTACTGCAACGACCAGGACTCTGGGGTGCTGCACTCCCCCCCGGTTAAATCCAGTACTCCGGGACTGGGAAGAAAACAACAATACAAGTTAGCAAAAAGACATACAATTTGTTGAGTGCAATAACAATAAGTATACTTGAACAGAGCTTCCCTTTATGGGAGGTGAGGACACTTGAACGTTACAAAACATGGTTAAATATCACAGCAACAGGCTATAAATAACTTTTCTTACCCAACCGGGTATTCTAGTTAGTACAAATTCTTGAACAATAATTTAACATTGCCTTTAAGGATGCACACTCTAAATCCACTAAAGACCTTCTTATACACATTATAAGGCTTAAGAAACTGTGCTACATTCTCCTTCTTTAAATCTGCAGGACCGCCTGTCCTAACGGCGCCAGACCTAATGCCTCTCCTTTCTATACAGGACCGCTCCTTTCAGCCCGAGCCAGCCTTCTGCCTTTTCAACTACTATACACGGTATAGAACATAACATACTTTCAGTTTAGGAACACTGAGCCATCTCCATATGGCTCCTAGGAGGACTCAGGGTTCACCTTCTATCCCCATTTTCTATCAACGTTATCAAACATTTTCTTAAAGCATTAACTTCCATCATTACTTTCTTACTAGCAATTATGCAGGACACTATGTCTACCCCTACGGGTCTACTGCATCTTTCTTCTAGCTTTCACTTTCTACCAGAGAACATTATCAGCATTTCTTCACAATCAACTAGTTCGATACATATAACTTTTACATGTAAACATTATCATCTCTTTCTTTCATCAAGACATTACTGTTATCTATCAGTCTTAAAGCAACACGGTTCATCAGCGTAATACGTGGACATCCCCTTTAAGAGGGGACCAAGTCTTTATGAGGTAGCATATCTTCTCAGGCTACCAGTCCGTACTTAGCAAAGGCTCCGGTGCGGTATCTTGGCAAAGAGTCTCTCTTTAAGTAAAACCAGTAGGGAGCACCTTTAAGAAGGTGCAAACTATTTACAAAGAGTTTGTATCATGCACTGTTCATGATTGCGGCAGTTCTGGAAACTTTTGCAAAACTTGAAACAAAGTAAACAAAACAATAGGGAACCTGGGTCAACAAAGGGATCCCTTTAAGAGTTAACCCTAAACGGGTTCAGCAGCAAATCAGGAACGAACAGTTAACTATTTACATACTCATGGTATCGAGGTTTATGCTTATAGTAGGTTGCAAGACATCAGCCGAAAGTGGACACCTTCCGACTGTGCAGGCTTCAATCCTTGATCCATGGCTGATGTCGCGCCAGTGTCACTGGTGGATCTTCCCGGTGCAGTCAGACCACCTGATGCCTGAACCTGAAGGCGGATTCTAGCTGCCAGCTCAGTTGCTGCAATAAGACGTACGGTGGCAATGTTGGTAAGATCTGCCACACCCGGCTCCATTATGGTTGAAGCAGCAGATGCCACTTTCCCAAGTTCACAGCGGCGAACATTCCAGGCGTACCATCAGTATGCATTCCGATGACGGGTGTAGGTCACCTGATCCCCCTTTTGCAATGGGTCACCATCTCGGCGGCAGCAGGGAGTTTTCACGTTGCAACTGGTAACGAAGACGTCAGTGGGTAGCCCCGGCTCCTGTATGGAACCCCATCCCCTCTTCGGGTGGAAGGCCAACACAGTTCCCCGCTTTACCACGTCCTCCTGACCGCACGTAAGTGGTTGTACTCTCGGCGGGCCAGTCAGTTCCGCCTCTTTTTGTCTTTTCCAATGTAGAATCAAGCATTGTTTGTATTGTTCCCAGGTAAGCACAGCAAGGGTGAACCCTTCCTCCCGAGTTCCATCCGGCCCAATCTGGAGGGTATCCCACTGGAGAATCACCCCGTCGGGGCCCACGTCTATGGGTTCTCCCATCATAGTCGGCAGCGGCGGTACCAGCTTCCCCATGGCGTTGGGGGGTAACACCACTAGTTCCGCCGAGAGGAGCTGACTCCTACTGGGGTGAGGGTCGGTCGCGGGAGCGGGATCGAGCGGGGGAGCAGGGGCGTCTTCCGTACCTGCGCCTGATGTGATTCCACCGATGTCGATCCGGTCCACTGACGAGGACGCTGGAGTCGGCCGCAGCTCGGACCGCGGCTCCTCCAATGCGGTCTCCGGATGCGGCTCCGCCCTCCATGGTTCCTCCTCCGCTGGCTCCGAGGTCGGGATGGGTAGGCTCAGCTCCGCTGCCGGTTCCAAGGGCTTCGGGTCCTTCCGCTGCGGTGGACGTGGGTCCGCCTCTGGTGGATGAGGGCAAGCCGGGGTTGCTCCTTCCTCGTTCCGGCACTTGTTGTTCATCATCATTGTCTGATAGTCGGTGGCAATGCATGCACCGGACTCCGCCATTTCTCCAGGGCCGAGCTTCTCCGTCACCCGCTTCCCGCCGTTGCAAATCAGGGGGCGGTTCTCCTCGGTTCCTGGGTAGATCGTCCTCTCGCAGCAGGAGTCGGAGGGGACGGTCGCCACTTCTGGCGCCGCTCTGGTAGTCTCCTCCCATGGCACGCCCTTCTTCCCCCTCTGCGCTCCCTGTGGCGCTGCAATGGCGGCGGCTTTTGGCGGGAACTTTTGGCGGTGAATGGCAATACACAGTTCTGGCAATAAAGTACAGTCCAAGCACGATAAATCACAGTCCCAAGGCACACATGACCTGATTCGTCAGGCTTAAGTAGATCCTGTTCGTGACGCCAAGTTGTAGCGCCCCCACTGCCACAGGGCCGAGGGGTACCCGGCACCAGGCCTCTGAGTCTCTGCTCTGGGGTTGTCACGGTGGCTAGGCCCGGTCCGTGACCCTGCTGAGGGGCGTACAGTGATAGATATGATGGATGATGGTAGTGGTGAGGCTGTAGTGGTGCGGTGCAGTAAATAACGAGGACACCAGGTTGCAGTCTCTTTACCTCTTTACTGAAGATCTCTGGGTCCTCAGTCCGGAATCCGGATAATCAGGCTGCGCAAGTCCGGCCGGTCCAATGGCACCTCCAGAGTTCTCTTAACAGGTGGAAATCTGTGCCTTCCTTCTAGCGCTATGTGTTGCGGTCCTTTCCTGCTGTGCTTACGGAAAGTCCCCACAACTGTTGTGTCTGTTTCTTAAGTTCCCTCACAACACAATTAGATGATGTTCTGCTAATCTTCCGTCCCTCCCTGATGTTACGGTTAGGACGGCACCCGTTTGACGGGTAGGCTCGGAGCTCTTCCGGGACCCTAGAGTCGCCCCTCTCCACAAGTTGCCCCCCAAGACTGCATAGGTGATTTAGGTGAGACAGCCCGCCTGAGACTGACTGTCCTGCCGTAGGTTCGAAGTATTGCCTGAAGCTGTATGTAGAAATACTTCCTTCGGCGTTCCGGCCACCGGTTGTTTGCGCCTCAGTAGGATGTTGCCTCGGTCTTACAGCACGACCCCTACTGGTATTCTCCTTCTTGCTTTGATCTCGTTTCTCACTCAGCACAATCTATCTCGCTTCCAATCCCTCCTTGGGCACCGCCGCTATGCTGAGCAGGCACGGTCCCGTTACGTTCGCTCAAGTTGCCAAGCCCCTGTCAGTATCCCACCCCTGACAGGGACCCTACCGAATCTTCTCCCGCAACACTCTCTGCCACAAGGTATTGCCTGGTTCCAACCCAGTCAGCTTTCTGTCTAACTTCCTGCCTGACCCCCAGTTTTACCAGTGTGTGGAGAGTGGCCTAGTAAATAGAACCCTTAGCTCCCCCTGGAGGCCCGGCGGTGAAATGTATTGGTGTCTGTGATACCTGATCAGATGAACTCCTTCAGTGCCATCAGACGTACCATAGCTCCCCTTAGTGGTGGAGCCACAGTACTGCAACGACCAGGACTCTGGGGCGCTGCATATACACATACACACATTATTTACCGTATATACTCGAGTATAAGCCGAGATTTTCAGCCCAAATTTTTGGGCTGAAAGTGCCCCTCTCGGCTTATACTCGAGTCACGGTCGGCGGGTGAGGGGGAGAGGGCGCTGAGGCATACTTACTTGCTTCCGGGGCTCCTGGCGCTCCCCCTGCCCGTCCCACGGTCTCCGGGTGCCGCAGCTCTTCCCCTGTTCAGCGGTCACGTGGGACCGCTCATCAGAGAAATGAATAGGCTGCTCCACCTCCCATAGGGGCGGAGCCGCATAATTCATTTCTCTAATCAGCGGTGCCGGTGACCGCTGACAGAGGAAGAGGCTGCGGCACCGAAGACCAGCTGTCTGGGGGGAAGGAGTGGGACGCCGGGAGCAGGTAAGTATTACATATTCACCTGTCCTCGTTCCACACGCCGGGCGCCGCGCCATCTTCCCGGCATCTCTCTGCACTGACTGTGCAGGTCAGAGGGCGCGATGACGCATATAGTGTGCGCGCCACCCTCTGCCTGATCAGTCAGTGCAGAGAGACGCCGGGACGGGACGCTGAGGAGCTGCAAGCAAGAGAGGTGAGTATGTGTTTTATTATTTTTATTGCAGCAGCAGCACAGCTATGGGGCAATAATGGACGGTGCAGAGCACTATATGGCACAGCTATGGGGCAATAATGGTGCAGAGCACTATATGGCACAGCTATGGGACAATAATGGTGCAGAGCACTATATGGCACAGCTATGGGGCAATTATGAACGGTGCAGAGCACTATATGGCACAGCTATGGGGCAATAATGGTGTAGAGCACTATATGGCATAGCTATGGGGCAATAATGGTGCAGAGCACTATATGGCACAGCTATGGGGCAATTATGAATGGTGCAGAGCACTATATGGCACAGCTATGGGGCAATAATGAACGGTGCAGAGCACTATATGGCACAGCTATGGGGCAATTATGAACGGTGCAGAGCACTATATGGCACAGCTATGGGGCAATAATGAACGGTGCAGAGCACTATATGGCACAGCTATGGGGCAATAATGAACGGTGCAGAGCACTATATGGCACAGCTATGGGGCAATTATGAACGGTGCAGAGCACTATATGGCACAGCTATGGGGCAATTATGAACGGTGCAGAGCACTATATGGCACAGCTATGGGGCAATAATGAACGGTGCAGAGCACTATATGGCACAGCTATGGGGCAATAATGAACGGTGCAGAGCACTATATGGCACAGCTATGGGGCAATTATGAACGGTGCAGAGCACTATATGGCACAGCTATGGGGCAATAAGGAACGGTGCAGAGCACTATATGGCACAGCTATGGGGCAATAAGGAACGGTGCAGAGCACTATATGGCACAGCTATGGGGCAATAATAAACGGTGCAGAGCACTATATGGCACAGCTATGGGGCAATACTGAACGGTGCAGAGCACTATATGGCACAGCTATGGGGCAATACTGAATGGTGCAGAGCACTATATGGCACAGCTATGGGGCAATTATGAACGGTGCAGAGCACTATATGGCACAGCTATGGGGCAATAATGAATGGTGCCGAGCACTATATGGCACAGCTATGGGGCAATAATGAACGGTGCAGAGCACTATATGGCACAGCTATGGGGCAATTATGAACGGTGCAGAGCACTATATTGCACAGCTATGGGGCAATAATGAACGGTGCAGAGCACTATATGGCACAGCTATGGGGCAATAATGAACGGTGCAGAGCACTATATGACACAGCTATGGGACAATAATTAACGGTGCAGAGCACTATATGGCACAGCTATGGGGCAATAATGAACGGTGCAGAGCACTATATGGCACAGCTATGGGGCAATTATGAACGGTGCAGAGCACTATATGGCACAGCTATGGGACAATAATGGTGCAGAGCACTATATGGCACAGCTATGGGGCAATTATGAACGGTGCAGAGCACTATATGGCACAGCTATGGGGCAATAATGAACGGTGCAGAGCACTATATGGCACAGCTATGGGGCAATAATGAACGGTGCAGAGCACTATATGGCACAGCTATGGGGCAATTATGAACGGTGCAGAGCACTATATGGCACAGCTATGGGGCAATAATGGTGCAGAGCACTATATGGCACAGCTATGGGACAATAATGGTGCAGAGCACTATATGGCACAGCTATGGGGCAATTATGAACGGTGCAGAGCACTATATGGCACAGCTATGGGGCAATAATGGTGCAGAGCACTATATGGCACAGCTATGGGGCAATAATGGTGTAGAGCACTATATGGCATAGCTATGGGGCAATAATGGTGCAGAGCACTATATGGCACAGCTATGGGGCAATTATGAATGGTGCAGAGCACTATATGGCACAGCTATGGGGCAATACTGAACGGTGCACAGCTTTCTATGGTACAGCTATGGGGCAATAATGAACGGTGCAGAGCACTATATGGCACAGCTATGGGGCCATAATGAACGGTATGGAGCATCTATTTTTATTTTTGAAATTCACCGGTAGCTGCTGCATTTTCCACCCTAGGCTTATACTCGAGTCAATACGTTTTCCCAGTTTTTTGTGGCAAACTTAGGGGGGTCGGCTTATACTCGGGTCGGCTTATACTCGAGTATATACGGTATATACATACAATTGTTTTCCCATTAGAAAAAAAAAAAGACTTGAAAGTTATGAGCAAAATTTTGGAGAGAATCTGTCTGATCTTCTGACATGTCTGTTTTGAATAAACGTCTCTATGACAAGGGGAACGGTAAGATCCACTATTTTGTGTAGGAATAACAATATAAAGTTATGAGATGATGGAGCTAGAATAGTTTTATGGCAATATCAAAATTTATATAGTTTATGTTTTACTACTTTTTCACAATAAATAGAAGTTAAAACAGAATTTATTTTTGTGCCGCAATATTTGGCACGATAATTGTATTGGTGTGTCTGCAGAGCTGTGTAAGTGCTTGTTTTAAAGGGAACCTGTCACCCTGTTTTTTTCAGAATGAGATAAAAATACCGTTAAATAGGGCCTGAGCCGTGCTTTACAATACTGTATTTTTTGTCCCCTGATTCCCCACCTATGCTGACGAAATACCTTACAATAGTCGCCGTTTTCGCCTGTCAATCACGCTGGTCTGGTCAAAAGGGCATGGTGAAATGGCTGTTTCTACCCCACCTTGCTTATCTTCCCGGCGTTGGCGTAGTGTTTTGCGCATGCGCAACAGCCGGAAAAGAGCGCGATCTGTGCTATTCCCCTGGATATCGGTGGCCGCGCGTGTGCAGATGGAGATCGCGGCGGCCATTTTCCTGAAGCCGAGATGCGAACTGTTACATTTCTGCTATTTCGGAACAGATGCGACTTTTTGATCGCCTTGAAATCTTTTATTTGGACATGGGGGAGGGGTGTGTGTGGAGGGAACAAAAATTAAAAATAAAAACCGCAAAGAAATTCTGGAATTTTTTTCTGCAGTACTTACGATATAGGATAAAAAGGATAATTTTATAGCTATGGACATGGCGGCCATATTATAGGTTTATGGTAAAAAAAAAAATCATTTTGTACCTTAAGAAAATCCTTTGACTTTTTTAAAAATGTTATTAGTGCTACTATGAGACCTGAACATGCAATACCTCTGAATTCTACCTTGGATCGGCACGGTTACACGTAAATGCTGGGTGGATAACAAGGAATTGACATCTACCAGGTATGGAGTGAGCTCCGCTCCAGAGCACGTTCATTACTTGCACCTGGCGTGTAACGTGCATGTACATCAAGTCAGGAAGGATTAAATTAGTTATCAAAGATGATCCTGAGGGTAATGTACACTTATTCTGACTATATTGGTACATGGATCAGACGCATGCACAGTACCTAGCGTGCAGAGTAGGACCATCAGATGAGAAGTGTTAGGTCTGGGTCACGATCTCACACACCACAGTCATATGATTCATAAGACCACAGGGTTCTCCGTCTGGAGTGTGCACCGGGCACAGAAAACCCCACGACTCTGGCAGAAGACGGCGGACACTTGTAGTCCTCATCTTGGCAAAGGAAGCCCCTCTGTGTACACAGCGAAAGTGAGAAAGGTAACGGACGAAATTCAGCTTGTCGGCCACTACTGTCAGCCCACTAGTTTGAAGCATACCAAAACCTAAAAACAGGAGAAAAAAAAATACCAATAAAACTTGCACTCTACAACTTAAAAAAAAGTTGACAGACAGCCGCGTTAAATAATTCCCCGATGACCCCGCCATGTACTTGCCACTTTTGCTGCGCACATTTCCAGTCGCCAGCAGATATTCACACGATCTTGTGAGATCGGTGATGGAACTGAATATTTTCATCAGGTTTTCTGTATTCATGACGAAGTTACTCTTCTGTCCTCTCTTCTCCAAGTTCAGTTTGGCTCCCAGCAGCCAGCCCTCCATCTTTTCCTTTAATACAAAAAGCAAAATATTAAGTTTCACTTGCAGAGGATTGGGATCTTCCAATTGTGTTTGGTTTTCTAGAAAAAGGAAAGTTTTTAAAGGGAATCCGTCACCATGACCGGCTATGTGTGTAAGGCAGAGGAGCCACAGATCGCAGAGATGTAAGTATCTCCGGTCGCTCCGTAGTAAAGGTTAAGCGTTTGTGTACTGGGTTTCTGAGTCCGGAGAGATGCATTAAAATGCCAACACGGACCGATGGCAGACTTACTGAAGGGAGATAAAAATGACATTGTTGGATCAGTGTCTTCATTTAGCCACACATTGTAGTGGGTAAGGAGAAGGGCTTATAATCACAGATTCTCTGTATATAAGGATACGAAAGACAAGGGTGTAGTCATCCCCTCTCCGACATTGCAATATTCAAAGCAGTTTCCACAAATGGACACACTGGCATGTCCAGGTGATTGTGCGGACACAGGAGCTGCGCTCAGCGCCATCACCGCAGGAGCTCAGCTTATAGAAGCTTTTCCTTATTGTGTAAGCCTGTGTAAATATTAGTGTAGTGACAGAATTGCCATCTTCCGCGGTTTTCAGCACAGCTCCGCTCCTGTTCTGGGTCACGTGACGGCTATTCGACTTGCCGGTTTACATCTGGGGTCTGTGTGAGCCAGAAGTCTCTTTACTGTGTAAGTATAAGGAGCCATGTTCTGTGCTCTATGGACTTACATGGTTAAGACCACTTCCGGCTCACACATGGACCCCAACGTGAGCCGGCAAGTCGGAATAGCAGTCACGTGACCCAGAAGAGGAGTAGCACTGGAAACTGAGGAAGATGGAGAACGGTGAGTATCGTAACACTACAGTATGGGGCATGGTTATGCTTTTGAGCAGAGCAGTCGCACCAGAGCAAAGCTCCTAGTATTACAATTAATAATAGTTAAGAGAATCTGCACTAATTGGACTCGCCATCGATGGGAGATGGCCTGAGAGTGGGGACGCACCAAGTATTGCGGGTGCTAGAGTGACATGTTCGCATGTCCCTGCGTCCACAAGTTTCACAGTCCCCTTGTGTTTATCGTTAGTAATAATATAAGGGTAATGTGGGTATCGGAAAAGTTGGAAGGGAGAGATCCTGACAATTCTTTCAAAAATGTCTCCTTTACACTTTTGGGTAAAAAGACCATCACTCCCTGTTTGCAGTGAAGAGGGCCCATACAGTCCTCATAAGACCTGGGCAGTGGGCAGGCCTACCCGGCCTAAACTGAATAAAATCCTCCACCTACAAGGATCAAGACATAGTATTAAAGAAAGTGTGGAAAAATAAGGACTTTAGGCTTGGCTGGCAGAAGATTTCATTCTTTCCGGAATTCTCAATGAATGTCCAGTGCAAAAGGTCCATGTTTCAGACATTAAACAAAGAAATAGCGTTGAGCCTACAGAATGTCTTGAGTTATCCTGCCAAATCGAGAGTGATTCCCCTGGGTACCCTACTACCTTTTTTTAGACTCTCAAAGATGCTCTAAGATGGCTGGACACTAGTGATGAGTGAACGTGCTCGAATAAGGCATCATCCGAGCATGCTCGAAAAATATGTTCGAGTCCCTGAGGCTGCAGGTCTCGCCGCTGTTCGGTAGCTGCAACATCTGCAGGGATTGCCTGTTTGTTAGCCTCTCCTTCCATGTGTTGCAGCTGTCAAAAAGCCAGGAGACATGCAGCTGCGGGGACCCAAACATAATATTCAAGCATGCCGAACACATTCTGATAGCACCCGAGCATGGATAACACCTTATCCAAGCACATTCGATCATCACTACCGGACACACATGAGCTGCAGATCCAACAGGACAGGAGAGCCAGAAGAGTCAACATTTTGGAAAGGTCTTTTGAAGTAGTAGCTAAAAGCGCTTTATCTCTGGGTAAAATGAATGAATGTGAGATGTTGCTCAGGCTTTCTCTGCAGTTTAGAAATTAGACATGAGTTGATTTTTGTGCAGATTTAGTATTTTTCTTTGCAGTAGTGTGAACCGGGTCCCGGAAACACCGGTACTTGGGAAACGTGCACTTCCTCGCAGTAAGAGTATAACAGATGGCCGGTTTACATCAGTTTGGGGAGGGAAAGGGTTTTATTGCAGGTGGGGAATGAGGGAGCAGTTCTCTTATGTACACATGTATTAGTTTTTACACACGTATTGGTTTTTGGTTTATTATAAAGGAATTGAATCTGCTATTTGCTCTATTGTCTAGAATCCTGACAATTATTTTTAACTTGAGAAAATGGGTTGAACAGTAAAAATCTTGTCATGGAATATCGAAGGCTTAAAAAATGGTTCCAAAAGGCAAGCGATTTTGGAACATCTCGGGAAGGTTAATCCTGCAATTATGGGGTTGCAGGAAATGAATATGGCCAGGGAAACCGTTCATTAGCTCACAGGTCTTGGATGAGATATACCAAGATCAACAAAAAAGAAGAAAAAATATGCGGCACTCACCCCAAGATAACAGTGATGTTCGTGAACTTTATTGGAGAAAATATCTGGAGTACATCCTTCAGGACATCAGATATACAGGTAAACAGGAGGGTGCGGTATTGGAGTACGGACAACAGCCGTTTCGCACACAAATGTGCTTCAACGGGTCCAGAGATTAGATTACAACACGTCATTTCCTTTTCAAGGATCTCTGGCGTGCATTTCAAACAATGTGATTACATTCGTGACTATGACAGACAAATAATAAATAAAATAATCTACATACAGATTTGCAATCTAAATAGGAACAATCTACAATATACGATATTATCTTCTTTTTAAATATTCATAAATATCATTCAATAGTATTATTTAACAATGAAACCAAAAACATCAGAATTATGCCTTCATAGACGATCTTACAAAAATACGGACATCTCAAGTTTGTCATTAAGACCTATTGGTCCCTGAGCATTTGTATTTAGAATCCATTTGGCTTCTCTTTGTAATAGAAATCTCTTTTGATCACCTCCCTGTGAGGAATATGTCACAATTTCTATTCCAGCAAAACTAAGCAGTTCTGGATTAGCATCATGTTTTTCTCTCATATGGTGGATTAATCTTAGGCAGCCATTGCCCGTTAATATTGAATTATAATGCTCTCCGAATCTCTTGATCAACGGTCTTATTGTTTTTCCGATATAAAAATATCGGCAGGGGCAGAATAGGGCATAGACTACAAATTTACTCTTACAGGAGACAAAGTCTTTTACGGTATGGGTAATAGAGCCTATTTGCAAAGGGTTCTTTGTTATATGGAGATGGCAAAACCTACAGTTTCCGCATTTATGATTACCAGTTGGTGAATTACCAGTGAGCCAGTTATTTCTTGGTTCAGATATTCTATTATGCACTAATAAATCCGATAAATTATGGGTACGTTTATATGCAAATGTTGGAGCATTTTTATAAATTGATGATAAATCTTTATCATTCTGTAAGACATGCCAATTTTTTCGAATAGAAGCATGGATGATTTTATCTAAATTACTATGCTTAAACGTGGACGTTAAACTATACTCTAAAATGATAGCACTTAGATTTAACCCATTTATCCCACATTTGATACATAGAGAGCAGGTGGGTTTTGTCCCCGGCAGGGAAGCCAGGGATAATACTATTAAGACAATATCCTTGATTTCAAAGGCCAGAGCCAGAGAGATCCCTTTATGTCTGTTATCAGTCGATGCCGAGAAGGCTTTCGATCGAGTTCACTGGGGATTTTTAGAGGCTACACTAGAGGCAATAGGTATACGACAGAGGATGAGGAATTGGATTATGGCTCTTTACCATGATCCATCAGCTAGAGTGCGAATAAATGGTCAGTTGTCGACACCGTTCTCAATTAAAAACGGGACAAGACAGGGGTGTCCACTTTCCCCATACCTATACATCCTGGTAATGGAGACGTTGGCTAATGCTCTCAGACACAATCAGTCGATTAAGGGGATTCAGGTGGGTCATACGGACCATAAGCTGGCTCTATTTGCAGATGACCTTTTACTGTATGTGACCTCACCTAGGGTCAGCTTACCGTCTGTTTTGGAGGAGTTTGAAATATTTGGGAGGCTGAGTAACTTCAAGGTTAACTTACAGAAAACAGAACTACTCAACATAAATATCCAGGATAGTGAGGTGGAGCAACTTAGGACCAGTTTCCCTTTTCGCTGGAATAAACATTCCATTAAATACCTGGGTGTCCATATCCCAGCTGACCCCCAGAAATTATTCGATCTTAATTTCCTTCCACTCCGGGGTTTGATAGAGAAAGAGACGAAGTCCTGGTATCGTTTGCCACTGTCATGGTTTGGGAGAATTAATGCCCTTAAGATGGACATCTTACCTAAAATATTATATATTTTTCAGACTATACCGTGGGATGTGGAGGGGTCCTTTTTTTGGGGTTTACATAAAATAATGAGAAAATTTGTATGGCATAGGGGGCGCTCTCGTATTAGCCATACCCAGTTAGTTCGACGTAGGGAGGACGGGGGTGCGGGCCTGCCTGACCTGCGAGCATACCATGCGGCGACTATTGGAAACTGTCTCCTGGATATATTCCATAATAGGACAACCAAACTCTGGGTGGACATTGAATATGAATCATCCCCTGGCATGTGTTTGGGAGCCTTTTGGCTACCATACTCTATCGACCTAGGGAAATTGGATATATCTCCGACACTATACACTATGTGAGATCATGGAGGCGTTTTGCAAAGCGTTTCCACCTAGCGACTATTCCTGGACCACTAACCCCCTTGGTTGGTAACCCTGGACTCTCCCCTGAATTACAACATTCAACATCCATAGTTTTCTCTGGTGCTCGGGGGGCTATTCCTCGTATTAGAGACGTGACCAGCCAGACAGATATTTTATCATTGAGAGAGATATTGGGTGAAGGGAGGCAAATGCCGGGGCATTGGCTGCAGTATCTGCAACTCCGGAGTTATATTGGCTCTCTGGGGTTGGAGGGCTCGTATCACATGTCCACTCCTTTTGAGCAGCTGTGTCTTATGTCTCAGGGCCCAGCACATTCTATTTCCTTGATATACGGTTTGATAGTGTCCGGGGGGGGGGGGGGGGGGAGACGGACCTCTCAGATGTACAGTACAATGGCAAAGAGAATTACACAAGGAGATTGGGCCCGAGTTGTGGGTGAGGGCCTTCATGTGCGTGCATCGGCTGTCGGTGTCTTGTAGAATCCAGGAGCTGAATTATAAAATTATAACAGTGGTATAGAACACCTGTTAGGTTACATAAAATTGACCCAACAATATCGGACACCTGTTGGAGGTGTAATGGGGCGGTGGGATCCATGTTACATATATGGTGGAGGTGCAGTGGTGTCAGATCCCTCTGGAAAGACATATTTGCCTTATATAATCATATTACAAACAAACAAGTAGAGGCAACGCCGGAGATAGCTTTATTGTCAATTTTCCCGGGCTCTGTGTCCAAAAACAAGAAGAGTATGTTGCCGTACTTCATGAATGCAATGCGCCAAATCATACCCAGATTGTGGAGATCACCCGTAGCGCCGAGGAGGATAGATTGGGTGGAGGCATTGGATATGCTGTGCAGGATGGAGGAGATGAGGGCCTTTGATGACAGGTTGGGTGTCAATTGGCATGCGAAGTGGTACCCATGGATACAATTTAAAGAAGCACAACATTTTCAGACATGGGTGACACAGGGTGTACTGCCTCGCCCCTCATAATGGGGATTTACTGAGTAGTGAGTTGGTGGAGTTCTGGCGTTATACATGCACCGATATCCGTTCTCTTTTTCTTCTTCCTATCTTTTTTTCTATTTCTCTTTTCTCCTAAGGTATTTTGTTATTTGTGTTTGTTCGTTTATATAGGGGTGACCTGCTTTAACCCTCTCAAACTGTTTACAAACTGATGTTTATACTGCTGTGGTATCACCACAGAGGTAATGGAATTACCGATGGGGAGAGGGGTGTAGAACGTTGACATTGTTTTCAATGGTTACCATATAATGTTGTATATTTCTCTTTCTTACTGAATAAAAATATTTTGAACAATAAATTACTATGCTTAAAGCAAAAAGAAAATCTTTTAGTTTTTTCTGAATCAAATTCGTTAATTCTTTTTCTTTTCAAAAAATCATGTTGTGTGGATTTTTCTATGCGATTTTCGGCTTCTCTTAATATTTGTGGAGGATAACTCCTTTTCATAAATCGAACTTTTAGCTCACTGATTTGTTCGTTAAATATTTTATTACTATTATTAATTTTTCGTAATCTCACCATCTGACTATATGGCAGTCCGTTTTTTGTATGAGACGGATGTGCACTTTCAAAATGCAGTATATTGTTTGTTGCAGTTCTTTTTCTAAATACTTTTGTCAGAATATCACCTTCATTTACCGTATTTCGCGGCATATAAGACGCACCGGACCATAAGACGCACCCCAAATTTGGGGTGAAAATTGCAGAAAAAAAGATTTTTTATAAGATGGGG
This sequence comes from Ranitomeya variabilis, assembly GCF_051348905.1. Lineage (NCBI taxonomy): Eukaryota > Metazoa > Chordata > Amphibia > Anura > Dendrobatidae > Ranitomeya > Ranitomeya variabilis. The sequence continues at coordinate 78,773,622 of NC_135233.1, read as the reverse complement.
GTCCGTCTTATTGTCCGAATTTACAGTATCTTACCTGAGGGCTGGTGGTGGCAGAGCAGGGTCACAGGAGGCATGGTGGCGGCAGAGGTGGGGTGATGCGGTACGGCGTGCACCTGAGCAGGGTCCCTTCCTGCTTAGGTGGGCGACGCCACGGCCTGGTGTCCATGGGAGGGTGGCAGCAGTGGTTACCGACAGAGGTGCTGGGATGAGGAAGCACAGTGAGAGGTATGGCGTGAGAGGGGTCCCTTTCCCCGGTGAGGTGATGGAAGGATCTCGTGGGCACATGGACTGGAGATGATGGAGGTAGTGGTGTACATTGTGAAGCGAGTATTCCACAGGAGCTCAGATGTCTGAGCGCCGGGAAGCGGCAAGGACTCAGACATATGAGCGCCTGTGGAATACTCGCTTCACAATGTACACCACTACCTCCATCATCTCCAGTCCATGTGCCCACGAGATCCTTCCTGAACCTTGCTGCACCCATCCTGGGAAGCAAAAGGATACAGGATACAGAGTCCAAAGTCCCGGTGAGGTGATGCAGCAGCCGGTAATGCTTACCGTGGACCGTGGCGGTGGAGATGAGGAGGCGCAGTGAGCGGGGTCCCTTTCCCCGGTGAGTTGATGCTGCAGCCCCGGTAATGCACAGAGCCGGGTGAATCCTGTTGATATCGGTGGGCGCGGCCATCTTCCTGAGGCCGCGCGTTCGCAGATGGAGCTCTAGTGCCCGGGGCTTCAGGAAAATGGCTGCCGCGATCCCCATCTGCGCACGCGCGGCATCTCGCGGCCATTTTCCTAAAGCCCCGGGCACTAGAGCTCCATCTGCGAACGCGCGGCCTCAGGAAGATGGCCGCGCGCACCGATAACAACAGGATTCACCCGGCTCTGTGCATTACCGGGGCTGCAGCATCAACTCACCGGGGAAAGGGACCCCGCTCACTGCGCCTCCTCATCTCCACCGCCACACCTCTGCCGCCGCACCTCTGCCACCGCACCTCTGCCGCCGCACCTCTGCCGCCACGGTCCACGGTAAGCCTGCATTGCGCATATAAGACGCACCCCCCATTTTCCCCCCTTTTTTGGGGGGGAAAAAGTGCGTCTTATATGCCAAAAAATACGGTACCTCTATTTTTACATCTAAATATTCAAGATCATTATGCCCAAAACAAGAAGTAAACTCCATATTATCATTGTTGGAGGTGTTCAAATATTTCACAAACTGATTAAATTCTGTTTCATCCCCATCCCATATCATGATATCGTCCACGAATCTAGTATAGAAACGAATGTGCTTCAGGAAGGGATTATTGATATTATTAACATATGTGTCTTCGAACACCGCTAAAAACAGATTTGCATAAGTACAAGAAGTGGGCGTACCCATGGCTGTCCCAATTAATTGTGTGTACCATTTATTCATAAATTTGAATGAATTATTGGACAATATAAACTCAAGGCTTTCTGAGATAAAAGAAATTATTTCAGGATCTACACCTCTTTTTTGTAGAATACTCTGGATTGCCTGTATACCTTTTTCTTTTGGAATACGAGTATACAAATTGACTACATCGATAGATGTTAATGCAAAGGTGGGTTGCCAATCTATTTCTTTTAGAGCTAATACCAAATCCCCTGAATCCTTAATATATGAAGGAATACTTGGTAACAATGGTTTTAATAGCCAGTCGATATATTGAGATAATGCTTCAGTAACTGAATTTATCCCTGAGATTATAGCACGCCCTGGTGGTTCTTTTATATCTTTGTGGATTTTAGGTATGCTATACCAATAGGGAAATCGTGGATATTCAGGTAGTAAACTCTCTGCGCGTTTTTTAGGAAGCACTCCCTTTTCCACATATTTTCTTAGTAACGATCTTAGTTTAGTAAGATACTTTTGAGTAGGGTTACTGGAGAGCGCACAGTAACTGGATTGATCATTCAATTGCATTAAAGCTTCTTTTATATAGTATTCCTTATCCAATACAACAATGTTGCCTCCTTTATCTGCTCTCCTGACAACGACATCGTCCCAACTTTGCAATTCTTTCAAAGCTGACAATTCTCTATTATTAAGATTCTTTTTCGGAGTTTGGTAAATAATTGCTTCTATATCCTTTATTACCAGGTCTTGGAAGAGATCGATGGCGTTGCCAGGGGAGACAGGGGGCATAAAGCGAGATTTGATTCCACCCATAAAGGGTGTTTGTGCAGATGTATATGAAACATCTGTATGTTGTGGTATAACAGAATCATTTAAGCTTAGTAATAGGGCTGCTTCTGAGTCTATTTCAGCAGGATATAACATGAAACCCAGAGTGCCTATGTAATTTTCTCCTTGAGATAAGGTACTAGATATCATTTGGGAGCCATGAGTATTTAAATCTTGCTTTTTATCCTTTTGAAAATGTTTATGAAGATGGAGTTTTCTCACGCTTTTAAATAAATCTACTTTAAAGTTGGTTAAATCAAATGTTTCTGGAAGGCAATAATTTAATCCTTTGGACAGTAATGAGATATGGTCAGCATTTAAAGTTCTTTTTGATAAATTCAATATTCGTAATTCATCTTGTATTCTTTCTGTCTCTGTGTTTATTTCCTCCAAGAGACTTGCTTGCGTTTTCTTTTGGCAACTGCGTCTTCTTCTCCCTCATCTGACCTTTCTTCTAAAGGGGATGATAAATTGGTTTCTGGTGGAATAGTAGTATTGGCTTCACCTGAATCTTCTGCAGCGCTTGATTCGGAGTCGGTAATCCAACCATCTGATTTCTTTTTCTTATTGATTTTATTACCTTTTTGGCTGCGGTTTCTATTATAAAATGTGGATTGCCTTTTATTTTTGTTCCACTTAAACACCATTCCCATGTCATAGTCGGCTTTGTCTCTCAGGAATTTTTCTTTCTTTTGCTGTTTAATTTCTATCTGTAATAGAGTCAGTTTCCTTTCCAATTTATTGGAAAAGTTTTTATTTTGGCTGTCTGTTACTCGTGATACTAGTTCCATCTTAGCTTTTTCCAATTCTTGACATATTTCCTTTTCTCAATCCTTATCAATGAGCTGGGCTGAATAGATATCTGGAGGAAAAGAGCTCCTGACTAGTGATGAGCGAGCGTAGTCGTTGCTCGGGTTTTCCCCTAGCACGCTGGGGTGACATCCGAGTATTTATGACTGCTCGAAGATTTAGTTTTCATCACGGCAGCTGAATGATTTACAGCTACTAGCCTGCTTGATTACATGTGGGGATTCCCTAGCAAACAGGCAACCCCCACATGTACTCAGCCTGGCTAGTAGCTGGAAATCATTCAGCTGCGTCAATGAAAACTAAATCTCCGAGCAGTTACAAATACTCGGAGGTCACCCCAGCGTGCTAGGGGAAAACCCGAGCAACGAGTACACTCGCTCATCACTAGTCATGACTCAAGCGCTTTCTCCTGCGCCACCTCAAATATCATCCAATGTCACAGATAGATTTGATTCTTTGTAATTCCACTATTGCTCCGTTCTTAATGAATATGGACTACGCCCTCAGATCTTTATCGGATCCCTCTCCCCTTTTGTTTTGGGTACAAGTGAAACCAATGAGGACTAGATACACTTTAGGCTGGAAACTTAACCCATTTAACCCATTCTGTCTCTGAATTATTAACTGTGATAGTGTTAAGGGGAATCTGTTGCAATTGTTCTGCACAAAATTTAGGCTCAGTTCCTATTGGTGTAGGTTGAGACGCTAGAAAGGCCTTCGCGAGGGGTACTAATAAGCGACATAAAAATTGTTAAAGATAACTCATGGAAAAAAAGAGCAGAACTTAGAGAATAGTGTGCGGGGAAACTGAACAAATATACACTGCTCAAAAAAATAAAGGGAACACTTAAACAACAGAATATAACTCCAAGTAAATCAAACACTTCTGTGAAATCAAACTGTCCACCTAGGAAGCAACACTGTTTGACAATCAATTTCACATGCTGTTGTGCAAATGAAATTGACAACAGATGGAAATTATTGGCAGTTATCAAGACACACACAATAAAGCAGTGGTTCTGCAGGTGGGGACCACAGACCACATCTCAGTACCAATGCTTTCTGGCTGATGTTTTGGTCACTTTTGAATGTTGGTTGTGCTTTCACACTCGTGGTAGCACGAGACAGACTCTACAACCCACACAAGTGGCTCAGGTAGTGCAGCTCATCCAGAATGGCACATCAATGCGAGCTGTGGCAAGGTTTGCTGTGTCTGCCAGCGTAGTGTCCAGAGGCTGGAGGCGCTACCAGGAGACAGGCCAGTACACCAGGAGATGTGGAGAGGGCTGTAGGAGGGCAACAACCCAGCAGCAGGACCACTACCTCAGCCTTTGTGCAAGGAGGAACAGGAGGAGCACTGCCAGAGCCCTGCAAAATGGCCTCCAGCAGGCCACAAATGTGCATGTGTCTGCACAAACCGTTAGAAACTGACTCCATGAGGATGGTCTGAGTGCCCGACGTCCACAGATGGGGGTTGTGCTCACATGCAGGACGCTTGGCATTTGCCACAGAACACCAGGATTGGCAAATTTGCCACTGGCGCCCTGCGCTCTTCACAGATGAAAGCAGGTTCGCACTGAGCACATGTGACAGACATGACAGAGTCTGGAGACGCCGTGGGGAGCGATCTGCTGCCTACAACATCCTTCAGCATGACCAGTTTGGAAGTGGGTCAGTAATGGTGTGGGGTGGCATTTCTTTGGAACAAGCCCTCCATGTGCTCGCCAGAGGTAGCCTGACTGCCATTAGGTACCAAGATGAAATCCTCAGACCCCTTTTGAGACCATATGCTGGTGCGGTTGGCCCTGGGTTCCTCCTAATGCAGGACAATGCCATACCTCATGTGGCTGGAATGTGTCAGCAGTTCCTGCAAGATGAAGGCATTGAAGCTATGGATTGGCCCGCCCATTCCCAGACCTGAATCCGATTAAACACATCTGGGACATCATGTCTCGCACCATCCACCAACGTCACGTTGCACCATAGACTATCCAGGAGTTGGCGGATGCTTTAGTCCAGGTCTGGGAGGGGAACCCTCAGGAGACCATCCGTTCCTCATCAGGAGCATGCCCAGGCGTTGAAGGGAGGTCATACAGGCACGTGGAGGCCACACACACTACTGAGCATCATTTTCTTGTCTTGAGGCGTTTCCACTGAAGTTGGATCAGCCTGTAGCTTCATTTTCCACTTTGATTTTGAGCATCATTCCAACTCCAGACCTCCGTGGGATATTAGTTGTGATTTACGTTGATCATTTTTAGGTTTTATTGTTCTCAACACATTCCACTATGTAATGAATAAAGATTTACAAGTAGAATATTTCATTCAGTGATCTCTAGGATGTGGGATTTTAGTGTTCCCTTTATTTTTTTGAGCAGTGTATATCCAGAATGATTGCTCTGAAAATATGGCGCAGTGGAAGTGGAGCGCCCCCACACCGCCGCAGGGCCGAGGGGTACCCGGAGCCGGGCCTCTGGGTCTCAGTCCTGGGGTTATCACGGTGGCTAGACCCAGTCCGTGGCCCTGTCCGTCAGTGGGGGACGTCCGGTGCAATAAGTGGTGGTGTAGCAGTGCAGTTGTGGGGTGCAGGTCGCGGTAAATAACGAAGACACCAGGTTGCAGTCTCTTTACCTCTTTACTGGAGATCTCTGAGTCCTCAGTCCAGAATACGGTTCACCAGGCTACGCAAGTCCGGCCGGTCCAATGGCACTTCCAGAGCTCCCTTCACAAGTGGAAATCAGTGCCTTCCTTCTTAGCGCTATGTGTTGTAGTCCTTCCCTGCTGTGCTTACGGAAAGTACCCCACAACTGTTGTGTCTGTTTCTTAAGTTCCCTCACAACTCGATTAGATGATGTTCTGCTAATCATCCGTCCCTTCCTGATGTTACAGTTAGAACGGCACCCGTTTGTCGGGTAGGCCTGGAGTTCTTCCGGGACCCTAGAGACGCCCCTCTCCCGCAATTGCCTCCCAAGACTGCATAGGTGATTTAGGTGAGACAGCCCGCCTGAGACTGACTGTCCTGCCGCTGTTTAGAGTATTGCTTGAAGCTGTCTATTGAAATACTCCCTCGGCGTTCCGGCCACCGGTTGTGCGCCTCAGTAGGATGTTGCCCCTTTCTCACAGCATCACCCCTACTGGTATTCTCCTATTGCTTCGATCTCGTTTCTCACTCAGCACAATATATCTCTCTTCTCGTCCTTCCTTAGGGCACCGCCGCTTCTCAGTGCAGGCACGGTCCCGTTGCTTTCTTTCTTGTTGCCAAGCCTCTGTCAGGATCCCACCCCTGACAGAGACCCTACTGTCTCTTCCCCTACAACACCCTCTGCCACAAGGTGTTGCCTGGTTTCGACCCAGTCAGCTTCTGACTAACTTCCTGCCTGACCCCCAGTTTACCCACTATGGTGGGGAGTGGCCTAATGAATAGCACCCTTTGCTCCCCCCGGAGGCCCAGCTGTGAAATCTATTGGTGTCTGTGATACCTGATCAGATGAGCTCCTTCAGTGCCATCGGACGCACCACAGCTCCCCATAGTGGCGGAGCCACAGTACTGCAACGACCAGGACTCTGGGCCGCTGCACTCCCCCCTGGTTAAACACAGTACTCCGGAACTGGGAAGAAAAACAACAATACAAGTTGAGCAAAAAGACATACAATTTTTGTTGAGTGCAATAACATAAGCATACTTGAACAGGCTTCCCTTTATGGGAGGTGAGGACACTTGAACGTTACAAACATAATTAACATTATAAATTACAGGCTATAAATAACTCCTGTTACCCAACCGGGTATTCTACTTAGTGCAAAATTGTTGAACAATAATTTAACATTGCCTTTAAGGACATACACTCTTTATCCACTAAAGACCTTCCTATAATCACATTATAAGGTAACTTTTAACTTTTACATTCTCCTTCTCTAGTCTGCAGGACCGCCTGTCCTATCGGCACCAGACCTACTGCCTCTCCTTTCTATTACAGGACCGTCCCGTTCAGCCAGGACCTACTGCCTTTTCTACTGCTATACATGGTATAGAACATAACATTACTTTCGATTTTGGAAGCACTGAGCCATCTACATATGACTCTTAAGAGGACCTACCACCTAACCCCTACGGGTTCACTCTCTGTCCTCGGTAACACATTATTAACTCTTCTTAACTTCCTATGGAGGACTCTGGGTTTACCTTCTATCCCCAGTTTCTTATAAACATTATTAACTATTTCCTTATATCATCAACCTTCATTACTACTTTCTTACTTTCAACTATGCAGGACACTCTGTCTACCCCTACGGGCCCACTGCATCTTTCTTCTAGCTCTCACACTTTCTTCTAAGGAACATTATTAACATTTCTTTTTACAGTTAACCATTTCAACACACATAACTTTTACATGTAGCATTATCATTTTTACTTTGGGCATTGCCATCGCATTACTATTCTAAAACAGTATCGCTCATCAGTACACTTTCGGCATCCCCTTTAAGAGGAGATCACATCTTTCTGAGGTAGTTCGTCTTCTCAGACTACCAGTCCATACTCAGCAAAAGCTCCGGTACGGTATCTTCGCAAAGAGTCTTTAAGTAAAACCAGTAGGAAACACCCTTAAGAAGGTGTAAACTATATACAAGACAAAGTTTGTATCATGCATGGTCCATGATTACTGCAGTTCTGAAAACGTGTGCAAAACTTTAGAGAAGTGAAAAGGTAGAAAAAGCAAAAACAAACAATAGGGATCCCGGGTCAACAAAGGGATCCATAAGAATTAACCCTGGATGGGTTTAAAGCAGCATGACAAGAAACAGACAGTTAACTATTTACATTTTCATTTTTCCGAGGTTTATCCTTATTCAGGTGGTCTTGGCCCCTGACCCCCGGCTACGGTAGCACGGATACCAGCGGCAGGCCCCGCAGGGACCACCAGGTCGCCTGTTGTCTGAATTTGAAGACTGACTCTGTTGGCAAGTTCGGGAGCTGCTACAAAGCGTACAGTAGAGACAGTAACGAGGTCTGGCAAACCTGGATCAACCATGGTTGGGGCCACAGGTGACACTCCCTCAGGCTCATATCGCTGAACATTCCGGGCACGCCATCCTTGTGCATTCCAGTGACGGGTGTACGTCACCTGATCCCCTTCTCGCAATGGTTCGCCATCCCGATCACAGCAGGGAGTTTCCACGTCATAACTAGCAACGAAGACGTCAGTCGATAGGCCTGGTTCCTGTATAGAGCCCCATCCTTTCCTCGGGTGGAAGGCCGACACCCTTCCTCGCTTTACCACGTCTTCCCTGCCTTGCACTGACTTCTTGCGTTGTGTCTCCCGTTGTTCAACTTCATTTCGCTGTTTCCAGTGCTGGAGCACGCATTGATTATACTGGTCCCAGGTAAGTATCGCGATGGTGAGGCCATCCACCGGAACCCCATCCTGCTCAACCCAGGGGGTGTCCCACCGGAACATCACTCCACCCGGGTCCATCTCTATGGGCTCCCCCCACCTGGTTGGTAGTGGCGGCAACAACTTCCCGATCACACTGGGGCCGAAGACCACCCGCTCGATGGTGAACGAAGAATTACTGCTGCGGGGAGGATCGGTCGCGGGAGCGGGATCGAGCGTGGAGGCAGGGGTGTCTGCCGTACCTGCGTCTGATGTGGTTCCACCGGTGTCGATCCGGTCCGCTAACAAGGACGCTGGAGTCGGCTGCTGCTCGAACTGCGGCTCCTCCAATACGGTCCCCGTACGCGGCTCCGCTCGCTGTGGTTCCTCCTCCGCTGGCTCCGAGGTCGGGGTTGGTGGACTCAGCTCCGCTATCTGTTCCAGGGGCTTCGGATCCTCCGGCTGCAGGGAGCACGGGTCACCTCCGGTGAACGAGGGCAAGCCGGGATTACTCCTTCCTCGTTCCGGTACTCGCTGTTCTTCATCATGATCTGCTGATCGGTGGCAATGCATACATCGGACTCCGCCATTTCTCCAGGGCCTGGCTTCTCCGTCTCCTGCTTCCCGCCGTTGCAGATCAGGGGGTTGTCCTCTGCTTTGGGGCAGGTCATCACATTGCAGCCAGAAGCGCAGGGGGCGGTAGCCATTTCTCGCGCCACTCTGGAAGTCTCCTCCCATAGCACGCCCTCCTTCTTCTCTGGTGTAGCAATGGCGGCGGCTTTTGGCGGGAACTTCTCTTGGTCAATAGCAATACACAGTCTCTCAATAAAGTACAGTCCAAGCACAATAAATCACAGTTCCAAGGCACACATGACCTGATTCTTCAGGCTTAAGTAGATCCTGTTCGTGACGCCAAATTTGGAGCGCCCCCACACCGCCGCAGGGCCGAGTGGTACCCGGAGCCGGGCCTCTGGGTCTCAGTCCTGCGGTTATCACGGTGGCTAGACCCAGTCCGTGGCCCTGTCCGTCAGTGGGGGACGTCCGGTGCAATAAGTGGTGGTGTAGCAGTGCAGTTGTGGGGTGCAGGTCGCGGTAAATAACGAAGACACCAGGTTGCAGTCTCTTTACCTCTTTACTGGAGATCTCTGAGTTCTCAGTCCAGAATACGGTTCACCAGGCTACGCAAGTCCGGCCGGTCCAATGGCACTTCCAGAGCTCCCTTCACAAGTGGAAATCAGTGCCTTCCTTCTTAGCGCTATGTGTTGTAGTCCTTCCCTGCTGTGCTTACGGAAAGTACCCCACAACTGTTGTGTCTGTTTCTTAAGTTCCCTCACAACTCGATTAGATGATGTTCTGCTAATCATCCGTCCCTTCCTGATGTTACAGTTAGAACGGCACCCGTTTGTCAGGTAGGCCTGGAGTTCTTCCGGGACCCTAGAGACGCCCCTCTCCCGCAATTGCCTCCCAAGACTGCATAGGTGATTTAGGTGAGACAGCCCGCCTGAGACTGACTGTCCTGCCGCTGTTTAGAGTATTGCTTGAAGCTGTCTATTGAAATACTCCCTCGGCGTTCCGGCCACCGGTTGTGCGCCTCAGTAGGATGTTGCCCCTTTCTCACAGCATCACCCCTACTGGTATTCTCCTATTGCTTCGATCTCGTTTCTCACTCAGCACAATATATCTCTCTTCTCGTCCTTCCTTAGGGCACCGCCGCTTCTCAGTGCAGGCACGGTCCCGTTGCTTTCTTTCTTGTTGCCAAGCCTCTGTCAGGATCCCACCCCTGACAGAGACCCTACTGTCTCTTCCCCTACAACACCCTCTGCCACAAGGTGTTGCCTGGTTCTGACCCAGTCAGCTTCTGACTAACTTCCTGCCTGACCCCCAGTTTACCCACTATGGTGGGGAGTGGCCTAATGAATAGCACCCTTTGCTCCCCCCGGAGGCCCAGCTGTGAAATCTATTGGTGTCTGTGATACCTGATCAGATGAGCTCCTTCAGTGCCATCGGACGCACCACAGCTCCCCATAGTGGCGGAGCCACAGTACTGCAACGACCAGGACTCTGGGCCGCTGCAGAAGAATGCCCAGCACTACAGTACACACATTTCCAAAGTTTGTAGGCAAAAAGATTGGGAGTGTTTCTTAATTGACACCTGAGTTCCTTCCTGGATGGTGTTTACAGACCCCTTTGTTCATATAGACCACAGTTTTATAATTAGCACACAGTGGATGAAGGGACCAGAACCTTTGTGTTATTTCTTTACGGATTGATAATGATATTTGATCTACGTACCTTTAAAAACATGAGGAACAGCTGTCCTGGAGTTAGGACCTCCTGACTCATTAAACTGTCCGTACTGTCCTCCATGCACTTGTCTTTTGCAAAAGTAAAAAGTTTCCTGGTCATGTGGCAAAGCATGTAGAATTTCTCAACGTTGGTTTTAAGATGTATGCAAATGCACTGTCTGTGAATAGACAAAACGGTGGTAATTACAGGGAACAATGGTGGATTCTGTACAAAAGTTACTAAAGGCTCAACACAACATGTCGATGGATGTCGGCCGTTGCTGGGTTTCTCTCTCCCAGTAGGTGTAAGACTGGAATCACACAGGAAAGTTTTGATGCAGTTTTTCAAGTCAAAGTTGGATGTGAATCCAGTGGGCAGGAGAAGAATAAGTCTTTCCTTTATACTTCACACATAAACCGCATCCACTTCTGACAGCTATGTATGATTCCAGGCTTAAAGGGGTATTCTTGTTTAACCAAACCAGTGGATGGGTAAAAACTGTCAAGTTTGGAGGAAGCCCCCAAGGTTGGACCCAGAGAAAGCAACTGAATCCAGGTCCTGTGTTTCCACCACTACATGGGCTAGTGGTGGTGCCTTAGGTCAGACCCCTACTGGCAGGTAAAGTGACAGCATATTCTAGAGAGATGTCATCACTTTATACTGAATAATTCCAAACTAGAAAGACTAACCGAATATATACTTCTACCATACAAACCACTAAGGCTATGGTTTTTTAATGCAAATTTTAAGCTGTGTTTTTACATCACCAGCAAAGTCTATGAGATTTCAGAAATCCCTCACATTGGTTTTATTATCCTGACTGATGTGGAAAACTGCAGCATGTCACTTCTTTTACCGTTTTTTCACCCATTGAAAGTAATCGGTAACCGCAAAAACGCAGCAAAAGTCGTAGTTACTCACCGATAACGGTGTTTCTCAGAGCCCATGACAGCACTACCAGAGAGATGGAGTCCGCCCTTCAGGGACAGGAAACCCTACAGGATAAAAGGGCGGTACCTCTCTCCTGCCTCAGTTTAGTTTACAGAGCATCAGAGGTCCTCCAGGTTAGTGACAACAAGAAATACACATATTTTTAGCAAAAAACCTTATGAAGATTACACCGTGTCTAAATCAAACACACACTTCGTATAATAAAGTGCTCACCGCACACGTGATAAGGGGGGGAATAAGCAGGTGCTGTCATGGGCTCTGAGAAACACCGTTATCGGTGAGTAACTACGACTTTCTCAGTCGCCCATGACAGCACTACCAGAGAGAATTGCAGAGATTATTGCTTTAGGGCGGGACCACAGCCTGTAAGACCCTTCTTCCGAAGGTTAAGTCCGACGAAGAGGCTAAGTCTAAGCGATAGTGCCTAAAGAAGGTTGAAGGTGTTGACCAGGTGGCCGCTTTACAGATTTTATCTATTGGTACCTCCGACCTTTCGGCCCAGGAGGTCGCCATAGCCCTTGTAGAGTGTGCCTTGAGTCCTTCAGGAACTGCGTTTCCCGTGGACGCGTATGCCAAGGCTATCGCATCAGTGACCCAACGAGCTATAGTACTTTTGGAGGCTTTGAGTCCTTTCCTAGGCCCCTGAAAACAGATAAAAAGACAGCCTTCCTTCCTACACTGACGGGAGGACTCTAGGTAGTGTATTAGACACCTTCTCACATCTAAGGTGTGGAATTTTTCCTCTTTTTGATTTTTTGGGTTTGGACAGAAGGACGGAAGGATTATTTCCTGGGATCTATGGAAATTGGAAGCCATTTTGGGTAGATAAGCAGGATCTGTCCTCAATACTACCCTATCATCCATTATTTGTGTGAAGGGAGGGTTTGCAGATAGAGCCTGAAGGTCACTAATCCTACGGGCAGATGTTAGGGCTGTAAGAAGGGCCATTTTAAGGGATAAGACTTTAAGTGGTATCGAATCTATGGGTTCGAATGGGGGTTCTGTCATAGCCGAAAGAACTAAGTTTAAGTCCCAAGATGGAGGGCTTCTGATTTATATTGGCCTAGAACGTGCCGCGGCTTTAATAAACCTTGCTACCCATGGATTAGTGGCAACACTATGATTGTATAACGCCCCTAAGGCCGCTACTTGCACCTTTAGGGTGCTTACCGAGAGGCCCATATCCAAGCCTTTCTGTAGGAACTCTAATATTTTATTTATTGGAACCCCATCTTGTAGTGTTACACCTGAGGTGGACAAAAACTTTTTCCAAGTTTTACCATAGATTCTAGTTGTTATTGTCTTCCTACTTTTTAATAGTGTGGACACTACCTTATCTGAGAAGCCCTTTGCCCTTAGCAGTGACCTCTCAAGTTCCACGCTGTCAAGTGTAGATTTGCCGACTGAGGGTGGAACACCGGCCCCTGTGATAAGAGGTCTGGAAGATCCGGGAGGATCCAGGGATCTGTGACCGATAGGATTCTCAGCCAAGAAAACCAGGCTCTTTTGGGCCAGAATGGGGCTATTAGAATGATTCTCGCCCTGTCCTGTCTTATCTTCCGTAGGACTGCCGGTATCAGTATATAAGGGGGAAAGGCATATGTCAGATCGTGAGTCCAGGGAATCGAGAATGCATCCAGAGCTCGGGCGTTCCCTCTGTGGTCTAGAGAACAAAACTGTTTTACTTTCCTGTTCTCTAGACTGGCGAAAAGGTCTATTGCTGGTATCCCCCAGATTTTTGTGATCTGATCGAAGACCCTTTGGTTCAGAGCCCATTCCCCCTGTTTCAACTGGGTACGGCTTAGGAAGTCTGCCTTTTTGTTCACTACGCCTCTTATGTGTAATGCCGAGAGGGATAGGAAGTGATGTTCGGCTAAGGTGAAGATTTGGGAAGTAGTATCCATCAGGGCTCGTGATCTGTTTCTCCCCTGGTGGTTCAGGTAGGCCACTACTACTTGATTGTCCGAGAAAACCCGGACATGCTGTCCCCGTAGTTTGGGAAGAAAAACTGACAGAGCGTGGCTTACTGCGCAAAGTTCTTTTTGGTTTGAGGATACCTGGTATTCTCGATCTGTCCAGACCCCCTGAGTAACACTGTTTCCCAGGTGAGCTCCCCACCCTGTGGGACTGGCGTCCGTGGTAACTATTCGATGTGTATCTATCACCCACGGGACTCCCTTTGATAGGTTGTTGGAATCTAGCCACCAGTCTAGGGAACGAATAGTGTCTGAACTTAGAGTCATGCGACCTTCCAGGCATCCCTTCAGTGTAAGCTGATTTTTTAGGACATCCCACTGGAGGTCTCTTGTGTGGATCTGAGCCCACTGTACTGCCGGGAGACAGGCCGAAAGGGACCCCAGCAGTGACATCGCTCCCCTTAAAGTCATATGAGGATTTGAGCGAGCTGCGGACACAATGCTTAGTATTTTTTGTATCTTTGGGTTTGGAAGGCAACATTCCTGTAAAACCGAGTCCAGAGTTAGGCCCAGAAACTCTTGTACCATGGTCGGTTCTAGTTTTGATTTCTGGAGATTTAGGAGCCAACCTAACTCCGTTAGAGTTTTTATCACTCAGCTGCACTGTTGGCGACAATGTTGGGCTGTATCGCTGATAATCAGGAAGTCGTCTAGGTATGGTATTATAATAACATCCTCCTCCCTTATGTGGGCCATAATTTCTGCTACCACCTTGGTAAAAACACGGGGTGCTACTGAAATGCCAAACGGGAGGGCCTTGTACTGATATTCTCTCACTACTCCCTCCATGACTACTGCTAGTCTGAGGAATTTCTGTGAGTTTTTGTGGATGGGGACGTGATAGTACGCATCGCTGAGATCCAACACTACCATGAAACAATTTGGAAACAGGTTTTTTATTGTGGATCTTATCGATTCCATTTTGAATGTTTGATTCTTTACATAGCTGTTCAATTTCCGGAGATTTATTATTGTGCGGAACGAACCGTCCGGCTTTGGAATCAGGAACAATGGGGAAAAAAATCCTTTCCCTCTTTCCGGTAACGGAACTTCTCGGATCACGTCTTTGGATATGAGTTTTGAGATCTCTAGTTCCAAGGCCTGTTGTTGCCGCCCTGAAGGTTTCAATGGAGTGACCACATAGTGTTGGGGAGGAAGGGTGGTAAAGTTTAATTGAAGCCCCATTTTTATTAGATTTAGAATCCAGGAACTGGAGGAGATTTTTTCCCAGGCCGGAAGGTATTGAGACAGTCTCCCTCCCACCCTGGGGGAGGTGTCATTTAGGGTTTTTTTTATTTCTGGGGGAGTTGCCAAAGAGGAAGCCTCTGTCTCTATTTCTCCCCTCCTCCCACCTGTTCTGTTCTCTAGGGGGGCGCCTGCGGAAAAATTTTCTGCTCCGAAAGGGCCGTCTGAGATATGGTGCGGCCAAGTTAGGGAATCCCTTCTTCTTATCCCCAGCTTTTTGTAAAATGTCATCTAGAGTTTCGCCAAACAGAAATTTTCCCTCACATGGGATTGAGCAAAGTTTTTGTTTTGTCTGTAGATCGCCTGGCCAATTTTTCAGCCACAGCGTTCTACGCGCCGCATTGGACAGGGCTGCCGATTTTGAAGTCAGCTTAATGGAATCCGCCGAAGAGTCAGCCAAGAAGGCTGCCGCCCCTCTAATCATGGGAATTGATTCAATTATTTTTTGCCGGGATACTCCATCCCTTAACTGTTTCTCCAGATTGTCTAACCAAATCATCAGAGATCTGGAAGTACATGCGGCCGCTATGGCGGGTCTTAAACATCCTCCTGCTGACTCCCAGGCCCCTTTCAGGAAGGTGTCGGCTCTTTTATCAAGGGGGTCTTTTAGCGTACCCATGTCCTCAAAGGGCAGCGCAAATTTCTTTGACGCCTTAGCGACTGCCACGTCTAGTTTAGGGGCTTTATCCCATGCTATAGAATCATCTTCCGAAAAAGGATATTTCCTTTTAAGGGAGGGTACAGATGAATTTTTCCTTTCTGGCTTCTCCCACTCCTTTTTAATCAGGGCTTGCACGTTTTCATTAAGTGGAAAAACTCTGCGTTTTTTCTGGCCCAGGCCACCAAACATAATGTCCTGTACCGTTTTGTCAGGACGTGGGTCTATAACCCCCATTGTAGATCTTACAGTCTTTACCAGGGCATCAATTTCATCTAAGGGAAAGCAGTGGCGGCCTCCACTCTCAGTGTCTGAGGAGGAGGAGGAACCTTTCTTGTCTGACACATCCTCATCAGAACTAGAAGGATCAGAGTGAGACAGTGGGACAGGTGATCTCTCCTTAACCCCTTCCCCTTTAAGGGATTTAAACGCTGTTTCTACCTCTGATCTAATTACCGAGCGTAATTCAGAGGCAAAACTGGGGGTTTCTTCACAGAGGACTTGACCTATACAGGAACTGCATAGTTTTTTATCCCAGCTTTGTGCTAGGGGTTCTCCACATAAGGGGCAGTCTCTATGTTTGGTTTTTTCCGTTTTTTTTTTCTTGCCTAAAAAACAAACGGAAAAGGGGGACCCTAATTATTTAGTGAACTTTCACGAAGATCACTCACCCATCTTGCGCAGCTACAAGTACCAGTTCTGGAGGAGGCACGGGATCTTGAATGAGACCCGAAGTAGAAGGTGTCGGCTGGCTGGACACATTGGTTTTACTCTGCGGCGTAGAATGGCTCCTGGAACGGGAACTCCGGGTGCCTGCAGAGGACCTTCCGCCCGCCTTGCGCTGGTGGTGACGCTGTTGTTGCTGCACCGGTGGCTGTAAGGGTTGTGCCAACTGGAGCTGCTCATCGCTGTCCGCCATAATGGGACTGTATGCAGCGACAAGTGTTCTCACAGCTGTGTTTTTAAAAGGCGCGCCGGTCACCCCTCCTCCAGGCTGCGTTGCAGGGAAGCGCTGGTCCCCAGTGCACATGCGCGCTCTCCGGGACCCGGAAGTAGATGCATCTATATCCGGTGCAGCGGCCATCTTGGTGCTCTCACACACCAGGCCGCCGCTCCGGACCAGGCCTCTCTGCAGAAGCACGCCGGGTCCCTAAGCCCCTACCCCAATCTGGGGAGGCAGCGGCGCTTCCCTCCGCCCGTTCTGTAGCCCCATCGGACCCAGAAGCGGCGGCGTCGGACACCGAGTCAGCGGTGACAGGGGCCTCCCCGCCGTCATACCCCCACTGGTCGGCTCCGGATCACAGGTACCGATCCTGAGGGTTCGCCTGTCAAGGACAGGAAACAAAACTGAGGCAGGAGAGAGGTACCGCCCTTTTATCCTGTAGGGTTTCCTGTCCCTGAAGGGCGGACTCTATCTCTCTGGTAGTGCTGTCATGGGCGACTGAGAAAATGCAGCTATCAGGTTTTGCTGATTTTTCGGTGCAAAAACCTTGAAAGTTGCAACATGTGAACGTAGAATGATCTTTCCAGCCTAAGGCTGTTACTGAACAGGACAGGAATAATGGCACAAGTGCTTGTATTGGGGGCTAAATAATGCTGCTTTTATAGCAATTATAGAAACTACTCTACACATTCCTAACCCTATAAAAAAGCATGGCATCTTACTCCAGAAGAAACTCTGCCACCTGTTCATTAGTATACCACTCTGGCATGAAAAACTTGACTCGAAAACGGTCTCCCAGATATTTGAGGACTTGTTCTTGGGTGTGACACCCGTCTTCCATCACCAATCGCAGCATCTGTGTGACGCAGTCTCTAAAGAAGGAATTGCCCTCTTTTCCCTTGATCAGCTCTGTGAAAATCTGATAGTCGGAAAAACCAACTAATGCCTGCAAGAGTGAAAGACACCAGATCAGACGGAGACACAAAATAGCTAAGAAATAATACAAATTTGGTCTTTTGAGGTCCAAGGGCCATATTGTCATCACAGGCAGCAATACACTTTATGTGCTCTTACTATATGAACAGGGAACCCATTCTCATATTTGTGGGAGGCACAGAGATGGCTACATACCCACTCTTTTTTCGGATGTGGAAACTACTTTGGAAACAGGACTAGATTAGATGGTCAGTGAGGGAGCCCAGACCAAGGGGTGGTCACACAATCACCACTTTCCACAGGTCCGGTGATAAAATATTTGCATGCAGCGGTAGTTGAACATGCGCACTGCTGCACCATTCATTGTCTGTGGGACTGGCGGAGAAAGAAAAGCATAGCATTTTCTGCTCTTCAGCAGTCCATAAACAATATAGTAGGTAGCGCCTTCTATAGGCTGGATGAAGGCACTCTGCTCAAACACCAATACTATGGCTGACCCTGCTGATAAGAAACAAGAGTAGGGGAACCACAAAATACAGAACGGGCCAAAATCTTTCTGATCACTATGTTTCCGAGAAGACTTCTGTGGGCTAGTGTTGGCAATGTGTATGAACATGAATTCATGACGTCACTTACGATCTACACTGACCTTCAGTGCAAAGCCTATGGGGAGGAAGAAGAGCTCCTTGTTATAGATGAAATTAACCATTACAGAGCCATTCTCCAGGTAATGCAGATTCATGTTTGCAGCGGTGTGCTCATCTCGGACACAACGGATCGTGAGACCTGGAAAAACAAGCGATATATCGCAATGAATGGGTTAAATCATTTTTCATTGGGCGTACGAATTATGGTATCACAAATACTACCATCGGCTAAAGCCAAATTGCATCTACTACATGACTGTGCGGCCGGTTTTATATATCTGACATTCACAATACACGCTGGGACCACCATTTCTGGACTGGCACAGGAGCATTCAAACATGGATGCATCATATGTGCCCATGAAGATGGTGAGTTTGGGTCAGGAAACCAGCAACTGGTACAGACGTAGCAGTCCAAGCACTGAATGTCGGATGTATGAAACCAGACTCAAACGCTGTTCCCTACAGAATCCATCATCCGTGAAGGTTTCTGATGGTCTATTTAATTTTACTGCCCTTCCCGTAGGAGCCAGGTTTTCATTTTGGTGCTTTCGTCACTCCCCTCTTTCAAGAGCTATAACTATTTTTAATTGTGTCAACATAGCCATATGAGGGCTTGTTATTTGTGGGACGAGTCATGGACTTGAATAACATCAATCACTTTACTGCACTGACAAGCCGGATGACATTTCCAGGTGCAGTGAATTCCACCGTTGTAATTTGGGTTTCATTTCTATGGTGGTAAATGTGCCGCGATCCTGCAGGTGAGCACGATTATGGCAAAACACCAAGAGTCTTTTTTTTTTTTTTTTTTTAAACAGTAAAATATATATACATTTTTTTAAATTAAGCATAAAAGCCTATTTGTTTGTGTAGCCATTTCCTTAGACCTATAACTTTCATTTTTTGGTCAACTGAGCTGCGTGATGACTTGTTTTCTGTAGTTTTTATTGGTCCCATTTTGGGATACATACGTTTCTTTCGCTTTTTTTTTTTTATTTGCTCTATGGGTTAAAATTACATTATATTTTGATAGATCAAACTTCTACAGAAGCGGATATAACAAATTCACTTTTTTATTTTTTGCATTTTCGGGGCCATTTTTTTACACTTTTTTTTATATACTACTTTTAAGAAGAGGAGATAAGAGAAGGAGATCTTGTGAGGATCGGAGGATGCGTGCAGGTAAGTACCGGGAGACGAGGTCACAGATGTATGGAGGAGACAGGTTGTGGATGGCTTTGTATGTCATGGTTAGGCTTTTGTACTGGAGTCTCTGGGTAATGGGGATCCAGTGCAGGGATTGACAGAGGGGAAAGGCCGGGGAATAGCGGGGGGACAGGTGGATTAGTCGGGCAGCAGAGTTTAGAATAGATTGGAGGGGTGCGAGAGTGTTCGAGGGGAGGCTACAGAGCAGGAGGTTGCAGTAGTCAAGGAGGGTTTTTGCAGATTCTTGGTTGAAGAATGTACGGATCTGTAAAATATTTTTGAGTTGAAGGCGACAGGAAGCGGAAAGGGCTTGGATATGTGGTTTGAAGGAGAGATCAGTGTCAAGGATTATCCCAAGGCAGCGAGGGGGGGGGTTGTGTGAGATGGGGAAAGATGATGAATTCTGTTTTGGCCCCACATGATGATCCATACTGTATAATGGTCCCACATGATGCTCCACACTGTATAATGACCGCACATGATGCTCCATACTGTATAATGGCCACACATGATGCTCCATACTGTATAATGACAGCACATGATGCTCCATACTGTATAATGACAGCACATGATGTTCCATACTGTATAATGACGGCACATGATGCTCCATACTGTATAATGGCCCCACATGATGCTCCATACTGTATAATGACCACACATGATGCTCCATACTGTATAATGGCCCCACATGATGCTCCATACTGTATAATGGCCCCACATGATGCTCCACACTGTATAATGACCACACATGATGCTCCACACTGTATAATGACCACACATGATGCTCCACACTGTATAATGGCCCCACATGATGCTCCATACTGTATAATGGCCCCACAAGATGCTCCATACTGTATAATGGCCTCACATGATGCTCCATACTGTATAATGACCACACATGATGCTCCATACTGTATAATGACTGCACATGATGCTCCATACTGTATAATGGCCGCACATGATGCTCCATACTGTATAATGACCGCACATGATGCTCCATACTGTATAATAGCCCCACATGATGCTCCATACTGTATAATGACCGCACATGATGCTCCATACTGTATATTGGCTGCCAATGATGCTCCATACTGTATAATGACGGCACAAGATGATCCATAATGTATATTGGCCGCACATGATACTTTGTACCATATAATGGCCAGACATAGCTACTTCTACACATGCGGCTGCGCTCCGTACACTTTGCACACACGGCTCCGCTGCGTACACACGGCTCCGCTCCATACACCTCATACACACACGGCTCCGCTCCGTACACCTCGTGCACATTCAGCTCCACTCCATAACCTTGTACACATTTAGCTCCGCTCTATACGCTTCATACACACACGGCTCCGCTCCATACACCTCATACACACATGGCTGCATTCCATACACCTTATACACACATGGCTCCGCTCTATACACCTCATACACATTCAGCTCCGCTCCATACACCTCGCACACATTTAGCTCCGCTCCATACACCTCATACACACACGGCTCCGCTCCATACACCTCATACACACACGGCTCCGCTCTGTACACCTCGTAGACATTCAGCTCCGCTCCATACACCTCGTACACATTCAGCTTCGCTTCATACACCTCATACACACACGGCTCCGCTCCATACACCTCGTACACACGGCTCCGCTCCGTACACCTCGTACACATTCAGCTCCGCTCCATACACCTCGCACACACACGGCTCCGCTCCATACACCTCGTACACATTCAGCTTCGCTCCATACACCTCATACACACACGGCTCCGCTCCATACACCTCGTACACACGGCTCCGCTCCATACACCTCGTACACACGGCTCCGCTCCGTACACCTCGTACACATTCAGCTCCGCTCCATACACCTCGTACACACACGGCTCCGCTCCGTACACCTCGTACATATTTAGCTCCACTCCATATACCTCAGACACACACGGCTCCGCTCCATTCACCTCA
The DNA here is from genome assembly GCF_051348905.1 of Ranitomeya variabilis. NCBI lineage: Eukaryota > Metazoa > Chordata > Amphibia > Anura > Dendrobatidae > Ranitomeya > Ranitomeya variabilis. Next base: position 78,752,412 of record NC_135233.1, on the reverse strand, counting down.
TACACAGACATGGCTCTGCTACATCCACACTGTACACCTCCTGACCCCACACAAGGCAGCTTACTTACCTCATCCAGCAGCACCATGTGGCAAGTTGGCAACCAGCACAGCCGAGTCCTGCAATCCATGAAGGTCCCGATCATGTGACCCCTGACTCCTCCCCTCATGTGACCTCATCACAGGTCCTGTGCGTAAAGAGCAGGCAGCCAATATGTGGTGTAAGGCTCTGCGGGTGCAGGGATGACCGGCTGATACATCGCATACTGAAGGGTAAGGGACATGGCTTAACACAAGGGGGCGTGTCGGCTGCTTCTCCTGCTGTCTGCGGGAAGCAGAGCGTCCCGTGCGGGAGTGCTTGGCATGGCAAAGGCTCAAAACTGGAACAGTCCTGCAGAATGAGGGACAGTTGGGAGCTATGTTGTTTGGTATCATAGTATTAGTCAGGACTGAGGAGGATTCAAGACAGGAGCACTACAGGGAGGAGGATGGACGGCATCAGTTGTTGCTGCTGCTGAGGATAGGGTAATATCAAGTGATTTTAGGCAAAACCTGTTGCGAGATCTAGTACAGCTCCAATCATATAGAATGCGTGTGAAAATGGATGCACATGGACCCGTAGCTACATGTCTGGAATTACCATGGAGCACGGATCCTGGACAACACGGATCTGTGTGCTTCCATGTGCAGGGATCCATTATGTGGGACTGAGCATGCTCAGAAGCAAGCGATGTGCTGTATGGGAAAGTGATGAAACTGTATGGGAGCAGGATGCAGACATAATGTAGACTCTGCATGCTGTGCCGTCATACAGTGAGCGGCCTCACTAGAAGGGCTTGTGCCCTATGTTATAGTGTGCTAATAAAATGTATTGGGAGCATGTATATAACATGGGGCACCTGGTTAGGGCCTGCACGGGTGGGGCTGCTTTCACACTAGCGCTTTGGTACGGTGCATTGTGATGTGTAGCAATCCTGATGCATCTCGATCCAGATTGCATCCCTATACTTAACATGGGGATGCCTGGACCTGCGTTTGCATCAGGATTTTTCATGTGCTCCCAAAACACAGCTTGTTGCGAATTTTGGGTGTTAAAAAAAATCTGCAGACATCCTGGTATGTAGCAGCGCATCCAAAAGACATACGATTGTCAATGTAGAAACCCCCGAATCAGGCTGCCTGCGTCCAATCTGCATGGGGACTTCGTACTGCACATGCTCGGAGCCCCATTTTTTCCTTTCACTTTCACCCGTCTCTCCCCACTCCTTTCTTCTCTCCTCTCTCCCCTCTGCCCCAGAAGTCAGAATTTCACATTTCCAACCAAATCCTGATCAGGATGCAGTTCCATGCGTTTGCATCCATTTGCAGAAAAAATACGGATGCAGATAAATCTTATCCAAGAGGGAATGACTACAGCAATGTACCAAAAACGCCACATATTAGAAAGTAATACCCTAAGACTACAGCCGAGTAGCAGGGCCCTGTTCACAAGAGCTAACAATCTGAGGAAACCGCAATGCTAAAAACAGTCTTTACTGCTTCAATAGATACTTATACAGGTGTATAATGAGGATCTCACTTTACAGGCAAAGACCTGGAATGATGACTGTGTAAAACGTATTTCTATTTAAAAAAAGAGCCGGACTACCCATCACGAGGAGGTGTCTGCACGCCATAGTTGTCGCCCATAGCGCCGTCTGTTCTGCCCGGCAGCGCCCGCCCAGTGCCAGCAGCAGGAGTCACCACTGGCGGCGCTCACTTCCTGGTCGCTTACTGCCTCTGTGTACATGATGATGGCGGGCTCCGGGAGGCCGCGCACAGGACGTGCAGGGTGGGCGGCATTGCTGGCTGTGGTGTTGGCGCTGTGCTGGGCAGCACTGACTGACAGTCTGCCTATAAGCCACAGTGGGGTCTGGGATGTCAGTGTGTGACTAATATATATATAGATGTGTGTGTGCTCTCTATATAGTCTGCACACACAGCTGTGTATCTCATATATATGTATTTATTACACATATTCTCCTCAGCACTGACTGACAGTCTGCCTATAAGCCACAGTGGGGTCTGGGATGTCAGTGTGTGACTAATATATATATATAATGTGTGTGTGCTCTCTATATAGTCTGCACACACAGCTGTGTATCTCATATATATGTATTTATTACACATATTCTCCTCAGCACTGGCTGACAGTCTGCCTATAAGCCACAGTGGGGTCTGGGATGTCAGTGTGTGACTAATATATATATAATGTGTGTGTGCTCTCTATATAGTCTGCAAACACAGCTGTGTATCTCATATATATGTATTTATTACACATATTCTCCTCAGCACTGGCTGACAGTCTGCCTATAAGCCACAGTGGGGTGTGGGATGTCAGTGTGTGACTATTCATATACACAGCTCAAAAAACTAAAGGGAACACTAAAATCCCACATCCTAGATATCAATGCATTAAATATCCAAGTTGTAAATCTTTATTCATTACATAGTGGAATGTGTTGAGAACAATACAATCTAAAAATGATCAACGTAAATCACAACTAATATCCCACGGAGGTCTAGAGTTGGAATGATGCTCAAAATCAAAGTGGCAAATGAAGTTAAAGACTTATCCAACTGCAGTGGAAATGCCTCAAGACAAGGAAATGATGCTCAGTAGTGTGTGTGGTCTCCACGTGCCTGTATGACCTCCCTTCAACACCTAGACATTCTCCTGATGAGGCGGCGGATAGTCCCCTGAGGTATCTCCTCCCAGACGTGGACTAAAGCATCAGCCAACTCCTGGACAGTCTGGGGTGCAACGTGACGTTGGTGGATGGTGCGAGACATGATGTCCCAGATGTGTTCAATCTGATTCAGGTCTGGGGAACGGGCAGGCCAGTCCATACCTTCAATGCCTTCATCTTGCAGGAACTGCTGACACTTTCCAGCCACATGAGGTCTGGCATTGTCCTGCATTAGGAGGATCACAGGGCCATCTGCAACAGTATATGGTCTCACAAGGGGTCTGAGGATCTCATCTCGTTACCTAATAGCAGTCAGGCTACCTCTGGGGAGAACATGTAGGGCTGTGCGGCCCTCCAAACAAATGCCACCCCACACCATTAATGACCCACTGCCAAACCGAACATGCTGAAGGATGTTGCAGCACGGTGGCTCAGTGGATAGCACTGCAGCCTTGCAGCGCTGGAGTCCTGGGTTCTAATCCCACCTGGGACAACATCTGCAAGGAGTTTGTATGTTCTCCCCGTGTTTGTGTGGGATTCCTCTGGGTTCTCCGGATTCCTCCCACATTCCAAAGACATACTGATAGGGAATTTAGATTGTGAGCCCCAACGGGAGCAGAGATGTTAATGTGTGCAAACTGTAAAGCGCTGCGGAATATGTTAGCGCTATATAAAAATAAAGATTATTCTTATTATGTTGCAGGCAGCACATCGCTCTCAACAGCGTCTCCAGACTCTGTCACGTCTGTCACATGTGCTCAGTGTGAACCTGCTTTCATCTGTGAAGAGCACAGGGCGCCAGTGGCGAATTTTCCAATCTTGGTGTTCTGTGGCAAATGTCAAGCGTCCTGCACGGTGTTGGGCTGTGAGCACAACCCCCATCTGTGGACGTCGGGCACACAGACCATTGTCATAGAGTCGGTTTGTAACCATTTGTGCAGACACATGCACATTTGTGGTCTGCTGGAGGTCATTTTGCAGGGCTCTGGCTGTGCTCCTCCTGTTCCTCCTTGCACAAAGGCTGAGGTAGCGGTCCTGCTGCTGGGTTGTTGCCCTCCTACTGCCCCTTCCACGTCTCCTGGTGTACTGGCCTGTCTCCTGGTAGCGCCTCTAGACACTACGCTGACTGACACAGCAAACCCTCTTGCCACAGCTCGCATTCATGTGCCATCCTGGATGAGCTGCACTGCCTGAGCAACTTGTGTGGGTTGTAGAGTCAGTCTCATGCTACCACGAGTGTGATAGCACAACCAACATTCAAAAGTGATCAAAACATCAGCCAGAAAGCATTGGTACTGAGATGTGTTCTGTGATCCCCACCTGCAGAACCACTCCTTTATTGAGGGTGTCTTAACAGCCAATAATTTCCATCTGTTGTCTATTCCATTTGCACACCAGCATGTGAAATTGATTGTCAAACAGTGTTGCTTCCTAAGTGGACAGTTTGACTTCACAGAAGTTTGATTTAGTTGGAGTTACATTCTGTTTAAGTGTTCCCTTTAATTTTTTTGAGCAGTATACATCTACTATATAATTGTCTAAGGGTACTTCCCTCTTTCTGTCACCGTTATTCGTTCGCTGATTGGTCTCGTCAGCTGCCTGTCATGGCTGCCGCGACCAATCAGCGACGCGCACAGTCCGGAAAAAAATGGCCGCTCCTTACTCCCAGCACTCACTGCCCGGCGCCCGCATATATCCCTCCAGTCCAGTCGGCGCTCACACAGGGTTAATGGCAGCGGTAACGGACCGCGTTATGCCGCGGGTAACGCACTCCGTTACCGCTGCTATTAACCCTGTGTGACCAAATTTTTACTATTGAAGCTGCCTACGCAGCGTCAATAGTAAAAAGATCTAATGTTAAAAAAAAAAAAAAAATCATTATATACTCACCTTCCGCTGCCTTTCCCGCTCCTCGCCACCCTCCGGTAATCACTCTGTGCAAGTGGTAGGTTCCGGTACCAATTATCGTATGGCACAAGGACCTGCCATGACGTCACGGTCATGTGACTGCGACGTCATCACAGGCCCTGTGCGCCTGCGCGAACAGGACCTACCATGACGTCACGGTCATGTGACCGCGACGACAGCACACCCATGGACCGGAAGCTGCAGCCTGTACCGCACACAGGTGACAGAACTATGGTGAGTATGTTCGCACTACAAGGGGACTTCGGATCGGAAGGTGAGTATGTTTATTTTTTATTTTTTAACCTGTCACTTAAGTGGCTGGGCAATCTACTACATGGATGGGTTATATACTACGTCGCTGGGCAATATACCACGTCACTGGGCAATATACTACATCACTGGGCAATATACTATGTGGCTGGGTAATATACTACATCACTCAGCAATATAGTACGTCGCTGAGCAACATACTACGTGGCTGGGCAATATACTACGTGGCTGGGCAATATACTACGTGGCTGGGCAATATACTACGTGGCTGGGCAATATACTACGTGACTGGGCAATATACTACGTGACTGGGCAATATACTACATCGCTGGGCAATATACTACGTGACTGGGCAATATACTACGTGGGCTGTGCTGTATACCACGTGGACATACATATTCTAGAATACCTGATGCATTAGAATCGGGCCACCATCTAGTGTATATATATATATATATATATATATATATATATATACTGTATATATATATATACAGTATAATTGTCTAAGGGTTTTTCTGTCTGTCTGTCTGTCCTGGAAATCCCGCATCTCTGATTGGTCGAAGCCGCGAGGCCTCGACAAATCAGCGTCGGGCACAGCATGGCGACGATGATGTCATAAAGGTTGCCTCGACCAATCAGCGACGGGCACAGTCTGCCACGAATTCGCCTCGACCAATCAGCGACGGGCACAGTATCGACGTAGATGTCATAATGGTTGCCATGGCGACGATGATGTCATAAAGGTTGCCCCAACCAATCAGCGACGGGCACAGTCTGCCGCGAATTCTGGAATCATCATTGTCCATATACTACGGGGACATGCATATTCTAGAATACCCGATGCATTAGAATCGGGCCACAATCTAATATGTGTATATATATATATATATATATATATATATATATATATATATATATATATATATATATATATATATATATATATATATATATATATATATATATATATATATATATATATATATATATAGTACATACCAAAAGTTTGGACACACATTCTCGTTCAAAGATTGTTCTGTATTTTTATGACTATGAAAATTGTACATTTGAAAAAGCTGACCGTCACATCCATACATAGACTAAGTGTGAACAGGCGCTGAACCTAGAGTAACCAACTCATATATATAGTCAAGTAATAAAGGCAGCACACTGCAGCGCTAAAACATGCAAACATGAAACATGAAAACTGAACTGCAATACTGCACTAGAAATATGAAAAATGAGAGCGTTTAGCGCATAAAAATGGCCAATTTTATGTGTACCTGATAGCCCCTTTACGGCATCTCTCGTATATCAGGTCCTACGCTTGCCTACCTCGCTGAGAATAAACGTCTCCATGTGAATGGGTACCTGTGAAAACCTCTTCTTAGACTCATTCTCTCTCTCTGTGGAGGGGTACTGGATTCTCAGCGAGGTAGGCAAGCGTAGGACCTGATATACGAGAGATGCCGTAAAGGGGCTATCAGGTATACATAAAATTGGCCATTTTTATGCGCTAAACGCTCTCATTTTTCATATTTCTAGTGCAGTATTGCAGTTCAGTTTTCATGTTTCATGTTTGCATGTTTTAGCGCTGCAGTGTGCTGCCTTTATTACTTGACTATATATATGAGTTGGTTACTCTAGGTTCAGCACCTGTTCACACTTAGTCTATGTATGGATGTGACGGTCAGTTTTTTCAAATATATTATTTAGCCTTCTGACTGAGCACTCCGCCTCCTAGCCCAGGTGTTTTAATCGCAGCAGGTCCGGTACCCCTCCACAGAGAGAGAGAATGTGAGTCTAGGAAGAGGTTTTCACAGGTACCCATTCACATGGAGACGTTAATTCTCAGCGAGGTAGGCAAGCGTAGGACCTGATATACGAGAGATGCCGTAAAGGGGCTATCAGGTACACATAAAACTGGCCATTTTTATGCGCTAAACGCTCTCATTTTTCATATTTCTAGTGCAGTATTGCAGTTCAGTTTTCATGTTTCATGTTTGCATGTTTTAGCGCTGCAGTGTGCTGCCTTTATTACTTGACTATGAAAATTGTACATTCACACTGAAGGCATCAAAACTATGAATTAACACATGTGGAATTATATACTTAACAAAAAAGTGTGAAACAACTGAAATTATGTCTTATATTCTAGGTTCTTCAATGTAGCCACCTTTTTCTCTGACGACTGCTTTGCACACTCTTGGCATTCTCTTGATGAGCTTCAAGAGGTAGTCACCGGTAATGGTCTTCCAACAATCTTGAAGAAGTTCCCAGAGATGCTTAGCACTTGTTGGCCCTTTTGCCTTCACTCTGCAGTCTAGCTCACCCCAAACCATCTCGATTGGGTCCAGGTCTGGTGACTGTGGAGGCCAGGTAATTTGGCGTAGCACCCCATCACTCTCCTTCTTTGTCTTAGCCCTTACACAGCCTGGAGGTGTGTTTGGGGTCATGGTCCTGTTGAAAAATAAATGATGGTCCAACTAAACCCAAACCGGATGGAATAGCATGCCAATGCAAGATGCTGTGGTAGCCATGCTGGTTCAATATGCCTTCAATTTTGAATAAATCCCCAACAGTGTCACCAGGAAAGCACCCCCACACCATCAAACCTCGTCCTCTATGCTTCACGATGGGAACCAGGCATGTAGAGTCCATCCGTTCACCTTTTCTGTGTCGCACAAAGACACGGTCGTTGGAACCAAAAATCTCAAATTTGGACTCATCAAACCAAAGCACAGATTTCCACTGGTCTAATGTCCATTCCTTGTGTTCTTCAGACCAAAAAAGTCTCTTCTGCTTGTTATATGGGATAGAGGTGAATATTCATTACCTTAATGAGTGGGAACACATGATCGCCCAGCCGCAGGACTTGCTGGCACCATAATGAGATGCTGCGAGGGTGCGCAGGGAAGGTAAGTAGGATGTTTTTTTTTCTTTTATACTGGATCCGGCGGCTGCGGATGTAACTGTGCCTGTGCTATAAGATAAATTTATATTCATTGCCAGTGCAGTGAAGATTCATTTATCTTTAGGAGTGGGCACAGGTTTTAGCCACAGCTGCCGGCTCCTGCCTCCTGGGACCCGCTCCCCCTCCCCCGCCGTAAACTGGGACAATGACTTGTGTATAAGCCGAGGGGGGCAATTTCAGCACAAAAAAATGTGCTGAAAAACTCAGCTTATACACAAATATATAGTAATAAAAATGCCCTAAAACATTCTCTCTCTCATTATTTTGATATTTGGCAAATATTAATAATTATGGTAATCCTAATTAACCTAAAATAGTAACTAACTGTGGTTAGTTATAACAAATTATAATGATTATATATATATATACAGTGGGGCAAAAAAGTATTTAGTCATTCAGCAATAGTGCAAGTTCCACCACTTAACCCCTTCCCGACCTTTGACGCCATGTAGGCGTCATGAAAGTCGGTGCCAATCCGACCCATGACGCCTATGTGGCGTCATGGAATGATCACGTCCCTGCAGATCGGGTGAAAGGGTTAACTCCAATTTCAACCGATCTGCAGGGACAGGGGGAGTGGTACTTCAGCCCAGGGGGGGTGGCTTCACCCCCCCGTGGCTACGATCGCTCTGATTGGCAGTTGAAAGTGAAACAGCCAATCAGAGCGATTTGTAATATTTCACTTAAAAAACTGGTGAAATATTACAATCCAGCCATGGCCGATGCTGCAATATCATCGGCCATGGCTGGAAACACTTATGTGACACCCCACCGATCGCCCCCCCAAGCCACCGATCTGTGGTCCGCTCCCCTCTGTCTTGTGCTCCGCTCCCCCGTCCTCCTGTCCGCTCCCCCCTGCTCCTATGCCACCCCCCGTGCTCCGATCTCCCCACCTTCTACTTACCGAGGCTCCCGGTGTCGGTCCGTCCTCTCCATGGGCGCCGCCATCTTCCAAAATGGCGGGCGCATGCTCAGTGCGCCCACCGAATCTGCCGGCCGGCAGATTCGTTACAAGTACATTTTGATCGCTGTGGTAGGTTCTATCACAGCGATCAAAATAAAAAAAATAATAAATAAGCCCCCCCTTTATCACCCCCATAGGTAGGGACAATAATAAAATAAAGAAAATATTTTTTTTTCTTTCCACTAGGGTTAAGGTTAGAACTAGGGTTAGAACTAGGGGTAGGGTTAGGGTTAGGGGTAGGGTTAGGGTTATGGCATGTGCACACAGTGCGGATTTGGCTGCGGATCCGCAGCGGATTAGCCGCGGATCCGCAGCGGATTGTCCGTGGATCCGCAGCGGATTGGCAGCGGATTGGCCACTGCGAATTCCTAGCAGTTTTCCATCAGGTTTACAGTACCATGTACACCTATGGAAAACCAAATCCGCTGTGCACATGGTGCAGAAAATTCCGTGCAGAAACGCTGCGTTGTATTTTCCGCAGCATGTCAATTCTTTGTGCGATTCCGCAGCATTTTACACCTGTTCCTCAATAGGAATCCGCAGGTGAAATCCGCACAAAAAAACACTGGAAATCTGCTGTAAATCCGCAGGTAAAATGCAGTGCCTTTTACCTGCAGATTTTTCAAAAATCGTGCGGAAAAATCTCACACGAATCCGCAACATGGGCACATAGCCTCAGGGTTAGGGTTGGAATTAGAGTTAGGGTTGAAATTAGGGCTAGGGTTGGAAATAGGGTTAAGATTAGGCTTGTGGTTAGGGTTACGGATAGGGTTAGGGGTGTGTTGGGGTTACAGTTGTGGTTAGGGTTGGGATTAGGGTTAGGGTTGGGATTAGAGTTAGGATTAGATTTGGAATTAGGGTTACGGGTGTGTTGGGGTTAGGGTTGTGGTTAGGGGTGTGTTGGGGTTAGGGTTGTGATTAGGGTTATGGCTACAGTTGGGATTAGGATTAGGGGTGTGTTGGGGTTAGTGTTGAAGTTAGAATTGAGGGGTTTCCACTGTTTAGGCACATCAGGGGTCTCCAAACGCAACATGGCGCCACCATTGATTCCAGCCAATCTTGAGTTCAAAAAGTCAAATGGTGCTCCCTCCCTTCCAAGCCCCGACGTGCGCCCAAACAGTGGTTTACCCCCACATTTGGGGTACCAGCGTACTCAGGACAAACTGGGCAACAACTGTTGGGGTCTAATTTCTCCTGTTACCCTTGCAAAAATAAAAAATTACTTGCTAAAACATAATTTTTGAGGAAAGAACAATTATTTTTTATTTTCACGGCTCTGCGTTATAAACTTCTGTGAAGCACTTGGGGGTTGAAAGTGCTCACCACACATCTAGATAAGTTCCTTCGGGGGTCTAGTTTCCAAAATGGGGTCACTTGTGGGGTGTTCCTACTGTTTAGGCACATCAGGGGCTCTGCAAACGCAACCTGATGCCCGCAGAGCATTCCATCAAAGTCTGCATTTCAAAACGTCACTACTTCCCTTCCGAACCCCGACGTGTGCCAAAACAGTGGTTTACCCCCACATATGGGGTATCAGCGTACTCAGGAGAAACTGGACAACTTTTGGGGTCCAATTTCTCCTGTTACCCTTGGGAAAATAAAAAATTGTGGGCTAAAAAATCATTTTTGAGAAAAGAAAAATTATTTTTTATTTTCATGGCTCTGCGTTATAAACTTCTGTGAAGCACTTGGGGGTTCAAAGTGCTCACCACACATCTAGATTAGTTCCTTGGGAGGTCTATTTTCCAAAATGGGGTCACTTGTGCGGGAGCTCCAATGTTTAGGCACACAGGGGCTCTCCAAACGCGACATGGTGTCCGCTAATGATTGGAGCTAATTTTCCATTCAAAAAGCCAAATGGCGTGCCTTCCCTTCCGAGCCCTGCCGTGCACCCAAACAGTGGTTTACCCCCACATATGGGGTATCATCGTACTCAGGACAAACTGGACAACAACATTTGGGGTCCAATTTCTCCTATTACCCTTGGGAAAATAAAAAATTCTGGGCTAAAAATCATTTTTGAGGAAAGAAAAATTATTTTTTATTTTCACGGCTCTGCGTTATAAACTTCTGTGAAGCACCTGGGGGTTATAAGTGCTCACTATGCATATAGATAAGTTCCTTGGGGGGTCTAGTTTCCAAAATGGGGTCACTTGTAGGGGAGCTCCAATGTTTAGGCACACAGGGGCTCTCCAAACGCGACATGGTGTCCGCTAACGATTGGAGCTAATTTTCCATTCAAAAAGTCAAATGGCACGCCTCCCCTTCCGAGCCTTGCCGTGCACCCAAACAGTGGTTTACCCCCACATATGAGGTATCGGCGTACTCAGGAGAAATTGCCCAACAAATTTTAGGATCCATTTTATCCTGTTGCCCATGTGAAAATGAAAAAATTGAGGCTAAAAGAAATTTTGTGTGAAAAAAAGTACTTTTTCATTTTTACGGATCAATTTGTGAAGCACCTGAGGGTTTAAAGTGCTCACTATGCTTCTAGATAAGTTCCTTGGGGGGTCTAGTTTCCAAAATGGGGTCACTTGTGGGGTGTGGGGGAGCTCCAATGTTTAGCCACACGGGGGCTCTCCAAACGCGACATGGTGTCCGCTAAAGATTGGAGCCAATTTTTCATTGAAAAAGTCAAATGGCGCTCCTTCCCTTCCGAGCCCTGCCGTGCGCCCAAACAGTGATTTACCCCCACATATGAGGTATCAGCGTACTCAAGACAAATTGGACAACAACGTTCGTCGTCCAGTTTCTCCTTTTACCCTTGGGAAAATAAAAAAAATTTCGCTAAAAGATCATTTTTGTGACTAAAAAGTTAAATGTTCATTTTTTACTTCCATGTTGCTTCTGCTGCTGTGAAACACCTGAAGGGTTAATAAACTTCTTGAATGTGGTTTTGAGCACCTTGAGGGGTGCAGTTTTTAGAATAGTGTCACTTTTGGGTATTTTCAGCCATATAGAACCCTCAAACTGACTTCAAATGTGAGGTGGTCCCTAAAAAAAATGGTTTTGTAAATTTTGTTGTAAAAATGAGAAATCACTGGTCAAATTTTAACCCTTATAACTTCCTAGCAAAAAAAAAAATTGTTTCCAAAATTGTGCTGATGTAAAGTAGACATGTGGGAAATGTTATTTATTAACTATTTTGTGTCACATAACTCTCTGGTTTAACAGAGTAAAAATTCAAAATGTGAAAATTGCGAAATTTTCAAAATTTTTGCCAAATTTCCATTTTTTTCACAAATAAACTCAGAAATTATTGACCTAAATTTACCACTAACATGAAGCCCAATATGTCACGAAAAAACAATCTCAGAATCGCTAGGATCCGTTGAAGTGTTCCTGAGTTATTACCTCATAAAGGGACACTGGTCAGAATTGCAAAAAATGGCAAGGTCATTAAGGCCAAAATAGGCTGGGTCATGAAGGGGTTAAAAAGATGAGAGGCGTCTGTAATTTACATCATAGGTAGACCTCAACTATGGGAGACAAACTGAGAAAAAAAAATCCAGAAAATCACATTGTCTGTTTTTTTAACATTTTATTTGCATATTATGGTGGAAAACAGGGCTGCCACTAGAAATTTCGGGGCCCCATACTGGCAAAAATTTTCGGGGCCCCCTTGAGACTCCGCCCAGGCTCCACCCCAGCCCCGCCTCCACGCTCCACCCCTCGAACTGTCCACAGTCCCACCGCTCTCTCTTGGAAAAACTCCACTTCTCACCAATCACACATTGAGGGTACGTGTCCACCTTCAGGATGGCTGGCGGTATCGTCGGAGTGGCAAACCCGCTCGGCGCTAAGCCCCGCCCCCTACTGTGACGCGATGATGCCGGATGTGTTCATTGCACACATCCGGGATCATCGCACCCCACACATAGGGCCCTGTGTTATAGCTTGCGGCGGCGCAGCTGCCGCAAGGAATACGGACATGCTGCGATCTTAAAAGACGTGCCGCAGGGCCGCCGATGCGTGTTACCACGCATAGTGGAGACGGGATTTCATAAAATCCCCTTCACTATGCTGGAACATCTGGACGCTGCGTGTTTGACGCTGTGGCCCCACGCAGTGTCAAACATGCAGCGTTTACTTAACGTGGACATGTACCCTAACAGTTCCCATCACCAGATCACACATATAGCCGGCAGCTTTTGTTTTGGCCAAAAGATTTTGTAAGCCGCCACCATAACACGGTAGACACTTTTGGCCGGGCACTACTCTGCTGTAACCTACTAAATATTTGTTAAAATATGCAAAACAATTTAGGTATATTTTTATTTATTTTTCAATTTTTAAAATGACTAATAATATCACATACAAAGAACAAATACCGCTACACCATGACCAGATTACATATTACCGCCACAGTGATCGAATAATATCACATACAAGGGACAAATACCGCAACACCATGTCCAGACCACATATTACCACCACATAGTGACTGAATACTACAATTCTGATCAGTAATAAAAAAAAGCACCATACTATACTATCACCATAAGTGCCATTATACACAGGAGATCTGTACTTAGTATGCAGTGTCTGTGTACAGATAATACAGTGATCACTAGTGAAATTATACACAGGAGCTCTGTATATAGTATACAGTGTATAGTGTCAGTGTATAGGTAACACTGACTTACCAGTGACATCTCTAGGTGAAGTCCTTCATCTTTCATCCAGCACAGACCGCCATCATGTCTTCCAGCCAGGACTCGTCTCTGCAGGAAATAACAGAGTTATCTCGAGCTCCGCTTGTAGAACACATTACTTAATTTTTCCCAACTTCTACATTACACCGCATGAAGAAAAAGAGGCGACATAGTGTCACTCTACACAGTAACAGGACCGCCCCCTCATTTAAAACAGTATACTCAAAAAATATAATAAACACATTACTGCAGTAATAATATCCCTAAATTAGTCCCTATGGTAATAATATTCCCCATCCTGGCCCCCGTGTGTCTCGTTCCAGGCATCAGCCATATGTTCTCCCATCCTGCCCTCATGAGTATCCTTTCTGCACCATATGATCTCCCCATCCTGATCCATTTGTCTCCATCATATCCATCCTGCCCCATGATCCGATTCCTGCACGATCTGTCTCCAATCCTGCCCCCATGTCTTTCATCATACCCCTTGTCCAGCATCTCTGCCTCCGTGTCCAGCATCTCTGCCCCCGTGTCCAGCATCTCTGCCCCGTGTCCAGCATCTCTGCCCCCGTGTCCAGCATCTCTGCCCCCTGTGTCCAGCATCTCTGCCCCCTGTGTCCAGCATCTCTGCCCCTGTGTCCAGCATACTGCCCGTGTCCAGCATAATGCCCCTGTGTTCAGCTTTCTGCCCCAGCGGGTCAAGCGTTCTGCCCCGGGCCCCAGCATGTCCAGCGTTCTGCCCCAGGCCCCACCCCCTGGGATCGCCGCTCTAAAAAAAAAACAAAAAAAAACGAGTTCTTACCTGGCCGTGCGCTCCTGCGGCGGGGAACCTCACTTCCTCCACGTAGGTGAAGACGCGTCGCACTCGCCGGTGGCTGACAATGACGTCAGACGCCGGCGAAGTGCGACTGCGCACTGCGGCCGCTGAAGTCAGCTGCCAGCCTCCGACTGGCTGGCGGCGGCTGTTAACTATTGACGTGCAGGCACGGGCCCGCACGTCAATAGTGTGCCGCAGCGCCTGCAGGGGGGCCCGGTGATCAGATTAGACGGGGCCCGATGCGGGCCCCCTCTGCTCACTGGGCCCCATACGCCAGTCATGGCTGTCATGCCCTGATGGCGGCCCTGGTGGAAAATAAGTATTTGGTCAGAAACAAACAATCAAGATTTCTGTCTCTCACAGACCTGTAACTTCTTCTTTAAGAGTCTCCTCTTTCCTCCACTCATTACCTGTAGTATTGGCACCTGTTTAAACTTGTTATCAGTATAAAAAGACACCTGTGCACACCCTCAAACAGTCTGACTCCAAACTCCACTATGGTGAAGACCAAAGAGCTGTCAAAGGACACCAGAAACAAAATTGTAGCCCTGCACCAGGCTGGGAAGACTGAATCTGCAATAGCCAACCAGCTTGGAGTGAAGAAATCAACAGTGGGAGCAATAATTAGAAAATGGAAGACATACAAAACCAATGATAATCTCCCTCGATCTGGGGCTCCACGCAAAATCCCACCCCGTGGGGTCAGAATGATCACAAGAACGGTGAGCAAAAATCCCAGAACCACGCGGGGGGACCTAGTGAATGAACTGCAGAGAGCTGGGACCAATGTAACAAGGCCTACCATAAGTAACACACTACGCCACCATGGACTCAGATCCTGCAGTGCCAGACGTGTCCCACTGTTTAAGCCAGTACATGTCCGGGCCCGTCTGAAGTTTGCTAGAGAGCATTTGGATGATCCAGAGGAGTTTTGGGAGAATGTCTTATGGTCTGATGAAACCAAACTGGAACTGTTTGGTAGAAACACAACTTGTCGTGTTTGGAGGAAAAAGAATACTGAGTTGCATCCATCAAACACCATACCTACTGTAAAGCATGGTGGTGGAAACATCACGCTTTGGGGCTGTTTCTCTGCAAAGGGGCCAGGACGACTGATCCGGGTACATGAAAGAATGAATGGGGCCATGTATCGTGAGATTTTGAGTGCAAACCTCCTTCCATCAGCAAGGGCATTGAAGATGAAACGTGGCTGGGTCTTTCAACATGACAGTGATCCAAAGCACACCGCCAGGGCAACGAAGGAGTGGCTTCGTAAGAAGCATTTCAAGGTCCTGGAGTGGCCTAGCCAGTCTCCAGATCTCAACCCTATAGAAAACCTTTGGAGGGAGTTGAAAGTCCGTGTTGCCAAGCGAAAAGCCAAAAACATCACTGCTCTAGAGGAGATCTGCATGGAGGAATGGGCCAACATACCAACAACAGTGTGTGGCAACCTTGTGAAGACTTACAGAAAACGTTTGACCTCTGTCATTGCCAACAAAGGATATATTACAAAGTATTGAGATGAAATTTTGTTTCTGACCAAATACTTATTTTCCACCATAATATGCAAATAAAATGTTAAAAAAACAGACAACGTGATTTTCTGGATTTTTTTTTCTCAGTTTGTCTCCCATAGTTGAGGTCTACCTATGATGTAAATTACAGACGCCTCTCATCTTTTTAAGTGGTGGAACTTGCACTATTGCTGAATGACTAAATACTTTTTTGCCCCACTGTATATATATATATATATATATATATATATATATATATATATATATATATATATATATATATATATATATATTATATATATATATATATGCAGGTTGGGCCATTTATATGTATACACCTAAATAAAATGGGAATGGTTGGTGATATCAACGTCCTGTTTGTGGCACATTAGTATATGAGAGGGGAAAAATTTTTCAAGATGGGTGGTGACCATGCCGACCATTTTGAAGTCAGCCATTTTGAATCCAACTTTATTTTTTCCAATGGGAAGAGGATCATGTGACACATCAAACTTGTTGAGAATTTCACAAGAAAAACAATGTGTATTGTTGTGAATTCTGTTTGTGGGCTCCCCCGGTGGTGTTTTATGGTATTGCCACTTATTTGCCTTCTTCTATCCTTGATCACCTGTTGACACCCATTAGGGGAGTTTCCTATTTAAGGCTGCTTGGCTGCTGGTCCGATGCCGGCCAACAATGTATCAGTAGCATTCTGTTGCATTCTCCTGCCTCAAGTTCCAGTTCAGCTAAGTTGAATTTTGTTCCTAGTTAATGTTATTTTTTGTCCAGCTATCTGCAATGTGACTCTCTGCAGCTGGAAGCTCTCGTGGACTGAAATTGCCACTCCAGTGGCATGAGTTGTCACTGGAGTTTTAAAGTAATTTCAGGATGGTGTTTTTGAGTAGTGTTTTGAAGTTGACCGTGAAGTAACTCTTTCCTGTACTTCTGCTATCTAGTAAGCGGACCTCACTGTGCTAAATCTGCTGTTCATCCTACGTATGTCTTTTCCTCTTGACTCACCGTCAATATTTGTGGGGGCCTGCTATCTCTTTTTGGGGTTCATCTCTGGAGGTAAGGCAGGCCTGTATATTCCTCTGATAGGGGTAGTTAGATCTCCGGCTGGCGCGTGGTGTCTAGGGCATCGTAGGAAACACTCCCCGGCTACTTCCAGTGTTGTGTCAGGTTCAGGTCACGGTCACTTTAGTTTCCATCACCCGAGAGCTAGTCCGTTTGTTATTTTTGATTTGCCTGCCATTGGGAAAATCATAACAGTTTGGCCGGCCCGTGTGTTAAAACTATGCACTAAAGCAGGAAAGGATATGAAAAGGTTTTTTTTTTTTCCTTCTGTGTTTGGAAAGTGCACCTTAGTGCTTATTTGTACTCCTTGCTTAAACTGCAGTCTTCAGCCTTTTTTTTTTTCCTCTCCTCTTAATCTTTGAATGGCTTTGGTTACACCTGTTTGAATCATGGATCCACAGAGTTTGGTTGCAGGTCTGAATAACCTGGCTACAAAGGTCCAGAACTTACAAGATTTTGTTATACGTGCTCCAATGTCTGAACCTAAGATCCCTATGCCTGAATTTTTTACCGGAGACAGATCCCGTTTTTTGAATTTCAGAAAGAATTGTAAATTGTTTTTGTCTCTGAAATCTCACTCTGCTGGTGATCCTGCGCAACAGGTTAAAATTGTTATTTCTCTATTGCGGGGTGACCCACAAAGTTGGGCATTTGCATTGTCGCCAGGGGATCCTGCGTTATTAAATGTAGATGCGTTTTTTCTGGCTTTGGGGTTGCTTTATGAAGAGCCTAATTTAGAGATTTTGGCTGAGAAAGCCTTGATAGCTCTTTCCCAAGGGCAAGATGAAGCTGAGATATACTGCCAGAAATTTCGTAAATGGTCGGTACTTACTAAATGGAATGAGTGCGCTCTAGCAGCTAATTTCAGAGAAGGTCTCTCTGATGCCGTGAAGGATGTCATGGTGGGGTTCCCTGTGCCTACAGGTCTGAATGATGCCATGAAATTGGCTATCCAGATTGATCGGCGTTTACGGGAGCGCAAATCTGTGCACCATATGGCGGTATCTTCTGAGCAAAAATCTGTGCACCATATGGCGGTATCTTTTGAGCAAAAACCTGTGCACCATATGGCGGTATCTTCTGAGCAAAAACCTGTGCACCATATGGCGGTATCTTCTGAGCAAAAACCTGTGCATCATTTGGCGGTGACCTCTGAAAAGGCACCAGAGCATATGCAATGCGATAGTGTATTGTCTAGAGGCGAACGACAGAATTACAGGCGCAAAAATGGGTTGTGCTTCTATTGTGGAGATCCAGCTCATGTTATATCAGCATGCTCTAAACGCATAAAGAAGGTTGATAAAAAGGTTGATAAATCTTTTTCTATGGGTACCTTGCAGTCTAAATTTCTTTTGTCCGTGACATTGATTTGTACTTTATCATCTGTTACTGTGGATGCTTATGTGGATTCTGGCGCCGCTCTGAGTCTCATGGATTGGTCCTTTGCCAAGCGTTGTGGGTTTGATTTAGAGCCTCTGGAGGTTTCTATTCCCTTAAAGGGTATTGATTCTACACCTTTGGCTAGCAATAAACCACAATATTGGACACAAGTGACTATGCATCTTTCCCCAGACCATCAGGAGATTATTCGTTTCCTTGTGTTATATAATCTACATGACGTATTAGTACTTGGATTACCATGGTTACAAATTCATAATCCAGTCTTGGACTGGAGATCAATGTCTGTGCTGAGTTGGGGATGTCGGGGGATTCATGGGGATGCACCTTTGGTTCCCATTTCTTCATCTACTCCCTCTGAGATCCCAGCATTTCTGTCAGATTTTTATGATGTCTTTCAGGAGCCTAAAACTGATTCTCTCCCCCCTCACAGAGAGTGTGACTGCGCTATTGAGTTGATTCCCGGTAGTAAATTTCCTAAGGGTCGCTTGTTTAATTTGTCTGTACCTGAACATACTGCTATGCGGGAATATATCAGAGAATCTTTAGAAAAGGGTCATATTCGCCCCTCTTTGTCTCCATTGGGGGCAGGGTTTTTCTTTGTGGGTAAAAAGGATGGTTCATTGAGACCTTGTATCGACTATCGACTTCTGAATAAGATTACTGTTAAATACCAGTACCCGTTACCTTTACTGACTGATCTTTTTGCTCGCATAAAGGGGGCTAAGTGGTTCACTAAGATCGATCTACGTGGTGCGTATAATTTGGTGCGGATTAAGCAGGGGGATGAGTGGAAGACCGCATTTAATACGCCTGAAGGCCATTTTGAGTATTTGGTAATGCCTTTCGGTCTCGCGAATGCCCCTTCCGTTTTTCAGTCCTTTATGCACGATATTTTCCGTGAATATCTGGATAAATTTATGATTGTGTATTTGGATGATATTTTGATTTTTTCGGAGGACTGGGAATCTCATGTTCAACAGGTCAGGAGAGTTTTTCAGGTTTTACGAGCTAATTCTCTATTTGTGAAGGGCTCAAAGTGTATTTTTGGGGTTCAGAGAATTTCCTTTCTGGGATATATTTTTTCCCCTTCATCTATGGAGATGGACCCTGTTAAGGTTCAGGCTATTTGTGATTGGATACAACCTACTTCTCTAAAGAGTCTTCAGAAATTCTTGGGATTTGCTAATTTCTATCGCCGATTCATAGCGGGTTTTTCTGCCATTGCTAAACCTTTGACTGATTTGACCAAGAAGGGTGCTGATGTTGCTAATTGGTCCTCTGCGGCTGTGGAGGCCTTTCGGGAGCTTAAGCGCCGCTTTTCTTCTGCTCCTGTGTTGCGCCAGCCTGATGTTTCGCTCCCGTTCCAGGTTGAAGTAGATGCTTCCGAGATCGGAGCAGGTGCAGTTTTGTCGCAGAAAGGTCCTGACTGCTCAGTGATGAGACCATGTGCGTTTTTCTCTCGAAAGTTTTCGCCCGCTGAGCGAAATTATGATGTTGGAAATCGGGAGCTCTTGGCCATGAAGTGGGCATTTGAGGAGTGGCGTCATTGGCTTGAGGGTGCTAGACACCAGGTGGTGGTCTTGACTGACCACAAAAATCTAATTTATCTTGAGTCAGCCAGGCGTCTGAATCCTAGACAGGCGCGCTGGTCGTTGTTTTTCTCTCGATTTAACTTTGTGGTCTCATATCTGCCTGGGTCTAAGAATGTGAGGGCGGATGCCCTCTCTAGGAGTTTTGAGCCTGACTCGCCTGGTGATTCCGAACCTACTGGCATCCTGAAGGATGGGGTGATATTGTCAGCTGTCTCCCCAGACCTGCGGCGCTCTTTGCAGGAGTTTCAGGTGGATAGGCCTGATCGCTGTCCGCCTGGTAGACTGTTTGTCCCTGATGACTGGACCAGTAGAGTTATTTCGGAGGTTCACTCTTCCGCGTTGGCAGGTCATCCTGGAATTTTTGGCACCAGGGATCTGGTGTCTAGGTCTTTCTGGTGGCCTTCCTTGTCTCGAGATGTACGTATTTTTGTGCAGTCTTGTGATGTTTGTGCTCGGGCTAAGCCCTGCTGTTCCCGGGCCAGCGGGTTGTTGTTGCCCTTGCCTATTCCTAAGAGGCCTTGGACGCACATCTCTATGGACTTTATTTCTGACCTTCCTGTTTCTCGTAGGATGTCCGTCATCTGGGTGGTGTGTGACCGTTTTTCCAAGATGGTTCACTTGGTACCTTTGCCCAAATTGCCCTCCTCCTCTGAGCTGGTCCCTCTATTTTTTCAGAATGTTGTGCGTTTGCATGGTATTCCTGAGAATATAGTTTCTGACAGGGGTACTCAGTTTGTGTCTAGATTTTGGCGGGCGTTCTGTGCCAGGATGGGCATCGACTTGTCGTTTTCGTCTGCATTCCATCCTCAGACTAATGGCCAGACTGAGCGTACTAATCAGACCTTGGAGACTTACTTGAGGTGTTTTGTGTCCGCTGATCAGGACGATTGGCTTGATTTTTTGCCATTGGCAGAGTTTGCCCTTAACAATCGGGCTAGTTCTGCCACTTTGGTTTCTCCATTTTTTTGTAATTCAGGGTTTCACCCTCGCTTTTCGTCCGGTCAATTGGAATCTTCGGATTGTCCTGGAGTAGATGCTGTGGTTGATAGAATGCATCAGATTTGGGGACAGGTTGTGGACAATCTGAAGTTGTCCCAGGAGAAGACTCAACAGTTCACTAATCGTCATCGGCGTGTCGGTCCTCGTCTTTGTGTTGGGGACCTGGTTTGGTTGTCTTCTCGATTTGTTCCTATGAAGGTCTCGTCTCCTAAGTTTAAGCCTCAGTTTATCGGCCCTTATAGGATTCTGGAGGTTCTCAATCCTGTGTCCTTTCGTTTGGACCTCCCAGCATCTTTTACTATTCATAATGTTTTTCATCGGTCATTATTGCGGAGGTATGAGGTGCCGGTTGTTCCGTCTGCTGATCCTCCTGCTCCTGTGCTGGTTGAGGGTGAGTTGGAGTATGTGGTAGAAAAGATCTTGGACTCCCGTGTTTCCAGACGGAAACTTCAGTATCTGGTTAAGTGGAAAGGCTATGGTCAGGAGGATAATTCTTGGGTGACAGCATCTGATGTTCATGCTCCTGATTTGGTTCGTGCATTCCATAGTGCTCATCCAGATCGCCCTGGTGGTTCTGGTGAGGGTTCGGTGCCCCCTCCTTAAGGGGAGGGTACTGTTGTGAATTCTGTTTGTGGGCTCCCCCGGTGGTGTTTTATGGTATTGCCACTTATTTGCCTTCTTCTATCCTTGATCACCTGTTGACACCCATTAGGGGAGTTTCCTATTTAAGGCTGCTTGGCTGCTGGTCCGATGCCGGCCAACAATGTATCAGTAGCATTCTGTTGCATTCTCCTGCCTCAAGTTCCAGTTCAGCTAAGTTGAATTTTGTTCCTAGTTAATGTTATTTTTTGTCCAGCTATCTGCAATGTGACTCTCTGCAGCTGGAAGCTCTCGTGGACTGAAATTGCCACTCCAGTGGCATGAGTTGTCACTGGAGTTTTAAAGTAATTTCAGGATGGTGTTTTTGAGTAGTGTTTTGAAGTTGACCGTGAAGTAACTCTTTCCTGTACTTCTGCTATCTAGTAAGCGGACCTCACTGTGCTAAATCTGCTGTTCATCCTACGTATGTCTTTTCCTCTTGACTCACCGTCAATATTTGTGGGGGCCTGCTATCTCTTTTTGGGGTTCATCTCTGGAGGTAAGGCAGGCCTGTATATTCCTCTGATAGGGGTAGTTAGATCTCCGGCTGGCGCGTGGTGTCTAGGGCATCGTAGGAAACACTCCCCGGCTACTTCCAGTGTTGTGTCAGGTTCAGGTCACGGTCACTTTAGTTTCCATCACCCGAGAGCTAGTCCGTTTGTTATTTTTGATTTCCCTGCCATTGGGAAAATCATAACAGTGTATGCTTGGTTTTAACGTAACTTAATTCTTTCATGAGTTATTTACAAGTTTATGACCACTTATAAAATGTGTTCAAAGTGCTGGCCATTGTGTTGGATTGTCAATGCAACCCTCTTCTTCCACTCTTGACACACCACTGATAGCAACACTGCAGAAGAAATGCTAGCACAGGCTTCCAGTATCGATTGTTTCAGATGCTGCACATCTCGTATTTTCACAGCATAGACAATTGCCTTCAGATGACCCCAAAGATAAAAGTCTAAGGGGGTCAGATCGGGAGACCTTTGTGGCCATTCAACTGGCCCCGGACGACCAATCCACTTTCCAGGAAACTGTTCATGTAGGAATGCTCAGACCTGACACCCATAATGTTGTGGTGTACCATCTTGCACCAGAGAATCTTATTTCTCATAGTCTGGGAGTCCTTCATGTGCGTTTTAGCAAACTCTATGCAGGCTTTCAAATGTTTGCACTGAGGAGAGGCTTCCGTTGGGTCACTCTGCAATAAAGGCCCAACTGGTGGAGGGCTGCAGTGATAGTTGACTTTGTGGAACTTTCTCCCATCTCCCTACTGCATCTCTGGAGCACAACCACAGTGATCTTTTAGTTCTTCTTTACCTCTCTCACCAAGGCTCTTCTCCCATGATTGCTCAGTTTGGCTGGACGGCCAGGTCTAGGAAGACTTCTGGTGGTCCCAAACTTCTTTTATTTAAGGATTTTTCCATTTAAGGATTATGGAGGCCACTGTGCTCTTAGGAGCTTTGAGTACTGCAGAAATTCTTTTGTAACCTTGGTCAGATCTGTGACTTGCCACAATTCTATCTCTGAGCTCCTTGGCCAGTTCCTTTGACCTCATGATTCTCATTTGGTCTCACAAATTGAGTCGTATCAGTTTATTTAAACACAGCTCTTCTCCAATGAAGGAGTAGAATCATCTCAAGGATCACAAGGAAATGGACAGCATCTGACTTAAAGGGGTTGTCCACTACTTTCAATTATCCCCCCTATGTATCCCCCCGGGGCCCCTGATGAATTGTGTAAATACCTTCCTTATCCGTTTTCGCCTGTGAGCAGCGCTATGCTGGTGGCTGAGTCCGGGTCACGTGACCCCCAGGCTTCAGCCGCCGCTCATTTCCGCCGACGTCACGTCAATTTCCAGACTCTGGAAATTGACGTGACGTCAGCAGCAGGCGTGTCCCAGCCGCACAGTCAGAGCAGTCACTCATCAAGAGTGACTGGGCTGTGGGCGGGGCTGGGGGGCTGCAGGCCTGTGCTGGGGGCAGGCAGGGCTAGGCAGGGATGATTGTCCCGGCGCGATGTTTGCGCGCCAGTGCGGGGGCTCTGTGTGCCGGCGTCGGTATGTGCGTGCTGGCGCCGGTGCGGGGGCTCTGTGTACCGGCGCCGGTATGTGCGTGCCAGCGCCGGTGCGGGGGCTCTGTGTACCGGCGCCGGTATGTGCGTGCCGGCGCGGGAGCTCTGTGTGCCGGCGCCGGTATGTGCGTGCCGGTGCGGGGGCTCTGTGTGCCGGCGCCGGTATGTGCGTGCCGGTGCGGGGGCTTTGTGTGCCGGCGCCGATATGTGCGTGCCGGTGCGGGGGCTCTGTGTACCGGCGCCGGCATGTGCGTGCCGGCGCCGGTGCGGGGGCTCTGTGTGCTGGCGCTGGTATGTGGGGTCCGGCGCCGGTATGTGCTGGGTCTGCTGGGGGGGGGGGTCTTTGGGGTGTGTGTGTGTGTCTCTCTCTCTGTGTGCAGGCATTGTCCGATGGGACTACAAGTCCCATCGGGCTCTGCCTGCTATACTAACAGTGAGTGACACATTAGCCAATGATGGGACAGTAGTACTCCCATCATCCGGTTAATGTGTTGAATGTAAAAAAAACAAAACACACATATACAGTACATACACACATACAGAACATGCGCCATGCAACGACATGCACCATGCGACAACATGCGCCATGCGACGACATGCAGCATGCGACAACATGCGCCAAGCGACGATATGCGCCATGCGACGACATGCGACAACATGCGCCATGCGATGACATGCAGCATGCGCCATGCGATGACATGCAGCATGCGATGACATGCGCCAAGCGACGATATGCGCCATGCGACGACATGCGCCATGCGACGACATGCGACAACATGCGCCATGCGATGACATGCAGCATGCGCCATGCGACGACATGCAGCATGCGACGACATGCAGCATGCGACGACATGCAGCATGCGACGACATGCAGCATGCGACAACATGCGCCATGCGACGACATGCAGCATGCGACGACATGCGCCATGTGACATCATGCGACATGCCGCATACAGTACATACATACAACATACTGTACATACAGTACATGTAACATAGAGTACATACTTACCATCACTTGTCACTTTGATCCCCGAAGCCAGTGTCATCTGTAAAAAATATTAAAATAATAAACAAACAATATACTCCCTGATCCGCAGAAATCCAGTTAAAACGAGTGTCCCACGACGATCTCCAGTGGAGACCAGGAGCATCAGCTGATGCAACCACTCTCCAGGGGCTCCAGGAACACAATGAGGGGAGGAAGGTATCCTTGCACAATGTATTCCCCACAATGTATTCCTACGCCCCTGTGAGAAAATAGTCCCTAGTCTCACTTTATGGCATTGCTGTATGAGACATTTTCCCATGCAGCAATTGCCATAAAGTAAGACTTTGAACTCAGGTAACCTCAGTGATGCACTGCAGGAGCCATTGTCTCCTGTCAGTGTGTCACTGAAGGTCCTATAGAGCAGTGACATCTCCCGATGTCACTGTTCTATAGGGGAGATCGTCGTGGGACACTCGTTATTAATTGGACTACGGCGGACAGGTAGTATACGTTTTATTATTTAACGTTTTTTGCAGGCGCTGAGGTATGGTAAGTATGGTTAAATGAAAAATATTAAAATACTTTTTACTAATGTGTGCGTGTTTTATTAACCCTTTATTAGTATTGGATTAATAACGAATAGGCGTCTTATTGACGCCTCTACGTTATTAACCCGGCTTAATGTCACCTTACAATAGCAAGGTGACATTAACCCCTTATTACCCCATATCCCACCGCTACACGGGAGTAGGAAGAGAGGGGCTAAGTGCCGGAATTGGCGCATCCTACAGATGCGCCATTTCTGGGGGGCTGCGGACTGGTATTTGTAGCCGGGGGGGCCCAATATCCATGGCCCCTCTCTAGGCTATGAATATCAGCCTGCAGCTGTCTGCATAGCCTTTCTGGCTATAAAATATAGGGGGACCCCACGTCATTTTTTTGGGGGGTCCCCCTATTTTAATAGCTAATAAAGGCTACGCAGACAGCTGCGGGCTGATATTCATAGCAGGCTACAAATATTGGCCCCCGGCTGTCGGCTTTCCCCCTCTGGCGCAGAAAATTGCGCAGGAGCCCACGCCGTTTTTTTCAGTTTTTTTATTAAATTAAACGCTCATTAAGGCCTGTTTCACACTTGCGTCGGTACGGGTCCATCGCTATGCGTCGGGCCTACGTACTGACGCAGGTTGTGAAATTTGTGCACGTCGTGGGCAGTGGAAGCAGTTTTTCAAGGCATCCGCTGCCCATTCTGAAGTCCGGGGAGGAGGGGGCGGAGTTTTAGCCACGCATGCGCGGTAGAAAATGGCAGACGCGAGGGATGTGCCAATGGTCTGCCAAAATACGACGCATCGGTTGCACGGCGGACGCGACGTGTGGCCATCCGTCGCGATCCCTCACTAATACAAGTCTATGGGTAAAAAACGCATCCTTTGAGCACATTTGCAGGATCCGTTTTTTTCCCAAAAAGACGGATTGCTAAAAACGCAACTGTGAAAGTAGCCTTAGGCTGCTTTCACACTAGCATCGGTAAGGGTCCGTCGCGCTGCGTCGCTAATAAAAGTCTATGGAGAAAAAACGCACCCTGCAGACAACTTTGCAGGATGCGTTTTTCTCCACAACGACGCATTGCGACGTGCAGTGCACAACGCTAGTGTGAAAGAGGCCTTAGAAACATCGGCCTTTCTATTATATATCTATGGATATATCTATCCATAGATATATTTATAGATAGATATATCTATAGAAACAGATGTATCTATCCATATATTTGGCTGCTTTCACATATCAGGTTTTTGCCATGAGGCACAATCCAGCGAGTTTTGAAAAAAATGGCTCCATTTTTTTCCGCCGGATCCGTTTTTTTCTCATAGAGTTGTATTAGCGCCGGATTGCGCCTGATGGCCACACGTTTCATCCGTTTTTTGCCGGATCCGTCAAAAAAGCTGTTTCCGCCGGATAGAAAACACATACAGAGGAATGTTTTTTCTGTCCGGCGAAAAAACGCACAGCGACGGATCCGGCAAAAAATCGTATGAAACTGAGCTGTGAAATGATGAATCCGGCCTTGGAATCTGTTTTTTCATGCATGTTTCCATTCAAATCATGCACATTTTCCGTTTATTTACTTATTTCCAAAAACGGCATTAAAACCGCGCATAAACCGCACCAAAAAACGCATCAAAACTGCACCAAAAACTGCATCAAAACTGCACCAAAAACTGCATCAAAACCTGGTGCAGTTTTGGTGCAGTTTGCAGTTTTGGTGTGGTTTTGATGCAGTTTTTGGTGCGGTTTTGATGCAGTTCTTGGTGTGGTTTTGGTGCGGTTTTGATGCGTTTTTTTCAGTTTTGATGCGTTTTTATGCAGTTTTTTGCACGGTTTTGATGCATTTTTAAATTCGCTTTTGTTGCGGTTTTTACGCGGTTTTTAGGCATTTTGGTGTGTTTTTGAAAGGTAAATAAAGATTTATTATTGAACAAAAAAAAAGATTTGTGATGTCATTATTGTCCAACCTCCTCTTTTACATTTGTCCAACCCACACTCCATTAAACACACAGATAGACAGATAGATGATAGATTAAATGGATAGACAGATCTACATATAGATAGATCTATAGATGCATACATCTACAGTTAGGTCCATATATATTTGGACAGAGATAACATTTTTCTAATTTTGATTATAGATTTTACCACAATGAATTTTAGACAAAACAATTCAGATGCAGTTGAAGTTCAGACTTTCAGCTTTCATTTGAGGGTATCCACATTAAAATTGGATGAAGGGTTTAGGAGTTTCAGCTCCTTAACATGTGCCACCCTGTTTTTAAAGGGACCAAAAGTAATTGGACAGATTAAATAATTTTAAATAAAATGCTCATTTCTAGTACTTGGTTGAAAACCCTTTGTTGGCAATGACTGCCTGAAGTCTTGAACCCATGGACATCACCAGATGCTGTGTTTCCTCCTTTTTGATGCTCTGCCAGGCCTTCACTGTGGTAGTTTTCAGTTGCTGTTTGTTTGTGGGCCTTTCTGTCTGAAGTTTAGTCTTTAACAAGTGAAATGCTGCTCAATTGGGTTGAGATCGGGTGACTGACTTGGCCATTCAAGAATATTCCACTTCTTTGCTTTAATAAACTCCTGGGTTGCTTTGGCTTTATGTTTTGGGTCATTGTCCATCTGTAGTATGAAACGACGACCAATCAGTTTGGCTGCATTTGGCTGGATCTGAGCACACAGTATGGCGGCTCTGAAGACCTCAGAATTCATTCCTGTGTCACATCATCAATAAACACTAGTGACCCAGTGCCACTGGCAGCCATGCATGCCCAAGCCATCACACTGCCTCCGCCGTGTTTTACAGATGTTGTGGTATGGTTTGGATCATGAGCTGTACCACGCCTTCGCCATACTTTTCTCTTTCCATCATTCTGGTAGAGGTTGATCTTTGTTTCATCTGTCCAAAGAATGTTCTTCCAGAACTGTGCTGGCTTTTTTAGATGTTTTTTAGCAAAGTCCAGTTTAGCCTTTTTCTTCTTGATGCTTATGAGTGGCTTGCACCGTGCAGTGAACCCTCTGTATTTACTTTCATGCAGTCTTCTCTTTATGGTAGATTTGGATATTGATACGCCTACCTCCTGGAGAGTGTTGTTCACTTGGTTGGCTGTTGTGAAGGGGTTTCTCTTCACCATGGAGATTATTCTGCGATCATCCACCACTCTTGTCTTCCGTGGACGCCCAGGTCTTTTTGCATTGATGAGTTCACCAGTGATTTCTTTCTTTCTCAGGATGTTCCAAACTGTAGATTTTGCCACTCCTAATATTGTAGCAATTTCTCGGATGGTTTTTTTCTGTTTTCGCAGCTTAAAGATGGCTTGTTTCACCTGCATGGAGAGCTCCTCTGACCGCATGTTTACTTCACAGCAATACCTTCCAAATGCAAGCACCACACCTCAAATCAACTCCAGGCCTTTTATCTGCTTAATGGAGAATGTCATAACGAAGGGATTGCCCACACCTGTCCATGAAATAGCCTTGGAGTCAATTGTCCAATTACTTTTGGTCCCTTTAAAAACAGGGTGGCACATGTTAAGGAGCTGAAACTCCTAAACCCTTCATCCAATTTTAATGTGGATACCCTCAAATGAAAGGTGAAAGTCTGAACTTCAACTGCATCTGAATTGTTTTGTTTAAAATTCATTGTGGTAATGCCTATAACCAAAATTTGAAAAATGTTGTCTCTGCCCAAATATATATGGACCTAACTGTATCTATTCATATATCTATCTGTAGATGTGTCTGGATAGATATATCTAATGATAGATGTATGGATAGCGTAGGGTGTGTGTCCACTGTCCGGATTACATCCGAATGAGCTGCACAGCCCCGCACACATCCGAACAGCCCACAGACCCCGCACGCACCTGAACAGTCCCGCACAGTGCCACACACATCCGAACAGCCCGCAGACCCCGCCCGCCCACAACTAAACGCACACCGTCACCGCCCACACACTTCCATCCTCCCGAGCTGCAGCGTTTCTCGGACCCACATCCGCAGCAAAACTGCAGATCTTTTTTACATCTCCGGTTTTGCTGCGGATGTGCCCAACTCAATGAAAGTCTAAAGGTGCAGAAACGCTGCAGTTCCGCACAAAAGAAGTGACATGCTGCGAGAAAAAAAAGCTGCGTTTTGGTGCGGCTTTTTCCGCAGCATGTGCACAACAAGTCTGCAGCTCCCATAGACTTACATTGGTTATGCACTACACTGCGGATTTGATGCAATTCAGTGCGGCAAAAAACCCTGCGGATCTGCAGTCAAATCCGCAACGTGTGCACACAGCCTTAGCATTTAGGGAACCTAGCAAAAAAGCCAAGCAAAAAAACAAGTGTGGGATTGCACTTTTTTTGCCATTTCATTGCACTTTGAATTTTTTTCACATTTTCTGTTACACGACATGGTAAAACCAATGATGTCGTTCAAAAGTAGAACTTGTCCCGCAAAAGATAAGCCCTCACATGGCCATATAGATGGAAAAATTATGGCTCTGGAAAGAAGGGGAGCGATAAACGAAAACAAAAAAGCTCCAGGGGTGAAGGGGTTTAGAAACATGGATATGGACATATCTATGGAAATAGACATAGATATATCTGTATCTGTCTATCTATCTATCTATCTATCTATCTATCTATCTATCTATCTATCTATCTATCTATCTATCTATCCAGGGCCGTTACATGATTCTATGGGGCTGGGCTGCATTACATTCTATGGGGGCTGTGCTGTATTACATTCTATGGGGCTGTGCTGTATTACATTCTATGGGGCTGTGCTGTATTACATTCCATGGGGGCTGTGCTGTATTACATTCTATGGGGCTGTGCTGTATTACATTCTATGGGGCTGGGCTGTATTACATTCTATGGGGACTGAGCTGTAATGCTGGATACAGCTGTAATTATATGTTATATAGTCGTGTTACACTCCCCTCACTTCCTGTAGCCTACAAGTGTACAAAGATATTATACAGTCACCAAGTGACAAGTGGGCCTGTGTGACTTCAAAATGCCAGGGCTGAATTTTAAGTCCCAGTTCGGCCCTGTATCTATCCCTCTATCTGTGTGTAATGGAGTGTGGGTTGGACAAATGTAAAAGAGGAGGTTGGACAGAAATGACATCACAAATCTTTTTGTGGATAGAGGGGGGAGAGGAGGGAGGGGTTGGGGTGTGTTTTGGAGTGGGTGTGCCAGGTGCAGTTACAGGCAGTGCAATGCATCATGGAACTTGTAGTATTAGAGCACAATAACTCAGGAGAAAGGAAGTTGTCGATTAACCCCATGAGAGCTGAATCCAGCACTAAAGATGTGCTGCTACAGCATGATAAAAGGTAATATTGCTAAAATAAACACAGTAGATGTTTTCAGTGGCACATAATAGCAAGATTTATGAAAAAAAAAAAGGTTATAGTAGTGGACAACTTCTTTAACCCCTTACTGACCTCGGACGTACTATACCGTCCGAGGTCAGCTCCCCTGCATTGATGCAGGGCTCCGCGGTGAGCCCGCATCAAAGCCGGGACATGTCAGCTGTTATGAACAGCTGACATGTGCCCGCAATAGGCGCAGGCAGAATCGCGATCTGCCCGCACCTATTAACTAGTTAAATGCCGCTGTCAAACGCAGACAGCGGCATTTAACTACCGCATCCGGCCGGGCGGCCGGATATGACGTCATCGCCGACCCCCGTCACATGATCGGGGGTCGGCGATGCTTCTGAATGGTAACCATAGAGGTCCTTGAGACCTCTATGGTTACTGATCGCTGGTGGCTGTGAGCGCCACCCTGTGGTCGGCGCTCACAGCACACCTGCAATTCTCCTACATAACAGCGATCTGATGATCGCTGTTATGTAGCAGAGCCGATCGGGCTATGCCTGCTTCTAGCCTCCCATGGAGGCTATAGAAGCATGGCAAAAGTGAAAAAAAAAAGTTTTTAAAAATGTGAAAAAAATAAAAAAAACATAAAAGTTTAAATCACCCCCCTTTCGCCCCAATCAAAATAAATCAATAAAAAAAAAATCAAACCTACACATATTTGGTATCGCCGCGTTCAGAATCGCCCGATCTATCAATAAAAAAAAACATTAACCTGATCTCTAAATGGCGTAATGAGAAAAAAAATCGAAACGCCAGAAATACGTTTTTTTGGTCGCCGCGACATTGCATTAAAATGCAATAACGGGCGATCAAAAGAACGTATCTGCACCAAAATGCTATAATTAAAAACGCCAGCTCGGCACGCAAAAAATAAGCCCTCACCTGACCCCAGATCACGAAAAATGGAGACGCTACGAGTATCGGAAAATGGCGCAATTTTTTTTTTTTTTTTGCAAAGTTTGGAATTTTTTTTCACCACTTAGGTAAAACATAACCTAGACATGTGAGGTGTCTGTGAACTCGTACTGACCTGGAGAATCATAATGGCAGGTCAGATTCAGCATTTAGTGAACCTAGCAAAATAGGCAAGCAAAAAACAAGTGTGGGATTGCACTTTTTTTTCAATTTCACTGCACTTGGAATTTTTTTCCCGTTTTCTAGTACACGACATGGTAAAACCAATGATGTCGTTCAAAAGTACAACTCGTCCCGCAAAAAATAAGCCCTCACATGGCCAAATTGACGGAAAAATAAAAAAGTTATGGCTCTGTGAAGGAGGGGAGCGAAAAACGAAAACGGAAAAACGAAAAATCCCAAGGTCATGAAGGGGTTAAATATGAGTGTCTGAGCAAAAGGTCTGAACACTTATGACCATGTGATACTTCGGTTTTTCTTTTTTAATAAATTTGCAAAAATTTCTACATTTCTGTTTTTTTCCATTAAGATGGCGTGCAGAGTGTACATTAATGAGAAAAAAAAATAACTTTTTGAATTTACCAAATGGCTGCAATGAAAGAAAGAGTGAAAAATTGAAAAGGGTCTGAATACTTTCTGTACCCACTGTACATGGCAGGCTCCTGCAGTATGTCATGAAGAGGTTAACGTGTGTCACTCTCAATACTAGCCCTGTCACCATTGTATTCTCTTTAAGCACCTTTGAATGTTACACTGGCCCTAACGGATAGGGTTCACCGATATTTCCTACTAGGTCGCAAGTCCTAAATATGTGAGTGCCAAAACTGTAGAAAAAAAAGACATAGACCACACATCCAAAAATCATACATTGATTTAATTTCGCTAGGCATAGATTTACAAAACTGAACATGAGGTTCTTAGTTTAACATTCTGATCAGACTTTATGAAGCCCACTACCATGTCACAGTGAACCTCTCAGTGGGTCCCTAAACTAAAAAGTGCAGCATGGTGTTCAAACCATCATCGCAGCGACGATATATCACCATGGTGGGCGACCTGGTGCCTGACAGCACCCATGCTGCGAGGCTGAGTCCCCATGACTTCAGGGCACAACACCCCACAAGCACAACAGCACAGCAACAATGACCGCCACACTGCACAAACACCAGTGATTAACCCCTTTCTGACATATGACGTACTATTCCGTCGAGGTGGTATGGGCCCGTATGACCACCGATGGGATAGTACGTCATCACTGATCAACCGCCCTCATGCGGGGAGCGCAACCAATCAGGGCCGGGTGTCAGCTGACTATCTCAGCTGACATCCGGCACTATGTTCCAGGAGCGGTCACGGACCTCTCTTGGCACATTAACCCCCAGCACACTGCGAGCAAAGATGATCGCAGCGTTCCGGCGGCACAGGGAAGCAGCGCACAGGGAGGGGGCTCCCTGCGTGCTTCCCTGAGACCCTCGGAGCAACGCAATGTGATCGTGTTGCTCCGAGGGTCTCCTACCTCCTCCCTGCAGGCCCGGATCCAAAATGGTTACTTGGGGCCTTCCGGGTCCTGCAGGGAGGTGGCTTGCAAGTGCCTGCTCAGAGCAGGCGCCTGCAAGCCTCCTGCAGTGCCTGTGTGATCGCTGATCTGACACAGTGCACTGCAAAGTGTCAGATCTGCAATCTGACACTATAGCATAATGCCCCCCCTGGGGCAATGTAAAAAAGTATAATAATATATATATTTACATGTGTAAAAAAAAAAATCCCTAAATAACGAAAAAAAAATATATATATTGTTCCGATAAATACATTTATTTATCTAAATTAAAAAAAAGAAAGTACACATATTTAGTATCGCCGCGTCCGTAACGACCTGACCTATAAAACTGTCCCAGTAGTTAACCGCTTCAGTGAACACCAATAAAAAAAAAAAACGACGCTTTATTATCATACCGCCAAACTAAAAGTGGAATAACACGCGACCAAAAAGACAGATATAAATAACCATGGTACCGCTGAAAACGTCATCTTGTCCCACAAAAAACGAGCCACCACACAGCATCATCAACGAAAAAAATAAAAAAGTTATAGTCCTCAGAATAAAGCGATGCAAAAATAATTATTTTTTATATAAAATAGTTTTTATCATATAAAAGCGCCAAAACATAAAAAATAATATAAATGAAGTATCGCTGTAATCGTACCAACCCGAAGAATAAAACTGCTTTATTAATTTTACCAAACGTGGAACGGTATAAATGCCTCCCCAATAGAAATTCATGAATAGCTGGTTTTTGTTCATTCTACCTCACAAAAATCGGAAAAAAAAGCGATCAAAAAATGTCACGTGCCCGAAAATGTTACCAATAAAAGCGCCAATTCGTCCCACAAAAAAACAAGACCTCAAATGACTCTGTGGACCAAAATATGGAAATTATAGTTCTCAAAATGTGGAGAACGCAAAAACTATTTTTTGCAATAAAAAGCGTCTTTTAGTGTGTGACGGCTGCCAATCATAAAAATCCGCTAAAAACCCCGCTATAAAAGTAAATCAAACCCCCCTTCATCACCGCCTTAGTTAGGGAAAAATAATAAATTTTAAAAAAATGTATTTATTTCCATTTTACGATTAGGATTAGGGTTGGAGCTAAAGTTAGGGTTGGGGCTAAAGTTAGGGTTAGGGTTGTGGTTAAAGATAGGGTTGGGGTTAGGATTAGGGTTGGGGCTAAAATTAGGGTTCGGGTTCGAGTTAGGGTTGGGGCTAAAGTTAGGGTTGGGGCTTAAGTCAGGGTTGGGGCTAAAGTTAGTGTTTGGATTACATTTACGGTTGGTATTAGGGTTGGGATTAGGGTTAGGGGTGTGGTTAGGGTTATGGTTGGGATTAGGGTTAGGGGTGTGTTTGGGATAGGGTTTGTTAGAATTGGGGGTTTCCACTGTTTAGGCACATCAGGGGCTCTCCAATGGTGTCCAATCTCAATTCCAGCCAATTCTGCATTGAAAAAGTAAAACCGTGCTCCTTCCTTTCCGATCTCACCCGTGCGCCCAAACAGGGGTTTACCCCAACATATGGGGTATCAGCGTACTCAGGACAAATTGGACAACTTTTGGGGTCCAATTTCTCCTGTTACCCTTGGGAAAATACAAAACTGGGGGCTAAAAAATAATTTTTGTGGAAAAAAAAAATAATTTTTATTTTCACGGCTCTGCATTATAAACTCTAGTGAAACACTTGGGGGTGCAAAGTTCTCACAACACATCTAGATAAAGTTCCTCGGGGGGTCTAGTTTCCAATATGGGGTCACTTGTGGGGGGTTTCTACTGTTTAGGTACATCAGGGGCTCTGAAAATACAATGTGATGCCTGCAGACCAATCCATCTAAGTCTGCATTCCAAACTGCGCGCCTTCCCTTCCGAGCTCTGCCATGCGCCCAAATGGTGGTTTCCCCCACATTGGGGTATCAGCGTACTCAGGACAAATTGGACAACAACTTTTGGGGTCCAGTTTCTCCTGTTACCCTTAGGAAAATACAAAACTGGGGGCTAAAAAATATTTTTTGTGGAAAAAAAAAAGAATTTTTATTTTCATGGCTCTGGGTTATAAACTGTAGTGAAACACTTGGAGGTTCAAAGTTTTCACAACACATCTAGATAAGTTTACTCCCACATATGGGGTATCAGCGTACTCAGGACAAATTGCACAACAACTTTTAGGGTCCTGTTTCTTTTGTTACCCTTGGGAAAAAAAAAATTGGGGGCAAAAGGATTTTTGTGAAAAAATGTGATTTTTTATTTTTACGGTTCTACATTATAAACTGTGAAGCACTTGGTGGGTCAAAGTGCTCACCACACATCTAGATAAGTTCCTTAGGAGGTCTACTTTCCAAAATGGTGTCACTTGTGGGGGGTTTCAATGTTTAGGCACATCAGGGGCTCTCAAAACGCGACATTGCATCCCATCTCAATTCCAGTCAATTTTGCATTGAAAAGTCAAATGGTGCTCCTTCCCTTCCGAGCTCTGCCATTCGCCCAAATTGTGGTTTGGTTTACCCCCACATATAGGGTATCAGCGTATTCAGGACAAATTGCACAACAACTGTTGGGGTCCAATTTCTCCTGTTACCCTTGGTAAAATAAAACAAATTGGAGCTGAAGTAAGTTTTTTGTGAAAAAAAGTTAAATGTTCATTTTTTTTTTAAACATTCCAAAAATTCCTGTGAAACACTTGAAGGGTT
The DNA here is from genome assembly GCF_051348905.1 of Ranitomeya variabilis. Classification (NCBI taxonomy): domain Eukaryota; kingdom Metazoa; phylum Chordata; class Amphibia; order Anura; family Dendrobatidae; genus Ranitomeya; species Ranitomeya variabilis. The sequence continues at coordinate 78,716,730 of NC_135233.1, read as the reverse complement.
AAAAAACTTCTTGAATGTGGTTTTGAGTAGCTTGAGATGTGCAGTTTTTAGAATGGTGTCACACTTGGGTATTTTCTATGATAAAGACCCCTCAAAGTGACTTCAAATGTGACTTGGTCCCTAAAAAAATGGTGTTGTAAAAATGAGAAATTGCTGGTCACCTTTTAACCCTTATAACTCCCTAACAAACAAAAAAAATGTTGGTTCCAAAATTGTGCTGATGTAAAGTAGACATGTGGGAAATGTTACTTATTAAGTATTTTGTGTGACATATCTCTGTGATTTAAGGACATAAAAATTCAAAGTTGGAAAATTGCAAAATTTTCAAAATGTTCGCCACATTTCCGTTTGTTCACAAATAAACGCAGGTAATATCAAATAAATGTTACCACTATTATGACGTACAATATGTCACAAGAAAACAATGTCAGAATCATCAGGACCCGTTGAAGCGTTCCAGAGTTATAACCCCCTGCTCACAATATGTACCATATGTCTAAACTGGAAGTAACATCTCAGTTCACTCAGGGTCTTCTTTTAGGAATGACAGGTGTTTTTCTCTGGCCGCCGATCAACATCTGACTTTTATGGCTTGATCTGCGAAGTCGGTCTTCAATGCTTTACCTAAAAAGACAGTCTTTGGTGCTTGAACTACATAGTCGAGACGTCCCCAGGATCAGACCGCTCTAAGGTACAATGAGCACAATATCTTCCACGAGCCCGTCCTTTTGCCCTGACTTGTGCTTCACGGTCCTGGCCTTTTATATTTAGCAACTGTGTCACAGATGTCACTTGACCCGGTGTCCCCCTCAAATTATTTCATCTAGGGAACACACTCTCCGTCCTTCAGTTCCTGCCTATACAGTGCAGCCAGCAGATGGTGGCATTTACTTGCAGGTGCTGTGCAATGTTGACTGAATGCATCTTCCATTTGCCACCCCTTTACAACTGAATACAGATTTGATAGAATTTTGATTGAATTGAGATTGAAAGGTCAGTCCAGAGGAAGAAGCACAATTCTCTGATAATATATATTGCATTTTCATTAGTATTCTTGATTAACAAACTTAAAATTAAAATGACAAGTTACTCTTTGAATACTGTGCAATTTATGTTCTAGCAACACTGAAGTATATAATGCCACCTAGACTGATATACAACCAGTTCCACATTTTGTGTCACTTTTAAATCTTCTTTAATCATCTTCATTTTTTACAACAACACAAATGTACCCCAATTTACATCTTTGTAAGGAAATATGCTTATAAGCAGCCAGGTGTTCAATGACTATACGAAATAATCCTTCCTCACAATGCAATGTATAATCTGTGTTATAAAGATCCATAGAGGCTCAGATACACTGCTACATATTATTCACTAACTTCTTTAGTAACTTTATTCTAGATGTTAATGTAAAAGTTCTCATAGAAGCCAAGGCAATAAACATTTAAAATGTGGCCCTGATGATAATAATCTTTATTTTTATATAGCGCTCACAATCTAAATTCCCTATCAGTATGTCTTTGGAATGTGGGAGGAAACCGGAGAACCCGGAGGAAACCCACGCAAACACGGAGAGAACATACAAACTCTTTGCAGATGTTGTCCTTGGTGGGGCTTGAACCCAGGACTCCAGCGCTGCAAGGCTGCTGTGCTAACCACTGCGCCACCGTGCTGCCCATATGTCCAGTAATGTCCAGTGGTGGAGAACAGAGACCGAGCCCGGAATCTGCCTCGTTCTGCAGTAGGAAACTCACTTATTCAGTAAGTGCATCTAGCTGCTGAATGTCCAGTAATGTCATATCCAGTGGTGGAGAACAGAGACCGAGACTGTAATCTGCCTTGTTCTGCAGTAGGAAACTCACTTATTCAGTAAGTGCATCTAGCTGCTGAATATCCAGTAATGTCATATCCAGTGGTGGAAAACAGAGACCAAGCCCGTAATCTGCCTCGTTCTGCAGTAGGAAACTCACTTATTCAGTGAGTGCATCTAGCTGCTTGCTGCTGAATGTCCAGTAATGTTACATCCAGGGGTGGAGGACAGAGACCAAGTCTGGAATCTGCCTCGTTCTGCAGTAGGAAACTCACTTATTCAGTGAGTGCATCTAGCTGCTTGCTGCTGAATGTCCAGTAATGGTACATCCAGGGGTGGAGGACAGAGACCGAGCCCGGAATCTGCCTCGTTCTGCAGTAGGAAACTCACTTATTCAGTGAGTGCATCTAGCTGCTTGCTGCTGAATGTCCAGTAATGGTACATCCAGGGGTGGAGGACAGAGACCGAGCCCGGAATCTGCCTCGTTCTGCAGTAGGAAACTCACTTATTCAGTGAGTGCATCTAGCTGCTTGCTGCTGAATGTCCAGTAATGGTACATCCAGGGGTGGAGGACAGAGACCAAGTCTGGAATCTGCCTCGTTCTGCAGTAGGAAACTCACTTATTCAGTGAGTGCATCTAGCTGCTTGCTGCTGAATGTCCAGTAATGGTACATCCAGGGGTGGAGAACAGAGACCAAGTCTGGAATCTGCCTCGTTCTGCAGTAGGAAACTCACTTATTCAGTGAGTGCGTCTAGCTGTTGAATGTCCAGTAATGTCATATCCGGTGCTGATGTAAAGTCGTCTCCAGCTGGATCCCATGTTCTTTGTGGGTTCACAGCGAGACCCCGCCCTGCCTCACCTGCAAAATAAATGTCACAACATTAGCAAAACAGTAAAGATGACTATATGGATATGGAGACAGATTTTAATGAGCAAGACAGCTGGAAAAGTATATATGTCATTCATTATTTCCAGATTATATTGCTTGTGGAGACTTAAAGGAAATGCAATGCTTCCCAGGGAATCTGAATAAGTAAATGGCCTCTTCAGAGAGGAAGAGGATGTGAACTCTCTCAAATTCCCAGGGAAGAATTGTCTACACGAAGAAACCTAAACCCTTAAGCCCCATGTCAGACGTCTCTCACGCAGGAAAATCAGATCTCCTGCTTTACACTGATGAGAAGCAAACACCCCGAAACACATATCTGCAATGGGAATTTCTGCTTTGGCTTCTTTTCCTAAGTTATGTGGCAAGGTTTTTTAAAAAGTCGATAGTGACTTTTAAGATTGCTACTTGGAATAGATGGCACTACTGTTCATGTCCTCTGCCTCTCTGAAGAGGCTTCTTACATTATATTACAGTCTTTACAGGCAATAAACTGATCCTAGCCTTACAGGCCATCCTCTGACAGATTGACTACTAGATTATCGATTAGTCTCTTATTGAAAGGAAATGGATTTTAGAAACATTAACAGAACCAGTATGGAAACTCCCCTCTGTATCACTCTGTCTCTGTTACTTTGCTTACTGTAAGTGATAGCTGTAATTTGTGTTTAACCCCTTCTCATGTACATCACCATGGAATCAATGGTGCTATATGAATAAATAATAGTAATAATATGTTGCCGGTACCAGCTAGACTCCATACAAAGACCGGTTTTGGCTCCCAGTCTGAAGCTTTAGCTTGCACAATTAAAAATATCGCTATCAACATTAAGGTCTGGAGTGATCAATTTCTAACTAGTTATCCCACTGCTTGTTAATGCTAGAACATAACATACTGTATATCATTAAACATATATTTAAGTCTTAAGAACTTACTGTCGGTTTTGGCTGGGACGGGCTTCATCTTCCGAGAAGCCAGTAGGACGTTCAGATGCTTTAAGAAAAATAAGCAGAGGAGGTGGAACATGTTTTTTGTCCTCTTGATGTCCTGTAAAATACACTGTTAGTGAGACTAGTTGATCATGAAAAGAACATTGATTCTACTCTACAGCCATCCTGGGATTGGAGACCCCAAGCATACTAGGAAATGACTTAAGGGGAAACTGTCACCATGAAAACACAGTTCTATCTGCAGACATCATATAATAGATCTGGGGGATGAGTAGATTCATATATAATGTAGTTGTGTGAGAAAACATTCAGTGTTACCTGTGTTTTAATCATTGGTTCCTTTGCTTTTTCTTGGATTTTCGGACCAATTGGCGGTACTATCACTAACTGACACATTTCTTTGTCCATGTATGTATACAGAGGTAGCTGTCAACCACGGATAGGACTGCCCACTGGACCACAAATCCCAGAAAGAGCAGAAGTTTAAATGATTAACTCCTACATGACCTATGACATATATATATACGTCATAGTTTGTGCTCTGCATTACATGCAGGCTACTATTATGAACCTTCATGTTTTTAGGCACATGAGAGCTGATCTGATCACACTGTCATGTGCCCCTAACAGCCGTGAGTGTAATCATGATCCACCCATAGCTGTTAACCTGTTAAATGCTGCTGTCAATTTACAAAACGGCTGCATTTATCATGTTCACGGCAGAAGCGCGTCACTAATCTCACCCATCGTCATGCCCGTCACATAAATACGAGGTGCCAATGGGATAGCATGACAACCCGGGGTCTGCAAGAGACCCCTGTGGTTGTCATTGCTGATCTGCTATGAGCGCCGCCCTAAGCCCAGCGCTCATAGTAAATGATCATTTCTGCTACAGGCAGCAGGGCTGAAGCGAACAGATGATTGCAGCTTCAAGTCTCCTAAATAGAGTATTGAAACAAGTAAAAAGTGGAAACAAATGTTTTTAAAAACATGAAGAGAATTAAAAAAATAAAAATTCAAATCACTCGCTTTTACCCCATTCAAAATAAAGTGATAAAACAAAAAAAATTGAATAGACACATATTTGGTATCAAAGCATTCAGAAATGTCCGAGCTATCAAAATATAAAAATAATTAATCTGATCAGTAACTAATGTAATGAGAAAAAAAAAAAAAAATCAAAATTTCAGAATTAAGTTTCTTTGGTCTCCGCAACATTGCAATAACAGGCAATCAAAAGATCATGTCTGCACCAATATGGCATCAATAAAATGTCAGCTCGATGTGCAAAAAATAAGCCCTCACCCGGCCCAAGATCCTAAAAATTGGAGACATTATGTGTGTAGGAAAATGGTGCCATTGTTTTTTTTTTTGTTTTTTTTTACAAACTTTCGATTTATTGCTCACCACTTACCGTAAATAAAAAGAACCTAGACATATTTGGTGTAAGAGAACTCAGCTGGAGAATCATAATGGCAGGTCAGTTTTAGCATTTAGTGAGCATGGTAAAAAAAAAAAAAAAACAATTCAAAAATGAAAAAAGCAAGAAGAACGGCACCAGATACAACGGTATAGATCAAGCGACCAAAACTAGTCCGATTGTTACTCAGCAGGTGGTGTTCAACACGCTTCTTGTGGTGCTCGACATCATATATATAGTCTTTGAAAAATGCGTACACCAGAGACAGAGGAAGATGTGGCACTCACCAAATCGTGTTACAATAAAAGTCCTTTATTTCGCCATTACATGGATTAAGGACGTCACTTCATAGGCTGTGGGTACGTGCGAGGGTGCATGGTCACACAGGACCTGTATGATCATGGTGTTTTTGAGGATTTCTCTCTTTTCCGCCATGGGTCCGTGAGGAGCGACATCAGTCACAATATTTGTTTTGCCCTCATGCTTTCCCGTAATGTAGAATATTGAAATTAGGTTAAAATCTCACTAAGGACAACATTTGCAAGGAGTTTGTGTGGGTTTCCTCCGGGTTCCTCCCACACTCCAAAGACATACTGAGGGGGGGATTTTGATTGTAAGCCCCAATGGGGACAGTGATAACAATGTAAGTAAAACGTTGTGGAAATAATGGCGCGACATACAGTGGGGAAAATAAGTATTTGACACACTGCCAATTCTGCAAGTTTACCCACCTACAAAGAATGGAGAGTTCTGTAATTTTTAATGTAAGTAAACTTCAACTGTGAGGCCGGCCTCACACTAGCGAGTTTTACGGACGTATGAGCGCATAAACTACGTCCGTAAAACTCGCAAAATAAACGGTACAATTATTCTCAATGGGGCTGCTCCTATTAGCCGTATATTACGGTTCAGTATTATACGGCTTTCTACGGCCGTACAAAATCGCAGCATGCTGCGTTTGTCACCGTATTGCGCAAAAAAATCACCAATGAAAGTCTATGGGGGCGAGAAAAATACGGATTCCACACTGACCAGCAGTGTGACTTGCGAGAAATACGCAGCGGTGTTAGTGAAAAGTCGGTAATTCAATTGCCGGCTTTTCATTTCTCCTGCACAAACCCGACAGGATATGAGACATGGTTTACATACAGTAAACCATCTCATATCCCTTTTTTTTTGCATATTCCACACTACTAATGTTAGTAGTGTGTATGTGCAAAATTTGGCCGCTGTAGCTGCTAAAATAAAGGGTTAAATGGCGGAAAAAATTGGCGTGGGCTCCCGCGCAATTTTCTCTGCCAGAATGGTAAAGCCAGTGACTGAGGGCAGATATTAATAGCCAGGAGAGGGTCCATGGTTATTGGCCCCCCCCGTGGCTAAAAACATCTGCCCCCAGCCACCCCAGAAAAGGCACATCTGGAAGATGCGCCTATTCTGGCACTTGGCCACTCTCTTCCCACTCCCTGTAGCGGTGGGATATGGGGTAATGAAGGGTTAATGCCACCTTGCTATTGTAAGGTGACATTAAGCCAGATTAATAATGGAGAGGCGTCAATTATGACACCTATCCATTATTAATCCAATTGTAGGAAAGGGTTAAAAAACACACACACACGATTTAAAAGTAGTTTAATGAAATAAACACAGCGGTTGTTGTAATAATTTATTGCTCTCTCAATCCATCAGGAACACCCTCGCTTGGAAAAATAATAAACGCACAAGATACATACCCTCTGATGTCAGATCACGTCCCACGATGTAATCCATCTGAAGGGGTTAACTAATATTACAGGCACGAGCTGCGATAAACCACTCGCTCGTGTCTGTAATCCCCCGGGTGCTGAAAGGAAAGCAGTGATCTATACTTACATTGAGTCGCGGTGAGGCGCCCTCTGGTGGATGTTCTCATGAACTGCAGCCTGGGAACTTTTTCCCACGCTCCAGGTCATATGAGGACATCCACCAGGGGGCGCATCACCGCGACTGAAGGAAATGTAGGTCAATGACCTACATTTCATTCATTCGCCGGGGAATTACAAGCAGGAGCACACCGCGGCATTAGCAGGGCTCCTGCCTGTAATATTAGTTAACCCCTTCAGATGGATTACATCGTGGGACGTGATCTGACATCAGAGGGTATGTATCTTGTGCGTTTATTATTTTTCCAAGCGAGGGTGTTCCTGATGGATTGAGAGAACAATAAATTATTACAACAACCGCTGTGTTTATTTCATTAAAATACTTTTAAATCATGTGTGTGTGTGTTTTTTAACCCTTTCCTACAATTGGATTAATAATGGATAGGTGTCATAATTGACGCCTCTCCATTATTAATCTGGCTTAATGTCACCTTACAATAGCAAGGTGGCATTAACCCTTCATTACCCCATATCCCACCTCTACAGGGAGTGGGAAGAGAGTGGCCAAGTGCCAGAATAGGCGCATCTTCCAGATGTGCCTTTTCTGGGGTGGCTGGGGGCAGATGTTTTTAGCCACGGGGGGGCCAATAACCATGGACCCTCTCCTGGCTATTAATATCTGCCCTCAGTCACTGGCTTTACCGCTCTGGCGGAGAAAATTGCGCGGGAGCCCACGCCAATTTTTTCCGCCATTTAACCCTTTATTTTAGCAGCTACAGCGCTGAAATTTTGCACATACACACTACTAACATTAGTAGTGTGGAATATGCAAAAGAAAAGGGGATATGAGATGGTTTACTGTATGTAAACCATGTCTCATATCCTGTCGGGTTTGTGCAGGAGAAATGAAAAGCCGGCAATTGAATTACCGGCTTTTCACAGCTATCGCGCTGAATGAAATCTAAATACAGAATATATATATATGTGTCTCAATGACATATATATATATATATATATACTGTATATATGTTTTCCCTAACATTTGAGCACATAAATCCATTAGATGTCGGTTTTGCAAGCCTGCGCGAAAATCTCGCAGTACGGATGCCATACGGATTACATACGGAGGATGCCATGCGCAAAATACGCTGACACACCCTGACTACGGATCACTATTTTGGGAACATTTCTCCGTATTACGGCCGTAGTACGGACGTAAAAAACGGACCGTATTGTCTTACGCCGAGTGTGAGGCCGGCCTGAGAGAGAGAATCTTAAAAAAATCCAGAAAATCACATTGTATGATTTTTGCATAATTAATTAGCATTTTATTGTATGAAATAAGTATTTGTTACAATAGAAGAACATAACTTAATATTTGCTACAGAAACCTTTATTTGCAATTACAGAGGTCACATGTAGTAGTTCTTTCCCGAGTTTGCACACACTGCAGCAGGGATGTTGGCCCACTCCTCCATACAGATCTTCTTCAGATCTGCCAAGTTTCGGCAATGGTGGAGAGGTTGGAGTGTGATTGATTGAGTGTGTGGACAAGTGTCTTTTATACAGATAACAAGTTCAAACAGGTGCAAATAATACAGGTAATGAGTGTAGAGTAGGAGAAATTCTTAAAGAAAAACTAACAGTTCTCCGAGAGCCAGAATTCTTGCTGGTTGGTAGGTGATCAAATACTTATTTCATACAATAAAATGCAAATCAATGATGTAAAAATCATAAACTAAATCTAGAAAATCACATTGTAAGATTCTGTCTCTCACAGCAGTTGAAATGTACCTATGGTAATAATTACAGACCTCTCCATTCGATGTAGTTGGGAAGACTTGCAAAATTGGTATTGCATCAAATACTTATATTCCCCACTGTAAGTGAGATAAATATATAAAATAAACATCATATAAATGTTATAACCTCTAACTGGTACAGTGATGTATTAAAAAGATGGACCAAACCAGTAGAGTTACCTCTGTGTCTAGGGTTTATTCACTGACATTTTCCTTTAAGAGACTTTTTTTATAAAGGCGTTTTCCCATTAAATTTGTCATAAAAGTCCTGAGTACTTACTGTCAGAGTTGACGCTCGCGTTCTGATATGAGTTGAATTTGGCGACCAGGTCACTAACCCGACCGGGAGGGTTTCTGATGTTTTTGAGCTCGTCCCTTTTTTCAGCCCAGCGTCCGCGAGGAGCTTCATGCTTTCCAATATTTAGCTTATTCTCATGTTTTCCTGTAACAGAAACCACAGAAATCAGTATTTTGATAATAAACACTTCTCTATGTTTCCCATAGATTATTACCTCTACGTCTACGGATCTTTTACCGACAAGATTCTTTAAGAGACGATTTTTACAAGGTTGTTTTTCTTTTCATTGCGTTTCTAATATGTTTTCAGAAGGGGAGAAAAAACAGAAACGCAAAAAGGGAAAACCTCAATGACGTGAAGGGATTAAAAAATGGGTTTTACTGAATCTTTCCTCACAAAACTATATCTCAATGTACTCCGCTTCCTCAGCTCTCTAATATGGAACCTGCATTTTAAACTGTATTTTCTTGATGACAGGTTCTCTGTAAAGGAGACTGTTCATCATAAATGTTTCTTGCTGAACTGGACACATGATGTAATATGGGCAGTAAAGTGGAATAAAACTTTTTTTAAAATTTGCCTCAGTTAAGTAGATATTAGTAATCAAAATACTTGTTGTTACTAAGGTAACTTTTGTGAAATCAGAGTGGGAATTGCCAGAGAGTTTTCACTGGGGGTGTACTTCTTTTCCCTCTATGACACTGGCCACATCTAGAATATGGGATCCACTTTACGGCTGCACATTTAAAAGAGGATATTCAGAAATTAGAATTAGTTCAAAAGTGGGAAATTAGATTATTACATGGGATGGAAGGCCTCTCATATGATGAGAGGTGGAAAAGTTGGGCTTCTTACATGAGATCTCATTAACATATATAATATATGTGTGTGGTCAATACAAAGGTTTAGCACATGACTTATTCTTTGCAAGGACCATACTTAGGACTAGGGGGCACTCATTACCGATGTAAGAAAAATAATAATTGCAGCTAATTAGGAAAGTGTTCTTTACAGTTAGAGCAGTCAGATTTTGGAATGCCGACCACAAGAGGTAGTAATGGCAGACACTATAACCACTTTTAAAAAAGAGCTGGATGATTTCCTCAATACACATAACATTGTGGGTTATAGTTAATTTAGTGACAAAATACACAATTGGTGGAGAAAGGTTGAACTTGATGGACCTAAGCCCTTTTCAACCTATGAAAAAAAGCATAAGCAACAAGCAACACATCAGAAAAAGAACACAGCCCCACTATAGCTTAGAGCAGGTTTCTCAATGTGTGAGATGTGAGGATACAGCCCTAATCTCCTGATCTATCCTCCTGCATGAGTCAGTGTGGAGGCAGAGGCAGCACAACTGAGTTTATCTGTGTCACATTACAAACCCTTCTATCAGCAATTATCCTTCTTTGATAGCACAGTCAACATCTCTGCTGTCCTGCCTCTTCCCCAAACTGTCTGTCCAGAGATGCATCAGTCATCACACTAATGTCTAATGCAAAAATAACAAAATCATTTTATTTCACTCTGCACTCACTATTACATCATGTGACCAGTTCAACCAGAAAACTTTAGTGAAAAGTCCTCTTTAAACTGCAAATCAATAACATATTGCTATAAAAACCAAATGTTTATTTTATGCAACCAAAGAAAGTTAGAATAGCATCTGTTTTGGGGTTTAGGGTGGGTGATGTCAGCAATCTTTTCTATCAGGGTCAAAGCAAAATTAGTTTACTGTCAGGGGCGGTGACCGCGTCCTCATCTGGGCCCATGTTCATTACTTCATCATTGGCATCAAGCATAGGGATCATGGTGTTTTTGAGGATTTCTCTCTTTTCCGCCATGGGTCCGTGAGGAGCGACATCAGTCACAATATTTGTTTTGCCCTCATGCTTTCCCGTAATGTAGAATATTGAAATTAGGTTAAAATCTCACTAAGGACAACATTTGCAAGGAGTTTGTGTGGGTTTCCTCCGGGTTCCTCCCACACTCCAAAGACATACTGAGGGGGAATTTTGATTGTAAGCCCCAATGGGGACAGTAATAACAATGTAAGTAAAACGTTGTGGAAATAATGGCGCTACATACAGTGGGGAAAATAAGTATTTGACACACTGCCAATTCTGCAAGTTTACCCACCCGCAAAGAATGGAGAGTTCTGTAATTTGTATTGTAAGTAAACTTCAACTGTGAGAGAGAGAATCTTAAAAAAATCCAGAAAATCACATTGTATGATTTTTGCATAATTAATTAGCATTTTATTGTATGAAATAAGTATTTGTTACAATAGAAGAACAGAACTTAATATTTGCTACAGAAACCTTTATTTACAATTACAGAGGTCACATGTAGTAGTTCTTTCCCGAGTTTGCACACACTGCAGCAAGGATGTTGGCCCACTCCTCCATACAGATCTTCTCCAGATCTGCCAAGTTTCGGCAATGGTGGAGAGGTTGGAGTGTGATTGATTGAGTGTGTGGACAGGTGTCTTTTATACAGATAACAAGTTCAAACAGGTGCAAATAATACAGGTAATGAGTGTAGAGTAGGAGAAATTCTTAAAGAAAAACTAACAGTTCTCCGAGAGCCAGAATTCTTGCTGGTTGGTAGGTGATCAAATACTTATTTCATGCAATAAAATGCAAATCAATTATATAAAAATCATAAACTAAATCCAGAAAATCACATTGTAAGATTCTGTGTCTCACAGGTGAAGTGTACCTATGGTAATAATTACATACCTCTCCATTCTTTGTAGTTGGGAAAACTTGCAAAATTGGCATTGCATCAAATACTTATATTCCCCACTGTAAGTGAGATAAATATATAAAATAAACATCATAGGCTACGTTCACATTTGCGTTGTGCGCCGCAGCGTCGTCGCCGCAACAAAACGCATGCGTCGTGCGGCCCTATCTTTAACATTGGGGCCGCATGGCTCCGCATGTACATGCGTTGTCATGCGTTTTGGTGCGTTGTACGCCGCATGCGGCGTTAGGGTGCACCTGTCAGGGCGCGGCAAACGCAACATGTTGCATTTTTTTGGCAGCGCAGACTTTTTAAAAAACGCATGCGTCGTGTTTGCGTCGCTTTTGCGTCGTCGATGCGCCTTTTTTCCCATTGATTTGTATTGACAACGCAGACGACGCAAGTACTTGCGTCGTGGTGCGTTGTACGACGCATGCGTTTTCCAATAAAAAATGCAAAACATTGTCTAGACTTTGGGGGGGCGCATGCGGCGCAAAACGCTGCGTTTTTTGTTCAAAACGCAACTGCGTTTTTGTTTGCGTTGTGCGTTGCGGCGCCGACGCTGCGGCGCACAACGCAAATGTGAACGTAGCCATCCATATAAATGTTATAACCTCTAACTGGTACAGTGATGTATTAAAAAGATGGACCAAACCAGTAGAGTTACCTCTATGTCTAGGGTTTATTCACTGACATTTTCCTTTAAGAGACTTTTTTTTATAAAGGCGTTTTCCCATTAAATTTGTCATAAAAGTGCTGAGTACTTACTGTCAGAGTTGACGATTGCGTTCTGATGTGACTTGAATTTGATGATTACATCACCAACCCGAATGGGAGAGAGTTTGATGTTTTTGAAATTGTCACTTTTTTCAGCCAAGCTTCGAGGAGATTCATCATTTCCAATATTTAGCTTATTCTCATGTTTTCCTGTAACAGAAACCACAGAAATCAGTATTTTGATAATAAACACTTCTCTATGTTTCCCATAGATTATTACCTCTACGTCTACGGATCTTTTACCGACAAGATCCTTTAAGAGACGATTTTTACAAGGTTGTTTTTCTTTTCATTGCGTTTCTAATATATTTTCAGAAGGGGAGAAAAAACAGAAACGCAAAAAGGGAAAACCTCAATGTCGTGAAGGGATTAAAAAATGGGTTTTACTGAATCTTTCCTCACAAAACTATATCTCAATGTACTCCGCTTCCTCAGCTCTCTAATATGGAACCTGCATTTTAAACTGTATTTTCTTGATGACAGGTTCTCTGTAAAGGAGACTGTTCATCATAAATGTTTCTTGTTGAACTGGACACATGATGTAATATGGGCAGTAAAGTGGAATAAAACTTTTTTAAAAATTTGCCTCAGTTAAGTAGATATTAGTAATCAAAATACTTGTTGTTACTAAGGTAACTTTTGTGAAATCAGAGTGGGAATTGCCAGAGAGTTTTCACTGGGGGTGTACTTCTTTTCCCTCTATGACACTGGCCACATCTAGAATATGGGATCCACTTTTAGGCTACTTTCACACTAGCGTCGGGAACAACCCGTCGCTGCGCGTCGGGCCGACGTTCCCGACGCTAGTGTGGTCTCCGCCGCACAACGGGGGCAGCGGATGCATATTTCCCACGCATCCGCTGCCCCATTGTGATGTGCGGGGAAGTGCGGGGAGGTGGGGGCGGAGTTCCGACTGCGCATGCGCGGTCGGAAAAAGCGGACCGTCGGGAGCAAAAAACGTTACATGTAACGTTTTTTTCTCCCGACGGACCGCTACCATACGCCCAAACGCCGCCAAACGCATTCACCGTTTGGAAATGCGTCGCAAATGCGTCGCAAATGCGTCGCTAATGTTACTCTATGACGAAACAACGTATCCAGCAAAAACTTTTGCTGGATGCGGCGTTTCGCAAAAACGACGCATTTGCGACGTATTGCAGTTAACGCTAGTGTGAAAGTAGCCTAAGGCTGCACATTTAAAAGAGATATTCAGAAATTAGAGTCAGTTCAAAAGTGGGAAATTAGATTATTACATGGGATGGAAGGCCTCATATAGGAGGTGGAAAAGTTGGGCTTCTTACATGTGATGTCATTAATATATATAAATATATGTGTGGTCAATACAAAGGTTTAGCACATGACTAATTCCTTGCAAGGACCATACTTAGGACTAGGGGGCACTCATTACCGATGGAATAAAGACCATAACTGCAGCTAATTAGGAAAGGGTTCTTTACAGTTAGAGCAGTCAGACTTTGGAATACCAAAAACTTTGGTTTTGAGCACTTTGAGGGGTGCAGTTTTTAGAATCATGTCACTTTTGGGTATTTTCTGTATTAAATGCTCCTCAAAGTAACTTCAAATGTGAAGTGGTCCCTAACAAAATTGTTTTTGCAAGGTTAATTGGAAAAATGAGAAATATGCTATTGCTGATCAACTTTTAACCCCTTTAACTTCCTAAAGAAAAAAATTATGTTTCAAAAATTGTGCTGATGATAGCTAGACATGTGGGAAATGTTATTTATTAACTATTTTGTGTGACAACACTCTGATTTAAGGACTTAAAATTTAAAAAATTAAAAATTGCTAAATTTTCCGATATTTTCAGACATAAACGCAATTTAAACTGAACAAATTTTACCACTGTAATGGAGTACAGTATGTATTGAAAAAACTGTCTCAGAATCGGTGGGATCCGTTGAAACTTTCAATAATTATTATCACATAAAGTGACACTGGTCAGAATGAAAAAAATTGGCCTGGTTATGAAGGCGAAAAAGGCTCTGGCACGAAAGGGTTAAGAGACCATTTCGAAAAAGATGTTCTTCTATTAAGTATCAAATGTCCCCAGAGTAAGTCATCGACGTCATAAAGCTGTTACCAAGTTATAAAAAAGCAAAACTAACTATTGGCATATAGATTTTATAGTCTTGTCCAGGGTTAGAAAAATGTAATTGGTTTGTTTGAAAAATAAGACCACCCCTGTGTACAGGTTGTGCCCGGTATTGTAGCTCCGCTCCAGTGACGGGAATGTACAGAGCTGCAATACCAGGAACAAGCTGAAGAGTTTGAAAGCATAGGGGGGTTTTTTTGTTCTTTTTATGGCAGCCCTGTTTTTCTTATCCTGGAGAACTGCTTTAGTGTCAGATTGGTTAGGCTGTACTTACCAGGAGGATTAGCAGTAGTCACTCTGTAGTAGTCTTCATCAGATCCATCATCTCTCCCGGATTCATCCTGTGTCAGATGTCTTTAAAACAGTAAAATATAAGGTATATTGTGAATTACAGAGTAACATATCTGTATTCTGCAGAATGAAATATAGACTCTTATGTTTCTTCATTCATTTGTCTCTTACATTCTGTAGAAACATTGGCAATAAGTAACATTTTGGTATTTATCAACCATTTTTCATGTACATGAAAGTTCAATATGTGTGGATCGTACTGGATTGTAAGGTAATATGAAGATTAGCCATGAGTGGATTTATTTGAGTGGAATTTAATTTTGCTCATATTTACAAAACTCAGAATTTTGGAGATTGTTTGTAGTTCACTCCATGCAAATAAGACAAAGTGGAAGCTAGCTGCAGCCTCCAGCTTGCGGAACAGTAGAGCGCTGGCAAAAAGTTTAGCTCTCCTCTCTGACCGACTTCTGCTGCTTTATTCTCGATGGCCAGTTTTCCACACTATCATTGTACCGCGCCTCTGGCCAAGTGTTCCCTTTGGATTGGAACTTTGGCTACAAGTGGGCCCTGGAAGGTCTTTGCTCATGTAAGCCCCAACTAAGAGCCCACACTGTGCGCGAGCTGCGGGCAGAGAGCAGTGGGGCTTCCGGAGAGGGGCTTGGTGATGCATGAACTTTATTTTCTTTTTTCCTCCATTTATTATGATCTGGGACTGGGGAGACCCCAGAGCATAATAAGGAACAATCAATTTGTGAAGAATAATTTTGCTGTGAATCGAATCTCTAAATAAAACCTGCATGATTTGGCAGAATGTTGTCAGAGCCTCTCATCGGTAATAAAGATGTCATTTTTTACAGACTCCCATGTACAATATAAATCATCCTTTACAATACTCACCTCCATATGATTTCACAGATGACACCAATGAATATTCCAAAGAGGTATATGGTGATGCAAAGTACCATTACATAAATTATGAATTCATTCCAAGAGATGTTTAGAGGAACAATACCATCCACTGAAAAAGAAGAAAGAATATGTATATTATATATATTCAATAACTTGTCTGTAATACACTATGCCATTATTATCAAAGGGAATCTGTCACCAGGCTTTTGCCATGTTATCTGAGACAGCCATAATGTAGAAGCGTAGACCTTTATTATACCAATGTGTCAATTACTGGACTGTTTCAATTGAATAACTGTTTTACCAGCAATTGATTATCACTACAGGACAACTGGTCTTGCGCCTCCTAGTCCAGCCAGACCTCCAGCACTGATTAGCCGCTTTCTGTCAATATACAATGTAAACACAAAGCTGTGGCGGGGTTATACACAGCTCAAAACCTGAGCTCTGCTCAATCTGCAGCAGAGAAATCTGTGACTCTATTCAATTTTCTATTGGACTGTAGGACCCGGCAAGACGATTAAAAAATGGGGCTTAAGGCTACTTTCACAATAGCGTTAACTGCAATCCGTCGCAATGCGTCGTTTTGCAGAAAAAACGCATCCTGCAAAAGTGCTTGCAGGATGCATTTTTTTTGCATTGACTAACATTACGCGACGCATTGCGACGGATTGCCACACGTCGCAACCGTCGCGCGATAGTTGCGCCGTGTTGTGGCGGACCGTCGGCCGCAAAAAACGTTGCATGTAACGTTTTTTGCAGACGACGGACCGCTTTTTCCGCCCCCACCTCTCCGCACATCCCCGCAGCTCACAATGGGGTAGCGGATGCGCTGGAAAAATGCATCCGCTGCCCCCGTTGTGCAGCGGAGACAACGCTAGCGTCGGGAACCTCGGCCCGACGTACTGCGACGGGCCGAGCCTGACGCTAGTGTGAAAGAAGCCTTAGTTTGCAAGATTGTCTCAGGGATGATGCCATATTAATATACAATAGATATAATGGACAATATAGAGATCTATCCAGTTGCTTAGGTAGAGGCCGATGAGTCACGGTGAAAAATTTTGACCTGGGTCCCCACCTGCATATTTGTCAGATGTATGGTCTCTTGTAGCAATCCAGATCCTGTGAAGACATACGTGTTTGCCCCCTCGTGTACAATGTCCCCATCCTGTAATAAAGTCCCCAATTCTGGCCCTTCATATAATAATATCACCCATCCTGGCCCCTTCCTGTAATAATGTTCCCCATCCTGGACCTCATTCAGTAATAATATCCACCATCTTGATATAAAGTCTTTATCCTTGGCCCCTTCTAGGTATAATGTCCTACATCCTGGTATAATGTCTCCCTTTCCCAGTATAATTTCCTCGGTATAATGTCTCCCTTTCCCAGTATAAAGTCCTCATTCCTTTGCCTCCTCCTGGTATAATGTCCTCCATCCTGGATCCTTTCCTGGTATAATGCCCCCCATTCTTGGCTCCTTCCAGTTATATATACCCCCCATCTCGGTATATTTTTACAGTAATAATGTCCCTGTTTTACAGCAAAAGTAAAAAAATTAAATGATTCTATTCAACTTCCCCCACTCCCACTACTTGTGACATCTTCTCCCATAGCCGGAGCAGAAGTCGGCAGCTGACTTTAGCGCGCCAGTGACGGGAAGCGCATGACATTGCTAGCATGCGCCACTCGGTGAATATTTGTGCCGCAGTGAATTTCAGCTCAATGTATGTCTGCAGGGCCCACCTACCCAGGCCTGGTCGCACTCACTGTGACCTCGATCGTTACGCCCCGGATCTATCTTTCTATATCCAGGCATGTAAACATATAAAAAAAAGGCCTGTGTGTCTAGAGGAAAAAAAGGTTAAAAGACATCTGGAGGCTTTTCCATAAATAGATAATATTACTAGATATCTGCTCTAGATTACTGGAGAAGAGGGATTGATGCAGGAGTGGAGTCTAATTGCAGCATTTATTAGGAAGGCACATTGGCTACAGAACATCGGGTTTACTTCAAATTAATGGTACCGCTCATTACAGTAATTAATATGGACCCGACTCCACTCCCATAGGGGTGGAGCCGCATATTCATTACTGTAATGAGCGGTACCATGTGACCGCTCACTACAGGAAGAAGCTGCCGACGCCGGGGAACCAGGGACCGCGCCAGGAGCAGGTGAGTATAACGCAGTGTGCGATATTCACCTGTCCCACGTTCCACCATCGGCGCCGCTCCGTCTTCTGCGTCCTCTGCAGTGACGCTCAGGTCAGAGGGCACGATGACGCGATTAGTGTGCGTGCCGCCCTCTGCCTGAACAGTCAGTGCTGAGGATGCGGAAGACACGGCGGCGTCGACGGTGGAACGCGGACAGGTGAATATAGCAAGTGCCAGGGGCCTGAGCGACGAGAGGTGAGTATGTGACTTTCTTTTTCTTCTTCTAATCCTCTTCCCCATTTTCTTTTCCGTTGGCTGCCTTTCTAAGGAAATTGTTATTTTCCTCTCCCATGTCTTACATTGCCATCTAGTGGCCAATTTTCCTCCCAGTTTATTGCTGCTGTGTTCTCATGCACAGCAGTAATTATTAGCTAGTAATACCTCACTTTTCACTTCTATATTATTTCCAAAAAAAATCATTAGCACCACAGCCAGAGCCATCTTTTAATTTTTTGTAATTAGGGTACCGTTTAATTTTCACATTTATTAATTATCATTATCAATTATCTATCTCTGTGCTATACCCTATAATTAGACATTAGTTTGGTATGCGGTATCTATAAGGAGACGTGTTCCACGTCCATCCACATAGACAACCTTCTCTGTTCTATGGGGGTATTAATTATTTATTTATAGCATAGTAATACGTATATGTACATTTAATATGTGAAATATATCACTACTGGGAAATCGCTGGTCACCACCTGTTTTTATCTTTTTGGAGGTTCAATTGTTTACATCACCCTGTCTTTTTAATATCGTTATTTTAAACTAATTGTTCAATAAAGATCCTTTTATCGTTACTTACTAATGTGTCACTTCATACCTCAATAGGTAAATTAAATTCAGCATCTATAACCGAAGTGTTTGTGTTCTGCCTACACTAAACCCCTTGTTTCGGATTATGGTATTAATTTCTTTTTTATCCCAGCACAGCATATGAGGCAAATATCTCTATGGAGCATCTTATGGGGCGATAATCAGCATTTGTGCAGCATTATATGGGGCAAATATCTCTATGGAGCATCTTATGGGGCGATAATCAGCATTTGTGCAGCATTATATGGGGCAAATGTCTGTGTGGAGCATCTTATGGGGCCATAATCAGCATTTGTGCAGCATTATATGGGGCAAATGTCTGTATGGAGCATCTTATGGGGCCATAATCAGCATTTGTGCAGCATTATATGGGGCAAATGTCTGTATGGAGCATCTTATGGGGCCATAATCAGCATTTGTGCAGCATTATATGGGGCAAATGTCTGTATGGAGCATCTTATGGGGCCATAATCAGCATTTGTGCAGCATTATATGGGGCAAATGTCTGTATGGAGCATCTTATGGGGCCATAATCAGCATTTGTGCAGCATTATATGGGGCAAATATCTCTATGGAACATCTTATGGGGCCATAATCAGCATTTGTGCAGCATTATATGGGGCAAATGTCTGTATGGAGCATCTTATGGGGCCATAATCAGCATTTGTGCAGCATTATATGGGGCAAATGTCTGTATGGAGCATCTTATGGGGCCATAATCAGCATTTGTGCAGCATTATATGGGGCAAATGTCTGTATGGAGCATCTTATGGGGGCCATAATCAGCATTTGTACAGCATTATATGGGGCAAATGTCTCTATGGAGCATCTTATGGGGCCATAATCAGCATTTGTGCAGCATTATATGGGGCAAATGTCTGTATGGAGCATCTTATGGGGCCATAATCAGCATTTGTGCAGCATTATATGGGGCAAATGTCTCTATGGAGCATCTTATGGGGCCATAATCAGCATTTGTGCAGCATTATATGGGGCAAATGTCTGTATGGAGCATCTTATGGGGCCATAATCAGCATTTGTGCAGCATTATATGGGGCAAATATCTCTATGGAACATCTTATGGGGCCATAATCAGCATTTGTGCAGCATTATATGGGGCAAATGTCTGTATGGAGCATCTTATGGGGCCATAATCAGCATTTGTGCAGCATTATATGGGGCAAATGTCTCTATGGAGCATCTTATGGGGCCATAATCAGCATTTGTGCAGCATTATATGGGGCAAATGTCTGTATGGAGCATCTTATGGGGCCATAATCAGCATTTGTGCAGCATTATATGGGGCAAATGTCTCTATGGAGCATCTTATGGGGCCATAATCAGCATTTGTGCAGCATTATATGGGGCAAATGTCTGTATGGAGCATCTTATGGGGCCATAATCAGCATTTGTGCAGCATTATATGGGGCAAATGTCTCTATGGAGCATCTTATGGGGCCATAATCAGCATTTGTGCAGCATTATATGGGGCAAATGTCTGTATGGAGCATCTTATGGGGCCATAATCAGCATTTGTGCAGCATTATATGGGGCAAATGTCTCTATGGAGCATCTTATGGGGCCATAATCAGCATTTGTGCAGCATTATATGGGGCAAATGTCTGTATGGAGCATCTTATGGGGCCATAATCAGCATTTGTGCAGCATTATATGGGGCAAATGTCTCTATGGAGCATCTTATGGGGCCATAATCAGCATTTGTGCAGCATTATATGGGGCAAATATCTCTATGGAGCATCTTATGGGGCGATAATCAGCATTTGTACAGCATTATATGGGGCAAATGTCTCTATGGAGCATCTTATGGGGCGATAATCAGCATTTGTACAGCATTATATGGGGCAAATGTCTCTATGGAGCATCTTATGGGGCGATAATCAGCATTTGTGCAGCATTATATGGGGCAAATGTCTGTATGGAGCATCTTATGGGGCCATAATCAGCATTTGTGCAGCATTATATGGGGCAAATGTCTGTATGGAGCATCTTATGGGGCCATAATCAGCATTTGTGCAGCATTATATGGGCAAATGTCTGTATGGAGCATCTTATGGGGCCATAATCAGCATTTGTGCAGCATTATATGGGGCAAATGTCTGTATGGAGCATCTTATGGGGCCATAATCAGCATTTGTGCATCATTATATGGGGCAAATGTCTGTATGGAGCATCTTATGGGGCCATAATCAGCATTTGTACAGCATTATATGGGGCAAATGTCTGTATGGAGCATCTTATGGGGCCATAATCAGCATTTGTACAGCATTATATGGGGCAAATGTCTCTATGGAGCATCTTATGGGGCCATAATCAGCATTTGTACAGCATTATATGGGGCAAATGTCTGTATGGAGCATCTTATGGGGCCATAATCAGCATTTGTGCAGCATTATATGGGGCAAATGTCTGTATGGAGCATCTTATGGGGCCATAATCAGCATTTGTGCAGCATTATATGGGGCAAATGTCTGTATGGAGCATCTTATGGGGCCATAATCAGCATTTGTGCAGCATTATATGGGGCAAATGTCTGTATGGAGCATCTTATGGGGCGATAATCAGCATTTGTGCATCATTATATGGGGCAAATGTCTCTATGGAGCATCTTATGGGGCCATAATCAGCATTTGTGCAGCATTATATGGGGCAAATGTCTGTATGGAGCATCTTATGGGGCCATAATCAGCATTTGTGCAGCATTATATGGGGCAAATGTCTGTATGGAGCATCTTATGGGGCCATAATCAGCATTTGTGCAGCATTATATGGGGCAAATGTCTGTATGGAGCATCTTATGGGGCCATAATCAGCATTTGTGCAGCATTATATGGGGCAAATATCTCTATGGAACATCTTATGGGGCCATAATCAGCATTTGTGCAGCATTATATGGGGCAAATGTCTGTATGGAGCATCTTATGGGGCCATAATCAGCATTTGTGCAGCATTATATGGGGCAAATGTCTGTATGGAGCATCTTATGGGGCCATAATCAGCATTTGTGCAGCATTATATGGGGCAAATGTCTCTATGGAGCATCTTATGGGGCCATAATCAGCATTTGTGCAGCATTATATGGGGCAAATGTCTGTATGGAGCATCTTATGGGGCCATAATCAGCATTTGTGCAGCATTATATGGGGCAAATGTCTCTATGGAGCATCTTATGGGGCCATAATCAGCATTTGTGCAGCATTATATGGGGCAAATGTCTCTATGGAGCATCTTATGGGGCCATAATCAGCATTTGTGCAGCATTATATGGGGCAAATATCTCTATGGAGCATCTTATGGGGCGATAATCAGCATTTGTACAGCATTATATGGGGCAAATGTCTCTATGGAGCATCTTATGGGGCGATAATCAGCATTTGTACAGCATTATATGGGGCAAATGTCTCTATGGAGCATCTTATGGGGCGATAATCAGCATTTGTGCAGCATTATATGGGGCAAATGTCTGTATGGAGCATCTTATGGGGCCATAATCAGCATTTGTGCATCATTATATGGGGCAAATGTCTGTATGGAGCATCTTATGGGGCCATAATCAGCATTTGTACAGCATTATATGGGGCAAATGTCTGTATGGAGCATCTTATGGGGCCATAATCAGCATTTGTACAGCATTATATGGGGCAAATGTCTCTATGGAGCATCTTATGGGGCCATAATCAGCATTTGTACAGCATTATATGGGGCAAATGTCTGTATGGAGCATCTTATGGGGCCATAATCAGCATTTGTGCAGCATTATATGGGGCAAATGTCTGTATGGAGCATCTTATGGGGCCATAATCAGCATTTGTGCAGCATTATATGGGGCAAATGTCTGTATGGAGCATCTTATGGGGCCATAATCAGCATTTGTGCAGCATTATATGGGGCAAATGTCTGTATGGAGCATCTTATGGGGCGATAATCAGCATTTGTGCATCATTATATGGGGCAAATGTCTCTATGGAGCATCTTATGGGGCCATAATCAGCATTTGTGCAGCATTATATGGGGCAAATATCTCTATGGAACATCTTATGGGGCCATAATCAGCATTTGTGCAGCATTATATGGGGCAAATGTCTGTATGGAGCATCTTATGGGGCCATAATCAGCATTTGTGCAGCATTATATGGGGCAAATGTCTGTATGGAGCATCTTATGGGGCCATAATCAGCATTTGTACAGCATTATATGGGGCAAATGTCTGTATGGAGCATCTTATGGGGCCATAATCAGCATTTGTGCAGCATTATATGGGGCAAATGTCTGTATGGAGCATCTTATGGGGCCATAATCAGCATTTGTGCAGCATTATATGGGGCAAATGTCTGTATGGAGCATCTTATGGGGGCCATAATCAGCATTTGTGCAGCATTATATGGGGCAAATGTCTGTATGGAGCATCTTATGGGGCCATAATCAGCATTTGTGCATCATTATATGGGGCAAATGTCTGTATGGAGCATCTTATGGGGCCATAATCAGCATTTGTGCAGCATTATATGGGGCAAATGTCTGTATGGAGCATCTTATGGGGCCATAATCAGCATTTGTGCAGCATTATATGGGGCAAATGTCTGTATGGAGCATCTTATGGGGCCATAATCAGCATTTGTGCAGCATTATATGGGGCATATTTTAATATGGAGCATCTTATGGGGCCATCATAAACTGTATGGAGCATTATATGGGGCTCCTGATCCAATATGGATATTCAAAAACACTTAACCTACTGATGTCTCAATTAATTTTACTTTTATTGGCACCTATTTTTATTTTTGACATTTACCGGTAGCTGCTGCATTTTCCACCCTAAGCTTATACTCAAGTTATTAAGTTTTCTCAGTTTTTTGTGGCAAAATTAGGGGTCTCGGCTTATACTCGGGTCGGCTTATACTTGAGTATATACGGTATTTCCTATACCTCCCTTCTGTTACATGTAGAAGTTATTGTATCCAGCCCGCAGTATTACACCTCTATGTCTTATCTATATATTATTTGACTAAACACTTGTATCAGTCCTGGTCATGTATTTAGCATTAGATCCTTCATGACCTTTGACGTACATGTATGTCAAAGGTCGTGTCCTTGTGTATAATGCCGTTCTCATGTCAAGCCTGCATGTCTCTTGGAAGTTAATGGCTGATTCATGTGATTTTAACAGTTGCGGGTGGAGTAGAGCTCCACCGATGGGTGTTAACCTGTTTAATGCCGCTATGAATCTCTGACATTTGCATTTAAAACGTGCCGTGGGGGGGTTATATCAGAAGCTGATCGGCGTACCCGTGACATGTTGGGGGGTGACGATGGGTTGCCATGACAGCCGAGGGTCTGCTGAAGATGCCATGCTTGTTGTGCGGATCCTCTTGTGAAAGTCAGCCTGTAGCTGGCGTTCATAAGAGAACGTGGCTTTAGCTATACATAGCAGTGTTTATCCACTGTTATGTATAGCACAATCAACCAATCACAGCTTCATGTCCCTAAAGAGGACTATTAAGTACAGTAAA
This sequence comes from Ranitomeya variabilis, assembly GCF_051348905.1. Classification (NCBI taxonomy): domain Eukaryota; kingdom Metazoa; phylum Chordata; class Amphibia; order Anura; family Dendrobatidae; genus Ranitomeya; species Ranitomeya variabilis. The sequence goes on along the minus strand of NC_135233.1, from coordinate 78,692,297 downwards.
AATACAGTAAAAAATGAAAAAGTTCATTAAAAATTAAACACTTTAAAAAATAATTCTAAATACACTTTTGTTATCGCTGCATTTGTCAATGGAGATCTCAATGTGACATTATGATGTGCGGAACACGAGGAGCGGAACACGAGTGATGTCACAATGGGTCAGATAACTGCAACCACTAAACATGGAGCAGCTCCATCAATCTATATATGATTAATATAATATTAATGTATAAGGACCAAGCCGCGTTACAGGGTATTATGAATGTATGGGGGCCGCATAGAGAGACATTATTCATGTGTTGGGGCACAGGGAGACATTACTATTACTGGGCCACATAGGGTGGCGATATTAACTCATGATGAACACATGGGGGACAGGTTTACCAGATGAGTGCCATATAGGGGCCAATATTAATGCATGGGGGCAGCATAGGGGACATTATTACTATATGGGGGCCAGATAAGGGGACAAAATTACTGTATATGGGTCACATAGGAGGAAATGATTAAAAATCGAAATCGCCAGAATAAAATGTTTTGGCAGCTGCAACATTGCAATAAAAGGCGATCAAAACATTGACTGGACCCCAAAATGGTATCAGTAAAAATGTGAACTCAGGGCACAAAAAATAAGCCTTCACCCAGCCTAATGGTGTTTACCCCATAATATGTGAATATTTGGAAAAGTACTTACAAATAAAGCCGGAATACGTTGGCCAGGAATCTTGGCGGTGGATGTTGTCAGGCGCCATATGCTTTGGCCAGGGATCACGGCGGCGGATGTTGGCAGACACGTCTTCCATACGTGCTAATAGCACACTCACGATTAAAAGAAATCGAAAGAGCATTTTAGCCTGAAGAAATATCGCTTAATGTGTAATACACAGTGAGCTTCTTCAGACAAAGCCTCTTCCTGCAGCGTCGCTGCCTTATAACCACAAATTCCGTGATGTCACAATGGAGATCTCAATGTGACATCACAAGGAGCGGAACACGAGTGATGTCACAATGGGTCAGACAACTGCAACCACTAAACATGGAGCAGCTCCATCAATCTATATATGATTCATATAATATTAGTGTATAAGGACCAAGCCGTGTTAGAGCATATTATGACTGTATGGGGGCCAATATTATTGTAAGGGGGCAGCAAAGGGGGACATTATTACTATATGGGGGCCAGAGAAGGGGACAATATTACTGTATATGGGTCACATAGGAGGAAATGATTAATATATTAGGGGCACATAAAGGGACATTAATATTTTTTTTATTTGTTTCTTGTATGTGGTAGTATTGGTACACTGTGTGCAAAACTATTAAAGGGGATTGTCTAGCCCTTATTTTGCCCCCTAGAAAGTAATAATGCCCTGTGCCCCTTTCATAGTCACAGTAACCCAAGTTCCCCTATAACCATAAGTGCCCACTTTACATTTAATAATGTCCCCAGTCTCCCCCCTGTACAGCTCTCTTATACACAGTATTATTTATTATTATTATTATTATTATTATTATTATTTATATAGCACCATTGATTCCATGGTGCTGTACATGAGAATAGGTTACATACAAATTACAGATATCATTTACAGTAAACAAACTAACAATGACAGACTGATACAGAAGGGTGAGGACCCTGCCCTTGTGGGCTTACATTCTACAGGATTATGGGGAAGGAGACAGTAATGTTGAGGGTTGCACGAGCTCCGGTGTTGGTGAGGCGGTAGCTTCGGTAGTGATGAGGAGGCAGCGGGGTCAGTGCAGGCTGTATGCTTTCCTGAAGAGGTGAGTTTTCAAGTTCCGTCTGAAGGATCCGAATGTGGTTGATAGTCGGACGTGTTGTTGCAGAGAATTCCAGAGGATGGGGGACATTCGGGAGAAGTCTTGGAGGCGACTGGATGAGGAGCGAATAAGTGTGGAGGAGAAAAGGAGGTCTTGGGAGGACCGAAGATTACGTGAGGGAAGATATTGGGAGATTAGTTCAGAGATTTATGGAGGAGACAGTACACAGTATAAGGCCCACTCACTGTATAGTACCACCCACATAGTATACTGATCCCTTAGTATCCCCCAAACTGTTTGATGGTTCCAACACTGTATGATGGCCTCCTCACTGTAATCTCCACACTGTGTTATGGCCCCTTCACTGTAATCCCCACACTGTATGATGGTCCCTCACTGTAATCTCCACACTGTATGATGGCCCCCTAGATCGCCTCCATTTAGTATAATGCACCAGATAGTCCTTAATATAGTATAATGCACTTCCCATAGGCCTACTCTATATTGTATAATGCACCCCCATAGACAGACTCTATAGCACAAGGCAGCACCCCCATAGGCAAACCTTGCACTATAAGACAGCACCCCATAGGCAGACCCTGTACTATAAGGCAGCACCCCCATAGGCAGACTCTGTAGTATAATTTGTGTTACAACATTATTGGAAACATATATGCACTGTGGGATAGTGTCAGACCAATAGCGATGGTTTTGTTTGTTAACTTCACCATTCACAAAAAAGATTGCCTCATCACTGAATATAATGTTCTGTGTAAACTGAGGGTCCTGTTCCAATTTTTGTTTTGCCCATTCTGCAAATTCAGCGTGCCGATCTGGGTCATCCTCGTTGAGATGTTGCAGCAGCTGGATTTTGTAAGGGTGACATTTGTGAGTAGCTAATATCCACAGAAGGGATGTTCGAATGATGCCACTCTCCAATGATATGCAGCGCGTGCTACCCTGTGGGCTCTTGCTGAATGATGCTAGGACAGACACTGATGATTAGTGACAGTTTTCTTGCGTCCACATTTTGTCAAATCCAACACTGAACCTGTTTCACAAAATTTGGCAAGCAGTTTGCTAACTGTAGCATGGGAGATGGGTGGTCTCGTAGGGTGTCTTGCATTGAAATCTGCTGAAGAAAGAATTCCAGCTCAACGAGACGGTGAAAAAGTAAAAACTGGGTACTTTATTCACTTCCTATCAGAAGCAGAGGATAAAACATAAGCACAATATAATAAAAACACTATCTACGCGTTTCAGGTGGCACAGCACCCTTAATCATGATATCTAGTGTGCAGCCTGTTCCATGCTTTTTATATAAAAAGCCACAAACAGGAAGTTGATATCACCAACCATTCCCATTTTATTTAGGTGTATTCATATAAATGGCCGACCCTGTACTATTTGGGTGCACAGCAGAGCTCGGAAGGGAAGGAGCACCGTATGATGTTTTGAATGCAAAATTGTCTGGAATCGATGGCGTGCACAGTGTTGCATTTTTGAGAGCCCCCGATGTGTCTAAATAGAGGAAACACCCCACAAGTGACCCCATTTTGGAAATCACACCCCTCAAGTATTTTATCCAGGGGTGTAGTGAGCATGTTGTACCCAGAGGTATGACACAGAATTTGATAACATTAGCCTGTAATATTGAATATGTCATTATTAGTGTTGAGCACAAATGCTCGCTACTCCAGTTTGTATCAGGTGCTTGGGTATTCACCAAATATCGTGGGTGCTCGAGTGACATGCTCGAATCTCTTCCTCGCCTGTTTCTTGGCTGTTAGACATCCCTAAAAAAACATGCGGGGTATCTGAGATACTCGGTGCATACCAGAGCACCTGATGCAAACTTGAGCAACGAGCACTTGCACTCAACACTAGCTGTCATATTGTCATCACATTTCTTTTCCATTTTGAAATAAAACCAATTCTCACTCTAACCCTAACCCCAACCCTAACACAACCCCAAAGCAACCCTAACACAACTCTAACCCCAACCCTAACCACAGCCCTAACCCCAACCCTAACTGCAAAGAATGGAAAAAAAATATATATATATATTTTATCATTTTGATGTAACTAATGGGTGACAAAGGGGGGTTTGATTTACTATGTGTTAGGAGTCGAGTTTCCTCTGCTGCACAGGGGGAATCTCGATCCGTGTCTGCTGCGGTCTCCCATTCTCCATCGGCCGCAGTGGAGCCTGCTCAGCGGAGATGTCGGTCCCAGCGTCTCACTGAGTCTGGTTCAGTGCAAAGGGTTTTTGCTGCCTCTCCAGGCTCTGCTATTGTACCCTGCACTGATCTACGGCGAACAGGCTTTTCTGGGACTAAGTCCTGCTTTGCACACACTGAGCATGCCCAGGGTAAGAGCTCTCAGTGGAGATCAAGGGTCACATGTTCAGGTACTGCAGCCAAATCTATTGGTCTTTCTAGGAAGGTCCTGTAGGTACGCAGGCTCTGTAGCAGTCTCCCATTGGTCCTCTTTTGGAAGGTCCTGTACGTGCTGCAGCTATTTAAAGGGACACTGTCACCTGAATTTGGAGGGAACAATCTTCAGCCATAAGGGCGGGGTTTTCGGGTGTTTGATTCTCCCTTTCCTTACCCGCTGGCTGCATGCTGGCTGCAATATTGAATTGAAGTTCATTCTCTGTCCTCCATAGTACACGCCTGCGCAAGGCAAGATTGCCTTGTGCAGGCATGTACTACAGACATGGCCATGCGCTAGTATCTTCTAAAGTTACATGCTTTGCGCCACTGTGGTCATATGCGTGAATGTGTTCAGGGACCCGGCTGAAATAAGCCCCTAGAATGCTGGCACCTTCGGTGAGGAGTGTTGTGTGCATGCATGACCACTGACTGCTCTCTTCTGGGTAGTTAGCCTTTTGTCTCTGTGACAGTTAACAGGGCACAGAGCTTTGCTTTCTCAGCCGCTCTGTGAAGCTAACAGAGCTGGTTAATACCGCCATATTGTGCCGCCATTCACTTAGCGGCAGGATATTTCCTTCACGGTGGATCCCGGGTTGCAAACGCACCAATCACATCAATAAATATATTCGGTGCGTTCCGCAAACCCTAACACTATATTTTTTTTATTTTTATTTTGATCACTGTGATAGGGTCTATCACAGTGATCAAAATGAACCAATATGAAAAATTTCCTACTGTTGCCGGGTACCGTCCAACAGATCTCGGTGGCCGCACTGCGCATGCGCCTGCCATTTTCTTCCAGGAAGATGACGCGGAGGGCCGGGGAACAGAGCAGGGAGACTCGGGGGGGGGGGGGGGGGATGAAGCCATTTCCTTTTCCTCTGGTATGCTAGCTCATATCAGAGGAAAGAGAAATAAATTGTAAGGCCGGCGTCACACTAGCGAGTTTTACGGACGTATGAGCGCAGAAAATACGTCCAGAAAATACGCATTGCACACGGCCCAATGATTCTCTATGGCCCAGCTCCTATCTGCTGTAGAATCACACTGACAGAATAGAATAGAATAGGTAGAATAAATGTGTACACTTAGAATAGGTATATATATATATATATATATATATGTCAGTGAGACACACACACATATATATATATATATATATATATATATATATATATATATATATATATATATATATATATTTATATTTAATTCAGCGCTAGATAGCAGAAAAGCCGGTAATTCAATTGCCGGCTTTTGCTATCTCCTTCACAAACCCGACAGGATATGAGACATGGTTTACATACAGTAAACTATCTCATATCCCTTCTTTTATTACATATTTTTCTTTACTAATGTAAGAAGTGTCTCTCTTTAAAATTTGGGGTCTCTAGCTATTAAATTAAAGGGTTAAATCCCGGAAAAAATTGGCATGGGCTCCCGCGCAATTTTCTCCGCCAGAGTGGGAAAGCCAGTGACTGAGGGCAGCTATTAATAGCCTAGAGAGGGACCATGGTTATTGGACCTCCCTGGCTAAAAACATATGCCCCCAGCCACCCCAGAAAAGGCACATCTGGAAGAAGAGCCTATTCTGGCACTTAGCCTCTCTCTTCCCACTCCCCTGTAGTGGTAGGATATGGGGTAATGAAGGGTTAATGTCACCTTGCTATTGTAAGGTGACATTAAGCCAGGTTCATAATGGAGAGGCGTCAATTATGACACCTATCCATTATTAATCTAATAGTACGAAATGGTTAATAAAACACACACATTATTAAAAAGTATTTTAATGAAATAAAGACACATGGTGTTCTAATATTTTATTATACTCTTAATCCACCTGAAGACCCTTGTCACCTGAAATAAAGTTAAAATAAACAAACAACAATATTCCATACCTTCCATTGTTCAGTCTTGTCCCACGCTGTAAATCCATGTGAAGGGGTTAAATAATTTTACACCCAGGAGCTCTGCTAATGCAGCTGTGCTCCTGACTGTAAAATTTGATGAATGAATGGAATGCAGGGGAATGTACTGTAGTTACCTCGAGTCGTGGTGCTGCGCCCTCTGCTGGATGAACTCTTATGAACTCGAGCTTGGGAGCATTTCAGAATATTTTCCCGCGCTCGAGTTCCCGGGGACTACCTCTTGAAGCTGAGCAAGAGAATGCCAAGATTGTGCAAAGCAGTCATTAACCCCTTAACGACCGCCGATACGCCTTTTAACGGCGGCCGCTAAGGGTACTTAAACCACAGCGCCGTTAATTAACGGCGCTGTGGAAAAAGTGAATAGCGCCCCCCAGAGTCGGATTTTCTCTGGGGTCTCGGTTGCCGAGGGTAGCCGAGACCCCAGAGAACATGATTCGGGGGTTTTTTACCGACCCCCGAGTTGCGATCGCCGGTAATTAACCGTTTACCGGCGGTCGCAACAACAAAAAAAAAACGCGATGTGCCGTTTAATTTCTCTGTCCTCCGATGTGATCGCACATCGGAGGACAGAGAAATAGGGTCCCCGATGGCCTCCGGTAGCCCCCCAATACTCACCTATCTCCCTCGGTGCTCCTCGTGGCTCCCCATGGGCGCCGCCATCTTTTTTCCGGGAAAAAATGGCGGGCGCACGCGCAGTACGCCCGCCGCCCGGCACCCGGAAGATCTTTGGGGTCTCGGCTGCCGGGGGTAGCCGAGACCCCAAAGAACATGATCGGGGTCGGTTTGCACCGACCCCTGTTTTGCGATCGCCGGTAATTAACAGTTTACCGGCGACCGCAAAAAAAAAAAAAAGCGATCTGTAATTCTCTGTCCTCTGATGTGATCACACATCAGAGGACAGAGAAATAGGGGGATTCGGGGACCCTAACATACTCACCCGGTGTCCCTGGATCCTCTTCTGTCTTCTCCTGCCGGCCGGCTTTTTCCTAATGGCGGGCGCATGCGCAGTGCGCCCGCCATCTGCTGCCATCTGCCGGCCGGCAGGAGAGACGAGTTGGGGCTAAAATTAGGGTTAGGGTTAGGGTTAGAGTTAGGGTTAGAGTTAGGGTTAGGGTTAGAGTTAGGGTTAGGGTTAGAGTTAGGGTTAGGGTTAGAGTTAGAGTTAGGGTTAGAGTTAGGGTTAGGGCTAGGGTTAGGGTTAGAGTTAGGGTTAGGGTTAGGGTTAGAGTTAGGGTTAGGGTTAGGGCTAGGGTTAGGGCTAGGGTTAGGGTTAGAGTTAGGGTTAGGGTTAGAGTTAGGGCTAGGGTTAGAGTTAGGGTTAGGGTTAGGGCTAGAGTTAGGGTTAGGGCTAGGGTTACGGTTGGGGCTAAATTTAGGGTTAGGGCTAGGGTTAGGGTTAGGCTACTTTCACACTAGCGTTTTTTGGCTTCCGTCGCAATGCGTCGGAGAAAAAACGCATCCTGCAAAAGTGCTTGCGGGATGCATTTTTTCTCCATTGACTTGCATTAGCGACGCATTGCGACGGATTGCCACATGTCGCATCCGTCGTGCGACGGATGCGTCGTGCTTTGGCTGACCGTCGGCACAAAAAAAGCTACATGTAACTTTTTTGTGCGACGTGTCCGCCATTTCCGACCGCGCATGCGCGGCCGGAACTCCGCCCCCGCCTCCCCGCACCTCACAATGGGGCAGCAGATGCGTTGAAAAAACAGCATCCGCTGTACCCGTTGTGCGGCGCTTACAACGTTGTGATTATCGTTAGGGTTGTGATTAGGATTATGGATCGGGTTAAGATTAGGGTTAGGGGTGTGTTGGAGTTAGGGTTGGAGTTATAATTTGGGGGTTTCCACTGTTTAGGTACATCAGGGGGGTCTCCAAACACGACAGCCAATTTTGCGCTAAAAAAGTCAAATGGTGCTCCCTCCCTTCTGAGCTCTGCCGTGCGCCCAAACAGTGGTTTACCCCCACATATTGTGTACCAGCATACTCAGGACAAATTGGACAACAACTTTTGGGGTCCAATTTCTCCTGTTACCCTTGTGAAAATAAAACTTTGGGGGCTAAAAAAATATTTTTTGTGGGAAAAAAAAATATTTTTTATTTTCACTACTATGCATTATAAACTTCTGTGAAGCACTTGGGCATTCAAAGTTCTCACCACATATCTAGATAAGTTCCTTGGGGGGTCTATTTTCCAAAATGGGGTCACTTGTTGGGAGTTTCTACTGTTTAGGTACATTAGGGGTCTGCAAACGCAACATAACGCCCGCAGACAATTCTATCAAAGTCTGCATTCCAAAATGGCGCTCCTTCCCTTCCAAGCTCTGCCGTGCGCCCAAGCAGTGGTTTACCCCCACATATGAGGTACCAGCATACTCAGGACAAATTGGACAAAAACGTTTGGGGTCCAATTTCTCTTGTTATCCTTGAGAAAATAAAAACTTGGGGGCTAAAAAATCTTTATTGTTAAAAAAAATATATTTTTTATTTTCACGACTCTGCATTATAAACTTCTGTGATGCACTTGGGCATTCAAAGTTCTCACTACACATCTAGATAAGTTCCATGGGGGGTCTAGTTTCCAAAATGGGGTCACTTTTGGGGGGTTTCTACTGTTTAGGCACATCAGGGGCTCTCCAAACGCGACATGGCGTCCGATCTCAATTCCAGTCAATTTTGCATTGAAAAGTCAAATGGCGCTCCTTTGCTTCCGAGCTCAGCCATGCACCCAAACAGTGGTTTACCCCCACATATGGGGTGTCGGCGTACTCAAGACAAATTGTACAACAACTTCTGGGGTCCATTTTCTCCTGTTACCCTTGGTAAAATAAAAATTTGGAGGCAAAAAATCATTTTTGTAGAAAAAATGCGATTTTTTTATTTTCACGGCTCTACGTTATAAACTTCTGTGAAGCACCTGGGGGTTTAAAGTGCTCACCACACCTCTAAATAAGTTCCGTAAGGGGTCTAGTTTCCAAAATGGTGTAATTTGTGGGGGGTCTCCACTGTTTAGGCACATCAGCGGCTCTCCAAACGTGACATAGTGTCCGATCTCAATTCCAGCCAATTCTACATTGAAAAAGTAAAACGACACTCCTTCTCTTCCAAGCTCTGCAGTGCGCCCAAACAGTGGTTTACCCCCACATATGGGGTATTGACGTACTCAGGAGAAATTGCACAACAACTTTTGTGGTCTAATTTCTCCTGTTACCCTTGTGAAAATAAAAATTTGGGGGCAAAAAGATCATTTTTGTAGAAAAAATGCGATTTTTTATTTTCACGGCTTTACGTTATAAACTTCTGTGAAGCACTTGGGGGTTCAAAGTGCTCACCGCATATCTAGATAAGTTCCTTAAGGGGTCTAGTTTCCAAAATGGTATCACTTGTGGGGGGTTTCCACTGTTTAGGCACATCAGGGACTCTCCAAACGCGACATGGCATCCGATCACAATTCCAGCCAATTCTGCATTGAAAAAGTCAAACGGTGCTCCTTCACTTCCAAGCTCTGCGGTGCGCCCAAACAGTGGTTTACCCCCACATATGGGGTATTGACGTACTCAGGAGAAATTGCACAACAACTTTTGTGATCTAATTTCTCCTGTTACCTTTGTGAAAATAAGAATTTGTGGGCGAAAAAATCATTTTTGTGAAAACAAATGCGATTTTTTATTTTCACGGCTCTACGTTATAAACTTCTGTGAAGCACTTGGGGGTTCAAAGTGCTCACCACACATCTAGATAAGTTCCTTGGGGGGTCTAGTTTCCAAAATGGTGTCACTTGTGGGGGGTTTCCACTGTTTAGGCACATTAGGGGCTCTCCAAACGCGACATGGCGTCCGATCTCAATTCCAGCCAATTCTGCATTGAAACAGTCAAACGGTGCTCCTTCACTTCCAAGCTCTGCGGTGCGCCCAAACAGTGGTTTACCTCCACATATGGGGTATCGTCGTACTCAGGAAAAATTGCACAACAAAATTTGTGGTTAAATTTCTGTTTTTACACTTGTGAAAATTAAAAAAAATGGTTCTGAAGTAAAATGTTTGCAAAACAAAGTTAAATGTTCATTTTTTTCTTCCATATTGTTTCAGTTCCTGTGAAGTACGTAAAGGGTTAATAAACTTCTTGAATGTGGTTTTGAGCACCTTGAGGGGTGCAGTTTTTAGAATGGTGTCACACTTGGTTATTTTCTATCATATAGACCCCTCAAAATGACTTCAAAGGTGATGTGGTCCCTAAAAAAAACATGGTGCTGTACAAATGAGAAATTGCTGGTCAACTTTTAACCCTTATAACTCCCTAACAAAAAAAAAAATTGTTTCCAAAATTGTGCTAATGTAAAGTAGACATGTGGGAAATGTTATTTATTAACTATTTTTTGTGCCATCTCTCTCTGATTTAAGGGCATAAAAATACAAAGTTTGAAAATTTCAAAATTTTAAAAATTTTCGCCATATTTCCATTTTTTTCATAAATAATCGCAAGTAATATCGAAGAAATGTTACCACTAACTTGAAGTACATTATGTCATGAAAAAACAATCTCAGAATCAGCAGGATCTGATAAAGCGTTCCAGAGTTATAACCTCTTAAATTGACACTGGTCAGAATTGTAAAAATTGGATCGGTCATTAAGTACCAAATTGGCTCTGTCACTAAGGGGTTAAAGCAAAAGATGGCTACTTTGAAGAACCTAGAATATAAGACATAATTTCAGTTGTTTCACACTTTTTTGTTAAGTATATAATTCCACATGTGTTATTTCATAGTTTTGATGCCTTCAGTGTGAATGTACAGTTTTCATAGTCATGAAAATACAGAAAACTCTTTAAATGAGATGTGTCCAAACTTTTGGTCTGTACTGTATATTGTATATATAAAACGTTCATCCTTCACACGGTTTAATAGTAGATCTATCCAGCAGCCACATAGATTTAAGTCACAATGATCAGATTACAGAAACATCCAAAGCATGATCTGCTCCGATATGGACACAGGACATCATGAAGGCAGCGAGAGAAGGGCAGTGATGTCATCTATTGAGAATAATAGATCCTGTGTTATCTAATGTACATAGAGCTTTATCTATAATTTATAATCCTGTCTGTGATCATAATGAACCTGTTGAAAAGTCATCTGCACAGGAAAGAAAACATGAATCTAGTATACAATTTAGTGACCAGTGTAAACATTTTATTTCTGATTATTGTATGACATTTAAAGCCATGAACAATTTAGAACCCGGCTATTTAAAGAATCTACTGAAGTCCCCTACTCCTTGCCAACCGCTCAGAACAACAGGCATGAATAAACTGTTCATACCCATACACGGGACGTCATCATTACCTGGATCATTTGGACACACTTGAATCATGACTGATGATGCACCTGTTCAGTTCAGCATTTGCAGACAAATAACCCACCCATCCTCTACATCGGGCATAATACCAAATAAATTAATTTATTTTACAAATTCACTTTGACTCCATTGTGAGAAAATAAAAATAAAGGGAACACTAAAATACCACATCCTAGATATCACTGCATGAAATATTTCAGTCGCAAATCGTTATTCATTACATAGTAGAATGTGTTGAGAACGATAAAACATAAAAAATTATCAATGTAAATCAAAATGAATATCCAATGGAGGTCTGGAGTTGGAATGATACTCAAAATCAAAGTGGAAAATCAAATTACAGGCTGATCCAACTTCAGTGGAAATGCCTCAAGACAAGGAAATTATGTTCAGTTGTGTGTGTGTTGCCTCCATGTGCCTGTATGACCTCCCTACAATGCCTTGGCATGCTCCTGAGGTGGCGGTGGATGGTCACCTGAGGGATCTCCTCCCAGACCTGGATTAAAGCATCCGCCAACTCCTGGATAGTCTGTGGTGCAACGTTATGTTGGTGGATGGTGCGAGACATGATGTCCCAGATGTGTTCAATCGGATTCAGGTCTGGGGAACGGGCACATCAGTCCATAGCTTCAATGCCTTCATCTTGCAGGAATTGCTGACACACTCCAGCCACTTGAGGTCTGGCATTGTCCTGCATTAGGAGCAACCCAGGGCCAACCGCAACAGCATATGGTCTCACAAGGGGTCTGAGGATCTCATCTCAGTACCGAATGGCAGTCAGGCTACCTCTGGTGAGCACATGGAGGGCTGTGCGGCCGTCCAAATAAATGCACCTACACACCATTACTGACCCACTGCCAACCTGGTCATGCTGAAGGATGTTGCAGGCAGCAGATCGCTCTCCATGGCATCTCCAGATTCTGTCACATCTGTCACATGTGCTTAGTGTGAACCTGCTTTCATCTGTGAAGAGTACAGGGCACTAGTGGCGAATTTGCCAATCATGGTGTTCTGTGGCAAATGACAAGCATCCTGCATGGTGTTGGGCTGTGAGCACATCCCCTATCTGTGGACGTCAGGCACTCAGACCATCCTCATGGAGTCGGCTCTAATCGTTTGTGCAGACACTTGCACATTTGTGGCCTGTTGGAGGTCATTTTACACGGTTCTGGCAATGCTCCTCCTGTTCCTCCTTGCACAAAGGCTGAGGTAATGGTCCTGCTCCGGCAAGTTGTTGCCCTCCTTTGGCCCCCACCACATCTCTTGGTGTACTGGCCTGTCTCCTGGTAGCGCCTCCAGCCTCTGGACACTACACTGACAGACACAGCAAACCTTCTTGCCACAGCTCGCACTCATGTGCCATCCTGGATGAGCTGCACTACCTGAACTACTTGTGTCGGTTGTAGAGTATGTCTCATGCTATCACGAGTGTGAAAGCATAATCAATATTCAAAAGTGATCAAAACATCAGCCAGAAAGCATTGGTACTGAGATGTGGTCTGTGGTCCCCACCTGCAGAACCACTCCTTTATTGAGGGTGTCTTGATAATTGCCAACAAATTCCATCTGTTGTCTATTCCAGTTGCACAACGGAATGTGAAATTGATTGTCAAACAGTATTGTTTCCTAAGTGGACAGTTTGATTTCCCAGAAGTTTGGTTTACATGGAGTTATATTCTGTTTAAGTATTCCCTTTATTTTTTTGAGCAGTGTATATACTGTATGTTTATCAGAATGGGGCCCAGGATAAGCAACATATACCGGAATGGGGAACATGCATACCGGGATGGGGAACACAGTCGGGAAAATACCATAAGGATTTGATATACTGCAGATTTTGCTAATTTTCCCAAGTACAAAGAACGGAGAGATCTGTAATTTTTATTGTAGGCTCACTTCAACCTTGAGAAACAGAATCTAACAAAAACCAGGAAATCACATTGTATGGTTTTTAAATAATTAATTAGCATTTTATTGCATGAAATAAGTGTTTGGTCACCTACCAATTAGCATTCCAACCTTGCCACCATGGCCAAAACCAAAGAGCAGTCTAATGACACCAGGGAAAAATGTGTAGACGTAGGCTACTTTCACACTTCCGCCGGTACGGGGCCGTCGCAAACCGTCGGCCTGACGTACCGACGGATATTGTGCTAAATTTAGCACAACGTGGGCAGCGGATGCAGTTTTACAATGCATCCGCTGCCCATTGTGATGAGCGGGGAGGAGGGGGCGGAGTTCCGGCCGCGCATGTGCGGTCGGAAATGGCGGACACGTCGCACAAAAAAAGTTACTTTGAACTTTTTTCGTGCATCGTGTCCGCCAAAACACGATGGATCCATTGCTAATACAAGTCTATGGGAAGAAAATGCATCCTGCAAGCACATTTGCAGGATCCGTTTTTTTGCTCATAAAGACGGATTGCGACAGAGAAAAAAAGACGGAAGTGTGAAAGTAGCCTCAGAACATGGGAAGGGCTACATGACAATAAGCAAGCAGCTTGGTGAGAAGGCAACTGTTGGCACAATTATTAGAAAATGGAAGAAACACAAGATGATTATCAATCTTCCTTGGCCTAGGGCTCCATGCAAGATCTTGTCTCGGAGGGTAAGGATGATTCTGAGAAAGGTCAGGAATCAGCCCAGAACTACAAGGAAGGACCTGATCAATGACCTAAAGAGAGCTGGGACCACAGTCTCAAACATTACCATTAGTAACACACTACACCATCATGGATTCAAATTCTGCAGGGCACGCAAGGTCCCCTTGCTCACGCTAGCACATGTCCAGACCCATTTGAAGGTCGCCAGTAACCATCTGATGATCCAGAGGAGGAATGAGAGAAGGTCATGTGGTCAGATGAGACCAAAATAGAACTGTTTGGTATCAAGTCCACTTGCCATATTTGGAGGAAGAAGGATTACAACCCTAAGAACCCCGTCCCAACCGTGAAGCATGGTGAGTAAAGATCATACTTTGGGGGTGCTTTTCTGCAAAGGGGACAGGATGACTGCACCTTATAGAAAGGAGGATGAAGTCATGTATCACGAGATTTTGGAAATCTTTATGGAGGAGAGGGCCAAAATCCCTGCTGCAGTGTGTGCAAACTTGGTCAAGAACTACAGGAAACATCTGACCTCTGTAATTGCAAACAAGAGTTTCTGTACCAAATATTAAGTTCTGTTTTTCTATTGTATCAAATACCTAATTCATGAAATTAAATGCAAATTAACTCCTTTCTGCCAGCCGAAGGAATAGTACGTCAGCTGGCAGCATCCCCAGCTTTGAGGTGGGCTCTGGCGGTGAGCCCACCTCAAAGCCGCGACATGTCAGCTGTTTTCAACAGCTGATATATGCACGCAATAGGCGCGAACGGAATCGCTGTCCACCCGCGCCCACTAACTAGTTAAATGCCGCTGTCAAACTCTGACAGCGGCATTTAACAAGCACTGCCGGCCGCGCGGTCAGAAGTACGCACACCGCTGACCACGTCGTTGTGAAATTGGATTCTGGGCTCCCCCGGTGGCCACTTGTGGAATTGAACTTGTGTGCATCATCCTCTCTGTTCACCTGCTCCTATCAGGATGTGGGAGTCGCTATATAACCTTGCTCCTCTGTCAGTTTCATGCCGGTCAACAATGTAATCAGAAGCCTTTCTGTGCATGTTCCTGCTACTAGACAACTCCCAGCTAAGTTGGACTTTTGTCCTTGTGTGTTTTTGCATTTTGTTCCTGTTCACAGCTGCTGTTTCGTTACTGTGTCTGGAAAGCTCTTGGGAGCAGAAATTGCCACTCTGGTGTTATGAGTTAATGCTAGAGTCTTAAAGTAATTTCTGGATGGTGTTTTGATAGGGTTTTCTGCTGACCATGAAAGTGCCCTTTCTGTCTTCCTACTATCTAGTAAGCGGACCTCGATTTTGCTAAACCTATTTTCATACTACGTTTGTCATTTCATCTAAAATCACCGCCAATATATGTGGGGGCCTCTGTCTGCCTTTTGGGAAAATCTCTCTAGAGGTGAGCCAGGACTGTCTTTTCCTCTGCTAGGATTAGGTAGTTCTCCGGCTGGCGCTGGGCATCTAGGGATAAAAAAACGTAGGCATGCTACCCGGCCACTTCTAGTTGTGCGGCAGGTTTAGTTCATGGTCAGTATAGTTTCCATCTTCCAAGAGCTAGTTCTCATATATGCTGGGCTATGTTCTCTCGCCATTGAGAATCATGACAGTGGGCTATGTTCTCTCGCCATTGAGAATCATGACAGTTTGACCGGACCAAAAAAGGGTTAAATTACTGGCTGAGAAAGGAGAGAAAAAAGAAGTCTGCTACAATTTTTTTTTTTTTTTTTTCCTCTAGTTCTGAGTGTGCTCTTAATTGAATCACTTGCTAGTCTGCCTATACTGCAGCCTTCCTCTCTTTCTCTCCTTCTAATCCTTGAATGGCTCTGTGTTCACCTGTTTCAAATGGATCTTCAGAGTGTAGCTACAGGTTTGAATAATCTCGCCACAAAGGTACAAAATTTGCAAGATTTTGTTGTTCATGCACCTATGTCTGAGCCTAGAATTCCTTTGCCTGAATTCTTCTCGGGGAATAGATCTCAATTTCAAAATTTTAAAAATAATTGCAAATTGTTTTTGTCCCTGAAGTCTCGCTCTGCCGGAGACCCTGCACAGCAGGTCAGGATTGTAATTTCCTTGCTCCGGGGCGACCCTCAAGACTGGGCTTTTGCATTGGCACCAGGGGATCCTGCGTTGCTCAATGTGGATGCGTTTTTTCTGGCCTTGGGGTTGCTTTATGAGGAACCTCATTTAGAGCTTCAGGCGGAAAAGGCCTTGATGTCCTTGTCTCAGGGGCAAGATGAAGCTGAAATATACTGCCAAAAATTCCGCAAATGGTCTGTGCTTACTCAGTGGAATGAGTGCGCCCTGGCGGCGATTTTCAGAGAAGGTCTCTCTGATGCCATTAAGGATGTTATGGTGGGGTTCCCTGTGCCTGCGAGTCTGAATGAGTCTATGACGATGGCTATTCAGATCGATAGGCGTCTGCGGGAGCACAAACCTGTGCACCATTTGGCGGTGTCTACTGAGAAAACGCCAGAAAATATGCAATGTGATAGAATTCTGTCCAGAAGCGAGCGGCAGAATTTTAGACGAAAAAATGGGTTGTGCTTCTATTGTGGTGATTCAACTCATGTTATATCAGCATGCTTTAAGCGTACTAAGAAGCCTGACAAGTCTGTTTCAATTAGCACTTTACAGTCTAAGTTTATTCTATCTGTGACCCTGATTTGTTCTTTGTCATCTATTACCGCGGACGCCTATGTCGACTCTGGCGCTGCTTTGAGTCTTATGGATTGGTCCTTTGCCAAACGCTGTGGGTATGATTTGGAGCCATTGGAGGCTCCGATACCTCTGAAAGGGATTGACTCCACCCCATTGGCTAGTAATAAACCACAATACTGGACACAAGTGACTATGCGTGTTAATCCGGATCACCAGGAGGTTATTCGCTTTCTGGTGCTGTATAATCTACATGATGTTTTGGTGCTGGGATTGCCATGGCTGCAATCTCATAACCCAGTCCTCGACTGGAGAGCTATGTCTGTGTTAAGCTGGGGATGTAAAGGAACTCATGGGGACGTACCTTTGGTTTCCATTTCATCATCTATTCCCTCTGAGATTCCTGAATTCTTGTCTGACTTTCGTGACGTTTTTGAAGAACCCAAGGTTGGTTCACTACCTCCGCACCGGGAGTGCGATTGTGCCTTAGACTTGATCCCGGGTAGTAAATACCCTAAGGGTCGTTTATTTAATCTGTCTGTGCCTGAACACGCTGCTATGCGAGAATATATAAAGGAGTCCTTGGAAAAGGGACATATTCGTCCTTCGTCATCTCCCTTAGGAGCCGGTTTTTTCTTTGTGTCTAAGAAGGACGGCTCTTTGAGGCCGTGTATTGATTATCGACTTTTGAATAAAATCACGGTTAAATATCAATATCCGTTACCACTGCTTACTGATTTGTTTGCTCGTATAAAGGGGGCCAAGTGGTTCTCTAAGATTGATCTCCGTGGGGCGTATAATTTGGTGCGAATCAAGCAGGGGGATGAGTGGAAAACCGCATTTAATACGCCCGAGGGCCATTTTGAGTATTTGGTGATGCCTTTTGGTCTTTCAAATGCCCCTTCAGTCTTCCAGTCCTTTATGCATGACATTTTCCGCGATTATTTGGATAAATTTATGATTGTGTATCTGGATGATATTCTGATTTTTTCGGATGACTGGGACTCTCATGTCCAGCAGGTCAGGAGGGTTTTTCAGGTTTTGCGGTCTAATTCCTTGTGTGTGAAGGGTTCTAAGTGTGTTTTTGGGGTTCAAAAGATTTCCTTCTTGGGATACATTTTTTCCCCCTCTTCCATCGAGATGGATCCTGTCAAGGTTCAGGCTATTGGTGATTGGACGCAACCCTCTTCTCTTAAGAGTCTTCAGAAATTTTTGGGCTTTGCTAACTTTTATCGTCGATTTATTGCTGGTTTTTCTGATGTTGTAAAACCATTGACTGATTTGACTAAGAAGGGTGCTGATGTTGCTGATTGGTCCCCTGATGCTGTGGAGGCCTTTCGGGAGCTCAAGCGCCGCTTTTCTTCCGCCCCAGTGTTGCGTCAGCCTGATGTTGCTCTTCCTTTTCAGGTTGAGGTCGACGCTTCTGAAATCGGAGCTGGGGCGGTGTTGTCGCAGAGAAGTTCCGACTGCTCCGTGATGAGACCTTGTGCTTTTTTTTCCCGTAAATTTTCGCCCGCCGAGCGGAATTATGATATTGGCAATCGGGAGCTTTTGGCCATGAAGTGGGCTTTTGAGGAGTGGCGTCACTGGCTTGAGGGGGCCAGACATCAGGTGGTGGTATTGACTGACCACAAAAATTTAATTTACCTTGAGTCTGCCAGGCGCCTGAATCCTAGACAGGCGCGCTGGTCGTTGTTTTTCTCTCGGTTTAATTTTGTGGTGTCTTACCTACCGGGTTCTAAGAATGTTAAGGCGGATGCCCTTTCTAGGAGTTTTGAGCCTGACTCCCCTGGTAATTCTGAGCCCACAGGTATCCTTAAAGATGGAGTGATATTGTCTGCCGTTTCTCCAGACCTGCGGCGGGCCTTGCAGGAGTTTCAGGCGGATAGACCTGATCGTTGCCCACCTGGTAGACTGTTTGTTCCTGATGATTGGACCAGTAGAGTCATCTCTGAGGTTCATTCTTCTGCGTTGGCAGGTCATCCTGGAATCTTTGGTACCAGGGATTTGGTGGCAAGGTCCTTCTGGTGGCCTTCCCTGTCACGAGATGTGCGAGGCTTTGTGCAGTCTTGTGACGTTTGTGCTCGGGCCAAGCCTTGTTGTTCTCGGGCTAGTGGATTGTTGTTACCCTTGCCTATCCCGAAGAGGCCTTGGACGCACATCTCGATGGATTTTATTTCGGATCTGCCTGTTTCTCAGAAGATGTCTGTCATCTGGGTGGTGTGTGACCGTTTCTCTAAGATGGTCCATCTGGTTCCCTTGCCTAAGTTGCCTTCTTCTTCCGAGTTGGTTCCTCTGTTTTTTCAAAATGTTGTTCGTTTGCATGGTATTCCGGAGAATATCGTTTCTGACAGAGGGACCCAATTCGTGTCTAGATTTTGGCGGGCATTCTGTGCTAGGATGGGCATAGATTTGTCTTTTTCGTCTGCTTTCCATCCTCAGACTAATGGCCAGACCGAGCGGACTAATCAGACCTTGGAGACATATTTGAGGTGTTTTGTGTCTGCGGATCAGGATGATTGGGTTGCTTTTTTTCCTTTGGCGGAGTTCGCCCTCAATAATCGGGCCAGCTCTGCCACCTTGGTGTCCCCGTTTTTCTGTAATTCGGGGTTTCATCCTCGATTTTCCTCCGGTCAAGTGGAATCTTCGGATTGTCCTGGAGTGGATGCTGTGGTGGAGAGGTTGCATCGGATTTGGGGGCAGGTGGTGGACAATTTGAAGTTGTCCCAGGAGAAGACTCAGCTTTTTGCCAACCGCCGTCGTCGTGTTGGTCCTCGGCTTTGTGTTGGGGACTTGGTGTGGTTGTCTTCTCGTTTTGTCCCTATGAGGGTTTCTTCTCCTAAGTTTAAGCCTCGGTTCATCGGCCCGTACAAGATATTGGAGATTCTTAACCCTGTGTCCTTCCGTTTGGACCTCCCTGCATCCTTTTCGATTCATAATGTTTTTCATCGGTCATTGTTGCGCAGGTATGAGGTACCGGCTGTGCCTTCCGTTGAGCCTCCTGCTCCGGTGTTGGTTGAGGGTGAGTTGGAGTACGTTGTGGAAAAGATCTTAGACTCTCGTGTTTCCAGACGGAAACTCCAGTATCTGGTCAAATGGAAGGGATACGGTCAGGAGGATAATTCTTGGGTCACTGCCTCTGATGTTCATGCCTCCGATCTTGTCCGTGCCTTTCATAGGGCTCATCCTGATCGCCCTGGTGGTTCTGGTGAGGGTTCGGTGCCCCCTCCTTGAGGGGGGGGTACTGTTGTGAAATTGGATTCTGGGCTCCCCCGGTGGCCACTTGTGGAATTGAACTTGTGTGCATCATCCTCTCTGTTCACCTGCTCCTATCAGGATGTGGGAGTCGCTATATAACCTTGCTCCTCTGTCAGTTTCATGCCGGTCAACAATGTAATCAGAAGCCTTTCTGTGCATGTTCCTGCTACTAGACAACTCCCAGCTAAGTTGGACTTTTGTCCTTGTGTGTTTTTGCATTTTGTTCCTGTTCACAGCTGCTGTTTCGTTACTGTGTCTGGAAAGCTCTTGGGAGCAGAAATTGCCACTCTGGTGTTATGAGTTAATGCTAGAGTCTTAAAGTAATTTCTGGATGGTGTTTTGATAGGGTTTTCTGCTGACCATGAAAGTGCCCTTTCTGTCTTCCTACTATCTAGTAAGCGGACCTCGATTTTGCTAAACCTATTTTCATACTACGTTTGTCATTTCATCTAAAATCACCGCCAATATATGTGGGGGCCTCTGTCTGCCTTTTGGGAAAATCTCTCTAGAGGTGAGCCAGGACTGTCTTTTCCTCTGCTAGGATTAGGTAGTTCTCCGGTTGGCGCTGGGCATCTAGGGATAAAAAAACGTAGGCATGCTACCCGGCCACTTCTAGTTGTGCGGCAGGTTTAGTTCATGGTCAGTATAGTTTCCATCTTCCAAGAGCTAGTTCTCATATATGCTGGGCTATGTTCTCTCGCCATTGAGAATCATGACAGTGGGCTATGTTCTCTCGCCATTGAGAATCATGACACCACGTCACATCATTGGTGCATTGCCATCACAACCAGAGGTCTCCT
Source organism: Ranitomeya variabilis (assembly GCF_051348905.1). Classification (NCBI taxonomy): domain Eukaryota; kingdom Metazoa; phylum Chordata; class Amphibia; order Anura; family Dendrobatidae; genus Ranitomeya; species Ranitomeya variabilis. The sequence continues at coordinate 78,671,465 of NC_135233.1, read as the reverse complement.
TGAGACCTCTATGGTTGTTGATGGCAGACTGCTATGAGCGCTACCCTGTGGTCGGCGCTCATAGCAGGCCTGTAATTCTGCTGAATTGAGGTGATCTGTGCATAACCTCTATGTAGCAGAGGCGATCAAGTAGTGCATGCTTCTAGCCTCCCATGGACGCTATTGAAGCATGCCAAAATTTTAAAAAAATTTGCTAAAAATATTAAAAAAATAAAAAAATATAACAGTTCAAATCACCCACCTTTCTCCCCAATCAAAATATAACAATAAAAAAAATCAAACCTACACATACAGTTTTTGTATCGCCGCGTTCAGAATCGCCCGTTCTATTAATAAGAAAAAAGAATAACCTGATCGCTAAACGGTGTAGCGAGAAAAAAAAATCAAAAGTGGCGATCAAAAGAACGTATCTGCACAAAAGTGGTATCATGGTATAATGTAGAGCCGTAAAAATAAAAAATATTTTTTCACAAAAATGAACTGTTCACCCCTAATTTTTTAATTTCCCAAGGTTACCAGAAGAAATTTTAGCCCAAACGTTGTTGTGCAATTTGTCCTGAATACGCTGATACCCCATATGTGGGAGTAAACCACTGTTTGGGTGCAATGCAGAGCTCGGAAGGGAAGGAGCGCCGTTTGACTTTTCAATGCAAAATTGGCTGGAATTGAGATGGGACGCCATGTTGCGTTGAGGAGCCCCTGATGTGCCTAAACATTGAAACCCCCCAAAAGTGACACCATTTTGGAAAGTAGACCCCCTAAGGAACTTATCTAGATGTGTGGTGAGCACTTTGACCCGACATTTGCTTCACAGAAGTTTATAATGTAGAGCCGTAAAAATAAAAAATAATATTTTTTCACAAAAATGAACGTTTTGCTCCCAATTTTTTATTTTCCCAAGGGTACCAGAAGAAATTGTACCCTGTTATGATCCGGTGACTTTGGAGCCACATGAAGCTTTCTCTGGAGTAGGTGGAAACTGTACTGACCGCAAACCCTGAACTAACACCGCAACTAGAAGTAGCCGTGGGGTGTGCCTAACAAACCCTAGACACCTCGACACAGCCGGAGGACTAAATACCCCTATAGATAGAAATAGGAATACTACCTTGCCTCAGAGCAGAACCCCAAAGGATAGGCAGCTCCCCACGAATATTGACTGTGAGTTGGAGAGGAAAGACATACGCAGACAGAAAACAGAATTCAGCAAAAGAGGCCACTCTAGATAAATAGGGAAAGATAGGGCAGAATACTAAGCGGTCAGTATTAAAACCCTTCCAAAAATATCCACAGCAGATAATACAAAAAGTTCCACAATCTAACTAAAGACATGGAATGTATATCTGCAACTCCTGAGAATCCAACAAGACTGAGAAAATACTGACACAATCTAAGCTGGAAAAAAAACAATGAATAGCACTGAATTATTAACCACACAGCATGTGTACCACAAAAACAAAACCAGACACTTATCTTTGCTGATTTGGAAGCAAGGCAGAAGGAACCAAAACAAGGACCAACACCTCCAAGAACCATGGACAACTGGCAAGGACTAATGAATCCTGCACGCCTAAATACCCCAGTCAGAACTGCAATCAGCAGATACACCTGACCAGGACTGCAACCCAGGGACAACTGCATTACCACCTACAACCACCAGAGGGAGCCCAAAAGCAGAATTCACAACAGTACCCCAAACGTTGTTGTGCAATTTGTCCTGAGTATACTGATATCCCATATGGGGGGGGTAAACCACTGTTTGGGTGCATGGCAGAGCTCGAAAGGGAAGGAGTGCCGTTTGACTTTTCAATGCAAAATTGGCTGGAATTGAGATGGGACGCCATCTTGTGTTGGGGAGCCTCTGATGTGCCTAAACATTGAAACTCCACAGAAGTGACACCATTTTGGAAAGTAGACCACCTAAGGATCTTATCTAGATGTGTTGTAAGAGCTTTGAACCCCCAAGTGTTTTTCACTACAGTTTATAACGCAGAGCCGTGAAAATAAAAATTGCTTTATTTTTCCACCAAAATAATTTTTTTGCCCCCAGTTTTGTATTTTCCCCAGGGTAACAGGAGAAATTAGACCTCAAAAGTTGTTGTGCAATTTGTCCAGAGTACACTGATACCCCATATGTGGGGGTAACCACCGTTTGGGTGCATGGCAGAGCTCGGAAGGGAAGGAGCGCCATTTGGAATGCAGACTTAGATGGATTGGTCTGCAGGCGTCACGTTGCATTTGCAGAGCCCCTGATGTACCTAAACAGTAGAAACCCCCCACAAGTGACCCCATATTGGAAACTAGACCTCCCAAGGAACTTATCTAGATGTGTTGTGAGAACTTTGAACCCCCAAGTGTTTCACTACAGTTAATAACGCAGAGCTGTGAAAATAAAAAATCATTTTTTTCCACAAAAATTATCTTTAACACCCAGTTTAGTATTTTCCCAAGGGTAACAAGAGAAATTGGTCACCAAAAGTTGTTGTCCAATTTGTCCTGAGTACGCTGATACCCAATATGTTGGGGTAAACCCCTGTTTGGGCGCACGGGAGAGCTCAGAAGGGAAGGAGCACTGTTTTACTTTTTCAACGCATAATTGGCTGGAATTGAGATTGCACGCCATGTCGCGTTTGGAAAGCTCTGATGTGCCAAAACAGTGAAAACCCTCACTTCTAACTGAAACCCTAACCCAAACACACCCCTGATCCCAACCACACCCCTAACCTCAACCCTAACCACACCCCTAACTCCAACACAACCCTAACCCTAATCCCAAATGTAAATGTAATCCAAACCCTAGCCCCAACCCTACCCTAGCCCCAACCCTAACCCTAGCCCTAACCCCAACCCTAGCCCTAACCCTAGCCCCAACCCTAACCCTAGCCCTAACCCAAATAGGAAAATGGAAATAAATAAATTTTTTTAATTATTTTATTTTTCCCTAACTAAGGGGGTGATGAAGGGGGGTTTGATTTACTTTTATAGCGGGTCTTTTAGCCGACTTTTATGATTGGCAGCTGTCACAAACTAAAAGACGCTTTTTATTGCAAAATATATTTTTTGCGTTACCACCTTTTGAGAGCTATAATTTTTCCATATTTTGGTCCACAGAGTCATGTGAGGTCTTGTTTTCTGCGGGACGAGTTAACGTTTTTATTGGTAACATTTTTGATCACGTGACTTTTTTGATCGCTTTTTATTCCGATTTTTATGAGGCAGTATGACCAAAAACCAGCTATTCATGAATTTCTTTTGGGGGGGCATTTATACCGTTCCGCGTTTGGTAAAATGGATAAAGCAGTTTTATTCTTCGGGTCAGTACGATTACAGCGATACCTCATTTAGATTTGTTTTATGTTTTGGCGCTTTCATACGATAAAAACTATTTTATAGAAAAAAGAATTGTTTTTGCATCGCTTTATTCTGAGGACTATAACTTTTTTATTTTTTCACTGATGACGCTGTTAGGCGGCTCGTTTTTTGTGGGACAAGATGACGTTTTCAGCGGTACCATGGTTAATGATATCTGTCTTTTTGATTGCGTGCTACTCCACTTTTTGTTCGGCGGTATGATAATAAAGCGTTGTTTTTTGCCTCGTTATTTTTTTTACGGTGTTCACTGAAGGGGTTAACTAGTGGGACAGATTTATAGGTCGGGTCGTTACGGACGCGGCGATACTAAATATGTGTACTTGTATTGTCTTTTTTATGTAGATAGAGGAATGTATTTATGGGAACAATATATATTTTTTAATTTATTTAGGAATTTTTTTTTGGGAGGGTGGGAGTGGTGGGGTCAGCAGGTCGTTCAGAATGTGGACCCGGCCTGGTGGTGGCAGTGGACTGCCATTCAGGATCTGGAGGCGGCCTAGTGGTGGTGGCGGTGGACAACCGTGCAGGATTTGGAGGTGGCCTAGTGGTGGTGGACAGCCGTGCAAGATCGGGAGGTGGCCTAGTGCTGGTATAGGTGGATAGCCGTGCAGAAGCAGGACTCGGCATGGTGGTGGAGTGGCTTTCAGCAATACCCGGCATGGTGGTGGCGCTGTAGTGGTGTGCGGCAGGACTGGGCATGGTGATGGCCGTACAGTGGTATGCAGCAGAACTCTGTATTAAGTGTGTAATTTGTGGCACAGGTGGAAATACCACCTGTGGCTGCTGGAAGTACCGAGTCTGTTGCATGGCCTGAATGTAAGCATCATTGCATCACATTGAGCTGGAGTTCAGGCGTAAGGTGTTCCGACATGCCCTGCTCTATCTTATTTTTTAAAAAAATGGTGTGCTGTTCTCTGGAGGTCGGCTTCCAGACGGTTAAGGCGTTGGTTGACATCCTGGAAAAGTGTGTTAATATGGGTCAGACCACTTTCCAGTCTGTCTCCCAGCGCCTTCAAGCCATTCTAGAAGACCGAGCTCAAGTGAATAAACTCGGGCATGAATGACCTGTCTGAGGCCTTCTGCCGCTGGCGGGACACACTCCCTCCTCCCCCTTACTATCTCTTCCTGGCTGTGACCATGCACTGTTCCCACATGCTACCCCTTCACACACACTACTAAGTCTTTATTCTATGCCCACTCACACTTTTGTCCCCCCATACTGTTTCCTCACACTATTCCCCTCAATAGTCTCCTAACACATTTACCCTCTCACTCTGCCTCCTCATGCAATCCCCGACTCCCCATACTGTGTCCGCACCCATCCCATGAGCGTTGCTCCCCATACTGTGCTGCATAGATTTTTCCTTCGCCCCTATACTGTTTCCTCATACATGCCCCCTCTCCCCCTTGCTCCTCATATTGTGTCTTGAAATTGTGGCTGCTCCCCATTTTGTCTGCTCCTGCCCCTTCCTAAGGGGCAAAACATAAGATAAAACACAAAGTCCTTATATCTGAGGGGTTCACCTGCTCAGACCACCATATGTCTTCAGTTCCTCCTGGAGCTACGTCTGGAGACTCTCCTCTCCAAACACAACACAGAGAAAACAAACAGTGGCTGCACATTTAACTCCCCAGCCACTCCCTTGAGATGGAGCTATGGTGAGTAGGCGTCTGTCCCGCCCATCTCTCACCTACTCACCTTAAACCCAGATAGTGGCTGGTTAACCCCTTCAGCACATAGCTGGAGAGAAATGTATGGGGTTCAGATCACAGAGGAAAGCAATTTTTGTGACACATCTCCCCTTGCATACAGTGCCAGTGACCCTGTCACAACTTCCATACACAGTAAATACCACCATACCCAGAAAAAATCTCCCCCACACACAGTAAATACCCAACACTATATTTCCCCTTTCCTGCCGTTACATTTAATCTTCGGTGTCTTAATCTCCTCTGGAGCACTCACCACCAATGTGCACCCCTGCATTGCCGGTGTAATCACATGACCTGATCATGCTGCTGACGTCGCACTGACCCAGCGGTCAGAGCTTCAATTGTATTCTAGTCTGACAGAGCCAAGTACAATTGATCACTGGGAGCCGGAGTGCTGCACGTACTGTGAGTCGGCTGTCAGTTTGACAGCCGACTCAGAACTGCTGACTCCCAGTCCATGGGGCAGCAAAATGCAGACATTTCAGACCACCGCATTAGGTGGCTCGACTGTGCCACCTACTGGCTTCGCCCGCACCTGCCCCGACTCCTTCCCCCCTAGATACGCCTCTGCTAACAACCAATGAGATGTAAATTCTTATTATTTTCTTCTGGAATTAGAGTGGCAAGGCTGAGAAGTCCTAATGATGTTGGCTTGTTAGGAAGCTGTGAAGCAGAGACGTGACAGTTAAAGGGAACCTGTAACCCCGTTTTTTGAGTATGAGATAAAAATACCGTTAAATAGGGCCTGAGCTGTGCGTTACAATAGTGTATTTTGTGTACCCTGATTCCCCACCTATGCTGCCGAAATACTTTGCCAAAGTCGCCGTTTCCGCCTGTCAATCAGGCTGGTCAGGTCGGATGGGCGTGGTGACATCGCTGTTTCTTCCCACAGATCTTGCTTATTTTTCTGCTGGTGGCGTAGTGGTTTGCGCATGCCCAACTGCCGAATCCACAGCGCAGGTGAAGAAAAAAAGCGCGTCCTGCGCTATTCCCCTGGTTATCGGTGGGGGCGGCCATCTTTCTGAGGCCGCGCGTGCGCAGATGTAGCGGTCTGCTGCCCGGGGCTTCAGGAAAATGGCCGCGGGATGCCGCGCGTGCGCAGATGGGGATCACGGCAGCCATTTTCCTGAAGCCGAGATGCGAACTATATAGCAGAATTACTCACTTGCTATGAACACCGACCACTGGGTGATCTGGCACTGACAACCATAGAGGTCTCAAGGAGAACTCAGGTTGTCATGCCAACACACCGGTGACCCGCGATCACGTGGGCGGGTTTCCACCGCAATTGCCTGAAGCTCTTGTTAAATGTCGCTGTCAGAGATTGACAGCGGCATTTAACTAGTTAATAGCGGCGGGTAGATCTCAATTCCACCTGTGGCTATTGCGGGTACATTTCAGCTGTTCAAAACAGCTGACATGTCCTGGGAAAGATGTGGGCTCAGCACTGGAGCCCGCATCAAAGGGAGGGAGTTCAACATCGGCGTACTATTGCGCCCAATGTCGGAAAGGGGTTACATTTCCATCTCCAAAAAGCATGAAGTGCTCTAAAAATTTCCTGGTAGACGTCTGCGCTGACTTTGGTCTTGATAAAACACAGTGGACCTACACCAGCAGATGACATGGCTCCCCAAACCATCACTGATTGTGGAAACTTCATACTAGACCGCAAGCAGATTGGATTGTTTGTCTCTCCACTCTTCCTCCAGACTCTGGGACCTTGATTTCCAAGGTCTATTGTGAAGTATCCACAATTAGTGACGGATTCGGGAGCCATGTCATCTGCTGGTGTAGGTCCACTGTGTTTTATCAAGACCAAAGTCAGTGCAGCCATCTACCAGGAAATTTTAGACCACTTCATGCTTCCCTCTGCTGACAAGCTTTTTGGAGATGGAAATTTCATTCTCCAGCAGGACTTGACACCTGTCCACACTGCCAAAATTACCAATACCTGGTTTACAAACAACAGTATCATTGTGCTAGATTGCCCAGCAAACTCATATGACCATAGCCCCAACGAAAATCTATGAGGTATTGTCAAGAAGATGATGAGACGCCAGACCCAACAATGCAGATGAGCTGAATCCTACTATCAAAGCAACCTGGGCTTCCATAACACCTCAGCAGTGCCACAGACTGATCACCTCCATGCCACTCCGCATTGATGCAGTAATTGATGCAATAGTAGCCCTGACCAAGTACTGAGTGCATTTACTGAACATACATTTCAGTAGGCCAACATTTTGGATTTTAAAATCGTTATTCAATCTGCTGGTATAAAGTATTCTAATTTATTGAGATAATTACTTTTGGGTTTTCATTGGCTGTACACCATAATCATCAACATTAACAGAAATAAACACTTGAAATCGATCACTCTGTTTGTAATGACTCTATATAATCTATGAAATTCACTGTTTGTATTGAAGAACTGAAATAAATTTACTTTGTGATGATATTCTAATTTTGTGAGATGCACCAGTATAGGAATACATATAAACAGCAAACACATGCATGTAATTTTATCAGCATCGTGGAATGCATGCTATATGTTATGATCCGGTGACCTAGGAGCGGCATGGAACTTTCTCAGGAGAAGTGGAATCTGTACTGACCGCAATCCCTGAACTTAACACCGCAACTAGAAGTAGCCGTGGAGTGTACCTAACAAACCTAGACACCTCGACACAGCCAGAGAACTACATACCCCTATAGATGGAAATGGGAAAACTAACTTGCCTCAGAGCAGACCCCCAAAGGATAGGCAGCCCCCCACAAATATTGACTGTGAATAGGAGAGAGAAAGACACACACAGGCAGAAAATAGATTTCAGCAAATGAGGCCACTCTAACTAGACAGGGAAAGACAGAACAGAATACTAAGCGGTCAGTATTAAAATACTTCAAAAATACCCACAGCAGAAAATACAAAATGGTTCCACAAACTAACTAATAGTCATGGAATGTACATCTGCAACTCCTGAGAATCCAACAAGACTGTGAAAACACTGATACAATCAAAGCTGGACAAAAACACATTGAATAGTACAAAATCCTTAAGCACAGCAAGTGTGCAGAAAAGAAACCAAACACTTATCTTGCAGATTTGGCAGTAAGACAGAAGGAACCAGGCATGGACAAAACCTCCATAAACAATTGACAACTGGCATGAACTGATGGGTCCTGCAAACCTAAATAGTCCAGTCAGGACTGCAATCAGTAGATTCACCTGACCAGGACTGCAAACCAGGAACCACTGCATTACCATCTACGACCACCGGAGGGAGCCAGAAAGCAGAATTCACAACAGTACCCCCCCCCCCCCTTGAGGAGGGGTCACCGAACCCTCACCAGAGCCCCCAGGCCGATCAGGACGAGCCAGATGAAAAGCATGAACCAAATCAGCAGCATGGACATCGGAGGCAAAAACCCAAGAATTATCCTCCTGGCCATAACCCTTCCATTTGACAAGATACTGAAGCTTCCGCCTTGAAAAACGAGAATCCAAAATCTTCTCAACCACATACTCCAACTCCCCATCAACCAACACAGGGGCCGGAGGATCAACAGAGGGAACAACAGGTACCACATATTTCTGCAATAAAGATCTATGGAAGACATTATGGATAGAAAAAGAGGCAGGAAGCGCCAAACGAAAAGACACAGGATTAATAATCTCAGAAATCCTATAAGGACCAATAAACCGAGGTTTAAACTTAGGAGAAGAAACCTTCATAGGAACATGACTGGAAGACAACCAGACCAGATCCCCAACCCGAAGCCGGGAACCAACACCCCAACGACGGTTAGCAAAACGCTGAGCCCTCTCCTGGGACAACACCAAATTGTCTACCACATGAGTCCAAATCTGCTGCAACCTGTCAACCACAGAATCCACACCAGGACAGTCAGACGGCTCAGCCTGCCCAGAAGAAAAACGAGGATGAAAACCAAAATTACAAATGAAAGGCGAAACCAAAGTAGCCGAACTAGCCCGATTATTAAGGGCAAACTCGGCCAATGGCAAAAAGGCCACCCAATCATCCTGATCAGCAGACACAAAGCATCTCAAATAAGTCTCCAAGGTCTGATTAGTTCGCTCGGTCTGGCCATTTGTCTGAGGATGAAATGCAGAGGAAAAAGATAAATCAATGCCCAGCCTAGCACAAAAGGCCCGCCAAAACCTAGAAACAAACTGGGAACCTCTGTCAGACACAATATTCTCCGGAATACCATGCAAACGAACCACATGCTGAAAAAAACAACGGAACCAAATCCGAGGAGGAAGGCAATTTAGGCAAAGGCACCAAATGAACCATCTTAGAGAACCGGTCACAAACAACCCAGATAACAGACATCTTCTGGGAAACGGGAAGATCAGAAATAAAATCCATAGAAATATGCGTCCAAGGCCTCTCAGGGACCGGCAAAGGCAAAAGCAACCCACTAGCACGGGAACAACAAGGCTTGTCCCGAGCACAAGTCCCACAGGACTGCACAAAAGAACGCACATCCCACGACAAAGAAGGCCACCAAAAGGACCTACCGACCAAGTCTCTGGTACCAAAAATACCAGGATGCCCGGCCAACACAGAACAATGAACCTCAGAAATCACTCTACTAGTCCATCTGTCAGGAACAAACAATTTCCCCGCTGGACAGCGGTCAGGTCTGTCAGCCTGAAATTCCTGAAGAACCCGTCGCAAATCAGGGGAAATGGCAGAAAGAACAGCCCCCTCTTTCAGAATGCCGACTGGTTCCAGGACCTCAGGAGAATCAGGCAAAAAACTCCTAGAAAGGGCATCAGCCTTAACATTCTTAGAACCCGGAAGATACGAGACCACAAAATCAAAACAGGAAAAAAACAAAGACCATCGAGCCTGTCTAGGATTCAGCCGCTTGGCAGACTCGAGGTAAATCAGATTCTTATGATCAGTCAGAACCACAAATCGGTGCTTAGCTCCCTCAAGCCAATGTCACCACTCCTCAAACGCCCACTTCATAGCCAACAACTCACGATTGCGGACATCATAATTGCGTTCAGCAGGCGAAAATTTACGAGAAAAGAAGGCACAAGGTTTCATCAAGGAACCATTAGGATCCCTCTGAGACAAAACGGCCCCTGCGCCAATCTCAGAAGCGTCAACCTCAACCTGAAACGGAAGAGAAACATCTGGTTGACGCAACACAGGAGCAGAAGTAAATCGATGCTTAAGCTCTTGAAAGGCAGACACTGCCGCAGAGGACCAATTCGCCACATCAGCGCCTTTCTTCGTCAAATCGGTCAAGGGTTTAACCACGCTGGAAAAGTTAGCAATGAAACGGCGATAAAAATTTGCAAAACCCAAAAATTTCTGAAGGCTCTTTACGGACGTAGGTTGAATCCAGTCATGAATGGCCTGAACCTTAACTGGATCCATCTCAATAGATGAAGGAGAAAAAATAAAACCCAAAAAAGAAACCTTCTGCACCCCAAAGAGACATTTAGACCCCTTCACAAACAAAGCATTGTCACGCAGGATCTGAAACACCAACCTGACCTGCTGCACATGAGACTCCCAATCATCAGAAAAAATCAAAATATCGTCCAGATATACAATCAAGAATTTATCAATATAATTCCGGAAGATATCATGCATGAAAGATTGAAAAACAGATGGAGCATTCGAGAGCCCGAACGGCATCACAAGGTATTCAAAATGGCCTTCGGGCGTATTGAACGCAGTTTTCCATTCATCACCCTGCTTAATTCGAATAGGATTATACGCCCCCCCGAAGGTCAATCTTTGTAAACCAATTAGCCCCCTTAATCCTAGCAAACAAATCGGAAAGCAAGGGTAAAGGGTATTGAAACTTGACCGTGATCTTATTCAAGAGGTGATAATCAATACAGGGTCTCAAGGAGCCATCCTTCTTAGCAACAAAAAAAATCCCGCTACCATCGGCGAAGAAGACGGCCGAATATGCCCTTTCTCCAAAGACTCCTTAACATAACTCCGCATAGCGGCATGTTCAGGCACAGACAGGTTGAAGAGTCGGCCCTTAGGAAATTTACCGCCTGGAATCAAATCAATAGCACAATCACAGTCCCTATGTGGTGGAAGAGGACTGGACTTGGGCTCATCAAATACATCCTGAAAATCAGACAAAAATTCTGGAATTTCGGAAGAGGACGAAGAAGAGATGGACCTTAAAGGAACATCGTTATGAACCCCCTGACAACCCCAACTAGTCACAGACATAGACTTCCAATCCAACACAGGATTGTGTACCTGCAACCACGGAAAACCCAGTACGATAGCATCATGTAAATTATGCAACACCAGAAATCGACAATCTTCCTGATGAGCAGGTGCCATACGCATGGTCACCTGTGTCCAAAACTGGGGCTTATTTTTAGCCAAAGGTGTAGCATCAATGCCCCTTAAAGGAATAAGGTTCTGCAAAGGCTGCAAGGGAAGACCACAACGCCTGGCAAACTCAAAGTCCATTACATTCAAAGCGGCTCCTGAATCCACAAATGCCATGACAGAAAATGACGATAATGAACAGATCAAGGACACAGATAATAGAAATTTAGGTTGTACAGTACTGATGGTAAATGAACTAGCGATCCTCTTTGTCCGCTTAGGGCAGACTGAAATAACATGAGAAGCATCGCCGCAATAATAACACAACCTATTCTGACGTCTGAATCCCTGTCGTTCTGTTCTAGACAAAATCCTATCACATTGCATTGGCTCAGGACTCTGCTCAGAGGACCACGCCACAGCGCGCACAGCTCTGCGCTCCCGCAAGCGCCGATCAATATGAATAGCCAGAGACATAGAATCGCTCAGATCGACAGGCGTGGGAAACCCCACCATAACATCTTTAACGGATTCAGAAAGACCCTTTCTGAAAATTGTCGCCAAAGCATAATCATTCCATTTAGTCAAGACAGACCATTTTCTAAATTTCTGGCAATACAATTCTGCTGCCTCTTGACCCTGAGACAGGCCCAACAAGGTCTTCTCCGCTTGATCCACAGAATTAGGTTCATCATACAAAAATCCTAAAGCATGAAAAAAGGAATTGATATCAAGCAAAGCAGGAGTCCCAGATTCCAGGGAAAATGCCCAATCCTGTGGATCACCGTGCAGCAGAGAAATAACGATTTTAACCTGCTGAATGGAATCACCAGAGGATCGAGGTCTCAAAGCAAAAAACAGTTTACAGTTGTTTTTAAAACTCAAAAATTTAGACCTGTCACCAAAAAACAAATCCGGAGTAGGAATCTTCGGCTCCAAAACAGGAGTCTGAACAATATAATCAGAAATCCCCTGCACCCTAGCAGCAAGCTGGTCTACACGAGAAGCCAATTCATTAACATCCATGCTAATGCAAAACTCCGCAGTCACCCAGGGGAAAAGAGGGAGGAACAGGCAAAACAGACTACAGAAAAAAAAAGACAACACTTTTCCTCCCTTCTTCTGAGATGCAATTAACTCATTATTGGCCAGTTGTACTGTTATGATCCGGTGACCTAGGAGCGGCATGGAACTTTCTCAGGAGAAGTGGAATCTGTACTGACCGCAAATCCTGAACTTAACATCGCAACTAGAAGTAGCCGTGGAGTGTACCTAACAAACCTAGACACCTCGACACAGCCGGAGAACTACATACCCCTATAGATGGAAATGGGAAAGCTAACTTGCCTCAGAGCAGACCCCCAAAGGATAGGCAGCCCCCAACAAATATTGACTGTGAATAGGAGAGAGATTATATTTCAGCAAATGAGGCCACTCTAACTAGACAGGGAAAGATGGAACAGAATACTAAGCGGTCAGTACTAAAATACTTCAAAAATACCCACAGCAGAAAATACAAAATGGTTCCACAAACTAACTAATAGTCATGGAATGTACATCTGCAACTCCTGAGAATCCAACAAGACTGTGAAAACACTGATACAATCAAAGCTGGACAAAAACACATTGAATAGTACAAAATCTTTAAGCACAGCAAGTGTGCAGAAAAGAAACCAAACACTTATCTTGCAGATTTGGCAGTAAGACAGAAGGAACCAGGCATGGACAAAACCTCCAAAAACAATTGACAACTGGCATGAACTGATGGGTCCTGCAAACCTAAATAGTCCAGTCAGGACTGCAATCAGTAGATTCACCTGACCAGGACTGCAAACCAGGAACCACTGCATTACCATCTACGACCACCGGAGGGAGCCAGAAAGCTGAATTCACAAAAGCTATACTGAATACTGAGTAAAAGCATTTTTTATGGTATCAGAGAAATATGTTATGAAATAACTCATGAGGTTTTTGTTCTGTTGGCTATATACAGCAGGTGAAATAAATTGAACACATCACCAATTTTCTAAGTAAATATATTTCTAAAGGTGCTATTGATATGAAATTCTCACTACATGTCAGTAACAACCCATCCAATCCACACAGGCAAAGAAATCAAACCATAGATGTCTATAAATTGTGTAATAATGAGAAATTACACTCGGAAAAGGTATTGAACATGCTTACTGAAAGTCAATTAATACTTTGTACAAAATCCTTTGTTGGTGATGACAGCTTCAAGATTCCTCCTATATGGAGTAACTAGTCGCATGCATTGCTCAGATGTGATTTTGGCCCATTCTTCCACGTAAACACTCTTCAAATACTGAAGGTCCCATCCATAAATTTTCTATTGGATTCAGGTCAGGTGATTGGCCGTGCCATTTTATTTTATTCTCTGAAACCAACTGAGTTTCCTTGGCTCTGTGTTTGGGATCATATCTTGCCTAAATGTCCTCTCTCTTTTGCCGGAGCTGTATGCTGAAAAATAATTATAAACACTAATCAAATTGGAATTAAATTTCATATTTGAAATACAAAAGGGCAATTTTTTTTTATTTTGAAAATTACTGTTAATCCTGTTAGGCGTGTTTAAACTAAAATGAACATGACGCCTACTTCTACCAATGCAATGCAATGTGGCAGCGACCACAAAAACGTAATTCTGATGTTTTGATTTTTTTCTCATTACACCTTTTAGCGATTGGTTTAATTCTTTTTTTATATTGATTGGCCGATTCTGAACGTGGCAATACCAAACATGTTTTTTTAAATTGTTTTATTTTTAATGGGGCAAAAGGGGGGTGATTTGAACTTGTGTGTATGTGTTTATATATATATACAGTTAGGTCCAGAAATATTTGGACAGAGACAACATTGTTCTCATTTTGGTTATAGACATTACCACAATTTAATTTTAAACAAAACAATTCAGATGCAGTTGAAGTTCAGACTTTCAGCTTTCATTTGAGGGTATCCACATTAAAATTGGATGAAGGGTTTAGGAGTTTCAGCTCCTTAACCTGTGCCACCCTGTTTTTTCAAGGGACCAAAAGTAATTGGACAGATTCAATAATTTTAAATAAAATGTTCATTTCTAGTACTTGGTTGAAAACCCTTTGTTGGCAATGACTGCCTGAAGTCTTGAACTCATGGACATCACCAGACGCTGTGTTTCCTCCTTTTTGATGCTCTGCCAGGCCTTCACTGCGGTGGTTTTCAGTTGCTGTTTGTTTGTGGGCCTTTCTGTCTGAAGTTTAGTCTTTAACAAGTGAAATGCATGCTCAATTGGGTTGAGATCAGGTGACTGACTTGGCCATTCAAGAATATTCCACTTCTTTGCTTTAATAGACTCCTGGGTTGCTTTGGCTTCATGTTTTGGTCATTGTCCATCTGTAGTATGAAACGACGACCAATCAGTTTTGCTGCATTTGGCTGGATCTGAGCACACAGTATGGCTCTGAATACCTCAGAATTCATTTGGCTGCTTCTGTCCTGTGTCACATCATCAATAAACACTAGTCACCCAGTGCCACTGGCAGCCATGCATGGCCAAGCCATCACACTGCCTCCACCGTGTTTTACAGATGATGTGGTATGCTTTGGATCATGAGCTGTACCAAGCCTTCGCCATACTTTTCTCTTTCCATCATTCTGGTAGAGGTTGATCTTGGTTTCATCTGTCCAAAGAATGTTCTTCCTGAACTGTGCTGGCTTTTTTAGATGTTTTTTAGCCAAGTCCAGTCTAGCCTTTTTATTCTTGACACTTATTAGTGGCTTGCACCGTGCAGTGAACCCTCTGTATTTACTTTCATGCTATCTTCTCTTTATAGTAGATTTGGATATTGATGCGCCTACCTCCTGGAGAGTGTTCTTCACTTGGTTGGCTGTTGTGAAGGGGTTTCTCTTCACCATGGAGGTTATTCTGCGATCACCCACCACTGTTGTCTTCCGTGGGCGCCCAGGTCTTTTGGCATTCATGAGTTCACCAGTGCTTTCTTTCCTTCTCAGGATGTACCAAACTGTACATTTTGCCACTCCGAATATTGTAGCAATTTCTCGGATGGGTTTTTTCTCTGTTTTCACAGCTTAAGAATGGCTTGTTTCACCTTCATGGAGAGCACTTTTGACCGCATGTTTCCTTCATAGGAAAACCTTCCAAATGCAAGCACCACACCTCAAATCAACTCCAGGCCTTTTATCTGCTTAGTTGAGAATGACATAATGAAGGGATTGCCCACACCTGTCCATGAAATAGCCTTGGAGTCAATTGTCCAATTACTTTTGGTCCCTTGAAAAAACAGGGTGGCACAGGTTAAGGAGCTGAAACTCCTAAACTCTTCATCCAATTTTAATATGGATACCCTCAAATGAAAGCTGAAAGTCTGAACTTCAACTGCATCTGAATTGTTTTGTTTAAAATTAAATTGTGGTAATGTCTATAACCAAAATGAGAAAAATGTTGTCTCTGTCCAAATATTTCTGGACCTAACTGTGTGTGTATATATATATATATATATATATATATATATATATATATATATATATATATATATGGATACACCTAAATAAAATGGCAATAGTTGGTGATATCAACTTCCTGTTTGTGGCACATTAGTGGATTGTTCGTCGTGGGCCAGTTGAATGGCCACCAAGGTCTCCTGATCTGACCCCCTTAGATTTTTATCTTTGGGGTCATCTGAAGGCAATTGCCTATGTTGTGAAGATACGAGATGTGCAGCATCTGAAACAACGGATACTGGAAGCCTGTGCTGGCATTTCTTCTGCGGTGTTGCTGTCAGTGTGTCAAGAGTGGGAGAAGAGGGTTGTATTGACGATCCAAGACAATGGGCAGCACTTTGAACACATTTTATAAGTGGTTATAAACTTGTAAATAACCCATGAAAGAAAAAAGTTACGTTAAAACCAAACACACCATTGTTTTTCTTGAGAAATTCTCAATAAGTTTGATGTGTCACATGACCCTCTTCCCATTGAAAAAAATAAAGTTGGATCCAAAATGGACGACTTCAAAATGGCCGCCATGGTCTCCACCCATCTTGAAAATTTTTCCCCCTCCCTTACACTGATGTGCCACAATCCCATTTTATTTAGGTGTATCCCTATAAATGGCCCACCCTGTACATATATATATATATATATATATATATATATATATATATATATACATATACACCCTGCTCCAAAAAAATAAAGGGAACACTTAAACAACAGAATATAACTCCAAGTAAATCAAATTTCTGTGAAATCAAACTGTGAAGGGACAAATTAAGAAAGATTCTCCATTTTGTGCTTTGACTCCATTTTCTTGTTGCTTAAAGATAAATTCTGTTATTTAATTAGGTAAAAGGTTACAGCTGCCATGAAGTAACTTTATCTTGTTGTTCACAAGCTTGTTATTCAACTAGGCTATGGTTCATAATTGGTATAAAGACCTTGAGTCTTCTGACTCGAGCCAGATAATAGATTCGGGGGTGTATTGCTATACAAGACTGAGGCTCCTGTTAATATGTGTTTTTCTATGCCAAGAAGATATGACCATATATGTAGTTTCCGGTTTTTCTGTATACTCATGGGTTAGGTTTTTCCTGCATTCTTATAGGTTAAGAACTGTGAGCGTGTTCTTATACTGATTGGTTGAAGTATAATTTCTATGACTATGAAAACCGATACACAATAAAACGGGGGCCAGAGATCTGCTCGATCCCCCATACAGAGACATATGTCATTTTCAGTTGCCGGCAACGCCCTGTAGATTAATTTGGAGATCACTGAGTTAACCATGAAGGATCACTTTAGATCCTCCCTCAACAGTTGGCGCCCGAAAACGTGGGGCCCCAAACAGGAATGCTTCTGCCCCCCAGAGGACAACAAGACAAAGGACCCTCGGACCGGACACAGGCACTGGAAAATTGGTACTGATCATCCCCCACACCACCACAGTAAGTTGGCAGTTATACTGTCCAGACTGACCGTTTTGTGTGGTTTTCCAGTGTTTGTTGCTGCAAAGAGGATCTGAGGTTTGTTTCCGATGGCGGGGTGATTCTTGGGTGGAATCATATAGAGGTGTAGTTCCATTGGGAGCCCAGTGCTCGAACCGTACCTCATAAGGGACGGACACCCCGGATTGACCAGTGATGTAATTCTCTTTATAGTCAAAATATCCTGAATTCCTGATCACTGTTAGAATCAGGCGCGGTGAGGTGATCGAAGATTGGGTACGATACGTAACTCAGGTATATATTGATATAAATATATCCAGAGGTGTCCGGAGGGAAAGTCTGAGACGCCCTCCTCCTTTCACTGTGTACCGCGTTTTTGGGTTGTCCCAGAGGGGGACAGGTAGACCCAGTGGAATAGACTATACGGCCGCTCTAGTACTATGCACGACTAAAGTAAGGATATTTAGCTCTAAAGGAGAATCAATTTCCATGGAAGTAAAAGAAGACTTTGAATTTGTGTTATGAATCTGATATTGTTAGCCCAAAGATGGGAAAAATATTCTCAATCATTGTTTTTTTTCTAAGGTGTTCTGGCATGTGAATTGTGTGATGAAGGTTTTGTAGAAATTAATTAAGTCTGAGAACTGCTGTATTCTGTTTCTGTGTGAAACCTTTCTAAAATACCCGATGGGAGGGGGGAGTCAAACAGCTGCATTATTGCTTTCTTTTGTGTTGAGGAATGCTGTGATTTTCTTATCTGTGCTGTGTCTCTGGTGTGGAGGGGGCACGTAGCTGCGTTCTAAGTTTCTCTATATTTTCTGTCACGCTGGGAGATTTGTGTTTAAACAATAGTACAATATTGTATTGAAGTAGAAATAAATATTGTAAGTTGGAATTTGAAAGTGAAATATAGTGCCTTGTTTTAGAAGGAAACTTGTAAGAGATTGTTTGATTATCAGTGTAACTGAAAAATTGGTAAAAAATTCACCTGCTTCAAGTTGAGTGGTTGATATATAGCAAATTGAGGATCAACAGAGGAAGTGAATTATGTTGAAAAAGGAAAGTTGTCTATTACTATGACAAAAAATGGATGTTTTGTGGTGCAAGAAGGAACTGAGAAAGTGACTGAGAATAATGTGTCGGGAAAGCAAACAATCAAAAATTTGGGACAGGGGGTCTCCCTGCTAGATAATATGGTCCCTCCCCAGGAAATTAAGCCTCTACTCCCGACTGTAAGCCCTATGCCCCTTAACCCCAAGGCACCAATATATTCTGGACTGCCGAGAAGTTCTATGGGCGTCTTATGGTAGTATTTAAAGATCTGGGATTCTCATTGTTAAATAAAGCCCATTCACACATTTTTGTGGCAGCTTTAATGTCCGGCCTTAAATCTGAATTGAAAGAGGTAATAATGTCAGTTAGACCTGATATCGAGACTTCCACTCAAGATGATGCATTAAAAGTAGTAAAAAAGGTTTTAAGAACTTACCCCGCTCTGCATCAGCAGGGAAATTAAAGGTTAAATCAGTGGCCGCAGTGATTCCTGCTCCAATCTTAGGGCCCCCCCCCAGCTACAAGGACACAGCTGGTTCCTTATCATTGGCCCACATAATAGACTTCAGCTCCTGCCCTCCCCACCTTGCACAAATCCAATATCCTTTTTAACGCTATGTCTGGGAATCTCACTCCCCAGCCCCGCCATGTCAATTCTCAGACCAAGAGCTTGTTTTAATTGGAGTAGATGGCAGACCCAATAAATATACTCTCACAAAACCCATCCCTGTGGGACCTTTCCCTGAAGTCATGGCTCAGTTCGTAATCTCTCCCACATGTCCAGTAAATTTACTGGGGGCAGATTTATTACCACAGGTCCGCTCCAGAATACAATTCCAAGATGATGGTCAGATGGTACTTACGTTATATAACCCCTATGCAGATGAACACAATGAGATCTGTATCCTACATGCCCTTCCTACGGTTATGATGGCCCTAATAGGCCCAGATCCACCCCCAATAATGCCTGTAGAACCAGTAAAAGTGTTTTTCAAACATGGTGCCCCTTTTCCCAAAGTCCATCAATACCCTTTGAAACATGATCAGGAGTGGGGCCTCAAGGGACAAATACAAATGTTACTCGATAATGGTGCCCTGGTACCCTGTGTTTCCCCATGTAACACGCCCTTGTTTCCAGTTAAGAAGAAGACCCCACCCGGCCAACCCCCTGTGTACTGGCTGGTACAAGATCTACGGGCAGTTAATGCAGTTACTGTTCTGGAAACTCCGGAGGTGCCTAATCCATATACTCTTTTGTCCCAGATACCTCAGGATGCTGTTTGGTTCACAGTAATCGACCTTGCCAATGCCTTCTTCAGCATTCCATTACACCCAGATTGCCAGTTCTGTTTGCATTCATTTATCAGGGATGGCAATTGACGTGGACAATTATGCCACAGGGGGCCCAAAAAAAAGTCAGTTTGCAAAAAATATGGGTGAGTGTCTTTTACCCAGGCAGTTAAATCACCCCTATGTTACGCTGTTTCAGTATGGGGCTGATCTTTTGTTGTGTGTACGAACAGAGCAGGAAGCCATTGCTGCCACTGTTAGCCTCCTCAAGTATCTGGCAGATCTGAACTGTCGGGTTTTGGTCTCGAAACTTCAGTTCTGCCTTGGTCAAGTGATATTTTTGGGTCACTGTCTCCTTCAGGGTGTCAGACACGTCACAAAAGAAAGAAAAATAGCCGTCAGCTCCCTTCCTTTCCCAAAAGATGAGACTGAACTCCAGTGTTTTCTTGGACTATGTACTTATTGTCGTCAGTGGATACCGGACATATCCTGCATAATGCAACCTCTCTACAATGCCCTGAAAGACGGTTCAAGATATGCTGATGATTTTGGCAGATTCCACACCGGATACGCTGTTACTACAGAAGACACCGTAGTGCACAGAGCTGCACTCCCTCCCTCCCTGTCAAAACAAGAAGTAGAACTTCAGGCTCTGTCTACTGCATGTGTTCTGGCCAAAGACAGGTAGGCTAATATATACACGGACTCACAGTATGCATTTGGTATTGCTTATGATTTCGGAGCCCTATGGGCCAATCGAGGGTTTATTACTACCGCCGGGACTCCAGTGAAGAATGCTGAAGCTGTTAAAACCCTCATGGACTCAATTAAATTACCTACCCAGGTGGACATTATCAAAGCTAAGGCGCACGGTTCTAGGAACAGTCCACAGACTGTTGGCAACGCCTTTGTGGATATGCAAGCAAAAGCTGCTGCTCTCCTACCCATTGAACTGACCATACCAACTATGGTGACCACACGCTCTCAGCATAAACAGTTACAAGAAACACTGACTCTACAGGAACTTGATGATCGACGAGAGACTGAGGTCTTCTGTCGGACCCCGCGAGACCGCTTAATGACGATGCAGAGAATGTCCCCAAAAGGAAGAAGTGAAACAGTGGAAGGCTGATGGAGCACGTATGAACATGGTCTCTGGAAAAAGGACCAACTTGTGTGTCTCCCTAAGCGGATGTACCCTGATATTGCCACGTGGGCACATGGGCCCACATATCGAGGAAAAAACAGGCCCTTGCCCTGGTACAAAAATTCTACTGGGCTCCGGTTATTTCTACAGTCCTGACAGCACTCAAACGTGCATGTAATATCTGTTAGACCTGCAATCCCGGTCAACTTCAACGTGTACCCCCAAATTATCTTGCTAAGGCTAGGTTCACATTGCGCTAGGTGAGTCCACCTAACGGACACGTTTTTAAGTACTGAAAACGCACTATAACGCACATACTAACGCGCCCATAGACTTGCATTGTCTGACGCATCGTGACTAGTGTTGAGCATTCCGATACCGCAAGTATCGGGTATCGGCCGATACTTGCGGTATCGGAATTCCGATACCGAGATCCGATATTTCTGCGATATCGGAAATCGGAATCGGAAGTCCCCACAGTGCTAAAATCACTATAATGTAAAGTGGGCGGTGCGTGGGCGGAGACTGCGTGTCTCTGTGCGGGCGGGGTCTGTGCGGGCCTGCCAGGGATCTCATTCTATGCGGCCGGCGCTGTATGCCCAGGCTTGATGCGGCATGCCGGTGCTTGATGCGGCGTGGGAGGGCTCTGCGGCATGCTGGGGGGTCTATGCGGCGTGCTGGGGATCTATGCGGCATGCTGGGGGGTCTATGCGGCGTGCGGGGGTCTCAGCGGCGTGCGGGGGTCTCTGCGGCGTGCTGGGGGGTCTCTGCGGCGTGCTGGGGGGTCTCTGCGGCGTGGGGGGGTCTCTGCGGCATGGGGGGGGTCTCAGCGGCGTGGGGGGGGGTCTCTGCGGCATGGGGGGGGGTCTCTGCGGCGTGCGGGGGTCTCAGTGCGGGCATCGTCCGATGGGACTACAAGTGTGCCTGCTACACTGACAGTGATTGACACATTAGCCAATGATGGGACAGTAGTAGTCCCATCATCCGGCTAATGTGTTGAATGAAAAAAAAATAAATACTCCATACATACATTCTACATACATACATACATATAGACATACAGTACATTCATACATGACATACATTACATTAAACATAGATTACATACTCACCATTACTTGTCATTTTGATCCCCGAAGCCAGTGTCATCTATAAAAAAATGTGAAAAAAACAAACAACCAATATACTCCCTGTCCGCAGAAATCCACGAGTGTCCCACGACGATCTCCCGTGGAGAGCAGCATCATCAAATAATGCGACCGCTCTCTAGGGGCTCAGAAACACAATGACGGGAGGAAGGTATCCTTCCGCCACTGTATTCCTCCGCCACTGTAAAAAAAAAAGTCCCTAGTCTCACTTTATGGCATTGCTGTATGAGACATTTTCCCATGCAGCAATTATATAAAGTGACACTTTGAACTCAGGTAACCTCAGTGATGCACTGCAGGAGCCATTGTCTCCTGTCAGTGTGTCACTGAGGGTCCTATAGAGCAGTGACGTCACCCGATGTCACTGTTCTATAGGGGAGATCGTCGTGGGACACTCGTTATTAATTGGACTACGGCGGACAGGTAGTATGCGGTTTATTATTTTACGTTTTTTGCAGGCGCTGAAGTATGGTAAGTATGGTGAAATGAAGAATATTAAAATACTTTTTCCTAATGTGTGCGTGTTTTATTAACCCTTTTCTTACTATTGGATTAATAATGGAGAGGCGTCTTATTGACGCCTCTCCATTATTAACCCGGCTTAATGTCACCTTACGATAGCAAGGTGACATTAACCCCTTATTACCCCATATCCCACCGCTACACGGGAGTGGGAAGAGAGGGGCTAAGTGCCGGAATTGGCGCATCTTACGGATGCGCCATTTCCGGGGCGGCTGCGGACTGGTATTTGTAGCTGGGGAGGGGCCAATATCCATGGCCCCTCTCTAGGCTATGAATATCAGCCCGCAGCTGTCTGCGTAGCCTTTCTGGCTATAAAATATAGGGGGACCCCACGTCATTTTTTGGGGGGGTCCCCCTATTTTAATAGCCAGTAAAGGCTACGCAGACAGCTGCGAGCTGATATTCATAGCAGGCTACAAATATTGGCCCCCGGCCGTCGGCTTTCCCCCTCTGGCGCAGAAAATTGCGCGGGAGCCCACGCCGTTTTTTTCCATTTTTTTTTTTTTTAAATTCAACGCTCATAAAGGCCTCTTTCACCCTTGCGTCAGTACGGGTCCGTCGCTATGCGTCGAGCCGACGTAACGACGCATGTTGCGAAATTTGTACACGACGTGGGCAGCGGATGCAGTTTTTCAACGCATCCACTGCCCATTCTGAAGTGCGGGGAGGAGGGGGCAGAGTTTCTGCTGCGCATGCGCGGTAGAAAATGGCAGACGCGACGGACAAAAAAAGTTCACTTGAACGTTTTTTCGTGCCGACGGTCCGCCAAAACTCGACAGATCCGTTGCAGAACGGACGCGACGTGTGGCCATTCGTCGCGATCCGTCGCTAATACAAGTCTATGGGGAAAAAAACGCATCCTGCGAGCACATTTGCAGGATCCGTTTTTTTCCGCCAGATCCGTTTTTTCAGTCGGATCCGTTTTTTTCCGCCAGATGTTTTTTTCCACCGGATCCGTTTTTTTCCACCAGATCCGGTTTTTTACATTGGATCCGTTTTTTTCCGCCAGATCTGTTTTTTTCCACCGGATCCGTTTTTTTCCACCAGATCTGTTTTTTTTCCGCCGGATCCGTTTTTTCCTGCCGGATCCATTTTTTTCCGCCAGATCCATTTTTTCTCATAGAGTTGTAATAGCGCCGGATTGCGCCTGATGGCCACACATTTCATCCGTTTTTTGCAGGATTCGTAAAAAAAAAACTTTCCGCCGGACGGAAAACTCATAGGAACGTTTTTTGTCCGTTATTTTTCATGCATGTTTCCATTCAAATCATGCACATTTTCCGTTTATTTATTTTCCAAAAACCTCATCAAAACCTGCATCAAAACTAAACTGCATGAAAAACCGCACCAAAAACCTGCATCAAAAACAGCATCAAAAACCGCACCAAAAACCTGCATCAAAAAAAGCACCAAAAACTGCATCAAAAACTGAACCAAAAACTACATCAAAAACCGCACCGGTTTCCGGATCTGGCGGAAAAAAACGGATCCTGCAAATGTGCTCGCAGGATGCATTTTTTTTCCCCATAGACTTGTATTAGCGACGGATCGCGACGAATGGCCACACGTCGCGCCCGTTCTGCAACGGATCCGTCGAGTTTTGGCGGACCGTCGACACGAAAAAACGTTCAAGTGAACGTTTTTTTGTCCGTCGCGTCTGCCATTTTCTACTGCGCATGCGCAGCAGAAACTCTGCCCCCTCCTCCCCGCACTTCAGAATGGGCAGTGGATGTGTTGAAAAACTGCATCCGCTGCCCACGTCGTGTACAAATTTCACAACGTGCGTCGGTACGTTGGCTCGACGCATAGCGACGGACCCGTACTGACGCAAGGGTGAAAGAGGCCTTTATGAGCGTTGAATTTAAAAAAAAAAAAAATGGAAAAAAACGGCGTGGGCTCCCACGCAATTTTCTGCGCCAGAGGGGGAAAGCCGACGGCCGGTGGCCAATATTTGTAGCCTGCTATGAATATCAGCTCGCAGCTGTCTGCGTAGCCTTTACTGGCTATTAAAATAGGGGGACCCCCCAAAAAAATGACGTGGGGCCCCCCTATATTTTATAGCCAGAAAGGCTACGCAGACAGCTGCGGGCTGATATTCATAGCCTAGAGAGGGGCCATGGATATTGGCCCCTCCCCAGCTACAAATACCAGTCCGCAGCCGCCCCGGAAATAGCGCATCCGTAAGATGCGCCAATTCCGGCACTTAGCCCCTCTCTTCCCACTCCCGTGTAGCGGTGGGATATGGGGTAATAAGGGGTTAATGTCACCTTGCTATCGTAAGGTGACATTAAGCCGGGTTAATAATGGAGAGGCGTCAATAAGACGCCTCTCCATTATTAATCCAATAGTAAGAAAAGGGTTAATAAAACATGCACACATTAGGAAAAAGTATTTTAATATTCTTCATTTCACCATACTTACCATACTTCAGCGCCTGCAAAAAACGTAAAATAATAAACCGCATACTACCTGTCCGCCGTAGTCCAATTAATAACGAGTGTCCCACGACGATCTCCCCTATAGAACAGTGACATCGGGTGACGTCACTGCTCTATAGGACCCTCAGTGACACACTGACAGGAGACAATGGCTCCTGCAGTGCATCACTGAGGTTACCTGAGTTCAAAGTGTCACTTTATATAATTGCTGCATGGGAAAATGTCTCATACAGCAATGCCATAAAGTGAGACTAGGGACTTTTTTTTTTACAGCGGCGGAGGAATACAGTGGCGGAAGGATACCTTCCTCCCGTCATTGTGTTTCTGAGCCCCTAGAGAGCGGTCGCATTATCTGATGCTGCTGCTCTCCACGGGAGATCGTCGTGGGACACTCGTGGATTTCTGCGGACAGGGAGTATATTGGTTGTATGTATGGAGTATTTTTTTTTTTTTTCATTCAACACATTAGCCGGATGATGGGACTACTACTGTCCCATCATTGGCTAATGTGTCAATCACTGTCAGTGTAGCAGGCACACTTGTAGTCCCATCGGACGATGCCCACACTGAGACCCCCGCACGCCGCAGAGACCCCCCCCATGCCGCAGAGACCCCCCCCACGCCGCAGAGACCCCCCAGCACGCCGCAGAGACCCCCGCACGCCGCTGAGACCCCCGCACGCCGCATAGACCCCCCAGCACGCCGCATAGACCCCCCCAGCACGCCGCATAGACCCCCCAGCACGCCGCATAGACGCCCCAGAACGCCGCAGAGAGCCCCTCATGCCGCATAGATCCCCAGCACGCCGCATAGACGCCCCAGAACGCCGCAGAGAGCCCCTCACGCCGCATAGACCCCCCAGCACGCCGCTTAGACCCCCTCACGCCGCATAGACCCCCCCAGCACGCCGCAGAGCCCTCCCACGCCGCATCAAGCCCCGGCACGCTGCATCAAGCCTGGGCATACAGCGCCGGCCGCATAGAATGAGATCCCTGGCAGGCCCGCACAGACCCCGCCCGCACAGAGACACGCAGTCTCCGCCCACGCACCGCCCACACTCTCCCCCCCCTCCAGAACCCCATATAGAAGGACAGAAAGGGCTGATTTACCGTCCGATACTTGTGTCCCATTCACTTGTATTGGTATCGGGTATCGGTATCGGATTAGATCCGATACTTTGCCGGTATCGGCCGATACTTTCCGATACCGATACTTTCAAGTATCGGACGGTATCGCTCAACCCTAATCGTGACGCATGCCAAAATTGGCATGCGTTTGTCACATAACGTTTTTTTCTGACGGACCTTGGAACGCGGCTTGCAGCGTTTCCGGGTCCGGCCAAGCTAACGCAATACTAACGGAAGCATTAATTCTGCCATTGAAGGCTATAGCAAACGCAGCCAGACGCAAATCGTGAAACATTTCCAAATAGAACTATACGTTTTAATAGCGTTTGAGGGTGGTCCATGTGGTCATGTGACAGGAAACATGATTTCGGCCATTAATGTCCCTAGCACACATTTTTCCTGAGGCCTGCTGCACGTGAGAGAGAAAGTGTCTTGCAAGAGATCACAAGAAATGTAAGTACATTCGTATATATATATATATATATATATATCTGTATACATCATGGGAGTCTGTATTGTCCATCGGATGTGTGTGCACTAAAAATGTCTTGCTTTGTTGCAGATGTCGGATAGTGAGGGAAGCAGCAGCAGCGTGTCTGCGGTTTTTTCTTCTCAATCGGTAGGCTTGCACTTTAAAAAACCACAAAAAGTTGTGAAACTCCAGTGTATTGAGCTAAGCACGTGTACAATCATGTTTTTATTGCAAATAGGAGTCTTTGGAGCCTGAGGCTGCTAGGCCCCCCCCAAAAAAACAGGCAAAACCCACAAAGGTACATGGCAGATATTTTTAGTTTTGCAGGCATAAATTTATTGATCCAAGAAATGAATTTTTTTTTTTCCATTTACATACACAATAGGTTGTGGCACACGGAGGACACAAGAGAAAGAAGGTTCCTCGCCATCTGTCGTCGCCACAACTGCCAGTGGTAAATATAAAACTAGAAATTTTCTATCCAATATTTATATACAATGTATCTGTTCACTTTCTATCTACTATATCTATAAACTATCTATCCACTATCTATCTCGCTCTCTCTATCTTTTGCTCTATCTATGTATCTATCTATGTATCTATTTATCTATGTATCTATCTATCTATGTATCTATCTATGTATCTATCTATCTATGTATCTATCTATGTATCTATCTTTCTATGTGTCTATCTATCTATCTATCTATCTATCTATCTATCTATCTATCTATCAATCAGTCTACCAATAAAGTGAAATTGAACCTTTCAACATTACGTTTTGTGTTTACATAGTCCAAGTCAGCGAGCCCAAAAAAAAGGATTGTGGTTGACGAAGAGCTGTTGACCATTCACAACGAGACACTGATCAACCTTGTGGAATCCAACCCCTCAATATGGGACCAAAGCGACAGCTCCCACCATGACATCGTGAAGAACCGCAAGTTGTGGGATAAAATTATCTGTCACTTCGATCCCCGATACATGGAGAAGTCGTCAACCTCAAAGAAAAAAATTGGTAAATATTGTTGATGTTAAATTGTCTACTATCTATCTCTCAACTCTCAACTATCGATACACTATTTCTTAAACTATTTCTCTATCATCTATCTAATAACTACTATCTATCAACTATCTATCTACTATCTATATATCAACTATCTTTCTATCTACTATCTATATATCAACGATCTTTCTATCTACTATCTATATATCAACTATCTTAACTAATAACTATACACAATTTTTAACTATCAATATAAGAAGTATCTATCTACTATTTATAGATCTTTTTTTTATTTTATTTTTTTTTATTTGAAGCCGATGTGGTCCATACCCGTTGGAAATCGATAAGGGATCGCTTTGTCCGTGACTACCGGAACAGTCAAAATGCAGCGAGCGGATCAGGTGCCAAACGGGTGACCCCGTATGTGCATTACGAGCAATTGCTCTTTCTGCAAAAAACAGTGTCTCAGCGCTCGTAAGAACAAATAGGTCTGTGTTCGAGACAAAATTGTTTAAAGAAAAATAATTTATTTTTTTGTTTGGGGTTACAGCACGATATGCAGTACCACCGCGCCTAGACAGGCAGAGGAACTGGCGCCATCGCCACTGCAACCAAGCCAGCAGACGGGCGCTGAAGATGTGTCTGGCATCAGCGAGCCACGATCTGTGGAGAGAAGCACTGTTGCTTCTGGTGTGAGTGCCCGGTTGCAATCACAGCGTGGACGCAAGCGAGCATCACAAAAAGATGAAGCTGATGCCATTATTGTCGATGGACTACAACGGGTTGAGGACATGTGTCGTAGTGAACTCAAAGACCTGAGGTGGGAAATTACCGACTTGCAATCCCGCGAGTCTGTATATTCTGCAAATGAGTGGAAGCTACTTTTTTTGTCCTATGTGCCTGTAGCACAAAATATCCCGGCACACAGAAACCTTTTGTTTGGGCAAAGACTGAATGACCTTCTTGAGGAATTTGTGAGCCCCCAGGAACCCGCTCCATCGAGAACAAGAAGCATAGACATGCCGGCCTACAACCCTCAATATAGAGGCCGGGGTGAAACGAACATGGAACATCAGAGATAAAGTAGCAGTCCATCATACAGTTGGGCAGACAATACGCCCGCGCAATACCAGAGTCTATAGTACTGCTCACTGTCCCCAGCCATGTGCAATTACTGCATTTCACGTTTTGTTGGTTAATTTTTTTTTTGCACCCAATGTCGTGTGTGTTTTTTTACATCCCTATGGGATATCATATGTTAAACATGTCTAGCAACAGTTTTTCATACAAATTCCGAAACTTTAGTAAACTGTTAAAAATTTAAGATTCTTGTATGACTTTAACTTTTAGCACAACATAATAACATGAATGCAACTTTTTAAAAGACATAAGGTTGTGGGAAATAAAACAAAACAAAAAAACCCACACATTTCAGCAAAACATCAGGACACAACTTCAGACTTTAAATAATTTTCACACGTGTGTGTCTTGCCATGGAACATGGCCTTCATGTGTGAAGTACTGTGCAAATTGATCACGAATCCTCATTATTTGAGCTGTAGACCGAACAACAGTAGATTCAATGCTAATGAGGTTCGACTCACATTCATCGGGGTCAACCACCTGGGGTTCATGTCTGGCAACAAAATTATGCAGACAGATGCATGCCTTCACAACACGGTCCACATTTTCTGGTTGCAGTTGCATGCAAGTTAGTAAAATTCGCCATTTTAATGTCAAAATCCCAAAGGCACACTCCACATAACGTCTTGCCCGGCTCAAGCGATAATTAAAAATGCGCCTGGTGGAGTTCAGACTACGGCTTGAGTACGGCTTGAGGAGATTTTGTCCAAGTTGGAACGCCTCATCCCCAAGGGCAAACTTGGGTCTTCGGTCCCCGGCAGAGGTCGTGATGAGGGTATGTGGAAATTGTTGCTGTACAAACATCTCCCCATGTTGGAGTCTCTGAAGACTCTGGAATCGTTAGTCCGGCCATACGCACCAATATCCACAGCTACAAAACGGTATCTTGCATCCGCAATAGCCATCAATATAATCGAAAAGTATTTCTTATAGTTATAGTAGAGGGATCCACTATGCGCTGGTTTCTGAATCCGAATGTGCTTGCCGTCCACGGCACCAATACAATTGGGGAAATTAGCCACATCCTCGAACTGTTGGGAAATCGCTAGCCACATTTCTGATGTCGGTTTTGGTAGCACAAGTGGTTGCAAGTTGTTCCAAATGGCATCACAAGTTTCCCGAACCAGTTGGCAAATTGTTGATTTCCCAAGTCTAAATTGATAATGCAGTGACGCAAAAGATTCTCCAGTAGCCAGATATCTGTCGGCATTCAAAAAGAAAAAAAATACAAAAAAATAGTTTAGGATTTTAAAGGACAACTGAAAGGCTACATACAATAGAATATACAATTGCTAAATGAACATTATGCCCCATGATACCTACATCAAGTGTTTGTCAATAGAATTATAAAAAAATGTATAATTACCTCACAGTCACTACTAAACGTTCCTCCACACAGATGCTTTCACGGAAAGTGCTGCGATGATGATGTATCTCATCTTTCACATGTGAGAGCAGAACATCAAAGGTCTCAATGGACATCCGTAGATAGCGTTGGAATTTGGAGGGATGATCCCGAAGCTGAACATACAGGGTGTGAAAGGCACCATATGTATTCCGCAAGAAATTCACTTCGTGGATCCAATAGCTCCTCTGCGAACTACGCTTTCTCTGCCGAAGTCGCAACCGCATCAAGCGAAATCGAACGAGCTCAGACACAAACATCTTGCTAGCAGAAGTTCACTCAATGCTTTCAAAATGGAGAGTGAGTCTGCACCCACACCCCGACGAGGACAAAAGGAGAAAAAAAAAAAAAAAACCATTACCAACATGACTGCAAAGACCACAGCAAAGAAACTGGTGATAGAAGTTATATGCAGATATAGCGTTCCAGAAGTTGTCAAAAGTGACCAAGGCCCAGCCTTTTTTTCTCATGTGTATCAGGAGGTTCTGATAATGCTTGGATCCACTGTAGCCCTCCATACTATCCACAATCCAGTGGGAAAGTTGAGAGGCTGAACAGCACACTGAAGGGACAATTGACCAAAATGATGCAGGAGACTACGGCTCCATGGCCAGAGCTCCTACCCATTGTACTGTACCACATTTGCACTACCCCTAAGGCAAAATATGGCCTGTCCCCATATGAGATATTGTTTGGTGCTAGGCCCCCAGTTGCAAATTTCCAGTCTCAGTAGTTGTCAGAAGAAACTGACCGTGCTGTTCAATATGTTATTCAGCTTAGTAAAAACTAACACCCATGTTTTAGTTTTTTTCTTTCTTTCCAGATTCAGCAGAAACCGACACTTGTCACAATTTAAAGTCTGGTGATTTTGCGGCCGTGAAAAGCCATGTCAGAAAACACGGACTAGAACCCTTGTATGACGGTCCCTACCAAGTCCTCCTCATTACGTCAGTAAAGCTGGAAGGAAGGCCGATGTGGATCCACGTATCGCACTGCAAGCTGGTCAAACAGACTAGTAGCAAATAAGGGGACATAATGTTTTGGTTTTTTGTATTTCCATATAACATTGGTAACCGCATGGGACAGCCTAAATTCCCCAATATCCTTGAATAATAAGTTTGTACAATATCATGAAAGATTAGTAGTACAGATGGGTATAGCCAATAAAATTGTCAGTTCTATTTTCATTTACCCTATGATTACACAAATGTGAGATAAATTGCTTAGGGCCACAGACTTTCTAGATGATCAAATTTGGGATATATTGGATATACCTAATACTACTGTTGCTGTCCAAAACCAACTTATCATAGTCACTAATCAACATACTGTAGTACTGGATTACTTAACAGCAGCACAGGGTGGTATGTGTCAGGTTATTGGACCCGCATGCTGTCATTATATAGATCCCAATAGCACTATGAAGTTAAAGTTTAGAGGATATTCAAAGACTCAAGAGATTAAAGGGAACCTGTCACCACGTTTTTGGAAGATGGGATAAAAATAGCGTTAAATAGGGGCAGAGGTGGGCGTTACATTAGTGTGTTTGTTATGCGTTTATTACCCACCTAAGTTGCCGAAATACCTTTGCAAAGTCTCCGTTTTCGCCTGTCAATCAGGCTGGTCTGGTCAAAAGGGCATGTTGTCTTCCCCCAGATTTTGCGTAGTTTTCCGTTGGTGGCGTAGTGGTGTGCGCATGCCCAAGGTCCCGAATCCTCTGCCAGGGGATTTAAAAGAGCACGCTGTTCGTTATTTCATTGGTGATCGGTGGGCGCGGCCATCTTTCTTTGGCCGCGCGTGCGCAGAAGCGGCGCTCTGCTGGCCGCGGCTTCAGGAAAATGGCCGCGGGATGCCGCGCGTGCGCAGATGGATATCGCGGCGGCCATTTTCCTGAAGCCGCGGCCAGCAGAGCGCCGCGGCCAGCAGAGCGCCGCTTCTGCGCACGCGCGGCCAAAGGAAGATGGCCGCGCCCACCGATCACCAATGAAATAACGAACAGCGCGCTCTTTTAAATCCCCTGGCAGAGGATTCGGGACCTTGGGCATGCGCACACCACTATGCCACCAACGGAAAACTACGCAAAATCTGGGGGAAGACAACACGCCCTTTTGACCAGACCAGCCTAATTGACAGGCGAAAACGGAGACTTTGCAAAGGTATTTCGGCAACTTAGGTGGGTAATAAACGCATAACAAACACACTAATGTAACGCCCACCTCTGCCCCTATTTAACGCTATTTTTATCCCATCTTCCAAAAACGTGGTGACAGGTTCCCTTTAATATGATAAAGACAATGACCGTAACAAGGACAGTTGGTGGGCAGACACCTTCTTCTTTTTTTTTTTAATCCAGCCAATTGGTTTGAGGGACCTGGGGGCTGGATAGCTGAAATCTTTCAAAGTTTGTTACACATCGCTGCCTTTATCCTTGTCATGTATGTAATACTAAAACTTGTTCTTTGGTGTATTTCTGTATGTATTAGGAAATTCTGCACTAAGACAGCTAATGATGATACCAAAAGCATTGCCACCCCTGCTCTTCTCTACACTGATTTCACAAAGTTGTCTGAGGAAGATGTTGAAGCCAAACGCATGGCTATCTTCAAAAGATCCCCACCACTGTTATTAATAATTGTTATTCGTAAATTCTAGTATACAGGGGGGACGGGTACGCCGCAACAGCCATGGCTGGTAACATGGCACCAGTCATGTGAAGACCAGTACCCCTCGAGCTTATAGCTTGGTATAGTACCTCTGATGCTGGACATTAATTAACAAAATTTATCTAGGGGGGAATGTGAAGGGACAAATTAAGAAAGATTCTCCATTTTGTGCTTTGACTCCATTTTCTTGTTGCTTAAAGATAAATTCTGTTATTTAATTAGGTAAAAGGTTACAGCTGCCATGAAGTAACTTTATCTTGTTGTTCACAAGCTTGTTATTCAACTAGGCTATGGTTCATAATTGGTATAAAGACCTTGAGTCTTCTGACTCGAGCCAGATAATAGATTCGGGGGTGTATTGCTATACAAGACTGAGGCACCTGTTAATATGTGTTTTTCTATGCCAAGAAGATATGACCCTATATGTAGTTTCCGGTTTTCTGTATACTCATTGGTTAGGTTTTTCCTGCATTCTTATAGGTTAAGAACTGTGAGCGTGTTCTTATGCTGATTGGTTGAAGTATAATTTCTATGACTATGAAAACCGATACACAATAAAACGGGGGCCAGAGATCTGCTCGATCCCCCATACAGAGACATATGTCTCCGTCTGGTCATTTTCAGTTGACGGCAATGCCCTGTAGATTAATTTGGAAATCACTGAGTTAACCGTGAAGGATCACTTTAGATCCTCCCTCAACAAAACTATCCACTTAGGAAGCAACACTGTTTGACAACCAATTTCACATGCTGTTGTGTGTTGTGAATTAGACTTTTTGGCTCCCTCTTGTGGTCAGTAGTGATATGACTCTGGGATTGTCTTTTTTCTGCTTGGCATTCACCTGGGCCGTTAGTCCAGGGGTGTCGCTATATTAACTTCCTGGATCCTTAGTCCTGTGCCTGGCATCGTTGTAATCAGAGCCTTCTGTTTGCTCCTGTCCGCTGGTCCTGGATTTTGCAAAATTAAGCTAAGTCTTGCATCTTGGTTATTTTGGTTATTTGCTTTGCTTCTATTTTTGTCCAGCTTGTACTAAATGTGATTTCTGACCTTGCTGGAAGCTCTAGGGGTGCTGGTGTTCTCCCCCCGGCCGTTAGACGGTTCGGGGGTTCTTGAATATCCAGCGTGGATATTTTAATAGGGTTTTTGCTGACCATATAAGTCATCTTACTATATTCTGCTATTAGCTAGTGGGCCTCTCTTTGCTAAATACCTAGCTCATTCTTATGTTTGTCTTTTCCTCTTACCTCACTGTTATTATTTGTTGGGGGCTTGTATCCAACTTTTGGGGTCTTTTCTCTGGAGGCAAGAAAGGTCTTTCTTTTCCCTTCTAGGGTTAGTTAGTTCTCCGGCTGGCGCGAGACGTCTAGAACCAACGTAGGCACGTTCCCCGGCTACTGTTTAGTTGTGGTGCTAGGATTAGATATATGGTCAGCCCAGTTACCACTGCCCTATGAGCTGGTTTTTAATGTTTGCAGACTTGGTATTTAATTCTGAGACCCTCTGCCATTGGGGTCATAACAGTATGCCAGGCCAACATTGAATGTTTAATGCATTGCAGAAGTGGGATAATAAGAAAGGAAATTCTGAGTTTTTTTTTTTTTTTCTTCTTTCTTTCCTCTCTTCCTCCCCTTTACCTCTGAGTGGCTTGAGCTTGCTGCAGACATGAATGTCCAGACCTTGATTACCAATGTAGACCAGCTTGCTGCTCGTGTGCAAGGCATTCAAGATTTTGTTACCAGGAGTCCTATGTCTGAACCTAAAATACCTATTCCTGAACTGTTTTCTGGAGACCGATTTAAGTTTAGGAATTTCAGGAATAATTGTAAATTGTTTCTATCTCTGAGACCCCGTTCATCTGGAGACTCAGCTCAGCAAGTTAAAATTGTTATCTCTTTTTTACGGGGCGACCCTCAGGATTGGGCCTTCTCGCTAGCGCCAGGAGATCCGGCATTGGCAAATATTGATGCGTTTTTTCTGGCGCTCGGATTGCTTTACGAGGAACCCAATCTTGAGGTTCAGGCAGAAAAAGCCTTGCTGGCTATTTCTCAGGGCCAGGATGAAGCTGAAGTGTATTGCCAAAAATTTCGGAAGTGGTCTGTGCTTACTCAGTGGAATGAGTGTGCTCTGGCCGCAAATTTCAGAAATGGCCTTTCTGAAGCTATTAAGAACGTGATGGTGGGTTTCCCCATTCCTACAAGTCTGAATGATTCCATGGCGCTGGCTATTCAAATTGACCGGCGTTTGCGGGAGCGCAAAACCGCTAATCCTCGGGTGGTGTTGTCTGAACAAGCACCTGATTTGATGCAATGTGATAGAATTCAGACCAGAAATGAGCGGAAAAATCATAGACGTCAGAATGGGTTGTGTTCTTACTGTGCTGATTCTACACATGTTATATCAGCATGCTCTAAACGCCTAACAAGGGTTGTTAGTCCTGTCGCCATTGGTAATTTGCAACCTAAATTTATTTTGTCTGTGACTTTAATTTGCTCATTGTCCTCTTACCCTGTTATGGCGTTTGTGGATTCAGGTGCTGCCCTGAGTCTTATGGATCTGTCATTCACCAAGCGCTGTGGTTTTGTTCTTGAGCCGTTGGTAAATCCTATTCCTCTGAGGGGTATTGATGCTACGCCATTGGCGGAAAATAAACCGCAGTTTTGGACACAGGTTACCATGTGCATGACTCCTGAGCATCGGGAGGTGATTCGTTTTCTTGTTCTACATAAAATGCATGATTTGGTCGTTTTGGGTTTGCCATGGTTACAGACTCATAATCCAGTCTTGGATTGGAGGGCAATGTCTGTGTCAAGTTGGGGCTGTCAGGGTATTCATGGTGATTCCCCCCCAGTGTCTATTGCTTCCTCTACTCCTTCGGAAGTTCCTGAGTATTTCTCTGATTATCAGGATGTGTTCAGCGAGTCCAGGTCCAGTGTTTTGCCCCCTCATAGGGACTGTGACTGTGCCATAGATTTGATTCCAGGTAGCAAATTTCCTAAGGGAAGACTATTTAATCTGTCTGTACCTGAGCACACCGCAATGCGTTCGTATATCAAGGAATCTCTGGAGAAGGGGCATATCCGTCCATCCTCTTCCCCTCTTGGTGCGGGATTCTTTTTTGTGGCCAAGAAGGACGGATCTTTGAGACCTTGTATTGACTATCGGCTTTTGAATAAAATCACTGTTAAATTTCAGTATCCTTTGCCTCTGTTGTCAGACTTGTTTGCCTGAATTAAAGGTGCCAAGTGGTTCACCAAGATAGATCTTCGTGGTGCGTACAACCTTGTGCGCATTAAGCGAGGAGATGAATGGAAAACCGCGTTTAATACGCCCGAAGGTCATTTTGAGTACTTGGTAATGCCTTTTGGGCTCTCTAATGCTCCTTCAGTGTTTCCGTCCTTTATGCATGATATTTTCCGGAAGTATCTGGATAAATTTATGATCGTTTATCTGGACGATATTCTGTTTTTTTCTGATGACTGGGACTCGCATGTGGAGCAGGTCAGGATGGTGTTTCAGGTTTTGCGTGAGAATGCTTTGTTTGTTAAGGGCTCCAAGTGTCTCTTTGGAGTACAGAAGGTTCCCTTTTTGGGGTTTATTTTTTCCCCTTCTGCGGTGGAGATGGACCCAGTCAAGGTTCGAGCTATTCATGATTGGACTCAGCCCACGTCAGTTAAGAGTCTTCAGAAGTTCTTGGGTTTTGCTAACTTCTACCGTCGTTTTATTGCTAATTTTTCTAGCATTGTTAAACCTTTGACGGATATGACTAAGAAAGGTTCTGATGTTGCTAACTGGGCTCCTGCAGCCGTGGAGGCTTTCCAGGAGTTGAAGCGCCGGTTTACTTCGGCGCCAGTTTTGTGCCAGCCTGATGTCTCACTTCCCTTTCAGGTTGAAGTGGATGCTTCTGAGATTGGGGCAGGGGCCGTTTTGTCGCAGAGAGGCCCTGGTTGCTCTGCTATGAGACCTTGTGCCTTTTTCTCTAGGAAGTTTTCGCCTGCTGAGCGGAATTATGATGTTGGCAATCGGGAGTTGTTGGCCATGAAGTGGGCATTTGAGGAGTGGCGTCATTGGCTCGAGGGTGCTAAGCATTGTGTGGTGGTCTTGACTGATCACAAACATTTGATGTATCTCGAGTCTGCTAAACGCCTGAATCCTAGACAGGCCCGCTGGTCATTGTTTTTCTCCCGTTTTGACTTTGTGGTCTCTTATTTACCAGGTTCAAAGAATGTGAAGGCTGATGCTCTTTCAAGGAGCTTTGTGCCTGACTCTCCGGGAGTCGCAGAGCCAGTTGGGATTCTTAAAGAAGGAGTTATCTTGTCAGCCATTTCTCCGGATTTGCGACGTGTGTTGCAGAGATTTCAGGCTGGTAGACCTGACTCTTGTCCACCTGACAGACTGTTTGTTCCTGATAAGTGGACTAGCAGAGTCATTTCCGAGGTTCATTCCTCGGTGTTGGCAGGGCATCCGGGAATTTTTGGCACCAGAGATCTGGTGGCTAGGTCCTTTTGGTGGCCTTCCTTGTCACGGGATGTGCGGTCGTTTGTGCAGTCCTGTGGGACTTGTGCTCGAGCTAAGCCTTGCTGTTCTCGTGCCAGCGGGTTGCTCTTGCCCTTGCCTGTCCCGAAGAGGCCTTGGACACACATTTCCATGGATTTCATTTCGGATCTCCCGGTGTCTCAGGGCATGTCTGTCATCTGGGTGGTATGTGATCGCTTTTCTAAGATGGTCCATTTGGTACCTTTGCCTAAGCTGCCTTCCTCTTCCGATCTGGTTCCTGTGTTCTTTCAGAATGTGGTTCGTTTACACGGCATTCCTGAGAATATTGTGTCTGACAGAGGATCCCAGTTTGTTTCCAGGTTCTGGCGATCCTTTTGTGCTAGGATGGGCATTGATTTGTCGTTTTCGTCTGCCTTTCATCCTCAGACTAATGGACAAACGGAGCGAACTAATCAGACTCTGGAGGCTTATTTGAGGTGTTTTGTTTCTGCGGATCAGGATGATTGGGTGACCTTCTTGCTGTTGGCTGAATTTGCCCTTAATAATCGGGCTAGTTCCGCTACATTGGTTTCGCCATTTTTCTGCAACTCTGGCTTCCATCCTCGTTTTTCCTCGGGACATGTGGAGCCTTCTGACTGCCCTGGGGTAGATTCTGTGGTGGATAGGTTGTAGCGGATCTGGAATCATGTGGTGGACAACTTAAAGTTGTCACAGGAGAAGGCTCAGCGTTTTGCCAACCGCCGCCGCGGTGTGGGTCCCCGACTTCGTGTTGGGGATTTGGTATGGCTGTCTTCTCGATTTGTTCCTATGAAGGTCTCCTCTCCTAAATTTAAGCCTCGCTTCATCGGTCCTTACAAGATATTGGAAATCCTTAATCCGGTGTCCTTTCGCTTGGATCTTCCGGTGTCATTTGCCATTCACAACGTGTTCCATAGGTCTTTTGTCATGATCTCAATGGCAAGAGATCATAGCATCAGCATATATAGGAACTAGCTCTTGGAAGATGGAAACTGAGCTGACCATGAACTAAACCTAACACACAACTAGCAGTGGCCGGGTAGCATGCCTACGTTGATTCTAGATGCCCAGCACCAGCCGGAGGACTAAATAATGCTAGCAGAGGAAAATATTAGTCCTAGCTCACCTCTAGAGAAATACCCCGAAAGGAGACAGAGGCCCCCCACATGTATTGGCGGTGAATTAAGATGAAATAACAAACGCAGCATGAAAATAGGTTTAGCAAATTTGAGGTCCACTTACTACATAGCAGAAGACAGAAAGGACACTTTCATGGTCAGCTGAAAACCCTATCAAAACACCATCCAGAAATTACTTTAAAACTCTGGCATTAACTCATAACACCAGAGTGGCAATTCCTGTTCACAAGAGCTTTCCAGACACAGTAACAAAACTACAGCTGTGAACTGGAACAAAAATGCAAAAACAAACATGGACAAGAGTCCAACTTATCTAGTAGTTGTCTAGGAGCAGGAACAAGCACAGAGAGGCTTCTGATAACATTGTTGACCGGCAAGCAACTAACAGAGCAGCAAGGTTATATAGCGACTCCCACATCTTGATGGGAACAGGTGAACAGAGAAGATGAAGACACCAGTTCAATTCCACCAGTAGCCACCGGGGGAGCCCAGAATCCAAATTCACAACAGTACCCCCCCCTCAAGGAGGGGGCACCGAACCCTCACCAGAACCACCAGGGCGATCAGGATGGGCCCTATGAAAGGCACGAACCAGATCAGAGGCATGAACATCAGATGCATTCACCCAAGAATTATCCTCCTGGCCGTATCCCTTCCACTTGACCAGATACTGGAGTCTCCGTCTGGAAACACGAGAGTCTAAGATTTTCTCCACAACGTACTCCAACTCACCCTCAACCAACACCGGAGCAGGAGGCTCAACGGAAGGCACAACCGGTACCTCATACCTGCGCAATAATGACCGATGAAAAACGTTATGAATAGAAAAGGATGCAGGGAGGTCCAAACGGAAGGAAACAGGGTTAAGAATCTCCAATATCTTATACGGGCCGATGAACCGAGGCTTAAACTTAGGAGAAGAGACCCTCATAGGGACAAAACGAGAAGACAACCACACCAAATCCCCAACACAAAGCCGAGGACCAACACGACGGTGGCGGTTGGCAAAAAGCTGAGTCTTCTCCTGGGACAACCTCAAATTGTCCACCACCTGCCCCCAGATCTGATGCAATCTCTCCACCACAGCATCCACTCCAGGACAATCCGAAGATTCCACCTGACCAGAGGAAAATCGAGGATGAAACCCCGAATTACAGAAAAACGGGGACACCAAAGTGGCAGAGCTGGCCCGATTATTGAGAGCGAACTCCGCCAATGGCAAAAAAGCAACCCAATCATCCTGGTCAGCAGACACAAAACACCTCAGATATGTCTCCAGGGTCTGATTAATCCGCTCGGTCTGGCTATTCGTCTGAGGATGGAAAGCGGACGAGAAAGATAAATCTATGCCCATCCTAGCACAGAATGCCCGCCAAAATCTAGACACGAATTGGGTCCCTCTGTCAGAAACGATATTCTCAGGAATACCATGCAAACGAACAACATTTTGAAAAAACAGAGGAACCAACTCGGAAGAAGAAGGCAACTTGGGCAGAGGAACCAAATGGACCATCTTAGAGAAACGGTCACACACCACCCAGATGACAGACATCTTCTGAGAAACAGGCAGATCTGAAATAAAATGCATCGAGATGTGCGTCCAAGGCCTCTTAGGAATAGGCAAGGGCAACAACAATCCACTAGCCCGAGAACAACAAGGCTTGGCCCGAGCACAAACGTCACAAGACTGCACAAAGCCTCGCACATCTCGTGACAGGGAAGGCCACCAGAAGGACCTTGCCACCAAATCCCTGGTACCAAAAATGCCAGGATGACCTGCCAACGCAGAAGAATGAACCTCAGAGATGACTCTACTGGTCCAATCATCAGGAACAAACAGTTTATCAGGTGGGCAACGATCAGGTCTATCCGCCTGAAACTCCTGCAAGGCCCGCCGCAGGTCTGGAGAAACGGCTGACAATACCACTCCATCCTTAAGGATACCTGTGGGCTCAGAGTTACCAGGCGAGTCAGGCTCAAAACTCCCAGAAAGGGCATCCGCCTTAACATTCTTAGAACCCGGTAGGTATGACACCACAAAATTAAACCGAGAGAAAAATAATGACCAGCGCGCCTGTCTAGGATTCAGGCGCCTGGCGGTCTCAAGATAAATCAAATTTTTGTGGTCAGTAAATACCACCACCTGATGTCTGGCCCCCTCAAGCCAATGGCGCCACTCCTCAAAAGCCCACTTCATGGCCAAAAGCTCCCGATTC
Source organism: Ranitomeya variabilis (assembly GCF_051348905.1). NCBI lineage: Eukaryota > Metazoa > Chordata > Amphibia > Anura > Dendrobatidae > Ranitomeya > Ranitomeya variabilis. The sequence goes on along the minus strand of NC_135233.1, from coordinate 78,630,788 downwards.
CCAACATCATAATTCCGCTCAGCGGGCGAAAATTTACGGGAAAAGAAGGCACAAGGCCTCATCACGGAGCAGTCAGAACTTTTCTGCGACAACACTGCCCCAGCTCCGATCTCAGAAGCGTCGACCTCAACCTGAAAAGGTAGAGCAACATCAGGCTGACGCAACACAGGGGCAGAGGAAAAACGGCGCTTAAGCTCCCGAAAGGCCTCCACAGCATCAGGGGACCAATCAGCAACATCAGCACCCTTCTTAGTCAAATCGGTCAATGGCTTAGCAATATCCGAAAAACCAGCAATAAATCGACGATAAAAGTTAGCAAAGCCCAAAAATTTCTGAAGACTCTTAAGAGAAGAGGGCTGCGTCCAATCACAAATAGCTTGAACCTTGACAGGATCCATTTCAATGGAAGAGGGGGAAAAAATATATCCCAAAAAGGAAATCCTCTGTACCCCAAAAACACACTTAGAACCCTTCACACACAAAGAATTAGACCGCAAAACCTGAAAAACCCTCCTGACTTGCTGGACATGAGAGTCCCAGTCATCCGAAAAAATCAGAATATCATCCAGATACACAATCATAAATTTGTCCAAATAATCGCGAAAAATATCATGCATAAAGGACTGGAAAACTGACGGAGCATTTGAAAGACCAAAAGGCATCACTAAATACTCAAAGTGGCCCTCGGGCGTATTAAATGCGGTTTTCCACTCATCCCCCTGCCTGATTCGCACCAAATTATACGCCCCACGAAGGTCAATCTTAGAGAACCACTTGGCCCCCTTTATGCGAGCAAACAAATCAGTCAGCAACGGCAATGGGTATTGATATTTAACAGTGATTTTATTCAAAAGCCGATAATCAATACATGGTCTCAAAGAGCCGTCTTTTTTTGACACAAAGAAAAAACCGGCTCCTAAGGGAGATGACGATGGACGAATATGTCCCTTTTCCAAGGACTCCTTTATATATTCTCGCATAGCAGCATGTTCAGGCACAGACAGATTAAATAAACGACCCTTTGGGTATTTACTACCCGGGATTAAATCTATGGCACAATCGCACTCTCGGTGCGGAGGTAACGAACCAAGCTTGGATTCTTCAAAGACGTCACGATAGTCAGACAGGAACTCAGGAATTTCAGAGGGAATAGATGATGAAATGGAAACCACAGGTACATCCCCATGAGCCCCCTTACATCCCCAGCTCAACACAGACATAGCTCTCCAGTCGAGGACTGGGTTGTGAGATTGCAGCCAAGGCAATCCTAGCACCAAATCATCATGTAGATTATACAGCACCAGAAAGCGAATAATCTCCTGGTGATCCGGATTAATACGCATAGTTACTTGTGTCCAGTATTGTGGTTTATTATTAGCCAATGGGGTGGAGTCAATCCCCTTCAGAGGAATAGGAGTCTCCAAAGGCTCTAAATCATACCCACAGCGTTTGGCAAAGGACCAATCCATAAGACTCAAAGCGGCGCCAGAGTCGACATAGGCGTCCGTGGTAATAGATGACAAAGAGCAAATCAGGGTCACAGATAGAATAAACTTAGACGGTAAGGTGCAAATGGAAACAGATTTACCAAGCTTTTTAGTGCGCTTAGAGCATGCTGATATAACATGAGTAGAATCACCACAATAGAAACACAACCCATTTTTCCGTCTAAAATTCTGCCGCTCGCTTCGGGACAGAATTCTATCACACTGCATACTCTCTGGCGATTTCTCAGTGGACACCGCCAGATGGTGCACTGGTTTGCGCTCCCGCAAACGCCTATCGATCTGAATAGCCATTGTCATGGACTCATTCAGACCCGCAGGCACAGGGAACCCCACCATAACATCCTTAATGGCATCAGAGAGACCCTCTCTGAAAGTCGCCGCCAGGGCGCACTCATTCCACTGAGTAAGCACAGACCATTTACGGAATCTTTGGCAGTAAATTTCCGCTTCATCTTGCCCCTGAGATAGGGACATCAAAGTTTTTTCTGCCTGAAGCTCCAAATGAGGTTCGTCATAAAGCAACCCCAAGGCCAGAAAAAACGCATCCACATTGAGCAACGCAGGATCCCCTGGTGTCAATGAAAAAGCCCAGTCTTGAGGGTCACCCCGGAGCAAGGAAATCACAATCCTGACCTGCTGTGCAGGGTCTCCGGCAGAGCGAGATTTCAGGGACAAAAATAATTTGCAATTATTTCGAAAATTCTGAAACCCAGATCTATTCCCCGAGAAAAATTCCGGCAAAGGAATTCTCGGCTCAGATACAGGTGCATGACAAACAAAATCTTGCAAATTTTGTACCTTCGTGGCGAGATTAATCAAACCTGCAGTTACACTCTGAAGATCCATTACAAACAGGTGGACACAGAGCCATTCAAAGGAGAGAAAAAAAAAAAAAAATTTCAGCAGACTACTTATTTCTCTCCTTTCTCAGCCAAGGATTTTAACCCTTTAGTGGGCCAGTCAAACTGTCATGATCTCAATGGCAAGAGATCATAGCATCAGCATATATAGGAACTAGCTCTTGGAAGATGGAAACTGAGCTGACCATGAACTAAACCTAACACACAACTAGCAGTGGCCGGGTAGCATGCCTACGTTGATTCTAGATGCCCAGCACCAGCCGGAGGACTAAATAATGCTAGCAGAGGAAAATATTAGTCCTAGCTCACCTCTAGAGAAATACCCCGAAAGGAGACAGAGGCCCCCCACATGTATTGGCGGTGAATTAAGATGAAATAACAAACGCAGCATGAAAATAGGTTTAGCAAATTTGAGGTCCACTTACTACATAGCAGAAGACAGAAAGGACACTTTCATGGTCAGCTGAAAACCCTATCAAAACACCATCCAGAAATTACTTTAAAACTCTGGCATTAACTCATAACACCAGAGTGGCAATTCCTGTTCACAAGAGCTTTCCAGACACAGTAACAAAACTACAGCTGTGAACTGGAACAAAAATGCAAAAACAAACATGGACAAGAGTCCAACTTATCTAGTAGTTGTCTAGGAGCAGGAACAAGCACAGAGAGGCTTCTGATAACATTGTTGACCGGCAAGCAACTAACAGAGCAGCAAGGTTATATAGCGACTCCCACATCTTGATGGGAACAGGTGAACAGAGAAGATGAAGACACCAGTTCAATTCCACCAGTAGCCACCGGGGGAGCCCAGAATCCAAATTCACAACAGTCTTTGTTGCGGCGGTACGTTGTACCTGTGGTTCCTTCTGTTGAGCCTCCTGCTCCGGTGTTGGTTGAGGGCGAGTTGGAGTACGTGGTGGAGAAGATCTTGGATTCTCGTCTCTCCAGGCGGAGGCTTCAGTATCTGGTCAAGTGGAAGGGCTATGGTCAGGAGGATAATTCCTGGGTGGTTGCCTCTGATGTGCATGCGGCCGATTTAGTTCGTGCCTTTCATGCTGCTCATCCTGATCGCCCTGGTGGTCTTGGTGAGGGTTCGGTGACCCCTCCTTAAGGGGGGGTACTGTTGTGAATTAGACTTTTTGGCTCCCTCTTGTGGTCACTAGTGATATGACTCTGGGATTGTCTTTTTTCTGCTTGGCATTCACCTGGGCCGTTAGTCCAGGGGTGTCGCTATATTAACTTCCTGGATCCTTAGTCCTGTGCCTGGCATCGTTGTAATCAGAGCCTTCTGTTTGCTCCTGTCCGCTGGTCCTGGATTTTGCAAAATTAAGCTAAGTCTTGCATCTTGGTTATTTTGGTTATTTGCTTTGCTTCTATTTTTGTCCAGCTTGTACTAAATGTGATTTCTGACCTTGCTGGAAGCTCTAGGGGTGCTGGTGTTCTCCCCCCGGCCGTTAGACGGTTCGGGGGTTCTTGAATATCCAGCGTGGATATTTTAATAGGGTTTTTGCTGACCATATAAGTCATCTTACTATATTCTGCTATTAGCTAGTGGGCCTCTCTTTGCTAATTTCCTAGCTCATTCTTATGTTTGTCTTTTCCTCTTACCTCACCGTTATTATTTGTTGGGGGCTTGTATCCAACTTTTGGGGTCTTTTCTCTGGAGGCAAGAAAGGTCTTTCTTTTCCCTTCTAGGGTTAGTTAGTTCTCCGGTTGGTGCGAGACGTCTAGAACCAACGTAGGCACGTTCCCCGGCTACTGTTTAGTTGTGGTGCTAGGATTAGATATATGGTCAGCCCAGTTACCACTGCCCTATGAGCTGGTTTTTAATGTTTGCAGACTTGGTATTTAATTCTGAGACCCTCTGCCATTGGGGTCATAACAGTTGTGCAAATGGAATAGACAACAGATGGAAATTATTGGCAATTATCAAGACACACTCAATAAAGGAGTGGTTCTGCAAGTGAGGACCACAGACCACATCTCAGTACCAATGCTTTCTGGATGATATTGTGGTCACTTTTGAATGTTGGCACTCGTGGTAGCATGAGACGGACTCTACAACCCACACAAGTGGCTCATGTAGTGGAGCTCATCAAGGATGGCACATCAATGAGAGCTGTGTCTGTCAGCATAGTGTCCAGAGGCTAGAGGTGCTACCAGGAGACAGGCCAGTACACCAGGAGACGTGGAGGGGCCGTAGGATGGCAACAACCCAGCAGCAGGACCGCTACCTCAGCCTTTGTGCAAGGAGGAACAGGAGGAGCACTGCCAGAGCCCTGCAAAATGACCTCCCGCAGGCCACAAATGTGCATGTGTCTGCACAAACGATTTGACAGAACTCTGAAACTAAAGCGGATAATGATCCTGTTTCTTTTTTTTATAGCAAAAGCCATTAATAATAAGTAATAAATTTACACAGTCATTTCTCTATATCTCTATGGCTAGGCTCACATTCAGGAGCAGACATACCAATGGTGCAACTTGCCCAGGACTCCAATATGTTAGTGGGCTCACTATCTCTTGAAAGCGGTTTCCTATTATTAATTATATTGCACTTAAGGCCATGAGCTAATAAATTTCATAGCTCACAATTAGGCCGGCGTCACACTCAGCGTATGAAAATACGGTCCGTTTTTTACGGCCATAATACGCAGACATGTTCCCAAAATAGTGATCCGTATGTCATCCGTAGGCAGGGTGTGGCAGCGTATTTTGCGCATGTCATCCTCCGTATGTAATCCGTATGGCATCCGTACTGCGATATTTTCTCGCAGGCTTGCAAAATCATCATCTAATGGATTTTTGGGCTCAAATGTTCGTTAAAACATATATACAGTATCTCTCTCTATATATATATATATGTCATTGAGACACATATATATATATATATATATGTATACTGTATTTATATTTAATTCAGCGCTAGATAGCATAAAAGCCAGTAATTCAATTGCCGGCTTTTGCTATCTTCTTCCCAAACCCGACATGATATGAAACATGGTTTACATACAGTAAACCATCTCATATCCCTTTTTTTGGCATATTACACACTACTAATGTTAGTAGTGTTTATGTGCAAAATTTGGGCGCTCTAGCTATTAAATTAAAGGGTTAAATCGTGGAAAAAATTGGCGTGGGCTCCCGCGCAATTTTCTCCTCCAGAGTGGTAAAGCCAGTGACTGAGGGCAGATATTAATAGCCTAGAGAGGGTCCATGGTTATTGGCTTCCCCTGGCTAAAAACATCTGCCCCCAGCCACCCCAGAAAAGGCACATTTGGAAGATGCGCCTATTCTGGCACTTGGCCACTCTCTTCCCACTCCTGTGTAGCTGTGGGATATGGGGTAATGAAGGGTTAATGTCACCTTGCTATTGTAAGGTGACATTAAGCCAGATTAATAATGGAGAGGCGTCAATTATGACACCTATCCATTATTAATCCAATAGTACGAAATGGTTAATAAAACACACACACATTATTAGAAAGTACTTTAATGAAATAAAGACACAGGGTGTTTTAATATTTTATTATACTCTTAATCCACCTGAAGACCCTCGTTCTGTAAAAAAGGAAAAATAAAAAAATCAACAATATCCCATACCTTCCGTCATTCTGGCACGTCCCACGATGTAAATCCATCTGAAGGGGTTAAATCATTTTACACCCAGGAGCTCTGCTAAAGCAGCTGTGCTTGTGGCTGTAAAAATACGGGGAATGAATGGAGTGCAGGGGAATGTCCTGTAGTTACCTTGAGTCGCGGTGATGCGCCCTCTGCTGGATGTCCTCATATGAACTCGAGCATGGGAACTTTTCCCAGGTTACAGTACAATGATTCTCTATGGCCCAGATAGGAGCTGGACCATAGAGAATCATTGTACCGTATGCAATCCGTATTTTCTGCACCTCTCATACGTCCGTAAAACTCGCTAGTGTGACGCCGGCCTAAGAGTGTACAGGGCCCTCTCCTTTTTGTGTTTGCCTTTGTTCACATTGGTATATCTGCACACGTATGGTGCGTAATCCAGGTAAGAAAAATAGTGGCACTCAATCCCAACTAAAGTGCTAACTTTTTATTGAAGCACGAAACTGCTAAGCCGTGCAGATGAAAATGCAGTTGTTCAATGCCATTTTGTATGCATACACGCATTCTCAAGGCCTCCTGTGAAGATCTAAAGTTGTGGGTTGTAATAATCACCTAGGCAGGTTAACAGTGCAAGTATTTTTTTTTCCATACATCCATGGTTTTACAACAAATTCAGGTAGATGGCCAAAATACAATGTCCTCAGTCCACAATATTCCCTCTCCGGGGCCGATAGTTCCTCTGCCCCCGTATCAGGCGATACTCACTGTCTCCCTTGTGGTTGGGCCACAGATTTTGTGTCTCCCACCAGTATGGTCTGTAGTCACAATCCAGGCTCCTCCAGATGACAAAAAACAGAACCGACGTCCATGTATCCAGGACCAAGAATCATTACAAAAGTTTGTGAAATTCAGATGACAAATCCATCAATCGTAGAAGGGAGATCCAGCCCAGCCACAAACCGATCTCCAAAACTCCACAGGCCATCCATTCACCTCAGCCGGGATCCTCTCGTTTCGAAGTCACTCCAACAAATGCATGACTAAAAATGTGGCATCTTTTCCTCCCTCCCGTTAAACATTTGCCTTTAGCTTAAAGAATGAAGCATATTCCATAAATCCATCACCTGGAACTGCATGTGAGACCCCTGTGATGATGGCTTGCTGTAGATAAGCCCCTGATGGCGGTGGCCGCAATTTATAGGCCAAAAATGGGGTGACAGATTCCCTTTAATAGAATGATTGCTTTACATTTACCTTTGGCAATCTTCTTTCTGGCCGTTGGTATACATAAGATCCAGCCTTCATGCCCTCCTCTGCTTGCTGTCACTGAATGGAAATATTGATTCCCATGGATAAACTGACGAGCAAGCAGATCACTAATAAAACAAAGCAAGTAAATATCTAATTAAACACAACCATATCGATGCAAGCGGTGCTTCCGTGCAACGAAACAGTAGTTTTCCACCACATAAATGGTATAGGTGAACTGAGGAGAAATTGCACAACAAAATGTATGGTTCATTTTCTCCTGTTATTCTTGTGAAAATGAAATATTTGGGGCTAAAACAACATTTTTCAGGGAAAAATTTGTTTTTTGATTTTCCCATAACACAGTAATTGTAATCTATCTGTATCCTACGCTTGTACTACACTCCTAACTGAATTCTTGTATTTTGTTCTTGCATATATATGTACCTGTATCTATACCTGTAGTGCGCCTTTCGGCAATTAAATACAAAATTAATGTTAGGCTGCTCTTTTATCTCGATTCACGAATCCCCGTGTCCGCACGCTTTTTTGGTTATTATACGCTACCCGGGGTTGGTGTTGTGAATAGCACTTCTGTGAGTTCTGCCCTTGGGCTCCCTCTGGTGGTTGCTAGTGGAACTGCGGATTGCAGCTGCTTTCACTGATCGCCCCTGTTGGCTCTATTTAATCTGGCTCTGGGCGTTAGTGGATGCCAGCTGTCAATGTTACAAGGGTGGATTCAGTTTGCTCTTGGATATTTCTCATGGCCTGTCCTGTTCAGCAAAAGATAAGTTGTTGCTAGTTTTTGTCCATTTCCTTGGACTTTATTTTTCCACTCATGTTATGTATTTTTGTCCAGCTTGTCATCATGATATTTTAGACTAGCTGGTAGCTCTGAGATGCAGGTTTGCCCCTCCACACCGTGAGTCGGTGTGGAGATCATTTTTGTAAAACTCTGTGTGGATTTCTAGGGTTTTGTACTGGCCGCACAGTATACTTTTCTATCTCTGTCTATCTAGATAGTACTGACCTCCTTTGCTAAACTCTGCTTCATTCCTATTGTATGTCTCTTCCTCTCCACTAACAGTCAATATATGTGGGAGCTATCTTTCCTTTGTGGGAATTTCTCTGAGGCAAGATAGCTTTCCTTTTCCTCTGATAGGGGTAGTTAGTTCTTAGGCTGTGACAAGATGCCTAGGCAGAGTTAGGAGCGTTCCACGGCTATTTCTAGTGTTTGGTGTTAGGATCAGGGATTGCGGTCAGTAAAGTTACCACCTTCTCAGAGCTTGTCCATTTTTGGTTTAACCATCAGGTCATTTCAGTGTCACTCCTTAACTATCAGGTCATTTCAGTATTGCTCCTAAACTATCAGGTCATTTCAGTGTTACTCTTAACCATCAGGTCAATTTAGTGTTGCGCCTTAATCACCAGGTCATAACAGTTTGGTTTCTGACCAGATATAAGCCTGTTGTTGGATGGGACTTATATGTAATGAGGAACTGGTGGCAGCATACCATACTGTGTTAATGTGGAACTCTGACAGTGATGGCCGGGAGGTATACATATACATCTCCAACCTGGACTGATGATATATATTCCCCCTCACTGGGAGCTCCTCAATAACTCGTACCTATAAGGGAAGCCTCTCCGGCAACTATTTGCCCTCGGTGCAGTTCCATGACTGACCTGAGGTAAGTGGTGGTGCCAGAGAGCCGATCCCTGCTGGGTCATTCTCTCCCCTCCCCAGAGGTGAGTGAAGTCAACACACCCCTCCCCCTGTATGACCGTCACAGTATGGCTTAAGAAATATCAGTAACAAAGCTTCTCTTATGCTTTGCAATGTTAAACACGTACAGCACATGGATGTGCAGATGATACCATCTGTGCGCTGTACGTGGTTTACGCGGACCCATAGACTTGTATTGGCCCTCGTCATCCGTGCTGCTCCTAAAAATGGCACATGTTTCCATGTGGTTTGCATGGACACACACGGTATGTGCAAACACACTGATTTATGCAGCACCATAGATTATAATGGGTATGTGCTGCACCTGTGAAAAAACCGGATGCCACACATAACAGAAACACAGTCAATTGAAGGGGCCTTAGGCAAACTCAAGCCTCGGATTTCAGTTTCAGTTCTGTGGGGAGCTCTGCAGGAGCAAATCTTTTTCCCCTACCGCTGAAAACATCAGCAATCAAGAAAAAAAAAGTACAAGTTTTCTGCATTTTTTTTTGTGGGCTGGGTCAAGAAAGTGTGGTAAACTATATTTTTCTGTATGTCTAAATAATAGCATGGAAAGTTGATTTTTTTTTTACTACATCTTTCCCATTTTAGTCCGTAGGTAGTTTCTCCCAATTGAGGCGGAAGGCACTGTACTAATGTGACCTTACACCAAATTGGCTAGTTCTGATACGAGTTTGTAGTTCAGCAGAGTATAAATTCTTATTACTCCTGTAGGAAATACTACGGTAATACATGGCTCCTTTGACATCACACCACGGCACTGTCTATCTCATGGAGATAAAAGGTGTGGTAACACATAATCCTCCAAGTGCACATTTCGTAAGCTACTAGCTGAAAATAGCTGCAACACTTGGAGACGTTACAGCTGTTCATTATTCAACCACAGTCTGAGAAAGAAGTAGTTTTATATGCCCAGGTTCTAATCGGACTACTAATAATCCTCAGAATGCCATGGAATGTCTGGCTTATACCCCTTGCCTTGCGGCAAACAGATTTCTTTCCTAATAAGACCAAATCTGTGCACAATAGTTTTAATGTACGAAGAAATTGTATGAGGAAATTGCTGAGTGTTCAGCCTTCGTTTCCAGTTTACTGTGAACAGTGTGATACCAGATGAGTACAGAACGTTCCCACAAATTCAGGACTAAATTGTACTCTGGTTTTAGAGGGTAGAAGCAGGGGAGCACCAATCCTAATATGAAAATCAATTGCTTTACCAATGGTAAATTCTTGATGGTATTTGGGCCTCATTCACACAACTGTATGGCATCCGTTTTTTTTCATGGATATAACACCTGACCATTGTTATCTATAGCCTATTCACACCTGGTTTTTTTCTGTATCACGGATGAAAAGTGCTGGCATCAATGTACAGTCCGTGCCCCACACGTATTTAACATTGCAAAGGATAGCAGAATCTTTGTACTTTATTTATCCACTCTTGAAAAGAACTCATGGCATACTGTTGGTAAAAATGGTGTAAGGTTTTACTCACTGAATTGTGGTTTTCATAAAATTGTCCAGTCAGGTTTATTAGCTTCATAAACCTTCTTAAGTTTAAGCAAACAAAAGATAGCAATCTCCAGCACAAAGTGTAAACAAACAGCCCATATAGCACTGCTGGTCCCTGCCTGCTCAGGTCAGTGTCTTAGCAAACACACACTGGAGGCCTCCACACCTCCAGTCACAGTCCATATGCCAAACAGCCTCCATTCTGTAGGCTGTTAACCACACCCAGAGGTTAGTTATGTGGGTAGCTAGACCCGCCTATCTCACAGCTACCTGTAACCCAGTCCCAGGTGCAACAAACGAACCTCTTAGTGCTTACATGCACTGGAGAAAGTACTCTGGGTTACATCACAGAGACAAACCATCTCTGCAACACATATATCCCATTGGCTACACAACCATTAGCCACACTACATACCTCTCCCTTTGTCTAAAGCCTTGGGGCTTGGCACTTTCTACTACCAGACAAGACATTCTCAAGAGAGCATTACCATGTAGCTTCACTTCTCTATGCTCTACATGGAAGCTGAAATCTTGTAGGGCTAAGAACCAGCGGATGACCCTAGCATTTTTGCCCTTTGTTTCCCTCATCCTTCTGAGTAGGGCATTGTTATGATCCCAGTGGCAGAGGATCCAAAATCTGACCAGCTAAATACTAAACCATAGACCAGCTCTGGGAAGGTGGTAACTGGACTGACCGCATACCTGATCCTAACTACGCACAACTATAGGTAGCCGTGGAACGTGCCTAAAATCCTAGACGTCTCTTCACGGCCTGAGAAACTGACTACTCCTAAAGAGAAAGCAAGACCTCTCTTGCCTCAGAGAAATGATCCCAAAGATATAGAAAAGCCCCCCACAGATAATAACGGTGAGTTAAGGGGAAAGTACAAACACAGAGATGAATCAGATTCAGCAAAGGAGGCCCGCTAATACTAGATAGCAGAAAATAGAAAGGGGTCTATGCGGTCAGTGAAAAACCCTCTAAAAATCCACTCAGAAAATACGCGAGCCCTCACACCAACTAACGGTGTGAGGGGAGCAAGTCTGAACCCCAGAGCTACCAGCAAGCAGAAAATCACATGTTAGCAAGCTGGATTAAACTCATCATACACAGAACACATATTGAAAACTGATGAGCAAAAAACTGAAAAGCAAACTTAGCTTGTCTTGGAAAGACTGAGACCAAACGTAGTCAGATGAAATCAGAATAGGTCTGAACACATTGACAGCCGGCAACAAATGAAGTAGCAGCTGAGCTAAATAGAAAACCTCCCTGGTGGATAACGAGACAGCTGATCCTGCCACAAACAGGCAGGAAGATAAACAAACCACCAGAGGGAGCCCAAAGACAACACTCATACAATACCAGTTGTGACCACAAGAGGGAGCCTACTAACAGAGTTCACAACAGGGCATGGTCGGATACCAATCTAAACTTACGTCCTACCAGATAGTACCGTAATGTGTCCACCGCTCACTTTATGGCCAAGCACTCCTTCTCTATGACTGAATAATTACTCTCACATTTGCAGTATAAACAGGAAGGCTCTAACTTGCTTTTTTTGACAGTTGCCTCGGCCATGTCTGGATTTCCTCCACTTTACAGATTTGAGGTTTTATCTTGCCTGTACCAACTACATTTCCCAGGTACTTGGCTTCTTCTTTCCCCAAGGCACACTTCTGGGCTAAAGATAACAATATCGGTGAGGTATGCAGTGGCGTATTGCTTATGGGGTGCAAGGATTCTACCCATAGCTCTCTGGAAGGTCGCCAGGGCCCCCTGCAGTCCAAAAGGCATCCGGACATACTATAAGCATCCATCTGGCGTAGAAAAGCAGTCTTCTCCTTGGCTTCCTGTGCTATGGGGATCTACCAATAACCCTTCGTCAAATCCAAGGTGGTTAACTCAATGACGTGTGGCATGGGATATGCATCGAACTTGGAGACCTCGTTCAACTTTCGATAGTTGTTGCAGAACCTCCATTCACCATCGGGCTTTGGAGCCAGGACAATTGGACTCGACCAACCGCTCTTAGACTCCTCAATGACCCCGAGTTTTAACATACTCTCCACCTCCTTGGAGATCACTTCTTGACAGGCCTCCAGTATCTGATAAGGTTTCACGTTTACACGCACATGTTCGTGTTCTACGACCCTTTTGCACCCCGGTAATTCTGAGAAGAGGTCCCTTTTCCTCTGGAGCAACTCCCAACACTGCTGTTTCTGGGCCTTCGACAGCGTCTCTGCTATGGCGACACCGCCAACCTCGCATTCTGACTTACCCAGCAAGCACGGAGTTTCAGCTGGCTCTGTCTTGCCATGGCTTGATGAGGTTGACATGATAGATCTGATATGGTTTCCGTCTTCCTGGTTGATGAATCTTATGGTTTACCTCACCAAGCTTCTCCACCACCTCAGACAACCCTTGCCATTTGGCCAAAAAATAGCACAGGAACTCGGTCTCCCGGATTGAACTGCCTTACTTTGGCTGATCGGTTGTAGGCCCTGGCCTGAGTTTCTTGTGACTGGAGGAAATATCCATTTACGATGGGCATCACCGTCGCAATTCTCTGCTGCATCAGTGTCACATGCTCAATGACGCTTCTGTGGGGTGTGACTTTGGCTTCCCAGGATTCCTTGGCTATATCCAGGAGACCTCTCAGCTGTCGGCCATACAAAAGTTTGCAGGGCGAGAACCCCGTAGAGGTCTGTGGAACCTCATGGATGGAGAACAACAGATACGGTAAGAGACAGTCCCATTATCTAAATGTACTACATGGTCAACATAGTGCGCACACGCCACCCAACGCCATTATTCCTATGGCCGGCACGTGCGCACTGCTATGTTAACGTTGTAGTACACTACTTCAGTAAAATGGCGCCGGAGTCGGCGCGTGCGCATATTGCAATTTTCAGCACCATTTTATTGAAGTATTGTACTACAAAATTAATGGGAAACTGTCACCAGTAATAGCGCTGTTAACCTGCAGATAAGGGGTTATTGTGCAGGTTAATAGTGACATTATGCTGCCTGGCTCCAGAATGTAGCGGGGAGAAAATTAACTTTATTCTCCCCGCCAGCACTCTGATTCAGTCATGGTGGCGGAGGTGACTCAGCTTCAGTCATTGCTCTGAGTATACAGAGCGGCCGCTGTAACCGCAACCCCGGCCCTGATTGACACTGGCTCTACATTGAGTCCTGCTGCATTCAGTACAGGCACCGGGCAGCATAATAACACTAGTAACCTGCAGATTAATCGCATATCTACAGGTTTACAGTGCTATTTCTGGTGACAGGTTTCCTTTAATTTTGTAGTACATTACTTCCAAATAAGGCTACGTTCACATTTGCGTTGTTCGGTGCTGCGTCGGCGACGCAACGCACAACGCACGAACAACGCAAACACAACGCATGCACAACGCTGCGTTTTGTGACGCTTGCGTTCTTTTTTTCAATGCAAAAAAAATGCAACTTGTTGTGTCCTGTGCGCCCTGACGCGTGCGCCCAAAAAAACGCAAGCGTCACAAAACACAATACAACACATGTCCATGCGCCCCCATGTTAAATTTAGGGGCGCATGACACATGCGTCGCCGCTGCAGCGCCCGACGCAAATGTGAACGTAGCCTAACAGCGCCGGATTAAGTGCGTTCGCATACCGCGATTGCCAGCGCCTTTTTCATTGAAGACATTATATAAATTTGCACACCACACACTCTCCTTCTTGGTGTTTGTGCTGTCTGGTCTGAAAGATCACTGGCGGCTGGGAGTACCCACAGTCCCTGTGTCTCAACGTCGCATCATGCAATCATGCAGTCTGACATTTAGATGTAGCAGAGCTAGACCCGTCGTGAGTCAAATGGATTAGCAGCATCTCTGTGGAATGGTGAGGAATATTGTTGTTTTTTATTTTTAACTCTTTTGCAGATGACAAGGGTGAGGTTGTAAGTATGGTTTAATTAATATTTATTAAAGGAGTCTGTGTCATTCTTTCAATTAAAGGACTTTATTCTTGGTGTCTGTGTCTTATTGACGCCTTTCCATTACAGACCTCAGGGCTTGATGTCACCTGACAATACAAAGGTTACATCAACCCTCCAACTATCACCCTACTTTCCACCGCTAAAAGGCAAGTGGGAAAAGTGAGGCTAAGTGCCAGAATTGGCACATCTTAGAGATGTGCCTTTTCTGTGGCATCTGAGAGCTCATGTTTTTAGCCTGGGGGGCAGTATCCATGGCCCCTTCCTAGGCTATTAAATTATAAATTATATTAAATGAATTATATTACATAATATAATTTAATAATATCATTAATATCATTGTATATGTCACTGATATCTATATATCTACCTATTCTATGTGTATTTACTGTATGTAAGCCATCTATTCTATCCTGTTGGCTCCTGCTGTGATTTTACACTAAGCGGCTGCTGAATTGCTGGCTTTTATTCTATCTACTGTATATACTCGTGTATAAGCCAAGTTTTTCAGCACATTTTGTTTGTGCTGAAAACGCCAACCTCGGCTTATACACGAGTCATTGTTCAGGGAGCCGGCGGGGGAGCGGCGGAGCAACGGCAAAAGCCGGCGGCTGTGGCTGTAACTGTGCAACTGCTAAAGAGAAATGAATATTCATTTCTCTTATAGCGCACAGTGACAGCTGCAGCCGCCGGCTTCCAGAAGACATCATACTCACCCTCTAGCGTGCCCTCACAGCATCTCGTTCGTACCGGCGCCTGCAGTTCTTCCTGTGCTGAGTAATCACCGCTCATTAACCCCTTTACCCCCAAGGGTGGTTTGCACGTTAATGACCAGGCCAATTTTTACAATTGTGACCACTGTCCCTTTATGAGGTTGTAACTCTGGAATGCTTCAACGGATCCTGGTGATTCTGACACTGTTTTCTCGAGACATACTGTACTTCATGATAGTGGTAAAATTTATTTGATATTACCTGCGTTTATTTGTGAAAAAAATGGAAATTTGGTGAAAATTTTGAAAATTTTGCAATTTTCCAACTTTGAATTTTTATGCAATTAAATCACAGTGATATGTCACACAAAATACTTAATAAAAACAGAAAAAATCGTCAGTTTGCAATGTAGTACAAATATATATGGCGACTCATAAATTAAATAGCAACATAGGAGAACCAAGAGTCAAAACTAGCCAGAAAATTCACAAAAAATTAAGTTTATTAGATGAATCCATTACAGTAAGATAAATAGTGATAAAAATCAATTAAAAGAGCATTTAGTAACTGCATCCATAAATACACCCAGACGTCCAGGTGATTATGACAGGACAAAAATGACTATAATATACATTGTAATGATCGTAAATATCAAGCCAAGTGCTAACCACACATGAACCTGGTTATCATAGGTGAGTGGCGATTAAATTAAGTCTGAAAAAGTATACTACCAGTAATCAAATGGTGAAGATCACCACATCTCACCATGGATACATAAATGTGATAAGAAG
Source organism: Ranitomeya variabilis (assembly GCF_051348905.1). NCBI lineage: Eukaryota > Metazoa > Chordata > Amphibia > Anura > Dendrobatidae > Ranitomeya > Ranitomeya variabilis. Next base: position 78,614,841 of record NC_135233.1, on the reverse strand, counting down.
TCAAATAGGTGAATTACCCATGTGTGTGGTAAGGTCCTGCCAGGGTCCTGGATCGTGTACCCCAACGCACGTTTCGCAGTGAAGTATTGCCGCTTCCTCAGGGGGCGTGGTTTAATAAGGTTCTCTATCCGGTTTAAATAGTGATCCCATTAGGTCATGTGGTGTGAGTAAGTGAAAGAATAAAGTGCGCAAGCGTGAACCGCCGACTAATCCCCCTGCTGCGCTTCAAGCCTCAGTCCTAGCTAACAGATCCCGGTCACGTGAGCGGACCAGCGCCACGCCCACATCACGCTACCCGGGACCGCTGCCAGGAAGAAGGCAGAGCGCAACAGGTTTATATGTCCGCGTGTGTAAATTTAAAGTGACCGTGCATGTAAGGTGCATAGATAATACTATGCTTTGCTTGTATGAATTTGTGTAAATGAATGTGGTTAAAAGGTGTGCAAAAAAAGTGCACACATGTATAATATAAGAAAAGTGCCTCTATATTACTATATTCTATCGCAGAATATCCCCATCTGTCACCCAAATAATTATAAATACTGGACAGACCTATGGGGAGCGAAAGAAAATAAGTGATAATAAAGATAAAATTACTAAAACAAAAAGTGCGTGATAGGTGAACAAAGGAGACAATAACAGAATAATTACATTCTGTGTCATTGCCAATATTGTCTGAACATACCATGTTCAGTCCCAGAATATAGTGACTAGTGCACAGATAGCCAAATGGGCACTGTAATATCCCCTATATGGGTCACTGAGAAAACTAATGCTCATACAAGCAGACAAACAAAAGTAGTCACATAATAAGTTAAAATATACAGAAACCATAAACACAGAATCCACCGACGCCGGTGGAATGACCGTGAGAGGTACATCATCATTCATCACTATGTAATTAAAGTATTATCATAGGCAGGTAAACCTTCAATTGTATCCGGCTATCTGCCATACGAATGTTATTAGAGTCCACCAACATTGATGATGTGTCCGTAAAAAGTATATCGTAATTCACCATTACACAGTTCAAATACTATCATAGGTAGATGAAACTTCAGATGTATTCAGCAATCCGCCAGTCAGATGCTGTATATCATGTTGTATTCCCAAAGCTGTTCATTTCAAGTCCATAATGTTTCGCAACTCCCGGTTTGCAATAGTTCTTCAGTCTTTAAATTCCTCCACTCACGCACCACCAGCCTCGGGAATCTTGTGGATATGGTTATAAGTATAAGCACACTAGAAATTTTTTTTGAAAGAGATACCAAATTAAAATTGATGGTATATGGCAGAGAAAAAGAAACAAAATGTTGACAATCTAAGTCACCCTCAGATAGTTGACTCATAAAAATGAAGAGAATCCCTGAGTTTCATTGAGGCCCATGGGTGTCATAGTGCCCAATGTGTTAATCCACCGGCACTCTCTTTGGGCTAAAATGCGCCTAATGTCACCTCCTCTAATGCCGCATTGAACATGATCTATACCCCGTGCCATAAAGGACCTAGGGTCACAGTCATGACATTGTTTGTAGTGCCGTGGTATGGTCTTAAGTTTCGTCAGATCCTTCTCCTCACTTGCAGCCATTATATTACGCACATGCTCGCGTATGCGTGTGCCCAGCCGACGGGATGTTGGCCCTATGTAGATTTTAGGGCAACTACATACAGTGTAGTAAATAACCTGTATGGTGTTGCAGGTAATGTGGTGATTTATTGAAAAAGTCTTTTTCCCATCCACTGAGTTAAAAGAGGCCACTCGAGAGATATTTGGACATGAGATACAGTCAAACAGGGGAAGCATCCCCTGGGTGGCCCGCTAGATCCAAAGATGTATCTGGTGGGTCTAGGAACATAGTGGCTTGACACCAATAGGTCTTTTAAATTTTTGCTCCTTCTCGCTGTCATTGAAGGGTAGTTTTTAAGGCATTGAGCAAACAATGGATCACTCATGAGGATGCCCCAATGTTTTTGGAGACACCTCCTCATAGTGGTCCATTCACCATTATACGTGGAGATGAATCGTACCATATCATTTTGTTTAGATGTTTCCTCATGCTTTCGAATACTGCTACTTTGGCATAAGAGTTCATCCCTTGGTGTGTATTTAGCTCTCAAGTAGCCTTTCCTAATGTTCCTATTGCTATATCCTCTCATTTGGAACCTAGTTTTAAGGTCCGCTGACTGGGCCTCAAATTTGGCAGTGGAGGAGCATATCCGCTTCATCCTTAGATGCTGACCAATAAGGATGGCCTTGATAGTACTAAAGGGGTGACCCGAGTCAGCATGCAAAAGTGCATTAACCGATGTGGACTTCCTGAAAACATCCGTCTGCAGGTATCGATCACCATCCACCTCAATCTTAATGTCCAGAAAGTCCACATCGGTCCTGCTTGTTTGGTATGTCAACTTGATGTTATATGTATTGTCATTGAGTTGTTTCATAAACTCATGCAAGGCATCATCGGGCCCCTGCCATATGATGAACAGGTCATCGATATAACACAGCCAGCACTGCACATGGTCCACGGCCTGCGACCCCCCCCCACCAAAGATAAAAAAAGATAAAATACTTAATAACTAACATTTCCCACATGTCTACTTTACATCAGCAAAATTTTGGAACAACATTTTTTTTTTGTTAGGGAGTTATAAGGGTTAAAAGTTGACCAGCAAGTTCTCATTTTTACAACACCATTTTTTTTAGGGGCCATATCTCATTTGAAGTCATTTTGAGGGGTCTATATGATAGAAAATACCCAAGTGTGACACCATTCTAAAAACTGCACCCCTCAAGGTGCTCAAAACCACATTCAAGAAATGTATTAACCCTTCAGGTGTTTCACAGGAATTTTTGGAATGTTTAAATAAAAATGAACATTTAACTTTTTTTCACACAAAATTTACTTCAGCTCCAATTTGTTTTATTTTACCAAGGGTAACAGGAGAAAATGGACCTAAAAAGTTGTTGTACAATTTGTCCTGAGTACGCTGATACCCCATATGTGGGGGTAAACCACTGTTTGGGCGCATGGGAGAGCTCGGAAGGGAAGGAGCGCCGTTTGACTTTTCAATGCAAAATTGACAGGAATTGAGATGGGACGCCATGTTGCGTTTGGAGAGCCCCTGATGTGTCTAAACATTGAAACCCCCCACAAGTGACACCATTTTAGAAAGTAAACCCCCTAAGGAACTTATCTAGAGGTGTGGTGAGCACTTTGACCCACCAAGTGCTTCACAGAAGTTTATAATGCAGAGCCGTAAAAATAAAACAAAAATTTTTTCCCACAAAAATTATTTTTTAGCCCCCAGTTTTGTATTTTCCCAAGGGTAACTGGAGAAATTGGACCCCAAAAGTTGTTGTCCAATTTGTCTTGAGTACGCTGATACCCCATATGTGGGGGGGAACCATCGTTTGGGCGCAAGGGAGGGCTCGGAAGGGAAGGAGTGCCATTTGGAATGCAGACTTAGATGGAATGGTCTGCAGGCGTTACATTGCTTTTGCAGAGCCCCTAATGTACCTAAACAGTAGAAACCCCCCACAAGTGACACCATTTTGGAAAGTAGACCCTCTAAGGAACTTATCTAGATATGTTGTGAGAGCTTTGAACCCCAAGTGTTTCACTACAGCTTATAACGCAGAGCCGTGCAAATAAAGAATATTTTTTTTCCACAAAAATTATTTTGTAGCCCCCAGTTTTGTATTTTCCCAAGGGTAACAGGAGAAATTGGACCCCAAAAGTTGTTCTCCAATGTGTTTCGAGTACGCTGATACCCCATATGTTTGGGTAAACCCCTGTTTGGGCGCACGGGAGAGCTCGGAAGGGAAGGAGCACTGTTTTACTTTTTCAACGCAGAATTGGCTGGAATTGAGATCGGATGCCATGTCGCATTTGGAGAGCCCCTGATGTGCCTAAACAGTGGAAACCCCCCAATTATAACTGAAACCCTAATCCAAACACGCCCCTAACCCTAATCCCAACGGTAACCCTAACCACAGCTCTAACCTAGACACACCCCTAACCCTAATCCCAACCGTATTCCCAACCGTAAATGTAATCCAAACCCTAACCCTAACTTTAGCCCCAACCCTAACTGTAGCCTTAACCCTAGCCCCAACCCTAGCCCTAACCCTAGCCCTAACCCTAGCCCCAACCCTATCCCTAGCCCTAACCCTAGCCCTAACCCTAGCCCTAACCCTATCTCTAGCCCTAACCCTAGCCCTAGCCCTAACCCTAGCCCTAACCCTAACGCTAGCCCTAACCCTAGCCCTAACCCTAGCCCTAACCCTAACCCTAGCCCTAACCCTAGCCCTAACCCTAGCCCCAACCCTAACCCTAGCCCTAACCCTAGCCCTAATCCTAACCCTAACCCTAGCCCTAACCCTAGCCCTAACCCTAACCCTAGCCCTAACCCTAACAATAATGGGAAAATGGAAATAAATACATTTTTTAATTTTTCCCTAACTAAGAGTTTTTTAGCGGACTTTTATGATTGGCAGCCGTCACACACTGAAAGACGCTTTTTATTGCAAAATATATTTTTTGCGTTACCACATTTTGAGAGCTATAATTTTTCTATATTCGAGTCCACAGAGTCATGTGAGGTCTTGTTTTTTGCGGAACGAGTTGATGTTTTTATTGGTAACATGTTTGGGCACGGGAGATTTTTTGATCGCTTTTTATTCCGATTTTTGGGAGGCAGAATGACCAAAAACCAGCTATTCATGAATTTCTTTTGAGGGAGGCGTTTATACCGTTCCGCGTTTGGTAAAATGGATAAAGCAGTTTAATTCTTCGGGTCAGTACGATTACAGCGATACCTCATTTATATAATTTTTTTATGTTTTGGCGCTTTTATACGATAAAAACTATTTTATAGAAAAAATAATTACTTTGGCATCGCTTTATTCTGAGGACTATAACTTTTTTATTTTTTTGCTGATGATGCTGTATGGTGGCTCGTTGTTTGCGGGACAAGATGACGTTTTCAGCGGTACCATGGCTATTTATATTCGTCTTTTTGATCGCGTGTTATTCCACTTTTTGTTTGGCGGTAAGAGAATAAAGCATTGTTTTTTGCCTCGTTTTTTTTTTTTTACGGTGTTCACTGGAGGGGTTAACTAGTGATATAGTTTTATAGGTGGGGTCGTTACGGACGCGGCGATACTAAATAGGTGTACTTTTATTGTTTGATTTTTTTTTATTTAGACAAAGACATGTATTTATGGGAATAATATTTTTTTTCTTTATTTAGGAATTTTTTTTTTATTTTTTTTTTACACATGTGGAATTTTTTTTTTTACTTTTTTACTTTGTCCCAGGGTGGGACATCACAGATCGCCGATCTGACAGTTTGCACAGCACTCTGTCAGATCGACGATCTGACTTAGAGCGCAGCAGGCTTACCGGCGCCTGCTGTGCACCCGGAAGTAGTCCCTGCAGGACCCGGATGCAGCCCCGCGGCCATTTTGGATGCGGGGACTGCAGGGAGGAGACGCTCGGTACAAGGTGAGCACATCGCCTTGTACCAATCGTCTCAGGGAAGCACGCAGGGAGCCCCCTCCCTGCGCGATGCTTCCCTGTACCGCCGGCACACCGCGATCATGTTTGATCGCGGTGTGGCGGTCCGTGACCGCTCCTGGCACATAGTGCCGGATGTCAGCTGCGATAGGCAGCTGACACCCGGCCGCGATCGGCCGCGCTCCCCCCGTGAGCGCGGCCGATTGCGCTGGAAGTACTATTCCGTCCTTGGGAATTAGGGCCCACCCCACATGGACGGAATAGTACGTCCAATGACAGAAAGGTGTTAAGATAATGAATATGCATGCATCTCCACTCCCATAGGCATGGAGCGCATATTCATTACATTTAAAGGGAACCTGTCACTGCCCCAGGGCATTTTTAAGTAAAAGAGCCACCTTCAGCAGCACTAAGGCTACATTCTCTTATGCTTAGTATCCCTAGGAATGCTGAAATAATCACTTTTATAAATTGTCCGCCATACCTCTATTGTGTCCCGGAGGTATGTCTTCTCCCCCGGTGTCAACCGCCTCCGAGATGTCAATCATCACCCTCTTGCGTCTGTGCACAGCCTCCTGTGTTTCTGTTACATGCCCGGCATACAAACTTGCCAAAGCTCATCATGGGAATGAAGCCTTAAAGCATAGACGACTATAAAAACATTAAGATAACAGTCTAGATGACAGCAGCTTATTTCTATATGCCTACAATCATGAATTGATTTTGTATGTTACATACTTCCTATTTATATCTCTTGTTAGCTTTTTATTTTAATAAAAGGAATGGAAATGACTAAGCTTACAGCTCCGCAGGTTTCCATCCAGGTGTGATTTTATTAAAGTCAGAACATACAGCATAAGAAACACGTTTTTTTGTCATATGGCAGCGTGAAACAAAACATGACAGGTTTTATGGCACGCTGAGCTAAAATACAAGTCACAATTCACATTATGTTCTAAAAGGCCCAAACACTGCGCTCACTCTCTGCCATACAGTCCTTGTTCTGTGCACTGCTGAAAAGAAGCAGCACGTATGACAGAACCGTCAGGGTTACATTGTCTACATGAAAATGCTTTAAAGCAATTTTTGCCAGATATTTCATAAGCCTTTTGACTCACAAGATATAGACGCTCCATTGTATCCTAACTAGCATTACTATGTTTGTTTTCTGCTATTTTCTGATTTCTATATCTTTAGAAGCAATGTGTAGATTTTGTTTGATAAAATTGGGAAAACATTGCATTGGGTTTTTCCTTTACACATATTGCTGTGAGGTAAAGGGGTTGTTCAGACTTATGATTATTGACGGCGTATCCTAAGATAATAAGTCATCAGCATCAGTTCAGTGGGGGTCCTACACCCACCACCCCAACAATCAGCTTCATTTAGGCCGGTGTCACACTAGGCGTATGAAAATACGGTCCGTTTTTTTACGGCCATAATACGCAGTAATTGTCCCAAAACACTGTTCCGTATTCAATGCGAGGATGCGATTTTTACGCACAAATTTATCCGTGTGTCATCCGTATGGCTTCCGTACGGCGATTTTTTTCTTGCAGGCTTGCAAAATGGACATATCATGGATCCATCGGCTCAAATATTCTTAAAAACATATATACAGTCTATACATATATATGTCAGTGAGACATATATATATATATATATATATATATATATATATATATATATATATATTTAATGCAGAGCTAGATAGCAGAAAAGTAAGTAATTCAATTGCCGGCTTTTGCTATCTTCTTCACAAACCCGACAGGATATGAGACATGGTTTACATACAGTAAACCATCTCATATCCCTTCTTTTATTACATATTCCTCTTTACTAATGTAAGAAGTGTCTCTGTGTAAACTTTGGGGGCTCTAGCTATTAAATTAAAAGGTTAAATCCCAGGAAAAAATTGGCGTGGGGTCCCGCGCAATTTTCTCCGCCAGAGTGGGAAAGCCAGTGACTGAGGGCAGATATTAATAGCCTAGACAGGGACCATGGTTATAGGACCCCCCCCTGGCTAAAAACATCTGCCCCCAGCCACCCCAGAAAAGGCACATCTGTAAGATGCGCCTATTCTGGCACTTAGCCTCTCTCTTCCCACTCCCCTTTAGCGGTGGGATATGGGGTAATGAAGGGTTAATGTCACCTTGCTATTGTAAGGTGACATTAAGCCAGGTTAATAATGGAGAGGCGTCAATAAGACACCTATCCATTATTAATCCAATAGTACAAAATGGTTAATAAAACACACACACATTATTAAAAAGTATTTTAATGAAATAAAGACACATGGTGTTTTAATATTTTATTATACTCTTAATCCACCTGAAGACCCTTGTCACCTGAAATAAAGGTAAACAAAACAAACAACAATATTCCATACCTTCCGTCGTTACAGTCTTGTCCCACGCTGTAAATCCATCTGAAGGGGTTAAATCATTTTACACCCAGGAGCTCTGCTAATGCAGCTGTGCTCCTGACTGTAAAACTTGGTGAATGAATGGAATGTACTGTAGTTACCTCGAGTCGCGGTGATGCGCCCCCTGCTGGATGAACTCATGTGAACTCGAGCCTGGGATCTTTTCAGAATATTTTATCACGCTCAAGTTCATATGAGTTCATCCAGCAGAGGGAAGATGACACCAACGACTGGGCGCATGAGGAGTGCGCCTGCTGAGATTTGCAGTTGGCACCCGGTGTTAGCAGTTGAGTTCCCGCCTCTGCACAAGGGGAATCTCGAACCATGTCTGCTGCGGTCTCCCATTCTACATCAGCTGCAGTGGAGCCTGCTCAGCAGAGATTTCAGTCCCAGCGTCTCACTCAGCCTGATACTGTGCAAAGGGTTACTGTTGCCTTTCCAGGCTCTGCTGTTATAGCCTGCACTGGTCAGCGGCGAGCAGGCTTTTCTGGGACTAAGTCCTGCTTTGCACACACTGAGCATGCCCATGGGAGGATCTCTCATTGGAGGTCGGGGGTCACACGCTTAGGCCCTGTAACAGCTCCCATTGGACCACTAGGAAGGTCCTTGTCTGCTGCAGCTATAAAAGGATCGCATGGCCGCATGACCATGCGCTAGTATCAACCTGTGTTATGAGTTTTACTACTTGGTGGTGTCGTAGCTGTTTTCGCTCTGACCCAGAGTCAGTACGTCAGATCACCAGTGAGGCCTAATTGTGGAATTACGCCCTTAATTGACAAGCGCTTGGAGACAAAAAGACACCTCACACATATCCTGTGAGCAAGTCACTTTTATCTGATGTAATGCAGCAATAAGCAATAATTTATACCATTTACAACAAATGCATTTCAATGTAAGTCATGTAGCCCCCACCATCACACAGGGTCATACTTTATTTACCATAACCCAGAACATGTTGTGACTGACTATTGAGAACATACATGATAAGAAGTATAGTCTCCTTGAAGAGGAGACCTGTTGTGAACTCTATTTTTGGGCTCCCTCTAGTGGTCACAAGCGGTACTGTGTAGTGTTGTCTTTCTGCAGGTTGGCTGCATCAGCTGGTTCGTTATCCTTGGTTGGTTTCCTATTTAACTCACCTGGATACTCAGTTCCTTGCCTGCTATCAATGTATTCAGTGCTCTTCAGATTCCTTGTGACTACCTTGCTCCTAGTCTCTCCAAGACAAGCTAAGTTCTTGTTTGTTCATTTTCTGATTATCAGCGTTCATCATGTTTTTTTGTCCAGCTTGCTAAAATGTGATTTCTTGCTTGCTGGTTGCTCTAGGGGACTGAGTTTCTCCCCCCACACCATTAGTTGGTGCGGGGGTTCTTGAAATCTCAGTGTGCATATTTTGTAAGGGTTTTTTACTGACCGCATAGATCTCTTTTCTATTTTCTGCTATCTAGAATTAGTGGGCCTCATTTGCTGAATCTGCTTTCACCCCTATGTATGTGCCTTCCTCTTACCTCACCGTTATTATCTGTTGGGGGCTTCTATATCTTTGGGGATTATTTCTCTGGAGGCAAGAGAGGTCTTTCTTTCTCTCTAGGGGTAGTTAGTTCCTCAGGCTGGCTCGAGACGTCTAGGATTTTAGGCACGTTCACCGGCTACCTCTAGTGTGTTTGGATAGGTTCAGTTTTGCGGTCAGTCCAGTTTACCACCTCCCTAGAGCTTGTCCTATGTTTAGTCACCTTGCTGGAGTAATTTGTGATCCTCAACCACTAAGGATCATAACAGTATAGCAGGCCAAAAAGTGTTTTATGCATCGCAGAAGTGGGATTAAAAGAAGACCTGAGTACATTTTTTTTTTCTCCTCCCGCTTTTCCTTTGCTGCAGTCTGTTCAGCTTCTTTCATCCCCTTGAACTCTGGGTGGTTTTGAGCTCTGCTGCAGACATGAATATTCAGACTCTGACTTCTAGTGTGGATCATCTTACTGCACTGGTGCAAAGTATTCAGGATTTTGTTATTCATAGCCCTATGTCAGAACCAAAGATACCCATTCCTGAGTTGTTTTCTGGAGATAGATCTAGGTTTCTAAATTTTAAGAATAATTGTAAGTTATTTCTATCTCTGAGACCTCGTTCCTCTGGTGATTCCGCTCAGCAAGTTAAAATTGTTATCTCCTTGTTGCGTGGCGACCCTCAGGATTGGGCTTTCTCTCTGGCGCCAGGAGATCCTGCATTGCTTAATGTAGATGCATTTTTTCTGGCTCTTGGACTGCTTTATGAGGAGCCTAATCTTGAGAATCAGGCAGAAAAAGCGTTGCTGGTCCTCTCTCAAGGTCAGGATGAAGCAGAGGTGTATTGTCAAAAATTTTGGAAATGGTCAGTGCTTACTCAATGGAATGAGTGTGCCCTGGCTGCAAATTTCAGAGAAGGTCTTTCTGAAGCCATTAAGAATGTTATGGTGGGGTTTCCCACCCCTACAAGTCTGAGTGATTCTATGGCTTTAGCCATTCAGGTTGATCGGCATTTGCGGGAGCGCAAATCTGCTCATCCTTTGGCGGTATTTTCTGAACAGAGACCTGAGTCTATGCAATGTGACCGAACTCTGACCAGAATTGAGCGACAAAGTCATAGACGTCAAATTGGGTTGTGCTTTTACTGTGGTGATTCTACTCATGTTATCTCAGCATGCTCTAAACGCTTAAAAAAGATCGCTAAACCTGTCACCATTGGTACTATACAGCCTAAATTTATTTTGTCTGTTACTTTGATTTGTTCTTTGTCGTCCTACTCGGTTATGGCTTTTGTGGATTCAGGTGCTGCCCTAAATCTGATGGATTTGTCGTTTGCCAGGCGCTGTGGTTTTGTCCTGGAGCCTTTGGAATTTCCTATTCCTCTGAGGGGAATTGATGCTACGCCATTGGCTGAGAATAAGCCTCAGTATTGGACGCAAATGACCATGTGCATGACTCCCGTACATCAGGAGGTGATTCGCTTTCTTGTTCTGCATAATTTGCATGATGTTGTCGTTTTGGGTATGCCATGGCTGCAGGCTCATAATCCAGTTTTAGATTGGAAAGCTATGTCTGTGTCAAGTTGGGGTTGTCAGGGAATTCATGGCGATACTTCGTTGGTGTCTATTGCTTCTTCCACTCCTTCTGAGGTCCCTGAGTTTTTGTCTGACTACCAGGATGTATTTGATGAGCCCAGGTCCAGTGCCCTGCCCCCTCATAGGGATTGTGACTGTGCTATAAATTTAATTCCTGGTAGTAAATTCCCTAAGGGACGACTTTTTAATTTGTCTATACCAGAGCATGCCGCGATGCGGAGTTATATAAAGGAGTCTTTGGAGAAGGGACATATTCGCCCATCCTCTTCCCCTCTTGGTGCAGGAATCTTTTTTGTGGCCAAGAAGGACAGTTCTTTGAGACCTTGTATAGATTATCGTCTTCTGAATAAAATCACAGTCAAATTTCAGTATCCTTTGCCACTATTGTCTGATTTGTTTGCTCGGATTAAGGGTGCCAGTTGGTTCACCAAGATAGATCTCCGTGGTGCGTATAACCTTGTGCGCATTAAGCAGGGAGATGAATGGAAAACAGCATTTAATACGCCCGAAGGCCATTTTGAGTACTTGGTGATGCCTTTTGGACTCTCTAATGCTCCTTCTGTGTTTCAGTCCTTCATGCATGACATTTTCCGAGAATATCTGGATAAATTTATGATTGTTTATCTGGATGACATTTTGGTCTTTTCTGATGATTGGGAGTCCCATGTGAAGCAGGTCAGGATGGTGTTTCAGGTCCTGCGTGCTAATGCTTTATTTGTGAAGGGCTCAAAATGCCTCTTCGGAGTACAGAAGGTCTCCTTTTTGGGTTTTATTTTTTCTCCTTCTACTGTGGAGATGGACCCAGTCAAGGTCCAGGCTATTCATGACTGGACTCAGCGCACGTCTGTTAAGAGTCTTCAGAAGTTCTTGGGTTTTGCTAATTTTTACCGTCGTTTCATCGCTAATTTTTCTAGCGTGGTTAAACCTTTGACGGATTTGACCAAGAAGGGTTCTGATGTGACTAATTGGTCTCCTGCGGCCGTGGAGGCCTTTCGGGAGCTGAAGCACCGGTTTTCTTCAGCTCCAGTCTTATGTCAGCCAGATGTCTCTCTCCCCTTCCATGTCGAGGTTGATGCTTCTGAGATTGAAGCAGGGGCTGTTTTGTCGCAGAGAAGCTCTGATGGCTCTGTGATGACACCATGTGCTTTCTTTTCTAGAAAATTTTCGCCTGTCGAGCGAAATTATGATGTTGGTAATTGGGAGTTGTTGGCTATGAAGTGGGCATTTGAGGAGTGGCGACATTGGCTCGAAGGAGCTAAACATCGTGTGGTGGTCCTGACTGATCACAAAAATCTGATTTACCTCGAATCTGCCAAGCGCCTGAATCCTAGACAGGCTCGTTGGTCGTTGTTTTTCTCCCGTTTCAACTTTGTGGTCTCATACCTGCCTGGTTCGAAGAACGTGAAGGCTGATGCACTTTCTAGGAGCTTTGTGCCTGACTCTCTGGGAGTTTCTGAGCCGGCTGGTATTCTCAGAGAGGGAGTGATTTTGTCTACCATTTCTCCAGATTTGCGACGAGTGCTGCAGAAATTTCAGGCGGATAGACCTGACCGTTGTCCACCAGAGAGACTGTTTGTCCCGGATAGATGGACCAGCAGAGTTATTTCCGAGGTTCATTCTTCGGTGTTGGCGGGTCATCCTGGGATTTTTGGTACCAGAGATTTGGTGGCTAGGTCCTTCTGGTGGCCTTCCTTGTCACGGGATGTGCGTTCCTTTGTGCAGTCTTGTGGGATTTGTGCTCGAGCTAAGCCTTGCTGTTCTCGTGCCAGCGGTTTGCTTTTGCCTTTGCCTGTCCCGAAAAGGCCTTGGACGCACATTTCCATGGATTTTATTTTGGATCTTCCAGTATCTCAGAAAATGTCTGTCATCTGGGTGGTGTGTGATCGTTTTTCCAAGATGGTCCATTTGGTGCCCTTGCCTAAGTTGCCTTCCTCCTCCGATTTGGTTCCTCTATTTTTTCAGAATGTGGTTCGCTTGCACGGCATTCCTGAAAATATTGTGTCTGATAGAGGATCCCAGTTTGTGTCCAGGTTTTGGCGAACTTTTTGTGCTAAGATGGGCATTGATTTGTCTTTTTCGTCGGCTTTCCATCCTCAGACTAATGGCCAAACCGAGCGAACTAATCAGACGTTGGAAACTTATTTGAGATGTTTTGTTTCTGCTGATCAGGATGATTGGGTGACTTTTTTGCCATTGGCCAAGTTTGCCCTTAATAATCAGGCTAGTTCTGCTATCTTGGTTTCGCCTTTTTTCTGCAATTCTGGTTTCCATCCTCGTTTTCCTAGGGTCAGGTTGAGTCTTCTGACTGTCCTGGGGTGGATTCTGTGGTGGATAGGTTGCAGCAGATTTGGAACCATGTGGTGGACAATCTGAAGTTGTCACAGGAGAAGGCTCAGCGCTTTGCCAATCGCCGCCGCGGTGTGGGTCCCCGACTTCGTGTTGGGGATTTGGTGTGGCTGTCTTCTCGGTATGTTCCTACGAAGGTCTCCTCTCCTAAATTCAAGCCTCGCTTCATCGGTCCTTATAAGATCTTGGAAATCCTTAACCCGGTGTCTTTTCGTTTGGATCTCCCAGCATCGTTTGCCATCCATAATGTGTTCCATAGGTCTTTGTTGCGGAGGTATGTGGTACCTGTGGTTCCTTCTGTTGAGCCTCCTGCTCCGGTGCTGGTTGAGGGCGAATTGGAGTACGTGGTGGAGAAGATTTTGGATTCTCGTATCTCTAGACGGAGACTTCAGTATTTGGTAAAGTGGAAGGGCTATGGTCAGGAGGATAATTCCTGGGTTGTCGCCTCTGATGTTCATGCGGCCGATTTGGTTCGTGCCTTCCACGCAGCTCATCCTGATCGCCCTGGGGGTTTTGATGAGGGTTCGGTGACCCCTCCTCAAGGGGGGGGTACTGTTGTGAACTCTATTTTTGGGCTCCCTCTAGTGGTCACAAGCGGTACTGTGTAGTGTTGTCTTTCTGCAGGTTGGCTGCATCAGCTGGTTCGTTATCCTTGGTTGGTTTCCTATTTAACTCACCTGGATACTCAGTTCCTTGCCTGCTATCAATGTATTCAGTGCTCTTCAGATTCCTTGTGACTACCTTGCTCCCAGTCTCTCCAAGACAAGCTAAGTTCTTGTTTGTTCATTTTCTGATTATCAGCGTTCATCATGTTTTTTTGTCCAGCTTGCTAAAATGTGATTTCTTGCTTGCTGGTTGCTCTAGGGGACTGAGTTTCTCCCCCCACACCGTTAGTTGGTGCGGGGGTTCTTGAAATCTCAGTGTGGATATTTTGTAGGGGTTTTTTACTGACCGCATAGATCCCTTTTCTATTTTCTGCTATCTAGAATTAGTGGGCCTCATTTGCTGAATCTGCTTTCACCCCTATGTATGTGCCTTCCTCTTACCTCACCGTTATTATCTGTTGGGGGCTTCTATATCTTTGGGGATTATTTCTCTGGAGGCAAGAGAGGTCTTTCTTTCTCTCTAGGGGTAGTTAGTTCCTCAGGCTGGCTCGAGACGTCTAGGATTTTAGGCACGTTCACCGGCTACCTCTAGTGTGTTTGGATAGGTTCAGTTTTGCGATCAGTCCAGTTTACCACCTCCCTAGAGCTTGTCCTATGTTTAGCCACCTTGCTGGAGTAATTTGTGATCCTCAACCACTAAGGATCATAACAGAGACCATCAGACTACTGCGTCAACAGATTCTAGTAATTCTAACAATTAAAGGCAAAAGGCACTTAAAGGCAAACTATTAACCCTTCTATAACAATTTCCCCCTTTTGTAAATGGTATAACCTCTGCTACAGGGTTAGCTGATGTCCACAAAGGAGCTACTGTCTCATGGGTCTACTACCCACAAGGGGGCTTTCTACCTGCTTCGCCCATCCACCATCAGTGTGGACATTCACCTCCCCCATCAGCAGTGGCCATACGGGGCCTATAATACACTACAGAAGGTTCGGCCTTAGGTAATACATATATTAGCGCTTTTACGGCTACATAAAACAATAAGCAAAGCAACAAAATTTGCATACAAGTCTGTCAAGTCAAGTCAATAATCCATCCCTCTAGGCCGCTAAGCCAATTGGCTGGATTTAAAAAGGAGTCTCTATATTGTATTAGTCTTATTAAGAACATTAAGGAACCTAGAAAATCTGAGTCCAAGTCTCACTGTGTATGCGGTTTGGTGTTAATACCTTCCTTGGTTCCAGGGGTAGAGGCTAAGTACTGCATAGTCCTTGCAGATACTGGGCTGTGTGCACAGATCCAACAGTCCAGCAGTTTTTGTCCTTCCGCGTCTTTTATAAGAAAACAAGATGTTGAATAAGTTGCTGTCCATGTCAACATTTAAAAGTTTATCCAGTGTCTCTGTAAGGTGCAGACATCCTACCACTGCCAGCAAGTTGATTAGGACAACAGTCTTTCTGCTAGTGAAAAGATCTTTTTGCAGTGACTGGCATGGATCCAGGTGGGCTTTCCCTCAAGTTTCACTGAGGTGAATGTGGTCAGCTGGACTTTACAATGGGCCGTCAAACCGTGGGTCTAGGCTCCTACTCACGTGTCTGTGTATGACCACCAATCACCTGGATTCAGCTGATGTACGTCTGCACTGGCATTAGGATCTGGAATGGATGAAAACACATGTTACCACGGCCCCACGTTGGGCGCCAAACTGTCGTAGAAAACCGGCACCTCCAGTGAGAAGTTGTTTGTGTGCTATGCTGACTGCATGACCACTCTTTGCTTTGCTCAGTTAGGTAGCTGTGATCCTCTGTGAGGTTAACAGGGCACAGCGTTTTCATATCTTTGCGATTCTGTAAAGTTAACATAGTTCGCTTACACCGCCATATACAGTAGTGCTGCCAATTACTTTGCAGCAGATATCTCTGCGGACCCTGGGCTGCTAACACACCTTGTTGTTTCCTTCTTATACATGGTGCATTCCACTAGCTCTCACAGTATACTAGCGCCAGAGTCTGGCTAAGTAATGGCGGACAAACAGCGATTGCAGGGGTACATCCAGCAGCTGGAGGGCAGGTTAGCGACTCTCGAGCGTGCAACCTCAGCTGTGGATGTAACCGCAATAGCTGTTCAGGCTGCTAGCACGGCTGCAGCAACTTTGTCTACTGCCACCTCTGTTCCGACTTTATCCCATCTCCCGCTGCCTGAGAAATACTCTGATGACAATAAAATCTGTAGGGGTTTCGTGAGCCAGTGAGGTATACACCTCGAGCTTCTGGCTGCATGTTTTCCTACAGAGCAGGCAAGGGTGGGATTTATAATCTCTCTTCTGCCGGACAGGTCGTTGGAGTGGGCTACGCCGCTGTGGGAGCGCGACGATCATGTGGTGCAGAGTGCTTCTCGGTTCTTGAGCACTCTGAAGCAGGTCTTTTTAGGACCTCAAGTCACCCATGATACGGCGCTCCAACTGCTGGCATTGACTCCGGGGTCGTCCATGGTCAGCCATTTTTTCCGGACTCTAGCCTCTGAGCTGGAGTGGCTGAATAAAGTTCTCATCCCGGTATTTTGGAGGGGACTGGCTGACCATGTGAAGGACGCTTTGGCCACTAGGGAGATTCCCGCCACACTGGAGGAGCTCATAGCTATATCAGCTCTCATCCACCTTCGTTTTCATGAGCGAAGGTTAGAGCGAGCCCAGTGTAGGCAGAGGTTTCGTCTGGCTCCCACCTTCGCCAAACCTCTGGAATGTCCGGTCCAGGCGTCAGAGTCACATGAGGCCATAGAGTTGTCACGAGCGGGATCCAAGTCCCGGTCCGCTCTTGCACTTAAGGTCTGTCTTATTTGCCGGCAGTCAGGACATCTTGCCTTCAGGTGTTCTCAGCGGTCAGGGGAACATCTAGTGGTAGTTGGAGGTCGTACACTAGACACGGAGACATTTTCCTCTTAATTGTCCTTCAAGGGGACAATTACCACAGGCCCATCCACTCTTATGGTAGAGCTTTGCGTGGACTCCGAGGCGGAAGGCAACTTTATGTCATCCGCTTTCGCCCAGCGTCACGTAATACCCCTGGTGATGCTCACCAAACCTGTGACCGTTCGAGTGGTAAATGGATCGACAATACCCTCACAGATTACACACCAAACTATTCCATTCATTCTCTCCATGTCTCCATCTCATCAGGAGATTATTTCTCTACTTGTTATTCCCGAGGGAATTGATGAGGTCCTGTTGGGGATACCATGGTTACGCTACCACTCTCCTCGTATAGAGTGGTCCTCATGGGGAATTCTGGGATGGAGTAAATCTTGTGAGGGTTGATGTCAGAGGGAGTGTGTTCAGGTTGCTTCAACTGAGGTACCCGCAGATCTTTCCTCTCTTCCCAAGGACTATTGGTCCTATGCAGATGTGTTCTCCAAAATAGCTTTGGAGACCCTTCCTCACCGCCCCTATGACTGTCCTATTGACCTGGTGCAGAGCCTCCCCGGGGTCGAGTCTATCTGTTATCTCTTCCGGAGATGGAGGCAATGTCCCAGTATATCCGAGAGAATCTGGCTAGAGGATTCATTAGGAAGTCAGTGTCACCTGCAGGGGCTGGGTTCTTCTTCGTACAGAAAAAGAGTGGAGAACTGCGTCCATGCATAGACTACAGGGGTCTTAACGCCATCACCGTTAAGAATAAGTACCCACTACCTCTGATATCGGAGCTTTTGGATAGGCTAAGGGGAGCAAGGGTATTTACTAAATTAGATCTGCGGGGTGCTTACAACCTGATTTGCATCCGTGAGGGGGACGAATGGAAGACGGCTTTTAACACCAGGGATGGGCGCTATGAATATCTGTTGATGTCCTTCGGGCTTTGTAATGCCCCAGCCGTTTTCCAAGACTTTGTAAACGACATCTTCCGGGATATGCTCTCCACCTCAGTCATAGTTTATCTGGATGAAATTCTCATCTACTCTCCAGATATTGATTCCCACCGGAGAGATGTTTGCAAGGTCTTCGACCTCCTACGGGCTAACTCCCTCTATGCCAAGTTGGAGAAGTGTGTGTTTGAGCAGTAGTCGTTACCTTTCCATGGTTATATCATCTCTGCCCAGGGATTGGCTATGGATCCTGCCAAGCTACAGGCTGTGATGGACTGGCAGGAACCCCATTCTCTCAAAGCGGTGCAGCGCTTTATGGGGTTCATTAATTACTATCGCCAGTTCATTCCCCATTTCTCAACTTTGGTAGCTCTCTTGGTTGCTCTCACCAAGAAGGGAGCAAATCCCAAGTTGTGGTCGGAGGAGGTCTCCAAGGCCTTTCTCTTAATTAAGTCACACTTCGCTAGCGCTCCCATCTTACATCGCCCTGATGTAGATAAGCCATTTATTATGGAGGTGAATGCCTCCTCCGTTGGTGCTGGAGCAGTTCTCTTCCAAAAGGATGCTCAAGGTCGGAAGCATCCTTGCTTCTTCTTCTCCAAGACCTTTTCATTATTAAAGCAAATAACCTATACCCTTAATTAATAATATGGATAAAACATGTACCTTTATTGAATAAGTTTAAAAACCATGAGACAACTACCACAGATATACACATAAAACACACACCCGTGCTCTCTACCAAAGCCCTAGATGGGGCACTGTGTAATCACTGCCTGACAGTGGAGGTTGGCACCTTACACACACAAATACGAGACTGGCGCCCCCACTCCTCGACGGCTGACCCTGTTACTCCTAACATGCGCCCTAGAATAATGTGCCAAACATACTGTCATAGGTACTTGACAGGAAATATTTTTGGATAGCATAAATAGATGGCAGATGTAAATGTATATATATATAAATAAATAATGTAGAATTGTTCTACCCTTAGCAGGGCTGCATGTGGCAGGGTGAGAGACACGGACTAAAAACACAGGTGCAAAAAACAAAAATGTGCTCGTGCATAAAACAACTACTATAACCTCTGTGCCCTGTCTGGGAATGTCCTGCCTGGCTGTGGAGGTTGGCACCCTACTGTGCAGCGGATATGGCGCCCCCACTCCGCGATGGCTGACCCTGAACTGACCCTATAGATATCCTAATACACCATGCAACATGGGAAGACACAGCATGGAGTATACCTAGGATGTAAATAACTCCTTAAACAGGGTGAGACAGGGTAGAACAGGGTAAAACAGGCAGGAACATATTACCACAAATCAAAAAGCAGGGCATGAAGATATAACTGATAAATATACATCATATCTCATAGCAGAGGATAAGAGACGATACTTATCACATTGATGAGCTGAACACCTCAACGCGTTTCGCCATAAAGGCTCATCAGGAGGCCCAGATATGCAGATGCATAGACTGCAAAGACCTTTTCACCAGCGGAGAGGAATTATTCCATCAGGGACAGGGAGTTGCTAGCCATGAAGTTGGCTTTCTCAGAGTGGAGACACCTCCTGGAGGGAGCTCGTTTTCCCTTCCAAGTGTTCACAGACCACAAGAACGTGGTGTATTTACAGACAGCCCAGCGGCTAAATTATCGCCAGGCTAGATGGTCCCTGTTCTTCTCCCGGTTTCATCTCTGGGTTGAACCCAGGTAGCTTCTGCCTAACTTCCTATCCAACCCACCAGTTTTACCCGTATGTGAGGAGTGCCCTACTAGATAGGAGCATGGCTCCCCCTGGTGGACTGGAGTGTGAAGTGTAGTGTGTGTCTTGTGATACCTGATCAGGTGAACTCCTTTAGTACCATCAGACGTAATATCACTCCACCTGGTGGAAGAGCGACATTACTGCAACGACCAGGACTCTGGGGCGCTGCAGGAAGATTAGGAAGCATTTAAGGAAACCAGGATGGATGAACGCAGAAATTAAACACATGCTAAAAAGGAAGAAAGAAATGTTTAT
Source organism: Ranitomeya variabilis (assembly GCF_051348905.1). Taxonomy (NCBI): domain Eukaryota; kingdom Metazoa; phylum Chordata; class Amphibia; order Anura; family Dendrobatidae; genus Ranitomeya; species Ranitomeya variabilis. Next base: position 78,594,963 of record NC_135233.1, on the reverse strand, counting down.
CAAATGGAAAGAGTGAGGCATATCTAAAGAAGAATATAATGCTGTCTGCAGAACCTGCAGGGCACAAATCAGATTATCTAAAGCTGACAATGAATTAAGGCTTTCAAGAGACAAAAGCAATAAAAAGGATTTTGGGGATATGTCAAAAGTAAAAGAAAAGTCAAAGATGCTATAGGATTTTTACAGGATGAAAATGATTAAATGGCAAGAAAGGATGTTGAGAAGGCCGAACATTTAAATTCATATTTTGCATTTCTCTCAGAAACAATATCTAACATCAACTGATTTTCACTGTCCTATTAAGGGAATAGAAGAATCCAGGATATCTATAAACAGAAAGACAGTGAGGAAACACTTAGCTAACATAAATGAATTCAAGTCTCCGGGTCCAGATGAATTACACCCCAGAGTACTGAAGGAGATAGCAGAAGAAATTTTTGAACCACTCTCCCTAATCTTTGAAAATTCTTGGAGAACAGGAGAAGTTCCAGAAGACTGTAGAAGAGCAAATATTGTTCCTATCTTCAAAAAGGGGAAGAAGGTGGACCCAGGGAACTATAGGCCGGAGAGTCTGACGTCTATACCAGGAAAGATCTTTGATCAAATTATTAAACAACATGTATGTAAGTACCTGGATAAGAATGAAGTGATTAAACAGAGTCAGCATGGGTTTGTAACTAATATGTCATGTCAGACTAACTTAATTTCGTTCTATGACAGAATCACTGACTGGGTAGGTCAGGGAAATGCTGTAGATATAGTATATCTTGACTTCAGCAAAGCATCTGACAAAGTATCTCACACAATCCTTATTGAAAAAATGACTAAGTATGGAATGGACAAGGCAACTGTTAAGTGGATTCATAACTGGCTTAGTGATCGGACCCAAAGAGTGGTCGTAAATGGCTGCACATCCAGTTGGAAGAATGTCTCAAGTGGGGTACCACAGGGCTCTGTCCTGGGCCCTGTATTGTTCAATGTCTTTATCAATGATTTAGATGAAGGAATTGAGGGTAAACTGATTAAATTTGCTGATGACAAAAAGCTAGGAGATATAGCTAATACTAGAGAAGAGAGAAAGAGGATTCAAAAAGATATAAATAAACTGGAGCAGTGGGCAGCAACTAACAGAATGATTTTTAAAAGGGGAAAATGCAAAGTACTTCATCTGGTCAATAAAAATGATAAAAGCATATACAGAATGGGAGGAATAGGGCTAAGCAACAGCACATGTGAAAAAGACTTGGGTATACAAATAGATCACAGACTGAACATGAGTCAACAGTGTGATGCAGCAGCAAAAAGGGCAAATACAATTCTGGGATGTATTAACAGAAGCATACAGTCTAAATCACGTGAAGTCATTATTGCCCTCTACTCCTCTTTGGTCAGACCTCATCTGGAATACTGTGTCCAGTTTTGGGCAATACATTTTAAAAAAGACTTCAACAAACTGGAGCAAGTTCAAAGAAGAGCGACCAGAATGGTGACTGGTCTGCAAACCATGTCCTATGAGGAACGTTTACAGGATTTGGGAATGTTTAGCTTGCAAAAAAGAAGACTAAAGGTACCTTCACACGAAACGACTTTGAAACGATATCGCTAGCGATCCGTGACGTTGCAGCGTCCTCGCTAGCGATATCGTTTCGTTTGACACGCAGCAGCGATCAGGATCCTGCTGTGATGTCGCTGGTCGCTGAATAAAGTCCAGAACTTTATTTGGTCGTCCGATCGCTGTGTATCGTTGCGTTTGAAAGCAAAAGCAACGATACCAGCGATGTTTTACACTGGTAACCAGGGTAAACATCGGGTTACCAAGCGCAGGACCGCGCTTAGTAACCCGATGTTTACCCTGGTTACCAGCGTAAAAGTAAAAAAAACAAACAGTACATACTCACCTGCGCGTCCCCCAGCGTCTGCTTCCTGACACTGACTGAGCGCCGGCCCTAAAGTGAAAGTGAAAGCACAGCGGTGACGTCACCGCTGTGCTGTTAGGGCCGGAGCTCAGTCAGTGTCAGGAAGCAGACGCTGGGGGACGCGCAGGTGAGTATGTACTGTTTGTTTTTTTTACTTTTACGCTGGTAACCAGGGTAAACATCGGGTTACTAAGCGTGGCCCTGCGCTTAGCAACCCGATGTTTACCCTGGTTACCCGGGGACCTCGGCATCGTTGGTCGCTGGAGAGCGGTCTGTGTGACAGCTCTCCAGCGATCAAACAGCGACGCTGCAGCGATCGGCATCGTTGTCGCTATCGCTGCAGCGTCGCTTCGTGTGAAGGTACCTTAAGAGGAGACTTAATAGCTGTCTACAAATATATCAAGGGCTGTCACATTGTAGAAGGATCATCTTTATTTCCATTTGCACAAGGAAAGACTAGAAGCAATGGAATGAAACTGAATGGGAGGAGACACAGATTAGATATTAGAAAAAACTTTTTGACAGGGTGATCAATGAGTGGAACAGGCTGCCACGAGAGGTGGTGAGTTCTCCTTCTGTGGAAGTCTTCAAACAGAGGCTGGACAGACATCTGTCTGGGATGATTTAGTAAATCCTGCTTTGAGTAGGGGGATTAACCAGATGACCAAGGAGGTCCATTCCAACTCTAACATTCTATGATTGTATGATTCTACCTGAATACTCCAGACCAGCAATTTGAAGAAACTTCTGCTTTCATTGGGTGGTGGCCATACATCTGATGAACAATTTTTCACAGGCATTTGAAAATTGCCTGGCTGCAACTTGCCCTCTGAAACACTTTGGAAGCAGTAAGTGTATAGTTACTTTTTAATATACTGCTTCTGCATTTTGGTCTAATTTCTGTTAAATTAATATTGGCATGGAGTTGCTAAAAAATCTGAGGTTGTATTTACCTAACTTCAAATGTTTATTACGGTATATCCAAATATGTAGAATTCATAAAGTGTACACTTATTTATTCATATCATCGTGCATATTAATCATTGCCATAGTTAAGGTAAAAAAATGCAGCAGAACTTGGGACTCAGCATTCAGCAATCCCCTGAAGAATGTGTATATTTGTACAATTTTTTCCTATTTTTTTACATACTGTATAATTTAAGTAGAACTGTCCTCTCACACAAGCTTCTAGGAAAGCATGGTCTTGCTGCCCTACACCCCACAGTAATGTAAAACTATTTTGGTGGATAGAATAGTCTAAAATGTCTAGAAGCTGTGTGGATTCATGTGATCTGTAACTTGCGATCCACACTTTTTTTTTTTTTTGTGTCGAAATTCAGCCAGCACATTAGGTGCTGGGAGTTGTTTCTGCGTTTGCCAGCATGTATTGCTCATGCCATTGTCCAATTGCCTGCATGTCCTGAACTTAAACAGTTTTTGTATGTGCGTGTATGATGTTTATCTCTTTTCTCCCACTCTCCTCCTCTCTGTGTGCCTCCCTCACACGTAACAAGTACGTGAAAAAATGGTACTGGTGCCATCAGTGTTTTCCATCAGTGTGTCATCAGAGTTTTTCCAGTATGGATAAAGAAAGGATTAAATTACAAAGCTTCTCCTATTCTTTGCAATGTTAATCACGTACACTGTGTGCAGAATTATTAGGCAAGTTGTATTTTAGAGGATTATTTTTATTATTGATCAACAACTATGTTCTCAATCAACCCAAAAGACTCATAAATATCAAAGCTTAATATTTTTGGAAGTTGGAGTGTGAGATTTGGCTATCTTGGGAGGATATCTGTTTGTGCAGGTAACTACTACTGTGCAGAATTATTAGGCAACTTAATAAAAACCAAATATATTCTCATCTCACTTGTTTATTTTCACCAGGTAAACCAATATAACTGCACAAAATTTAGAAATAAACATTTCTGACATGCAAAAACAAAACCCCAAAAAACTAGTGACCAATATAGCCACCTTTCTTTATGATGACACTCAATAGCCTTCCATAGATTCTTTCAGTTGCTTGATCTGTTTACGATCAACATTGCAAGCAGCAGCCTCCCAGACACTGTTCCAAGAGGTGTACAGTTTTCCCTCCCTGTAGATCTCACATTTTATTAAGGACCACAGGTTCTCTATTGGGTTAAGATCAGGTGAACAAGGGGGCCATGTCATAATTTGTTCTTCTTTGAGACCTTTACTGGCCAGCCAAACTGTGGAGCAGTTGGAGGCCAGGGCCGTCATCAGGGCATTACAGCCATGACTGGCGTATGGGGCCCGGTGGGCAGAGGGGGCCCGCATCGGGCCCCGTCTAATCTGCTCACAGGGCCCCCCCTTCAGGCGCTGCGGCACACTATTGACGTGCGGGCCCGTGCCCGCACGTCAATAGTTAACAACCGCCGGAGGCTGGCAGCTGACTTGAGCGGCCGTGTAATAATTATAGGGGATAACTCAGGAGACTCTTTGCGTGGAACAGACAACCACAGGACACAGTTTTATAAGTGGTAAAGTCTATATTATCAAACAGGTGCAGAGAGAAACTCAAGTCCACAACACTTGGTGCAAACATCAAACGCAGCTTAGCAGTCTATAGGAAACTTCAGAGGAAAATGCAATCAAGCAGAAAGTCCATGAAGCACAATTATTCTTGAGGACACTTGACACGAATAAGTCCTTACTTAGTTCAAAACACAGATAGATATGCTTATAAGGTAGTTCAAATAATATCTTAGCTCAGAGGCCAGGGTAATAGTCTCAGGTTCTTGCAGAGCAGCAAACAGCTTACATGTCCAGCAAATGCAGATGGAAGTAAACAAGAGCAACAGATGAAGGAGGATCACTGGAACTGGTGTATGCAGCAGGAACTCAGAGCAGAGTAGCAGGATCACCATACAGGTTCACAGGAGCAGGTATATAGCCAGGGAGTCACCAGAGGTCAGGAGCGGGATGCAAGGCAGAATACTCTAGCACAGACTGAAGACTGGGGTGGATTTTTATAGCAAGAAGACAAGTGCACATGAGACTAAAGACGCCATCTTGGAAGAGGGCAGTAATGCACAAAAGATGATACAAAATGTTCAGAGTCCTGACAGGCCGCAGTGCGCAGTCGCACTTCGCCGGCATCTGACGTCATTGTCAGCCGCCAGCGAGTGCACACGGCCAGGTAAGAACTCTTTTTTTTGAGAGCGGCGATCCAGGGGGGGGGGGGCCCGGGGCAGAATGCTGGACACACTGGGGCAGAGGAGATGCTGGACACAGGGGCAGAATGCTGGACAAAGGGGCAGTATGCTGGACACGGGGGCAGTATGCTGGACATGGGGGCAGTATGCTGGACAAGGGGGGCAGTACGCTGGACACGGGGGCAGTACGCTGGACACGGGGGCAGTACGCTGGACATGGGGGCATGTTATGATCCGGTGACTTTGGATCCGCATGAATCTTTCTCAGGAGAAGTGGAATCTGTACTGACCGCAAACCCTGAACTGACACCGCAACTAGAAGTACCTATCAAACCTAGACACCTCGACACAGCCGGAGGACTAAATACCCCTATAGATGGAAATAGGAATACTAACTTGCCTCAGAGTAGAACCCCAAAGAATAGGGAGCCCCCCACAAATAATGACTGTGAGTAGGAGAGGAAAGACACACACAGGCAGAAAACAGACTCCAGCAAAAGAGGCCACACTAGCTAAACAGGAAAGGATAGGACAGAGTACTAAGCGGTCAGTATTAAAACACTTAAAAAATACCCACAGCAGATAATACAAAAAGGTTCCACAATCTAACTAAAGATGTGAAATGTACATCTGCAACTCCTGAGAATCCAACAAGACTGAGAAAATGCAGCGCCCCAGAGTCCTGGTCGTTGCAGTACTGTGGCTCCGCCACTAAGGGGAGCTATGGTACGTCTGATGGCACTGAAGGAGTTCATCTGATCAGGTATCACAGACACCAATACATTTCACCGCCGGGCCTCCAGGGGGAGCTAAGAGTTCTATTTACTAGGCCACTCTCCACACACAGGTAAAACTGGGGGTCAGGCAGGAAGTTAGACAGAAAGCTTACTGGGTTGGAACCAGGCAACACCTTGTGGCAGAGGGTGTTGCGGGAGAAGATTCGGTAGGGTCCCTGTCAGGGGTGGGATCCTGACAGGGGCTTGGCAACTTGAGCGAACGTAACGGGACCGTGCCTGCTCAGCATAGCGGCGGTGCCCAAGAAGGGATTGGAAGCGAGATAGATTGTGCTGAGTGAGAAACGAGATCAAAGCAAGAAGGAGAATACCAGTAGGGGTCGTGCTGTAAGACCGAGGCAACATCCTACTGAGGCGCAAACAACCGGTGGCCGGAACGCCGAAGGAAGTATTTCTACATACAGCTTCAGACAATACTTCGAACCTACGGCAGGACAGTCAGTCTCAGGCGGGCTGTCTCACCTAAATCACCTATGCAGTCTTGGGGGGCAACTTGTGGAGAGGGGCGACTCTAGGGTCCCGGAAGAGCTCCGAGCCTACCCGTCAAACGGGTGCTGTCCTAACCGTAACATCAGGGAGGGACGGAAGATTAGCAGAACATCATCTAATCGTGTTGTGAGGGAACTTAAGAAACAGACACAACAGTTGTGGGGACTTTCCGTAAGCACAGCAGGGAAGGACCGCAACACATAGCGCTAGAAGGAAGGCACAGATTTCCACCTGTTAAGAGAACTCTGGAGGTGCCATTGGACCGGCCGGACTTGCGCAGCCTGGCTAACCGGATTCCGGACTGAGGACCCAGAGATCTTCAGTAAAAAAGGTAAAGAGACTGCAACCTGGTGTCCTCGTTATTTACTGCACCGCACCACTACAGCCTCATCACCACCATTATCTATCCATATCTATCATCACTGACTGTGCGCCCCTCAGCAGGGTCACGGACCGGGCCTAGCCACCGTGACAATCCCAGAGCAGAGACTCAGAGGCCCGGTACCGGGTACCCCTCGGCCCTGCGGCAGTGTGGGGGCGCTCCAAACTTGGCATCACGAACAGGATCTACTTAAGCCTGAAGGATCAGGTCATGTGTGCCTTGGAACTGTGAATTGTTGTGCTTGGACTGTACTTTATTGAGAGACTGTGTAGTGCCATTTGCCGCAAGAAGTTCCCGCCAAACGCCGCCGCCATTGCTGCGCCAGAGAAGAAGGAGGGCGTGCCATGGGAGGAGACTACCAAAGTGGCGCCAGAAGCGGTGACCGCCCCCTGTGCCTCTTGCTGCAAAGCGAGGACCTGCCTCAAAGCAGAGGACCACCCCTTGATTTGCAACGGCGGGAAGCGGGTGACGGAGAAGCTCGGCCCTGGAGAAATGGCGGAGTCCGTTGCATGCACTGCCACCGACTATCAGACCATGACAATGAACAGCAAGTGCCGGAACGAGGAAGGAGCAATCCCGGCTTGCCCTCATCCACCAGAGGCGGACCCACGTCCACCGCAGCGGAAGGACCCGAAGTCCTTGGAACCGGCAGCGGAGCTGAGCCTACCCATCCTGACCTCGGAGTCAGTGGAGGAGGAACCGCGGCGGGCGGAGCCGCGTCCGGGGACCACAATGGAGGAGCCACGGTCCGAGCTGCAGCCGACTCCAGCGTCCTCGTCAGTGGACCAGATCGACATCGGTGGAATCACATCAGGCGCAGGTATGGAAGACGCCCCTGCTCCCCCGCTCGATCCCGCTCCCGCGACCGACCCTCACCCCAATAGGAGCCGGCTCCTCTCGGCGGAACTAGTGGTGTTACCCCCCGACGCCATGGGGAAGCTGGTGCCGCCGCTGCCGACTAAGATGGGAGAACCCATAGATGTGGGCCCAGACGGGGTGATCTTCCAATGGGACACCCCCCGGATTGGGCCAGATGGGGCTCGGGAGGAAGGGTTCACCCTTGCTGTGCTTACCTGGGAACAATACAAACAATGCTTGATTCTACATTGGAAAAGACAAAAAGAGGCAGAACTGACTGACCCGCCGAGAGTACAACCACCTACGTGTGGTAAGGAGGACATGGTAAAGCGGGGAACTGTGTTGGCCTTCCATCCGAAGAGGGGATGGGGTTCCATACAGGAGCTGGGGCTACCTACTGATGTCTTCGTTACCAGCTGCAATGTGAAAACTCCCTGCTGCGGCCGAGATGGTGACCCCTTGCAAAAGGGGGATCAGGTGACCTACACCCGTCATCGGAATGCGTACGGATGGTACGCCCGGAATGTTCGCCGCTGTGAACTTGGGAGAGTGGCATCTGTTGCCTCAACCATGATGGAACCGGGTGTGGCAGATCTTACCAACATTGCCACCGTACGTCTTATTGCAGCACCCGAGCTGGCAGCTAGAATCCGCCTTCAGGTTCAGGCATCAGGTGGTCTGACTGCACTGGGAAGATCCACCAGTGACACTGGCGCGACATCAGCCATGGATCCAGGATTGAAGCCTGCACAGTCGGAAGGTGTCCACTTTCGGCTGATGTCTTGCAACCTACTATGAGGATAATCCTCGAAACCACGAGAATGTAAATAGTTAATTGTTCGTTTCCTGACTTGCTGCTGAACCCGTCTAGGGTTAACTCTTAAAGGGATCCCTTTGTTGACCCGGGATCCCTATTGTTTTGTTTGTTTTTCTAAGTTTGCACAAGTTTCCAGAACTGCCGCAATCATGAACAGTGCATGATACAAACTTTTTGTAAATAGTTTGCACCTTCTTAAAGGTGCTCCCTACTGGTTTTACTTAAAGAGAGACTCTTTGCGAAGATACCGCACCGGAGCCTTTGTTGAGTACGGACTGGTAGCCTGAGAAGATATGCTACCTCATAAAGACTTGGTCCCCTCTTAAAGGGGATGCCCACGTATTACGCTGATGAACCGTGTTACTCTAAGACTGATAGATAACAGTAATGTCTTGACGAAAGAAAGAGATGCTAACGTTTACATGTAAAAGTTATATGTATCAAACTAGTTAATTGTGAAGAAATGCTGATAATGTTCTTTGGTAGAAAGTGAAAGCTAGAAGAAAGATGCAGTAGACCCGTAGGGGTAGACATAGTGACCTGCATAATTGCTAGTAAGAAAGTAATAATGGGAGTTAATGCTTTAAGAAAATGTTTGATAATGTTGATAGAAAGTGGGGATAGAAGGTGAACCCTGAGTCCTCCTAGGAGCCATATAGAGATGGCTCAGTGCTCTTAAACTGAAAGTAATGTTATGTTCTATACTGTGTATAGTAGTTGAAAAGACAGAAGGCTCGGGCTGAAAGGAGCGGTCCTGTAAGAAAGGAGAGGCAGTAGGTCTGGTGCCGTTAGGACAGGCGGTCCTGCAGATTTAGAGAAGGAGAATGTAAAAGTTAAATTGCCTTATAATGTGATTATAAGAAGGTCTTTAGCGGATTCAGAGTGTACATCCTTAAAGGCAATGTTGAATTGATGTTTGAAATTTTGCACTTAGTAGAATACCCGGTTGGGTAAGAAAAGTTATTTATAGCATGTTGCTATGATGTTTAACCATGTTTTGTAACGTTCAAGTGTCCTCACCTCCCATAAAGGGAAGCTCTGTTCAAGTATACTTATTGTTATTGCACTCAACAAATTGCATGTCTTTTTGCTAACTTGTATTGTTGTTTTCTTCCCAGTCCCGGAGTACTGGATTTAACCGGGGGGGAGTGCAGCGCCCCAGAGTCCTGGTCGTTGCAGTACTGTGGCTCCGCCACTAAGGGGAGCTATGGTACGTCTGATGGCACTGAAGGAGTTCATCTGATCAGGTATCACAGACACCAATACATTTCACCGCCGGGCCTCCAGGGGGAGCTAAGGGTTCTATTTACTAGGCCACTCTCCACACACAGGTAAAACTGGGGATCAGGCAGGAAGTTAGACAGAAAGCTGACTGGGTTGGAACCAGGCAACACCTTGTGGCAGAGGGTGTTGCGGGAGAAGATTCGGTAGGGTCCTTGTCAGGGGTGGGATCCTGACAGGGGCTTGGCAACTTGAGCGAACGTAACGGGACCGTGCCTGCTCAGCATAGCGGCGGTGCCCAAGAAGGGATTGGAAGCGAGATAGATTGTGCTGAGTGAGAAACGAGATCAAAGCAAGAAGGAGAATACCAGTAGGGGTCATGCTGTAAGACCGAGGCAACATCCTACTGAGGCGCAAACAACCAGTGGCCGGAACGCCGAAGGAAGTATTTCTACATACAGCTTCAGGCAATACTTCGAACCTACGGCAGGACAGTCAGTCTCAGGCGGGCTGTCTCACCTAAATCACCTATGCAGTCTTGGGGGGCAACTTGTGGAGAGGGGCGACTCTAGGGTCCCGGAAGATCTCCGAGCCTACCCATCAAACGGGAGCCGTCCTAACCGTAACATCAGGGAGGGACGGAAGATTAGCAGAACATCATCTAATCGTGTTGTGAGGGAACTTAAGAAACAGGCACAACAGTTGTGGGGACTTTCCGTAAGCACAGCAGGGAAGGACCGCAACACAGCGCTAGAAGGAAGGCACAGATTTCCACCTGTTAAGAGAACTCTGGAGGTGCCATTGGACCGGCCGGACTTGCGCAGCCTGGCTAACCGGATTCCGGACTGAGGACCCAGAGATCTTCAGTAAAAAAGGTAAAGAGACTGCAACCTGGTGTCCTCGTTATTTACTGCACCGCACCACTACAGCCTCATCACCACCATTATCTATCCATATCTATCATCACTGACTGTGCGCCCCTCGGCAGGGTCACGGACCGGGCCTAGCCACCGTGACAATCCCAGAGCAGAGACTCAGAGGCCCGGTACCGGGTACCCCTCGGCCCTGCGGCGGTGTGGGGGCACTCCAAACTCACTGACACAATCTAAGCTGGACAAAAAAACAATGAATAATACTGAATCATAAAGCACACAGCATGTATGCAACAAAGAAACCAGACACTTATCTTTGCAGATTTAGCAGCAAGGCAGAAGGAACCAGGCAAGGACAAGACCTCCAAAAACAATGGACAACTGGCAAGGACAAATGAATCCTGCAAGCCTAAATACCCCAGTCAGGACTGCAATCAGTAGAAACACCTGACCAGGGCTGCAAACCAGAGACAACTGCATTACCACCTACAACCACCGGAGGGAGCCCGAAAGCAGAATTCACAACAGGGGCAGTACGCTGGACACTGGGGCAGTACGCTGGACACGGGGGCAGAACGCTGGACACGGGACAGAATGCTGGACACGGGGGCAGTATGCTGGACACAGGGGCAGAACGCTGGACACGGGGGCAGAACGCTGGACACGGGGGCAGAACGCTGGACACGGGGGCAGTATGCTGGACACGGGGCAGTATGCTGTACACGGGGCAGAGCGCTGGACACGGGGGCAGAACGCTGGACACGGGGGCAGAACAGAGATACGGGGCATGATTGGAGACACGGGGCAGGATGAAAGACATTCGGGCATGACTGGAGACAGATGGGGCAGGATTGGAGACAAGTGGCAGGATTGCAGACAAGTGGCAGGATTGCAGACAAGTGGCAGGACTGCAGACATGGGGGCATGATTGGAGACATTGGGGGCAGAATTGGAGACAGATCGTGCAGGATCATGGGTCAGGATGGGGAGATCATATGGGGCAGAATGGATACTCATGAGGGCAGGATGGGAGAACATATGGCTGACACCAGGAATGAGACACACGGTGGCCAGGATGGGGAATATTATTACCATAGGGACTAATTTAGGGATATTATTACTGCAGTGATGTATTTTGTTTTATTTTTTGAGGACACTGTTGTAAATGGGGGGGCGGTAATGTTACTGTGTAGAGTGATACTATGTCGCCTCTTTTTCTTCATGTGGTGTAATGTAGAAGTTGGGAAAAATTAAGTAATGTGTTCTACAAATGGAGCTCGAGATAACTGTGTTATTTCCTGCAGAGATGAGCCCTGGCTGGATAAAGTGATGGCGGTCTGTGCTGGATGAAAGATGAAGGACTTCACCTAGAGACGTCACTGGTGAGTCAGTGTTACCTATACACTGACACTATACACTGTATACTATATACAGAGGTCCTTTATATAATGTCACCAGTAATCACTGTATTTTCTGTACACAGACACTGCACACTAAGTACAGATCTCCTGTGAATACTGGCACTTATGGTGATAGCATGGTGCTTTTTTTTTATTACTGATCAGAATTGTAGTATTCAGTCACTATGTGGTGGTAATATATAATATAGTGTCTGGTCATGGTGCGGTGGTATTTGTTCCTTGTGTGTGATATTATTCGGTCACTGGTGGTAATATGTGGTCTAGACATGGTGTTGCGGTATTTGTTCCTTGTATGTGATATTATTGGTCATTTTAAAAATTGAAAAATAAATAAATAAAACTTTATTTTTATATAGCGCTAACATATTCCGCAGCGCTTTACAGTTTTGCACACATCATCATAAATAAAAATATACCTAAATTGAATTGCATATTTTAACAAATATTTAATAGGTTACAGTAGAGTAGGGCCCGGCCAAAAGTGTCTACCGTGTTATGGTGGCGGCTTAAAAAATCTTTTGGCCAAAACAAAAGCTGTCGGCTATATATGTGATCTGGTGATGGGAACTCTTAATGTGTGATAGGTGAGAAGTGGAGTTTTTCCAAGAGAGAGCAGTGGGACTGTGGACAGTTTGAGGGGTGGAACGTGGAGGCGGGGCTGGGGTGGAGCCTGGGCGGAGTCTCAAGGGGGCCCTGAAAATTTTGCCAGTATGGGGCCCCGAAATTTCTAGTGGCAGCCCTGTTGGAGGCATGTGAAGGAGCATTGTCCTTTTGAACGATGGCAACTTCTTCCTGTTACACTGCTTGAAGTTGTCTTCCAGAAATTGGCAGTAGGTCTAAGAGTAGAGGTTCACTCTATCCTCAACCAGAAAAGGTCCCAGGGGTTCATCTTTGATTATACCAGCCCATACCAGTACCCCACCTCCACCTTGCTGGCATCTGAGTCTGAGTGGAGCTCTCTGCCCTTTACTGATCCAGCCTCTGGTCCATCTAGCTGGCCTATCAAGAGTCACGCTCATTTCATCAGTCCATAAACCCTTTGAAAAGTCAGTCTTAAGATATTTCTTGGCCCAGTCTTGACGTTTTATATTATGTTTCTTGTTCAAAGGTGGTCGTTTTTCAGCCTTCCTTACCTTGGCCATGTCCCTGAGTATCGCACACCTTGTGCTTTTTGTTACTCCAGTAACGTCGCAGCTCTGAAATGTGGCAAAACTGGTGGCAAATGGCATCTTGTCAGCTTCACGCTTGATTTTCCTCAATTCATTGGCAGTTATTTTGCGCCTTTTTTGCCCAACATGCTTCTTGCGACCCTATTGGCTATTTGCCATGAAACGCTTGATTGTTCGGTGATCACGCTTCAAAATGTTGGCAATTTCAAGACTGCTGCATCCCTCTGCAAGACATCTCACAATTTTGGACTTTTCAGAGCCCGTCAATTCTCTCTTCTGACCCATTTTGCCAAAGGAAAGGAAGTTGCCTAATAATTAAGCACACCGTATATAGGGTTTTGATGTCATTAGACAACACCCCTCCTCATTACAGAGATGCACATCACCTGATTGACTTAATTGGTAGTTGGCTCTCAAGCCTGAACAGCTTGGAGTAGGACAACATGTATAAAAAGTATCATGTGATCAAAATACAACTTGCCTAATAATTCTGCACACAGTGTATATCATTCGGATGCCATCTAACTAACATGTCTCCATGCAGTTTGCACCTTGTTAAAACACAGATGTGAGTAGCCCCATAGTAGGTTAGAATGGGTATGTGTGGTAGCCTTGAAAAAACGGATGACGCGTCTTGATAATAAAAGCAGGTGACCTAATACAACGCACAAGGCAGAAATAACCATTGGAACTGTTTATTTCTTGTTGCTATAGTTACCACAATCCCAGCCATATGAGGGAAATAATGTTAAACAGGATAATTACAGCATGAAACATACAATAACAAATATACAAAGAATCCTCAGGTTCACTCTAATAACTACAACAGTCTCTTGTTATACGTTCTTATAACTCATAACTGATCTTCGGTGCTTGACTGACATGGGATGTCTCTGGTATCTGGTGGGACGAGGGCTGGGCCTCGGCTCTTCACTGGCATAGTCTGGACTCCAGATCTTGACTGGCGCAGGTCGGGATCTCTGGCCTGGACCGATGTCATCTGGGTTCCTGAACTTGCCTGGCCTATCACCTCGGCCTCAGGGTTTTCCTTGATACATGTTCTGCTAGTTCCTTCACTTGGCACCAAATTGCCTCCCGTTTTGGCACGCTGGTCTTTTATATCAGGGAACGGAATCATCTAGGTCACCAGACACTGTGCTCCATTCAAACTACTCCTCCATTAAACGCTCCCTCTTTTGGTTGGTTCCACAGGGTCTCATCTGGACAGTACATGGCGGTCTTCCTTCACAAATTCCACACAGCGCTGGAGATTTTTGTTTCTTACGTCACACCTTCTTACAGAAACAAGGACATGTGAAGGAGGCCTATTACATCTCGCTGTATCTGCTGTAAAAGACAGATAACGTGTGACAGCAGACATTGGACTACAAGTTAGATATAAGGGAAACACCTGGTGGTGGCACTTTGGACTGGTTATTAATGGGTAAGAAAATAGTTGCTGTTAATAAAGTGATTTGCAGATTACATATCTACCACATTCACAATCAAATAAAATCGAATAAGTACCGTTATTTTTATTTTTTTTGCATTAAACTCACAGGTTTTTATATGACATTTTTCCACACCACTTTGCAGTGTAAATCTCGTGCTACTGTTAGGATATGTTTCTTTTTTTAAAAGCTCAGCTCTGCATGAAACTCAGACTCAAGTGTCATTATAGGCTCATGTAAATTATTCAATATACCTTGACCCTAGATACACTGTCCGGTTGTTTCCTACTCACCACTAATGGACAGAATGGTTCTGATTTTCCTTATGAATGTGTAAAGCTTCCCAAGTTACAGAAGTTGGTAGGTTGGCTATAAACCAGCTCTTCCCTTGTATATCTTCATTATATCCTGACAGCAGACAACCATTTCCCAGCATTTTTGCTTTTCACAGCTAATTACTTGACCTGACTATTGACTAAGGCAGGAAATTAAACAGCTCTGTGCTCAATTACTCATTTTCTGTAGCACGTACATGTAAGATGTGGTTGAAAAATTAATCAAGTGGCAGGATGGAGCAGAACATTAGGTTTTATCTATTGATGTGATGTTTAGGGGGGTTCGCAGCAATCAACATACACTCGCTAGCACGCCATACGTGAAAAACAACATATAAGTGAACAATTGTATTTTCCAGTCAACAATTTGCAAACATGTAATGATATACAGGTGCATCTCACAAAATTAGAATATCTTCAAAAAGTTAATTTATTTCAGTTCTTCAATACAAAAAGTGAAACTCATATATAGAGTCATTACAAATAGAGTGATCTATTTCAAGTGTTTATTTCTGTTAATGTTGATGTTTATGGCTTACACACAACGAAAACCCTAAAGTCATTATCTGAATAAATTAGAATACTGTATATACTCGAGTATAAGCCGAGATTTTCAGGCCAAAAAAATGGGCTGAAAGTGCCCCTCTCGGCTTATACTCGAGTCACGGTCGGTGGGTGAAGGGGAGCGACGACTGTCAAATACTCACCTGCACCCGGCGCTCCTGACGCGGTCCCTGCATGTCCCACGGTCTCCGGGCGCGGCAGCTTCTTCCACTGTTCAGCAGTCACTGGTACCGCTCATTAAAGTAATGAATATGGACTCCACTCCCATAGGGGTGGGGCCGCATATTCATTACTGTAATGAGCGGTACCATGTGACCGCTCACTACAGGAAGAAGCTGCAGCGCTCGGAGACAGTGGGACATGCATGGACCATGTCAGCAGTGCTGGGAGCAGGTGAGTATTTCATATTTACCTTCCCTCGTTACACTGACGCTCCGTCTTCCGTGTCCTCTGCAGTGACTGTTCAGGTCAGAGGGCGTGATGACGTATTAGTGTGCGCGCCGCCCTCTGCCTGAACAGTCAGTGCGGAGAGACGGGACGCTGAGGAGCACCGGGCAGCGACTAGAGGTGAGTATGTCTTCTTTTTTTTTTTAGTGCAGCAGCAGCATTACATGAGGAACAATGTTACATGGAGCATCTATGGGGCCATAAAGAACTGCATGGAACATTATATGGGGCACATATGGGGCCATAAAGAACTGCATGGAGCATTATATGGGGCATCTATGGGGCCATAAAGAACTGCATGGAGCATTATATGGGGCATCTATGGGGCCATAAAGAACTGCATGGAGCATTATATGGGGCATCTATGGCGCCATAAAGAACTGCATAGTGCATTATATGGGGCATATTTGTATATGGAGCATCTTATGGGGCCATAAAGAACTGCATGGAGCATTATATGGAGCTCCTGATTCAATATGAATATTCAAAAACACTTTACCTACTGATGTCTCAATTAATTTAACTTTTATTGGTATCTATTTTTATTTTTGACATTTACCGGTAGCTGCTGCATTTTCCACCCTAGGCTTATACTCAAGTCAATAAGTTTTCCCAGTTTTTTGTTGCAAAATTAGGGGGGTCAGCTTATACTCGGGTCGGCTTATACTAGAGTATATACGGCACTTTATAGCTTAAAGAAGTTGTCCACTACTATAACCTTTTTTTTTTTTTTTCATAAATCTTGCTATTATGGGCCACTGAAAACATCTACTGTGTTTATTTTAGCAATATTACCTTTTATCATGCTGTAGCAGCACATTTAAGTGCTGGATTCAGCTCTCATGGGGTTAATCGACAACTTCCTTTCTCCTGAGTCATTGTGCTCTAATACTACAAGTTCCATGATGCATTGCACTGCTACTAAGCCTGAACCTACCACACCCACTCCAAAACACACCCAAACCCCTCCCTCCTCTCCCTCCTCTAGCTTCAAAAAGATTTGTGATGTCATTTCTGTCCGACCTCCTCTTTTACATTTGTCCAACCCACACTCCATTACACACGGATAGATAGATAGATAGATAGATAGATAGATAGATAGATAGATAGATAGATAGATAGATAAATCGATCGATCGATAGATAGATAGATATGGGATAGGTAGATAGATAGATAGATGATAGATAGATAGATAGATAGATAGATAGATAGATAGATATGGGATAGATAGATAGATAGATAGATATGGGATAGATAGATAGATAGATAGATAGATAGACACAGATATATCTATATATCTATGTCTATTTCCATAGATATGTCCATATCCATGTTTCTAAACCCCTTCACCCCCTGGAGCATTTTTGGTTTCCTTTATCGCTCCCCTTCTTTCCAGAGCCATAATTTTTCCATCTGTATGGCCATGTGAGGGCTTATCTTTTGCGGAACAAGTTCTACTTTTGAACGCCATCATTGGTTTTACCATGTCGTGTAGGAGAAAATGTGAAAAAAATTCAAAGTGCAATGAAATGGCAAAAAAAGTGCAATCCCACACTTATTTTTTGCTTGGCTTTTTGGCTAGGTTCACTAAATGCTAAGGCTGTGTGCACACGTTGCGGATCTGATTGAAGATCCGCAGCGTTTTTTGCTGCACTGAATTGCATCAAATCCGCAGTGTACTGCACAACCAATGTAAGTCTATGGGAGCCGCAGACTTGTTGTGCACATGCTGCGGAAAAAGCCGCACCAAAACCACACCAAGAACTGCATCAAAACCGCACCAAAAACTATCAAAACCGCACCAAAACTGCGAAACTGCACCAGGTTTTGATGCAGTTTTTGGTGCAGTTTTGATGCAGTTTTTGGTGCAGTTTTGATGCTTTTTTTGGTGCGGTTTATGCGCGGTTTTAATGCCGTTTTTGGGAATAAGTAAATAAACGGAAAATGTGCATGATTTGAATGGAAACATGCATGAAAAAACGGATTCCAAGGCCAGATTCATCATTTCACAGCTCAGTTTCATACTTTTTTTGCCGGATCCGTCGCTGTGCGTTTTTTCGCCGGACAGAAAAAACGTTCCTCTGTATGTGTTTTCCATCCGGCGGAAACAGCGTTTTTGACGGATCCGGCAAAAAACGGATGAAACTCTATGAGAAAAAGACGGATCCGACGGAAAAAAATGGATCTGTTTTTTTCAAAACTCGCCGGATTGTGCCTCACGGCAAAAACCTGATGTGTGAAAGCACCCAAATATATGGATAGATACATCTATTTATCTATAGATATATCTATAGATAAATATATCTATAGATAGATATATCCATAGATATATAATAGAAAGGCCGATGTTTCTATAAGGCTACTTTCACACTTGCGTTTTTCGCAATCCGTCTTTTTGGGAAAAAAACGGATCCTGCAAATGTGCTCGTAGGATGCCTTTTTTACCCATATACGTGTATTAGTGAGGGATCGCGACGGATGGCCACACGTCGCGTCCATCGTGCAACGGATGCGTCGTGTTTTGGCGGACCGTTGGCACATCCGTCACGTCTCCAATTTTCTACCGCGCATGCGCGGCCAAAACTCCGCCCCCTCCTCCCCGGACTTCAGAATGGGCAGAGGATGCGTTGAAAAACTGCATCCGCTGCCCACGACGTGCACAAATTTCACAACCTGCGTCGGTACGTCGGCCCAACGCATAGCGATGGACCCGTGCCGACGCAAGTGTGAAACAGGGCTTAATGAGCGTTTAATTTAATAAAAAACTGAAAAAAACGGCGTGGGCTCCCGTGCAATTTTCTGCGCCAGAGGGGGAAAGCCGACGGCCGGGGGCCAATATTTGTAGCCTGCTATGAATATCAGCCCGCAGCTGTCTGCGTAGCCTTTACTGGCTATTAAAATAGAGGGACCCCCCCAAAAAAAATGACGTGGGGTCCCCCTATATTTTATAGCCAGAAAGGCTACGCAGACAGCTGCGGGCTGATATTCATAGCCTAGAGAGGGGCCATGGATATTGGTCCCCCCCCGGCTACAAATACCAGTCCGCAGCCAGCCCAGAAATGGCGCATCTGTAAGTCTACGTTCACATTAGCGTTCGGCGCCGCAGCGTCGCCGCATGCGTCATGCGCCCCTATATTTAACATGGGGGCGCATGGACATGCATTGTGCTGCGTTTTGCGACGCATGGGTTTTTTTGGCCGCAAGCGTTGGGCGCAGAGGACGCAGCAAGTTGCATTTTTTTTGCGTCCAAACTTTCGGCCAAAAAGGACGCATGCGTCGCAAAACGCAGCGTTTTAGCGTGCGTTTTGTTGTGTTTTTGTGTGCGTTGGGTCTCCGACGCTGCGGCGCACAACGCAAATGTGAACATAGCCTTAGATGCGCCAATTCCGGCACTGAGGCTGGTTTCACACTTGCGTTTTTGGACGCTGCGTTTTAGCGCTAAAAAACGCATGCTTTTATTTCCTATACTTAACATTAAAAACGCATGCGCTTTTTCGCATGCGTTTTTTCGCATGCATTTTGACGCGTTTTCGGCAACGCATGCGTTTTTGAACACGCGCGTTTGTTTGCGTTAAAAACGCATGCGTTTTTATAGAAAAAAAAAACAGAAAAAACACTGAAAAACCACCCACCATCAGGGTGATAAAGGGATCCAAACCCTAACCCTACCCCTAACCTCACCCCTAACCGTTTAATGAACATTTTATGACATAGTGCCAAGATATTTCAGTGCCACGTAAGTGCCACGTATGTAAGTGCCACGTATGTAAGTGTCACGTATGTAAGTGCCACGTATATAAGTGCCACGTATGTAAGTGCCACATGCCACGTATATAAGTACCACGTATGTAAGTGCCATGTGCCACGTATGTAAGTGCCACGTATGTAAGTGCCACGTATGTAAGTGCCACGTATGTAAGTGCCACGTATTTAAGTGCCACGTGACACGTATTTCAGTGCCACGGATTTAAGTGCCACGGATTTCAGTGCCACGTGCCATGTATTTCAGTGCCACAGATTTAAGTGCCACCTATGTAAGTGCCACGTATTTCAGTGCCACGTATTTAAGTGCCACGTATGTAAGTGCCACGTGCCACGTATTTCAGTGCCACATATTTCTGTCACGTTTAGGGTTAGGGTTAGGCCCTAACCCTACCCCTAGCTATTTCTATTTATAGTGGGTTTTCTTGTGGATTTTGATGATTGGCAGCTGTCACACACTTCTCAGCATGCGTTTTAAAAACGCAAACGCATGAAAAAACGCATGTAAACGCGGCAAAACGCCGCGTTTTTTTCCTACATACAAAAACGCATGCGTCTAAAAAATGCAGCGTTTTACCACGTTTACATGCGTTTTTTCACACATGCGGTTTTTTAAAAAACGCATGCAGATAAAAACGCAAGTGTGAAACCAGCCTAAGCCCCTCTCTTCCCACTCCCATGTAGCGGTGGGATATGGGGTAATAAGGGGTTAATGTCACCTTGCTATTGTAAGGTGACATTAAGCCGGGTTAATAACGGAGAGGCGTCAATAAGACCCTATCCATTATTAATCCAATATTAATAAAGGGTTAATAAAACACACACACATTAGGAAAAAGTATTTTAATATTCTTCATTTCACCATACTTACCATACTTCAGCCCCTGCAAAAACGTAAAATAATAAACCGTATACTACCTGTCCGCCGTAGTCCAATTAATAACGAGTGTCCCACGACGACCTCCCCTATAGAACAGTGACATCGGGTGATGTCACTGCATTATAGGACCTTCAGTGACACACTGACAGGAGCCAATGGCTCCTGCAGTGCATCACTGAGGTTACCTTAGTTCACTGGTCTCACTTTATGGCAAAAAGCTGCGTGGGAACTTTCTCATACAGCATGCCATAAAGTGAGACTAGGGACTATTTTCTCACAGGGGCGTAGGAATACATTGTGGGGAATACATTGTGGAAGGATACCTTCCTCCCCTCATTGTGTTCCTGGAGCCCCTGGAGAGTGGTTGCATCAGCAGATGCTCCTGTTCTCCACGGGAGATCGTCGTGGGACACTCGTTTTAATTGGATTTCTGCGGATCAGGGAGTATAGTGTTTGTTTATTATTTTAATATTTTTTATGACACTGGCTTCGGGGATCAAAGTGACAAGTGATGGTGAGTATGTAATCTATGTTACATGTACTGTATGTCTATATTTTTTTTTATGTCTGTACTGTATGTATGTACTGTATGTATGTATGTACTGTATGCGGCATGTCGCATGTTGTCGCATGGCGCATGTTGTCGCATGGCGCATGTCGTCGCATGGTGCATGTCGTCGCATGCTGCATGTCGCATGACGTCGCATGGTGCATGCAGTTGAATGGTGCATGTAGTCGCATGGTGCATGTAGTTGCATGGCGCATGTCGTCGCATGGTGCATGTCATCGCATGGTGCATGTCATCGCATGGTGCATGTAGTTGCATGGCGCATGTCATCGCATGGTGCATGTAGTTGCATGGTGCATGTCGCTGCATGCTGCATGTCATTGCATGGTACATGTCGCATGACGCCGCATGGTGAGTGTCGTCGCATGGTGCATGTCGCCGCATGGTGCATGTAGTTGCATGGCGCATGTCATCGCATGCTACATGTCTCGCATGTCGCATGTCGTCGCATGGTGCATGTAGTTGCATTGTGCATGTCGCCGCATGGTGCATGTCATTGCATGGAACATGTCGCATGACGCCGCATGGTGAGTGTCGTTGCATGGTGCATGTTGCCGCATGGTGCATGTAGTTGCATGGCACATGTTGTCGCATGCTGCATGCCTCGCATGTTGCATGTTGCCGCATGCTGCATGTTGCATGTAGTTGTATGGTGCATGTCGTCGCATGGTGCATGTCGCATGTCATCGCATGGTGCATGTAGTTGCATGGTACAAGTCGCATGCCGCCGCATGGTGAGTGTCGTTGCATGTCGCCGCATGGCGCATGTCGTTGCATGCTGCATGTCTTGCATGTTGTTGCATGGCGCATGTCGTCGCATGCTGCATGTCGCCGCATGGTGCATGTCATCGCATGGCGCATGTCATCGCATGGTGCATGTCGCATGCCGTAGCATGGCGCATGTCGCCGCATGGTGAGTGTCGTCGCATGGCGCATGTCGTCGCATGGTGTGTGTTGTATGTATGTATGTATTGTATATGTATATGTGTATTTTTTTATTATTACATTCAACACATTAGCCGGATGATGGGACTACTACTGTCCCATCATTGGCTAATGTGTCACTCACTGCCACTGTAGCAGGCAGAGCCCGATGGGACTTGTCCCATCGGACGATGCCTGCATACAGAGACACACACACACACACCCACACACACACCCGAGCACATACCGGTACGCACAGCGCCGGCGCCCGGGACCGCACAGCACCGGCGACCGCACAGCACCGGCGACCTCACAGCGCCGGCGCCCGGAACCGCAAGTCGCCCGGGACCGCTCGGCACCTGCGACCGCACAGCGCCGGCACCCGCGACCGCACAGCGCCGGGGACACACAGCACCGGCGCCCGCCCGCACATCCCTGCCTAGCCCCGCCCGCCCCCAGCACAGCCCCGCAGGCAGCCTCAGCCCCGCCCACAGCCCAGTCACTCTTTATGAGTGACTGCTGTCTGTGGAGCCTGGGGACACGCCTGCTACTGACGTCACGTCAATTTCCAGAGTCTGAAAATTGACGTGACGTCGGCGGAAATGAGCGGCGGCTGAAGCCTGGGGGTCACGTGACCCGGACTCAGGCACCAGCATAGCGCCGCTCACAGGCGAAAATGGCTAAAGAAGGTAATTACACAAATCATCAGGGGCCCTGGGGGGATACATAGGGGGGGTTAATTGAAAGTAGTGGACAACCCCTTTAAAAAAATGATTTTAATCATTCGAAATGTTGGCCTTCTGAAATGTATAGTCAGTAAATGCACTCAATACTTGGCTGGGCTCCTTTGACATCAGTTACTGCATCAATGTGGCATGGCATGGAGGCGATCAGCCTGTAGCACTGCTGAGGTGCTATGGAAGCCCAGGTTGCTTTGATAGCAGCATTCAGCTAGTCTGCATTGTTGGGTCTGGTGTCTCTCATATTCCTCTTTACAATACGCAATAGATTCTCTAAGGGGTAAGGGTCGGGTGAGTTTGCTGGCCAATCACACACAGTGATACTGTTGTTTTTAAATCGGGTATTGGTACTTTTAGCAGTGTGGACAGGTGCCATGTCCTTCTGGAGAATGAAATTTCCATCTGCAAAAAGCTTGCTGGCAGAGGGAAGCATGAAGTGCTCTAAAACTTCCTAGTAGACAGCTGCACTGACTTTAGTCTTGATAAAACACAGTGGACCTACACCAGCAGATGACATGGCTTCACAAACCATCACTGATTGTGTAAATTTCAAAAGAGACCTCAAGCAGCTTGGATTATTTGTCTCTCCACTCTTCCTCCAGACTCTGGGACCTTGATTTCCAAGGTCTAGTGTGAGGTTTCCACAATCAGTAATGGTTTGGGGAGCCATGTCATCTGTTGGTGTAGGTCCACTGTGTTTTATCAAGACCAAAGTCAGTGCAGCCGTTTTACCTTAACCCAAAGATCTATGGGGTATTGTCAAGAGGAAGATGAGAGACACCAGACCCAACAATGCCGATGAGCTGAAGGCTGCTATCAAAGCATCTTGGGCTTCCATAACACCCAAGCAGTGCCACAGGCTGATCGCCTCCATGCCACGCCACATTGATGCAGTAAGTGATGCCAAAAGAGCCGACCAAGTATTGAGTGCATTTACTGAACATATATTTCAGTAGGCCAATATTTCAGATTTTAAAATCATTTTTTCAAGCTGGTGTTATAAAGTATTCTAATAAACTGATATAATGACTTTTGGGTTTTCATTGGCTGTAAGCCATAATCATCAACATTAACAGAAATAAACACTTGAAATAGTTCACTCTGGGTTGTAGCACCGGGAGCGTCCGGAAAGATGTCCTCAGATGGGGTACTTTAAATAATGGTAAGTCTTCTAGCGCCAGCGGTATGGCTCTGCTTCCTTCCACTGAGCCACTAGTCCATAAACATTCACTGCTGAAACAAAGAAAGCCACGACACTTCCAGTGTCTAACGTGAACGGGTGCGAAGTCACTGGCAGCGAAGGCCACACGATTCTGTCCGGAGCTCAGCCTGCTTTCCCCTGCTTTTGCGCGGTACTCTGTCACTGAACGCATGGTACTTCTCTCCTCAGCGGCCCCGCTGGAGATGGAGAGGACCAACTAATGCAGCCTGTCGCGGCGCCGGTACTCGGGGGACAGCGCACGCTGCTCACCCGGCTGCTAGTTCACGCCAAACAGCCGGCTTTGGCTTTTTTCTTGGCCCTCCTACCCAGGTCATGAAGTTGGTCCGGCTCCTTATTCTTTCTCCCAGGCAACAAGGGAGGCAGCTTCAACAGTTCCGGACCTGGCTCGGTACAGGTACACGCAGCCCGGTCTTCCTCCTTACATTTACATTTTTTTTTAGATTTTTCAGTTTTAACATAGCCAAATTGTAGGTTATCTGACCATTTATGTAATGTTCCATGTGTAGGAGATTTAGAGCCACTGTCAATACATGAATACAGCACCAAGCTTAGTACAGAGATCAATTACAATGTCAGGTAAGCCCCATATACATGAACCTACACCTCCCAGTGTGTCATGACTTCTGGATATGAGATGGACCCTCACTGATTAGCACATAACCCAAACTTACATAGCTCAATAAAATACACAACACGTTATTTTGGTGCCTAAATTCCCACATCTTTTATTAAAGATCACATGTGTATATTAAGAGTCAGATGAAATGCTAGGCAAGTATATTCTGAGATTTACGAATACTGTGAGATCCCCAAACTGCCTGCCACACAGCAATCGGCAGGCAGCAATCCAGGGGCGTCACGCTCTGACTTGCCACAGTAGCAAAGCCAGGCCACTTCAAGGGCTCCAATGACCCTACCAAAGATCTTAATTCTTGCGCTTAGCAGCTAAGCCGCCCCTGGATGATGACACCATTATACCGTCCTTCAGGCGGGCACCAAAACTCAGCCTATTCACCACCATTGTGTAACAGCTTCTATTAAATTAAAATGAGTCCACCATAATTTGCTGCCCACTTCCTTCTGACTTCCCAACCACCACAGGAGAGGCTATTTGACACCTTAAATGGCCCAATCCCCCCCCAAATTAACCAATCTTAAATTATATTATCTTTAGCACTCGAATTAACAGCAATAAAAACATACAACAGCCCCAGTCCTGATTATTGCTAAAGTTTAATCTAAGCGACATAAATAATGAAGTAATATAATGCTGGGCTCGCCCTGCCAGTCAGTAAAGTATTGAGTCAGTACTTACACAACTCAAGACTGCCAAAGCAGTGGGGTGATTGTAAAGGGATCATCTGGGTATAGGGATCCCAACTTACCTTTGACACTTTAAGAATAACTCAATAATGAAAAAGACGTGTAACAGCCGAAGGCTATGAGTAGTGTTGAGCATTCTGATACTGCAAATATCGGGTATTGGCCGATATTCGCTGTATCGGAATTCCGATACCAAGTTCCGATATTTTTGCGATATCGGGAATCGGGATCCATATTCATGTAAAAAATAAAGAATAAAAATAAAAAATATGGATATACTCACCCTTCCAACGGACCTGGACCTCAGCGGTGCCACCGGCAGCCTCCGTTCCTAAGAATGCAGTGAGTGTAGGACCTGCGATGACGTCGCGGTCTTGTTATTGGTCGCGTGACCGCTCATGTGACCGCTCACGTGACCGCGACGTCATCGAAGGTCCTTCAATCTCTGCATTCTTAGGAACGGAGGCAGACGCTTGCAGCGGTGACAGCCAGGGCTCGTCCGAGGGTGAGTATATCCATATTTTTTATTTTTATTCTTTATTTTTTACATAAATATGGATCCCAGGGCCTGAAGGAGAGTTTCCTCTCCTTCAGACCCTGGGAACCATCCAGGATCACTTCTGATATTTGTGTCCCATTGACTTGTATTGGTATCGGGTATCGGTATCGGCGATATCCGATATTTTTTGGATATCGGCCGATCCAATCCGATACCGATAATTTCAAATATCGGAAGGTATCGCTCAACACTAGCTATGAGATAAAATACTTATCTGTATCGTCTACACTGGAAAATATTCTTAACCCTTTTCGATAATATGTAGCCAGAATCTTGATAACTAAGTTGTCTGAAACCACCACAATCTGGTAGCCGCAGACCGAGCCTAGCTACAGTGGTGCTGGTAGGAAATAAAGAATTCAGCTTAACAAAACTATGGACCGGTTGAAGACAGACAACCTTTCTATTGACCAGGCCACAAATATCAAAAACCACTAGCTGCAAAACCAAACCAGCTAGAGTGGAATCGCCTGTTTAGTGGAATCAGGAAAACTATGTAATAAAAATATATTTAAACAACCAAAATCGACTGCAATATTACAAACCACTAGCCACAAAACCACTACAGTTATAGTGGCACCACTTGGGTATCGCAAGTAGAAAAAATAGTAAATTGTTTTTAATAATTTTTTTTTTTTTATAAATATAGAATATTGTGTAGATCGTGTCCTTGGTAAAAGTGGCTTCAGAATCATCATTAAACTGCAAACATTGAAAAATTAAATATCTGTCTCCACGCATATGCCCATGTGCACAGATACGTACAGCGTTAGCCTCCACAACTAGCCTGTGAACCTCTGCCAGGTACAGTGGTGTACAATGGCTCCGGAACAAAGGCGCCCTGTCCAGACCACCCTGCTTAGGTCTCTTTCACACTAGTGTCGTGCACTGCACGTCGCTATGCGTCGTTTTGCAGAAAAAAACGCATCCTGCAAAATTGCTTGCAGGATGCGTTTTTTCTCCATAGGCTTTTATTAGCGACGCAGTGCGACGCATTGCCACACGTCGCAACCATCGTGCGTACGTTGCATGTAACGTTTTTTGGTGCGTCGTGTGCAGCATTTCCTCCCCGCACCTCACAATGGGGCAGCGGATGCGTTGTAAAACTGCATCCGCTGCCCCCGTTGTGCGGCACTTTCACAGCTAGCGTCGGAGCGCCGCAACGTCGCGTAGCGATGTGCAGTGCACGACGCTAGTGTGAAAGTAGCCTTAGCGATTGAAGGTGCCAAAACCCCCAGCTTTGGGCAGGGGGGTGATATGTGACAAAGTCACGGGTAATTGTAATAGAGGGGAGATATGTGTCACTGCGCTTATGGCGTCAGTAATATGAAGCCAGAGTATTTTCCTATGTGTTGTGAGGGTTAAGTTAAAGTTGCATAATGTGCTGGTTTCATGTGGACCTTCATAGAGTGGGAGGGAGGAGGTCCACTTTATCTCCACCTGCAGAGCTGCCTGCCAGGACCTGTGTGATGTCATGATCATGTGGTCAGTCACATGATGGAAAAAAATCACATGGTTTGGGGTTTAAATAACTGAGCTCTACAGGCAGTCTTGTTTCAGCAAGACTGGAGAGCGGAGTCTCCAGTAGTTTTGTGTCTTGTAGAGCAGAGGTGTCAAACTGCATTCCTCAAGGGCTGCAAACAGGTCATGTTTTCAGGATTTCCTTGTATTGCACAGGTGATAATTTAATCACCTGCACAGAATGATTCCAGCACCTTGTCCAATGCTAAGGAAATCTTGAAAACATGCATGGTTTGAGGCCCTTGAGGAATGCAGTTTGACACCTCTGTTGTAGAGGAAAGACTGAACCTGTGTTGCTCCAGAGCAGGGTGCCACCCGCAACGTATGTACCGTGTTGCAGCGTTTTTGTTTTTCTTTGTTGTTTTTCTGTTGTAGCCAGAAAGGCTGAGTTTATTTTCCCCTCTTGTTGGTTTATGCTGCATAATAATAAACCAACCCAGGATTAACCCCTTCACCCCCAAGGGTGGTTTGCACGTTATGGACCGGGCCAGTTTTTACAATTCTGACCACTGTCCCTTTACGAGGTTATAACTCTGGAACGCTTCAACGGATCCTGGTGATTCTGACACTGTTTTCTCGTGACATATTGTACTTCATGATAGTGGTAAAATTTCTTTGATATTACCTGCGTTTATTTGTGAAAAAAATGGAAATTTGGTGAAAATTTCGCAATTTTCCAAATTTGAATTTTTATGCAATTAAATCACAGTGATATGTCACACAAAATACTTAATAAGTAACATTTCCCACATGTCTACTTTACATCAGCACCATTTTGGAACCACAATTTTTTTTTGGTAGGGAGTTATAAGGGTTAAAAGTTGACCAGCAATTTCTCATTTTTACAACACCATTTTTTTAGGGACCACATCTCATTTGAAGTCATTTTGAGGGGTCTATATGATAGAAAATACCCAAGTGTGACACCATTCTAAAAACTGCACCCCTCAAGGTGCTCAAAACCACATTCAAAAAGTTTATTAACCCTTCAGGTGTTTCACAGGAATTTTTGGAATGTTTAAATAAAAATGAACATTTAACTTTTTTTCACACAAAATTTACTTCAGCTCCAATTTGTTTTATTTTACCAAGGGTAACAGGAGAAAATGGACCCCAAAAGATGTTATACAATTTGTCCTGAGTACGCCGATACCCCATATGTGGGGGTAAACCACTGTTTGGGCGCATGACAGAGCTCGGAAGCGAAGGAGCGCAATTTAACTTTTCAATGCAAAATTGACTGGAATTGAGATGGGACGCCATGTTGCGTTTGGAGAGCTACTGATGTGCCTAAACATTGAACCCCCCACAAGTGACACCATTTTGGAAAGTAGACCCCCTAAGGAACTTATCTAGAGGTGTGGTGAGCACTTTGACCCACCAAGTGCTTCACAGAAGTTTATAATGCAGAACCGTAAAAATAAAAAATCATATTTTTTCACAAAAATGATCTTTTCGCCCCCAATTTTTTATTTTCTCAAGGGTAAGAGAAGAAATTGGACCCCAAAAGTTGTTGTACAATTTGTCCTGAGTACGCTGATACCCCATATGTGGGGGTAAACCACTGTTTAGGCGCATGGGAGAGCTCGGAAGGGAAGGAGCGCCGTTTGACTTTTCACTGCAAAATTGACAGGAATTGAGATGGGACGCTGTCGTGATCTCTGCAGGCAGAGATCATAGCAAGCCTATAGAGGGACAAGCTCTCGGAAGATGGAACTATACTGACCATGAACTAAGCCTGCCGCGCAACTAGAAATAGCCAGGTAGCATTTCCTATTTATCGCTAGATGCCCAGCTCTGGCCTAAGACCTAAATAGCTAGCAGAGGGAAATATAAGACCTGGCTCACCTCTAGAGAAATATTCCAAAGAAGACAGTAGCCCCCCACATATAATGACGGTGAGTTCAGATGAAACAACAAACGCAGCAGGAAAATAGTCTTAGCAAATTTGAGGTCCGCTTACTAGATAGCAGAAGACAGATAGTATACTTTCATGGTCAGCAGAAAAACACTAACAAAACACCATCCAGAGATTACCTTAAACTCTGGCATTAACTCATAACGCCAGAGTAGCAATCCCTGATCAACGAGAGCTTTCCAGACACAGTAACAAAACTTCAGCTGTGAACTGGAACAAATAGGCAAAACAAAACATGGACAAAAGTCCAACTTATCTAGTAGTTGTCTAGAAGCAGGAACAAGCACTGAGAGGCATCAGATAACATTGTTGACCGGCAAGAAACCACCAGAGAAATGAGCTTAAATAGCGACACCCACTACTGATGGAACCAGGTGAAACAGGAAAGAGGATGACAAGTCCAATTCCACAAGCGGCCACCGGGGGAGCCCAGAATCCAAATT
The DNA here is from genome assembly GCF_051348905.1 of Ranitomeya variabilis. NCBI lineage: Eukaryota > Metazoa > Chordata > Amphibia > Anura > Dendrobatidae > Ranitomeya > Ranitomeya variabilis. Next base: position 78,565,182 of record NC_135233.1, on the reverse strand, counting down.
CACAACAGTACCCCCCCCTCAAGGAGGGGGCACCGAACCCTCACCAGATCCACCAGGGCGACCAGGATGAGCCCTATGGAAGGCACGAACAAGATCAGAAGCATGAACATCAGATGCATTGACCCAAGAATTATCCTCCTGGCCGTAACCCTTCCAGTTGACCAGATACTGGAGTTTCCGTCTGGAAACACGAGAGTCCAAAATTTTCTCCACAACGTACTCCAACTCACCCTCAACCAACACCGGAGCAGGAGGCTCAACTGAAGGTACAACAGGTACCTCATACCTGCGCAATAACGACCGATGAAAAACGTTATGAATGGAAAAGGACGCAGGGAGGTCCAAACGGAAAGAAACAGGATTAAGAATCTCCAATATTCTATAAGGGCCGATGAACCGAGGTTTAAACTTAGGAGAAGAGACCCTCATAGGGACAAAACGAGAAGACAACCACACTAAATCTCCCTGCCTGATCCGCACCAAATTATACGCCCCACGAAGATCAATTTTAGAGAACCACTTAGCACCCTCTATACGAGCAAACAAATCAGTAAGCAATGGCAATGGGTATTGATACTTAACAGTGATCTTATTCAGAAGCCGATAATCAATACATGGTCTCAAAGAGCCGTCTTTTTTTGAGACAAAGAAAAACCCAGCTCCCAAGGGAGAAGAAGATGGACGAATATGTCCCTTTTCCAAAGACTCCTTTATATATTCCCGCATAGCAGCATGTTCCGGCACAGACAAATTAAACAAACGACCCTTTGGATATTTACAACCCGGTATCAAATCTATGGCACAATCGCACTCACGGTGCGGAGGTAACGACCCAAGCTTGGGTTCGTCAAAGACGTCTTGATAATCAGAGAGGAACTCAGGGACTTCAGAGGGAATGGACGACGAAATAGAAACCAAAGGTACGTCCCCATGAATACCCTTACATCCCCAGCTCAACACAGACATTGCTCTCCAGTCCAAGACTGGGTTGTGAGACTGCAACCATGGCAATCCCAGTACCAAATCGTCATGTAAATTATACAGCACCAGGAAACGAATAATCTCCTGGTGATCCGGATTGATACGCATGGTTACTTGTGTCCAGTATTGTGGTTTATTATTAGCCAATGGGGTGGAGTCAATCCCCTTCAGAGGAATAAGAGTCTCCAAAGGCTCTAAATCAAAACCACAACGATTGGCAAAGGACCAATCCATAAGACTCAGAGCGGCGCCAGAGTCAACATAGGCGTCCGTGGCAATGGATGACAAAGAGCAAATCAGGGTTACAGACAAAATAAACTTAGACTGAATGGTGCCAATGGAAACAGACTTATCAAGCTTCTTTGTACGCCTAGAGCATGCTGATATAACATGAGTAGAATCCCCACAATAGAAACACAATCCATTCTTCCGTCTAAAATTCTGTCGCTCGCTCCTGGACAGAATTCTATCACACTGCATACTTTCTGGCGTCTTTTCCATAGACACCGCCAGATGGTGCACCGGTTTGCGCTCCCGCAGACGCCTATCAATCTGAATAGCCATTGTCATGGACTCATTCAGACCTGCAGGCAAAGGGAACCCCACCATAACATCCTTAACGGCATCAGAGAGACCTTCTCTGAAAGTTGCCGCCAAGGCGCACTCATTCCACTGAGTAAGCACAGACCATTTACGGAATTTTTGGCAGAAAACTTCAGCTTCGTCTTGCCCCTGAGATAGTGCCATCAAAGTTTTTTCTGCCTGAAGTTCCAAATGAGGTTCCTCATAAAGCAAGCCCAAGGCCAGAAAAAACGCATCCACATCGCGTAACGCAGGATCCCCTGCTGGCAATGAGAAGGCCCAATCTTGAGGGTCACCCCTGAGCAAGGAAATCACAATCCTAACCTGCTGAGCAGGGTCTCCAGCTGAACGAGACTTCAGGGACAAATAAAGCTTACAATTATTTCGGAAATTCTGGAAGCTAGCTCTATTCCCTGTGAAGAACTCCGGCAAAGGAATTCTCGTCTCAGATACCGGAGCATGTACCACAAAATCTTGTAAATTTTGTACTTTCGTGATGAGATTATTCAAACCCGCAGTTACACTCTGGAGATCCATTATTGTCAGGTGCACACAGAGCATACAGAGATTAGGAGGAGAGAGAGAAAAAAGACTGCAGCAAGGCAGACTGGAGGAAAAAAAAAAAAAAAAAAAAATTCCAGCAGACTTCTTATAACTCTCCTTTCTCAACCTGGGTCTTTAACACTTTAGAGGCCGGTCAAACTGTCGTGATCTCTGCAGGCAGAGATCATAGCAAGCCTATAGAGGGACAAGCTCTCGGAAGATGGAACTATACTGACCATGAACTAAGCCTGCCGCGCAACTAGAAATAGCCAGGTAGCATTTCCTATTTATCGCTAGATGCCCAGCTCTGGCCTAAGACCTAAATAGCTAGCAGAGGGAAATATAAGACCTGGCTCACCTCTAGAGAAATATTCCAAAGAAGACAGTAGCCCCCCACATATAATGACGGTGAGTTCAGATGAAACAACAAACGCAGCAGGAAAATAGTCTTAGCAAATTTGAGGTCCGCTTACTAGATAGCAGAAGACAGATAGTATACTTTCATGGTCAGCAGAAAAACACTAACAAAACACCATCCAGAGATTACCTTAAACTCTGGCATTAACTCATAACGCCAGAGTAGCAATCCCTGATCAACGAGAGCTTTCCAGACACAGTAACAAAACTTCAGCTGTGAACTGGAACAAATAGGCAAAACAAAACATGGACAAAAGTCCAACTTATCTAGTAGTTGTCTAGAAGCAGGAACAAGCACTGAGAGGCATCAGATAACATTGTTGACCGGCAAGAAACCACCAGAGAAATGAGCTTAAATAGCGACACCCACTACTGATGGAACCAGGTGAAACAGGAAAGAGGATGACAAGTCCAATTCCACAAGCGGCCACCGGGGGAGCCCAGAATCCAAATTCACAACAGGACGCCATGTTGCGTTTGGAGAGCCACTGATGTGCCTAAACATTGAAACCCCCCACAAGTGACACCATTTTGGAAAGTAGACCCCCTGAGGAACTTATCTAGATGTGTGGTGAGCACTTTGACCCACCAAGTGCTTCACAGAAGTTTATAATGCAGGACCGTAAAAATAAAAAATCATTTTTTCACAAAAATGATCTTTTCTCCCCCAATTTTTTATTTTCCCAAGGGTAAGAGAAGAAATTGGACCACAAAAGTTGTTGTGCAATTTGTCCTGAGTACGCTGATACCCCATATGTGGGGGTAAACCACTGTTTGGGCGCATGGGAGAGCTCAGAAGGGAAGGAGCACCGTTTGACTTTTCACTGCAAAATTGACAGGAATTGAGATGGGACGCCATGTTTCGTTTGGAGAGCCACTGATGTGCCTAAACATTGAAACCCCCCCACAAGTGACACCATTTTGGAAAGTAGACCCCCTAAGGAACTTATCTAGATGTGTGGTGAGCACTTTGACCCACCAAGTGCTTCACAGAAGTTTATAATGCAGAGCCGTAAAAATAAAACAAAAATTTTTTCCCACAAAAATTATATTTTAGCCCCCAGTTTTGTATTTTCCCGAGGGTAACAGGAGAAATTGGACCCCAAAAGTTGTTGTCCAATTTGTCCTGAGTACACTGATACCCCATATGTGGAGGGGAACCACCGTTTGGGCGCATGGGAGGGCTCGGAAGGGATGGAGCGCCATTTGGAATGCAGACTTAGATGGAATGGTCTGCAGGCGTCACATTGCGTTTGCAGAGCCCCTAATGTACCTGAACAGTAAAAAACCCCCACAAGTGACACCATTTTGGAAAGTAGACCCCCTAAGGAACTCATCTAGATGTGTTGTGAGAGATTTGAACCACCAAGTGTTTCACTACAGTTTATAACGCAGAGCCGTGCAAATAAAAAATATTTTTTTTTCCACAAAATTTATTTTTTAGCCCCCAGTTTTGTATTTTTCCAATGGTAACAGGAGAAACTAGACCCTATATATTGTTGTCCAATTTGTCCTGAGTACGCTGATACCTGATATCTGGGGGGGAACCACCGTTTGAGCGCATGCCAGAGCTCGGAAAGGAAGGAGCATCATTTTGCAATGCAGACTTAGATGGATTGGTCTGCAGGCGTCACATTGCGTTTGCAGAGCCCCTAATGTACCTAAACAGTAGAAACCCCCCACAAGTGACCCAATATTGGAAACTAGACCCCCCATGGAACTTATCTAGTTGTGTTGTGAGAATTTTGAACCCCCAAGTGTTTCACTACAGTTTATAACGCAGAGCAGTGAAAATAAAAAAATAAAAATTTCCCCCCAAAATTATTTTTTAGCCCCCAGTTTTGTATTTTCCCAATGGTAACAGGAGAAATTGGACCCCAAACGTTGTTGTCCAATTTGTCTTGAGTACGCTGATACCCCATATGTGGGGGGGAACCACCGTTTGGGCGCATGGGTGGGCTCGGAAGGGAAGGAGCGCCATTTGGAATGCAGACTTAGATGGAATGGTCTGCAGGCGTCACATTGCGTTTGCAGAGCCCCTAATGTACCTAAATAGTAGAAACCCCCCACAAGTGACACCATTTTGGAAAGTAGACCCCCTATGGAACTTATCTAGATGTGTTGTGAGAGCTTTGAACCCCCAAGTGTTTCACTACAGTTTATAACGCAGAGCCATGCAAATAAAAAATATTTTTTTTTTCCACAAAAATTATTTTTTAGCCCCTAGTATTGTATTTTCCCAAGGGTAACAGGAGAAATTGGACCCCAAAAGTTGTTCTCCAATGTGTTTCGAGTATGCTGATACCCCATATGTTGGGGTAAACCCCTGTTTGGGCGCACGGGAGAGCTTGGAAGGGAAGGAGCACGGTTTTACTTTTTCAACGCAGAATTGGCTGGAATTGAAATCAGACACCATGTCACGTTTGGAGAGCCCCTGATGTGCCTGAACAGTGGAAACCCCCCCAATTATGACTGAAACCCTAATCCACACACACCCCTAACCCTAATCCCAACGGTAACCCTAACCACACCTCTAACCCAGACACACCCCTAACCCTAATCCCAACCCTATTCCCAACCGTAAATGTAATCCAAACCCTAACCCTAACTTTAGCCCCAACCCTAACCCTAACTTTAGCCCCAACCCTAAATGTAGCCTTAACCCTAGCCCCAACCCTAACCCTAACCCTAGCCCTAACCCTAGCCCTAATGGGAAAATGGAAATAAATACATTTTTAAAATTTTTCCCTAACTAAGGTTACGTTCACATTAACGTTCTGCGCCGCAGCGTCGGGCGCCCCTATATTTAGCATGGGGGCGCATGGACATGCGTTGCACTTGCCTTTTGCGACGCATGCGTCACTGCGGCGCACGCGTCATGCGCAGAGGACGCAGCAAGTTGCATTTTTTGTGCGTCCAAAATCAAGCAAAAAAAGGACGCATGCGTCGCAAAACGCAGCGTTGTGCATGCGTTGTGCATGCGTTGTTCCTGCGTTGTGCGTTGCATCGCCGACGCTGCAGCGCACAACGCAAATGTGAACGTAGCCTAAGTGGGTGATGAAGGGGGGTTTGATTTACTTTTATAGCGGGTTATTTAGCGGATTTTTATGATTGGCAGCCGTCACACACTGAAAGACGCTTTTTATTGCAAAAAATATTTTTTGCGTTACCACATTTTGAGAGCTATAATTTTTCCATATTTGAGTCCAGAGAGTCATGTGAGGTCTTGTTTTTTGCGGGACGAGTTGACGTTTTTATTGGTAACATGTTCGGGCATGGGAGATTTTTTGATCGCTTTTTATTCCGATTTTTGTGAGGCAGAATGACCAAAAACCAGCTATTCATTAATTTCTTTTGGGGGAGGCGTTTATACCGTTCCGCGTTTGGTAAAATTGATAAAGCAGTTTTATTCTTCGGGTCAGTACGATTACAGCGATATCTCATTTATATCATTTTTTTATGTTTTGGCGCTTTTATACGATAAAAGCTATTTTGTAGAAAAAATAATTATTTTGGCATCGCTTTATTCTGAGGACTATAACTTTTTTATTTTTTCGCTGATGATGGTGTGTGGCGGCTCGTTTTTTGCGGGAAAAGATGATGTTTCAGCGGTACCATGGTTATTTATATCTGTCTTTTTGATTGCGTGTTATTCCACTTTTTGTTTGGTGGTATGAGAATAAAGCGTTGTTTTTTGCCTCTTTTTTTTTTTTTTTTTTACGGTGTTCACTGAAGGGGTTAACTAGTTATGTAGTTTTATACATGGGGTCGTTACGGACGCGGCGATACTAAATATGTGTACTTTTATTGTTTGATTTTTTTTTATTTAGATAAAGAAATGTATTTATGGCAATAATTTTTTTTTATTATTTAGGAATTTTTTTTTATTATTTTTTTTTACACATGTGGACATTTTTTTTTTACTTTTTTAGTTTGTCCCAGGGGGGGACATCACAGATTGGTGATTTGACAGTGTGCACAGCACTCTGTCAGATCACAGATCTGCCTCACAGCACTGCAGGCTTACCAGCGCCTGCACTGAGCAGGCACTCGGGAAGCCGCCTCCCTCCCTGCAGGACCCGGAGGAAGGAGGTAGGAGACCCTCGGAGCAACGCGATCACATCACGTTGCTCCGGGGGTCTCAGGGAAGCCCACAGGGAGCCCCCTCCCTGCGCGATGCTTCCCTGTACCGCCGGTACACCGCGATTATGTTTGATTGCGGTGTGCCGGGGGTTAGTGTGCCGGGGGCGGTCCGTGACCGCTCCTGGCACATAGTGCCGGATGTCAGCTGCGATAGTCAGCTGACACCCGGCCGCGATCGGCCGCGCTCCCCCCGTGAGCGCGGCCGATCGTGCTGGACGTACTATTCCGTCCTTGGGAAGTAGGGCCCACCCCACATGGACGGAATAGTACGTCCAATGACAGAAAGGGGTTAAAGAGACAGTGTTCCTATTTTCTACCTCCGATGTGCCTTTTCTGGGGTGGCTGGGGGCAGATGTTTGTAGCTAAGGGGGGCCAATAACCATGGACCCTCTCTAATCTATTAATATCTGCCCTCAGTCACTGGCTTTACCACTCTGGCGGAGAAAATTGCACGGGAGCCCACGCCAATTTTTTCCGCGATTTAACCCTTTAAATTAATAGCTAGAGGGCCAAAAATTTTCACATACACACTACTAACATTAGTAGTGTGGAATATGCAAAAAAAAAAGGGATATGAGATGGTTTACTGTATGTAAACCATGTCTCATATCCTGTCGGGTTTGGGAAGGAGAAATGAAAAGCCGGCAATTGAATTACCGGCTTTTCACATATCTCGCGCTGAAGTAAATATAAATACAGTATGTATATATATGTGTCTCAAATATATATATATATATATATATATATATATATATATATATATACTGTATCTATGTTTTAACGAACATTTGAGCACATAAATCCATTAGATGTCGGTTTTGCAAGCCTGCGAGCAAATATCGCAGTACGGATGCCATACGGATGTCACACGGATGTCAAACGGATCATTTGATGCGAGAAAAACGCATCCTCGAACTGCACACGGATCGCTGTTTTGTAAACATTTGTGCGATTCTCGTCTGTGATAAACGGACCGTTTTTTTAAACGTTGTGTGTGTCCCTGGACTTAAGCCGGGGTCACACTCGTGAGAAACTCACACAAGTCTCTCGCTTCAATACCCGGCACTGCCACCGGCACTCGGGAGCGGAGCATGTGGCTGCATATATTTCTATGCAGCTGAACGCTCCGATCCCGAGTGCCAGCGGCAGCGCCGGGTATTGACGCTGGCCTTAAACGCAATATGTTTAATGTAAAAAAAAAAAAAATTGAAAAAAAAAATGGCGTGGGCTTATTTAAGCACAGATTTTACACACATAAAATCTACAGAATTTTACTATATTACAAATGGTTAAGTTTTACCTTAAATTTCATCCACATGATGTTTTTTTTTGTGTGGGAGCCACATGTAAATTTTATGTTGCTGCGTTTTTTAAGTTTACCGCATTGTCAATTTCTGTTGCAAAAATTCTCCTTTTCGGTGCAGATTTTACCCATTCATTAATAGAGATATCTAAATCCACAGGTTAAAGCATTGACCTTGCATTGTTTTGTTGTGTGTGGTTTTTTTTTGTTAAGTGCGTTTATGTAAAAAAAAAAAAAAAAAAAAAAAAAAAAAGCATAAAAATGCATTGTAAGTATGGAAATGTGCACAGATTTTTGGTGCAAAAACTATGTAGATTTCAGTGTAGACTAAAACATGCACCAATTATGAGATGTGTGAACCTACCCTTAGGCTAGAATAGCCTAAACCCTTTCAATATATAAAACTAATGATAGTAAACATTATTTGTTTATTATTTCTGCTTGTTGTTCATACATTATATTGGTCTTACCTTTATACACTTCGAGTAGCTTCAAAGCTTTATACTTATTTTAAGAGACCTTATTCGAAGACTCGTTTTTGATATTCTGTTAATTATTTCTTTTACTTCACGTATGTTTGTATATCTGCTCTTTTATAAAAATCAATAAAAAGAACATTGAAAAGAAAAGAAAAGATAGTAAACATTATTCATAAATTAATGAGAAATACAAACGGAAGGTGCAAATTAGTTAATTAATATGGGCCTGGACTTCCTGAAGTCATCCAGAGCTTGTTTCCACCAGTCCATTTAGATAGCATTCTTCCTGTACTAAGCACCTAATTATAAAGCGTAATGTGTAATATTTACATATAGTGTCAAGATTGTTCTATTTATCTACCTTGATCATGGCTGTGTTCCCTGACCAAGAGCTTCTTCTTGTCCTTGCTTCTTATTTGTGGATGTGCTGTACTATAATAAAACGGGACAATCTGTCACATCATCTGCCTATAATAAATGTGGATCCAGGGCTGTCAAAAGGTGATAACTGCTCCAAGATAGGAAGGTCATGTGCTAATCGTAGTTGTCACTTCCCATCTTCCCATTCCTGGAGCTCTGACAAAGACAAGTATAAGTTTAGTACCCTGCCTCAATACCTTGTAGTATTGAATTTCAGGATCACTTGATCTGACGCTCCTAATCAACTCGTTACCTGCATTAAAGACAGCTGTCTTACATAGTCACCTTTATAAAAGACTCCTGTCCACAGATTCAATTAATCAGTCAGACTCTAACCTCAACAACATGGGCAAGACCAAAGAGCTTTTTAAGGATGTGTGGGACAAGACCTGCACAAAGCTGGAATGAGCTACAAAACCATATGTAAGGCACTGGGTGACAATGAGACAACTGTTGGTGCAATAGTAAGAAAATGGAAGAAATACAAAATGACTGTCAATGGACATCGATCTGGGGCACCATGCAAAATCTCACCTCATGGGGTGTCCTTGATCATGAGGAAGGTGAGAGATCAACCTAAAACTACATGGGGGGAACTTGGTAATGATCTCAAGGCAGCTGGGACCACAGTCACCAAGAAAACCATTTGTAACACATTAAGCCGTAAAGGTTTAAAATCCTGCAGTGCCTGCAAGAACCCCCTGCTCAAGAAGGCACATGTGCAGGCCCATCTGAAGTTTTCCAATGAACACCTGGATAATTCTGTGAGTGAATGGGAGAAAGTGCTGTGGTCAGATGAGACAAAAATGAGCTCTTTGGCATTAACTCAACATGCCGTGTTTGGAGGACGAGAAATGCTGCCTATGACCCAAAAAACACCATCCCCACTGTCAAGCATGGAGGTGGAAACATTATGTTTTCGGGGGGTTTCTCTGCTAAGGGCACAAGACTTAATTCACCGCATAAATGGGAGAATGGAGCCATGTACCATAAAATCCTGAGTGATAAACTCCTTCCCTCCGCCAGGACATTAGAAATGGATCGTCGCTGAGTCTTACAACAAGACAATTATCCAAAACATGCAGCCAAGACAACAAAGGAGTGGCTCAAAAAGAAGCACATTAAGGTCATGGAGTGGCCTAGCCAGCCTCCAGCCCTTAGGGCCCCTTTCCACTTGCGAAAAACATGTCCGTGTCTCGCATGTGGAAACCAAGCTGTGGTGCCGGCACTTTGGAGCGGAGCTGTGCAGCTCCATGTGTTCCTATGCGGCCGCACGCTCCACTCTGGAGTGCCGGCGCCACAGCTTGGTTTCCACATGCGAGATACGGACGTATTTCTCGCAAATGGAAACAAGCCCTTAATCCCATATTAAACTTATGGAGGGCAGTTGAAGCTCCGAGTTGCCAAATGACAGCCTCAAAATCTTAATGATTTAGAGATGATCTACTAAGAGGAGTGGACCAAAATTCCTCCTGACATGTGCGCAAACCTCATCAACTACAAAAAACGTCTGACTGCTGTGCTTGCCAACAAGGGTTTTGCCACCAAGTATTAAGTCTTGTTTGCCAGAGGGATCAAATACTTATTTCTCACTGCAAAATGCAAATAAATTTATATAATTTATACAATGTCATTTTCTGTATTTTATTTTTGATATTCTAACTCTCAATGTTAAAATTAACCTACCCTTAAAATTATAGACTGTTCAGGTCTGTCAGTGCGCAAAACTTACAAAATCAGCAAAGGATTAAATACTTATTTCCCCCATTGTATGGGGCAATGGCAAAGCGGAAAACGTTGCTCTACCGTCTCCACAGTTTGTATATTGAAGAAAATGTGCGCTTCTGCAAAGTCTGGTGCAGGAAGGGTTGGTATGCCATGGGGGGGTCACACAGTCTGCTGTTGTGAACTATATTTCTTGGCTCCCTCTTGTGGTCATTAGCGGTATGGCACTTGGAGTGTCTTTCCCCAGGTTGGCACTCACCTGGTTCGTTTGGCCTGGGTGTGCCTATATAAACTTCCTGGATACTCTGTATTGTGCCTGGATTCGTTGTTATCAGACCTAGTCTGTTTTCTCCTGTCTCCTGGTCTCCTGATTTTGCAAGATAAGCTAAGTCCTGCTTTCTTATTTTTGTGCATTTGAATTTCCCTTATTTTGTTCCAGCTTTGTTTAAAATGTGATTCCTGATTTTGCTGGAAGCTCTTGGGGGGCTGTTATTCTCCCTCCACACCGTTAGTCGGTGCGGGGGTTCTTGGATATTCAGCGTGGATATTTTGTAGGGTTTTTTGCTGACTGTATAAGTCATCTTTCTATTTTCTGCTATTAGTCAGTGGGCCTCTCTTTGCTAAATCTAGTTCATTCTTACGTTTGTCATTTCTTCTTACCTCACCGTTATTATTTGTTGGGGGCTTGTATTATAACTTTGGGGTCTTTTCTCTTGAGGCAAGAGAGGTCTTATTTTCTCTGAAAGGGTTAGTTAGTTCTCCGGCTGGCGCGAGACGTCTAGAACCAACGTAGGTACGTTCCCCGGCTGCTGCTAGTTGTTTGTGCTAGGATCAGGTATACGGTCAGCCAAGTTACCACTTCCCTATGAGCTGGTTTTTTGTGTTTGCAGACTTAGCTGGTACTCCTGAGATCCTCTGCCATTAGGATCATAACAGTAATCCAGTCCTAAAAGTGCATTGCTGAAGCGGGATTATAAGAAAAGAAGTCTGAGGTTTTTTTTGTTTTTTTGTTTTTTTTCTTCCTCCCCTTTATCTCTGAGTGGCTTGAAGCTCTGCTGCAGACATGAATGTTCAGACTCTGATTACTAGTGTGGATCAGCTTGCTGCACGTGTTCAGGGCATTCAGGATTTTGTTATTAGCAGTCCTATGTCAGAACCTAAGATACCTATTCCTGAGCTGTTCTCTGGAGATCGATTTAAATTTGGGAATTTTAGGAATAATTGTAAATTGTTTCTATCTTTGAGACCTCGTTCATCTGGAGACTCAGCTCAACAAGTTAAAATTGTTATCTCCTTCTTGCGTGGCGACCCTCAGGATTGGGCTTTCTCATTGGCGCCAGGAGATCCAGCATTGGCAAATATTGATGCGTTTTTTCTGGCGCTCAGATTGCTTTATGAGGAGCCCAATCTTGAAATACAGGCAGAAAAAGCATTGCTGGCTATCTCTCAGGGCCAGGATGAAGCTGAGGTGTACTGCCAAAAATTTTGGAAATGGTCCGTGCTTACTCAATGGAATGAGTGTGCTCTGGCCGCAAATTTCAGAAATGGCCTTTCTGAAGCCATTAAGAATGTGATGGTGGGTTTCCCCATTCCTACAAGTCTGAATGATTCTATGGCTCTGGCCATCCAGGTTGATCGGCGTTTGCGGGAGCGCAAAACTGCTAATCCTCTGGCGGTGTTGTCTGAAAGGACACCTGACTCAATGCAATGTGATAGAATCCTGACTAGAACTGAACGGCAGAATCATAGGTGTCAGAATGGGTTGTGTTTTTACTGTGGTGATTCTACACATGTTATCTCGGCATGCTCTAAACGGCCATCAAGGGTTGTTAGTCCTGTCGCCATTGGTAATTTGCAGCCTAAGTTCATTTTGTCTGTGACCTTGATTTGCTCATTATCTTCCTACCCTGTTATGGCATTTGTGGATTCAGGTGCTGCCCTGAGTCTTATGGATTTATCGTTTGCCAAGCGCTGTGGTTTTGTCCTAGAGCCTTTAGAAAATCCTATTCCTCTTAGAGGAATTGATGCTACGCCATTGGCGGAGAATAAACCGCAGTATTGGACACAAGTGACCATGTGCATGTCTCCTGAACATCGGGAGGTGATTCGTTTTCTTGTTTTGCATAAAATGCAGGATTTGGTCGTTCTGGGTCTGCCATGGTTACAGACCCATAATCCAATTTTGGATTGGAAGGCAATGTCCGTGTCAAGTTGGGGTTGTCAGGGAATTCATTGCGATTCCTCGTCGGTGTCTATTGCTTCTTCTACTCCTTCTGAAGTCCCTGAGTATTTGTTGGACTATCAGGATGTATTCAGTGAGTCCAGGTCCAGTGCCCTTCCTCCTCATAGGGACTGTGACTGCGCTATAGATTTGATTCCTGGTAGTAAGTTTCCTAAGGGACGACTATTTAATCTGTCTGTACCTGAGCATGCCGCGATGCGTGCTTATATTAAGGAGTCTTTGGAGAAGGGACATATTCGTCCATCCTCTTCACCTCTTGGTGCGGGATTTTTTTTTGTGGCCAAGAAAGACGGGTCTTTGAGACCGTGTATAGACTATCGGCTTTTGAATAAAATCACTGTCAAATTTCAGTATCCTTTGCCACTATTGTCGGATTTGTTTGCCCGGATTAAGGGTGCCAAGTGGTTCACCAAGATAGATCTTCGCGGTGCGTACAACCTTGTGCGCATTAAGCAGGGAGATGAATGGAAAACTGCGTTCAATACGCCCGAAGGTCATTTTGAGTACTTGGTGATGCCTTTTGGGCTTTCTAATGCCCCCTCAGTGTTTCAGTCCTTTATGCATGACATTTTCCGGAAGTATCTGGATAAGTTTATGATTGTTTATCTGGATGATATTCTGGTTTTCTCTGATGATTGGGATTCTCATGTAAAGCAGGTCAGGATGGTGTTTCAGGTTTTGCGTGATAATGCTTTGTTTGTGAAGGGCTCAAAGTGTCTCTTTGGAGTGCAGAAGGTTTCCTTTTTGGGTTTTATTTTCGCCCCTTCAACTGTGGAGATGGACCCAGTCAAGGTCCGAGCTATTCATGACTGGACTCAACCCACGTCCGTTAAGAGTCTTCAGAAGTTCTTGGGTTTTGCTAATTTCTACCGTCATTTTATTGCACATTTTTCTAGCGTTGTAAAACCTTTGATGGATATGACCAAGAACGGTTCTGATGTTGCTAATTGGGCTCCTGCGGCCGTGGAGGCCTTCCGGGAGTTGAAGCGCCGGTTTACTTCGGCGCCTGTTTTGTGCCAGCCTGATGTCTCACTTCCCTTTCAGGTTGAAGTAGATGCTTCCGAGATCGGTGCAGGGGCTGTTTTGTCGCAGAAAGGCTCTGGTTGCTCTGTGATGAGACCATGTGCTTTTTTTTCTAGGAAATTTTCGCCTGCTGAGCGGAACTATGATGTTGGTAATCGGGAGTTGTTGGCTATGAAGTGGGCATTTGAGGAGTGGCGTCATTGGCTCGAGGGAGCTAAGCATCGTGTGGTGGTCTTGACTGATCACAAAAATCTGATGTACCTCGAGTCCGCTAAGCGCCTGAATCCTAGACAGGCTCGTTGGTCGTTGTTTTTCTCCCGTTTTGACTTTGTGGTCTCGTACCTGCCTGGTTCAAAGAATGTGAAGGCTGATGCTCTTTCTAGGAGTTTTGTGCCTGACTCTCCTGGAGTCTCAGAGCCAGCGGGTATTCTTAAAGAGGGAGTAATTTTGTCGGCCATTTCTCCTGATTTGCGACGTGTGTTGCAGAGATTTCAAGCTGGTAGACCTGACTCTTGCCCACCTGACAGACTGTTTGTTCCTGATAAATGAACCAGTAGAGTTATTTCCCAGGTTCATTCCTCAGTGTTGGCAGGGCATCCTGGGATTTTTGGTACCAGAGATTTGGTGGCTAGGTCCTTTTGGTGGCCGTCCCTGTCGCGGGATGTGCGATCTTTTGTGCAGTCCTGTGGGATTTGTGCTCGGGCTAAGCCTTGCTGTTCTCGTGCCAGCGGGTTACTTTTGCCCTTGCCCGTCCCGAAGAGGCCTTGGACGCACATTTCCATGGATTTCATTTCAGATCTTCCGGTGTCTCAAGGAATGTCTGTCATCTGGGTGGTCTGTGATCGTTTTTCCAAGATGGTCCATTTGGTGCCCTTGCCTAAATTGCCTTCCTTTTCCGATTTGGTTCCTTTGTTCTTTCAAAATGTGGTTCGTTTGCACGGCATTCCTGAGAATATCGTGTCTGACAGAGGATCCCAGTTTGTGTCCAGATTCTGGCGATCCTTTTGTGCTAGGATGGGCATCGATTTGTCATTTTCGTCTGCCTTTCATCCTCAGACTAATGGCCAAACGGAGCGAACTAATCAGACGCTTGAGGCTTATTTGAGATGTTTTGTTTCTGCGGATCAGGATGATTGGGTGACCTTCTTGCCATTGGCTGAGTTTGCCCTTAATAATCGGGCAAGTTCCGCTACTTTGGTTTCGCCATTTTTCTGCAACTCTGGTTTTCATCCACGGTTTTCCTCGGGTCAGGTTGAGCCTCTTGCTCCGGTGTTGGTTGAGGGCGAGTTGGAGTATGTGGTGGAGAAGATCTTGGACTCTCGTCTCTCTAGACGGAGGCTTCAGTATCTGGTCAAATGGAAGGGCTATGGCCAGGAGGACAATTCCTGGGTGGTTGCTTCTGATGTTCATGCGGCCGATTTGGTTCGTGCCTTTCACGCTGCTCATCCTGATCGCCCTGGTGGTCTTGGTGAGGGTTCGGTGACCCCTCCTTAAAGGGGGGGTACTGTTGTGAACTATATTTCTTGGCTCCCTCTTGTGGTCATTAGCGGTATGGCACTTGGAGTGTCTTTCCCCAGGTTGGCACTCACCTGGTTCGTTTGGCCTGGGTGTGCCTATATAAACTTCCTGGATACTCTGTATTGTGCCTGGATTCGTTGTTATCAGACCTAGTCTGTTTTCTCCTGTCTCCTGGTCTCCTGATTTTGCAAGATAAGCTAAGTCCTGCTTTCTTATTTTTGTGCATTTGAATTTCCCTTATTTTGTTCCAGCTTTGTTTAAAATGTGATTCCTGATTTTGCTGGAAGCTCTAGGGGGGCTGTTATTCTCCCTCCACACCGTTAGTCGGTGCGGGGGTTCTTGGATATTCAGCGTGGATATTTTGTAGGGTTTTTTGCTGACCGTATAAGTCATCTTTCTATTTTCTGCTATTAGTCAGTGGGCCTCTCTTTGCTAAATCTAGTTCATTCTTACGTTTGTCATTTCTTCTTACCTCACCGTTATTATTTGTTGGGGGCTTGTATTATAACTTTGGGGTCTTTTCTCTTGAGGCAAGAGAGGTCTTATTTTCTCTGAAAGGGTTAGTAAGTTCTCCGGCTGGCGCGAGACGTCTAGAACCAACGTAGGTACGTTCCCCGGCTGCTGCTAGTTGTTTGTGCTAGGATCAGGTATACGGTCAGCCAAGTTACCACTTCCCTATGAGCTGGTTTTTGTGTTTGCCGACTTAGCTGGTACTCCTGAGATCCTCTGCCATTAGGATCATAACAGTCTGCCTCCAGCGAGAAAGTAACAATGTGGGAGGAAGCAGACTTTGAAAAATTCCATTGTCATTAGCGCCAACACCAACCATCAGAGCTCATGTTCAAAGGACCGGAACCACCCAAGGCACAGAAAAGAGAAAATGCTGGATTTTTTTCCAACTGCTGATTTAGTTTTTTTTAGTTACAATATTTACTTTTTTTGTACATTTACTTTTATGTTTTTGGTTTCTCAGAGGTCAGTTGTGTTGTGGAACTGGTGTATATTTCACGGTACAATATTTGTGGCTGGGATGCTCTTTGTTATGGTTCAGGCAGAAGAAAAAGAATGCCTTGGCGCCTGAGCTCCCCAAGTAGCTGCTACAGGTACCAACATATGCCTGACCAGCAATGCTTCTGCACGTCTTTGTTTCAGGGACAGGTTTGCTCGAAAACGACCAGGGAAGACCACGTTATCGGCACCAGCCGTGGAGGTGGGATCGACCTCCATACCCTAATACCTGGGGAGCCTGGAAAAAGAAGACACAGTGAGTGAATATTTCTAGGTTTTCGCACGTTTTTTTCTCTTCGAAATTGGCCTGGGTTCCGTGAGTCATTTGCTAAGGACTGGGTTAGGCCAATTTCAAACATCAGTTTTTTGCCATCAGTCACAATCTGTCGAATTTTGAAAAAAACGGATCTGGCGAATGATGCAGCCGGATCCGTTTTTTCTCATAGACTTTGTATTAGTGACGGATTGCCTCGCGTTTCATCCGTTTTTTGACGGATCCATAGAAAATTGTTTACCTGGCAGCTGGAGAAAACGGACATAGGAACGTTTATGTGCATCGCCGTACATCATTTGCAAATGACGGATTCCGTTTTTTTTAACTGAGCATGCTCCGATTTTTTTTAGGATCCAATTAGCTGGAGCTAGTCGGATCCAGCGAAAAAACTGATCCGTCGCATCAGTTTTTCCACAATCTGCGACGGAGCAATTTTTAAAAAAATTCGATGGATTGTGACTGATGGCAAAAAACTGATGTTTGAAAGCAGCCTTAGGGTACTTTCACACTAGCGTTAACTGCAAACCGTCTCAAATCGTCTTTTTTGCTGAAAAAACGGATGCGTCAAAAAAGTGAAAAACGTGTGCAACGCATACAGCATTTTGACGGATCCGTCGCAAATCCGCTAAACGTTTCCGTCGAAATACTGGATGCGTTGCATACGTTGCATCCTTTTTTACCATCCGTTTTTACGACGGATCCGTTTTTAAAATGGGAGGCTCCCAAATTTGATTGGCTACTGGAAAATATGGAAAACTATATAGTTACTGTTTTTACAGCCCATCTTTGTGGGTTTTAGTTTTGTGGCAGCGATGGAAGGTGTTCTTGTGAGGATTGCGAGTTTGGTTACTGACGTTATCTTTGAGACGAATCGCCTGGATATCATAGTGCGAGAGAAGGATGCGGCAGCAGAAAGGCGTAGGATGCTTCTGCAGCAATGGAGACAGAGAAGACTGTAGATTCATCCGATTAATGAACTACGGATGACCCGGGGTGTCCAGTCCACTCTGTATCTGGAGTTGCGGCACAATCCACACAAATTCTACAATTACGTACGGATGAGGATTGAAAATTTTGACTATTTGCTGGAAAAACTGGAGGATGTCATCCGAAGGCAGGACACAAGGATGAGGCTTGCCATCACACCGGCGGAGCGGCTGATGGTGACCCTGCGGTAAAGGTACCTTCACATTAAGCGACGCTGCAGCGATAGCGACAACGATGCCGATCGCTGCAGCGTCGCTGTTTGATCGCTGGAGAGCTGTCACACAGACCGCTCTCCAGCGACCAACGATGCCGAGGTCCCCGGGTAACCAGGGTAAACATCGGGTTGCTAAGCGCAGGGCCGCGCTTAGTAACCCGATGTTTACCCTGGTTACCAGCGTAAAATGTAAAAAAAACAAACACTACATACTCACATTCACGTCCCTCGCCGTCCGCTTCCTGCAATTACTGAGCGCCGGCCCTAACAGCAGAGCGGTGACGTCACCGCTGTGCTGTACTTTCACTTTACGGCGCTCAGTCAGTGTGGGAAGCAGACAGCGGGGGATGCGAAGGTGAGTATTTGTTTTGTATAGTGTTTGTGTAGTGTTTGTTTTTTTTACATTTTACACTGGTAACCAGGGTAAACATCGGGTTACTAAGCACGGCCCTGCGCTTAGTAACCGGATATTTACCCTGGTTACCAGTGTAAAACATCGCTGGTATCGTTGCTTTTGGTGTCAAACACGACGATACACGCCGGTCTGACGACCAAATAAAGTTCTGAACTTTGTTCAACGACCAGCGATATCACAGCAGGATCCTGATCGCTGCTGCCTGTCAAACTAAACGATATCGCTAGCCAGGACGCTGCAACGTCACGGATCGCTAGCGATATCGTTTAGTGTGAAGGTACCTTAAGCCTCTTTTTTTTATTTCATTGCTCATATTTAATGTTATATTACATGCTGCAGACAATACTGTGCTGACATATTGCGCACTATTTTCTGCAGCATGTAATTTTTTGTGTGTTTGTGGCCATTCCACTGCTTTATTTTTAATATCATTGCTCATATTGAATGTCCTATAACAGACTGCAGAAAATACTGCGCTGAAACATTGCGTTGCATTTTCTGCAGAATGTTTTTTGGGGGTTTGTTGACATGCAACTGCTTTTTTTTCTGTCACTGGTCATATTTAATCTTATATTACATGCTGCAGACAATTCTGCACTGACATATTATGCACTATTTTCTGCAGCATGTAATTTTTTTTGTGTTTGCGGCAATTCCACTGCTTTTTTACACCGGTTTCATGAAGGTTTTATTGTGTGTCCCGTCCTAAAAAAAATTTTCACAGTGCCATTTATTTAAACTTGTTGGTCTGTGCAATTTTTTCAAACATTTTTATTTTTTTTTTTCAGTTTCCTAGCTACGGGTGAATCTATGACTTCGCTCCATTACCAATTCCGGCTGGGCATTTCCACTATTTTTGCAATAGTGAAGGATACATGTCGGCCTATTTGGACCACTTTACAGCCAGAGTATATCCCCCAACCATCCATAAACATCTGGTTGAGAAGTGCCGAACAGTTTCAGCAAATTTGCCATTTCCCACATTGTGTGGGTGCAGTTGACGGGAAACACATAAGGATTGCGAAACCGGCAGGAACAGGATCGGAGTACTATACCGTATTTTTTGGCATATAAGATGCACTTTTTCCCCCAAAAAAAGGGGGGAAAATGGGGGGTGCATCTTATATGCGCAATGCAGGCTTACCGTGGCGGCAGAGGTGCGGTGGCAGAGGTGTGGCAGCAGAGGTACGGAGATGAGGAGGCGCAGTGAGCGGGGCCCCTTTTTCACGTGAGGTGATGCAGCAGCCCGGTAAGGCAGCAGAGCCGGGTGAATCCTGATGTTATCGGTGGGCGCGGCCATCTTCCTGAGGCCGCGCGTTCGCAGATGGAGCTCTGCTGCCCGGGGCTTCAGGAAAATGGCCGCGGGATGCCGCGCGTGTGCAGATGGGGATCGCGGCGGCCATTTTCCTGAAGCCCTGGGCAGCAGAGCTCCATCTGCGAACGCGCGGCCTCAGGAAGATGGCCGTGCCCACCGATATCAACAGGATTCACCCGGCTCTGCTGCATTACCGGCTGCTGCATCACCTCACCAGGACTTTGGCCTCTGTATACTCCATCCTTTTGCTTCCCAGGATGGGTGCAGCAAGGTTCAGGAAGGATCTCGTGGGCACATGGACTGGAGATGATGGAGGTAGTGGTGTACATTGTGAAGCGAGTATTCCACAGGCGCTCAGATGTCTGAGTCCTTGCCGCTTCCCGGCGCTCCTCAGCACCGCATGGCACGGCCGGCTCTCCGCCTCCAGCAGGGCTCGCAGCAGTACAGAGGCGCTTTTCCCGCAGTGTCCGGTCATGGCGGCTGTGTCTCGGTGGCGGAGCTCCTCACTTATTACCGGCTTCTGAAATAATTATTGCGCTGAGGAGCGCCGGGAAGCGGCAAGGACTCAGACATATGAGCTCCTGTGGAATACTCGCTTCACAATGTACACCACTACCTCCATCATCTCCAGTCCATGTGCCCACGAGATCCTTCCATCACCTCACCGGGGAAAGGGACCCCTCTCACGCCATACCTCTCACTGTGCTTCCTCATCCCAGCTCCTGTCGGTAACCACTGCTGCCACCCTCCCATGGACACCAGGCCGTGGCGTCGCCCACCTAAGCAGGAAGGGACCCTGCTCAGGTGCACGCCGTACGCCGTACCGCATCACCCCACCTCTGCCGCCACCATGCCTCCTGTGACCCTGCTCTGCCACCACCAGCCCTCAGGTAAGATACTGTAAATTCGGACAATAAGACGGACCCCCATCTTATAAAAAATCTTTTTTTCTGCAATTTTCACCCCAAATTTGGGGTGCGTCTTATGGTCCGGTGCGTCTTATAGTCCGAAAATTACAAGAAGTACTTCTCCATCGTCCTTATGGCTATTGCAGACGCCAACTGCAAGTTCCTTGCCGTGGACATAGGAGCGTATGGACGGTCTAACGATTCCCAAGAACTCTCCAATGGGCCGTTGCCTTTATGGAGAGACATACGATTTCCCGCCAGCCAGACCACTGCCAGGAACAAGTGAACCAGCCATGGAATATGTTTGTGTAGGTGATGAAGCGTTTCAACTGTCGGCGCACCTACTGAAACCATATAGTAGCCGGAACTTAACCCGTACCAAGCGGGTATTTAATTACCGGCTTACTAGAGCACGAAGAGTAGTAGAGTGTTCTTTTGGCATATTGACGGCGAAGTGGCGAGTTCTGCTGACGGCAATCAAACTGAAAACCACAACTATTGACGAGGTTGTTAAAGCCTATGTGGTGCTCCACAACTTTGTCCTTTCAAAGGAGCCCGTTTCCTTGGATGACGAAGAATTGGAGACAACATTGTGGGATTACCACAGCAGCTCGGTTCGCTCCACAGGTTCTGTTACAAGGATGAGGGACCAGTTTGCGGATTATTTTATGTCACCTGTCGGGCAGATCCCATGGCAAGACATCATTGTGTGACCTGTTTTCCATGTGTTTTGTTTATGTAAAAAATGTGTTTCTCCCCCAAAAAGAAAAAAAAAAAAAAGCATGGTTTTCTTGCTACTAAAACCAATATGTTTAACCTTTCACACGTCTGGTGTTTATTTTTATTTTACCTTTTTTTATTAGTTACCATATTACCTTAATAAATCCACACACACACAAAGAGTAGAATTGTAATCAGACAGAATTTTATTTGAACTCTTTAAAAAAATTTTTTTCTTTGCAAAAAACTTATATTTTTGTTATTTTAAAAAATTTTTATTAGAAACTTTTCAAAGTATTTCTAACATTAAACATTTGCACATAAACTTATAAATCTTCAAAGTGTGGGGTGGAGATACGAGGGGAGGAGGGGCTGGAAGGTTGGACCACGTCAATAGGTGGAGAAACCCTACTTGGTTGGGGTGCAGTGGAAGGGGGGTGGTGTTGGGGTAGGGGGAATACTTACTGGGGAAGAAAAGCTAGGCAAGGAAGAAAACATTGGGGAAGAAATTTGGTTTGGGGGCCGGGATGGGTATGGGGACTGGGTTGGGTATTGGGACTGGGTTGGGTATTGGGACTGGCGTTGGGTATTGGGACTGGCGTTGGGTATTGGGACTGGCGTTGGGTATTGGGACTGGCGTTGGGTATTGGGACTGGGTTTGGTAATGGGGATGGCGTTGGGATTCGGGCTTGGTTTGGTAATGGGGATGGCGTGGAGATTGGGGCTGGGTTTGGTAATGGGGATGGCGTGGGGATTGGGGCTGGGTTTGGTAATGGGGCTGGTGTGGGTATTGGGGCTGGGTTTGGTAATGGGTATGGTGTGGAAATGGGGCCTGGGGTGGAATTGTAGGGGATGTGTGGGGAGGTGTGGGGGTAGATTGGGGTTCGTGAAGGGCCTTCAGTAGAGCATTATGGCAGGTATTCATTACCCGCATCTGTTGGTCAATAGAAAGCTTTTCCATGCTCCTGAGCATGGATTGAAAAAAAAGATTGGCCGGAGACTGACTTACATCTGAATGCAGCCTATCCAAGCGACTGCTGTGCTCACTCATGCATGTTTGCATCATGTTGAACCCAGCAGTCACTTGCTCTCCCAAAATCTTGAAAGAGCTTTGGAAGGATGCATTCAGATGTAAGAACTCAGGAGCATAGCTCCTTTCCTGACCCCTCTGTCGCTGCCGCCACGAACCTAATCGTGGTCTAGAGGTGGCAGGATCAGAGGAGTGGGGTAAAGGGAACGCTATCTGTTCAGCATCAGATGCGAGCAATGAAGGCTGCCATAATGCTCCAGTGCTTGGGGCGGATGAAGTGGAGGGGACAGAGGGGTCAGTGGTGTGGGGCCTACCGACGTGGCCCTCGGTGGCGGACTCAGGAGGGATCGCTCCAGAGGGCGCAGAGGAAGATGAAGGCACCCGGTGGCTGGAGAAGGTGCTGTGAAAGAAAAAACAAAAGAAATTAATATATTGATATGAAAAAGCCCATACTGAAACAGAATTTAAGTTACACAGGTTAACATGTAGAATACTTACACTCTACCCAGCATGGTGCGCCTCAGGAAGGAGAGGGCCGGGCCGTATTTATATTTGCTCCTCTTCTTTCTTCCTGCTGAGCCACTCGGGGCCTGCATCTCCGCGTTAAATTCCCTCTTAAAACGATCCCTCAGTGACCGCCACCACTTCCTAGCCTTTTGACCTGTGAAGACAACAATCAAAAGAAAAAAAAAAAATTGGTAAATGGAATATATTACATTCAGCTCAAAACATCACTGAAAAGTGAATACTTACAGAGTTTGCTCTGCTGCTGTGGATGAAGGTCCTCCCACCGCGGAAAGATGGTCTGGCACACTTCGTCCCAGAGCCGACGGGTGACACCGGTATCGGCATGCCTGCGGTCAGCCATGTTCCACAGCAGCTCCCGCTCTCGAACCTCCTCGATGAGACTGTCGATGTCAATATCGTCATCATCATAGTCTTCGGCGGGAGCACGCTGTGAAGCCTGTGTAAAAACAAGAAGAAAAACTAACAAATTAATACACTGAAACACTAAAGTACCAATAGAAACCCCCCAAAAAACAAACTCACTGATGGCCGACCGCGGCGACGACCCGACTCTGGGAGCGGCTGGGAGAACCTTCAGCAGCAGCAGGAGCCTGAAATAAAGGAAACAAATTCTCTTTAATGTAGGCATGTTTTCTGAGTTTAGTTATGTATGAAAATCAGTTCTGTGTATGGTGCAGTGTGATGTGTGAAGCAACTGTTTCACCACTACTTACACTTTGTTCCTCCTCCACCAGCATCTCCCCACCCGTCTCGTCCCCTTCTGACAGCTCCTCATCTGATTCAGCTTCCTGTGTAAACATAATGTATGCATGTAGTGATCAACAACAATGTAAATTAAACCCCCCCCCCAAAAAAAAAAAATTTTTGTAGTAACTTACTGATACTCGCTGTTGCTGTGGAGGAGGGCTGTCAGAAGAGGACATTGTGGCGTTAGCAAGGCAGGCAGCGGCTGTGGTCCTGGTGGGCAAGGCAGGCAGCGGCTGTGGTCTTGGTCCTGGTGGGCAAGGCAGGCAGCGGCTGTGGTCCTGGTGTTTCTGTAAGTTAAAAAGACACTTGCAATCTGCTCTACACATTGAAGTAGCAGATTGGGTGTCTTCAAAACTTACTTTTAACAATTGTTGGTCCTGGTCCTGGTGGGCAAGGCAGGCAGCGGCTGTGGTCCTGGTGGGCAAGGCAGGCAGCGGCTGTGGTCCTGCTGTTTCTGTAAGTTAAAAAGCCACTTGCAATCTGCTCTACACATTGAAGTAGCAGATTGGGTGTCTTCAAAACTTACTTTTAACAATTGTTGGTCCTGGTCCTGGTGGGCAAGGCAGGCAGCGGCTGTGGTCCTGGTGGGCAAGGCAGGCAGCAGCTGTGGTCCTGGTGTTTCTGTAAGTTAAAAAGACACTTGCAATCTGCTCTACACATTGAAGTAGCAGATTGGGGGTCTTCAAAACTTACTTTTAACAATTGTTGGTCCTGGTCCTGGTGGGCTGCTGCGTGGCTGTGGTCCCTGGTGGATCTGTAATAAGTATAATGGATTTATAGTCAGACCACCCCCCGAACTAGGTAATGTTTTACCATAAACACCATGCTAAAATGATGTGAGGAATGTTCATTAAAGGTGACCTGAGAAATGTTCATTTAGGGTGAGTGTCCACGGTCAGTTAACGCTGCGTGTTTGACGCTGCAGCGTCAAACACGCAGCGTCCAGGTGTTCCAGCATAGTGGAGGGGATTTTTTGAAATCCCGTGTCCACTATGCGTGGAAACCCGCACGCGGCGGCCCTGCGACTCTGGACATGCTGCGCGTCTTTTCAGATCGCAGCATGTCCGTGCTACCTGCAATATCACAGGGCCCTATGGCGAGGGGTGCGATGATCCCGGATGTGTACAGTACACATCCGGCACCATCACGTCCCAGAAAGGGGGCGGGGCTTAGCGCCGAGCGGCTTCGCCGCTCCGACGATGCCGCCGGCCATCCTGAGCGTGGACACGCACCCTAAAGGTGATGTGAGAAATGTTCATTAAAGGAGAACACCAAAACCCCAAAACAGGTGCGTGTTTATACCATTCATTTCCATGTCCCAAACAAAATATTTTGAAATGTGAACCCACCATGTAAAAATATATTACCCACATTTTATTTTCAAAAATCACCTCCCCCCAAAAAAATTAAAAGTATAACCTTTATAAAAAAAAATTAGGCCTCAAACAACTCTGTATCTTGCCTGTGTAACCATTTGTACATACACCAGTTTTAAAATTACCTTTCTGAAATAATACTACGGACATTTTTTTAATAAACATTTTATTATTTTCTTTTTTTTCTTTTTTATTTTTTTAACATCACAATTAGGAGCTGAAATGCTATTTATTTTAAATACAAGTACATCAACTGTGAATGCTTTCAACAGTTATAAGAAAATCAACACTTTTTAAATAGAAAAAAAAACGCACGCTCACACATTCAAACTACAAGCTGCACAGACCACTATACTTAGTAAATACATCAGAAAAAAGGCAATTAACCAATTAGGCATGGACAAATGCACATGCAATCAACAAGACGCACACAAACATGCCTGCAAGCACACAGGCGCAGTCATAACACAAGCATAAGGGTATGTCTTCACATTCAGGATTGCATCAGTATTTGGTCAGGATTTCCCATCAGTATTTGTAAGCCAAAACCAGGAGTGGAACAATTAGAGGAAAAGTATAATAGAAACATATGCACCACATCTGCATTTATCACCCACTCCTGGTTTTGGCTTACAAATACTGATGGAAAATACGGACCAACTCCTGATGCAATCCTGAACGTGGACACATACCCTCCCACAGGAACAGGCATAACATTGGCAAAGGCATATAAGGTGCAGGCACATGAAGACATACATACAAAAACACACAGCCGTACAAAAATACACACACACAAGCACACACACACACACACACACAAAAGCACATAAGCTTTATGCAAACACACATATGTACAACAAAGGCACAAACGCAGACCCAAACAAAAGACGCATACGCACACACACACGTAAAAAATGCTGACAGTCCTCCGGCTGGAGCTGCATGTCTTCACAGTGGCTGGCATCAGGGTGGATCTGGACTCTAGCAGGGCACTGGCTGTTGCAGGACGATGGCAGGCCTCTGGTTCTCTTCAGGTTTTAAGCTCTTGCTGTAGTCAGTACCTCATACACACACAAATGCACAGGCACACAGACGCACACAAAAATTGCAATACTCACACTGGCTCGATGGTGGCTGGAGTCTTGTGGCTGGCTGGGGTCTTGTGGCAGGCTGGGGTCTTGTGGCAGGCTGGGGTCTTGTGGCAGGCTGGGGTCTTGTGGCTGGCTGGGGTCTTGCTGGCAGGCTTCTTTCCTTCTCTGGATCTTGCTGGCATATGTGGGGTTCAAGGCCCAGGCCAGGTTTATATAGATTTGGGGGTGTCTGGCCAATTGGCAACAAAATCCAGCTTCTGAGCATGCTCAGTGTAAAAAAACGTATTGCAGCGCTGCATTGCGTCGTACGACGTGTCCCGACGCATCCGTCTCTCATAGGCTTCCATTGTAGCCAACGACGCATGCCACAGGATGCGTCGCGACACGTTTTTTAGGCGGAGACAAAAACTTTACAATCAACGTTTTTTGCCGACGACGTGTCGCCAAATTTCGACGCATCCGTCGTACGACGTACACGACGTATGCCAATCTGTCGCAATACGTCGCCAATACTAGTCTATGGCGAAAAAACGCATCCTGCAAACACTTTTGCAGGATGCGTTTTTTCTAAAAAAAGACGATTTGAGACGGATTGCAGTTAACGCTAGTGTGAAAGTAGCCTTAGCTGGACTAAATAGGACTCCATGTAAACCAGGGATTCAAATGCTTCCAGTGTCGAGTAGCCTGTTGCTACATGGGGCCGGTGGCTCCACTCACAAGGGACATGAACTCTACTATCTGGTCACCCAGCCTAAGTATCTACAGTTACCTACCGACGAGGATGTCGTACATGGGAGAAGAGCAGAGGGGTTTGGACTGTTTATGCATGTTAATTTCTGCTGCAGACACGCTAGTCTCCGCAACAGAAATTTCCACAATAGAATGTATTGGATGCAGTAAATCCACAATCTTCAGTGAACACATGCAGATTACCTGTGTGATTAGAACACAGTGAAAATACGCTGCATTTAAAGTGCTGCTACTTCCTGATCATGGGAACATAGCCTCAACATTTTTGCAGCATTCCTCCACCTTTCAAATGACTAGAAAAAAACGTAAGCAAAAACCCATGTACTTTATGCAGTATTTATTTTGCCAACACTGCTTTTTGGTGTATAGGAATCTGCTGCATACTCGATATGCACATATACAATAAGGCCATGTTACCATGGTGAGTATTTAGTGAGCTTTTTGTTTTGTAAATTTTCTTCACCCATCGGTAAAATTTAGGTTACTTTCATTTTTCTTTTCATTGCGTTTACAGTTTTTTAAACATGCTTTTTTGACGATGCAGTTTTTGTCATTTTTTTGTTATGTCGTTGGTAAGCTACCGTATATATTCATGTAGAAGCCGAGTTTTTCAGCGCATTTGTGCTGAAAACGCCCCCTCGGCTTATACACAAGTCATTGTCCCAGAAAGACGGTGGGGAATGGGGAGCGGCGGGTGACAGAGGCAGTAGCCAGCGCCTATGGCTGTAACTGTGCCCGCTGCTAAAGAGAAATACAGTTGCAGCTTCCGGCTTGAAGGACACATCCC
This sequence comes from Ranitomeya variabilis, assembly GCF_051348905.1. NCBI lineage: Eukaryota > Metazoa > Chordata > Amphibia > Anura > Dendrobatidae > Ranitomeya > Ranitomeya variabilis. The sequence goes on along the minus strand of NC_135233.1, from coordinate 78,537,656 downwards.
ACTTACCTTCCCTGCGCGCCTTCGCTGAATCTCGTTTGTTCCGGCACCAGCAGCTCTTCCGGCAGAGCGATCACGTGGCCCTGCTCATTAAGGTAATGAATATTCATGCCTCTCCAGTCCCATAGGGGTGGAGTGAATATTCATTACCTTAATGAGTGGGGCCACGTGATCACTTGACAGGAAGAGCTGCTGGCGCTGCAACTAGATGCAGCGAGGGCGCGCAGGCAGGTAAGTAGGATGTGTTTTTTTTTATAGGAACCATGCATGAAAGGATATGGGATAAGAAGCCATGTTTACAAGGATAGGGAACCATGCATACCAGGATAGGGATGATGGGACAAAGCATACCCAGTTTTTTGTGGCAAAATTAGGTGCCTCGACTTCTACGTTGAAAAAACTTTATTGATACAGTCATGTGCAGATAACAAGTGGTTTTAGTACTTTTCCACAGCTGAAATGCTCTAAAAATGCATATGCATTTTTTACTTGAAGATGGGATGGGGTAAAAAAATGTTTTTTCCATGGGGTAAAGCAGCACATAAATCTCAGCATACCTGCAAGAGAAACTGACGTGTTGCGGATTTTAAAAACGCACGGCCGGTCGGTTTGTGTAGGACAACGAAACAGTAAAGTGTTGCAAAGTCGTACGGCATCCAGCTTTGAACAAAACCCTGCGGAACTATTCTCAAGGAGAAGGGATGCAGAGGGAACAGAATTAAGCAGTGCCCCAGCTCAAGGGACAGAACAAAAAAACAGGAGGAGATTTGGTGTCAAGTGAGGTGACAGACGCTCTTGATGCAGCTTCAGCAGCCGAGATAGTAGGCCGCAACCACAGGTACCTGCCAGGCCTGGACCTAGATAACGATTGTCATGCATTGAAGACCAGAGTTACGCCGGTTTAGGTCCAGATTGCACTTGTCGATGGTCAAGCACCAACCTAGCCAACGTCGGTCAACAGTCGAGGACCAGCCCCTATACAGACATAGGAGACGTTCGTCGGCGGTCAAGCAGCAAAGAGGCCCTGGCAATACCTGGTCAGAGACTCCAGCCTGGGCCAGTGATCGAAGGAGACGGGCGAGAGGAGCCATCACTTCCAGCACGGACTTACGTTACCGGACGTGGGCAGGGGAAGGGCTGTGGACCAGATGGGGTCTGGCTGACTCTAGAGGGACCCAGAGAGCATTGACAGACTTTCTAAGAAAAATGTGCAGCTAGTGAGACGGAGCAGCCGCAGAAACTTCTAGAGACTGTTCCTGCCAAATACTAGGCTTTCCCCCCACCCCCTACTAGAACTAGGTTGGACTGTAGACTCAGTGGTGATTTCAGTTTCTTTTTGCATACTAATCCATATAATTGCTTGTCAAATCCTCTGTAAATATTGTCCTTTTGTGATTTTGTCATTTTCAGTATCTCTGTTTCTATTTCATATTGTTAATCCAAAAGTATAACACCAAGGTTACTTACCGGTAGCCGGTTTTTCCGGAGCCCATGACAGCACACCTGACAGCACACTTGAGAGAGGGATCCGCCCAGTCAGGACAGGAAACCTACTGAAATAAAAGGGCGGTACCTCTCCCTCGCTTCAGTTGGTTTTCAGAGCATGAGAGGCCCCGTTGGTTAGTACATGGTAATCCATCACCACATCATAATTATAACAAAATACACCCAGCTAAAAAGTGCGCACCAAAGGGTGAAAAAAGAAGGGAGGGAATATACAGGTGCTGTCATGGGCTCCGGAAAAACCGGCTACCGGTAAGTAACCTTGGTGTTTTCCCGTCTCCCATGACAGCACACCTGAGAGATTTTTGGAGAAAGAAACACCTTAGGGAGGGACCACCGCTTGTAGCACCCTTCTACCAAAGGTAAGGTCAGTTGAGGAGGATAGATCCAGTCGGTAGTGTTTAAAGAAGGTAGACGGTGAGGACCAGGTAGCGGCCTTACAAATTTGATCAATTGATACCTCTGCTTTTTCTGCCCAGGAAGTAGCCACAGCTCTGGTGGAGTGAGCCTTGATACCTTCAGGGACCTGGGTACCACGTGAAGCATAGGACAAGGAAATAGCCTCCCTAATCCACCTAGCAATAGTACCTTTGGATACCCCATAACCCTTCTTGCTACCCTGGAAAGCTACAAATAGGGACTGATCCTTCCTCTACTGACTGGTCAAAGACATGTATTGTAAAATAGTTCTCCTAACATCCAGTGTATGAAATTTCTGTTCCCCAGGGTTTTTAGGATTAACACAAAAAGAGGGTAATACAATTTCCTGACTTCTATGGAACTTAAGTACCACTTTTGGCAGATATGCCGGGTCTGGTCTCAGAACTACCCTATCCTCAAATATTTGCGTGTAAGGAGGGGAAATAGACAGGGCTTGCAAGTCACTCACCCTACGGGCTGATGTCAATGCTACCAAAAGCACTGTTTTAAGAGTGAGGTTTTTTAACGACGAATCCTGTAAAGGCTCAAAGGGACTCCCAGTCAGAGCATCTAACACTAGATTCAAATCCCACGGGGGAACCCTCTGAACTATCACTGGCCTAGACCTAGTACAGGATTTTATAAAGCGGGACACCCACCTATTGGAGGCCAGATTACAATTATATAAGGCTCCTAACGCCGACACTTGTACTTTAAGTGTATTGGTTGCCAACCCTAGTTGTAAACCCTTTTGCAGGAATTCTAAAATAGTACCTACAGGAGAGTCCTCCCCCAAAGGTTGTCCAGAAAAATCTAAAAACTTTTTCCACGTTCTACCATAAATTCTAGAAGTAACCAGTTTTCTACTTTTCAATAAGGTGGAGACTAGCCCTGGTGAAAACTCCCGCTGACTCAGTAATGCCCTCTCAAATTCCAGGCTGCAAGATGGAAGCCTTTCACCTGAGAGTGGCATATTGGACCCTGGGTAAGCAGGTCTGGAATCTCTGGTAGAATCCATGGGTCGGTTATAGACATCTGTCTCAGGAGGGAAAACCAAGGTCTCTTCGGCCAAAATGGAGCAATCAAGATTACCCTCGCCTGCTCCATTCTGATCTTCCTTACCACCGCTGGAATCATTGCTATCGGTGGAAACACATACGCGAGACTGAAATTCCATTGAATTTGAAGAGCATCTACTGCGAACGGTTTCTCTCTCGGGTCTAACGAACAGAAGGTCTCCACTTTCCTGTTGTGTAGAGTGGCAAATAAATCTATTACAGGTCTGCCCCAGGCTTGCACTATCTGAAGAAACACGTGGGGATTCAATGACCACTCTCCCTGCTTTAGCAACCTGCGACTTAGATAGTCCGCATTTATATTTTCGACCCCTCTTATGTGAAGAGCAGAGAGGGACAGTAGGTGGTGCTCCGCTAGTTGAAGGAGGACAGATACTGACTTCATAAGGGAAGAGGATCTTGTTCCCCCTTGGTGGTTGATGTATGCTACTACTGTATAATTGTCCGACATGACTGATATGATGACCTCGAAGGATAGGGAGGAAATGTTTTACAGCTCTCTCTACCGCCCACAATTCTCTCAGATTGGATGCCTGCTGAGATTCTAGATGGGACCAAGACCCCTGAACCGAGAGAGTTTCTATATGAGCCCCCCATCCTGAACCGCTTGCGTCTGTGGTGATGACCTGCTCTATAGGAGTTACCCACTGGACGCCCGACTGCAAATGATCTCTTACTGTCCACCATACTAGGGAATCTACTACCTCCAATGACAGACATAGCTTCCCCTCTAAATGCCCTTTTAGCGACTTTTGTGCTGACAGGACCTCCCACTGCAACTGCCTTAGATGGAACTGTGCCCATTTTACTGCAGGTATACAAGATGTCAGAGAACCTAACAGGGACATAGCTTTTCTCAATGTCATCCCAGGGTGTTGTATTGCTGACTCTACTAGATTTTGAATTTTGATCAGTTTGTTTTCAGGCAGGAGACAAAGTTGACGTCTGGAGTCCAGAACCAGGCCCAGAAAGGACTGAACTAACTCCGGCGACAATTTCGACTTGGCGACATTTGTCTTCCAACCTAACATCTCTAGCGTAGCTGTGACCTCTTTTATTTGTGTCAGGCAGTGTACTGCTGAATTTCCTATTAGAAGGAAGTCGTCTAGATAAGGAACTATTACTACATTCCGAGAACGGAGGAAGGACATGACCTCTGACATAAGCTTGGTGAATATTCTCGGCGCAATAGACAGGCCGAATGGGAGGGCAGCATACTGATAGTGCCTGAGAGTACCTTGGACATAAACTGCCACTCTTAGAAACTTTTGGTAGTTCTGATGGATTGGGACATCGTAGTAGGCATCCTTTAGATCTATAGTCACCATGAAGCAGTTTGGGAACAAAAGCTTTATCGCTGTATTTACCGACTCCATCTTGAAGGAGCAGTTTACTACCGACTGATTGAGATTCTTTAAATTGACAATAGTTCTGAATGACCCGTCCGGTTTTCTTATTAAAAAAAAGAGCGGAATAGAAACCTTTTCCTTCCTCCCGGGGGTGACTTCTACCAGAACGCGCTTTGACACTAGTTCTAGTACCTCTGCTTCTAAAGCTATCTGTTCTTCCGGGGATTTCCTTTGGGGAGTCAAAACAAAAGTCTGTCTCGGTGGATGAATAAAGTTTATCTTTAGGCCATCCTTGACAACCTTTAGAGTCCAACGACTGGGGGCGATCTTTACCCAGGCTGGGAAAAAGAATGAGAGTCTTCCCCCTACCGCTAGCCTGGCGTCATTGGGAGGGTTTTCTTGCAGATGTTGAGGGACCCTTAAACATGTATCCAGATCCTTTTTTGTCTCTGGAATCCCAATTCCTTCTATCTCCCGGGGGGCGACCTCTACTAAATTTCCCCCTCCGAAAATAGGGCCTTCTAATGTCCACCGGAAAACGAGGGAATCCCTTTTTTCTATCCCCCGCTTTTTCTAAAATATCTTCTAATTTTTGTCCAAAAAGGAAATGGCCATCGCAAGGAATGGAACACAGTCTATTTTTTGAAGGCAGGTCGCCCGGGCACCCCTTTAACCAAAGAGCACGTCTAACCGCATTAGATAGATTCGCAGCTCTGGCTGCCAGCCTCACGGAGTCTGCCGATGAATCTGCTATAAAAGCTGCCGCTCCTTTAGCCATAGATACATTGGTTAGGATGTCTTCTCTAGATACTTTAGATTTTAACTGGTCTTCTATCTGTTGTAACCAGACTATAAGGGATCGAGCGGCACAAGTTCCTGCAATTGCCGGTTTTAAACCACCTGCGGTTGCCTCCCAGGCATGTCTTAGGAACCCGTCCGCTTTTTTATCTAGAGGGTCCCTTAATACACCAGAGTCTTCTAAGGGAAGAGATAACTTTTTGGACGACCTGGCAACTGCACCATTAATTTTCGGAACTTTATCCCATGTCTCTGAATCTTTCTCCTCAAAGGGGTAACGCCTTTTAGAAGCCGAGGGCAGATTACCCGACTTCTCCGGCTTCTTCCACTCTCTCTCTATAAAGGGCTTTAACTTTAGAGTTAACCGGGAAAGTACGTTTTTTTTTTCCTCTAAACCCCCAAACATAATGTCCTCTAGGGACTTGGTCGTTTTTTCATCTTTAAGGCCCATAGAAGCTCTAACGGCTTTTATTAACTTATCCGTGTTGTCAGTCAGAAAGCACGGACGTCCTCCCACATCACTGTCTGAAGAGGAGACGGGGGATATAGAAGAAGAGTGGACCGGAGATAACAGTTCCTCCTGATATTCTACATCAGATAGAGAGACATCGGAACCTGAGATCTGTTCAGGGTTCTTACCACCCTTTCCCTTAAGGGCTGATTTAACTGAACCTTCAACCTCAGCTCTTATTATAGCTCTAAGACTAGAGGCAAAGTTAGGGGTCTCTTCCTGGATAGTTGTTTGGATGCAATCCACACAAAGATTTTTCTGCCACTGGACTAACAACGGAACTCTACAGAGGGCACACTCCTTGTTCTTAGACTTGGTGCTAGCCTTCCTCGGCGCCTGCCAAGTAAACAGAAAATGTAGCCCATTACCACCAGGGTGACATTCACGAAGATCACTCACCACCCGCTGACCATGAAGGGTACCGGATTCTGAGGCTGGATAGGAGCATGGACCACGTCTCTCCTAGACGCTGCGGAGTCCTGTGATGTCCGTGGACGATTGCTACTCCTTCCACTGGAGCGGCTACTTCTTTTAATACGTTGGTGGGCAGGTGAATCACCTGACAAGGGCTCATGCTGCTGCTGCTGCTGCTATGAAGGCGGCTGCTGCTGCTGCTGCTGCTCCATAGTATTCTCCATCTCTGGAGAGCTTTAATGAAGTGAGCGATGGTATGTGCCACTTCACCCTTAAAAAAGGGTGCTCCGCCGTGCTCACCGCCTCTTCCGGTCCCTATTATGACTTTCTCCCACCTCCTGAACCCTGCCGGGAAGCCTGGATCGATGCCGGTGTTCTGAAAGATGGGCGCCGCCATCTTGGATCCGGCGCACAGCTCCGACGTCACGCAGGCACGCCCATCACCCAGCATGCCTCGCGCGCAACGCCGGCTGTGCGCCCGGAAGTGACCAATCACAGAGGGGGAGAGAGCAGCGTGGGAGACACAGAAGGGCCCCAGGACCACAGACTGTGCTAGCCCGACGCCCGCACGTGCGCGAGAGCCCATAGGATCTGCGGACGGCGCTTCCAGCTTCCTGAAGGCCAGCATACAGGCGCCCTGCCTGCTCTTCCAGTGCCGGGACAGGAGTGGGTGAGTCTTCAATCAGAAAATACCGCCGTGACTTCAGCACAAGGGTTCCCATCAGGACAGGAAACCCAACTGAAGCGAGGGAGAGGTACCGCCCTTTTATTTCAGTAGGTTTCCTGTCCTGACTGGGCGGATCCCTCTCTCAGGTGTGCTGTCAGGTGTGCTGTCATGGGAGACGGGAAAATTGTTGTTTCTACCTGGTGCCACCTGCTTACATACGTAGGGTTAATAAAAGAAAACAAAGAAGTCATGAGATTTCTATAAATCCAATCCACTTTGCTGGAACTGTAAGACGCTGTGTTTTTGTGCAGCAAAAATATGTAGTGTCAAAAACTCATTGTGGGAACTTAACATAAGGCATGTCCAGTTTTTTAATACGAATCATGGATCACGCCTATTCAAGTCTATGGGTCCCTCAAAAACTGAGACAAAAACTGATACCATCCACGTGCTGTCCATTTTTTACTGACTTTTTTGGTGACCAGAAAAATGCCCAAAAGAAAAAAAGCCCACAGCCATGAATGCCCACAAGAAAATTCCCCACATTGCAACAGTTATCACCCCCCGTAATATGTTATATCACTCAGGAGTCTGTGTACAGGGTGACCCCGGCTGTACCGATATAACGTCATTGTCAACTTTACTTGTGGGCAATTTTCAGGGAACTGACTTTTCTTATGGGACAAGCCGGAGAAAACGCCATCAGTTTTTTTTGCATAAAAGAAAAAAAAATATGAAAGGCTGATGATAAAAACTGAATCACTGATAAAAATCTGATCCAAAAGCACTTATGAAGACAGTCAGGTTTTTCACATGTGCAAAAAAAAGAAGTAAACAAAACATGGAGGTCTGAATGAGGTTTAAAACTAAGGTGCAAATAATCTGCAAAGGTAAGAGACACTGGGTGTAAATTAGCCAAACGTATGACTATAGATAATATTCTGGCCTGGGTAGGTTTATTGCAGGTCAGGTGGTTATATAACATGTATTATATTTAAGGTTCAGCTCTGAGGGCCAAGCTTATTCTGGAGGATTTGGCAGGTGTACGTAGTGTAGACTACAAACTATCACAATTGGTGTGTAATGGAAATACTGCACTAAGCTAACACAGATGAGAGGCTACATCAGCTAGGACAGCTAATGCAGGGCTAATATCAGGGGATAAGATAGCAGCAGGGAAATAACAGGATAAAAGGAACCGAGCAGCATCTACAATGTAAATGATACGGAGGCTCACTAGATTTGCATCAACACGGCAACATTTCTCTCCCACACCTGATCTTAAAACGTTTTATTATCAACATTATAAATTGTTAAACTGCTTGTAAAATTCATTGTAAAGGGGTTGCTCACTTCTCAGCCAATCCATTAACAATCCCTATGTTTCCACCCTGGTACAATAATAACACTTAGGCCGAAGTCACACTACCGTAGAATACGGACAAGTGCTATGCCAGTATTCATCTATGGGGAAGCTCACGTCACCCTATTCTTTCTCGGCCGTTTTCATTGTGCGAGTGAAATCGCGGCATACTGCGATGGCCCAGTGTCGGTGACAGAGTCTGGGCTCACTCACACCCATATAAGTCTATGGGTGCGACTGAGAACGCACATCACTCAGATATCACCCGAGGGATGTGCGATATACGCTGACCCCGGCAATGGAGGAGATGGAGAAATTCATTTCATCTAGCCAGCCCCCTTCACACTCCGTGCTGAACACAGAATGCACGTTCTGGTGTTGAAATAAAGCTGAATGTATAGCTACATCACATATACTGAGTCGGCCTTCACAGAGAGAAAAACTGAGATCTACTTTGCTGCATCGCATACGTGGATAGCCCTTAAGGCCCCGTCTCACATAGCGAGATCGCTAGCGAGATCGCTGCTGAGTCACAAGTTTTGTGACACAACAGCGACCTCAGTAGCGATCTCGCTATGTTTGACACGTACCAGCGACCAGGCCCCTGCTGTGAGATCGCTGGTCGTGTCGGAATGGCCTGGACCTTTTTTTAGTCGTTGAGGTCCCGCTGACATCGCTGAATCGGTGTGTGTGACACGGATTCAGCGATGTCTTCGCTGGTAACCAGGGTAAACATCGGGTTACTAAGCGCAGGGCCACGCTTAGTAACCCGATGTTTACCCTGGTTACCATCGTAAATGTAAAAAAAACCAAACAGTACATACTCACCTTTCGGTGTCCGTCAGGTCTCTTGCCGTCTGCTTCCCGCTCTGACTGAGTGCCGCCGTACAGTGAGAGCAGAGCGCAGCGGTGACGTCGCCGCTGTGCTCTCACTTTACGGCGGCACTCAGTCAGAGCGGGAAGCAGACGGCAAGGGACCTGACGGACACCGAAAGGTGAGTATGTACTGTTTGTTTTTTTTTGTTAACCAGGGTAAACATCGGGTTACTAAGCGCGGCATTGCGCTTAGTAACCCGATGTTTACCTTGGTTACCCGGGTGCTGCAGGGGGACTTCGGCATCGTTGAAGACAGTTTCAACGATGCCGAAGTCGTTTCCCTGATCGTTGGTCGCTGGAGAGAGCTGTCTGTGTGACAGCTCCCCAGCGACCACACAACGACTTACCAACGATCACGGCCAGGTCGTATAGCTGGTCGTGATCGTTGGTAAATCGCTATGTGAGACGGGGCCTTTACCCTATAGATCATCATGACTTTCACAGCAAGCATAAAGCAATGTTTATTTTACGGTATCATTAATCCTAACAATTCTGTACAATCTTATCTTCACTGTAACCAGCTTATATAAATACTAGGCTCACAGACAGGAAGACTTGATTGTTGCGGGAGGTTGGGAACACATCCAGCGCTTGTGTTCTTTATCAGTACGGTTCTGCCCTTTACAAAATTATTGGTCAGATGTAAATCAGCTTTTCGGAACTGTACAGAAATGGCCGTGTTAATAGACGACTTGGAATAAATCCAAAAGCTATTTCTGTCAAGATAAAGATTATTATGAAACCTCTGAAGGACATTGATGCCATAAGGATGAAGATGTTCTGAAATAAGAGGAGTTGCTGCATAGCACTGTAAAAGGCAAATCGCCCATTTACTTTGTGGCCTTATCCGTCTGATTATACTGCTAAGAAGCTATATAAAAAACAAAACCTTAGGCCGGATTTAAACATCCATTATTTTTGCGGGTTGATCATGAATGCATTACAATGAATGTTCCTTTTCAAGTGTCCTTTTTTCTTGCAGATTGATTGTCCACAAACCCCCCTCCCGCCCTTCAAAATTGAGAAATGTCCTGTTTTGATCTGTGATGTGGATCAAGCTCATCAATTGCCCTATGGAAAGAGAAGGGGAAAAAAAAAGGCAGACAGAACATGGATATCATCATGTTAAATAAGTGGGAGAAGCAAAGATTTTTTTTGTTTGTTTTTACAAGTGAAAAACAGAAGGAGCAAGGATTCTAAAATATCACAAATGGATAAAAAAAAAAAAATGGGTTCAGCACACCGAAAAAATACATGAGAAAAAAATGCTTAACTCACACTTTAGTGTTTTGTTTTTTTTTTATTACTAGTGATGATCAAACACTAAAATGCTCGATTGCTCGGTACTCTAATCTAGCATGTGGGACACTCGGGTGCGTGACTCAAATACAGAGTGTAATGGAAGTCAATGGGAAACTGGAGAATTTTTCCGGTAGACCCTAACCGGAGGGCTGGGGAGGCAGGAACATCACTGAAATGATGGAAACAGCACTCCAATGGAATGGGAACAGCATGGGGAAGACGCCTGTACGCATCTCTAACTCCCAGGTCGCTGCTGGAAACAAAGCTGTAAGAGTATTGCGCCACTTTTACGGACTGACAATAAAACATACAAAACCAAAGATAAAATGGATTTATAGGGAAAAAATGTTAGCAAACAATCTTTCCTGTATAATGCCTTGTATACAGGTCCTTCTCAAAAAATTAGCATATAGTGTTAAATTTCATTATTTACCATAATGTAATGATTACAATTAAACTTTCATATATTATAGATTCATTATCCACCAACTGAAATTTGTCAGGTCTTTTATTGTTTTAATACTGATGATTTTGGCCTACAACTCCTGATAACCCAAAAAACCTGCCTCAATAAATTAGCATATTTCACCCGTCCAATCAAATAAAAGTGTTTTTTAATAAACAAAAAAACCATCAAATAATAATGTTCAGTTATGCACTCAATACTTGGTCGGGAATCCTTTGGCAGAAATGACTGCTTCAATGCGGCGTGGCATGGAGGCAATCAGCCTGTGACACTGCTGAGATGTTATGGAGGCCCAGGATGCTTCAATAGCGGCCTTAAGCTCATCCAGAGTGTTGGGTCTTGCGTCTCTCAACTTTCTCTTCACAATATCCCACAGATTCTCTATGGGGTTCAGGTCAGGAGAGTTGGCAGGCCAATTGAGCACAGTAATACCATGGTCAGTAAACCATTTACCAGTGGTTTTGGCACTGTGAGCAGGTGCCAGGTCGTGCTGAAAAATGAAATCTTCATCTCCATAAAGCATTTCAGCCGATGGAAGCATGAAGTGCTCCAAAATCTCCTGATAGCTAGCTGCATTGACCCTGCCCTTGATGAAACACAGTGGACCAACACCAGCAGCTGACATGGCACCCCACACCATCACTGACTGTGGGTACTTGACACTGGACTTCAGGCATTTTGGCATTTCCTTCTCCCCAGTCTTCCTCCAGACTCTGGCACCTTGATTTCCGAATGACATGCAAAATTTGCTTTCATCAGAAAAAAGTACTTGGGACCACTTAGCAACAGTCCAGTGCTGCTTCTCTGTAGCCCAGGTCAGGCGCTTCTGCCGCTGTTTATGGTTCAAAAGTGGCTTTACCTGGGGAATGCGGCACCTGTAGCCCATTTCCTGCACACGCCTGTGCACGGTGGCTCTGGATGTTTCCACACCAGACTCAGTCCACTTCTTCCTCAGGTTCCCCAAGGTCTGGAATCGGTCCTTCTCCACAATCTTCCTCAGGGTCCGGTCACCTCTTCTCGTTGTACAGCGTTTTCTGCCACGTTGTTTCCTTCCAACAGACTTACCATTGAGGTGCCTTGATACAGCACTCTGGGAACAGCCTATTTGTTGAGAAATTTCTTTCTGGGTCTTACCCTCTTGCTTGAGGGTGTCAATGATGGCCTTCTTGACATCTGTCAGGTCGCTAGTCTTACCCATGATGGGGGTTTTGAGTAATGAACCAGGCAGGGAGTTTTTAAAAGCCTCAGGTATCTTTTGCATGTGTTTAGAGTTAATTAGTTGATTCAGAAGATTAGGGTAATAGGTCGTTTAGAGAACCTTTTCTTGATATGCTAATTTATTGAGACAGGTTTTTTTGGTTATCAGGAGTTGTATGCCAAAATCATCAGTATTAAAACAATAAAAGACCTGACAAATTTCAGTTGGTGGATAATGAATCTATAATATATGAAAGTTTAATTGTAATCATTACATTATGGTAAATAATGAAATTTAACACTATATGCTAATTTTTTGAGAAGGACCTGTATAAGGCAAAATTAAAAAGAGGAGAAAAAAATAGCCTCCTCCACCCCTTAGTAGCTGTGAAACGTGGAGTGGGGACCCGAACATGGTGCACAAGCACCGGCTTTCTAGCAAGTTGCTGATGGGGACTGGAGATTTCCTTTGACTAACGCCATTATCTCCCTTGCTTGTTGTGAGGCTTTTGGACCTTGTGCCGCCTTGTCCACATATGCTACTGCCATTCTGTTATCTGACAGTATTTTTACATGTGGTGACCCCTTATCCTGGGCAGAACGTCTAACAGAACTATCCTGATGGCTGTTAGCTCTGTCATATTTGATGATGTCTCTATATCTGAAGGCCATCGACCTTGGAGAATTCTGCATTGAGTGTGAGCCCCCAACCAAAAGAGCTTGCATCTGTGGTGAAAATGGTGGGGGTTCAGGATTTCCAATCAGACCCACTGAGAGAAGTTTTTCCTGGAGAACTACCACTTTAAATTCCAGTGCGCTTTTCAAAATAGTAAATTTTCTGCCCAGGTTTCCCTTGATTTTTTTCCATCTCTTCCAGGATTAACCCACTGAAGATTCCGGAAGTAAATTCGTGCCTAAGTTAACGTTCCTAGTATTAACATGCCCTTCCTCAGGGAGATAACTGGATTGCTAATTATTTTGGATACAGATCTGAGTACTTTCCTTATTTTCCTTTCCGGGAGAAAGGATATTTGTCTCTTGGAGTCTAAAGGCCCCGTCTCACATAGCGATTTACCAACGATCACGACCAGCGATACGACCTGGCCGTGATCGTTGGTAAGTCGTTGTGTGGTCGCTGGGGAGCTGTCACACAGACCGCTCTCTCCAGCGACCAACGATCAGGGGAACGACTTCGGCATCGTTGAAACTGTCTTCAACGATGCCGAAGTCCCCCTGCAGCACCCGGGTAACCAGGGTAAACATCGGGTTACTAAGTGCAGGGCCGCGCATAGTAACCCGATGTTTACCCTGGTTACCAGCGTAAATGTAAAAAAAAACAAACAGTACATACTCGCCTTCTGATGTCCGTCAGGTCCCTTGCGTCTGCTTCCTGCTCTGACTGAGTGCCGCCGTACAGTGAGAGCTGTTGTGAATTCTGTTTTTGGGCTCCCTCTGGTGGCTACTGGTGGTACTGGCTGACTTTTGGTCTTTGGTTCCCAGTGCACCTGTTTCCATCAGGCAATTGGGAGTTTCCTACTTAGGCTGGCTGCTCAGTCATTCTAGTGCCGGCAATCAATGTTACCAGACCTCCTTTGTTGCTTGCTACCTGCTCCAAGTCTGCAATTCAGCTAAGTTGAATCTTTGGCATTTGTTATTTGTTTTGTCCAGCATGCATTTATATTTCTTGTGCTGCTGGAAGCTCTAGTGATCAGAAATTACTACTCCGGTGTCATGAGTTGATAACGGAGCTAAGGTAATTTCTGGATGGCTGTTTAGCGTTTTGAGGTAGCCGTGAAGTCCTCTTTTGTATCTTCCGCTATCTAGTTAGAGGGCCTCACTCTGCTGAATCTATATTCATACTACGTTTGTATTTTCCTCTTACCTAACCGACATTATATGTGGGGGGCTACTATAACTTTTGGGGTTTCCCTGGAGGCAAGCCAGGTCTGTGTATTCCTCTACTAGGGGTAGTTAGATCTCCGGCTGGCGCGAGGTGTCTAGGAACAACGTAGGAACACCCCCTGGCTACTTTTAGTTGCGTGTTAGGTTCAGCATCACGGTTACCTAAGATACCATCTTCCTAGAGCTAGTCCGTTTTTTCCCTGTTCCTCTGCCATTGGGAATCATGACAGTATTGCCGGACAAAATGTATTAAAAGTATTGGCTGAAGAAAGAGAGAAAAAAGAAGTTTCTGACACCTTTTTTTTTTTTTTTTTTGCTCTGAGGCTTTGTCTAGCCAAATTGCAATCTGCTGTTTTCTTTTTTTTCTCTCCTCTTAACCCCTGAATGGCTCAGATCTCAGTTGCTGAGAAATGGATATCCAGAGTTTAGCTTCAAACCTGAATACTCTTGCTTCTAAGGTTCAAAATATCCAAGACTATGTTATACATGCTCCTATATCTGAACCCAAGATCCCTATACCTGAGTTCTTTTCTGGAGATAGATCTCATTTTTTGAATTTTAAGCACAATTGTAAATTGTATCTATCTGTGAGATCTCGCTCCGCTGGAGACCCCGCTCAACAGGTTAAAATTGTTATTTCCTTGTTGCGGGGTGACCCCCAGAATTGGGCATTTGCATTGGCACTAGGGGATCCTGCGTTGCTCAATGTGGATGCGTTTTTTCTGGCACTGGGGTTGCTCTATGAGGAACCTAATTTGGAGATTCAGGCTGAAAAGGCCTTGATGGCCCTCTCTCAAGGGCATGATGAAGCTGAAATATATTGTCAAAAATTTCGAAAATGGTCAGTGCTTACTCAGTGGATAAGTGCGCCCTGGCAGCGAATTTCAGAGAAGGTCTCTCTGACGCCGTTAAAGATGTCATGGTGGGGTTTCCTACGCCCACAGGTCTGAACGAATCCATGACTATGGCTATTCAGATTGATCGGCGTTTACGGGAGCGCAAACCTGTGCACCATTTGGCGGTGTCTTCTGAGCAGGCACCGGAGATTATGCAATGTGATAGAATTCTGTCCAGAAGTGAACGGCAGAATTATAGGCGTAAAAATGGGTTGTGCTTCTACTGCGGTGATTCTGCTCATGTTATATCAGCATGCTCTAAACGCACAAAAAAGGCTGATAAGTCTTTTGCAATTGGCACCTTACAGTCTAAGTTTATTTTGTCGGTAACTTTGATCTGTTCATTATCATCTATTACTGTGGATGCCTATGTGGATTCTGGCGCTTCCTTGAGTCTTATGGATTGGTCCTTTGCCAGACGCTATGGGTTTAGCCTAGAGCCATTGGAAGTTCCTATCCCTCTGAAGGGTATCGATTCCACACCTTTGGCTAGGAATAAACCACAATTCTGGACACAAGTGACTATGTGTAGTACTCCTGATCATCAGGAGGTGATTCGCTTCCTTGTGTTGCATAACTTGCATGATGTCTTAGTGCTTGGATTGCCATGGTTGCAAACTCATAATCCAGTCCTTGACTGGAAAACAATGTCTGTATTAAGCTGGGGATGTCGGGGGGCTCATGGGGAAGCACCTTTAGTTTCTATTGCTTCATCTACTCCCTCTGAAATTCCAGCATTTTTGTCTGATTTTTCTGATGTTTTTGAGGAGCCTAAATTTAGTTCTCTTCCCCCCCACAGGGATTGTGATTGTGCTATAGACTTGATTCCTGGCAGCAAGTTCCCCAAGGGTCGTTTGTTCAATCTGTCTGTGCCTGAGCATGCTGCTATGCGAGAGTATATTAAGGAGTCCTTGGAAAAGGGACATATCCGTCCATCCTCATCCCCTTTAGGAGCAGGTTTTTTTTTCGTGGGTAAAAAGGATGGCTCCCTGAGGCCCTGCATTGATTATCGCCTGTTGAATAAGATTACAGTCAAATACCAGTATCCTTTGCCTTTATTGACTGATTTGTTTGCTCGTATTAAAGGGGCAAAGTGGTTCTCTAAGGTTGATCTTCGGGGTGCATATAATTTGGTGCGGATTAAGCAGGGAGATGAGTGGAAAACTGCATTTAATACGCCCGAGGGCCATTTTGAGTATTTGGTGATGCCTTTTGGTCTCTCTAATGCCCCTTCAGTCTTTCAGTCCTTTATGCACGATATTTTCTGTAAATATCTGGATAAATTTATGATTGTGTATTTGGATGATATTTTGATTTTTTCGGATGACTGGGAGTCGCATGTTCAGCAGGTTAAGAAGGTTTTTCAGGTTTTGCGGTCCAATTCTTTGTTTGTAAAGGGTTCAAAGTGTATCTTTGGGGTTCAGAAGATCTCCTTTTTGGGGTATATTTTTTCCCCTTCTTCTGTTGAGATGGATCCTGTTAAGGTTCGGGCTATTTGTGATTGGATGCAGCCTACTTCCCTGAAGAGTCTTCAGAAGTTCTTGGGCTTTGCTAATTTCTATCGTCGATTTATAACTGGGTTTTCAAGTATTGCTAAACCTTTGACTGATTTGACTAAGAAGGGTGCTGATGTTGCCAATTGGTCCTCTGCGGCTGTGGAGGCCTTTCGGGAGCTTAAGCGCCGCTTTGCTTCTGCCCCTGTGTTGCGCCAGCCTGATGTTTCGCTCCCTTTTCAGGTTGAGGTTGATGCTTCCGAGATTGGAGCAGGGGCGGTTTTGTCACAGAGAAGTCCCGATTGCTCAGTGATGAGACCATGTGCATTTTTCTCTCGAAAGTTTTCGCCCGCAGAGCGAAATTATGATGTCGGTAATCGGGAGCTCTTGGCTATGAAGTGGGCATTTGAGGAGTGGCGTCATTGGCTTGAGGGTGCTAGACATCAGGTGGTGGTCTTGACTGATCACAAGAATCTGATTTACCTTGAGTCTGCCAGGCATCTGAATCCCAGACAGGCGCGCTGGTCGTTGTTTTTCTCCCGGTTTAATTTTGTGGTTTCATACTTGCCGGGCTCGAAAAATGTGAAGGCAGATGCTCTTTCTAGGAGTTTTGAGCCTGACTCCTCTGGTGATTCTGAGCCTACTGGTATCCTTAAGGATGGAGTGATTTTGTCTGCTGTCTCCCCAGACTTGCGATGTGCGTTGCAGGAGTTTCAGACTGATAGGCCTGATCGTTGTCCGTCTGGGAGATTGTTTGTTCCAGATGAGTGGACCAGTAGAGTCATCTCAGAGGTTCATTCTTCTGTGTTGGCAGGCCACCCTGGAATTTTTGGTACCAGAGATTTGGTGGCCAGGTCCTTCTGGTGGCCTTCCCTGTCTCGGGATGTGCGTACTTTCGTACAGTCTTGTGATGTTTGTGCTCGGGCCAAGCCTTGCTGTTCTCGGGCTAGTGGATTATTGTTGTCCTTGCCTATTCCAAGGAGGCCGTGGACGCACATCTCTATGGACTTCATCTCGGATCTTCCGATTTCTCAGAAGATGTCCGTCATTTGGGTGGTGTGTGACCGTTTTTCTAAGATGGTCCATTTGGTACCCTTGCCCAAATTGCCTTCTTCATCCGAGTTGGTTCCTTTATTTTTTCAGAATGTGGTTCGTTTACATGGTATCCCGGAAAACATCGTTTCTGACAGGGGATCTCAATTTGTGTCTAGGTTCTGGCGAGCGTTCTGTGCCAGGATGGGCATTGATTTGTCTTTTTCGTCTGCGTTCCATCCTCAGACTAATGGCCAGACGGAGCGAACTAATCAGACCTTGGAGACTTATTTAAGGTGTTTTGTGTCTGCTGATCAGGATGATTGGGTCGCCTTTTTGCCGTTGGCCGAGTTTGCCCTCAATAATCGGGCCAGTTCTGCCACTCTGGTTTCTCCTTTCTTTTGCAATTCAGGGTTTCACCCTCGTTTTTCATCTGGCCAGGTGGAATCTTCGGATTGTCCTGGAGTGGACACTGTGGTGGATAGACTGCACCAGATTTGGAGTCATGTGGTGGACAATTTGAACTTGTCTCAAGAGAAGACTCAGCAGTTTGCTAATCGTCATCGTCGTGAGGGTCATCGTCTCCGTGTTGGGGACTTGGTGTGGTTATCTTCTTGTTTTGTCCCTATGAAGGTCTCTTCTCCCCGGTTTATAGGTCCTTATAAGATTTTGGAGATTCTTAATCCTGTATCTTTTCGTTTGGACCTACCAGCATCTTTCACCATTCATAATGTCTTCCATCGGTCGTTGTTGCGGAGGTATGAGGTGCCGGTTGTTCCTTCTGTTGAGCCTCCTGCTCCTGTGCTGGTGGAGGGTGAATTGGAGTATGTTGTGGAGAAGATTTTGGACTCTCGCATTTCCAGACGGAGACTTCAATATTTAGTTAAATGGAAGGGATACGGTCAGGAGGATAATTCTTGGGTGACTGCCTCTGATGTTCATGCCTCTGATTTGGTTCGCGCCTTTCATAGGGCGCATCCAGATCGCCCTGGTGGTTCTCATGAGGGTTCGGTGCCCCCTCCTTATGGGGGGGTACTGTTGTGAATTCTGTTTTTGGGCTCCCTCTGGTGGCTACTGGTGGTACTGGCTGACTTTTGGTCTTTGGTTCCCAGTGCACCTGTTTCCATCAGGCAATTGGGAGTTTCCTACTTAGGCTGGCTGCTCAGTCATTCTAGTGCCGGCAATCAATGTTACCAGACCTCCTTTGTTGCTTGCTACCTGCTCCAAGTCTGCAATTCAGCTAAGTTGAATCTTTGGCATTTGTTATTTGTTTTGTCCAGCATGCATTTATATTTCTTGTGCTGCTGGAAGCTCTAGTGATCAGAAATTACTACTCCGGTGTCATAAGTTGATAACGGAGCTAAGGTAATTTCTGGATGGCTGTTTAGCGTTTTGAGGTAGCCGTGAAGTCCTCTTTTGTATCTTCCGCTATCTAGTTAGAGGGCCTCACTCTGCTGAATCTATATTCATACTACGTTTGTATTTTCCTCTTACCTAACCGACATTATATGTGGGGGGCTACTATAACTTTTGGGGTTTCCCTGGAGGCAAGCCAGGTCTGTGTATTCCTCTACTAGGGGTAGTTAGATCTCCGGCTGGTGCGAGGTGTCTAGGAACAACGTAGGAACACCCCCTGGCTACTTTTAGTTGCGTGTTAGGTTCAGCATCACGGTTACCTAAGATACCATCTTCCTAGAGCTAGTCCGTTTTTTCCCTGTTCCTCTGCCATTGGGAATCATGACAGAGAGCAGAGCGAAGCGCTGACGTCACTGCTGTGCTTTCACTGTACGGCCGGCAGACAGTCAGAGCAGGAAGCAGACGGCGAGGGACCTGACGGACACCGAAAGGCGAGTATGTACTGTTTTTTTTTTTTTACATTTACGCTGGTAACCAGGGTAAACATCGTGTTACTAAGCACGGCCCTGCGTTTATTAATCCGATGTTTACCCTGGTTACCAGTGAAGACATCGCTGGATTGGTGTCACACACACCGATTCAGCGATGTCAGCGGGACCTCAACGACCAAAAAAAGGTCCAGGCCATTCCGACACGACCAGCGATCTCACAGCAGGGGCCTGATCGCTGGTACGTGTCACACATAGCGAGATCGCTACTGAGGTCGCTGTTGCGTCACAAAACTTGTGACTCAGCAGCGATCTCGCTAGCGATCTCGCTATGTGAGACGGGGCCTTTACAATATCCAAAGGAATGTTTGCTCTTGTTCTGGCGTTGCTTTTAACTTTTTTTTTTAATTTATCAACCATCTTAAGGAATCTAGAACCTATTAGACTTGGTCTACTGCCCTTCTGTAATGTTTTTGCTACAATTAAAAAATCATCCAGATATGGGATGAGCAGGATGCCTTTTTCCCTGATGTGAGCTAACATTTCTGCCATCACTTTTGTGAATACCCTTGGGACCATTGAGAGGCAGAAGGGGAGGGCCTGGATGAAACATTTACTGCCACTCATTTTTTGTGGCTTTGGAATATTGGCACATGGCAATACGCATCCTTGAGGTCCAGAATTTCCATAGCCACGGAAAAAGAAGTTTTACCACCGACCCTATTGGCTCCATTTTGAAGTGTTTTGTTTTTAAAGATTGATTTATACTTTTCAGATTTATACAGTAACAATGCAGTAACATGACAACAATCTGCATAACTAATCATATTCTAAATAGTTACAAGTCAAATTTATGTACGAAATACCCAAGATGATTGTCTATAAAATGATGGTAGTCTCCAAGCAGTAATGGATAATGAGATATGGAGCCTGAAAGTCAAGATTTCAAAACAGTTACCCTTTTGCTCTTTACTGGAATTGTCCTGAAAGATTAATCTGGTTTTCTCTCTAGGAAAAGGTGGTTTTCAAATTCCCTTCCTCTGTATTAACACTCCCTTTTTTATAAGATGATTTCTCATTCGAACTTCGCTTATGGTGTCTAAGATACAGTGACTCGAAGATATCTTTTCCCAGGCAGGAAGAAATTCTTTTGGGTCTTCCACTTGCTTGGATCCTGGAGTTATTGCTTCCTGGATCTTTTGAGAAACCCTGATGAAAAAAAACCCCAAAACTATCCTCTGAAAAGTTCTTTCCTCTATTCAGAGCACGGTTGTGCAGCGAGTCTGACCACATGAACAGATACATCTGCCAAGAAATCTGCTGCCTTCAGAATAGTTGAAAGCCTTCTAGTAGTTCACCTCTTGGACACATGTTCCTAATCTGAGTCAAATTGGTTGAACCACATTCTACAAGACCTTGCTGTGCATGTGGCCACTCTACTGGGCTTGAAGGCTGCAGCCCCCTATTCTCAAGCTTTTTACTTTCCTGTCCTACAAGTGTTGTGGGACACTTTAGAAACTGCAACGTCTATTTTTCTACATTGTCCAAACACTTCTGCATCAAAAGGATATTTCCTTTCAAGTTCCATTGGGATAAAAAAAAATTTATCTTTCTTTTTCCACTCTTTTTTTCATGAGAGTTTATGTTTTGTGGACGGGGAAGCATTTGGGCTTATAGACTTTGGTTCTTTCACGTGTTCTATTCTCATTGATGCACTGACTGCCTTCACCAGCTTATCTGTGTCTTCGGTGGAAAGCATGGCTGACCGCCGCAATCATCATCAGAGGAGAATGAGGAGGACTCATTGTAACAGAACCCTCGTAGTTCACATTCTTCTACCTCCTCATCTGAGCCAGAGTTTAATGTGATGTCTTTTTTTCTTTCTGATGAGTTGCTGGGGCCTTCTTAGCTTCAGAACCCCTTTAAATTATTTTTTAAAAAGTCAGTCTTGATTATGGACCTCATTTTGCCCATCGAGGAGCTTCTTCATTTAGGGTTCTCAATACATGACTGACAACTTTTTTTGTATGCAGACAATAGTTTACACGTTCTTTATACTTTATGACTTGCGCTTTCCTAGGTCTGTCCTATAATACACTAACTACAGGTATTATGTTTGACATACCAGGGTTTTCTGAACTCACCCAACCTGAAGCAGGAAACTACCAAACCTGGGAGTGCTGTGTCCTCAGTAGGCTCTCCAGGCTGGTTACTATCATCCATCCTGGAATGTTCCTCTGGCTGGAATGATCCTGATGTGAGGAATTGTTTTTATACTGTCTCAGGAGGAGCTCATGTTTGTGCTGGCTCAACCACTCCCAGAAAATGAAGCCAGAGACACCCAGCATTGATCTCTGCATTTCCCGTTTAGGTCATTGATAATGACCTTCGGGGGAGCACCGGCCCATGCCAGGCCATACTTCCCCCTCCAAAACTGTGCCATGCCCGACCATGCTTCCCTTGCTGGAAGTGACGTCCGCCACCACTTTGTGGAGCTACTGTGCCAAATCCAGTCGTGATCCCGAATCCTTCTGCAGTCCGGTGTCATAGGTTCCTTCTGCCAGACACAGGCTCGTTGATGCTGGAAGCAGCCATCCCCAGGTAAGACTTCTCTCTAGCAATGCTGGGAAAATGTAGGTCTCCCTCAAGGACAGGAAACCACTGAAATGTATAGAGAAGCTCCGCCTTTTAAAGCTGTAGGTTTCCTATTTTTGAGGGCAAATCCTCTCCATGGTGCTGTCGTGGGGGAAAAAAAAGTTTTTTTTATTGGAAATTGCTTCACAAAATGCTCTCTTTTGGGGTAATTTGAGAAGTTTTTTTATGTCCTGAAATGTATTTTTGCAGACTTCCGACAGAAAAGTGCCTAGATTGAAGGGTTTGCAATCAAATCAATCAAATGTTTCAAAGAAGTGATGCACACTCTTTTTCCCACTAGGTGTTTTTCAAAACCTGAAGCAGAAGAAAAACAATCACAAGACTGAACACATGACCAGAAAGTCTTTGCAAAATGGAAATTGGGGTCATATTTCAACTATTTATTGCGGCATCTTCTCAGAGAGGACAGATCCAAGAGACTCATTAAAAAACTTAGTGTGCACATACCCTTACTGCGAGTTTTTAGTGATAATTGTTCCCTGGCCAATAAATTCACCTGTCTGTAAATAGGAGACAGCAAAATAAATCCATTAATTCAACTCCCTTTTAAATAAATATTATTAAAAAGGCCACCATCATGTTGGAGGTTTCTTGGCCATCTATTATTCCGTGTCGGATGCTCCTTGGCACACTGAGGCTTGCCCTTGGAATAGAAATACTTAATCGCTTCTAAGCGGAGTCCTGTCAGGAATGTTCCATGCTAGCAACGTGCTCATCCTCCATACTGCAAGCCACGCAGCTTCACATACATAGCCATTCTCAACAAATTCTATATTTACTAATGAATGCCTGGCATCTGCTGCTTCAGAACCTGCCAGGAACATGGCGACCATCTTCAGGAGATTCCGATCATTGACCAGATTACAGAATGGCATCCTCACAAAAACCTCTGCACTATTCAAGTTTACATTCTGTGACTTGTGCTATAATACGGGCATTTCTTTATAAGCCATTTATTAGAACGGTGTGGACTTGGGCTTCAATTTCATGGCTTCACTACTCAATTTGTTTTATGACCTGTGCCATTCTTGTCAAAAACTGAAATGGATCCCATCAGAAAGGAGGAACTAAATATTTTTCAATGTACCAGTCTGAGACCAAAGATTTGGTCATATATAGAGGGTTTAGATGTAGTGGAAATTTTGTGATTAAAAGCTTTTTCACCATTTTTTCAGTAGTCTTTCACAGAAACAGGCAGGTGTTAAGTACGTGCTTGATGAAGATTCGGTATTGCATTTGCATCATTTTTGTCTTGAGTGTTTTTCATTTGTGCTTAATTCTTTTAATTTGCACCTTTTTAAAGTCTACTTTATATATGTTCACTAGTAATGAGCGAGTATTTGTGACTGCTCGGAGATTTAGTTTTCCATGACCGCAGCTGCATGATTTGTGGCTACTAGCCAGCTTGATTACATGTGGGGATTCCCTAGCAACCAGGCAACCCCCACATGTACTCAGGCTGGCTAGCAGCTGTAAATCATTCAGCTGCAGGCAAGGAAAACAATCTCTGAGCACTGACAAATACTCGGAGACCACCCGAGCAACAAGTACACTCGCTAGTGTTAACCTCTTTGTATTTTACATCATTGTGAGCGGTATTAGCGGCTGATTCATCAATTGTGACTTTATAAAAAGATGCAAAATTTTTTTGTGCAAATTTACTTCAGTCTTGCACTGGTTGACGTTATGTATGCCTGGAAAGTTTTGCCTAAATTTTGCTACATTATAGCATGTAACATTTTGAGCTAAAAAGTCACAAAAAAGTAAAAAAGGCAAAAATTAAGAGCATTTTTGATTTTCTGTAAAATAATGAACCACACATTCCATTTTGAAGAATTTGGCATTGAACCGTCAAACACCCCAAGGTAGAAATAGAAAAATATAAAAAAAACAAATGCAAAAAACCAAAACAAAAGCCCCACAAATGGTAAATGAGGGCCTGCCTAAACATCGGGCTCACCAATAGGATAGCTACCATGTCGCCTACAAACATCTGCTCTTATAATGGCATATGTATGGAGATATTTTACACCACAAAAATCACTTTTAGAAGAGAAAAAAAATGATGTATAAGCAGAAAATGACAGAATCATATGGCAGCACAAAGAATATGTACAGCCTCTGTGGGCTACTATAAAAGCTCCATGCACAAGACTTCACGCAAGTATCTTGGAAATTCTCATTTCCTTAATTTACGTAATCCCACTTTGATAATTAAATTTTGAAAACTTTATATAAATGATGTAGGAATAAAGACATGCACCATGATTGAATAAAACTAATAACCAGTGTCTATTCACAATAGCCAATGATGGATGTCAAACACAATAAGTCACAATTCTATGTTCCGTATTTCTTACACGGATGTGCAAGATCCTTAGAGAAAAATTCTTTGTGGTCACACTCCTGAATACAGGAACACCCTCCGCAACTCCGAAAGCCCCTCCAAGTCAACTGAAAATGGATTCACCAAATTTGACAACGCCACTAGGTCTATGTAGAGTATATATTTGCCTAGTCCGTGTGAACTGAACGTGGCCGTTCATAAAATTGACACCACTTCATTTGTTTTTGGTCTAGGTCTTGCTGAAACGTTTCTGTAAGTAAACTTTTGGTCTTTAGAAAAAAAATGACATCTGTTTCATGGGATAGAGCACCATGTACAGTAGGGCATTGTGCATACAATGTCTTGTAGACACGGATGTATCCACTTTGTTTTGAAGCAGAAGACGCCTCAGAAATATGCTGGCAGGTTTTTTCTCCCGAAGCATCTCTTTTGGCATTTTGAATAAAACAAAAGAAAAGGAAGAGCACTCACCGTCCGTACAAATAGTCCAATCTTTATTTAGGTGGCTTCACAATAAAAAGCAGAGCATGGCAGGGAGAGACGGTGGAAGGGCGACGGCTGTTTCACGCTCCTGCGCTTCAACGGGTCCGATGACCCGTTGGCATTTTGTAGACTTTGCTGCCAGCAACGTTTGATTTAAATGTTCGAGATAAAATAGTGACAATTTCCAAGCAGAAGCCGCCTGAAGAATGGACGGGTAACTTGTTTTAGACGCTTCACAGCTTTCAAAACCTTAAATGCAAAAAAAAAAAAAAAAAGGTAGAACAAATACACAGTGCTTTCCAGGAGGAATCCACCCTAGAAAAAGATGTAATGTGCACATATAGCCATGCCAAGGTAGGTGATGATACACATGAGGTGAATGTTTGGGAAACAGGTTTTGGAAGGGTTGTGCATATTTGTCCTTCAGCTCTGATGTAGACGCAATGGTGGTTGCTTTGCATTACAGTCTGTAAAATGAGCAGGAATGTAGAAGAAATACAGTTTTAGAAACTAAACAGGCAAAAGCTCCGATTTCCCGACGTTCTGCATAACAGGTTATTGCTTCCAGGAATGTGATCTAACAGTATAGAAACGTCACATGAGATCCCACAATGCATTAATATCCGGTAACACCAGTATTTAGTTTTAAGGGATTGACTGTAATTGTGTTAAGCTGTAAAAACTACAGAACATCAGCACGTCCCCCCCAATCCTTAATAAGCCATTCTACAATGCTCAGGTAAAAATTGGAGAAGGAGCACTCTGCATCCATAGAAATGAAATGGTGGAGGCTTTTCCATGTCAATCCCCTGATTCTCTGCAGGTATAGGAGACTTTGATGCCTAGAAGAGGTGGAGAAGTGGTCGGAGTGCGGGCACAGTCGGGAAATAGTCATTATATAGAGTAAATCACGTGACCCCATCATCATTTTTATGGCCTGAGTGCAATGCGTCCAAGTTTTTACACAGGTATCAGTGTGGCTAGAAGTGCTTGTGATGGGAAATTTACAGTTTTATAGCATAAAACACAATCAGGGTCAGACTGGGGTGGCTGGGGACCACAGAGGGAATGGACTCTAGGGGCCCACCCTTCAGCTATAAGCACATCTGTTAGTCATTATCCCCGATATAGTGGAGCTGCTCCTGAACATTTACTGTGCGCCACAAAAACTGGGATAAACAATTACAGTAGCTTACATGAAAGGGTTCTTTGGTTAAAACAAGTAATCACCGATCCATGGGCTCTACAGGATAGGTGATCGCTTTGGTCCGACCATTAGAAACTGCACCAATTGAAAGAATGAGTTTTATCTCTGACTAGAAATAAGCCCGATGTTATTGCAAAGGGAGTGTGGTGAAATGAACATCTCCCGACGGTGTGGCCGCAGGAGATTTTAAACACAGCCATGTTTAAATCTCCCACGCAGACACCGCCGGGAGATCGGCAATACCGCTAACAGCTGATAGAACAGCAACCCGGCAGGCGACCAATCACATCAGCTGCTAGCGGTATTCAAATCTGGCGCCAATACCGCTAGCAGCTGATTGGTCGCCAGCCTTGGCGGGGGATTCACATCCCGCGCTGCACCGCTCATTGGCTCAGCCAGCGGGGGGTTTGAATCCCACCCCGCTCATTGGCTGAGCCGTCCCTGGCCGTACGGCTTTGGCAGGGGATTCAAATCCCACGAAGCACCGCTCATTGGCTCAGCCGGCGGGGTGTGGGGCTAGGGGCGCTCAGCCAATAAGCGGTGCCGCGCGGCTTGGCGGGGGATTCAAATCACGCGCGGCAACGCTCATTGGCTCAGCCGGTGGGGCGGGGGATTTGAATACCATGCCGTTTAACCAATGAGCGGTGCCACGTGGCTTTGGTGGGGGATTTGAATTCAAATCCCCAGCCAAAGCTGCCAATCGCATCAGCTGCTAGCGGTATTCAAATCTGGCCTTGGCGGGGATTCAAATCCTGCGCGGCACACCTCATTGGCACAGCCGGCACGGTATTTCAATCCTGCACTGCTCATTGGCAGAGCCGCCCCTGACCGCACGGCTTTGGCAGGGGATTCAAATCCCGCGCAGCACCGCCGGCGGAGGCTTTGAATCCAGGGGCGCTCAGCCAATGAGCGGTACCGTGCGGCTTGGCGGGGGATATGAATCCCGGCCGCCATATCGGAATACCCATAACTTGGGTGTTCCAATATGGCGGTCGGCGTAGTTCTGATGCGAGCATCCGGGAGAATACCCTGACGGAATAGCGGTGCCGTTTTTGTTACTTCCAGCCGTGGTGAATTGTGGGATAGCGCCACAATCGCCGGAAGCTGTGACAGAGCCGATTGGCAATTATATATTAGATAGGACACAAATCCCCATTTAAAAAGCAGCGGCAGGTGAGATATCTGAATGTAGCTCCATTCATTCTCTTTGGGGCTTCCAGAAAAGACAAGTGCAGCTCTCGCAGCCATAGAGTGAATGAATGGATAAGTGGTCAAGTTGAACATGCCACTCCAGTCTAATAGGGATAAAAATTCCACATTCTGCCGATTAGGTCCAAGCAGTCAGACTCACACTAATCAATGTGTCATCACTTATCCTGTGGAGAGGTGATTATTTTTTTTCACAGGAGAACCCCTGTAAGTGCATCTCCGCCGCTGTGTACGAAGTATTTAATCTCTAATGGAAATAAAGAATCTTCTCCTAAATAATATCAGAGTGAACAAATGACCGCTGCAGACAACACAATCCACTATACCAAGACCAATAATACCACATACAAGGAAGAAATACCACCACAACATGACCAGACCACATAGTGTCCGAATAATACTAAATATTACCAGCATATAGCAACCAAGTAATACCACATAGGAAAAATACCGCCACACCATAACTAAACTACGTATTCCACCACATAGTGACCAAATAATACCACATACAGGGGACAAATTCCGCCACACTATGACCAGACCACAAATTACCACCACATAGTGACTGAATACTACATTACTAATCATGAATACAAACCACAATACCAACAACATGGTTATTACCACCAGTGATATCGTACACAAGAGCTCTGTATATAGTGTCAGTGTACAACTAATACAATGATCATTTTGTAATATACACCAACCTTGCGGATATCATTAATGAAAAAATCCCTTCTACACGGTGTGCCCATTGCACACCATTGGAAAAAGGGGAGGGGGGGACCAAACTCCCACATCATGGACTAAATAAATAGAAGAGAGCATAATGCCCCAAGACAAGAAGTACCAGGCATAATCAAATGGTTATGCAAAAATAGTAAATTTATTGGTAACAATACAAAGAAAAAAGACAATGGTGATTTGAGAACAAGGTGTATGACTCATAAGACACCTGCATAAAAATAAGCACGTAAGGTGTACCAAGGGTATAATGGTAAGACTCTGATTACTATATATATTCTCATCCTAGTCCGGGCATTAAAGTGCAAAAGTGCAGGTACACATAAGGAGGAAACAGGGGAATTTAAAGTACTATGACCCAAACACCTCATTAGAGGAAACACCCTAGTAACCACTGCCCCCTGCATCTATTGCAACATGCCCGGAGAAATTAGTAGTATATAATGTGGCTAAGCCATGAATCATGAGCTGAGCTTACCCATATGTGCTGTCTTTAATGCAGAGTGTCCACAGAAATGAAGCCCCGACGCACGTTTCGCGTTGATCGCTTCCTCGGGAGGCTATGTGAATGTGGTTAAAACTGGGGTTTTTTATATCATTATCACAGCTGCTTCTGATTACCGCATATGTGTTACGGCGCATGCGGACGAGCTCTACCGGCAGCGTCGCGCTCCTTCCGGCAATCTCAGAGGCGCCCAGAGAGGGGAAATGTCCCCGTGACGTCATACTGTCTGGGCGTCGCTGATTACAGATGCCATTGGAGGCGCGGCCCGCCGGGAGGCTCACTGCGCATGCGCGCCACTTAGCGGCCATTTTGGAAAAGGGAGGAAGTGCTGGCAGGGCCGAAAATACAGGTACAGTGTGAAAAAAAGGGGACATTACATCAATTATGCATATATTTTAACAGAAACAAATGAGAACCACTTGATATTAAGGTGCAAAATGCATCACATAAATGTCCAAATGTATATTCCTGCGTAATCCATCATGCTTAAAGGATGCGGTTGAAGCTAGGAATGTTGCCGCTTCCCCTTTAGGATGTTCATTCCAAAAGAAGTCCTCCCAGCACAAAAACAGCCACCTCCACAAACATGAACTAATCAGTCGCATCCCAACCAAAGGGTATGAATGTGATACAAACTAGAAAATCAATATAAGAAAAAAAGAGGGGGACAAAAACAATGATTAAAACCACAAGGATTAAAACAAGATGAGACAGAGGAACATATATTACACTGATGTACGCGCCTATAAATACGGAACAAAGGATAGTTTCTCATTTAAGCCGTTCGGGGCCATAGTTCCCAGGGTCACTATCCAGCGGCACTCAACTTGTGCTAGGGTGCGTTTGAAATCACCACCCCTACTTCCTAAGTGAACCTGGTCAATTCCCCGTACTTTGAATGTATCAGGATTACAATTATGGTATAGTTTATAATGTCTTGGAATTGTTTTAAGCTCCAAGACATTATCTACATCCCTAGCTGCCATGATATCCCTAACGTGTTCTCGGACCCTGACACGAAGCTCCCGGGATGTGAGGCCTATGTAGATTAAATTACACGCACAAGTGGCATAATATACCACGTAGGTAGTACTACATGATATATAACTTGTGATCCGGTAATCCCTACCCCCCCCCTGCCGCAGAAAAAGAAGTAGCTCTGATGATGTTGCTACAGGCTTTACAGGAACCACAAGGAAAACAACCTACTCTCTGTGGTCCTGAGCCAAATATTCTAGAGGGAGCAGGGACGTAGTGGCTCTTAACCAGCTGATCTTTTAAGCTCTTTCCCCTTCTAGCTGTAAGGAGGGGGCGTTCCGACAAGATTTTATTCAGGGTGGGCTCTGTTTTCAAAACGGACCAGTGTCTCTGCAGAACCTCCCGAATATCATCCCACCTGTTGTTAAAAGTGGAAATGAACCTAAGGGGTTGTTCTCTCTTATGGGGGGTGACTCCGGGAGGTCTGCAGAGCAACTGGTCCCTCAAGGAACTC
Source organism: Ranitomeya variabilis (assembly GCF_051348905.1). NCBI lineage: Eukaryota > Metazoa > Chordata > Amphibia > Anura > Dendrobatidae > Ranitomeya > Ranitomeya variabilis. Next base: position 78,507,908 of record NC_135233.1, on the reverse strand, counting down.
TTGGCACGTAAATAGCCCTTCTTGATAGTCCTTCTGCTGTAGCCCCGATCCTGGAAACGACCAGCAAGGTCCCGAGCCTGGCGCTCGAAGATTCCATCCTCAGAGCAGACTCTCTTCATTCTCAAAAATTGACCCACCGGAATGGCCTTAATAGTAGATCTTGTATGTGCTGAATTTGAGTGTAATAAAGCATTAACCGACGTTTCCTTGCGGAATACGTCAGTTTGTATCACACCATCCTCGCATCTTATAATTTTAATATCCAAAAAATCTATACCATCAGTGGCCACACGGTGGGTGAGTCGGATGTTACGAGTGTCCTGATTAAGCCCATGGATGAAATCCAAGAGAGCCGGCTCGGGACCCTGCCAAATCAACAACACATCATCGATATAACGATACCAGCACTGCACATGGGAAGCGGCGCATGCGTCCTCCCCAAAAACCTCCCTTTCCCAGAGGCCAAGGAAGAGGTTAGCGTACGAGGGCGCACACGCCACGCCCATGGCAGTGCCACGGTTCTGTAAAAAATAACGATCTTTAAACAAAAAGAAATTATGTGTTAAGATGAAGTGGAGTAGTTCCAGGATCAGGGCCCGCATCAAGGGGTCAAGATTGCTCATGCCCAAAAAGAACTCCGCTGCCTCCAACCCATCAACATGCTTAATGCTGGTATAAAGAGATTCCACGTCAATGGTGGCAAAAATCATGTCTGGCTCAAGGATAAGACCGTCCAGTTTTCTTAGGACGTCAGTGGTGTCCCTGACATAGGAGGGCACCGACTCTACTAATGGGTGCAGTTAAAATTCAATAAATCTGCAAGCCGGGTCGCATAGCCCTCCTATGCCAGAGACAATCGGACGTCCTGGAGGCTCTACTGGATCCTTGTGGACTTTTGGCAGGAGGTAAAGGGTAGGGATCACCGGATTTTCTATAAATAGACCCTCAAATACTTTCTTTGATATAATGCCTCGTGTCAGGGCCCGATCAAGAATCTCAAACAAAATCTTTGAAAAGCCAGACAGAGGACTGCATGTGAGAGATGTATAAGACTCACGGTCCCTCAGCTGACGGAAGGCCTCCCTCTCATACTTAACTGTCGGCCAAATGACCACATTCCCCCCCTTATCTGCAGGTTTTATAACAATGTCCTGCATAGACCTCAATTCCTTCAAGGCCCTACATTGTGCAGGTGTAAGATTGTTTACCCCTCTTATCACTCGGGATTTTCTTAAGGTCCTCCAGCACTAATTTATTAAAAATGTCAATCTGGGGACAGAGTGAAAAGGGGGGGAATGTGGTACATTTACGCACGACAGAGGTAGGGAAGGTACCTGTAACTGATGGATCCATCTCTCCTGCAAGTTCTTCTAAAGCAGATAGTGCCTCCTGTTCCAGAGTGGTCTCAGGTATGAAGGTGTCCAGAGGCTTAGAATGTAATTTACGTAGGAGGACCTTCCTTAGAAACAATTGTGTATCTTTCATGGCTGTGAAATAATTGAATTTGTTAGTCGGGACAAAAGTTAATCCTAAACTTAAAACATTCAATTCATCTTTTGATAATACATGGTCTGACAGGTTGATTACCTCTAGGGGATTCGTGGGTTTAGATTTTTTCTCCACAGATTGGGGTGGGGTAACCCAACGTTTGTTCTTGCCTTTACGGCTCCCTGCTTTCCCCACTCCCAACCTTTCAGTGTACACACTGTTCGTTTGGCTGCTACTGGCTGCTTCCTCCTCCATCGATGATATGGATGAGAAGGAATTACGGTGTATTGGTGGTTTTGATTGGATAGATTGTTTCTTCCTCCACCTATACACATGGTTATTCTTATAATCCATCACATCTCTTTGATATTTCTTAGTTTTTGATGTGACGATATCCTTCTCCCATTTCACAAAATCCCCCTCCAATTCATCATTAAGTTTGTTTTTAGCAGTCACCGACAGGTTGTTATATAGGGACTCTTGTAGAGAGCTAATCTCCTTCTCCACCTCTTGTAAGGAGTTAGTATTCGATTTAACCAGTAGTTCCATATAGCCTCTCGAACAGTTTGTGGACAATCCTTCCCATTCCTTTCTGAGGCATTCATCCTCTACATTAAAAGAAGGAAAAACTTGTACCCTTAATCCCCTTGAGATCAGACCCTTTGCTAGGTAACGTTCCAGGAATGCCCTGTTCCACCACAGGCGCGTTTTCTTATTAAATAAAGATTTCAGTCTAGTTACAGAATCCTCTGTTTCTCTTGAGTTAAAAACCACGTTTGAGTCATCACCAAATACCTCATCCAATTTAGTGAGCCACTGTTTCTCACGGGCTCTATGATCCATACGATCGGTAGGAGACGCTGTGAAGATACACAGTAACAATATTATTTTGTAATATACACCAACCTTGCGGATATCATTAATGAAAAAATCCCTTGAAATGATCACCAGTGACATACACAGATATGGCTCCTGGTCCCCCTCATATCCATCCTGCCCTCCCCCCCCCATATATCTATCCTGCCCCTCCCCCCATATATTTAGCCTGGTCCCTTGTAATGGCTGCATGCACAGAAGGAAAAAAAAGATTCCTCTTACCTGCCTGCGCTCCCGGCGCCAGGCAGCATCCTCCTTTACAGATTTGGGGCGCTCATATTAAAATTGCCACCGGGTATTCCCCTGATACCCCGCCAGTCTAGTCCGACCCTGAACACAATTATGTATGGCATATTACAAGTTTTACTAGAAGGTGGATCACGCATTTAAAAAAATAAATAAAAAAAGAGAACAAATAAAAGTACTGAGAAAAAAGCCAAGATACAAGAAAATAAAAATTAATGTTTATCCAGACACTGGTGTCACTTACAGAAATGCTCACACTATAGAAAGCACGTCGGCGCTAAATCACTGGTACATACAATCTGCAGATATATCATCTTCCATACTTCGGTTCTACTCATGACTGGTGGTGTCAGATTATTCAATCACTTTCTGACAATCAGATAATCCTTGAGATTTCCCATACCAGGCATATTTATCTGGATAGGAGAATGGCGATGCCTTCACAATAGTGAATGGTGAATGTTTCCATGTAAAAGTTATTCACAGGCTTCTCCTGCCCAGGAGGAGCACAGGTACCAGCAATGGTATAAGGCACGTGCAGAAACCATCCTTCCATCTGCTCCTTAGCGCACGGACAGTTTAACATTGATGTTCATTGCTGCCAACTCCGCCACAAAGTACCGAAATACATATGGCACAGAAATGACGTCAATTGTATCTGTCCGGTCACAGACCAAGCAATAGTGTTTCCGGTTTCGCATTGAGGACCAAGATGGAGGAGGCTTCTCCAGGATAGGCGACAGGAGGCTGCCGCAGGTCACACACACATGGGCCTCTGATCTATCGGAACAGTTAAAAAGCCTGTCATGAAGAAGGAAGGAGGTTCCATGTGCCAGCAGGGCATCACGCTCCATCTCTCCAAAACGAATTACTCCTTGTACGTTTCTGCCGCCCACAGGCTGGTTGGTCACTTTGTCACGAGAGCCGGTTGTCCTAACTTGGAACTTGTCAGAAACCATGTGACGAAGACGCTGGTAGTAGACCACACCGATAAAAATGTCCGCCTCAAGCTCAAGCCCACTAATGCCGCTGTACAATTTCTCTGTGCCATAGTAGTTATAGCCAGCAGCCTTCAACATTTCACCAAAATATTCCAGAGCAGAGTTCTCCTCTGAGAATGTGAAAGGAGTGGCATCGTGGCACAATCCGTGGAGTGCGGCCGATTTACCGGCCATGCTCTCAATCAACATTCCAATCGTCATTCTGGAAGGAAATCCGTGGGGGTTAAATAAAATGTCCGGAACCATCCCGCTTTCTGTGAATGGCATATCCTCTGCCGGCCACAGTCTGCTGAGGATGCCTTTCTGGCCATGTCGGCTAGCAAATTTATCACCTATGGTGGGGTTACGGGATCCTCATAGTGATGCACACGGATTGGAACTTTCCAATACCCAGGTCATTGCTGCAGGCCTTAATGTTGTCAACAATACAGTCCTCCTTACTCCTGAGAAGACAAGACATGAGAGTGAAGAAAAATCCCTGAAAACAGTCTCACAGGTCACTCTTATCAGTAAGGATATGTTCATGCCTACAATAAGGGCCCGTTCACATGTTGCAGTTTTGTTGCGTTTTTTTTCTGCTCAGATGTCACAAAACATGAAGGATTTTCTAGTCCCAGCAAAGTGAATGAGAATCCTGAAGTCTCATGCACACGCTGCGTATTCATGACTTGTAGATTTATATCTGCAGTAGGTCAATTATTTCAGTGTTTTTGCTGCAGATTTCACACAAACTAAAGAGTGGGGAAAAACGCATCAGAAACACATTAAAAAACCATGTAAAAAATGCTACTATTTTCCGGCCAATAGATCAGTATTGCAGCAGATTTTCCATACCTGAACTGCATTTTCTGTGTGCTTTTTTTGCAGCTTTTTCACCCATTCAAATAGATAACAAATCACTGCAAAAAAGCCGACATTGACATTCTGCGTCTCAGCAAACACACACCAAGGCCAAGTTCACACTGGGCGTTTTTGCTGTTTTTTTATGCTAATTTTCAGCTGCTTTCTACAGTACCAGCAAAACCTATGAGACTTCAGAAATCTCATGCACACACTGCTTTTTGTCATCAGGTTTTTGTGCTTTGCATTTTTTTTGGACATAGAACATGTCACTTTTAGCGTTTTTCACTCACTGACTTGAATGGGGGGTGAAAAAAAACACTGAAAAATTGCACCAAATACACAGATATCAGGTTTTCCTGTTTTTTTTTAATGCACAAGAGACAAATCTAGCATACCAAAAACGCAGCAAAAAACATGCTTTTTAAAAAAAACAAGCAAACGCTGAAACGCCTAGAGTTAACTTAATCCAAGCCTCATAATACCCACAGAAAAAAATCATTGTGTGCACAAGATTTCAGAAACTTCTTGATTACGCAGATTCTGTAAAAGGCCATGTATTTTACGCACCAAAGAAGCTACGTTACAAAAATACAGCAAAAACTCCACGTGTGAAGATAGCCGATGCCAAGAAACGTGTCCGTGTGATGTAAAGCTTGTACGACTCACTTGTAAAACACCACAAAGTTCTCTCCAGTGTTTTGGTTCAGATAACCATAGTACGGGTCCCCAAGACGCAGGACAGCGCCTACCGGGGGCAGGCCATCGTCATCTAGTTTCCCCTTTATCCGTTCATCGTCCGGTTTGATTCCAAACACAAAATTGTCTTCGTGATCTTTTATTTTTTTTAGCCAGGTCGATGACATCGGTTTTGTAAACGCTCCCATGAGCGAATCCTCTCTCCCAAGATGATTTGTTCAAAATCTGCAAACACAAGTAGTTTATATCAGATGGTGATAAGGAGCCATATCAGGTATCCAGCACAAAGTAGCTATTTAGTGGTTGCCATATAGTATTGCATCAAGGGTGCTGTTTGACTTTAAAGGGAAGCTTTTTTTTGTTATGCAAGCCAATGGCAGTATGATGCAGGGGCTGAGACCCTGATTACAGTGATATGTCACTTACTGGGCTGCGATTTGTTGTTTCAATACAATCAGTGTTTTATCAGCAGGAGATCATTACAGGACTACTTGGCACATGCATCCTAGGCCAACCACTGCACTAATGAGCAGCTCTATCACTATACAATGTACACAGAAAGAGGTGGTGCGGATGGGGTCATACACGGCTGCAGATTGCGTGGGGCTCAGTTGCTGAGGTGGGAAAACTGTGAACATTATAACTGCTACACCCATTGCCCAAGTAAATGGGCAAAGTAATGCCTGCGGGTCACATGTAGCCCTTTGGCTGTTCCTATGCGGCCAGTGGAGAGAGACAGCCAAAGACCGAAAACCAGTGGCATCCCACACAAAACATCTGCCCCCTGCCACAACTTCACCAGTATCTTCATCCTTGGGATGCAGATACTGATGAATAAAACAGAAAGCAGTCAGCTCCCTCTCCCACCATTCAGTCACTGGAAGGCTGTATGAGGGGCTTTGTGGGGGGACATCACACTGTGTGTGTGACCATGGAGGCATCACAGTGTGCTGTGAGCTATTAGTAAATCATTCTGCTCCTGTTATTACGCCCGGATTGTTGTTTTTTTTAAAAAAAAAAAAAAAAACTTTATGAAAAGCAGTAAATCGTACGGTTCTGATTAGCTGCTACTGATAAGAATACAGTTAATAATGAGCCCTGTTGTAACATGTATCAGCAGTATCAGCCTATCAACAGACTAAATTCTGCTCAATATTAAGAGGTAAAAATAAATCTAAAATAATAACAATGAGTTGAATTAAGTACAGAATAGGTTCGGCCCTCCATAACAGTCATAATATTTCATCTGGCCCTTTAGGAAAATGAAATGCCCACCCCTGAACTAATTGATACATCGCTGGAATCAGGGTCTATGTCCCTACATCAGGCTGCTGTTTAAAATTCGCTTTAATATTAGGAAAGGGTTCACGTATAGGGTGCAATAAATGCACAAACATATGAACAGAGAAGTAATAAAAAGAAGCTTCATCCAAACCTATTAACACTACAAGCAGATTATATCTATCCAACGCTATGTAGATAGATTATTTTTTATACCCATAATTAATGGGGTCCTTTGATTCCTTTTGCACATTTCATATAAAGGATCTGACCATCCTCTGCACTTACCCCATTCACAAGTGTGCACAGCGCCTAGAGAGAACTTACCATCGCATCCTCCATATCATATCCCATGTATGAAATCACCGCTACAATGGCGTTTGTTCCGATTGGATAGTTATCCATGTCAAAATAATCATACATGGTGGGACGCACCAGAGGACTCGGGGGGGTCTGCAGGCGATACAGTTTGTTATCAGAGCGATCCTGATAGGTTAAAAGAGGGAACCTCATCGTCTGTTTACCTGGAAATCAGAACAGGACAGATATCTGAACAGTGCCATACGGGTCCGGTGTGCACACGGGGGGAATATCGTGTGTGTACCTACCCATCTGACACTGGTACATGACCCTGGTAATGTCGAGCCGTTGGGGTATATAAAACAATACAACGCTTACCTTTAGCTACACCTCCCACGTAACCCATACCCTCTATCCCATAAATAAAAACTCGAACTACTTATTCTTTGGAATAATGTCGGCCACAGCAGCCTTTTTATTTAAACACAAACAACATCATAAATAATAACATCCAATAACTTTTTGAGCTAGGAGGGATCCTTGGAGCTCCCCATGGATCTGGTGATCAAAACACAACACAACGTGAACGTTACCAAAACCAAATTACTCCCAGCCGATACCGCCTGGCTCGGGAGCACCAAAACCCCAAAGGGTTCCCAGTTCACGTTACAATTCCCGGGGAACCGACTACCCCCGCCGGAACCCCCAAGTTACCAGATCCAAAACCAGATTTACACAAAATACTGGGGAGCCATAAGCCAATGACTCCCCCCAACCCAATTTCCAACAACTCCAAGGATTCTCCCCCAGCCACCACAGCCGCAATGACCCATAATACATAACATACCACCCCCAAAAATTGAAACAAAAAACCCACCTACACCCAAACTATTAGGGCGGGAGGGCGGGACACTTGCTGACTGGAGAGCGGGAACTAAGAAGCTCCACCCCTCTACAGCTTAATTAAACATAACCGACTCCACTATACCTCCCCTTTACCCTTAACCCCTCCCTCCATCCCATGGTCATGATGGGCCTCCCCTTACGCCGCGGGGGGAGGGGCGGCTCCAGCTCCGGCCATTACTTGACCCTGGTAATGTCGAGCCGTTGGGGTATATAAAACAATACAACGCTTACCTTTAGCTACACCTCCCACGTAACCCATACCCTCTATCCCATAAATAAAAACTCGAACTACTTATTCTTTGGAATAATGTCGGCCACAGCAGCCTTTTTATTTAAACACAAACAACATCATAAATAATAACATCCAATAACTTTTTGAGCTAGGAGGGATCCTTGGAGCTCCCCATGGATCTGGTGATCAAAACACAACACAACGTGAACGTTACCAAAACCAAATTACTCCCAGCCGATACCGCCTGGCTCGGGAGCACCAAAACCCCAAAGGGTTCCCAGTTCACGTTACAATTCCCGGGGAACCGACTACCCCCGCCGGAACCCCCAAGTCACCAGATCCAAAACCAGATTTACACAAAATACCAGGGAGCCATAAGCCAATGACTCCCCCCAACCCAATTTCCAACAACTCCAAGGATTCTCCCCCAGCCACGACAACGAGGGACTTTGAAACCTTAAAGACCCGAGACCCCACCACTCCTAAAAGCTATGGCCTTCTCCACACCTTCTTGCAGTCCAAGTGCCCAAAAATCGATTCCAACAGCATTCAGATGCACACCGTCTGCAAGCCAAAATGCCCCATCACCCTTCTCCAACTCAAAATGCCTTACGGCTACTCCCCCATTCCTGGCCACAAACGCGGACACCGCTCTGTTAACCTTAATTCTGGCCTTATTAAGTTTATCCAATGACCGCATGTTCCTCCATCGTTTCCGCGGTACAATCTCCGACCAAACTACTGATATCCCTGGATATAACCGCCACAAGCGCAACAAGTCCTGTTTGATATCTTTGATTAGTTCTCTAAACGGGCGTGAACCCAAGTCATTTCCTCCAGCATGCAGCACCAAGATATCCGGAGATCTGTCTAAAAGTACCGCCACATTGATCTCCTTCAGCACCTTGTTCCAGGTCAAACCTCTAAAACCGATCCACCGGACCAACGTTACCGACCGATCGAACCCGAGCTGTCTACCTTCCGGCCGTACATCAGCGCGTCGTGCTCCCCAATGAACATAGGAATGGCCGAAAATCCATACCAAAAACGGTAAAGAACCTACAATACAAAAAACAAAAGTCAAACAACCAACGAAGCAAAAACACCAACTCCGTAAACGCACCTTTTCATAATGAGAAAATGCACACCACCCCTAACATCTAACATAGCTGCAATATCTATTCGACTGCCATCTCCCAATACGCTTGATAGCATCCACATCCAAACCTCCAGCGGCCGCATCCGTAGCTGCCCCAATCCGAAACGAATGAGAAGTAAAACGCGAATCATCCAACCCCAACAAAACAACCGCTCTCCGGAAAATCTTCTGAAACTGATATCTGGACAAAGCCGAACCGTCCTCATGACACAGTAAAGATCCGTCCCTGCGGGGCCCAAGCCCCCAAAAACTTTTTAAACAACTAACTGGGCACATCAGAGAACCCGCTACTCCACCCAGCTCAATTTTCTTACCGCGCCCCACTTGATCCGTCTTGGATCGACGCAACCAGAACTCCACACAACCTTCTGCCAAGAAAACATCCCTTGCCAAAATTCCACCAGCTGTATTCTTATTAGGAGACACCAATTCACTAATTCTCATTGCACCAAAATACGCCCACGAGAAAGCCAAGCTGAAAAGACGTTGTTCAAACAGCGACCCACAACAGTCACCCAAAATCTCACCTAATCGCTCCAACATCGCGAAAGAAACAGGACGCCTAGAATCCAACCTACCATATTGTCTCCTGAAGCCTTTTACCGCTTGCTTCACTAGAAAGGCCTTAGTCAAATCACACTGTCCCCTCAGCTTGAAACCAAAAGCCAAAGCCGCCAGTATACGCAACACCTTTGCCAACGACCAACCTTCATCAAAACCACGCCTAATCCATGACAACAGAAGCCCAACCTGGTCATCGGCATTAACTCCACCAGGGCAGGATGCCAAGACCCCTTCCCACGAAGACCAAACCAATTGATAAGTCTCCCATGTCTTCGGAGCCAACGACGATCTTATGAGATCTCCAGCGTCCCTGATGCCACGAGCCAAAGGTCCGCTGGGCAATCCAAACCGATGGTCTCTGCTTCCGGAGCCAACGACCGAAAACGCTCGAACTGGAAACGAGAAAGGGAATCAGCTATTAAATTCCTCGCCCCGGGCACATGCGTCGCAGTGACCTGCGAATTCAATTCCAAACAAGATAGGACTAATCGCCTGAGAACCCGGACCACAGGCGGTGATGAAGCAGTAAGTCCATTGACCGCACACACCACTCCCATGTTGTCACAGTTAAAGCGAATCCGCCTGTTGCGAAATTCGCGCTTCCACAAATGAACCGCCACCAAGATCGGAAAAATTTCCAAAAGCGCTATGTTACGAACCAGCCCTGATGAAACCCACTCCACCGGCCAGGGTGCAGCACACCATTGCCCTTTGAAGTAAGCCCCAAAACCACTGCCACCCGCCGCGTCCGTAAACAATTCCAAAGAATCATTGTCCACCGTTTTCTCCATAAACAAAGAACGACAATTGTAAGAACCCAAAAAGGAACTCCAAACCGCCAAATCTTCCTTCAACTCTGCTGACAAACGAATGAAGTGATGCGGCGCACGGACTCCCGCCGTAGCACTCGCCAACCTTCTGGAAAAAACTCTCCCCATTGGCATAACCCGACACGCAAAGTTAAGTTTTCCCAATAGCGACTGTAATTCTCTCAAAGTCAATTTCTTTACACGCCTTGCTCGGGCCAAATCTTCCTTCAATCCGTCAATCTTGTCAACAGGAAGCCGAAACTCCCACCCGACCGTATCAATAACAATCCCCAGAAAACTCAGGCACGTACACGGCCCTTCCGTCTTCCCGGGTGCCAATGGAACTCCGAAACGCTCACACACCCATTCAACAGCACGGAGAAGGCGCACACAACGATCGGACCCAGCCGGGCCCACACATAGGAAATCATCCAGATAATGTAACACCGAATCTCAATCAGAAACGTCCTTAACCGCCCACTCCAAAAACGAGCTAAACATCTCAAACAGAGCGCAGGAGAGGGAACAACCCATAGGTAAACACCTATCCACGAAAAACCCCCCCTCCCAAAAACAACCCAAAAGCTTAACACTATCAGGATGAACAGGCAACAACCTAAATGCAGCTTCAATATCCGTCTTGGCCAACAAGGCGCCACGACCGAACTTCCCAACCCACGCAATGGCTTCATCAAAAGACGCGTACACCACCGAACAAAGCTCGGGTGCAATACCGTCGTTAACAGACAACCCCCGCGGGTAAGACAAGTGGTGAATCAGACGGAATTTTCCAGCTTCCTTCTTAGGAACCACACCTAGCGGTGATACAACCAAATCCTCAAACGGAGGAGACAAAAAGGGGCCCGCCATCCTTCCCAACGCAACTTCCTTCTTCAACTTCTCTGACACCACATCCCCCTGTAACATCGCCGACCTCAAATTCTTAAGCGTCCGAGGAACCACAAACGAAGGGGCCGGAATAACAAAACCGTCCCGAAAACCACGATGTAGCACCCCCGCCGCCTCCCTCAGGGGGTATCTATTTAGAAAGGGGACCATCCTTTCCAGACTCACTGGCGTCACCCCCTTGAGAATTCCCTGGCCCTGACTTGGACTTAGATTTTTTAAAACACTTTGAGGCCCCATGGGAAGAGCCGCTGCAGTGTGAACACAAGTGCTTGAACTTGCAGTTAACCCCGAACTTACATTGCCCGTCGTTAAACTGCCAGCACAAGCCCGCTTTACGACCCCCCGCCTGACTGGACTGTCCGGCCGATCCCGCCGAACTGGATTGACTACTCTGACCGGAACTACCGGCCCCCCCCTGAAAGGACTGGCCAAATTTGTACTGCGCCATCACCCGCAGCCAAAGCCCGATATCCTTCTGATCCCAACGAATCGTTGGTCGTATAGCCTTCCTCTGCCGGAATTGCTCATCATATCTCAACCAGGCCTGACCACCATAAACCCTATGCGCCTCTCCAATGGAATCCATGTAGCAAAAAAGGCCTGAACACTTCTCAGGCGCCTTCTCCTCAATCACACTCGCTAAAATAGCAAACGCCTGTAGCCAATTTGTGAAAGTCTGAGGAATCAAACGCCACCTACGTTTTTCCTCCTCCTCCTTTTTACTATCCTCTTTCTTCCCTTTGTCTAAGTTAAATTTTTCTAACGGGAGCAACGAAAAAATTTCAACATACTCATCCTTCATGATCTTTTCTTTCACCTCCTTTTTAAGATGCGCCCCCAAAGGGCCCTCAAAACAAACATATACCTCCCCATGAGCCCTATCATCTAAATGGACCCGACACTCCTTCTCCTTCTCCGTTTGTACCGAAACCGACACCGGCGCCCAAGAGCCCGACGCCACTTGCGTCGAACCCGTAACCCTCTGCGACCCAATCCACGCCGCCAAATGCCGTTGATCACTCATTCCTCTCTCCAATCGCACCAACAAATCCCTCACATTTTCCAAAACCGCCCCGACACCCCCCACATCAGCCCCGACAACGCCACTAACCCCAAAACTCGTCGCCACACCCCCTTGCGCCTCCACACTCACTGGAGACGGCAAATACTGCACAGGAAGCAAAGACAAGGACAAACACTCACCAGGCTGCGGGGGAGCTGTGATCCCCCCAGCCGGAGTCCCAGGATCCAACCGCCGTTGTCCGTGGAAATCTAATGACCCAGGAGGCAACTGTCGCGTGGGAGTCTGCGTTGCGTCTTGCTGCGAAGATCCAGCCTGAGGTGAAAGTAGCGCCGCCTGTCCTGTCCCAGCTTGCTGTTGCTGATCTGTCCTCCAAACGGCCAGGCCCACATCACCACTGTGTGAGGCCGCTGCTGTGTCCATCGATCCAGCTGCAGGGACAAACCCTGCTGATGCTGCCGGGGCCACACCCGTAACCGCAGGGCTGCCCGCCACCACTCCTCTCCCACGTCCTGCTGCAAGTAGGCCAGAGGCAGGCCGCGCGGAATGAGCATCCCCGCCGCGGCCCCCCGATGTGCTAGGCCTCAGACGCTGCCTGGCTCGCGCTGGCCCCGCCCCCGCAATGCCGCGAGGTGAAGGCCTCGCAGCCGCCACCGGACCCCGCCCGGCAGTAGGATTCCTCCCAGGCCGGGACCTACCGGCGCTGCTATTTAGAGGTGCCCGGCCTGGAGGGTCCCCGGAGGGGCTCCTGCGCCGACGGGGGGCCCGCGGAGCTGAATCGGGCGACAGCCGGTCCGGAGGCCTTGACCGCCGCGCGCGCCTCACCGGAGACACCGCCGACGTCGCTGCTGCTCCCGAACCTCCGCTCCCGATGATCCCTGCTACCTGCCGCTCCAACCAGCCTGGAGGGTGCACTGCTGCCGCAGCCCTCAGGCTCTCCAGAACGCTATCCACGGTGGCCATATTTGGTGCACACTTGCTGACTGGAGAGCGGGAACTAAGAAGCTCCACCCCTCTACAGCTTAATTAAACATAACCGACTCCACTATACCTCCCCTTTACCCTTAACCCCTCCCTCCATCCCATGGTCATGATGGGCCTCCCCTTACGCCGCGGGGGGAGGGGCGGCTCCAGCTCCGGCCATTACTTGTTCCTGGGGCTCTGGTTGTGGTCGGAGAAGGGGATGAAGTTGGCCATAACACTCATCAAGCTGTGAGGAAAGAGCTCCTGATGGGTGGTCACTCCGGGCACAATTTCACCCTCATATATCGCCACGTTCAAGAAAACCTGGAAGAGGGGCACAGATGGGAATCTAGATACATCCGTGGGCTTGAAGATTAATGAATCACAGTTACATGAAAGAAAAAAGTTGATTTTAATATGAAGTATTACAAAGTAGAAACCTCACACAGATAGCCAACTTTTATGTAATTAATACCCCCCCTTCCTTATCACCGCTCCTAGATGCTCTAGTCTAACCCCAAATGCTGTACACAGACCAAACGCAGGCAGGATCCCCATTACAGATGTGCTCCCCTACAAAAAACATAAATGCTGCACACTCTGCCAACAATGGGTTGATAACAAGGAATCGGCTCCGTTTAATCTCATTTAATCAGAAATGAAGACATCATGTTCTAACCAGGCTGACTGGGAACAAGGGGCTTTCACTATTGTACTGTGAGAAACAGTAAGAATGAGATAAGTCCATCCGGATCAGCCGGAAATTCTGCACTGCTGATCCAAAGAACTGCAAAAAAATAAAGACCTGTCATCTTAGAGGAATAAAAAATGAATTTATTACCCCAAATGTTACAATTGGTAGTTGTGAAGTCACCATCAGCTTCAACTGGCAGAAAGTTCCATAGTCCCAGTGCTCTAAAGACTCTCCTCCTCCTCCTCCGCGGGAGAGAACCTCATCTACCCTACAGCAGAGGTCAGCAAGTGCTGGCACGCTGCCTGCTGTGGGACTACACCTCCCAGCAGGCCTTGAACAGCCTGCAGATGCCACATTGGTAGATTTACAGTCCAGGGTAGAAAATAATTAATTTAGGTAACTGATTTAGTTAGTTTCTCCCATAAACACCCCCTAGTGTAAACTTTACTGGCAGATTACGCTAGCGCTATTTTTTTTGTGAAACATTATTTTGCACGCTGATTTCATGACGACCACACCACCCTGGTCTCGCCTCCATGGTCCCTCGATCACAATGTGTAATACCGCACCTGCTCCAATGTGCCGATCAGCTCTTCTTTCCCTACCGCCAAATTCCTAACAGGACGGACCATCCTGCAGGGGGTGGTGAAAACATACAGCCCAGGGTAAAGACTCGCTTTTCCAGTCATGGGGATGAGCACCACCTCAGTCCAGGGTGGGATCTTCTTCTCCTGTGTTACCTGTGAAATAGGAATAGGTCATATACAGAGTGGAGCGAATTTGTCCGGATTTGGGTCTGAATACGATCGGCAGCAAATATTGTTTTTGCAAAACGTCATTAGAGTCAATGGGAGTAGTAATTACCGAATATGTTCGGAACCGATCATCAAACATGCATTCAGCACAAGTAGGGCACCAATATGGCAAATTCGGATTTGGTGACCGAAGCCGAACAGTCGCTCAACTCTATACACGGTTTAGTAGAGATAATTTGTAGTCCTCAGACCACCGAGAGAGCTTGTCTCAAGCAACTTGTGTCACGTACTGATTGCATCCATCCTGGGAGGTCAGCAAACCCTCTCTCAATGGCAGACATACTTGTTTAACCCTTTACTGCTCAATAACTTAAAGGAGGTGCCTGTTACTCAGACAATGGCTTCTCAATTACTATATTTCCCCATGTTCTAATAAAGACAGCCTGTTCTCTCCTCTGTGTCAGCACCGATCCAGCAATGGCTGCAGGGAGACCCGGCACCGACAATCAGGAGCTGCTGATGGACCTCTTCCCTCTTCACTGTCACATCCTTTGGCTGTAACTGACATCCGGAGGGGGCGAGAGAGCAGCAGCAGCGGTGACTTCATCTGGATGTCAGTTACGTCCAAAGGATGCAACAGTGAAGAGGACCATCAGCGGCCGCCGATTGGCTGCAGGGGTCACGTGACAAAACCATGTCATGGGAGATCCAGCACTGACATTGCTGGACCGGTGCCAGCACCAGAGGGGAGAACAGGCTGCTTTTATTTTAGCAAGGTGCAATATAGTAATTGAGAAGGGATTGTGAGTAGCGAACCACATGATTTAAGGGGTTTGGGTGAGGAGTCCGGTCTTACACGGCCGATGCTGGCAGCGTTACACAGCCAGAACCTGCCTTTAATGGCAGCAGTTGGAGCCAATTCTAATTGCTCCCGTTTAACCGCTTAATTGCCGCTGTTAATCTGTGAGTGGCATGAGCGTGCTGGGGCACCCTTGTGACAAGTCCAAAATGCAGATAAACTAAAAGGGAAAAGAAGCTTATGCTATTGTTGCCTCCGCAAAAGTCCAATCTCTCAATATATAGAATAATTGAACTCATAATAAAGTGTAAACAATAAGGAAAAGTTCATATTTTTAACTTACTAAAATAATAAAATAAAGGACCTGGAAGAACCAGGTTATGAGGTATTTGATACCACAATGAATACTGTAAAAACGAGAAAAAATAATTGTAGAATTGCGCTTTTCCTCCACATTTCACAACTGGATATTTTCTCCCCTTTACATCACATGGTAAAGTGAATGTGATCATTCAAACCTGCAACTTATCCCACAAAAAAGAGAAGTCCTATAGGATTACGTTGATGAAAAGTTGTTTTTTTTTTTTTAAGTTATGTATTCTTAGAAGGAAAAAAACTAAACAAAAAACAGCCCAAAAAGAAAAATTGTTTCATTGAAGGGAATCTGTCAGCAGGTTTTCACAGTGTAATCTGAGAGCAGCGTGATGTAAGGATAGACCAGATACTTGCAATGTGTCACTGACTGGGCTGCTTGATGTAGTTTTGATAAATCCAGTTTTCCCTGCTGCAGATCTAGCAATTCTGAATGCCGAGCGCAGTCTAATCCCGTCCACACCACTGATTGGCAGCTTTGTGTTCACTGTGCATAGACAGAAAGCTGCCAATTAGTGGTGTGGGTGGGGTAATAAAGAGCTCAGCATTCACAGATTCACTGTTTCATTGGATACTTCAGACATTGGTAAAGAGTAGGAAATGTTCCAAAAATTAAAAAAGTCAACATCCGCACAACAGCTCCCACTCTGGTGCCCCCTAGTGCTGCTGAAAAGAATGACATCCAATCCATTATGTGACCTCTCAGCCAATCACTGGCCTTTTTTTGCTGCAAACTCCCCTTGAATATTAAGAATGTTAGAAAACCTCTTTCATGGGAAGTTTTTTTCTGATTAAAGGTTGTCCCCTTTCAGAAATATTTTCCCTTTTTGCAAAGTTTGGTTTTTCAACAAACAAAAAAAAATTCCAACAAAATAAAATGTGTGTTTCTTCCTATCCTGGGGTCTTGCGATGTGTCTCCGCTGCTGCTCTGGTCTCTGGTTGTGGCAGTGACGTCCAAATCCCAAACACGGAGCTCAAGACCTCTCAGCAGCTTTGACATCTGTAGTGATTGACTGCAGCTACATCGGCATGAAAACACCAGAGACCTGGGCAGCGGAAGACAAAGAGGACGACCTTGGGAGGGCAAGTAAAGCAGAATTGTTAATAATGAACTGTACATCTCAAAACTGACTACTCTGGAAAGCAGCAGGAATAAAATAGGAGCAAAAAATGGACACTTGAGCTGGTGACCCTAAGGAAAAATAGCTTTTGTTCAACGTGATCTTAAAGGGTATCAAAGCAGACAGCAGGAAAATGAGGGCGAGTAACACTAGAGAGTGAGGAGGATTACACCCTGCAGTCACTGTCTCAGACGTCAGATATTCCCCACAAGAAGTATTACCTTAAAATTTCAAAGTGTATGGACAACATTTGGAGCCAAATCTTTCTCCACCCAGCCCACCATTGCTCCATCCAACATGACCGGGTAACAATCTGGAAAAGGTTTTCCAGGAATCCCATCAACCGGAGTGATTGCTGGAAGAAAAACCATGAATGTTTAGAAGATTCCATCCAAACATCTAAGCCATTATTGAGCGCACCACTGCCCAACCATCTGCAAACCCATTCTGCTCAACACATACTTTACCTCTTTTGGATTTGTATTGTACTGGCTGAGATATAGATAGATAGATAGATAGATAGATAGATAGATAGATAGATAGATAGATAGATAGATAGATAGATAGATAGATAGATAGTGATCTATTTCAAGTGTTTATTTCTGTTAATGTTGATGATTATGGCTTACAGCCAATGAAAACCCAAAAGTCACTATCTCAGTAAATTAGAATACTTTAGGACACCAGTTTGAAAAATGATTTCAAAATCCGAAATGTTGGCCTACTGAAATGTATGTTCAGTAAATGCACTCAGTACTTGGTCGGGGCTCCTTTTGCATCAATTACTGCATCAATGCGGCACAGCATGGAGGCGATCAGCCTGTGGCGCTGCTGAGGTGTTATGGAAGCCCAGGTTGCTTTGACCCCTAGACGAAGCTTTCCATAGCGATACGCGTATCGGGTGTGGTGGATCCTTGGCTCTATTGGTAAATATTATGAGAATTACATGGTGGTCTCTATTATATGTTTACGCATGTTATTTGCTTTCCTATATATCTGCTCTGGTCCAATCATGGGCTGTGCATCATCTACATTTAGATATTTTTCACTTTATAATTTTACTACTTATGGTCCACAGGTCTCCTCCATAGCTTGAGCAGTTATATTATATCATAATGGTTTACTAACTTTTATTGACACCTATTAATTTTATGATATTCACATACTACCATTTGTATTTTATATAAATGATTATACTGTGTACTCCTCCTGTGCCTTAAACGCTTCTTATTCCCAGTCATACCCACCCCTTTTTTCCTGTACTTTCCCCCCCCCCCTATATTTTTCGTCAAATACAATACAACTTGTGTTTTTATATTAATTATGATGAAAATTGTTATTTTAGCCTTTCTAAAAAGTGTTGTGCTTTTGGCATTTTCTATATCCCCTTTTATTGGCTATGATATATATGATCGAGGTCTTGTTGATGTGTGATTATAATAAATATATAAACCGCTCTGGCAAAAATTAAGAGACCACTGCACAGTTTTATAAAAATCAGCTTCTCTACATGTCTGACAGCCATTCCATTCCAGTGTCAGTTGAATTCCAACCAGAGTACACCTCATTCTACTTAGGCTATGTGCACATGTTGCGGATTAGGCTTAGGAATTTCTGGTGCGGATTCTGTCTCTCCTGGCAGGAAACGCACCTGCGGTTTTTTGTGCGGTTCCGCAGCCTTTTTTGTGCGTTTTTGCTGCGGTTTTCTTGCGGATTTGCTGCGGTTTTTACCCCTGCTGCTTTCTATAATGGAGTGGGTACAAAAACGCTACAGATTCACAAAAGAGAAGTGACATGCTACTTCTTTTACACCGCAGCGTTTCCGCAGCGGATTTTCCGCAAAGTGTGCACAGCATTTTTTTTTTCTCATTGATTTACATTGTACTGTAAATCAATTGCGGATCTGCAGCGTTTCTGCACCTCAAAAAACGCTGCGGATCCGCAGCAAATCCGCAACGTGTGCACATACCCTTAACGTGCTTCTGATTAGGTGATCACCTGAACCAAACCTTATTAAACAAAGGAAAGTATAAAAAACACTGCTGCGGTGCTCACAATCCTCTTTTAATAGGACAAGTTGGATAGCAAAACAAGTGCTAGTAATATCCCAAAACTAACAGGAATGAAAAAGAACTTTAAACCATGCCAACGGAGTTGAAAAGAAAAGTCTTGAGTGAGGAAAAGAAGGGCTCAATTCTGGCTTTACTAGCAGAGGGACACAGTGAGAGTCATGTTGCCTCCATTGTTAAAATTTCTAACATGGCAGTCCATTACAACAAGGTCAAGCAGCAGACATTGGGGACAACAAAGCTAAAGACTGGCAGAGGGTGAAAACAACTCTACACTAACCGGGATGACAATCATCTTATTCGAATGTCACTCATCAACCGCAGGATGACATCAAGTGACCTACAAAAGGAATGGCATATGGCAGCTGGGGTGAAGTGCACGGCAAGAACAGTTCATAACAGGTATCTAGAGGCAGGACTCAAGTCATGAAAAGCTAGAAAAAAGCCTTTCAGCAATGAGAAGCAAAGGAGAGCCACACTGAAGTTTGTCAAAGACCATAAGGAGTGGACCATAGAGGACTGGAGTAAGGTAATCCTCTCTGATGAGTATAATTTTCAGCTTTGCCCAACACCTGGTTGTCTAATGGTTAGACGGAGACCTGGAGAGGCGTACAAGCCACAATGTCTTGCACCCACTGTGAAATTTGGTGGAGGATCGGTGATGATCTGGGGAAGCTTCAGCAAAGATGGAATTGGAAAAACAGTTGATTCCTTCTGCTCAGGCAATGTTCCCCAACTCTGAGGACTGTTTTTTCCGGCAGGGCAATGCGCCATGCCACACAGCTAGGTCAATCAAGGTGTGGATGAAGGACCACCACATCAAATCCCTGTCATGGCCAATCCAATCTCCAGACCTGAACCCCATTGAAAACCTATGGAATGTAATCAAGAGGATGATGGATAGTCACAAGCCATCAAACAAAGAAGAACTTCTTACATTTTGGTACCAGGAGTGGCATAAGGTCACCCAAAAGCAGTGTGAAAGACTGGTGGAAAGCATGCCAAGACGCATGAAATGTGTGAACAAAAATCATGGTTAGTCCACAAAATATTGATTTCTGAACTCTTCCTGAGTTATAACATTAGTATTGTTGTTCCTATATGATTATGAACTTGTTTTCAATGCATTATTTGAGGTCTTTTTTTTTGTTATTTTGACCATTTCTCGTTTTCAGAAAATAAATACAAAATTTAGAGCTTGGAACTTCGGAGACCTCTTTTGTCAGTAGTTTATAGAATAAAATGACAATTTACATTTTACTCAAAAATATACCTATAAAGAGAAAAATCAGACAAACTGAACATTTTGCAGTGGTCTCTTAATTTTTGCTAAAGCTGTATATATATGTAGCGCCCCCACTGCCACAGGGCCGAGGGGTACCCGGCACCGGGCCTCTGAGTCTCTGCTCTGGGGTTGTCACGGTGGCTAGGCCCGGTCCGTGACCCTGCTGAGGGGCGTACAGTGATAGATATGATGGATGATGGTAGTGGTGAGGCTGTAGTGGTGCGGTGCAGTAAATAACGAGGACACCAGGTTGCAGTCTCTTTACCTCTTTACTGAAGATCTCTGGGTCCTCAGTCCGGAATCCGGATAATCAGGCTGCGCAAGTCCGGCCGGTCCAATGGCACCTCCAGAGTTCTCTTAACAGGTGGAAATCTGTGCCTTCCTTCTAGCGCTATGTGTTGCGGTCCTTCCCTGCTGTGCTTACGGAAAGTCCCCACAACTGTTGTGTCTGTTTCTTAAGTTCCCTCACAACACGATTAGATGATGTTCTGCTAATCTTCCGTCCCTGCCTGATGTTACGGTTAGGACGGCACACGTTTGACGGGTAGGCTCGGAGCTCTTCCGGGACCCTAGAGTCGCCCCTCTCCACAAGTTGCCCCCCAAGACTGCATAGGTGATTTAGGTGAGACAGCCCGCCTGAGACTGACTGTCCTGCCGTAGGTTCGAAGTATTGCCTGAAGCTGTATGTAGAAATACTTCCTTCGGCGTTCCGGCCACCGGTTGTTTGCGCCTCAGTAGGATGTTGCCTCGGTCTTACAGCACGACCCCTACTGGTATTCTCCTTCTTGCTTTGATCTCGTTTCTCACTCAGCACAATCTATCTCGCTTCCAATCCCTCCTTGGGCACCGCCGCTATGCTGAGCAGGCACGGTCCTGTTACGTTCACTCAAGTTGCCAAGCCCCTGTCAGGATCCCACCCCTGACAGGGACCCTACCGAATCTTCTCCTGCAACACCCTCTGCCACAAGGTGTTGCCAGGTTCCAACCCAGTCAGCTTTCTGTCTAACTTCCTGCCTGACCCCCAGTTTTACCAGTGTGTGGAGAGTGGCCTAGTAAATAGAACCCTTAGCTCCCCCTGGAGGCCCGGCGGTGAAATGTATTGGTGTCTGTGATACCTGTTATGACCCCAATGGAAGAGGGTCTCAGAGGTTTCAGCGAAGTCTGCAAACACAAAAAACCAGCTCATAAGGAAGTGGTAACTAGGCTGACCTGATCCTAGCACACAACTAGCAGCAGCCGGGGAACGTACCTACGTTGATTCTAGACGTCTCGCGCCAGCCGGAGAACTAACTAACCCTATAAGGGAAAATAAGACCTTTCTTGCCTCCAGAGAAAAGACCCCAAAGTTAAATACAAGCCCCCAACAAATAATAACGGTGAGGTAAGAAGAAAAGACAAACACAAGAATGAACTAGGTTTCAGCAAAGAGAGGCCCACTGACTAATAGCAGAATATAGGAAGATGACTTATACGGTCAGCAAAAAACCCTATCAAAATATCCACGCTGAATATTCAAGAACCCCCAAACCGACTAACGGTGTGGGGGGAGAATATCAGCCCCCTAGAGCTTCCAGCAATATCAGGAATCACATTTTGTACAAGCTGGACAAAAATAAGAACAATGCAGATAAACAAAAAATAAGGAAGCAGGACTTAGCTTATCTTGCAAAGAACCAGGACCAGCAGACAGGAGCAAACAGAAATGAACTGATTACAACGATGCCAGGCACCAGACTAAGAATCCAGGAAGTTTAAATAGCAACACCCCTGGCCTAACGAACCAGGTGGGTATAAAGCTGGGGAAAGACAATCCCAGTGCCATACCACTAGAGACCACAAGAGGGAGCCAAGAAGTATAGTTCACAACAGTACCCCCCCCTTTAAGGAGGGGTCACCGAACCCTCACCAAGACCACCAGGGCGATCAGGATGAGCAACGTGAAAGGCACGAACCAAATCGGCCGCATGAACATCAGAGGCGACCACCCAGGAATTATCCTCCTGACCATAGCCCTTCCATTTGACCAGATACTGAAGCCTCCGTCTAGAGAGACGAGAATCCAAGATCTTCTCCACCACGTACTCCAACTCGCCCTCAACCAACACAGGAGCAGGAGGCTCAACAGAAGGAACCACAGGCACAACGTACCGCCGCAACAAAGACCTATGGAACACGTTGTGAATGGCAAACGACACCGGAAGATCCAAACGAAAGGACACTGGATTAAGGATTTCCAAAATCTTATAAGGACCGATGAAGCGAGGCTTGAATTTAGGAGAGGAGACCTTCATAGGAACAAACCGAGAAGACAGCCATACCAAATCCCCAACACGAAGTCGGGGACCCACACCGCGGCGGCGGTTGGCAAAACGCTGAGCCTTCTCCTGTGACAACTTTAAGTTGTCCACCACATGATTCCAAATCCGCTGCAACCTATCCACCACAGAATCCACCCCAGGACAGTCAGAAGGCTCAACATGTCCCGAGGAAAAACGAGGATGAAAACCAGAGTTGCAGAAAAATGGCGAAACCAAAGTAGCGGAACTAGCCCGATTATTAAGGGCAAACTCAGCCAATGGCAAGAAGGTCACCCAATCATCCTGATCCGCAGAAACAAAACATCTCAAATAAGCCTCCAGTGTCTGATTAGTTCGCTCCGTTTGGCCATTAGTCTGAGGATGAAAGGCAGACGAAAACGACAAATCAATGCCCATCTTAGCACAAAAGGATCGCCAGAACCTGGACACAAACTGGGATCCTCTGTCAGACACGATATTCTCAGGAATGCCGTGCAAACGAACCACATTCTGAAAGAACAAAGGAACCAGATCGGAAGAGGAAGGCAACTTAGGCAAGGGTACCAAATGGACCATCTTGGAAAAACGATCACACACCACCCAGATGACAGACATTCCTTGAGACACCGGAAGATCTGAAATGAAATCCATGGAAATGTGTGTCCAAGGCCTCTTCGGGACAGGCAAGGGCAAAAGCAACCCGCTGGCACGAGAACAACAAGGCTTAGCCCGAGCACAAGTCCCACAGGACTGCACAAATGACCGCACATCCCGTGACAAGGAAGGCCACCAAAAGGACCTAGCTACCAAATCTCTGGTGCCAAAAATCCCCGGATGCCCTGCCAACACCGAGGAATGAACCTCGGAAATAACTCTGCTGGTCCATTTATCAGGAACAAACAGTCTGTCAGGTGGACAAGAGTCAGGTCTACCAGCCTGAAATCTCTGCAACACACGTCGCAAATCAGGAGAAATGGCCGACAAGATTACACCCTCTTTAAGAATGCCAGCTGGCTCTGAGACTCCAGGAGAGTCAGGCACAAAGCTCCTAGAAAGAGCATCAGCCTTCACATTCTTTGAACCAGGCAGGTACGAGACCACAAAGTCAAAACGGGAGAAAAACAATGACCAACGGGCCTGTCTAGGATTCAGGTGCTTAGCAGACTCGAGATACATCAGATTTTTGTGATCAGTCAAGACCACCACACGATGCTTAGCACCCTCGAGCCAATGACGCCACTCCTCAAATGCCCACTTCATGGCCAACAACTCCCGATTCCCAACATCATAGTTCCGCTCAGCAGGCGAAAACTTCCTAGAAAAAAAAGCACATGGTCTCATTACAGAGCAACCAGAGCCTCTCTGCGACAAAACAGCCCCTGCACCGATCTCAGAAGCATCCACTTCAACCTGAAAGGGAAGTGAGACATCAGGCTGACACAAAACAGGCGCCGAAGTAAACCGGCGCTTCAGCTCCTGGAAGGCCTCCACGGCTGCAGGAGCCCAATTATCAACATCAGAACCTTTCTTGGTCATATCCGTCAAAGGTTTAACAACGCTAGAGAAGTTAGCGATAAAACGACGGTAGAAATTAGCAAAACCCAAGAACTTCTGAAGACTCTTAATCCAGGCAAACAAATCCGACAATAGAGGCAAAGGATACTGAAATTTAACAGTGATTTTATTCAGAAGCCGATAGTCTATACAAGGTCTCAAAGATCCGTCCTTCTTGGCCACAAAAAAGAATCCCGCACCAAGAGGGGAAGAGGATGGACGAATATGCCCCTTCTCCAAAGACTCCTTGATATAAGAACGCATTGCGGCATGCTCAGGTACAGACAGATTAAATAATCTTCCCTTAGGAAATTTACTACCCGGAATCAAATCTATAGCGCAGTCACAGTCCCTATGAGGAGGAAGAACACTGGACCTGGACTCACTGAATACATCCTGATAGTCAAACAAATACTCAGGAACTTCTGAAGGAGTAGAGGAAGCAATAGACACTGGCGGGGAATCGCAATGAATTCCCTGACAGCCCCAACTTGACACAGACATAGCCCTCCAATCCAAAACTGGATTATGGGTCTGTAACCATGGCAGACCTAAAACGACCAAATCATGCAATTTATGCAGAACAAGAAAACGAATCACCTCCCGATGTTCAGGAGTCGTGCACATGGTCACCTGTGTCCAAAACTGCGGTTTATTTTCCGCCAATGGCGTAGCATCAATTCCTCTAAGAGGGATAGGATTTTCTAAAGGCTCCAGAACAAAACCACAGCGCCTGGCAAACGACAAGTCCATAAGACTCAGGGCAGCACCTGAATCCACAAACGCCATAACAGGGTATGAAGACAATGAGCAAATTAAAGTCACAGACAAAATAAATTTAGGTTGCAAATTACCAATGGCGACAGGACTAACAACCTTTGTTAGGCGTTTAGAGCATGCTGATATAACATGTGTAGAATCACCACAATAAAAACACAACCCATTCTGACGTCTATGATTTTGCCGTTCGGTTCT
The DNA here is from genome assembly GCF_051348905.1 of Ranitomeya variabilis. Classification (NCBI taxonomy): domain Eukaryota; kingdom Metazoa; phylum Chordata; class Amphibia; order Anura; family Dendrobatidae; genus Ranitomeya; species Ranitomeya variabilis. Next base: position 78,482,693 of record NC_135233.1, on the reverse strand, counting down.
AGTCAGGATTCTATCACATTGCATTGAGACAGGTGTCCGTTCAGACAACACCGCCAGAGGACCAGCGGATTTGCGCTCCCGCAAACGCCGGTCAATCTGAATGGCAAGCGCCATAGAATCATTCAGACTTGTAGGAATGGAGAAACCCACCATCACATTCTTAATGGCTTCAGAAAGGCCATTTCTGAAATTTGCGGCCAGAGCACACTCATTCCATTGAGTAAGCACGGACCATTTCCGAAATTTTTGGCAATACACTTCAGCTTCATCCTGGCCCTGAGAGATAGCCAGCAAAGCTTTTTCTGCCTGAATTTCAAGATTGGGCTCCTCAGAAAGCAATCCGAGCGCCAGAAAAAACGCATCAACATTTGCCAATGCCGGATCTCCTGGTGCCAACGAGAAAGCCCAATCCTGAGGGTCGCCACGCAAGAAGGAGATAACAATTTTAACTTGCTGAGCTGAGTCTCCAGACGAACGAGGTCTCAAAGATAGGAACAATTTACAATTATTCCTAAAATTCCCAAATTTAAATCAATCTCCAGAGAACAGCTCAGGAATAGGAATCTTAGGTTCTGACATAGGACTACTAGTAACAAAATCCTGAATGCCCTGCACCCGTGCAGCAAGCTGATCCACACTAGTAATCAGAGTCTGGACATTCATGTCTGCAGCAAAGCCTGAAGCCACTCAGAGAAAAAGGGGAGGAAAAAAAAAAAAAAAACTCAGAACTTCTTTTCTTTTAATCCCACTTCTGCAATGCATTAACTATTCACTTGGCCTGGCATACTGTTATGACCCCAATGGCAGAGGGTCTCAGAGGTTTCAGCGAAGTCTGCAAACACAAAAAACCAGCTCATAGGGAAGTGGTAACTAGGCTGACCGTATACCTGATCCTAGCACTCAACTAGCAGCAGCCGGGGAACGTACCTACGTTGATTCTAGACGTCTCGCGCCAGCCGGAGAACTAACTAACCCTATAAGGGAAAATAAGACCTTTCTTGCCTCCAGAGAAAAGACCCCAAAGTTAAATACAAGCCCCCAACAAATAATAACGGTGAGGTAAGAAGAAAAGACAAACGCAAGAATGAACTAGGTTTCAGCAAAGAGAGGCCCACTGACTAATAGCAGAATATAGGAAGATGACTTATACGGTCAGCAAAAAACCCTATCAAAATATCCACGCTGAATATTCAAGAACCCCCAAACCGACTAACGGTGTGGGGGGAGAATATCAGCCCCCTAGAGCTTCCAGCAATATCAGGAATCACATTTTGTACAAGCTGGACAAAAATAAGAACAATGCAGATAAACAAAAAATAAGGAAGCAGGACTTAGCTTATCTAACAAAGAACCAGGACCAGCAGACAGGAGCAAACAGAAATGAACTGATTACAATGATGCCAGGCACCAGACTAAGAATCCAGGAAGTTTAAATAGCAACACCCCTGGCCTAACGAACCAGGTGGGTATAAAGCTGGGGAAAGACAATCCCAGTGCCATACCACTAGAGACCACAAGAGGGAGCCAAGAAGTATAGTTCACGTCCTCAGACCCGGACTCCTCTGATAATCAGAGCAATGCATCGGATATTTCCTTTAGTGGCAAAGGGATAGCTACCCCGCAACACAATCACCGCCAGTCAAAAAACGCAGGAGGAGGGGGGGCAGAAAACATAAACGAAGGAGGAATGATAACTCGATACAAGAAAGGACACAAGAAATAAATGGATATACAAATGTACTGAATTTGTCGACTAGATCTCTGACTGAGGATCAGACCCAGGTATTATCATTGGGGTTAAACTTTGTGCCGGATCAAAATTTTGATCTATTTACAGCTATTATGGATACGAATAAATTTATCAGAAATTTGACTATCAAAAAACATTTTTTACAGGAGGAAAATTTAGAGAATAATAGTCAACAGATAAATAATCTTGTTTCTGGTGGCACAATTAATGAATTTGCTGACATGGACTTTAAAGAACAGAGGACATTGGTCATGTTACAGGATCTTAATCATGAAGGGATGGCTGACTCTGACAAAATTGGTTTTTCTCGGGATTTTGAAACAAAAAATCCCTACTATTATCCAATTCAGGATAGATCCGAATGTATGGAGCGGTTCCAGGAGAGTGTGGAGAGAGAATTGAGAGAGCTATACAACAATAATAAAATCAATACTGTGAGGAATAATAGTAATATGCCTAGGAGATTACATAATGCATTAGGAGAGATTAAAGATATGACAGATATTACCATCAAAATGTCGGATAAAGGGGGGGTAGTAGTAGTATTAAATACATCTGATTATTATAGCAAAATGAAAGAACTACTATCAGACCCCCACACATATGAGAAACTAAAATCTAATCCGTCCAATGCAATTATTAAAGAAAGAGATTTAATCATAAAGGAAGGAGAGAATTTAGGGGTATTAACTAAAAAACAAACAGATTACCTAATGATAGAAAATCCGATTCTCCCCATTATTTATGGGGTACCCAAAATCCACAAAAAAGAAGGGATTCCCCCCATGAGACCAATTGTATCAGGGGTGGGCTCATGTAATGAGAGACTTTGCCAGTGGGTTGATTCTCTCCTTCAACCACTGGTAAAACGAACTCCGGGATACATACGAGATTCCAAAGAAGTACTTAGAATCATGGACAACAAAATATGGCAGACTAATTATTCATGGGTCTCCTGCGATGTTATCTCCCTTTATACATGTATTCCTCATATGCTGGCACTAAAAGCGATACAATACCATCTCACTAGATTTAGTAATTTCTCCACAGATTTAAGTAATTACCTATTGTCTGTAATTCAATTCTTATTGTCCAATAATTTTTTTCTTTTTGATGGCCAATTTTATGTGCAAAAAACTGGAGTAGCCATGGGTGCTAAATACTCACCTTCCCTGGCAAATTTGGTCATGTCATTTTGGGAGATGGAAAGTATTTTTTCGGAGGGCAATCCTTATTCGGATGGCATCTTGTGGTATGGCAGATACATAGACGACACCCTCATCATATGGAGAGGGGATGTATCTGCCATACCGCAATTTGTCGATTATCTGAATGATAATGAATACAACATTAGGTTCACATATAAGGTGGATGAGGCTAATATCTCCTTTCTGGATCTGGAGCTCAGTGGGGTTGTTGATCAGAGAATCGTTACAAAAACTCATCACAAACCAGTAAGTGGTAACACCATACTGCATGCTGATAGTAGCCATAATAAACATACCATAAAAGCAATTCCGGTGGGGGAATTCACCAGAATTAAAAGAAATTGCTCCCAAGTAGATGATCTTCAAGGGGAATTCAGGCAAATTGAAAATAAATTAAAAAAACGTAAATATCCCAATTGGGTAATTAATAGAGCAAAGAAAATAGTGGAAAGAAAAGATCGGATAGATCTAATAACATCAGAAAAGAAAATAAATACAAACCAGGTAAAAAAACCATACATATGTTTTCAATATAGTCCCCAATATAACCAAATAAAAAACATTATTCAAAAGTATTTGCCTGTGCTCTATGAGGATCAACGGCTTAATGATATTCTGAAATCTGGAATAAATATAGTATCTAGAAGGGCTCCAACTATAGGTAGTCAAATATCTCCCAATTTTTTTCAATCATATACAATGGGACACAAAAAGACATGGTTAGAATATCCGGGTTTTTATAGATGTGGTACGAACAATTGTAGTACCTGCAAACATGCCTTGGTAACTAAAACATTTCAAAACTCGGAAGGTACAATTGAATTCAATATCAAACAATATATAAATTGTAATTCTACGAATTTGATCTATAAAATTAGTTGTAATAAATGTAATATGTCATATATAGGATGTACATCGAGAAAACTAAAAATCCGCACTCGAGAACATCTACATGATATTATTAATACAACAAATAGTAATAGAAATATATCAGCAGCTTCTAGACATTTTGTCAATTGTCATGCACGCAGTACTGCAAGTTTTCAGATACAGGCTATAGAGCAAGTAATTACGCCTCGGAGGGGCGGGGACATGAGGAGACGTCTCCTAACACGGGAGGCGTACTGGATATTTCATCTAAATACCAGATACCCGATGGGTTTGAATAAACGTGCAGAAACTATGTTACATTATTGCTAAAGTATAAAGTGAATATTTTAAATGTACTTGTTATTCATTGTTAATGTTTTTAATAGGACCTTTTTCTAATGTCAGGTGACACGGCAATTGAATCAGATTGGTTGCCCCTTGTATATAGGAGCAACTCAGTCAGATTTAGACATGGCTTTGAAAAAGATCTTCGGATCGAAACGCGTTGCCGTTTGCTCCTCACAGTGGGACATGCATACCGGAGGGAGAGCAGTCAAGTGTCATATTTTAATGTTGGACTGAAATAAATTTTTGACATTTTAACGGAGCTGGAACTCAACTTTCTATTTTCTTTGGATTGCACTCGATTTCCTGCGGCGGAGTTCCGTGCACCTGCGTTCATTAACGGTGAGCTGGCATATAACCTTTTTTCTTTCTCATTTACCTGATCAGATGAACTCCTTCAGTGCCATCAGACGTACCATAGCTCCCCTTAGTGGCGGAGCCACAGTACTGCAACGACCAGGACTCTGGGGTGCTGCACTCCCCCCCGGTTAAATCCAGTACTCCGGGACTGGGAAGAAAACAACAATACAAGTTAGCAAAAAGACATACAATTTGTTGAGTGCAATAACAATAAGTATACTTGAACAGAGCTTCCCTTTATGGGAGGTGAGGACACTTGAACGTTACAAAACATGGTTAAATATCACAGCAACAGGCTATAAATAACTTTTCTTACCCAACCGGGTATTCTAGTTAGTACAAATTCTTGAACAATAATTTAACATTGCCTTTAAGGATGCACACTCTAAATCCACTAAAGACCTTCTTATACACATTATAAGGCTTAAGAAACTGTGCTACATTCTCCTTCTTTAAATCTGCAGGACCGCCTGTCCTAACGGCGCCAGACCTAATGCCTCTCCTTTCTATACAGGACCGCTCCTTTCAGCCCGAGCCTTCTGCCTTTTCAACTACTATACACGGTATAGAACATAACATACTTTCAGTTTAGGAACACTGAGCCATCTCCATATGGCTCCTAGGAGGACTCAGGGTTCACCTTCTATCCCCATTTTCTATCAACGTTATCAAACATTTTCTTAAAGCATTAACTTCCATCATTACTTTCTTACTAGCAATTATGCAGGACACTATGTCTACCCCTACGGGTCTACTGCATCTTTCTTCTAGCTTTCACTTTCTACCAGAGAACATTATCAGCATTTCTTCACAATCAACTAGTTCGATACATATAACTTTTACATGTAAACATTATCATCTCTTTCTTTCATCAAGACATTACTGTTATCTATCAGTCTTAAAGCAACACGGTTCATCAGCGTAATACGTGGACATCCCCTTTAAGAGGGGACCAAGTCTTTATGAGGTAGCATATCTTCTCAGGCTACCAGTCCGTACTTAGCAAAGGCTCCGGTGCGGTATCTTGGCAAAGAGTCTCTCTTTAAGTAAAACCAGTAGGGAGCACCTTTAAGAAGGTGCAAACTATTTACAAAGAGTTTGTATCATGCACTGTTCATGATTGCGGCAGTTCTGGAAACTTTTGCAAAACTTGAAACAAAGTAAACAAAACAATAGGGAATCTGGGTCAACAAAGGGATCCCTTTAAGAGTTAACCCTAAACGGGTTCAGCAGCAAATCAGGAACGAACAGTTAACTATTTACATACTCATGGTATCGAGGTTTATGCTTATAGTAGGTTGCAAGACATCAGCCGAAAGTGGACACCTTCCGACTGTGCAGGCTTCAATCCTTGATCCATGGCTGATGTCGCGCCAGTGTCACTGGTGGATCTTCCCGGTGCAGTCAGACCACCTGATGCCTGAACCTGAAGGCGGATTCTAGCTGCCAGCTCAGTTGCTGCAATAAGACGTACGGTGGCAATGTTGGTAAGATCTGCCACACCCGGCTCCATTATGGTTGAAGCAGCAGATGCCACTTTCCCAAGTTCACAGCGGCGAACATTCCAGGCGTACCATCAGTATGCATTCCGATGACGGGTGTAGGTCACCTGATCCCCCTTTTGCAATGGGTCACCATCTCGGCGGCAGCAGGGAGTTTTCACGTTGCAATTGGTAACAAAGACGTCAGTGGGTAGCCCCGGCTCCTGTATGGAACCCCATCCCCTCTTCGGGTGGAAGGCCAACACAGTTCCCCGCTTTACCACGTCCTCCTGACCGCACGTAAGTGGTTGTACTCTCGGCGGGCCAGTCAGTTCCGCCTCTTTTTGTCTTTTCCAATGTAGAATCAAGCATTGTTTGTATTGTTCCCAGGTAAGCACAGCAAGGGTGAACCCTTCCTCCCGAGTTCCATCCGGCCCAATCTGGAGGGTATCCCACTGGAGAATCACCCCGTCGGGGCCCACGTCTATGGGTTCTCCCATCATAGTCGGCAGCGGCGGTACCAGCTTCCCCATGGCGTTGGGGGGTAACACCACTAGTTCCGCCGAGAGGAGCTGACTCCTACTGGGGTGAGGGTCGGTCGCGGGAGCGGGATCGAGCGGGGGAGCAGGGGCGTCTTCCGTACCTGCGCCTGATGTGATTCCACCGATGTCGATCCGGTCCACTGACGAGGACGCTGGAGTCGGCCGCAGCTCGGACCGCGGCTCCTCCAATGCGGTCTCCGGATGCGGCTCCGCCCTCCATGGTTCCTCCTCCGCTGGCTCCGAGGTCGGGATGGGTAGGCTCAGCTCCGCTGCCGGTTCCAAGGGCTTCGGGTCCTTCCGCTGCGGTGGACGTGGGTCCGCCTCTGGTGGATGAGGGCAAGCCGGGGTTGCTCCTTCCTCGTTCCGGCACTTGTTGTTCATCATCATTGTCTGATAGTCGGTGGCAATGCATGCACCGGACTCCGCCATTTCTCCAGGGCCGAGCTTCTCCGTCACCCGCTTCCCGCCGTTGCAAATCAGGGGGCGGTTCTCCTCGGTTCCTGGGTAGATCGTCCTCTCGCAGCAGGAGTCGGAGGGGGCGGTCGCCACTTCTGGCGCCGCTCTGGTAGTCTCCTCCCATGGCACGCCCTTCTTCCCCCTCTGCGCTCCCTGTGGCGCTGCAATGGCGGCGGCTTTTGGCGGGAACTTTTGGCGGTGAATGGCAATACACAGTTCTGGCAATAAAGTACAGTCCAAGCACGATAAATCACAGTCCCAAGGCACACATGACCTGATTCGTCAGGCTTAAGTAGATCCTGTTCGTGACGCCAAGTTGTAGCGCCCCCACTGCCACAGGGCCGAGGGGTACCCGGCACCAGGCCTCTGAGTCTCTGCTCTGGGGTTGTCACGGTGGCTAGGCCCGGTCCGTGACCCTGCTGAGGGGCGTACAGTGATAGATATGATGGATGATGGTAGTGGTGAGGCTGTAGTGGTGCGGTGCAGTAAATAACGAGGACACCAGGTTGCAGTCTCTTTACCTCTTTACTGAAGATCTCTGGGTCCTCAGTCCGGAATCCGGATAATCAGGCTGCGCAAGTCCGGCCGGTCCAATGGCACCTCCAGAGTTCTCTTAACAGGTGGAAATCTGTGCCTTCCTTCTAGCGCTATGTGTTGCGGTCCTTTCCTGCTGTGCTTACGGAAAGTCCCCACAACTGTTGTGTCTGTTTCTTAAGTTCCCTCACAACACAATTAGATGATGTTCTGCTAATCTTCCGTCCCTCCCTGATGTTACGGTTAGGACGGCACCCTTTTGACGGGTAGGCTCGGAGCTCTTCCGGGACCCTAGAGTCGCCCCTCTCCACAAGTTGCCCCCCAAGACTGCATAGGTGATTTAGGTGAGACAGCCCGCCTGAGACTGACTGTCCTGCCGTAGGTTCGAAGTATTGCCTGAAGCTGTATGTAGAAATACTTCCTTCGGCGTTCCGGCCACCGGTTGTTTGCGCCTCAGTAGGATGTTGCCTCGGTCTTACAGCACGACCCCTACTGGTATTCTCCTTCTTGCTTTGATCTCGTTTCTCACTCAGCACAATCTATCTCGCTTCCAATCCCTCCTTGGGCACCGCCGCTATGCTGAGCAGGCACGGTCCCGTTACGTTCGCTCAAGTTGCCAAGCCCCTGTCAGTATCCCACCCCTGACAGGGACCCTACCGAATCTTCTCCCGCAACACTCTCTGCCACAAGGTATTGCCTGGTTCCAACCCAGTCAGCTTTCTGTCTAACTTCCTGCCTGACCCCCAGTTTTACCAGTGTGTGGAGAGTGGCCTAGTAAATAGAACCCTTAGCTCTGTCATGATCTCTGCAGGCAGAGATCATAGCAAGCCTATAGAGGGACAAGCTCTCGGAAGATGGAACTATACTGACCATGAACTAAGCCTGCCGCGCAACTAGAAATAGCCAGGTAGCATTTCCTATTTATCGCTAGATGCCCAGCTCTGGCCTAAGACCTAAATAGCTAGCAGAGGGAAATATAAGACCTGGCTCACCTCTAGAGAAATATTCCAAAGAAGACAGTAGCCCCCCACATATAATGACGGTGAGTTCAGATGAAACAACAAACGCAGCAGGAAAATAGTCTTAGCAAATTTGAGGTCCGCTTACTAGATAGCAGAAGACAGATAGTATACTTTCATGGTCAGCAGAAAAACACTAACAAAACACCATCCAGAGATTACCTTAAACTCTGGCATTAACTCATAACGCCAGAGTAGCAATCCCTGATCAACGAGAGCTTTCCAGACACAGTAACAAAACTTCAGCTGTGAACTGGAACAAATAGGCAAAACGAAACATGGACAAAAGTCCAACTTATCTAGTAGTTGTCAGAAGCAGGAACAAGCACTGAGAGGCATCAGATAACATTGTTGACCGGCAAGAAACCACCAGAGAAATGAGCTTAAATAGCGACACCCACTACTGATGGAACCAGGTGAAACAGGAAAGAGGATGACAAGTCCAATTCCACAAGCGGCCACCGGGGGAGCCCAGAATCCAAATTCACAACAGTACCCCCCCCTCAAGGAGGGGGCACCGAACCCTCACCAGATCCACCAGGGCGACCAGGATGAGCCCTATGGAAGGCACGAACAAGATCAGAAGCATGAACATCAGATGCATTGACCCAAGAATTATCCTCCTGGCCGTAACCCTTCCAGTTGACCAGATACTGGAGTCTCCGTCTGGAAACACGAGAGTCCAAAACTTTCTCCACAACGTACTCCAACTCACCCTCAACCAACACCGGAGCAGGAGGCTCAACTGAAGGTACAACAGGTACCTCATACCTGCGCAATAACGACCGATGAAAAACGTTATGAATGGAAAAGGACGCAGGGAGGTCCAAACGGAAAGAAACAGGATTAAGAATCTCCAATATTCTATAAGGGCCGATGAACCGAGGTTTAAACTTAGGAGAAGAGACCCTCATAGGGACAAAACGAGAAGACAACCACACCAAATCTCCAACACAAAGCCGAGAACCAACACGACGACGACGGTTGGCAAAACGCTGAGTCTTCTCCTGGGACAACTTCAAATTGTCCATAACCTGCCCCCAGATGTGATGCAATCTCTCCACCACCGCATCCACTCCAGGACAATCCGAGGATTCCACCTGACCGGAGGAAAATCGAGGGTGAAACCCCGAATTACAGAAAAACGGGGACACCAAGGTGGAAGAGCTGGCCCGATTATTGAGGGCGAACTCTGCCAATGGCAAAAAAGCAACCCAATCATCCTGGTCAGCAGAGACAAAACACCTCAGATATGTCTCCAGGGTCTGATTAGTCCGCTCGGTCTGGCCATTAGTCTGAGGGTGAAAAGCAGATGAAAAAGACAAATCTATGCCCATCCTAGCACAGAATGCCCGCCAAAATCTAGACACAAATTGGGTACCTCTGTCAGAAACAATATTCTCAGGAATACCGTGCAATCGGACAACATTCTGAAAAAACAGAGGAACCAACTCAGAAGAAGAAGGCAACTTGGGCAGAGGAACCAAATGGACCATTTTAGAGAAACGGTCACAGACCACCCAGATGACAGACATCTTCTGGGAAACAGGCAGATCTGAAATAAAATCCATCGAGATGTGTGTCCAAGGCCTCTTAGGAATAGGCAAGGGCAACAGCAGTCCGCTAGCCCGAGAACTACAAGACTTGGCCCGAGCACAAATGTCACATGACTGCACAAAGACTCGCACATCTCGTGACAGGGAAGGCCACCAGAAGGATCTTGCCACCAAATCCCTGGTACCAAAAATTCCGGGATGACCTGCCAATGCAGAAGAATGTACCTCAGAGATGACTCTACTGGTCCAATCATCCGGAACAAACAGTCTATCAGGCGGACAACGATCCGGTCTATCCGCCTGAAACTCTTGCAAGGACCGCCGCAGATCAGGAGAAACGGCCGACAAAATTACTCCCTCCCTAAGGATACCTGTGGGTTCAGCATTACCAGGAGAGTCCGGGTCAAAACTCCTAGAAAGGGCATCTGCCTTAACATTCTTAGAACCCGGTAGGTATGACACCACAAAATTAAAGCGAGAAAAAAATAAAGACCAGCGCGCCTGTCTAGGATTCAGGCGCCTGGCAGTCTCAAGATAAATCAAATTTTTGTGGTCAGTCAATACCACCACCTGATGCTTAGCCCCCTCTAGCCAATGGCGCCACTCCTCAAACGCCCACTTCATGGCCAAAAGCTCCCTATTCCCAACATCATAATTCCGCTCTGCGGGCGAAAATTTGCGAGAAAAGAAGGCACAAGGCCTAATGACGGAGCAGTCGGAACCTTTCTGCGACAACACTGCCCCAGCTCCGATCTCCGAAGCGTCAACCTCAACCTGAAAAGGCAGATTCACATCAGGCTGACGTAACACAGGGGCAGAGGCAAAACGGTGCTTAAGCTCCTGAAAGGCCTCTACAGCATGAGGGGACCAATTAGCAACATCAGCGCCATGTCTGGTCAAATCAGTCAGTGGTTTAACGACATCCGAAAAACCAGCAATAAATCGGCGGTAAAAGTTGGCAAAGCCCAAAAATCTCTGAAGACCCTTAAGAGAGGAGGGCTGAGTCCAGTCACAAATAGCTTGCACCTTGACGGGATCCATCTCAATGGAAGAGGGAGAAAAAATATACCCCAAAAAGGAAATTTTCTGGACCCCAAAAACGCACTTAGACCCCTTCACACATAAAGAATTAGACCGCAGAACCTGAAAAACTCTCCTGACCTGCTGGACATGAGAGTCCCAGTCATCAGAAAAAATCAGAATATCATCCAGATATATTATCATAAATTTATCCAGAAAATCGCGGAAAATATCATGCATAAAAGACTGGAAAACTGAAGGGGCATTAGAAAGACCAAAAGGCATGACCAAATACTCAAAGTGGCCCTCGGGCGTATTAAATGCGGTCTTCCACTCATCCCCCTGCCTGATCCGCACCAAATTATACGCCCCACGAAGATCAATTTTAGAGAACCACTTAGCACCCTCTATACGAGCAAACAAATCAGTAAGCAATGGCAATGGGTATTGGTACTTAACAGTGATCTTATTCAGAAGCCGATAATCAATACATGGTCTCAAAGAGCCGTCCTTTTTTGAGACAAAGAAAAACCCAGCTCCCAAGGGAGAAGAAGATGGACGAATATGTCCCTTTTCCAAAGACTCCTTTATATATTCCCGCATAGCAGCATGTTCCGGCACAGACAGATTAAACAAACGACCCTTTGGATATTTGCAACCCGGTATCAAATCTATGGCACAATCGCACTCACGGTGCGGAGGTAACGACCCAAGCTTGGGTTCGTCAAAGACGTCTTGATAATCAGAGAGGAACTCAGGGACTTCAGAGGGAATGGACGACGAAATAGAAACCAAAGGTAAGTCCCCATGAATACCCTTACATCCCCAGCTCAACACAGACATTGCTCTCCAGTCCAAGACTGGATTGTGAGACTGCAACCATGGCAATCCCAGTACCAAATCGTCATGTAAATTATATAGCACCAGGAAACGAATAATCTCCTGGTGATCCGGATTGATACGCATGGTTACTTGTGTCCAGTATTGTGGTTTATTATTAGCCAATGGGGTGGAGTCAATCCCCTTCAGAGGAATAAGAGTCTCCAAAGGCTCTAAATCAAAACCACAACGATTGGCAAAGGACCAATCCATAAGACTCAAAGCGGCGCCAGAGTCAACATAGGCGTCCGTGGCAATGGATGACAAAGAGCAAATCAGGGTTACAGACAAAATAAACTTAGACTGAATGGTGCCAATGGAAACAGACTTATCAAGCTTCTTTGTACGCCTAGAGCATGCTGATATAACATGAGTAGAATCCCCACAATAGAAGCACAATCCATTCTTCCGTCTAAAATTCTGTCGCTCGCTCCTGGACAGAATTCTATCACACTGCATACTTTCTGGCGTCTTTTCCATAGACACCGCCAGATGGTGCACCGGTTTGCGCTCCCGCAGACGCCTATCAATCTGAATAGCCATTGTCATGGACTCATTCAGACCTGCAGGCACAGGGAACCCCACCAAAGCATCCTTAACGGCATCAGAGAGACCTTCTCTGAAAGTTGCCGCCAAGGCGCACTCATTCCACTGAGTAAGCACAGACCATTTACGGAATTTTTGGCAGTAAACCTCAGCTTCGTCTTGCCCCTGAGATAGTGCCATCAAAGTTTTTTCTGCCTGAAGTTCCAAATGAGGTTCCTCATAAAGCAAGCCCAAGGCCAGAAAAAACGCATCCACATCGCGCAACGCAGGATCCCCTGCTGGCAATGAGAAGGCCCAATCTTGAGGGTCACCCCTGAGCAAGGAAATCACAATCCTAACCTGCTGAGCAGGGTCTCCAGCTGAACGAGACTTCAGGGACAAATAAAGCTTACAATTATTTCGGAAATTCTGGAAGCTAGCTCTATTCCCTGTGAAGAACTCCGGCAAAGGAATTCTCGGCTCAGATACTGGAGCATGTACCACAAAATCTTGTAAATTTTGTACTTTCGTGATGAGATTATTCAAACCCGCAGTTACACTCTGAAGATCCATTATTGTCAGGTGCACATAGAGCCATACAGAGATTAGGAGGAGAGAGAGAAAAAAGACTGCAGCAAGGCAAACTGGAGGCAAAAAAAAAAAAAAAAAAAAATTCCAGCAGACTTCTTATAACTCTCCTTTCTCAACCTGGGTCTTTAACACTTTAAGGGCCGGTCAAACTGTCATGATCTCTGCAGGCAGAGATCATAGCAAGCCTATAGAGGGACAAGCTCTCGGAAGATGGAACTATACTGACCATGAACTAAGCCTGCCGCGCAACTAGAAATAGCCAGGTAGCATTTCCTATTTATCGCTAGATGCCCAGCTCTGGCCTAAGACCTAAATAGCTAGCAGAGGGAAATATAAGACCTGGCTCACCTCTAGAGAAATATTCCAAAGAAGACAGTAGCCCCCCACATATAATGACGGTGAGTTCAGATGAAACAACAAACGCAGCAGGAAAATAGTCTTAGCAAATTTGAGGTCCGCTTACTAGATAGCAGAAGACAGATAGTATACTTTCATGGTCAGCAGAAAAACACTAACAAAACACCATCCAGAGATTACCTTAAACTCTGGCATTAACTCATAACGCCAGAGTAGCAATCCCTGATCAACGAGAGCTTTCCAGACACAGTAACAAAACTTCAGCTGTGAACTGGAACAAATAGGCAAAACGAAACATGGACAAAAGTCCAACTTATCTAGTAGTTGTCAGAAGCAGGAACAAGCACTGAGAGGCATCAGATAACATTGTTGACCGGCAAGAAACCACCAGAGAAATGAGCTTAAATAGCGACACCCACTACTGATGGAACCAGGTGAAACAGGAAAGAGGATGACAAGTCCAATTCCACAAGCGGCCACCGGGGGAGCCCAGAATCCAAATTCACAACATAGCTCCCCCTGGAGGCCCGGCGGTGAAATGTATTGGTGTCTGTGATACCTGATCAGATGAACTCCTTCAGTGCCATCAGACGTACCATAGCTCCCCTTAGTGGTGGAGCCACAGTACTGCAACGACCAGGACTCTGGGGCGCTGCATATACACATACACACATTATTTACCGTATATACTCGAGTATAAGCCGAGATTTTCAGCCCAAATTTTTGGGCTGAAAGTGCCCCTCTCGGCTTATACTCGAGTCACGGTCGGCGGGTGAGGGGGAGAGGGCGCTGAGGCATACTTACTTGCTTCCGGGGCTCCTGGCGCTCCCCCTGCCCGTCCCACGGTCTCCGGGTGCCGCAGCTCTTCCCCTGTTCAGCGGTCACGTGGGACCGCTCATCAGAGAAATGAATAGGCTGCTCCACCTCCCATAGGGGCGGAGCCGCATAATTCATTTCTCTAATCAGCGGTGCCGGTGACCGCTGACAGAGGAAGAGGCTGCGGCACCGAAGACCAGCTGTCTGGGGGGAAGGAGTGGGACGCCGGGAGCAGGTAAGTATTACATATTCACCTGTCCTCGTTCCACACGCCGGGCGCCGCGCCATCTTCCCGGCATCTCTCTGCACTGACTGTGCAGGTCAGAGGGCGCGATGACGCATATAGTGTGCGCGCCACCCTCTGCCTGATCAGTCAGTGCAGAGAGACGCCGGGACGGGACGCTGAGGAGCTGCAAGCAAGAGAGGTGAGTATGTGTTTTATTATTTTTATTGCAGCAGCAGCACAGCTATGGGGCAATAATGGACGGTGCAGAGCACTATATGGCACAGCTATGGGGCAATAATGGTGCAGAGCACTATATGGCACAGCTATGGGACAATAATGGTGCAGAGCACTATATGGCACAGCTATGGGGCAATTATGAACGGTGCAGAGCACTATATGGCACAGCTATGGGGCAATAATGGTGTAGAGCACTATATGGCATAGCTATGGGGCAATAATGGTGCAGAGCACTATATGGCACAGCTATGGGGCAATTATGAATGGTGCAGAGCACTATATGGCACAGCTATGGGGCAATAATGAACGGTGCAGAGCACTATATGGCACAGCTATGGGGCAATTATGAACGGTGCAGAGCACTATATGGCACAGCTATGGGGCAATAATGAACGGTGCAGAGCACTATATGGCACAGCTATGGGGCAATAATGAACGGTGCAGAGCACTATATGGCACAGCTATGGGGCAATTATGAACGGTGCAGAGCACTATATGGCACAGCTATGGGGCAATTATGAACGGTGCAGAGCACTATATGGCACAGCTATGGGGCAATAATGAACGGTGCAGAGCACTATATGGCACAGCTATGGGGCAATAATGAACGGTGCAGAGCACTATATGGCACAGCTATGGGGCAATTATGAACGGTGCAGAGCACTATATGGCACAGCTATGGGGCAATAAGGAACGGTGCAGAGCACTATATGGCACAGCTATGGGGCAATAAGGAACGGTGCAGAGCACTATATGGCACAGCTATGGGGCAATAATAAACGGTGCAGAGCACTATATGGCACAGCTATGGGGCAATACTGAACGGTGCAGAGCACTATATGGCACAGCTATGGGGCAATACTGAATGGTGCAGAGCACTATATGGCACAGCTATGGGGCAATTATGAACGGTGCAGAGCACTATATGGCACAGCTATGGGGCAATAATGAATGGTGCCGAGCACTATATGGCACAGCTATGGGGCAATAATGAACGGTGCAGAGCACTATATGGCACAGCTATGGGGCAATTATGAACGGTGCAGAGCACTATATTGCACAGCTATGGGGCAATAATGAACGGTGCAGAGCACTATATGGCACAGCTATGGGGCAATAATGAACGGTGCAGAGCACTATATGGCACAGCTATGGGACAATAATTAACGGTGCAGAGCACTATATGGCACAGCTATGGGGCAATAATGAACGGTGCAGAGCACTATATGGCACAGCTATGGGGCAATTATGAACGGTGCAGAGCACTATATGGCACAGCTATGGGACAATAATGGTGCAGAGCACTATATGGCACAGCTATGGGGCAATTATGAATGGTGCAGAGCACTATATGGCACAGCTATGGGGCAATAATGAACGGTGCAGAGCACTATATGGCACAGCTATGGGGCAATTATGAACGGTGCAGAGCACTATATGGCACAGCTATGGGGCAATAATGAACGGTGCAGAGCACTATATGGCACAGCTATGGGGCAATAATGAACGGTGCAGAGCACTATATGGCACAGCTATGGGGCAATTATGAACGGTGCAGAGCACTATATGGCACAGCTATGGGGCAATAATGAACGGTGCAGAGCACTATATGGCACAGCTATGGGGCAATAATGAACGGTGCAGAGCACTATATGGCACAGCTATGGGGCAATTATGAACGGTGCAGAGCACTATATGGCACAGCTATGGGGCAATAAGGAACGGTGCAGAGCACTATATGGCACAGCTATGGGGCAATAATGAACGATGCAGAGCACTATATGGCACAGCTATGGGGCAATAATAAACGGTGCAGAGCACTATATGGCACAGCTATGGGGCAATACTGAACGGTGCAGAGCACTATATGGCACAGCTATGGGGCAATACTGAACGGTGCAGAGCACTATATGGCACAGCTATAGGGCAATAATGAACGGTGCAGAGCACTATATGGCACAGCTATGGGGCAATACTGAACGGTGCACAGCTTTCTATGGTACAGCTATGGGGCAATAATGAACGGTGCAGAGCACTATATGGCACAGCTATGGGGCCATAATGAACGGTATGGAGCATCTATTTTTATTTTTGAAATTCACCGGTAGCTGCTGCATTTTCCACCCTAGGCTTATACTCGAGTCAATACGTTTTCCCAGTTTTTTGTGGCAAACTTAGGGGGGTCGGCTTATACTCGGGTCGGCTTATACTCGAGTATATACGGTATATACATACAATTGTTTTCCCATTAGAAAAAAAAAAAGACTTGAAAGTTATGAGCAAAATTTTGGAGAGAATCTGTCTGATCTTCTGACATGTCTGTTTTGAATAAACGTCTCTATGACAAGGGGAACGGTAAGATCCACTATTTTGTGTAGGAATAACAATATAAAGTTATGAGATGATGGAGCTAGAATAGTTTTATGGCAATATCAAAATTTATATAGTTTATGTTTTACTACTTTTTCACAATAAATAGAAGTTAAAACAGAATTTATTTTTGTGCCGCAATATTTGGCACGATAATTGTATTGGTGTGTCTGCAGAGCTGTGTAAGTGCTTGTTTTAAAGGGAACCTGTCACCCTGTTTTTTTCAGAATGAGATAAAAATACCGTTAAATAGGGCCTGAGCCGTGCTTTACAATACTGTATTTTTTGTCCCCTGATTCCCCACCTATGCTGACGAAATACCTTACAATAGTCGCCGTTTTCGCCTGTCAATCACGCTGGTCTGGTCAAAAGGGCATGGTGAAATGGCTGTTTCTACCCCACCTTGCTTATCTTCCCGGCGTTGGCGTAGTGTTTTGCGCATGCGCAACAGCCGGAAAAGAGCGCGATCTGTGCTATTCCCCTGGATATCGGTGGCCGCGCGTGTGCAGATGGAGATCGCGGCGGCCATTTTCCTGAAGCCGAGATGCGAACTGTTACATTTCTGCTATTTCGGAACAGATGCGACTTTTTGATCGCCTTGAAATCTTTTATTTGGACATGGGGGAGGGGTGTGTGTGGAGGGAACAAAAATTAAAAATAAAAACCGCAAAGAAATTCTGGAATTTTTTTCTGCAGTACTTACGATATAGGATAAAAAGGATAATTTTATAGCTATGGACATGGCGGCCATATTATAGGTTTATGGTAAAAAAAAAAATCATTTTGTACCTTAAGAAAATCCTTTGACTTTTTTAAAAATGTTATTAGTGCTACTATGAGACCTGAACATGCAATACCTCTGAATTCTACCTTGGATCGGCACGGTTACACGTAAATGCTGGGTGGATAACAAGGAATTGACATCTACCAGGTATGGAGTGAGCTCCGCTCCAGAGCACGTTCATTACTTGCACCTGGCGTGTAACGTGCATGTACATCAAGTCAGGAAGGATTAAATTAGTTATCAAAGATGATCCTGAGGGTAATGTACACTTATTCTGACTATATTGGTACATGGATCAGACGCATGCACAGTACCTAGCGTGCAGAGTAGGACCATCAGATGAGAAGTGTTAGGTCTGGGTCACGATCTCACACACCACAGTCATATGATTCATAAGACCACAGGGTTCTCCGTCTGGAGTGTGCACCGGGCACAGAAAACCCCACGACTCTGGCAGAAGACGGCGGACACTTGTAGTCCTCATCTTGGCAAAGGAAGCCCCTCTGTGTACACAGCGAAAGTGAGAAAGGTAACGGACGAAATTCAGCTTGTCGGCCACTACTGTCAGCCCACTAGTTTGAAGCATACCAAAACCTAAAAACAGGAGAAAAAAAAATACCAATAAAACTTGCACTCTACAACTTAAAAAAAAGTTGACAGACAGCCGCGTTAAATAATTCCCCGATGACCCCGCCATGTACTTGCCACTTTTGCTGCGCACATTTCCAGTCGCCAGCAGATATTCACACGATCTTGTGAGATCGGTGATGGAACTGAATATTTTCATCAGGTTTTCTGTATTCATGACGAAGTTACTCTTCTGTCCTCTCTTCTCCAAGTTCAGTTTGGCTCCCAGCAGCCAGCCCTCCATCTTTTCCTTTAATACAAAAAGCAAAATATTAAGTTTCACTTGCAGAGGATTGGGATCTTCCAATTGTGTTTGGTTTTCTAGAAAAAGGAAAGTTTTTAAAGGGAATCCGTCACCATGACTGGCTATGTGTGTAAGGCAGAGGAGCCACAGATCGCAGAGATGTAAGTATCTCCGGTCGCTCCGTAGTAAAGGTTAAGCGTTTGTGTACTGGGTTTCTGAGTCCGGAGAGATGCATTAAAATGCCAACACGGACCGATGGCAGACTTACTGAAGGGAGATAAAAATGACATTGTTGGATCAGTGTCTTCATTTAGCCACACATTGTAGTGGGTAAGGAGAAGGGCTTATAATCACAGATTCTCTGTATATAAGGATACGAAAGACAAGGGTGTAGTCATCCCCTCTCCGACATTGCAATATTCAAAGCAGTTTCCACAAATGGACACACTGGCATGTCCAGGTGATTGTGCGGACACAGGAGCTGCGCTCAGCGCCATCACCGCAGGAGCTCAGCTTATAGAAGCTTTTCCTTATTGTGTAAGCCTGTGTAAATATTAGTGTAGTGACAGAATTGCCATCTTCCGCGGTTTTCAGCACAGCTCCGCTCCTGTTCTGGGTCACGTGACGGCTATTCGACTTGCCGGTTTACATCTGGGGTCTGTGTGAGCCAGAAGTCTCTTTACTGTGTAAGTATAAGGAGCCATGTTCTGTGCTCTATGGACTTACATGGTTAAGACCACTTCCGGCTCACACATGGACCCCAACGTGAGCCGGCAAGTCGGAATAGCAGTCACGTGACCCAGAAGAGGAGTAGCACTGGAAACTGAGGAAGATGGAGAACGGTGAGTATCGTAACACTACAGTATGGGGCATGGTTATGCTTTTGAGCAGAGCAGTCGCACCAGAGCAAAGCTCCTAGTATTACAATTAATAATAGTTAAGAGAATCTGCACTAATTGGACTCGCCATCGATGGGAGATGGCCTGAGAGTGGGGACGCACCAAGTATTGCGGGTGCTAGAGTGACATGTTCGCATGTCCCTGCGTCCACAAGTTTCACAGTCCCCTTGTGTTTATCGTTAGTAATAATATAAGGGTAATGTGGGTATCGGAAAAGTTGGAAGGGAGAGATCCTGACAATTCTTTCAAAAATGTCTCCTTTACACTTTTGGGTAAAAAGACCATCACTCCCTGTTTGCAGTGAAGAGGGCCCATACAGTCCTCATAAGACCTGGGCAGTGGGCAGGCCTACCCGGCCTAAACTGAATAAAATCCTCCACCTACAAGGATCAAGACATAGTATTAAAGAAAGTGTGGAAAAATAAGGACTTTAGGCTTGGCTGGCAGAAGATTTCATTCTTTCCGGAATTCTCAATGAATGTCCAGTGCAAAAGGTCCATGTTTCAGACATTAAACAAAGAAATAGCGTTGAGCCTACAGAATGTCTTGAGTTATCCTGCCAAATCGAGAGTGATTCCCCTGGGTACCCTACTACCTTTTTTTAGACTCTCAAAGATGCTCTAAGATGGCTGGACACTAGTGATGAGTGAACGTGCTCGAATAAGGCATCATCCGAGCATGCTCGAAAAATATGTTCGAGTCCCTGAGGCTGCAGGTCTCGCCGCTGTTCGGTAGCTGCAACATCTGCAGGGATTGCCTGTTTGTTAGCCTCTCCTTCCATGTGTTGCAGCTGTCAAAAAGCCAGGAGACATGCAGCTGCGGGGACCCAAACATAATATTCAAGCATGCCGAACACATTCTGATAGCACCCGAGCATGGATAACACCTTATCCAAGCACATTCGATCATCACTACCGGACACACATGAGCTGCAGATCCAACAGGACAGGAGAGCCAGAAGAGTCAACATTTTGGAAAGGTCTTTTGAAGTAGTAGCTAAAAGCGCTTTATCTCTGGGTAAAATGAATGAATGTGAGATGTTGCTCAGGCTTTCTCTGCAGTTTAGAAATTAGACATGAGTTGATTTTTGTGCAGATTTAGTATTTTTCTTTGCAGTAGTGTGAACCGGGTCCCGGAAACACCGGTACTTGGGAAACGTGCACTTCCTCGCAGTAAGAGTATAACAGATGGCCGGTTTACATCAGTTTGGGGAGGGAAAGGGTTTTATTGCAGGTGGGGAATGAGGGAGCAGTTCTCTTATGTACACATGTATTAGTTTTTACACACGTATTGGTTTTTGGTTTATTATAAAGGAATTGAATCTGCTATTTGCTCTATTGTCTAGAATCCTGACAATTATTTTTAACTTGAGAAAATGGGTTGAACAGTAAAAATCTTGTCATGGAATATCGAAGGCTTAAAAAATGGTTCCAAAAGGCAAGCGATTTTGGAACATCTCGGGAAGGTTAATCCTGCAATTATGGGGTTGCAGGAAATGAATATGGCCAGGGAAACCGTTCATTAGCTCACAGGTCTTGGATGAGATATACCAAGATCAACAAAAAAGAAGAAAAAATATGCGGCACTCACCCCAAGATAACAGTGATGTTCGTGAACTTTATTGGAGAAAATATCTGGAGTACATCCTTCAGGACATCAGATATACAGGTAAACAGGAGGGTGCGGTATTGGAGTACGGACAACAGCCGTTTCGCACACAAATGTGCTTCAACGGGTCCAGAGATTAGATTACAACACGTCATTTCCTTTTCAAGGATCTCTGGCGTGCATTTCAAACAATGTGATTACATTCGTGACTATGACAGACAAATAATAAATAAAATAATCTACATACAGATTTGCAATCTAAATAGGAACAATCTACAATATACGATATTATCTTCTTTTTAAATATTCATAAATATCATTCAATAGTATTATTTAACAATGAAACCAAAAACATCAGAATTATGCCTTCATAGACGATCTTACAAAAATACGGACATCTCAAGTTTGTCATTAAGACCTATTGGTCCCTGAGCATTTGTATTTAGAATCCATTTGGCTTCTCTTTGTAATAGAAATCTCTTTTGATCACCTCCCTGTGAGGAATATGTCACAATTTCTATTCCAGCAAAACTAAGCAGTTCTGGATTAGCATCATGTTTTTCTCTCATATGGTGGATTAATCTTAGGCAGCCATTGCCCGTTAATATTGAATTATAATGCTCTCCGAATCTCTTGATCAAAGGTCTTATTGTTTTTCCGATATAAAAATATCGGCAGGGGCAGAATAGGGCATAGACTACAAATTTACTCTTACAGGAGACAAAGTCTTTTACGGTATGGGTAATAGAGCCTATTTGCAAAGGGTTCTTTGTTATATGGAGATGGCAAAACCTACAGTTTCCGCATTTATGATTACCAGTTGGTGAATTACCAGTGAGCCAGTTATTTCTTGGTTCAGATATTCTATTATGCACTAATAAATCCGATAAATTATGGGTACGTTTATATGCAAATGTTGGAGCATTTTTATAAATTGATGATAAATCTTTATCATTCTGTAAGACATGCCAATTTTTTCGAATAGAAGCATGGATGATTTTATCTAAATTACTATGCTTAAACGTGGACGTTAAACTATACTCTAAAATGATAGCACTTAGATTTAACCCATTTATCCCACATTTGATACATAGAGAGCAGGTGGGTTTTGTCCCCGGCAGGGAAGCCAGGGATAATACTATTAAGACAATATCCTTGATTTCAAAGGCCAGAGCCAGAGAGATCCCTTTATGTCTGTTATCAGTCGATGCCGAGAAGGCTTTCGATCGAGTTCACTGGGGATTTTTAGAGGCTACACTAGAGGCAATAGGTATACGACAGAGGATGAGGAATTGGATTATGGCTCTTTACCATGATCCATCAGCTAGAGTGCGAATAAATGGTCAGTTGTCGACACCGTTCTCAATTAAAAACGGGACAAGACAGGGGTGTCCACTTTCCCCATACCTATACATCCTGGTAATGGAGACGTTGGCTAATGCTCTCAGACACAATCAGTCGATTAAGGGGATTCAGGTGGGTCATACGGACCATAAGCTGGCTCTATTTGCAGATGACCTTTTACTGTATGTGACCTCACCTAGGGTCAGCTTACCGTCTGTTTTGGAGGAGTTTGAAATATTTGGGAGGCTGAGTAACTTCAAGGTTAACTTACAGAAAACAGAACTACTCAACATAAATATCCAGGATAGTGAGGTGGAGCAACTTAGGACCAGTTTCCCTTTTCGCTGGAATAAACATTCCATTAAATACCTGGGTGTCCATATCCCAGCTGACCCCCAGAAATTATTCGATCTTAATTTCCTTCCACTCCGGGGTTTGATAGAGAAAGAGACGAAGTCCTGGTATCGTTTGCCACTGTCATGGTTTGGGAGAATTAATGCCCTTAAGATGGACATCTTACCTAAAATATTATATATTTTTCAGACTATACCGTGGGATGTGGAGGGGTCCTTTTTTTGGGGTTTACATAAAATAATGAGAAAATTTGTATGGCATAGGGGGCGCTCTCGTATTAGCCATACCCAGTTAGTTCGACGTAGGGAGGACGGGGGTGCGGGCCTGCCTGACCTGCGAGCATACCATGCGGCGACTATTGGAAACTGTCTCCTGGATATATTCCATAATAGGACAACCAAACTCTGGGTGGACATTGAATATGAATCATCCCCTGGCATGTGTTTGGGAGCCTTTTGGCTACCATACTCTATCGACCTAGGGAAATTGGATATATCTCCGACACTATACACTATGTGAGATCATGGAGGCGTTTTGCAAAGCGTTTCCACCTAGCGACTATTCCTGGACCACTAACCCCCTTGGTTGGTAACCCTGGACTCTCCCCTGAATTACAACATTCAACATCCATAGTTTTCTCTGGTGCTCGGGGGGCTATTCCTCGTATTAGAGACGTGACCAGCCAGACAGATATTTTATCATTGAGAGAGATATTGGGTGAAGGGAGGCAAATGCCGGGGCATTGGCTGCAGTATCTGCAACTCCAGAGTTATATTGGCTCTCTGGGGTTGGAGGGCTCGTATCACATGTCCACTCCTTTTGAGCAGCTGTGTCTTATGTCTCAGGGCCCAGCACATTCTATTTCCTTGATATACGGTTTGATAGTGTCCGGGGGGGGGGGGGGGGGAGACGGACCTCTCAGATGTACAGTACAATGGCAAAGAGAATTACACAAGGAGATTGGGCCCGAGTTGTGGGTGAGGGCCTTCATGTGCGTGCATCGGCTGTCGGTGTCTTGTAGAATCCAGGAGCTGAATTATAAAATTATAACAGTGGTATAGAACACCTGTTAGGTTACATAAAATTGACCCAACAATATCGGACACCTGTTGGAGGTGTAATGGGGCGGTGGGATCCATGTTACATATATGGTGGAGGTGCAGTGGTGTCAGATCCCTCTGGAAAGACATATTTGCCTTATATAATCATATTACAAACAAACAAGTAGAGGCAACGCCGGAGATAGCTTTATTGTCAATTTTCCCGGGCTCTGTGTCCAAAAACAAGAAGAGTATGTTGCTGTACTTCATGAATGCAATGCGCCAAATCATACCCAGATTGTGGAGATCACCCGTAGCGCCGAGGAGGATAGATTGGGTGGAGGCATTGGATATGCTGTGCAGGATGGAGGAGATGAGGGCCTTTGATGACAGGTTGGGTGTCAATTGGCATGCGAAGTGGTACCCATGGATACAATTTAAAGAAGCACAACATTTTCAGACATGGGTGACACAGGGTGTACTGCCTCGCCCCTCATAATGGGGATTTACTGAGTAGTGAGTTGGTGGAGTTCTGGCGTTATACATGCACCGATATCCGTTCTCTTTTTCTTCTTCCTATCTTTTTTTCTATTTCTCTTTTCTCCTAAGGTATTTTGTTATTTGTGTTTGTTCGTTTATATAGGGGTGACCTGCTTTAACCCTCTCAAACTGTTTACAAACTGATGTTTATACTGCTGTGGTATCACCACAGAGGTAATGGAATTACCGATGGGGAGAGGGGTGTAGAACGTTGACATTGTTTTCAATGGTTACCATATAATGTTGTATATTTCTCTTTCTTACTGAATAAAAATATTTTGAACAATAAATTACTATGCTTAAAGCAAAAAGAAAATCTTTTAGTTTTTTCTGAATCAAATTCGTTAATTCTTTTTCTTTTCAAAAAATCATGTTGTGTGGATTTTTCTATGCGATTTTCGGCTTCTCTTAATATTTGTGGAGGATAACCCCTTTTCATAAATCGAACTTTTAGCTCACTGATTTGTTCGTTAAATATTTTATTACTATTATTAATTTTTCGTAATCTCACCATCTGACTATATGGCAGTCCGTTTTTTGTATGAGACGGATGTGCACTTTCAAAATGCAGTATATTGTTTGTTGCAGTTCTTTTTCTAAATACTTTTGTCAGAATATCACCTTCATTTACCTCTATTTTTACATCTAAATATTCAAGATCATTATGCCCAAAACAAGAAGTAAACTCCATATTATCATTGTTGGAGGTGTTCAAATATTTCACAAACTGATTAAATTCTGTTTCATCCCCATCCCATATCATGATATCGTCCACGAATCTAGTATAGAAACGAATGTGCTTCAGGAAGGGATTATTGATATTATTAACATATGTGTCTTCGAACACCGCTAAAAACAGATTTGCATAAGTACAAGAAGTGGGCGTACCCATGGCTGTCCCAATTAATTGTGTGTACCATTTATTCATAAATTTGAATGAATTATTGGACAATATAAACTCAAGGCTTTCTGAGATAAAAGAAATTATTTCAGGATCTACACCTCTTTTTTGTAGAATACTCTGGATTGCCTGTATACCTTTTTCTTTTGGAATACGAGTATACAAATTGACTACATCGATAGATGTTAATGCAAAGGTGGGTTGCCAATCTATTTCTTTTAGAGCTAATACCAAATCCCCTGAATCCTTAATATATGAAGGAATACTTGGTAACAATGGTTTTAATAGCCAGTCGATATATTGAGATAATGCTTCAGTAACTGAATTTATCCCTGAGATTATAGCACGCCCTGGTGGTTCTTTTATATCTTTGTGGATTTTAGGTATGCTATACCAATAGGGAAATCGTGGATATTCAGGTAGTAAACTCTCTGCGCGTTTTTTAGGAAGCACTCCCTTTTCCACATATTTTCTTAGTAACGATCTTAGTTTAGTAAGATACTTTTGAGTAGGGTTACTGGAGAGCGCACAGTAACTGGATTGATCATTCAATTGCATTAAAGCTTCTTTTATATAGTATTCCTTATCCAATACAACAATGTTGCCTCCTTTATCTGCTCTCCTGACAACGACATCGTCCCAACTTTGCAATTCTTTCAAAGCTGACAATTCTCTATTATTAAGATTCTTTTTCGGAGTTTGGTAAATAATTGCTTCTATATCCTTTATTACCAGGTCTTGGAAGAGATCGATGGCGTTGCCAGGGGAGACAGGGGGCATAAAGCGAGATTTGATTCCACCCATAAAGGGGGTCTGTGCAGATGTATATGAAACATCTGTATGTTGTGGTATAACAGAATCATTTAAGCTTAGTAATAGGGCTGCTTCTGAGTCTATTTCAGCAGGATATAACATGAAACCCAGAGTGCCTATGTAATTTTCTCCTTGAGATAAGGTACTAGATATCATTTGGGAGCCATGAGTATTTAAATCTTGCTTTTTATCCTTTTGAAAATGTTTATGAAGATGGAGTTCTCACGCTTTTAAATAAATCTACTTTAAAGTTGGTTAAATCAAATGTTTCTGGAAGGCAATAATTTAATCCTTTGGACAGTAATGAGATATGGTCAGCATTTAAAGTTCTTTTTGATAAATTCAATATTCGTAATTCATCTTGTATTCTTTCTGTCTCTGTGTTTATTTCCTCCAAGAGACTTGCTTGCGTTTTCTTTTGGCAACTGCGTCTTCTTCTCCCTCATCTGACCTTTCTTCTAAAGGGGATGATAAATTGGTTTCTGGTGGAATAGTAGTATTGGCTTCACCTGAATCTTCTGCAGCGCTTGATTCGGAGTCGGTAATCCAACCATCTGATTTCTTTTTCTTATTGATTTTATTACCTTTTTGGCTGCGGTTTCTATTATAAAATGTGGATTGCCTTTTATTTTTGTTCCACTTAAACACCATTCCCATGTCATAGTCGGCTTTGTCTCTCAGGAATTTTTCTTTCTTTTGCTGTTTAATTTCTATCTGTAATAGAGTCAGTTTCCTTTCCAATTTATTGGAAAAGTTTTTATTTTGGCTGTCTGTTACTCGTGATACTAGTTCCATCTTAGCTTTTTCCAATTCTTGACATATTTCCTTTTCTCAATCCTTATCAATGAGCTGGGCTGAATAGATATCTGGAGGAAAAGAGCTCCTGACTAGTGATGAGCGAGCGTAGTCGTTGCTCGGGTTTTCCCCTAGCACGCTGGGGTGACATCCGAGTATTTATGACTGCTCGAAGATTTAGTTTTCATCACGGCAGCTGAATGATTTACAGCTACTAGCCTGCTTGATTACATGTGGGGATTCCCTAGCAAACAGGCAACCCCCACATGTACTCAGCCTGGCTAGTAGCTGGAAATCATTCAGCTGCCGTGATGAAAACTAAATCTCCGAGCAGTTACAAATACTCGGAGGTCACCCCAGCGTGCTAGGGGAAAACCCGAGCAACGAGTACACTCGCTCATCACTAGTCATGACTCAAGCGCTTTCTCCTGCGCCACCTCAAATATCATCCAATGTCACAGATAGATTTGATTCTTTGTAATTCCACTATTGCTCCGTTCTTAATGAATATGGACTACGCCCTCAGATCTTTATCGGATCCCTCTCCCCTTTTGCTTTGGGTACAAGTGAAACCAATGAGGTCTAGATACACTTTAGGCTGGAAACTTAACCCATTTAACCCATTCTGTCTCTGAATTATTAACTGTGATAGTGTTAAGGGGAATCTGTTGCAATTGTTCTGCACAAAATTTAGGCTCAGTTCCTATTGGTGTAGGTTGAGACGCTAGAAAGGCCTTCGCGAGGGGTACTAATAAGCGACATAAAAATTGTTAAAGATAACTCATGGAAAAAAAGAGCAGAACTTAGAGAATAGTGTGCGGGGAAACTGAACAAATATACACTGCTCAAAAAAATAAAGGGAACACTTAAACAACAGAATATAACTCCAAGTAAATCAAACACTTCTGTGAAATCAAACTGTCCACCTAGGAAGCAACACTGTTTGACAATCAATTTCACATGCTGTTGTGCAAATGAAATTGACAACAGATGGAAATTATTGGCAGTTATCAAGACACACACAATAAAGCAGTGGTTCTGCAGGTGGGGACCACAGACCACATCTCAGTACCAATGCTTTCTGGCTGATGTTTTGGTCACTTTTGAATGTTGGTTGTGCTTTCACACTCGTGGTAGCACGAGACAGACTCTACAACCCACACAAGTGGCTCAGGTAGTGCAGCTCATCCAGAATGGCACATCAATGCGAGCTGTGGCAAGGTTTGCTGTGTCTGCCAGCGTAGTGTCCAGAGGCTGGAGGCGCTACCAGGAGACAGGCCAGTACACCAGGAGATGTGGAGAGGGCTGTAGGAGGGCAACAACCCAGCAGCAGGACCACTACCTCAGCCTTTGTGCAAGGAGGAACAGGAGGAGCACTGCCAGAGCCCTGCAAAATGGCCTCCAGCAGGCCACAAATGTGCATGTGTCTGCACAAACCGTTAGAAACTGACTCCATGAGGATGGTCTGAGTGCCCGACGTCCACAGATGGGGGTTGTGCTCACATGCAGGACGCTTGGCATTTGCCACAGAACACCAGGATTGGCAAATTTGCCACTGGCGCCCTGCGCTCTTCACAGATGAAAGCAGGTTCGCACTGAGCACATGTGACAGACATGACAGAGTCTGGAGACGCCGTGGGGAGCGATCTGCTGCCTACAACATCCTTCAGCATGACCAGTTTGGAAGTGGGTCAGTAATGGTGTGGGGTGGCATTTCTTTGGAACAAGCCCTCCATGTGCTCGCCAGAGGTAGCCTGACTGCCATTAGGTACCAAGATGAAATCCTCAGACCCCTTTTGAGACCATATGCTGGTGCGGTTGGCCCTGGGTTCCTCCTAATGCAGGACAATGCCATACCTCATGTGGCTGGAATGTGTCAGCAGTTCCTGCAAGATGAAGGCATTGAAGCTATGGACTGGCCCGCCCATTCCCAGACCTGAATCCGATTAAACACATCTGGGACATCATGTCTCGCACCATCCACCAACGTCACGTTGCACCATAGACTATCCAGGAGTTGGCGGATGCTTTAGTCCAGGTCTGGGAGGAGAACCCTCAGGAGACCATCCGTTCCTCATCAGGAGCATGCCCAGGCGTTGAAGGGAGGTCATACAGGCACGTGGAGGCCACACACACTACTGAGCATCATTTTCTTGTCTTGAGGCGTTTCCACTGAAGTTGGATCAGCCTGTAGCTTCATTTTCCACTTTGATTTTGAGCATCATTCCAACTCCAGACCTCCGTGGGATATTAGTTGTGATTTACGTTGATCATTTTTAGGTTTTATTGTTCTCAACACATTCCACTATGTAATGAATAAAGATTTACAAGTAGAATATTTCATTCAGTGATCTCTAGGATGTGGGATTTTAGTGTTCCCTTTATTTTTTTGAGCAGTGTATATCCAGAATGATTGCTCTGAAAATATGGCGCAGTGGAAGTGGAGCGCCCCCACACCGCCGCAGGGCCGAGGGGTACCCGGAGCCGGGCCTCTGGGTCTCAGTCCTGGGGTTATCACGGTGGCTAGACCCAGTCCGTGGCCCTGTCCGTCAGTGGGGGACGTCCGGTGCAATAAGTGGTGGTGTAGCAGTGCAGTTGTGGGGTGCAGGTCGCGGTAAATAACGAAGACACCAGGTTGCAGTCTCTTTACCTCTTTACTGGAGATCTCTGAGTCCTCAGTCCAGAATACGGTTCACCAGGCTACGCAAGTCCGGCCGGTCCAATGGCACTTCCAGAGCTCCCTTCACAAGTGGAAATCAGTGCCTTCCTTCTTAGCGCTATGTGTTGTAGTCCTTCCCTGCTGTGCTTACGGAAAGTACCCCACAACTGTTGTGTCTGTTTCTTAAGTTCCCTCACAACTCGATTAGATGATGTTCTGCTAATCATCCGTCCCTTCCTGATGTTACAGTTAGAACGGCACCCGTTTGTCGGGTAGGCCTGGAGTTCTTCCGGGACCCTAGAGACGCCCCTCTCCCGCAATTGCCTCCCAAGACTGCATAGGTGATTTAGGTGAGACAGCCCGCCTGAGACTGACTGTCCTGCCGCTGTTTAGAGTATTGCTTGAAGCTGTCTATTGAAATACTCCCTCGGCGTTCCGGCCACCGGTTGTGCGCCTCAGTAGGATGTTGCCCCTTTCTCACAGCATCACCCCTACTGGTATTCTCCTATTGCTTCGATCTCGTTTCTCACTCAGCACAATATATCTCTCTTCTCGTCCTTCCTTAGGGCACCGCCGCTTCTCAGTGCAGGCACGGTCCCGTTGCTTTCTTTCTTGTTGCCAAGCCTCTGTCAGGATCCCACCCCTGACAGAGACCCTACTGTCTCTTCCCCTACAACACCCTCTGCCACAAGGTGTTGCCTGGTTTCGACCCAGTCAGCTTCTGACTAACTTCCTGCCTGACCCCCAGTTTACCCACTATGGTGGGGAGTGGCCTAATGAATAGCACCCTTTGCTCCCCCCGGAGGCCCAGCTGTGAAATCTATTGGTGTCTGTGATACCTGATCAGATGAGCTCCTTCAGTGCCATCGGACGCACCACAGCTCCCCATAGTGGCGGAGCCACAGTACTGCAACGACCAGGACTCTGGGCCGCTGCACTCCCCCCTGGTTAAACACAGTACTCCGGAACTGGGAAGAAAAACAACAATACAAGTTGAGCAAAAAGACATACAATTTTTGTTGAGTGCAATAACATAAGCATACTTGAACAGGCTTCCCTTTATGGGAGGTGAGGACACTTGAACGTTACAAACATAATTAACATTATAAATTACAGGCTATAAATAACTCCTGTTACCCAACCGGGTATTCTACTTAGTGCAAAATTGTTGAACAATAATTTAACATTGCCTTTAAGGACATACACTCTTTATCCACTAAAGACCTTCCTATAATCACATTATAAGGTAACTTTTAACTTTTACATTCTCCTTCTCTAGTCTGCAGGACCGCCTGTCCTATCGGCACCAGACCTACTGCCTCTCCTTTCTATTACAGGACCGTCCCGTTCAGCCAGGACCTACTGCCTTTTCTACTGCTATACATGGTATAGAACATAACATTACTTTCGATTTTGGAAGCACTGAGCCATCTACATATGACTCTTAAGAGGACCTACCACCTAACCCCTACGGGTTCACTCTCTGTCCTCGGTAACACATTATTAACTCTTCTTAACTTCCTATGGAGGACTCTGGGTTTACCTTCTATCCCCAGTTTCTTATAAACATTATTAACTATTTCCTTATATCATCAACCTTCATTACTACTTTCTTACTTTCAACTATGCAGGACACTCTGTCTACCCCTACGGGCCCACTGCATCTTTCTTCTAGCTCTCACACTTTCTTCTAAGGAACATTATTAACATTTCTTTTTACAGTTAACCATTTCAACACACATAACTTTTACATGTAGCATTATCATTTTTACTTTGGGCATTGCCATCGCATTACTATTCTAAAACAGTATCGCTCATCAGTACACTTTCGGCATCCCCTTTAAGAGGAGATCACATCTTTCTGAGGTAGTTCGTCTTCTCAGACTACCAGTCCATACTCAGCAAAAGCTCCGGTACGGTATCTTCGCAAAGAGTCTTTAAGTAAAACCAGTAGGAAACACCCTTAAGAAGGTGTAAACTATATACAAGACAAAGTTTGTATCATGCATGGTCCATGATTACTGCAGTTCTGAAAACGTGTGCAAAACTTTAGAGAAGTGAAAAGGTAGAAAAAGCAAAAACAAACAATAGGGATCCCGGGTCAACAAAGGGATCCATAAGAATTAACCCTGGATGGGTTTAAAGCAGCATGACAAGAAACAGACAGTTAACTATTTACATTTTCATTTTTCCGAGGTTTATCCTTATTCAGGTGGTCTTGGCCCCTGACCCCCGGCTACGGTAGCACGGATACCAGCGGCAGGCCCCGCAGGGACCACCAGGTCGCCTGTTGTCTGAATTTGAAGACTGACTCTGTTGGCAAGTTCGGGAGCTGCTACAAAGCGTACAGTAGAGACAGTAACGAGGTCTGGCAAACCTGGATCAACCATGGTTGGGGCCACAGGTGACACTCCCTCAGGCTCATATCGCTGAACATTCCGGGCACGCCATCCTTGTGCATTCCAGTGACGGGTGTATGTCACCTGATCCCCTTCTCGCAATGGTTCGCCATCCCGATCACAGCAGGGAGTTTCCACGTCATAACTAGCAACGAAGACGTCAGTCGATAGGCCTGGTTCCTGTATAGAGCCCCATCCTTTCCTCGGGTGGAAGGCCGACACCCTTCCTCGCTTTACCACGTCTTCCCTGCCTTGCACTGACTTCTTGCGTTGTGTCTCCCGTTGTTCAACTTCATTTCGCTGTTTCCAGTGCTGGAGCACGCATTGATTATACTGGTCCCAGGTAAGTATCGCGATGGTGAGGCCATCCACCGGAACCCCATCCTGCTCAACCCAGGGGGTGTCCCACCGGAACATCACTCCACCCGGGTCCATCTCTATGGGCTCCCCCCACCTGGTTGGTAGTGGCGGCAACAACTTCCCGATCGCACTGGGGCCGAAGACCACCCGCTCGATGGTGAACGAAGAATTACTGCTGCGGGGAGGATCGGTCGCGGGAGCGGGATCGAGCGTGGAGGCAGGGGTGTCTGCCGTACCTGCGTCTGATGTGGTTCCACCGGTGTCGATCCGGTCCGCTAACAAGGACGCTGGAGTCGGCTGCTGCTCGAACTGCGGCTCCTCCAATACGGTCCCCGTACGCGGCTCCGCTCGCTGTGGTTCCTCCTCCGCTGGCTCCGAGGTCGGGGTTGGTGGACTCAGCTCCGCTATCTGTTCCAGGGGCTTCGGATCCTCCGGCTGCAGGGAGCACGGGTCCACCTCCGGTGAACGAGGGCAAGCCGGGATTACTCCTTCCTCGTTCCGGTACTCGCTGTTCTTCATCATGATCTGCTGATCGGTGGCAATGCATACATCGGACTCCGCCATTTCTCCAGGGCCTGGCTTCTCCGTCTCCTGCTTCCCGCCGTTGCAGATCAGGGGGTTGTCCTCTGCTTTGGGGCAGGTCATCACATTGCAGCCAGAAGCGCAGGGGGCGGTAGCCATTTCTCGCGCCACTCTGGAAGTCTCCTCCCATAGCACGCCCTCCTTCTTCTCTGGTGTAGCAATGGCGGCGGCTTTTGGCGGGAACTTCTCTTGGTCAATAGCAATACACAGTCTCTCAATAAAGTACAGTCCAAGCACAATAAATCACAGTTCCAAGGCACACATGACCTGATTCTTCAGGCTTAAGTAGATCCTGTTCGTGACGCCAAATTTGGAGCGCCCCCACACCGCCGCAGGGCCGAGTGGTACCCGGAGCCGGGCCTCTGGGTCTCAGTCCTGGGGTTATCACGGTGGCTAGACCCAGTCCGTGGCCCTGTCCGTCAGTGGGGGACGTCCGGTGCAATAAGTGGTGGTGTAGCAGTGCAGTTGTGGGGTGCAGGTCGCGGTAAATAACGAAGACACCAGGTTGCAGTCTCTTTACCTCTTTACTGGAGATCTCTGAGTCCTCAGTCCAGAATACGGTTCACCAGGCTACGCAAGTCCGGCCGGTCCAATGGCACTTCCAGAGCTCCCTTCACAAGTGGAAATCAGTGCCTTCCTTCTTAGCGCTATGTGTTGTAGTCCTTCCCTGCTGTGCTTACGGAAAGTACCCCACAACTGTTGTGTCTGTTTCTTAAGTTCCCTCACAACTCGATTAGATGATGTTCTGCTAATCATCCGTCCCTTCCTGATGTTACAGTTAGAACGGCACCCGTTTGTCAGGTAGGCCTGGAGTTCTTCCGGGACCCTAGAGACGCCCCTCTCCCGCAATTGCCTCCCAAGACTGCATAGGTGATTTAGGTGAGACAGCCCGCCTGAGACTGACTGTCCTGCCGCTGTTTAGAGTATTGCTTGAAGCTGTCTATTGAAATACTCCCTCGGCGTTCCGGCCACCGGTTGTGCGCCTCAGTAGGATGTTGCCCCTTTCTCACAGCATCACCCCTACTGGTATTCTCCTATTGCTTCGATCTCGTTTCTCACTCAGCACAATATATCTCTCTTCTCGTCCTTCCTTAGGGCACCGCCGCTTCTCAGTGCAGGCACGGTCCCGTTGCTTTCTTTCTTGTTGCCAAGCCTCTGTCAGGATCCCACCCCTGACAGAGACCCTACTGTCTCTTCCCCTACAACACCCTCTGCCACAAGGTGTTGCCTGGTTCCGACCCAGTCAGCTTCTGACTAACTTCCTGCCTGACCCCCAGTTTACCCACTATGGTGGGGAGTGGCCTAATGAATAGCACCCTTTGCTCCCCCCGGAGGCCCAGCTGTGAAATCTATTGGTGTCTGTGATACCTGATCAGATGAGCTCCTTCAGTGCCATCGGACGCACCACAGCTCCCCATAGTGGCGGAGCCACAGTACTGCAACGACCAGGACTCTGGGCCGCTGCAGAAGAATGCCCAGCACTACAGTACACACATTTCCAAAGTTTGTAGGCAAAAAGATTGGGAGTGTTTCTTAATTGACACCTGAGTTCCTTCCTGGATGGTGTTTACAGACCCCTTTGTTCATATAGACCACAGTTTTATAATTAGCACACAGTGGATGAAGGGACCAGAACCTTTGTGTTATTTCTTTACGGATTGATAATGATATTTGATCTACGTACCTTTAAAAACATGAGGAACAGCTGTCCTGGAGTTAGGACCTCCTGACTCATTAAACTGTCCGTACTGTCCTCCATGCACTTGTCTTTTGCAAAAGTAAAAAGTTTCCTGGTCATGTGGCAAAGCATGTAGAATTTCTCAACGTTGGTTTTAAGATGTATGCAAATGCACTGTCTGTGAATAGACAAAACGGTGGTAATTACAGGGAACAATGGTGGATTCTGTACAAAAGTTACTAAAGGCTCAACACAACATGTCGATGGATGTCGGCCGTTGCTGGGTTTCTCTCTCCCAGTAGGTGTAAGACTGGAATCACACAGGAAAGTTTTGATGCAGTTTTTCAAGTCAAAGTTGGATGTGAATCCAGTGGGCAGGAGAAGAATAAGTCTTTCCTTTATACTTCACACATAAACCGCATCCACTTCTGACAGCTATGTATGATTCCAGGCTTAAAGGGGTATTCTTGTTTAACCAAACCAGTGGATGGGTAAAAACTGTCAAGTTTGGAGGAAGCCCCCAAGGTTGGACCCAGAGAAAGCAACTGAATCCAGGTCCTGTGTTTCCACCACTACATGGGCTAGTGGTGGTGCCTTAGGTCAGACCCCTACTGGCAGGTAAAGTGACAGCATATTCTAGAGAGATGTCATCACTTTATACTGAATAATTCCAAACTAGAAAGACTAACCGAATATATACTTCTACCATACAAACCACTAAGGCTATGGTTTTTTAATGCAAATTTTAAGCTGTGTTTTTACATCACCAGCAAAGTCTATGAGATTTCAGAAATCCCTCACATTGGTTTTATTATCCTGACTGATGTGGAAAACTGCAGCATGTCACTTCTTTTACCGTTTTTTCACCCATTGAAAGTAATCGGTAACCGCAAAAACGCAGCAAAAGTCGTAGTTACTCACCGATAACGGTGTTTCTCAGAGCCCATGACAGCACTACCAGAGAGATGGAGTCCGCCCTTCAGGGACAGGAAACCCTACAGGATAAAAGGGCGGTACCTCTCTCCTGCCTCAGTTTAGTTTACAGAGCATCAGAGGTCCTCCAGGTTAGTGACAACAAGAAATACACATATTTTTAGCAAAAAACCTTATGAAGATTACACCGTGTCTAAATCAAACACACACTTCGTATAATAAAGTGCTCACCGCACACGTGATAAGGGGGGGAATAAGCAGGTGCTGTCATGGGCTCTGAGAAACACCGTTATCGGTGAGTAACTACGACTTTCTCAGTCGCCCATGACAGCACTACCAGAGAGAATTGCAGAGATTATTGCTTTAGGGCGGGACCACAGCCTGTAAGACCCTTCTTCCGAAGGTTAAGTCCGACGAAGAGGCTAAGTCTAAGCGATAGTGCCTAAAGAAGGTTGAAGGTGTTGACCAGGTGGCCGCTTTACAGATTTTATCTATTGGTACCTCCGACCTTTCGGCCCAGGAGGTCGCCATAGCCCTTGTAGAGTGTGCCTTGAGTCCTTCAGGAACTGCGTTTCCCGTGGACGCGTATGCCAAGGCTATCGCATCAGTGACCCAACGAGCTATAGTACTTTTGGAGGCTTTGAGTCCTTTCCTAGGCCCCTGAAAACAGATAAAAAGACAGCCTTCCTTCCTACACTGACGGGAGGACTCTAGGTAGTGTATTAGACACCTTCTCACATCTAAGGTGTGGAATTTTTCCTCTTTTTGATTTTTTGGGTTTGGACAGAAGGACGGAAGGATTATTTCCTGGGATCTATGGAAATTGGAAGCCATTTTGGGTAGATAAGCAGGATCTGTCCTCAATACTACCCTATCATCCATTATTTGTGTGAAGGGAGGGTTTGCAGATAGAGCCTGAAGGTCACTAATCCTACGGGCAGATGTTAGGGCTGTAAGAAGGGCCATTTTAAGGGATAAGACTTTAAGTGGTATCGAATCTATGCGTTCGAATGGGGGTTCTGTCATAGCCGAAAGAACTAAGTTTAAGTCCCAAGATGGAGGGCTTCTGATTTATATTGGCCTAGAACGTGCCGCGGCTTTAATAAACCTTGCTACCCATGGATTAGTGGCAACACTATGATTGTATAACGCCCCTAAGGCCGCTACTTGCACCTTTAGGGTGCTTACCGAGAGGCCCATATCCAAGCCTTTCTGTAGGAACTCTAATATTTTATTTATTGGAACCCCATCTTGTAGTGTTACACCTGAGGTGGACAAAAACTTTTTCCAAGTTTTACCATAGATTCTAGTTGTTATTGTCTTCCTACTTTTTAATAGTGTGGACACTACCTTATCTGAGAAGCCCTTTGCCCTTAGCAGTGACCTCTCAAGTTCCACGCTGTCAAGTGTAGATTTGCCGACTGAGGGTGGAACACCGGCCCCTGTGATAAGAGGTCTGGAAGATCCGGGAGGATCCAGGGATCTGTGACCGATAGGATTCTCAGCCAAGAAAACCAGGCTCTTTTGGGCCAGAATGGGGCTATTAGAATGATTCTCGCCCTGTCCTGTCTTATCTTCCGTAGGACTGCCGGTATCAGTATATAAGGGGGAAAGGCATATGTCAGATCGTGAGTCCAGGGAATCGAGAATGCATCCAGAGCTCGGGCGTTCCCTCTGTGGTCTAGAGAACAAAACTGTTTTACTTTCCTGTTCTCTAGACTGGCGAAAAGGTCTATTGCTGGTATCCCCCAGATTTTTGTGATCTGATCGAAGACCCTTTGGTTCAGAGCCCATTCCCCCTGTTTCAACTGGGTACGGCTTAGGAAGTCTGCCTTTTTGTTCACTACGCCTCTTATGTGTAATGCCGAGAGGGATAGGAAGTGATGTTCGGCTAAGGTGAAGATTTGGGAAGTAGTATCCATCAGGGCTCGTGATCTGTTTCTCCCCTGGTGGTTCAGGTAGGCCACTACTACTTGATTGTCCGAGAAAACCCGGACATGCTGTCCCCGTAGTTTGGGAAGAAAAACTGACAGAGCGTGGCTTACTGCGCAAAGTTCTTTTTGGTTTGAGGATACCTGGTATTCTCGATCTGTCCAGACCCCCTGAGTAACACTGTTTCCCAGGTGAGCTCCCCACCCTGTGGGACTGGCGTCCGTGGTAACTATTCGATGTGTATCTATCACCCACGGGACTCCCTTTGATAGGTTGTTGGAATCTAGCCACCAGTCTAGGGAACGAATAGTGTCTGAACTTAGAGTCATGCGACCTTCCAGGCATCCCTTCAGTGTAAGCTGATTTTTTAGGACATCCCACTGGAGGTCTCTTGTGTGGATCTGAGCCCACTGTACTGCCGGGAGACAGGCCGAAAGGGACCCCAGCAGTGACATCGCTCCCCTTAAAGTCATATGAGGATTTGAGCGAGCTGCGGACACAATGCTTAGTATTTTTTGTATCTTTGGGTTTGGAAGGCAACATTCCTGTAAAACCGAGTCCAGAGTTAGGCCCAGAAACTCTTGTACCATGGTCGGTTCTAGTTTTGATTTCTGGAGATTTAGGAGCCAACCTAACTCCGTTAGAGTTTTTATCACTCAGCTGCACTGTTGGCGACAATGTTGGGCTGTATCGCTGATAATCAGGAAGTCGTCTAGGTATGGTATTATAATAACATCCTCCTCCCTTATGTGGGCCATCATTTCTGCTACCACCTTGGTAAAAACACGGGGTGCTACTGAAATGCCAAACGGGAGGGCCTTGTACTGATATTCTCTCACTACTCCCTCCATGACTACTGCTAGTCTGAGGAATTTCTGTGAGTTTTTGTGGATGGGGACGTGATAGTACGCATCGCTGAGATCCAACACTACCATGAAACAATTTGGAAACAGGTTTTTTATTGTGGATCTTATCGATTCCATTTTGAATGTTTGATTCTTTACATAGCTGTTCAATTTCCGGAGATTTATTATTGTGCGGAACGAACCGTCCGGCTTTGGAATCAGGAACAATGGGGAAAAAAATCCTTTCCCTCTTTCCGGTAACGGAACTTCTCGGATCACGTCTTTGGATATGAGTTTTGAGATCTCTAGTTCCAAGGCCTGTTGTTGCCGCCCTGAAGGTTTCAATGGAGTGACCACATAGTGTTGGGGAGGAAGGGTGGTAAAGTTTAATTGAAGCCCCATTTTTATTAGATTTAGAATCCAGGAACTGGAGGAGATTTTTTCCCAGGCCGGAAGGTATTGAGACAGTCTCCCTCCCACCCTGGGGGAGGTGTCATTTAGGGTTTTTTTTATTTCTGGGGGAGTTGCCAAAGAGGAAGCCTCTGTCTCTATTTCTCCCCTCCTCCCACCTGTTCTGTTCTCTAGGGGGGCGCCTGCGGAAAAATTTTCTGCTCCGAAAGGGCCGTCTGAGATATGGTGCGGCCAAGTTAGGGAATCCCTTCTTCTTATCCCCAGCTTTTTGTAAAATGTCATCTAGAGTTTCGCCAAACAGAAATTTTCCCTCACATGGGATTGAGCAAAGTTTTTGTTTTGTCTGTAGATCGCCTGGCCAATTTTTCAGCCACAGCGTTCTACGCGCCGCATTGGACAGGGCTGCCGATTTTGAAGTCAGCTTAATGGAATCCGCCGAAGAGTCAGCCAAGAAGGCTGCCGCCCCTCTAATCATGGGAATTGATTCAATTATTTTTTGCCGGGATACTCCATCCCTTAACTGTTTCTCCAGATTGTCTAACCAAATCATCAGAGATCTGGAAGTACATGCGGCCGCTATGGCGGGTCTTAAACATCCTCCTGCTGACTCCCAGGCCCCTTTCAGGAAGGTGTCGGCTCTTTTATCAAGGGGGTCTTTTAGCGTACCCATGTCCTCAAAGGGCAGCGCAAATTTCTTTGACGCCTTAGCGACTGCCACGTCTAGTTTAGGGGCTTTATCCCATGCTATAGAATCATCTTCCGAAAAAGGATATTTCCTTTTAAGGGAGGGTACAGATGAATTTTTCCTTTCTGGCTTCTCCCACTCCTTTTTAATCAGGGCTTGCACGTTTTCATTAAGTGGAAAAACTCTGCGTTTTTTCTGGCCCAGGCCACCAAACATAATGTCCTGTACCGTTTTGTCAGGACGTGGGTCTATAACCCCCATTGTAGATCTTACAGTCTTTACCAGGGCATCAATTTCATCTAAGGGAAAGCAGTGGCGGCCTCCACTCTCAGTGTCTGAGGAGGAAAAGGAACCTTTCCTGTCTGATATATCCTCATCAGAACTAGAAGGATCAGAGTGAGACAGTGGGACAGGTGATCTCTCCTTAACCCCTTCCCCTTTAAGGGATTTAAACGCTGTTTCTACCTCTGATCTAATTACCGAGCGTAATTCAGAGGCAAAACTGGGGGTTTCTTCACAGAGGACTTGACCTATACAGGAACTGCATAGTTTTTTATCCCAGCTTTGTGCTAGGGGTTCTCCACATAAGGGGCAGTCTCTATGTTTGGTTTTTTCCGTTTTTTTTTTCTTGCCTAAAAAACAAACGGAAAAGGGGGACCCTAATTATTTAGTGAACTTTCACGAAGATCACTCACCCATCTTGCGCAGCTACAAGTACCAGTTCTGGAGGAGGCACGGGATCTTGAATGAGACCCGAAGTAGAAGGTGTCGGCTGGCTGGACACATTGGTTTTACTCTGCGGCGTAGAATGGCTCCTGGAACGGGAACTCCGGGTGCCTGCAGAGGACCTTCCGCCCGCCTTGCGCTGGTGGTGACGCTGTTGTTGCTGCACCGGTGGCTGTAAGGGTTGTGCCAACTGGAGCTGCTCATCGCTGTCCGCCATAATGGGACTGTATGCAGCGACGAGTGTTCTCACAGCTGTGTTTTTAAAAGGCGCGCCGGTCACCCCTCCTCCAGGCTGCGTTGCAGGGAAGCGCTGGTCCCCAGTGCACATGCGCACTCTCCGGGACCCGGAAGTAGATGCATCTATATCCGGTGCAGCGGCCATCTTGGTGCTCTCACACACCAGGCCGCCGCTCCGGACCAGGCCTCTCTGCAGAGGCACGCCGGGTCCCTAAGCCCCTACCCCAATCTGGGGAGGCAGCGGCGCTTCCCTCCGCCCGTTCTGTAGCCCCATCGGACCCAGAAGCGGCGGCGTCGGACACCGAGTCAGCGGTGACAGGGGCCTCCCCGCCGTCATACCCCCACTGGTCGGCTCCGGATCACAGGTACCGATCCTGAGGGTTCGCCTGTCAAGGACAGGAAACAAAACTGAGGCAGGAGAGAGGTACCGCCCTTTTATCCTGTAGGGTTTCCTGTCCCTGAAGGGCGGACTCCATCTCTCTGGTAGTGCTGTCATGGGCGACTGAGAAAATGCAGCTATCAGGTTTTGCTGATTTTTCGGTGCAAAAACCTTGAAAGTTGCAACATGTGAACGTAGAATGATCTTTCCAGCCTAAGGCTGTTACTGAACAGGACAGGAATAATGGCACAAGTGCTTGTATTGGGGGCTAAATAATGCTGCTTTTATAGCAATTATAGAAACTACTCTACACATTCCTAACCCTATAAAAAAGCATGGCATCTTACTCCAGAAGAAACTCTGCCACCTGTTCATTAGTATACCACTCTGGCATGAAAAACTTGACTCGAAAACGGTCTCCCAGATATTTGAGGACTTGTTCTTGGGTGTGACACCCGTCTTCCATCACCAATCGCAGCATCTGTGTGACGCAGTCTCTAAAGAAGGAATTGCCCTCTTTTCCCTTGATCAGCTCTGTGAAAATCTGATAGTCGGAAAAACCAACTAATGCCTGCAAGAGTGAAAGACACCAGATCAGACGGAGACACAAAATAGCTAAGAAATAATACAAATTTGGTCTTTTGAGGTCCAAGGGCCATATTGTCATCACAGGCAGCAATACACTTTATGTGCTCTTACTATATGAACAGGGAACCCATTCTCATATTTGTGGGAGGCACAGAGATGGCTACATACCCACTCTTTTTTCGGATGTGGAAACTACTTTGGAAACAGGACTAGATTAGATGGTCAGTGAGGGAGCCCAGACCAAGGGGTGGTCACACAATCACCACTTTCCACAGGTCCGGTGATAAAATATTTGCATGCAGCGGTAGTTGAACATGCGCACTGCTGCACCATTCATTGTCTGTGGGACTGGCGGAGAAAGAAAAGCATAGCATTTTCTGCTCTTCAGCAGTCCATAAACAATATAGTAGGTAGCGCCTTCTATAGGCTGGATGAAGGCACTCTGCTCAAACACCAATACTATGGCTGACCCTGCTGATAAGAAACAAGAGTAGGGGAACCACAAAATACAGAACGGGCCAAAATCTTTCTGATCACTATGTTTCCGAGAAGACTTCTGTGGGCTAGTGTTGGCAATGTGTATGAACATGAATTCATGACGTCACTTACGATCTACACTGACCTTCAGTGCAAAGCCTATGGGGAGGAAGAAGAGCTCCTTGTTATAGATGAAATTAACCATTACAGAGCCATTCTCCAGGTAATGCAGATTCATGTTTGCAGCGGTGTGCTCATCTCGGACACAACGGATCGTGAGACCTGGAAAAACAAGCGATATATCGCAATGAATGGGTTAAATCATTTTTCATTGGGCGTACGAATTATGGTATCACAAATACTACCATCGGCTAAAGCCAAATTGCATCTACTACATGACTGTGCGGCCGGTTTTATATATCTGACATTCACAATACACGCTGGGACCACCATTTCTGGACTGGCACAGGAGCATTCAAACATGGATGCATCATATGTGCCCATGAAGATGGTGAGTTTGGGTCAGGAAACCAGCAACTGGTACAGACGTAGCAGTCCAAGCACTGAATGTCGGATGTATGAAACCAGACTCAAACGCTGTTCCCTACAGAATCCATCATCCGTGAAGGTTTCTGATGGTCTATTTAATTTTACTGCCCTTCCCGTAGGAGCCAGGTTTTCATTTTGGTGCTTTCGTCACTCCCCTCTTTCAAGAGCTATAACTATTTTTAATTGTGTCAACATAGCCATATGAGGGCTTGTTATTTGTGGGACGAGTCATGGACTTGAATAACATCAATCACTTTACTGCACTGACAAGCCGGATGACATTTCCAGGTGCAGTGAATTCCACCGTTGTAATTTGGGTTTCATTTCTATGGTGGTAAATGTGCCGCGATCCTGCAGGTGAGCACGATTATGGCAAAACACCAAGAGTCTTTTTTTTTTTTTTTTTTTTTAAACAGTAAAATATATATACATTTTTTTAAATTAAGCATAAAAGCCTATTTGTTTGTGTAGCCATTTCCTTAGACCTATAACTTTCATTTTTTGGTCAACTGAGCTGCGTGATGACTTGTTTTCTGTAGTTTTTATTGGTCCCATTTTGGGATACATACGTTTCTTTCGCTTTTTTTTTTTTATTTGCTCTATGGGTTAAAATTACATTATATTTTGATAGATCAAACTTCTACAGAAGCGGATATAACAAATTCACTTTTTTATTTTTTGCATTTTCGGGGCCATTTTTTTACACTTTTTTTTATATACTACTTTTAAGAAGAGGAGATAAGAGAAGGAGATCTTGTGAGGATCGGAGGATGCGTGCAGGTAAGTACCGGGAGACGAGGTCACAGATGTATGGAGGAGACAGGTTGTGGATGGCTTTGTATGTCATGGTTAGGCTTTTGTACTGGAGTCTCTGGGTAATGGGGATCCAGTGCAGGGATTGACAGAGGGGAAAGGCCGGGGAATAGCGGGGGGACAGGTGGATTAGTCGGGCAGCAGAGTTTAGAATAGATTGGAGGGGTGCGAGAGTGTTCGAGGGGAGGCTACAGAGCAGGAGGTTGCAGTAGTCAAGGAGGGTTTTTGCAGATTCTTGGTTGAAGAATGTACGGATCTGTAAAATATT
The DNA here is from genome assembly GCF_051348905.1 of Ranitomeya variabilis. Classification (NCBI taxonomy): domain Eukaryota; kingdom Metazoa; phylum Chordata; class Amphibia; order Anura; family Dendrobatidae; genus Ranitomeya; species Ranitomeya variabilis. The sequence goes on along the minus strand of NC_135233.1, from coordinate 78,439,081 downwards.
TTTGAGTTGAAGGCGACAGGAAGCGGAAAGGGCTTGGATATGTGGTTTGAAGGAGAGATCAGTGTCAAGGATTATCCCAAGGCAGCGAGGGGGGGGTTGTGTGAGATGGGGAAAGATGATGAATTCTGTTTTGGCCCCACATGATGATCCATACTGTATAATGGTCCCACATGATGCTCCACACTGTATAATGACCGCACATGATGCTCCATACTGTATAATGGCCACACATGATGCTCCATACTGTATAATGGCCACACATGATGCTCCATACTGTATAATGACAGCACATGATGTTCCATACTGTATAATGACGGCACATGATGCTCCATACTGTATAATGGCCCCACATGATGCTCCATACTGTATAATGACCACACATGATGCTCCATACTGTATAATGGCCCCACATGATGCTCCATACTGTATAATGGCCCCACATGATGCTCCACACTGTATAATGACCACACATGATGCTCCACACTGTATAATGACCACACATGATGCTCCACACTGTATAATGGCCCCACATGATGCTCCATACTGTATAATGGCCCCACAAGATGCTCCATACTGTATAATGGCCCCACATGATGCTCCATACTGTATAATGACCACACATGATGCTCCATACTGTATAATGACTGCACATGATGCTCCATACTGTATAATGGCCGCACATGATGCTCCATACTGTATAATGACCGCACATGATGCTCCATACTGTATAATAGCCCCACATGATGCTCCATACTGTATAATGACCGCACATGATGCTCCATACTGTATATTGGCTGCCAATGATGCTCCATACTGTATAATGACGGCACAAGATGATCCATAATGTATATTGGCCGCACATGATACTTTGTACCATATAATGGCCAGACATAGCTACTTCTACACATGCGGCTGCGCTCCGTACACTTTGCACACACGGCTCCGCTGCGTACACACGGCTCCGCTCCATACACCTCATACACACACGGCTCCGCTCCGTACACCTCGTGCACATTCAGCTCCACTCCATAACCTTGTACACATTTAGCTCCGCTCTATACGCTTCATACACACACGGCTCCGCTCCATACACCTCATACACACATGGCTGCATTCCATACACCTTATACACACATGGCTCCGCTCTATACACCTCATACACATTCAGCTCCGCTCCATACACCTCGCACACATTTAGCTCCGCTCCATACACCTCATACACACACGGCTCCGCTCCATACACCTCATACACACACGGCTCCGCTCTGTACACCTCGTAGACATTCAGCTCCGCTCCATACACCTCGTACACATTCAGCTTCGCTTCATACACCTCATACACACACGGCTCCGCTCCATACACCTCGTACACACGGCTCCGCTCCGTACACCTCGTACACATTCAGCTCCGCTCCATACACCTCGCACACACACGGCTCCGCTCCATACACCTCGTACACATTCAGCTTCGCTCCATACACCTCATACACACACGGCTCTGCTCCATACACCTCGTACACACGGCTCCGCTCCATACACCTCGTACACACGGCTCCGCTCCGTACACCTCGTACACATTCAGCTCCGCTCCATACACCTCGTACACACACGGCTCCGCTCCGTACACCTCGTACATATTTAGCTCCACTCCATATACCTCAGACACACACGGCTCCGCTCCATTCACCTCATACACAGACATGGCTCTGCTACATCCACACTGTACACCTCCTGACCCCACACAAGGCAGCTTACTTACCTCATCCAGCAGCACCATGTGGCAAGTTGGCAACCAGCACAGCCGAGTCCTGCAATCCATGAAGGTCCCGATCATGTGACCCCTGACTCCTCCCCTCATGTGACCTCATCACAGGTCCTGTGCGCAAAGAGCAGGCAGCCAATATGTGGTGTAAGGCTCTGCGGGTGCAGGGATGACCGGCTGATACATCGCATACTGAAGGGTAAGGGACATGGCTTAACACAAGGGGGCGTGTCGGCTGCTTCTCCTGCTGTCTGCGGGAAGCAGAGCGTCCCGTGCGGGAGTGCTTGGCATGGCAAAGGCTCAAAACTGGGACAGTCCTGCAGAATGAGGGACAGTTGGGAGCTATGTTGTTTGGTATCATAGTATTAGTCAGGACTGAGGAGGATTCAAGACAGGAGCACTACAGGGAGGAGGATGGACGGCATCAGTTGTTGCTGCTGCTGAGGATAGGGTAATATCAAGTGATTTTAGGCAAAACCTGTTGCGAGATCTAGTACAGCTCCAATCATATAGAATGCGTGTGAAAATGGATGCACATGGACCCGTAGCTACATGTCTGGAATTACCATGGAGCACGGATCCTGGACAACACGGATCTGTGTGCTTCCATGTGCAGGGATCCATTATGTGGGACTGAGCATGCTCAGAAGCAAGCGATGTGCTGTATGGGAAAGTGATGAAACTGTATGGGAGCAGGATGCAGACATAATGTAGACTCTGCATGCTGTGCCGTCATACAGTGAGCGGCCTCACTAGAAGGGCTTGTGCCCTATGTTATAGTGTGCTAATAAAATGTATTGGGAGCATGTATATAACATGGGGCACCTGGTTAGGGGCTGCACGGGTGGGGCTGCTTTCACACTAGCGCTTTGGTACGGTGCATTGTGATGTGTAGCAATCCTGATGCATCTCGATCCAGATTGCATCCCTATACTTAACATGGGGATGCCTGGACCTGCGTTTGCATCAGGATTTTTCATGTGCTCCCAAAACACAGCTTGTTGCGAATTTTGGGTGTTAAAAAAAATCTGCAGACATCCTGGTATGTAGCAGCGCATCCAAAAGACATACGATTGTCAATGTAGAAACCCCCGAATCAGGCTGCCTGCGTCCAATCTGCATGGGGACTTCGTACTGCACATGCTCGGAGCCCCATTTTTTCCTTTCACTTTCACCCGTCTCTCCCCACTCCTTTCTTCTCTCCTCTCTCCCCTCTGCCCCAGAAGTCAGAATTTCACATTTCCAACCAAATCCTGATCAGGATGCAGTTCCATGCGTTTGCATCCATTTGCAGAAAAAATACGGATGCAGATAAATCTTATCCAAGAGGGAATGACTACAGCAATGTACCAAAAACGCCACATATTAGAAAGTAATACCCTAAGACTACAGCCGAGTAGCAGGGCCCTGTTCACAAGAGCTAACAATCTGAGGAAACCGCAATGCTAAAAACAGTCTTTACTGCTTCAATAGATACTTATACAGGTGTATAATGAGGATCTCACTTTACAGGCAAAGACCTGGAATGATGACTGTGTAAAACGTATTTCTATTTAAAAAAAGAGCCGGACTACCCATCACGAGGAGGTGTCTGCACGCCATAGTTGTCGCCCATAGCGCCGTCTGTTCTGCCCGGCAGCGCCCGCCCAGTGCCAGCAGCAGGAGTCACCACTGGCGGCGCTCACTTCCTGGTCGCTTACTGCCTCTGTGTACATGATGATGGCGGGCTCCGGGAGGCCGCGCACAGGACGTGCAGGGTGGGCGGCATTGCTGGCTGTGGTGTTGGCGCTGTGCTGGGCAGCACTGACTGACAGTCTGCCTATAAGCCACAGTGGGGTCTGGGATGTCAGTGTGTGACTAATATATATATAGATGTGTGTGTGCTCTCTATATAGTCTGCACACACAGCTGTGTATCTCATATATATGTATTTATTACACATATTCTCCTCAGCACTGGCCGACAGTCTGCCTATAAGCCACAGTGGGGTCTGGGATGTCAGTGTGTGACTAATATATATATATAATGTGTGTGTGCTCTCTATATAGTCTGCACACACAGCTGTGTATCTCATATATATGTATTTATTACACATATTCTCCTCAGCACTGGCTGACAGTCTGCCTATAAGCCACAGTGGGGTGTGGGATGTCAGTGTGTGACTATTCATATACACAGCTCAAAAAACTAAAGGGAACACTAAAATCCCACATCCTAGATATCAATGCATTAAATATCCAAGTTGTAAATCTTTATTCATTACATAGTGGAATGTGTTGAGAACAATACAATCTAAAAATGATCAACGTAAATCACAACTAATATCCCACGGAGGTCTAGAGTTGGAATGATGCTCAAAATCAAAGTGGCAAATGAAGTTAAAGACTTATCCAACTGCAGTGGAAATGCCTCAAGACAAGGAAATGATGCTCAGTAGTGTGTGTGGTCTCCACGTGCCTGTATGACCTCCCTTCAACACCTAGACATTCTCCTGATGAGGCGGCGGATAGTCCCCTGAGGTATCTCCTCCCAGACGTGGACTAAAGCATCAGCCAACTCCTGGACAGTCTGGGGTGCAACGTGACGTTGGTGGATGGTGCGAGACATGATGTCCCAGATGTGTTCAATCTGATTCAGGTCTGGGGAACGGGCAGGCCAGTCCATACCTTCAATGCCTTCATCTTGCAGGAACTGCTGACACTTTCCAGCCACATGAGGTCTGGCATTGTCCTGCATTAGGAGGATCACAGGGCCATCTGCAACAGTATATGGTCTCACAAGGGGTCTGAGGATCTCATCTCCTTACCTAATAGCAGTCAGGCTACCTCTGGGGAGAACATGTAGGGCTGTGCGGCCCTCCAAACAAATGCCACCCCACACCATTAATGACCCACTGCCAAACCGAACATGCTGAAGGATGTTGCAGCACGGTGGCTCAGTGGATAGCACTGCAGCCTTGCAGCGCTGGAGTCCTGGGTTCTAATCCCACCTGGGACAACATCTGCAAGGAGTTTGTATGTTCTCCCCGTGTTTCTGTTTCAATATGTTTATTTAAAGTTTTCATAACAGTATAAAACAATATTGACCTTCCATGTAAAAAAAAGGAAGACATAGTTATTTACAGAACATCATGACAGAAATGTAAAAGTAACCATATCCATAAAGGTCAATCATATAAACCAGACTAGAAAGACAAGACAGGACAGACTAGGGATAGGAACAACAAGGGGAATAACATCACTTCGTTTTACTAATTATGGGGGGAAATTCAACATGTCGTGTCATCAGGTGATGATAAGTAGGTGAGAGCTGATTTATTGCCATAAACCAAAAATGTTAAAGAGCATTCAAAGATATATGATGTAAAAAAAAAAAATTATGGAGACAGCAGGAGGGTTCGAGTCAGTGGGGTGCTATGATCGAGATCAAGCCAAGGGCTCCAGATTCGAAGAAAGGCATCCATGTCATCGCTCCTAGTTGCCTGAATTCTCTCGCACATTAAAATTTCATTCATTCTGTCTTTCACCATTGAGATGGACAGTGTCTGAGTTCTCCATTTAGAAGCTATATGAATTTTAGCTGCCATGCACAACGTATTCACTAATCTCTGAAGACTCTTCGAGAAACCATATGGCATCTTACCCAATAGGAGTACTGTGGGGTCCATGATAATTGGTTTACCAAATAATTGGATAATAATTGAATTAACTTCTTGCCAAAGTTTCTCAACAATCGGACATTTCCACCAAATGTGGAGCATATCTCCAGGGATATTACAACCCCTAAAACAGTCTTTAGAGATGTGCGGATAAATGGCATGCAATTTGGTTGGGACATAATATGTCCTATGTAACACCTTAAGTGATGTTTCAGTCAGAGATGTTTGGTGACAGCCTCTCGACAGGGTTTCACTACATCTATGCCACGTCTCCAGGGGCAGGACGAGCTCCAAGTCGTTCTCCCAATGCAGCATATAATTTAGTTTCTCTGATACATGAGCTGCATTCATCGTGGAATATATCAGTGAGATTACCCCATTACCCATAGGATTTCCAGAATACCTTTGTTCAAAACCAGTGAGCCGAAAAGGGGTCCCCCGCGACAGATGTTGACTGGCAAAGTGAAAAACTTGATTGATGCGCATAGCCTCTCCAGTTGGGGGACTATGACATTGTACAAATTCTTGCTTAGTGAGTAAAATATTGAAAGGGGAGCAAAGGTGTTTTAGCATGGTGATCCCCTTCCCGATCCACCAGGAGAACAATGCAGGCTCTAACCCCGGCTGAAACATAGGATTACAGAACAGTGTTGTAAGGGGTGAAGATTTAGATTGAAGATTGTGCTTGAATCTCTCCTTTCTCCAAATGATTAAAGAGAGGGCGGAGAAGGGAGCTGTGACCTGAATGTCTGGCGGGAGTCTCACCGTGGACCATAAGAGGCCACAAAGAGAATAAGGTTGCAGGAAGTAAGATTCTAACTGCACCCACCTGGGAGTATTACTGTTAGAAGATAATTTGGACAATTGAGCTATTTGGGCTGCTTTGAAATATGTCAAGAGACTAGGCATTGACATGCCGCCATACTTTCTGTGTAAACACATTATGTTTTGTTTGACACGGGGTCTTTTTCCATTCCAAATAAATTTGGAAATGATCGACTGTATCTCTCGGAGACATTTCAAAGGGACCGCAATGGGAAGCGATCTAAATAGGTACAGGAATCTCGGCAAAGTAACCATCTTTATAGTGTGTAACCGGCCAAGCCATGAAATTTTTAAACGAGACCATTTTGCTATGTCAGTCTTAAATTTTGCAATTAAGGGAGAATAGTTCCACTTAAAAAGGGAAGATCTATGGGTCGTAAGGTTAATTCCTAAGTATGATAGGGAATGTTCCTTTCTTGTAAAGCCGAATTGTGAAATCAAATTATCTTGATCAGTCTTTGAGGTGTTAACGAATAGGGCCTCTGACTTATCAACATTTATCTTGAGACCTGATATTTTTTCAAATGTACGTAGAAGCGAAAATAGGTTGGGTAGAGTAGAGTAGGGGTTAGATAATGTGAGTAGAAGGTCATCTGCAAAAAGGCTCAATTTGTATTTTTCACCCAGACCTGAGGGTCCTAATAAGTTTGGATTTTCTCTTATAGCCGCGGCCAACGGCTCCATTGCTAAAGCAAATAACGCTGGGGACAAGGGACATCCCTGACGAGTACCTCTTTGTATATTTATAGATAACGGTTTAGTGGAAGGGAGCTTGAGGTAGGCTGATGGATTGTCATATACTAGTTGAAGGCAAGAAATCAGCTTTTGAGGGAAATTAAATTTATCTAACACTGCAAAAAGATAAGGCCAAAGAACTGTATCAAAAGCCTTTTCTATATCTAGAGCCAGTACCATCAATGGCTTCTGTGTACGGTTCGCTGAGTGGATAATATTGAGATTCCTACGTATGTTGTCAGGTCCTTGTCTCAACGGGATAAAACCCACCTGATCCTTATGTATGAGCGAGGGCAGTATTTTGTTCAGTCTATCGGTGATAAGGGAAGTGAAAATTTTTAAATCGACGTTTAATAAAGAAATAGGACGGTAGTTTTTAACCAATAAGTGATCTCGTTTTGGTTTGGGAATGACAGTTACGTGAGCAATATAAAACTCAGGGGGCATTTGGGAGCCTGAAAGAAGGGCGTTGCAGAAATTTTTAATGTGGGGCACTAGGTGATCTCCGAATTTTTTGTAATAAAGGGCTGACAGGCCATCAGGACCCGGAGCCTTACCCGACTTTAATTTTTTGATTATCATAGAAATTTCCTCAGGAAGGATTTCCGACTGGAGTTGCTGTATAGCAGGTTCAGAGATTTTTGGAAGGGAAACACCTTCCAAAAAAGAGTTCAGGGAATTCAAAGGGGTGTTTTGAGGAGAGGAGTATAATTTTTGATAGTATTCATAAAAGGCTTTATAGATAACCTCTGGATGGGCTGATATACGTCCAGAGCCGTCTCTTATAGAGGGTATAGAGTTTAAATACTCTCTGGCGCGTAATTGGCGTGCTAGCATTCTGGAGGGTTTGTTTGCCTGCTTGTAAAAGGAGGCTCTGGTCCAGGCGAGGGCTTTCTCTGTTTTAACAGTGAGCAATGAGGTCAGCTGTTTTTTGACATCTGAGATTTGTTTTATTAGATAGCGAGATGTTGATAGCTGATTAGCCTGTTCAAGCTTGAACAGCTTGGTTTCCAGTCTATTTTGAAGAGCTGATCTATTTTTTTTTCTGGTGGAGGCTAACTTGATTATAGAGCCTGTTATAAACTTTTTATGGGCCATCCAGATGTTACCAGGTGAGGAGTCATTAGTTACATTAGTTTGAAAAAAAAGTTTAAGGTCATCTTTGAGTTGAGAAGATATAGTGGGGTCTGTAAGCAGGGATTCATTTAAGCGCCACTTAAAAAGACCAGACGTGGTAATGTCAAATTTAAAGACCGACAGAACAGAATCGTGATCCGACCAAGCTGATGGGACATGTCGTGAGTATAGGACCGATGGTAGAGTGTTTGCAGTCGTTAACTGTAAGTCAATGCGAGAGTACGATTTGTGTACTGGTGAGTAAAATGTGAAGCCCCTTGCCTGCCCATTAATCTCCCGCCAGACATCCACCAATCTATTCTCCCTCATCAAGCGCAAAACTCGTTTCCTATCTCTCTTGGAAACATCAGACCTCTGTACTGCACTACTGTCCTGAGTTGGGTCAAGGACCAAGTTGAAATCCCCGCACCAAATCAGGTGGTGGTATGAGATTTGGGAAAGCTTTGATAGAATTAATTTAAAAACCCGGATCTGGGTATTTGCAGGGAGATAACTATTGATAATACAGATTGTTTTACCCTGTAGGGTTCCCTGTAGTATCAAAAACCTCCCCTCAGGGTCCGAGTATGAGTCAGTCAAATGGAAGGGGAAGGAATTTTTTAGCAATACAGCAACCCCTCTGGTTTTTCTGTCCCAAGAGGCAAGGAAATAACGGGAATAGCTCGAGTCAAAAAATTTAGGTGAAGAAGAAGAGGAGAAATGGGTTTCTTGTAAACACAGGATATCTGGCCCGTGCTTACGGTAATCTATGAACGCTCTCCTCCGTTTAATGGGCGAATTAAAACCCTTTACGTTGTGAGAAATAACCCTACACATTAGTAAAAATACAAGTAATGCTTACAGACTCAGACACTCGACCAGGCCTGCCAAGTCTCCACCGTTGAAAGCTGCGAAGTGAGCAATGTATGGTAAATCTACTAGAAAACAAAAGGAGAGATACAAAACAAGGGAAAACAAACACATATAACATTAATAGAACAAGAATGTGAGTTCTAGCCTCACAAAAGATGGAGATCCGGAATACCATATTAAAAGTAAACCGAGAATCACCAAAATAGGGCAACATGTAGGGAGCCCGAGGCCGTACCCATTCTAATTACTAGCCCAATCAAGGGAGGGAGGGGGGGATAGGGAAGGAGAAAGGGGAGGAGAGAAGGAAGGAGGTAGGGAGGGGAGGGAAGGAAGGAGAGAATGGGAAAACTGGTAAAAAAATAATAAACAAAGGGAATAGGGAGAACAAATTGGTGCGGGCATATTCAGAGGAATTCGAAATCGGGAATGTATAGATCAGTCTAATGATCATTAACAGATAACTGAAGATAACTCAGCGAAGTCAACCGGCGTAGTCTATGTAAAGCCACGTCTTCAAAAATTAAATCCGGAGAATCCAGGGAACAGTCAAGTAATTCGCGAACGTTGGCTTCTAGTCGCAGGGACCTGCTGCCATTCTTTAGCTGGTCTGGGTCTTCTTTGCGGAAGTGGAGGCAAAACATCAGGAAGCGGAATTCCAGCTTGCTCTAGAACCTTTTTGCCTTCATCCAGTGTACGACAAATATACTGCTCATTCTTGTGTGTAAAAGATAAAGAGAATGGGAAGCCCCAGCGATATTTCGCTTGCACTGACTGTAGTGCCATGGTGATTGGTTTAAGAGCTCTCCTGCGAAACAACGTGGCCGGAGCTATGTCCGCGAACAATTTCACAGAATCTGGAAGTCCAGGAAGTGTAGATAGAGATCTTGCAGCATTAAGAATTAAATCTCTAGATTCTTCGTATTGCATCTTAAGGACCACGTCTCTGGGAATGTCTGAGGAACGTGTTCTGCCTAGAGCCCTGTGGATTCTTGTGACATGTAATGAAGATGGATCTGCCTGTGGCAGGAGTGCAATAAACAGAGCAGTGACTGTCTCTTTTAATGTCACATAGGATTCTGGCAAGCCGCGCACTCTGATATTACCTCTTCTAGATCTATTCTCTAGGTCCTCACTACGCAGCTCTAAGTCCATGATGCGATCAGCATGGAGTGTAAGAGTCTCTTGATCTTCACTAAGGGCCTCTGCTGTGGCCTCCATTTTCTCCTCTAAACATGCTGTGCGCTGGGAGATATCTTGTAACTGGGTAGAGACCGCAGTCATGGCTGCAGAAAGTTCTGTGCGAAAGGTCTCCTGGAGGGATTTGGTGAGTGCAGCTGTTGAAATAACAGCGTCCCCTCCATTATTCAGATCCTCGTCATCTGCCCCTTCACTGAGCTGCAGCGCCGGGATGTGAGAGGGAGTGAGGACAGGCGCGGCGGCCATTTTACTTGCACCGCTGCCCGCCAAGAGTTCCGATATCGGGCGGCTAGCCGGCTGTCCCGCGCCTGCTTTCCTGGGCATTGCGGACCTCAGCGCTCTCGGAGGTGAGGAGGAGCGGATCGCCGTGAAAAAGACCCGATTCCGGTATTTAAAAGGGGGGAAACTTAGCCTCGGGATGCGGAGCTCAGCCGAGCACTTCCTGCTCCATCAGAGTCCGCGCATGCGCCAGCGTTCTCCCCGTGTTTGTGTGGGATTCCTCTGGGTTCTCCGGATTCCTCCCACATTCCAAAGACATACTGATAGGGAATTTAGATTGTGAGCCCCAACGGGAGCAGAGATGTTAATGTGTGCAAACTGTAAAGCGCTGCGGAATATGTTAGCGCTATATAAAAATAAAGATTATTCTTATTATGTTGCAGGCAGCACATCGCTCTCAACAGCGTCTCCAGACTCTGTCACGTCTGTCACATGTGCTCAGTGTGAACCTGCTTTCATCTGTGAAGAGCACAGGGCGCCAGTGGCGAATTTTCCAATCTTGGTGTTCTGTGGCAAATGTCAAGCGTCCTGCACGGTGTTGGGCTGTGAGCACAACCCCCATCTGTGGACGTCGGGCACACAGACCATTGTCATAGAGTCGGTTTGTAACCATTTGTGCAGCACATACACATTTGTGGCCTGCTGGAGGTCATTTTGCAGGGCTCTGGCTGTGCTCCTCCTGTTCCTCCTTGCACAAAGGCTGAGGTAGCGGTCCTGCTGCTGGGTTGTTGCCCTCCTACTGCCCCTTCCACGTCTCCTGGTGTACTGGCCTGTCTCCTGGTAGCGCCTCTAGACACTACGCTGACTGACACAGCAAACCCTCTTGCCACAGCTCGCATTCATGTGCCATCCTGGATGAGCTGCACTGCCTGAGCAACTTGTGTGGGTTGTAGAGTCAGTCTCATGCTACCACGAGTGTGATAGCACAACCAACATTCAAAAGTGATCAAAACATCAGCCAGAAAGCATTGGTACTGAGATGTGTTCTGTGATCCCCACCTGCAGAACCACTCCTTTATTGAGGGTGTCTTAACAGCCAATAATTTCCATCTGTTGTCTATTCCATTTGCACACCAGCATGTGAAATTGATTGTCAAACAGTGTTGCTTCCTAAGTGGACAGTTTGACTTCACAGAAGTTTGATTTAGTTGGAGTTACATTCTGTTTAAGTGTTCCCTTTAATTTTTTTGAGCAGTATACATCTACTATATAATTGTCTAAGGGTACTTCCCTCTTTCTGTCACCGTTATTCGTTCGCTGATTGGTCTCGTCAGCTGCCTGTCATGGCTGCCGCGACCAATCAGCGACGCGCACAGTCCGGAAAAAAATGGCCGCTCCTTACTCCCAGCACTCACTGCCCGGCGCCCGCATATATCCCTCCAGTCCAGTCGGCGCTCACACAGGGTTAATGGCAGCGGTAACGGACCGCGTTATGCCGCGGGTAACGCACTCCGTTACCGCTGCTATTAACCCTGTGTGACCAAATTTTTACTATTGAAGCTGCCTACGCAGCGTCAATAGTAAAAAGATCTAATGTTAAAAAAAAAAAAAAATCATTATATACTCACCTTCCGCTGCCTTTCCCGCTCCTCGCCACCCTCCGGTAATCACTCTGTGCAAGTGGTAGGTTCCGGTACCAATTATCGTATGGCACAAGGACCTGCCATGACGTCACGGTCATGTGACTGCGACGTCATCACAGGCCCTGTGCGCCTGCGCGAACAGGACCTGCCATGACGTCACGGTCATGTGACCGCGACGACAGCACACCCATGGACCGGAAGCTGCAGCCTGTACCGCACACAGGTGACAGAACTATGGTGAGTATGTTCGCACTACAAGGGGACTTCGGATCGGAAGGTGAGTATGTTTATTTTTTATTTTTTAACCTGTCACTTAAGTGGCTGGGCAATCTACTACATGGATGGGTTATATACTACGTCGCTGGGCAATATACCACGTCACTGGGCAATATACTACATCACTGGGCAATATACTATGTGGCTGGGAAATATACTACATCACTCAGCAATATAGTACGTCGCTGAGCAACATACTACGTGGCTGGGCAATATACTACGTGGCTGGGCAATATACTACGTGGCTGGGCAATATACTACGTGGCTGGGCAATATACTACGTGACTGGGCAATATACTACGTGACTGGGCAATATACTACATCGCTGGGCAATATACTACGTGACTGGGCAATATACTACGTGGGCTGTGCTGTATACCACGTGGACATACATATTCTAGAATACCTGATGCATTAGAATCGGGCCACCATCTAGTGTATATATATATATATATATATATATATATATATATATATATACTGTATATATATATATATATATCTATATATATAATTGTCTAAGGGTTTTTCCGTCTGTCTGTCCTGGAAATCCCGCATCTCTGATTGGTCGAAGCCGCGAGGCCTCGACAAATCAGCGTCGGGCACAGCATGGCGACGATGATGTCATAAAGGTTGCCTCGACCAATCAGCGACGGGCACAGTCTGCCACGAATTCGCCTCGACCAATCAGCGACGGGCACAGTATCGACGTAGATGTCATAATGGTTGCCATGGCGACGATGATGTCATAAAGGTTGCCTCAACCAATCAGCGACGGGCACAGTCTGCCGCGAATTCTGGAATCATCATTGTCCATATACTACGGGGACATGCATATTCTAGAATACCCGATGCATTAGAATCGGGCCACAATCTAATATGTATATATATATATATATATATATATATATATATATATATATATATATATATATATATATAGTACATACCAAAAGTTTGGACACACATTCTCGTTCAAAGATTTTTCTGTATTTTTATGACTATGAAAATTGTATATTTGAAAAAGCTGACCGTCACATCCATACATAGACTAAGTGTGAACAGGCGCTGAACCTAGAGTAACCAACTCATATATATAGTCAAGTAATAAAGGCAGCACACTGCAGCGCTAAAACATGCAAACATGAAACATGAAAACTGAACTGCAATACTGCACTAGAAATATGAAAAATGAGAGCGTTTAGCGCATAAAAATGGCCAATTTTATGTGTACCTGATAGCCCCTTTACGGCATCTCTCGTATATCAGGTCCTACGCTTGCCTACCTCGCTGAGAATAAACGTCTCCATGTGAATGGGTACCTGTGAAAACCTCTTCTTAGACTCATTCTCTCTCTCTGTGGAGGGGTACTGGATTCTCAGCGAGGTAGGCAAGCGTAGGACCTGATATACGAGAGATGCCGTAAAGGGGCTATCAGGTATACATAAAATTGGCCATTTTTATGCGCTAAACGCTCTCATTTTTCATATTTCTAGTGCAGTATTGCAGTTCAGTTTTCATGTTTCATGTTTGCATGTTTTAGCGCTGCAGTGTGCTGCCTTTATTACTTGACTATATATATGAGTTGGTTACTCTAGGTTCAGCACCTGTTCACACTTAGTCTATGTATGGATGTGACGGTCAGTTTTTTCAAATATATTATTTAGCCTTCTGACTGAGCACTCCGCCTCCTAGCCCAGGTGTTTTAATCGCAGCAGGTCCGGTACCCCTCCACAGAGAGAGAGAATGTGAGTCTAGGAAGAGGTTTTCACAGGTACCCATTCACATGGAGACGTTAATTCTCAGCGAGGTAGGCAAGCGTAGGACCTGATATACGAGAGATGCCGTAAAGGGGCTATCAGGTACACATAAAATTGGCCATTTTTATGCGCTAAACGCTCTCATTTTTCATATTTCTAGTGCAGTATTGCAGTTCAGTTTTCATGTTTCATGTTTGCATGTTTTAGCGCTGCAGTGTGCTGCCTTTATTACTTGACTATGAAAATTGTACATTCACACTGAAGGCATCAAAACTATGAATTAACACATGTGGAATTATATACTTAACAAAAAAGTGTGAAACAACTGAAATTATGTCTTATATTCTAGGTTCTTCAATGTAGCCACCTTTTTCTCTGACGACTGCTTTGCACACTCTTGGCATTCTCTTGATGAGCTTCAAGAGGTAGTCACCGGTAATGGTCTTCCAACAATCTTGAAGAAGTTCCCAGAGATGCTTAGCACTTGTTGGCCCTTTTGCCTTCACTCTGCAGTCTAGCTCACCCCAAACCATCTCGATTGGGTCCAGGTCTGGTGACTGTGGAGGCCAGGTAATTTGGCGTAGCACCCCATCACTCTCCTTCTTTGTCTTAGCCCTTACACAGCCTGGAGGTGTGTTTGGGGTCATGGTCCTGTTGAAAAATAAATGATGGTCCAACTAAACCCAAACCGGATGGAATAGCATGCCAATGCAAGATGCTGTGGTAGCCATGCTGGTTCAATATGCCTTCAATTTTGAATAAATCCCCAACAGTGTCACCAGGAAAGCACCCCCACACCATCAAACCTCGTCCTCTATGCTTCACGATGGGAACCAGGCATGTAGAGTCCATCCGTTCACCTTTTCTGTGTCGCACAAAGACACGGTCGTTGGAACCAAAAATCTCAAATTTGGACTCATCAAACCAAAGCACAGATTTCCACTGGTCTAATGTCCATTCCTTGTGTTCTTCAGACCAAAAAAGTCTCTTCTGCTTGTTATATGGGATAGAGGTGAATATTCATTACCTTAATGAGTGGGAACACATGATCGCCCAGCCGCAGGACTTGCTGGCACCATAATGAGATGCTGCGAGGGTGCGCAGGGAAGGTAAGTAGGATGTTTTTTTTTCTTTTATACTGGATCCGGCGGCTGCGGATGTAACTGTGCCTGTGCTATAAGATAAATTTATATTCATTGCCAGTGCAGTGAAGATTCATTTATCTTTAGGAGTGGGCACAGGTTTTAGCCACAGCTGCCGGCTCCTGCCTCCTGGGACCCGCTCCCCCTCCCCCGCCGTAAACTGGGACAATGACTTGTGTATAAGCCGAGGGGGGCAATTTCAGCACAAAAAAATGTGCTGAAAAACTCAGCTTATACACAAATATATAGTAATAAAAATGCCCTAAAACATTCTCTCTCTCATTATTTTGATATTTGGCAAATATTAATAATTATGGTAATCCTAATTAACCTAAAATAGTAACTAACTGTGGTTAGTTATAACAAATTATAATGATTATATATATATATACAGTGGGGCAAAAAAGTATTTAGTCATTCAGCAATAGTGCAAGTTCCACCACTTAACCCCTTCCCGACCTTTGACGCCATGTAGGCGTCATGAAAGTCGGTGCCAATCCGACCCATGACGCCTATGTGGCGTCATGGAATGATCACGTCCCTGCAGATCGGGTGAAAGGGTTAACTCCAATTTCAACCGATCTGCAGGGACAGGGGGAGTGGTACTTCAGCCCAGGGGGGGTGGCTTCACCCCCCCGTGGCTACGATCGCTCTGATTGGCAGTTGAAAGTGAAACAGCCAATCAGAGCGATTTGTAATATTTCACTTAAAAAACTGGTGAAATATTACAATCCAGCCATGGCCGATGCTGCAATATCATCGGCCATGGCTGGAAACACTTATGTGACCCCCCACCCCACCGATCGCCCCCCCAAGCCACCGATCTGTGGTCCGCTCCCCTCTGTCTTGTGCTCCGCTCCCCCGTCCTCCTGTCCGCTCCCCCCTGCTCCTATGCCACCCCCCGTGCTCCGACCCCCCCCCCCGTGCCCCGATCTCCCCACCTTCTACTTACCGAGGCTCCCGGTGTCGGTCCGTCCTCTCCATGGGCGCCGCCATCTTCCAAAATGGCGGGCGCATGCTCAGTGCGCCCACCGAATCTGCCGGCCGGCAGATTCGTTACAAGTACATTTTGATCGCTGTGGTAGGTTCTATCACAGCGATCAAAATAAAAAAAATAATAAATAAGTCCCCCCTTTATCACCCCCATAGGTAGGGACAATAATAAAATAAAGAAAATATTTTTTTTTCTTTCCACTAGGGTTAAGGTTAGAACTAGGGTTAGAACTAGGGGTAGGGTTAGGGTTAGGGGTAGGGTTAGGGTTATGGCATGTGCACACAGTGCGGATTTGGCTGCGGATCCGCAGCGGATTATCCGCGGATCCGCAGCGGATTGTCCGTGGATCCGCAGCGGATTGGCAGCGGATTGGCCACTGCGAATTCCTAGCAGTTTTCCATCAGGTTCACAGTACCATGTACACCTATGGAAAACCAAATCCGCTGTGCCCATGGTGCAGAAAATTCCGTGCAGAAACGCTGCGTTGTATTTTCCGCAGCATGTCAATTCTTTGTGCGATTCCGCAGCATTTTACACCTGTTCCTCAATAGGAATCCGCAGGTGAAATCCGCACAAAAAAACACTGGAAATCTGCTGTAAATCCGCAGGTAAAATGCAGTGCCTTTTACCTGCAGATTTTTCAAAAATCGTGCGGAAAAATCTCACACGAATCCGCAACATGGGCACATAGCCTCAGGGTTAGGGTTGGAATTAGAGTTAGGGTTGGAATTAGGGCTAGGGTTGGAAATAGGGTTAAGATTAGGCTTGTGGTTAGGGTTACGGATAGGGTTAGGGGTGTGTTGGGGTTACAGTTGTGGTTAGGGTTGGGATTAGGGTTAGGGTTGGGATTAGAGTTAGGATTAGATTTGGAATTAGGGTTACGGGTGTGTTGGGGTTAGGGTTGTGGTTAGGGGTGTGTTGGGGTTAGGGTTGTGATTAGGGTTATGGCTACAGTTGGGATTAGGATTAGGGGTGTGTTGGGGTTAGTGTTGAAGTTAGAATTGAGGGGTTTCCACTGTTTAGGCACATCAGGGGTCTCCAAACGCAACATGGCGCCACCATTGATTCCAGCCAATCTTGAGTTCAAAAAGTCAAATGGTGCTCCCTCCCTTCCAAGCCCCGACGTGCGCCCAAACAGTGGTTTACCCCCACATTTGGGGTACCAGCGTACTCAGGACAAACTGGGCAACAACTGTTGGGGTCTAATTTCTCCTGTTACCCTTGCAAAAATAAAAAATTACTTGCTAAAACATAATTTTTGAGGAAAGAACAATTATTTTTTATTTTCACGGCTCTGCGTTATAAACTTCTGTGAAGCACTTGGGGGTTGAAAGTGCTCACCACACATCTAGATAAGTTCCTTCGGGGGTCTAGTTTCCAAAATGGGGTCACTTGTGGGGTGTTCCTACTGTTTAGGCACATCAGGGGCTCTGCAAACGCAACCTGACGCCCGCAGAGCATTCCATCAAAGTCTGCATTTCAAAACGTCACTACTTCCCTTCCGAACCCCGACGTGTGCCAAAACAGTGGTTTACCCCCACATATGGGGTATCAGCGTACTCAGGAGAAACTGGACAACTTTTGGGGTCCAATTTCTCCTGTTACCCTTGGGAAAATAAAAAATTGTGGGTTAAAAAATCATTTTTGAGAAAAGAAAAATTATTTTTTATTTTCATGGCTCTGCGTTATAAACTTCTGTGAAGCACTTGGGGGTTCAAAGTGCTCACCACACATCTAGATTAGTTCCTTGGGAGGTCTATTTTCCAAAATGGGGTCACTTGTGCGGGAGCTCCAATGTTTAGGCACACAGGGGCTCTCCAAACGCGACATGGTGTCCGCTAATGATTGGAGCTAATTTTCCATTCAAAAAGCCAAATGGCGTGCCTTCCCTTCCGAGCCCTGCCGTGCACCCAAACAGTGGTTTACCCCCACATATGGGGTATCATCGTACTCAGGACAAACTGGACAACAACATTTGGGGTCCAATTTCTCCTATTACCCTTGGGAAAATAAAAAATTCTGGGCTAAAAATCATTTTTGAGGAAAGAAAAATTATTTTTTATTTTCACGGCTCTGCGTTATAAACTTCTGTGAAGCACCTGGGGGTTATAAGTGCTCACTATGCATATAGATAAGTTCCTTGGGGGGTCTAGTTTCCAAAATGGGGTCACTTGTAGGGGAGCTCCAATGTTTAGGCACACAGGGGCTCTCCAAACGCGACATGGTGTCCGCTAACGATTGGAGCTAATTTTCCATTCAAAAAGTCAAATGGCACGCCTCCCCTTCCGAGCCTTGCCGTGCACCCAAACAGTGGTTTACCCCCACATATGAGGTATCGGCGTACTCAGGAGAAATTGCCCAACAAATTTTAGGATCCATTTTATCCTGTTGCCCATGTGAAAATGAAAAAATTGAGGCTAAAAGAAATTTTGTGTGAAAAAAAGTACTTTTTCATTTTTACGGATCAATTTGTGAAGCACCTGAGGGTTTAAAGTGCTCACTATGCTTCTAGATAAGTTCCTTGGGGGGTCTAGTTTCCAAAATGGGGTCACTTGTGGGGTGTGGGGGAGCTCCAATGTTTAGCCACACGGGGGCTCTCCAAACGCGACATGGTGTCCGCTAAAGATTGGAGCCAATTTTTCATTGAAAAAGTCAAATGGCGCTCCTTCCCTTCCGAGCCCTGCCGTGCGCCCAAACAGTGATTTACCCCCACATATGAGGTATCAGCGTACTCAAGACAAATTGGACAACAACGTTCGTCGTCCAGTTTCTCCTTTTACCCTTGGGAAAATAAAAAAAATTTCGCTAAAAGATCATTTTTGTGACTAAAAAGTTAAATGTTCATTTTTTACTTCCATGTTGCTTCTGCTGCTGTGAAACACCTGAAGGGTTAATAAACTTCTTGAATGTGGTTTTGAGCACCTTGAGGGGTGCAGTTTTTAGAATAGTGTCACTTTTGGGTATTTTCAGCCATATAGAACCCTCAAACTGACTTCAAATGTGAGGTGGTCCCTAAAAAAAATGGTTTTGTAAATTTTGTTGTAAAAATGAGAAATCACTGGTCAAATTTTAACCCTTATAACTTCCTAGCAAAAAAAAAAATTGTTTCCAAAATTGTGCTGATGTAAAGTAGACATGTGGGAAATGTTATTTATTAACTATTTTGTGTCACATAACTCTCTGGTTTAACAGAGTAAAAATTCAAAATGTGAAAATTGCGAAATTTTCAAAATTTTTGCCAAATTTCCATTTTTTTCACAAATAAACTCAGAAATTATTGACCTAAATTTACCACTAACATGAAGCCCAATATGTCACGAAAAAACAATCTCAGAATCGCTAGGATCCGTTGAAGTGTTCCTGAGTTATTACCTCATAAAGGGACACTGGTCAGAATTGCAAAAAATGGCAAGGTCATTAAGGCCAAAATAGGCTGGGTCATGAAGGGGTTAAAAAGATGAGAGGCGTCTGTAATTTACATCATAGGTAGACCTCAACTATGGGAGACAAACTGAGAAAAAAAAATCCAGAAAATCACATTGTCTGTTTTTTTAACATTTTATTTGCATATTATGGTGGAAAACAGGGCTGCCACTAGAAATTTCGGGGCCCCATACTGGCAAAAATTTTCGGGGCCCCCTTGAGACTCCGCCCAGGCTCCACCCCAGCCCCGCCTCCACGCTCCACCCCTCGAACTGTCCACAGTCCCACCGCTCTCTCTTGGAAAAACTCCACTTCTCACCAATCACACATTGAGGGTACGTGTCCACCTTCAGGATGGCTGGCGGTATCGTCGGAGCGGCAAACCCGCTCGGCGCTAAGCCCCGCCCCCTACTGTGACGCGATGATGCCGGATGTGTTCATTGCACACATCCGGGATCATCGCACCCCACACATAGGGCCCTGTGTTATAGCTTGCGGCGGCGCAGCTGCCGCAAGGAATACGGACATGCTGCGATCTTAAAAGACGTGCCGCAGGGCCGCCGATGCGTGTTACCACGCATAGTGGAGACGGGATTTCATAAAATCCCCTTCACTATGCTGGAACATCTGGACGCTGCGTGTTTGACGCTGTGGCCCCACGCAGTGTCAAACATGCAGCGTTTACTTAACGTGGACATGTACCCTAACAGTTCCCATCACCAGATCACACATATAGCCGGCAGCTTTTGTTTTGGCCAAAAGATTTTGTAAGCCGCCACCATAACACGGTAGACACTTTTGGCCGGGCACTACTCTGCTGTAACCTACTAAATATTTGTTAAAATATGCAAAACAATTTAGGTATATTTTTATTTATTTTTCAATTTTTAAAATGACTAATAATATCACATACAAAGAACAAATACCGCTACACCATGACCAGATTACATATTACCGCCACAGTGATCGAATAATATCACATACAAGGGACAAATACCGCAACACCATGTCCAGACCACATATTACCACCACATAGTGACTGAATACTACAATTCTGATCAGTAATAAAAAAAAGCACCATACTATACTATCACCATAAGTGCCATTATACACAGGAGATCTGTACTTAGTATGCAGTGTCTGTGTACAGATAATACAGTGATCACTAGTGAAATTATACACAGGAGCTCTGTATATAGTATACAGTGTATAGTGTCAGTGTATAGGTAACACTGACTTACCAGTGACATCTCTAGGTGAAGTCCTTCATCTTTCATCCAGCACAGACCGCCATCATGTCTTCCAGCCAGGACTCGTCTCTGCAGGAAATAACAGAGTTATCTCGAGCTCCGCTTGTAGAACACATTACTTAATTTTTCCCAACTTCTACATTACACCGCATGAAGAAAAAGAGGCGACATAGTGTCACTCTACACAGTAACAGGACCGCCCCCTCATTTAAAACAGTATACTCAAAAAATATAATAAACACATTACTGCAGTAATAATATCCCTAAATTAGTCCCTATGGTAATAATATTCCCCATCCTGGCCCCCGTGTGTCTCGTTCCAGGCGTCAGCCATATGTTCTCCCATCCTGCCCTCATGAGTATCCTTTCTGCACCATATGATCTCCCCATCCTGATCCATTTGTCTCCATCATATCCATCCTGCCCCATGATCCGATTCCTGCACGATCTGTCTCCAATCCTGCCCCCATGTCTTTCATCATACCCCTTGTCCAGCATCTCTGCCTCCGTGTCCAGCATCTCTGCCCCCGTGTCCAGCATCTCTGCCCCGTGTCCAGCATCTCTGCCCCCGTGTCCAGCATCTCTGCCCCCTGTGTCCAGCATCTCTGCCCCCTGTGTCCAGCATCTCTGCCCCTGTGTCCAGCATACTGCCCGTGTCCAGCATAATGCCCCTGTGTTCAGCTTTCTGCCCCAGCGGGTCAAGCGTTCTGCCCCGGGCCCCAGCATGTCCAGCGTTCTGCCCCAGGCCCCACCCCCTGGGATCGCCGCTCTAAAAAAAAAACAAAAAAAAACGAGTTCTTACCTGGCCGTGCGCTCCTGCGGCGGGGAACCTCACTTCCTCCACGTAGGTGAAGACGCGTCGCACTCGCCGGTGGCTGACAATGACGTCAGACGCCGGCGAAGTGCGACTGCGCACTGCGGCCGCTGAAGTCAGCTGCCAGCCTCCGACTGGCTGGCGGCGGCTGTTAACTATTGACGTGCAGGCACGGGCCCGCACGTCAATAGTGTGCCGCAGCGCCTGCAGGGGGGCCCGGTGATCAGATTAGACGGGGCCCGATGCGGGCCCCCTCTGCTCACTGGGCCCCATACGCCAGTCATGGCTGTCATGCCCTGATGGCGGCCCTGGTGGAAAATAAGTATTTGGTCAGAAACAAACAATCAAGATTTCTGTCTCTCACAGACCTGTAACTTCTTCTTTAAGAGTCTCCTCTTTCCTCCACTCATTACCTGTAGTATTGGCACCTGTTTAAACTTGTTATCAGTATAAAAAGACACCTGTGCACACCCTCAAACAGTCTGACTCCAAACTCCACTATGGTGAAGACCAAAGAGCTGTCAAAGGACACCAGAAACAAAATTGTAGCCCTGCACCAGGCTGGGAAGACTGAATCTGCAATAGCCAACCAGCTTGGAGTGAAGAAATCAACAGTGGGAGCAATAATTAGAAAATGGAAGACATACAAGACCAATGATAATCTCCCTCGATCTGGGGCTCCACGCAAAATCCCACCCCGTGGGGTCAGAATGATCACAAGAACGGTGAGCAAAAATCCCAGAACCACGCGGGGGGACCTAGTGAATGAACTGCAGAGAGCTGGGACCAATGTAACAAGGCCTACCATAAGTAACACACTACGCCACCATGGACTCAGATCCTGCAGTGCCAGACGTGTCCCACTGTTTAAGCCAGTACATGTCCGGGCCCGTCTGAAGTTTGCTAGAGAGCATTTGGATGATCCAGAGGAGTTTTGGGAGAATGTCTTATGGTCTGATGAAACCAAACTGGAACTGTTTGGTAGAAACACAACTTGTCGTGTTTGGAGGAAAAAGAATACTGAGTTGCATCCATCAAACACCATACCTACTGTAAAGCATGGTGGTGGAAACATCACGCTTTGGGGCTGTTTCTCTGCAAAGGGGCCAGGACGACTGATCCGGGTACATGAAAGAATGAATGGGGCCATGTATCGTGAGATTTTGAGTGCAAACCTCCTTCCATCAGCAAGGGCATTGAAGATGAAACGTGGCTGGGTCTTTCAACATGACAGTGATCCAAAGCACACCGCCAGGGCAACGAAGGAGTGGCTTCGTAAGAAGCATTTCAAGGTCCTGGAGTGGCCTAGCCAGTCTCCAGATCTCAACCCTATAGAAAACCTTTGGAGGGAGTTGAAAGTCCGTGTTGCCAAGCGAAAAGCCAAAAACATCACTGCTCTAGAGGAGATCTGCATGGAGGAATGGGCCAACATACCAACAACAGTGTGTGGCAACCTTGTGAAGACTTACAGAAAACGTTTGACCTCTGTCATTGCCAACAAAGGATATATTACAAAGTATTGAGATGACATTTTGTTTCTGACCAAATACTTATTTTCCACCATAATATGCAAATAAAATGTTAAAAAAACAGACAACGTGATTTTCTGGATTTTTTTTTCTCAGTTTGTCTCCCATAGTTGAGGTCTACCTATGATGTAAATTACAGACGCCTCTCATCTTTTTAAGTGGTGGAACTTGCACTATTGCTGAATGACTAAATACTTTTTTGCCCCACTGTATATATATATATATATATATATATATATATATATATATATATATATATATATATATATATATATATATATATATATATATATATATATATATAATTTATATATATATATATATATATATATATATATATATATATATATATATATATATATATATATATATATATATATATATATATATATATATATATATATATGCAGGTTGGGCCATTTATATGTATACACCTAAATAAAATGGGAATGGTTGGTGATATCAACGTCCTGTTTGTGGCACATTAGTATATGAGAGGGGAAAAATTTTTCAAGATGGGTGGTGACCATGCCGACCATTTTGAAGTCAGCCATTTTGAATCCAACTTTATTTTTTCCAATGGGAAGAGGATCATGTGACACATCAAACTTGTTGAGAATTTCACAAGAAAAACAATGTGTATTGTTGTGAATTCTGTTTGTGGGCTCCCCCGGTGGTGTTTTATGGTATTGCCACTTATTTGCCTTCTTCTATCCTTGATCACCTGTTGACACCCATTAGGGGAGTTTCCTATTTAAGGCTGCTTGGCTGCTGGTCCGATGCCGGCCAACAATGTATCAGTAGCATTCTGTTGCATTCTCCTGCCTCAAGTTCCAGTTCAGCTAAGTTGAATTTTGTTCCTAGTTAATGTTATTTTTTGTCCAGCTATCTGCAATGTGACTCTCTGCAGCTGGAAGCTCTCGTGGACTGAAATTGCCACTCCAGTGGCATGAGTTGTCACTGGAGTTTTAAAGTAATTTCAGGATGGTGTTTTTGAGTAGTGTTTTGAAGTTGACCGTGAAGTAACTCTTTCCTGTACTTCTGCTATCTAGTAAGCGGACCTCACTGTGCTAAATCTGCTGTTCATCCTACGTATGTCTTTTCCTCTTGACTCACCGTCAATATTTGTGGGGGCCTGCTATCTCTTTTTGGGGTTCATCTCTGGAGGTAAGGCAGGCCTGTATATTCCTCTGATAGGGGTAGTTAGATCTCCGGCTGGCGCGTGGTGTCTAGGGCATCGTAGGAAACACTCCCCGGCTACTTCCAGTGTTGTGTCAGGTTCAGGTCACGGTCACTTTAGTTTCCATCACCCGAGAGCTAGTCCGTTTGTTATTTTTGATTTCCCTGCCATTGGGAAAATCATAACAGTTTGGCCGGCCCGTGTGTTAAAACTATGCACTAAAGCAGGAAAGGATATGAAAAGGTTTTTTTTTTTTCCTTCTGTGTTTGGAAAGTGCACCTTAGTGCTTATTTGTACTCCTTGCTTAAACTGCAGTCTTCAGCCTTTTTTTTTTTCCTCTCCTCTTAATCTTTGAATGGCTTTGGTTACACCTGTTTGAATCATGGATCCACAGAGTTTGGTTGCAGGTCTGAATAACCTGGCTACAAAGGTCCAGAACTTACAAGATTTTGTTATACGTGCTCCAATGTCTGAACCTAAGATCCCTATGCCTGAATTTTTTACCGGAGACAGATCCCGTTTTTTGAATTTCAGAAAGAATTGTAAATTGTTTTTGTCTCTGAAATCTCACTCTGCTGGTGATCCTGCGCAACAGGTTAAAATTGTTATTTCTCTATTGCGGGGTGACCCACAAAGTTGGGCATTTGCATTGTCGCCAGGGGATCCTGCGTTATTAAATGTAGATGCGTTTTTTCTGGCTTTGGGGTTGCTTTATGAAGAGCCTAATTTAGAGATTTTGGCTGAGAAAGCCTTGATAGCTCTTTCCCAAGGGCAAGATGAAGCTGAGATATACTGCCAGAAATTTCGTAAATGGTCGGTACTTACTAAATGGAATGAGTGCGCTCTAGCAGCTAATTTCAGAGAAGGTCTCTCTGATGCCGTGAAGGATGTCATGGTGGGGTTCCCTGTGCCTACAGGTCTGAATGATGCCATGAAATTGGCTATCCAGATTGATCGGCGTTTACGGGAGCGCAAATCTGTGCACCATATGGCGGTATCTTCTGAGCAAAAATCTGTGCACCATATGGCGGTATCTTTTGAGCAAAAACCTGTGCACCATATGGCGGTATCTTCTGAGCAAAAACCTGTGCACCATATGGCGGTATCTTCTGAGCAAAAACCTGTGCATCATTTGGCGGTGACCTCTGAAAAGGCACCAGAGCATATGCAATGCGATAGTGTATTGTCTAGAGGCGAACGACAGAATTACAGGCGCAAAAATGGGTTGTGCTTCTATTGTGGAGATCCAGCTCATGTTATATCAGCATGCTCTAAACGCATAAAGAAGGTTGATAAAAAGGTTGATAAATCTTTTTCTATGGGTACCTTGCAGTCTAAATTTCTTTTGTCCGTGACATTGATTTGTACTTTATCATCTGTTACTGTGGATGCTTATGTGGATTCTGGCGCCGCTCTGAGTCTCATGGATTGGTCCTTTGCCAAGCGTTGTGGGTTTGATTTAGAGCCTCTGGAGGTTTCTATTCCCTTAAAGGGTATTGATTCTACACCTTTGGCTAGCAATAAACCACAATATTGGACACAAGTGACTATGCATCTTTCCCCAGACCATCAGGAGATTATTCGTTTCCTTGTGTTATATAATCTACATGACGTATTAGTACTTGGATTACCATGGTTACAAATTCATAATCCAGTCTTGGACTGGAGATCAATGTCTGTGCTGAGTTGGGGATGTCGGGGGATTCATGGGGATGCACCTTTGGTTCCCATTTCTTCATCTACTCCCTCTGAGATCCCAGCATTTCTGTCAGATTTTTATGATGTCTTTCAGGAGCCTAAAACTGATTCTCTCCCCCCTCACAGAGAGTGTGACTGCGCTATTGAGTTGATTCCCGGTAGTAAATTTCCTAAGGGTCGCTTGTTTAATTTGTCTGTACCTGAACATACTGCTATGCGGGAATATATCAGAGAATCTTTAGAAAAGGGTCATATTCGCCCCTCTTTGTCTCCATTGGGGGCAGGGTTTTTCTTTGTGGGTAAAAAGGATGGTTCATTGAGACCTTGTATCGACTATCGACTTCTGAATAAGATTACTGTTAAATACCAGTACCCGTTACCTTTACTGACTGATCTTTTTGCTCGCATAAAGGGGGCTAAGTGGTTCACTAAGATCGATCTACGTGGTGCGTATAATTTGGTGCGGATTAAGCAGGGGGATGAGTGGAAGACCGCATTTAATACGCCTGAAGGCCATTTTGAGTATTTGGTAATGCCTTTCGGTCTCGCGAATGCCCCTTCCGTTTTTCAGTCCTTTATGCACGATATTTTCCGTGAATATCTGGATAAATTTATGATTGTGTATTTGGATGATATTTTGATTTTTTCGGAGGACTGGGAATCTCATGTTCAACAGGTCAGGAGAGTTTTTCAGGTTTTACGAGCTAATTCTCTATTTGTGAAGGGCTCAAAGTGTATTTTTGGGGTTCAGAGAATTTCCTTTCTGGGATATATTTTTTCCCCTTCATCTATGGAGATGGACCCTGTTAAGGTTCAGACTATTTGTGATTGGATACAACCTACTTCTCTAAAGAGTCTTCAGAAATTCTTGGGATTTGCTAATTTCTATCGCCGATTCATAGCGGGTTTTTCTGCCATTGCTAAACCTTTGACTGATTTGACCAAGAAGGGTGCTGATGTTGCTAATTGGTCCTCTGCGGCTGTGGAGGCCTTTCGGGAGCTTAAGCGCCGCTTTTCTTCTGCTCCTGTGTTGCGCCAGCCTGATGTTTCGCTCCCGTTCCAGGTTGAAGTAGATGCTTCCGAGATCGGAGCAGGTGCAGTTTTGTCGCAGAAAGGTCCTGACTGCTCAGTGATGAGACCATGTGCGTTTTTCTCTCGAAAGTTTTCGCCCGCTGAGCGAAATTATGATGTTGGAAATCGGGAGCTCTTGGCCATGAAGTGGGCATTTGAGGAGTGGCGTCATTGGCTTGAGGGTGCTAGACACCAGGTGGTGGTCTTGACTGACCACAAAAATCTAATTTATCTTGAGTCAGCCAGGCGTCTGAATCCTAGACAGGCGCGCTGGTCGTTGTTTTTCTCTCGATTTAACTTTGTGGTCTCATATCTGCCTGGGTCTAAGAATGTGAGGGCGGATG
Source organism: Ranitomeya variabilis (assembly GCF_051348905.1). Taxonomy (NCBI): domain Eukaryota; kingdom Metazoa; phylum Chordata; class Amphibia; order Anura; family Dendrobatidae; genus Ranitomeya; species Ranitomeya variabilis. The sequence goes on along the minus strand of NC_135233.1, from coordinate 78,411,572 downwards.
CCCTCTCTAGGAGTTTTGAGCCTGACTCGCCTGGTGATTCCGAACCTACTGGCATCCTGAAGGATGGGGTGATATTGTCAGCTGTCTCCCCAGACCTGCGGCGCTCTTTGCAGGAGTTTCAGGTGGATAGGCCTGATTGCTGTCCGCCTGGTAGACTGTTTGTCCCTGATGACTGGACCAGTAGAGTTATTTCGGAGGTTCACTCTTCCGCGTTGGCAGGTCATCCTGGAATTTTTGGCACCAGGGATCTGGTGTCTAGGTCTTTCTGGTGGCCTTCCTTGTCTCGAGATGTACGTATTTTTGTGCAGTCTTGTGATGTTTGTGCTCGGGCTAAGCCCTGCTGTTCCCGGGCCAGCGGGTTGTTGTTGCCCTTGCCTATTCCTAAGAGGCCTTGGACGCACATCTCTATGGACTTTATTTCTGACCTTCCTGTTTCTCGTAGGATGTCCGTCATCTGGGTGGTGTGTGACCGTTTTTCCAAGATGGTTCACTTGGTACCTTTGCCCAAATTGCCCTCCTCCTCTGAGCTGGTCCCTCTATTTTTTCAGAATGTTGTGCGTTTGCATGGTATTCCTGAGAATATAGTTTCTGACAGGGGTACTCAGTTTGTGTCTAGATTTTGGCGGGCGTTCTGTGCCAGGATGGGCATCGACTTGTCGTTTTCGTCTGCATTCCATCCTCAGACTAATGGCCAGACTGAGCGTACTAATCAGACCTTGGAGACTTACTTGAGGTGTTTTGTGTCCGCTGATCAGGACGATTGGCTTGATTTTTTGCCATTGGCAGAGTTTGCCCTTAACAATCGGGCTAGTTCTGCCACTTTGGTTTCTCCATTTTTTTGTAATTCAGGGTTTCACCCTCGCTTTTCGTCCGGTCAATTGGAATCTTCGGATTGTCCTGGAGTAGATGCTGTGGTTGATAGAATGCATCAGATTTGGGGACAGGTTGTGGACAATCTGAAGTTGTCCCAGGAGAAGACTCAACAGTTCACTAATCGTCATCGGCGTGTCGGTCCTCGTCTTTGTGTTGGGGACCTGGTTTGGTTGTCTTCTCGATTTGTTCCTATGAAGGTCTCGTCTCCTAAGTTTAAGCCTCAGTTTATCGGCCCTTATAGGATTCTGGAGGTTCTCAATCCTGTGTCCTTTCGTTTGGACCTCCCAGCATCTTTTACTATTCATAATGTTTTTCATCGGTCATTATTGCGGAGGTATGAGGTGCCGGTTGTTCCGTCTGCTGATCCTCCTGCTCCTGTGCTGGTTGAGGGTGAGTTGGAGTATGTGGTAGAAAAGATCTTGGACTCCCGTGTTTCCAGACGGAAACTTCAGTATCTGGTTAAGTGGAAAGGCTATGGTCAGGAGGATAATTCTTGGGTGACAGCATCTGATGTTCATGCTCCTGATTTGGTTCGTGCATTCCATAGTGCTCATCCAGATCGCCCTGGTGGTTCTGGTGAGGGTTCGGTGCCCCCTCCTTAAGGGGGGGTACTGTTGTGAATTCTGTTTGTGGGCTCCCCCGGTGGTGTTTTATGGTATTGCCACTTATTTGCCTTCTTCTATCCTTGATCACCTGTTGACACCCATTAGGGGAGTTTCCTATTTAAGGCTGCTTGGCTGCTGGTCCGATGCCGGCCAACAATGTATCAGTAGCATTCTGTTGCATTCTCCTGCCTCAAGTTCCAGTTCAGCTAAGTTGAATTTTGTTCCTAGTTAATGTTATTTTTTGTCCAGCTATCTGCAATGTGACTCTCTGCAGCTGGAAGCTCTCGTGGACTGAAATTGCCACTCCAGTGGCATGAGTTGTCACTGGAGTTTTAAAGTAATTTCAGGATGGTGTTTTTGAGTAGTGTTTTGAAGTTGACCGTGAAGTAACTCTTTCCTGTACTTCTGCTATCTAGTAAGCGGACCTCACTGTGCTAAATCTGCTGTTCATCCTACGTATGTCTTTTCCTCTTGACTCACCGTCAATATTTGTGGGGGCCTGCTATCTCTTTTTGGGGTTCATCTCTGGAGGTAAGGCAGGCCTGTATATTCCTCTGATAGGGGTAGTTAGATCTCCGGCTGGCGCGTGGTGTCTAGGGCATCGTAGGAAACACTCCCCGGCTACTTCCAGTGTTGTGTCAGGTTCAGGTCACGGTCACTTTAGTTTCCATCACCCGAGAGCTAGTCCGTTTGTTATTTTTGATTTCCCTGCCATTGGGAAAATCATAACAGTGTATGCTTGGTTTTAACGTAACTTAATTCTTTCATGAGTTATTTACAAGTTTATGACCACTTATAAAATGTGTTCAAAGTGCTGGCCATTGTGTTGGATTGTCAATGCAACCCTCTTCTTCCACTCTTGACACACCACTGATAGCAACACTGCAGAAGAAATGCTAGCACAGGCTTCCAGTATCGATTGTTTCAGATGCTGCACATCTCGTATTTTCACAGCATAGACAATTGCCTTCAGATGACCCCAAAGATAAAAGTCTAAGGGGGTCAGATCGGGAGACCTTTGTGGCCATTCAACTGGCCCCGGACGACCAATCCACTTTCCAGGAAACTGTTCATGTAGGAATGCTCAGACCTGACACCCATAATGTTGTGGTGTACCATCTTGCACCAGAGAATCTTATTTCTCATAGTCTGGGAGTCCTTCATGTGCGTTTTAGCAAACTCTATGCAGGCTTTCAAATGTTTGCACTGAGGAGAGGCTTCCGTTGGGTCACTCTGCAATAAAGGCCCAACTGGTGGAGGGCTGCAGTGATAGTTGACTTTGTGGAACTTTCTCCCATCTCCCTACTGCATCTCTGGAGCACAACCACAGTGATCTTTTAGTTCTTCTTTACCTCTCTCACCAAGGCTCTTCTCCCATGATTGCTCAGTTTGGCTGGACGGCCAGGTCTAGGAAGACTTCTGGTGGTCCCAAACTTCTTTTATTTAAGGATTTTTCCATTTAAGGATTATGGAGGCCACTGTGCTCTTAGGAGCTTTGAGTACTGCAGAAATTCTTTTGTAACCTTGGTCAGATCTGTGACTTGCCACAATTCTATCTCTGAGCTCCTTGGCCAGTTCCTTTGACCTCATGATTCTCATTTGGTCTCACAAATTGAGTCGTATCAGTTTATTTAAACACAGCTCTTCTCCAATGAAGGAGTAGAATCATCTCAAGGATCACAAGGAAATGGACAGCATCTGACTTAAAGGGGTTGTCCACTACTTTCAATTATCCCCCCTATGTATCCCCCCGGGGCCCCTGATGAATTGTGTAAATACCTTCCTTATCCGTTTTCGCCTGTGAGCAGCGCTATGCTGGTGGCTGAGTCCGGGTCACGTGACCCCCAGGCTTCAGCCGCCGCTCATTTCCGCCGACGTCACGTCAATTTCCAGACTCTGGAAATTGACGTGACGTCAGCAGCAGGCGTGTCCCAGCTGCACAGTCAGAGCAGTCACTCATCAAGAGTGACTGGGCTGTGGGCGGGGCTGGGGGGCTGCAGGCCTGTGCTGGGGGCAGGCAGGGCTAGGCAGGGATGATTGTCCCGGCGCGATGTTTGCGCGCCAGTGCGGGGGCTCTGTGTGCCGGCGTCGGTATGTGCGTGCTGGCGCCGGTGCGGGGGCTCTGTGTACCGGCGCCGGTATGTGCGTGCCAGCGCCGGTGCGGGGGCTCTGTGTACCGGCGCCGGTATGTGCGTGCCGGCGCCGGTATGTGCGTGCCGGTGCGGGGGCTCTGTGTGCCGGCGCCGGTATGTGCGTGCCGGTGCGGGGGCTTTGTGTGCCGGCGCCGATATGTGCGTGCCGGTGCGGGGGCTCTGTGTACCGGCGCCGGTATGTGCGTGCCGGCGCCGGTGCGGGGGCTCTGTGTGCTGGCGCTGGTATGTGGGGTCCGGCGCCGGTATGTGCTGGGTCTGCTGGGGGGGGGGGGTCTTTGGGGTGTGTGTGTGTGTCTCTCTCTCTGTGTGCAGGCATTGTCCGATGGGACTACAAGTCCCATCGGGCTCTGCCTGCTATACTAACAGTGAGTGACACATTAGCCAATGATGGGACAGTAGTACTCCCATCATCCGGTTAATGTGTTGAATGTAAAAAAAAAACAACACACATATACAGTACATACACACATACAGAACATGCGCCATGCAACGACATGCACCATGCGACAACATGCGCCATGCGACGACATGCAGCATGCGACAACATGCGCCAAGCGACGATATGCGCCATGCGACGACATGCGACAACATGCGCCATGCGATGACATGCAGCATGCGCCATGCGATGACATGCAGCATGCGACGACATGCGCCAAGCGACGATATGCGCCATGCGACAACATGCGCCGTGCGACGACATGCGACAACATGCGCCATGCGATGACATGCAGCATGCGCCATGCGACGACATGCAGCATGCGACAACATGCAGCATGCGACGACATGCAGCATGCGACAACATGCGCCATGCGACGACATGCAGCATGCGACGACATGCGCCATGTGACATCATGCGACATGCCGCATACAGTACATACATACAACATACTGTACATACAGTACATGTAACATAGAGTACATACTTACCATCACTTGTCACTTTGATCCCCGAAGCCAGTGTCATCTGTAAAAAATATTAAAATAATAAACAAACAATATACTCCCTGATCCGCAGAAATCCAGTTAAAACGAGTGTCCCACGACGATCTCCAGTGGAGACCAGGAGCATCAGCTGATGCAACCACTCTCCAGGGGCTCCAGGAACACAATGAGGGGAGGAAGGTATCCTTGCACAATGTATTCCCCACAATGTATTCCTACGCCCCTGTGAGAAAATAGTCCCTAGTCTCACTTTATGGCATTGCTGTATGAGACATTTTCCCATGCAGCAATTGCCATAAAGTAAGACTTTGAACTCAGGTAACCTCAGTGATGCACTGCAGGAGCCATTGTCTCCTGTCAGTGTGTCACTGAAGGTCCTATAGAGCAGTGACATCTCCCGATGTCACTGTTCTATAGGGGAGATCGTCGTGGGACACTCGTTATTAATTGGACTACGGCGGACAGGTAGTATACGTTTTATTATTTAACGTTTTTTGCAGGCGCTGAGGTATGGTAAGTATGGTTAAATGAAAAATATTAAAATACTTTTTACTAATGTGTGCGTGTTTTATTAACCCTTTATTAGTATTGGATTAATAACGAATAGGCGTCTTATTGACGCCTCTACGTTATTAACCCGGCTTAATGTCACCTTACAATAGCAAGGTGACATTAACCCCTTATTACCCCATATCCCACCGCTACACGGGAGTAGGAAGAGAGGGGCTAAGTGCCGGAATTGGCGCATCCTACAGATGCGCCATTTCTGGGGGGCTGCGGACTGGTATTTGTAGCCGGGGGGGCCCAATATCCATGGCCCCTCTCTAGGCTATGAATATCAGCCTGCAGCTGTCTGCATAGCCTTTCTGGCTATAAAATATAGGGGGACCCCACGTCATTTTTTTTGGGGGGTCCCCCTATTTTAATAGCTAATAAAGGCTACGCAGACAGCTGCGGGCTGATATTCATAGCAGGCTACAAATATTGGCCCCCGGCTGTCGGCTTTCCCCCTCTGGCGCAGAAAATTGCGCAGGAGCCCACGCCGTTTTTTTCAGTTTTTTTATTAAATTAAACGCTCATTAAGGCCTGTTTCACACTTGCGTCGGTACGGGTCCATCGCTATGCGTCGGGCCTACGTACTGACGCAGGTTGTGAAATTTGTGCACGTCGTGGGCAGTGGAAGCAGTTTTTCAAGGCATCCGCTGCCCATTCTGAAGTCCGGGGAGGAGGGGGCGGAGTTTTAGCCACGCATGCGCGGTAGAAAATGGCAGACGCGAGGGATGTGCCAATGGTCTGCCAAAATACGACGCATCGGTTGCACGACGGACGCGACATGTGGCCATCCGTCGCGATCCCTCACTAATACAAGTCTATGGGTAAAAAACGCATCCTTTGAGCACATTTGCAGGATCCGTTTTTTTCCCAAAAAGACGGATTGCTAAAAACGCAACTGTGAAAGTAGCCTTAGGCTGCTTTCACACTAGCATCGGTAAGGGTCCGTCGCGCTGCGTCGCTAATAAAAGTCTATGGAGAAAAAACGCACCCTGCAGACAACTTTGCAGGATGCGTTTTTCTCCACAACGACGCATTGCGACGTGCAGTGCACAACGCTAGTGTGAAAGAGGCCTTAGAAACATCGGCCTTTCTATTATATATCTATGGATATATCTATCCATAGATATATTTATAGATAGATATATCTATAGAAACAGATGTATCTATCCATATATTTGGCTGCTTTCACATATCAGGTTTTTGCCATGAGGCACAATCCAGCGAGTTTTGAAAAAAATGGCTCCATTTTTTTCCGCCGGATCCGTTTTTTTCTCATAGAGTTGTATTAGCGCCGGATTGCGCCTGATGGCCACACGTTTCATCCGTTTTTTGCCGGATCCGTCAAAAAAGCTGTTTCCGCCGGATAGAAAACACATACAGAGGAATGTTTTTTCTGTCCGGCGAAAAAACGCACAGCGACGGATCCGGCAAAAAATCGTATGAAACTGAGCTGTGAAATGATGAATCCGGCCTTGGAATCTGTTTTTTCATGCATGTTTCCATTCAAATCATGCACATTTTCCGTTTATTTACTTATTTCCAAAAACGGCATTAAAACCGCGCATAAACCGCACCAAAAAACGCATCAAAACTGCACCAAAAACTGCATCAAAACTGCACCAAAAACTGCATCAAAACCTGGTGCAGTTTTGGTGCAGTTTGCAGTTTTGGTGTGGTTTTGATGCAGTTTTTGGTGCGGTTTTGATGCAGTTCTTGGTGTGGTTTTGGTGCGGTTTTGATGCGTTTTTTTCAGTTTTGATGCGTTTTTATGCAGTTTTTTGCACGGTTTTGATGCATTTTTAAATTCGCTTTTGTTGCGGTTTTTACGCGGTTTTTAGGCATTTTGGTGTGTTTTTGAAAGGTAAATAAAGATTTATTATTGAACAAAAAAAAAGATTTGTGATGTCATTATTGTCCAACCTCCTCTTTTACATTTGTCCAACCCACACTCCATTAAACACACAGATAGACAGATAGATGATAGATTAAATGGATAGACAGATCTACATATAGATAGATCTATAGATGCATACATCTACAGTTAGGTCCATATATATTTGGACAGAGATAACATTTTTCTAATTTTGATTATAGATTTTACCACAATGAATTTTAGACAAAACAATTCAGATGCAGTTGAAGTTCAGACTTTCAGCTTTCATTTGAGGGTATCCACATTAAAATTGGATGAAGGGTTTAGGAGTTTCAGCTCCTTAACATGTGCCACCCTGTTTTTAAAGGGACCAAAAGTAATTGGACAGATTAAATAATTTTAAATAAAATGCTCATTTCTAGTACTTGGTTGAAAACCCTTTGTTGGCAATGACTGCCTGAAGTCTTGAACCCATGGACATCACCAGATGCTGTGTTTCCTCCTTTTTGATGCTCTGCCAGGCCTTCACTGTGGTAGTTTTCAGTTGCTGTTTGTTTGTGGGCCTTTCTGTCTGAAGTTTAGTCTTTAACAAGTGAAATGCTGCTCAATTGGGTTGAGATCGGGTGACTGACTTGGCCATTCAAGAATATTCCACTTCTTTGCTTTAATAAACTCCTGGGTTGCTTTGGCTTTATGTTTTGGGTCATTGTCCATCTGTAGTATGAAACGACGACCAATCAGTTTGGCTGCATTTGGCTGGATCTGAGCACACAGTATGGCGGCTCTGAAGACCTCAGAATTCATTCCTGTGTCACATCATCAATAAACACTAGTGACCCAGTGCCACTGGCAGCCATGCATGCCCAAGCCATCACACTGCCTCCGCCGTGTTTTACAGATGTTGTGGTATGGTTTGGATCATGAGCTGTACCACGCCTTCGCCATACTTTTCTCTTTCCATCATTCTGGTAGAGGTTGATCTTTGTTTCATCTGTCCAAAGAATGTTCTTCCAGAACTGTGCTGGCTTTTTTAGATGTTTTTTAGCAAAGTCCAGTTTAGCCTTTTTCTTCTTGATGCTTATGAGTGGCTTGCACCGTGCAGTGAACCCTCTGTATTTACTTTCATGCAGTCTTCTCTTTATGGTAGATTTGGATATTGATACGCCTACCTCCTGGAGAGTGTTGTTCACTTGGTTGGCTGTTGTGAAGGGGTTTCTCTTCACCATGGAGATTATTCTGCGATCATCCACCACTCTTGTCTTCCGTGGACGCCCAGGTCTTTTTGCATTGATGAGTTCACCAGTGATTTCTTTCTTTCTCAGGATGTTCCAAACTGTAGATTTTGCCACTCCTAATATTGTAGCAATTTCTCGGATGGTTTTTTTCTGTTTTCGCAGCTTAAAGATGGCTTGTTTCACCTGCATGGAGAGCTCCTCTGACCGCATGTTTACTTCACAGCAATACCTTCCAAATGCAAGCACCACACCTCAAATCAACTCCAGGCCTTTTATCTGCTTAATAGAGAATGTCATAACGAAGGGATTGCCCACACCTGTCCATGAAATAGCCTTGGAGTCAATTGTCCAATTACTTTTGGTCCCTTTAAAAACAGGGTGGCACATGTTAAGGAGCTGAAACTCCTAAACCCTTCATCCAATTTTAATGTGGATACCCTCAAATGAAAGGTGAAAGTCTGAACTTCAACTGCATCTGAATTGTTTTGTTTAAAATTCATTGTGGTAATGCCTATAACCAAAATTTGAAAAATGTTGTCTCTGTCCAAATATATATGGACCTAACTGTATCTATTCATATATCTATCTGTAGATGTGTCTGGATAGATATATCTAATGATAGATGTATGGATAGCGTAGGGTGTGTGTCCACTGTCCGGATTACATCCGAATGAGCTGCACAGCCCCGCACACATCCGAACAGCCCACAGACCCCGCACGCACCTGAACAGTCCCGCACAGTGCCACACACATCCGAACAGCCCGCAGACCCCGCCCGCCCACACCTAAACGCACACCGTCACCGCCCACACACTTCCATCCTCCCGAGCTGCAGCGTTTCTCGGACCCACATCCGCAGCAAAACTGCAGATCTTTTTTACATCTGCGGTTTTGCTGCGGATGTGCCCAACTCAATGAAAGTCTAAAGGTGCAGAAACGCTGCAGTTCCGCACAAAAGAAGTGACATGCTGCGAGAAAAAAAAGCTGCGTTTTGGTGCGGCTTTTTCCGCAGCATGTGCACAACAAGTCTGCAGCTCCCATAGACTTACATTGGTTATGCACTACACTGCGGATTTGATGCAATTCAGTGCGGCAAAAAACCCTGCGGATCTGCAGTCAAATCCGCAACATGTGCACACAGCCTTAGCATTTAGGGAACCTAGCAAAAAAGCCAAGCAAAAAAACAAGTGTGGGATTGCACTTTTTTTGCCATTTCATTGCACTTTGAATTTTTTTCACATTTTCTGTTACACGACATGGTAAAACCAATGATGTCGTTCAAAAGTAGAACTTGTCCCGCAAAAGATAAGCCCTCACATGGCCATATAGATGGAAAAATTATGGCTCTGGAAAGAAGGGGAGCGATAAACGAAAACAAAAAAGCTCCAGGGGTGAAGGGGTTTAGAAACATGGATATGGACATATCTATGGAAATAGACATAGATATATCTGTATCTGTCTATCTATCTATCTATCTATCTATCTATCTATCTATCTATCTATCCAGGGCCGTTACATGATTCTATGGGGCTGGGCTGCATTACATTCTATGGGGGCTGTGCTGTATTACATTCTATGGGGCTGTGCTGTATTACATTCTATGGGGCTGTGCTGTATTACATTCCATGGGGGCTGTGCTGTATTACATTCTATGGGGCTGTGCTGTATTACATTCTATGGGGCTGTGCTGTATTACATTCCATGGGGGCTATGCTGCATTACATTCTATGGGGCTGTGCTGCATTACATTCTATGGGGGCTGGCTGCATTACATTCTATGGGGGCTGTGCTGCATTACATTCTATGGGGCTGTGCTGTATTACATTCTATGGGGCTGTGCTGTATTACATTCTATGGGGCTGTGCTGTATTACATTCTATGGGGCAGTGCTGCATTACATTCTATGGGGGCTGGCTGCATTACATTCTATGGGGGCTGTGCTGCATTACATTCTATGGGGCTGTGCTGTATTACATTCTATGGGGGCTGTGCTGCATTACATTCTATGGGGGCTGGCTGCATTACATTTTATGGGGGCTGTGCTGCATTACATTCTATGGGGCTGTGCTGTATTACATTCTATGGGGCTGTGCTGTATTACATTCTATGGGGCTGTGCTGTATTACATTCTATGGGGCTGTGCTGTATTACATTCTATGGGGCTGTGCTGTATTACATTCTATGGGGCAGTGCTGCATTACATTCTATGGGGCTGTGATGTATTACATTCTATGGGTACTGTGTTGTATTACATTCCATGGGGGCTGTGTTGCATTACATTCTATGGGGCTGTGCTGTATTACATTCTATGGGGCTGTGCTGTATTACATTCTATGGGGCTGTGCTGCATTACATTCTATGGGGCTGTGCTGCATTACATTCTATGGGGCTGTGCTGCATTACATTCTATGGGGCTGTGCTGCATTACATTCTATGGGGCAGTGCTGCATTACATTCTATGGGGGCTGTGCTGTATTACATTCTATGGGGACTGTGTTGTATTACATTCTATGGGGGCTGTGTTGCATTACATTCTATGGGGCTGTGCTGTATTACATTCTATGGGGACTGTGCTGTATTACATTCTATGGGGCTGTGCTGTATTACATTCTATGGGGCTGTGCTGTATTACATTCTATGGGGACTGGCTGCATTATGTTCTATGGGGGCTGGCTGTATTACATTCTATGGGGACTGAGCTGTATTACATTCTATGGGGGCTGTGCTGTATTACATTCTATGGGGGCTGTGCTGCATTACATTCTATGGGGGCTGTGCTGTATTACATTCTATGGGGGCTGGCTGTATTACATTCTATGGGGCAGTGCTGCATTACATTCTATGGGGCTGTGCTGTATTACATTCTATGGGGCTGTGCTGTATTACATTCTATGGGGCTGTGCTGTATTACATTCTATGGGGCTGTGCTGTATTACATTCTATGGGGACTGGCTGCATTATGTTCTATGGGGGCTGGCTGTATTACATTCTATGGGGACTGAGCTGTATTACATTCTATGGGGGCTGTGCTGTATTACATTCTATGGGGGCTGTGCTGCATTACATTCTATGGGGGCTGTGCTGTATTACATTCTATGGGGGCTGGCTGCATTACATTCTATGGGGCAGTGCTGCATTACATTCTATGGGGCTGTGCTGTATTACATTCTATGGGGCTGTGCTGCATTACATTCTATGGGGCTGTGCTGCATTACATTCTATGGGGCTGTGCTGCATTACATTCTATGGGGGCTGTGCTGTATTATAGTCTATGGGGCTGTGCTGCATTACATTCTATGGGGACTGGCTGCATTACATTCTATGGGGACTGGCTGCATTACATTCTATGGGGGCTGTGCTGTATTACATTCTATGGGGCTGTGCTGTATAATAGTCTATGGGGGCTGTGCTGTATTACAGTCTATGGGGGCTGTGCTGCATTACATTCTATGGGGACTGGCTGCATTACATTCTATGGGGACTGGCTGCATTACATTCTATGGGGGCTGTGCTGCATTACATTCTATGGGGGCTGGCTGCATTACATTCTATGGGGCAGTGCTGTATTACATTCTATGGGGACTGGCTGCATTACATTCTATGGGGCTGTGCTGCATTACATTCTATGGGGGCTGTGCTGTATTACATTCTATGCGGACTGGCTGCATTACATTCTATGGGGACTGGCTGCATTACATTCTATGGGGGCTGTGCTGTATTACATTCTATGGGGACTGAGCTGTAATGCTGGATACAGCTGTAATTATATGTTATATAGTCGTGTTACACTCCCCTCACTTCCTGTAGCCTACAAGTGTACAAAGATATTATACAGTCACCAAGTGACAAGTGGGCCTGTGTGACTTCAAAATGCCAGGGCTGAATTTTAAGTCCCAGTTCGGCCCTGTATCTATCCCTCTATCTGTGTGTAATGGAGTGTGGGTTGGACAAATGTAAAAGAGGAGGTTGGACAGAAATGACATCACAAATCTTTTTGTGGATAGAGGGGGGAGAGGAGGGAGGGGTTTGGGTGTGTTTTGGAGTGGGTGTGCCAGGTGCAGTTACAGGCAGTGCAATGCATCATGGAACTTGTAGTATTAGAGCACAATAACTCAGGAGAAAGGAAGTTGTCGATTAACCCCATGAGAGCTGAATCCAGCACTAAAGATGTGCTGCTACAGCATGATAAAAGGTAATATTGCTAAAATAAACACAGTAGATGTTTTCAGTGGCACATAATAGCAAGATTTATGAAAAAAAAAAAGGTTATAGTAGTGGACAACTTCTTTAACCCCTTACTGACCTCGGACGTACTATACCGTCCGAGGTCAGCTCCCCTGCATTGATGCAGGGCTCCGCGGTGAGCCCGCATCAAAGCCGGGACATGTCAGCTGTTATGAACAGCTGACATGTGCCCGCAATAGGCGCGGGCAGAATCGCGATCTGCCCGCACCTATTAACTAGTTAAATGCCGCTGTCAAACGCAGACAGCGGCATTTAACTACCGTATCCGGCCGGGCGGCCGGATATGACGTCATCGCCGACCCCCGTCACATGATCGGGGGTCGGCGATGCTTCTGAATGGTAACCATAGAGGTCCTTGAGACCTCTATGGTTACTGATCGCTGGTGGCTGTGAGCGCCACCCTGTGGTCGGCGCTCACAGCACACCTGCAATTCTCCTACATAACAGCGATCTGATGATCGCTGTTATGTAGCAGAGCCGATCGGGCTATGCCTGCTTCTAGCCTCCATGGAGGCTATAGAAGCATGGCAAAAGTGAAAAAAAAAAGTTTTTAAAAATGTGAAAAAAATAAAAAAAACATAAAAGTTTAAATCACCCCCCTTTCGCCCCAATCAAAATAAATCAATAAAAAAAAAATCAAACCTACACATATTTGGTATCGCCGCGTTCAGAATCGCCCGATCTATCAATAAAAAAAAACATTAACCTGATCGCTAAATGGCGTAATGAGAAAAAAAATCGAAACGCCAGAAATACGTTTTTTTGGTCGCCGCGACATTGCATTAAAATGCAATAACGGGCGATTAAAAGAACGTATCTGCACCAAAATGCTATAATTAAAAACGCCAGCTCGGCACGCAAAAAATAAGCCCTCACCTGACCCCAGATCACGAAAAATGGAGACGCTACGAGTATCGGAAAATGGCGCAATTTTTTATTTTTTTTTTGCAAAGTTTGGAATTTTTTTTCACCACTTAGGTAAAACATAACCTAGACATGTGAGGTGTCTATGAACTCGTACTGACCTGGAGAATCATAATGGCAGGTCAGATTCAGCATTTAGTGAACCTAGCAAAATAGGCAAGCAAAAAACAAGTGTGGGATTGCACTTTTTTTTCAATTTCACTGCACTTGGAATTTTTTTCCCGTTTTCTAGTACACGACATGGTAAAACCAATGATGTCGTTCAAAAGTACAACTCGTCCCGCAAAAAATAAGCCCTCACATGGCCAAATTGACGGAAAAATAAAAAAGTTATGGCTCTGTGAAGGAGGGGAGCGAAAAACGAAAACGGAAAAACGAAAAATCCCAAGGTCATGAAGGGGTTAAATATGAGTGTCTGAGCAAAAGGTCTGAACACTTATGACCATGTGATACTTCGGTTTTTCTTTTTTAATAAATTTGCAAAAATTTCTACATTTCTGTTTTTTTCCATTAAGATGGCGTGCAGAGTGTACATTAATGAGAAAAAAAAATAACTTTTTGAATTTACCAAATGGCTGCAATGAAAGAAAGAGTGAAAAATTGAAAAGGGTCTGAATACTTTCTGTACCCACTGTACATGGCAGGCTCCTGCAGTATGTCATGAAGAGGTTAACGTGTGTCACTCTCAATACTAGCCCTGTCACCATTGTATTCTCTTTAAGCACCTTTGAATGTTACACTGGCCCTAACGGATAGGGTTCACCGATATTTCCTACTAGGTCGCAAGTCCTAAATATGTGAGTGCCAAAACTGTAGAAAAAAAAGACATAGACCACACATCCAAAAATCATACATTGATTTAATTTCGCTAGGCATAGATTTACAAAACTGAACATGAGGTTCTTAGTTTAACATTCTGATCAGACTTTATGAAGCCCACTACCATGTCACAGTGAACCTCTCAGTGGGTCCCTAAACTAAAAAGTGCAGCATGGTGTTCAAACCATCATCGCAGCGACGATATATCACCATGGTGGGCGACCTGGTGCCTGACAGCACCCATGCTGCGAGGCTGAGTCCCCATGACTTCAGGGCACAACACCCCACAAGCACAACAGCACAGCAACAATGACCGCCACACTGCACAAACACCAGTGATTAACCCCTTTCTGACATATGACGTACTATTCCGTCGAGGTGGTATGGGCCCGTATGACCACCGATGGGATAGTACGTCATCACTGATCAACCGCCCTCATGCGGGGAGCGCAACCAATCAGGGCCGGGTGTCAGCTGACTATCTCAGCTGACATCCGGCACTATGTTCCAGGAGCGGTCACGGACCTCTCTTGGCACATTAACCCCCAGCACACTGCGAGCAAAGATGATCGCAGCGTTCCGGCGGCACAGGGAAGCAGCGCACAGGGAGGGGGCTCCCTGCGTGCTTCCCTGAGACCCTCGGAGCAACGCAATGTGATCGTGTTGCTCCGAGGGTCTCCTACCTCCTCCCTGCAGGCCCGGATCCAAAATGGTTACTTGGGGCCTTCCGGGTCCTGCAGGGAGGTGGCTTGCAAGTGCCTGCTCAGAGCAGGCGCCTGCAAGCCTCCTGCAGTGCCTGTGTGATCGCTGATCTGACACAGTGCACTGCAAAGTGTCAGATCTGCAATCTGACACTATAGCATAATGCCCCCCCTGGGGCAATGTAAAAAAGTATAATAATATATATATTTACATGTGTAAAAAAAAAAATCCCTAAATAACGAAAAAAATATATATATATTGTTCCGATAAATACATTTATTTATCTAAATTAAAAAAAAGAAAGTACACATATTTAGTATCGCCGCGTCTGTAACGACCTGACCTATAAAACTGTCCCAGTAGTTAACCGCTTCAGTGAACACCAATAAAAAAAAAAAACGACGCTTTATTATCATACCGCCAAACTAAAAGTGGAATAACACGCGACCAAAAAGACAGATATAAATAACCATGGTACCGCTGAAAACGTCATCTTGTCCCACAAAAAACGAGCCACCACACAGCATCATCAACGAAAAAAATAAAAAAGTTATAGTCCTCAGAATAAAGCGATGCAAAAATAATTATTTTTTATATAAAATAGTTTTTATCATATAAAAGCGCCAAAACATAAAAAATAATATAAATGAAGTATCGCTGTAATCGTACCGACCCGAAGAATAAAACTGCTTTATTAATTTTACCAAACGTGGAACGGTATAAATGCCTCCCCAATAGAAATTCATGAATAGCTGGTTTTTGTTCATTCTACCTCACAAAAATCGGAAAAAAAAGCGATCAAAAAATGTCACGTGCCCGAAAATGTTACCAATAAAAGCGCCAATTCGTCCCACAAAAAAACAAGACCTCAAATGACTCTGTGGACCAAAATATGGAAATTATAGTTCTCAAAATGTGGAGAACGCAAAAACTATTTTTTGCAATAAAAAGCGTCTTTTAGTGTGTGACGGCTGCCAATCATAAAAATCCGCTAAAAACCCCGCTATAAAAGTAAATCAAACCCCCCCTTCATCACCGCCTTAGTTAGGGAAAAATAATAAATTTAAAAAAAATGTATTTATTTCCATTTTACGATTAGGATTAGGGTTGGAGCTAAAGTTAGGGTTGGGGCTAAAGTTAGGGTTAGGGTTGTGGTTAAAGATAGGGTTGGGGTTAGGATTAGGGTTGGGGCTAAAATTAGGGTTAGGGTTCGAGTTAGGGTTGGGGCTAAAGTTAGGGTTGGGGCTTAAGTCAGGGTTGGGGCTAAAGTTAGTGTTTGGATTACATTTACGGTTGGTATTAGGGTTGGGATTAGGGTTAGGGGTGTGGTTAGGGTTATGGTTGGGATTAGGGTTAGGGGTGTGTTTGGGATAGGGTTTGTTAGAATTGGGGGTTTCCACTGTTTAGGCACATCAGGGGCTCTCCAATGGTGTCCGATCTCAATTCCAGCCAATTCTGCATTGAAAAAGTAAAACCGTGCTCCTTCCTTTCCGATCTCACCCGTGCGCCCAAACAGGGGTTTACCCCAACATATGGGGTATCAGCGTACTCAGGACAAATTGGACAACTTTTGGGGTCCAATTTCTCCTGTTACCCTTGGGAAAATACAAAACTGGGGGCTAAAAATTAATTTTTGTGGAAAAAAAAAATAATTTTTATTTTCACGGCTCTGCATTATAAACTCTAGTGAAACACTTGGGGGTGCAAAGTTCTCACAACACATCTAGATAAAGTTCCTCGGGGGGTCTAGTTTCCAATATGGGGTCACTTGTGGGGGGTTTCTACTGTTTAGGTACATCAGGGGCTCTGAAAATACAATGTGATGCCTGCAGACCAATCCATCTAAGTCTGCATTCCAAACTGCGCGCCTTCCCTTCCGAGCTCTGCCATGCGCCCAAATGGTGGTTTCCCCCACATTGGGGTATCAGCGTACTCAGGACAAATTGGACAACAACTTTTGGGGTCCAGTTTCTCCTGTTACCCTTAGGAAAATACAAAACTGGGGGCTAAAAAATATTTTTTGTGGAAAAAAAAAAGAATTTTTATTTTCATGGCTCTGGGTTATAAACTGTAGTGAAACACTTGGAGGTTCAAAGTTTTCACAACACATCTAGATAAGTTTACTCCCACATATGGGGTATCAGCGTACTCAGGACAAATTGCACAACAACTTTTAGGGTCCTGTTTCTTTTGTTACCCTTGGGAAAAAAAAAAATTGGGGGCAAAAGGATTTTTGTGAAAAAATGTGATTTTTTATTTTTACGGTTCTACATTATAAACTGTGAAGCACTTGGTGGGTCAAAGTGCTCACCACACATCTACATAAGTTCCTTAGGAGGTCTACTTTCCAAAATGGTGTCACTTGTGGGGGGTTTCAATGTTTAGGCACATCAGGGGCTCTCAAAACGTGACATTGCATCCCATCTCAATTCCAGTCAATTTTGCATTGAAAAGTCAAATGGTGCTCCTTCCCTTCCGAGCTCTGCCATTCGCCCAAATTGTGGTTTGGTTTACCCCCACATATAGGGTATCAGCGTATTCAGGACAAATTGCACAACAACTGTTGGGGTCCAATTTCTCCTGTTACCCTTGGTAAAATAAAACAAATTGGAGCTGAAGTAAGTTTTTTGTGAAAAAAAGTTAAATGTTCATTTTTTTTTTAAACATTCCAAAAATTCCTGTGAAACACTTGAAGGGTTAAAAAACTTCTTGAATGTGGTTTTGAGTAGCTTGAGATGTGCAGTTTTTAGAATGGTGTCACACTTGGGTATTTTCTATGATAAAGACCCCTCAAAGTGACTTCAAATGTGACTTGGTCCCTAAAAAAATGGTGTTGTAAAAATGAGAAATTGCTGGTCACCTTTTAACCCTTATAACTCCCTAACAAACAAAAAAAATGTTGGTTCCAAAATTGTGCTGATGTAAAGTAGACATGTGGGAAATGTTACTTATTAAGTATTTTGTGTGACATATCTCTGTGATTTAAGGACATAAAAATTCAAAGTTGGAAAATTGCAAAATTTTCAAAATGTTCGCCACATTTCCGTTTGTTCACAAATAAACGCAGGTAATATCAAATAAATTTTACCACTATTATGACGTACAATATGTCACAAGAAAACAATGTCAGAATCATCAGGACCCGTTGAAGCGTTCCAGAGTTATAACCCCCTGCTCACAACCTGTACCATATGTCTAAACTGGAAGTAACATCTCAGTTCACTCAGGGTCTTCTTTTAGGAATGACAGGTGTTTTTCTCTGGCCGCCGATCAACATCTGACTTTTATGGCTTGATCTGCGAAGTCGGTCTTCAATGCTTTACCTAAAAAGACAGTCTTTGGTGCTTGAACTACATAGTCGAGACGTCCCCAGGATCAGACCGCTCTAAGGTACAATGAGCACAATATCTTCCACGAGCCCGTCCTTTTGCCCTGACTTGTGCTTCACGGTCCTGGCCTTTTATATTTAGCAACTGTGTCACAGATGTCACTTGACCCGGTGTCCCCCTCAAATTATTTCATCTAGGGAACACACTCTCCGTCCTTCAGTTCCTGCCTATACAGTGCAGCCAGCAGATGGTGGCATTTACTTGCAGGTGCTGTGCAATGTTGACTGAATGCATCTTCCATTTGCCACCCCTTTACAACTGAATACAGATTTGATAGAATTTTGATTGAATTGAGATTGAAAGGTCAGTCCAGAGGAAGAAGCACAATTCTCTGATAATATATATTGCATTTTCATTAGTATTCTTGATTAACAAACTTAAAATTAAAATGACAAGTTACTCTTTGAATACTGTGCAATTTATGTTCTAGCAACACTGAAGTATATAATGCCACCTAGACTGATATACAACCAGTTCCACATTTTGTGTCACTTTTAAATCTTCTTTAATCATCTTCATTTTTTACAACAACACAAATGTACCCCAATTTACATCTTTGTAAGGAAATATGCTTATAAGCAGCCAGGTGTTCAATGACTATACGAAATAATCCTTCCTCACAATGCAATGTATAATCTGTGTTATAAAGATCCATAGAGGCTCAGATACACTGCTACATATTATTCACTAACTTCTTTAGTAACTTTATTCTAGATGTTAATGTAAAAGTTCTCATAGAAGCCAAGGCAATAAACATTTAAAATGTGGCCCTGATGATAATAATCTTTATTTTTATATAGCGCTCACAATCTAAATTCCCTATCAGTATGTCTTTGGAATGTGGGAGGAAACCGGAGAACCCGGAGGAAACCCACGCAAACACGGAGAGAACATACAAACTCTTTGCAGATGTTGTCCTTGGTGGGGCTTGAACCCAGGACTCCAGCGCTGCAAGGCTGCTGTGCTAACCACTGCGCCACCGTGCTGCCCATATGTCCAGTAATGTCCAGTGGTGGAGAACAGAGACCGAGCCCGGAATCTGCCTCGTTCTGCAGTAGGAAACTCACTTATTCAGTGAGTGCATCTAGCTGCTTGCTGCTGAATGTCCAGTAATGTTACATCCAGGGGTGGAGGACAGAGACCAAGTCTGGAATCTGCCTCGTTCTGCAGTAGGAAACTCACTTATTCAGTGAGTGCATCTAGCTGCTTGCTGCTGAATGTCCAGTAATGGTACATCCAGGGGTGGAGGACAGAGACCGAGCCCGGAATCTGCCTCGTTCTGCAGTAGGAAACTCACTTATTCAGTGAGTGCATCTAGCTGCTTGCTGCTGAATGTCCAGTAATGGTACATCCAGGGGTGGAGGACAGAGACCGAGCCCGGAATCTGCCTCGTTCTGCAGTAGGAAACTCACTTATTCAGTGAGTGCATCTAGCTGCTTGCTGCTGAATGTCCAGTAATGGTACATCCAGGGGTGGAGAACAGAGACCAAGTCTGGAATCTGCCTCGTTCTGCAGTAGGAAACTCACTTATTCAGTGAGTGCGTCTAGCTGTTGAATGTCCAGTAATGTCATATCCGGTGCTGATGTAAAGTCGTCTCCAGCTGGATCCCATGTTCTTTGTGGGTTCACAGCGAGACCCCGCCCTGCCTCACCTGCAAAATAAATGTCACAACATTAGCAAAACAGTAAAGATGACTATATGGATATGGAGACAGATTTTAATGAGCAAGACAGCTGGAAAAGTATATATGTCATTCATTATTTCCAGATTATATTGCTTGTGGAGACTTAAAGGAAATGCAATGCTTCCCAGGGAATCTGAATAAGTAAATGGCCTCTTCAGAGAGGAAGAGGATGTGAACTCTCTCAAATTCCCAGGGAAGAATTGTCTACACGAAGAAACCTAAACCCTTAAGCCCCATGTCAGACGTCTCTCACGCAGGAAAATCAGATCTCTTGCTTTACACTGATGAGCATCAAACACCCCGAAACACATATCTGCAATGGGAATTTCTGCTTTGGCTTCTTTTCCTAAGTTATGTGGCAAGGTTTTTTAAAAAGTCGATAGTGACTTTTAAGATTGCTACTTGGAATAGATGGCACTACTGTTCATGTCCTCTGCCTCTCTGAAGAGGCTTCTTACATTATATTACAGTCTTTACAGGCAATGAACTGATCCTAGCCTTACAGGCCATCCTCTGACAGATTGACTACTAGATTATCGATTAGTCTCTTATTGAAAGGAAATGGATTTTAGAAACATTAACAGAACCAGTATGGAAACTCCCCTCTGTATCACTCTGTCACTGTTACTTTGCTTACTGTAAGTGATAGCTGTAATTTGTGTTTAACCCCTTCTCATGTACATCACCATGGAATCAATGGTGCTATATGAATAAATAATAGTAATAATATGTTGCCGGTACCAGCTAGACTCCATACAAAGACCGGTTTTGGCTCCCAGTCTGAAGCTTTAGCTTGCACAATTAAAAATATCGCTATCAACATTAAGGTCTGGAGTGATCAATTTCTAACTAGTTATCCCACTGCTTGTTAATGCTAGAACATAACATACTGTATATCATTAAACATATATTTAAGTCTTAAGAACTTACTGTCGGTTTTGGCTGGGACGGGCTTCATCTTCCGAGAAGCCAGTAGGACGTTCAGATGCTTTAAGAAAAATAAGCAGAGGAGGTGGAACATGTTTTTTGTCCTCTTGATGTCCTGTAAAATACAATGTTAGTGAGACTAGTTGATCATGAAAAGAACATTGATTCTACTCTACAGCCATCCTGGGATTGGAGACCCCCAGCATACTAGGAAATGACTTAAGGGGAAACTGTCACCATGAAAACACAGTTCTATCTGCAGACATCATATAATAGATCTGGGGGATGAGTAGATTCATATATAATGTAGTTGTGTGAGAAAACATTCAGTGTTACCTGTGTTTTAATCATTGGTTCCTTTGCTTTTTCTTGGATTTTCGGACCAATTGGCGGTACTATCACTAACTGACACATTTCTTTGTCCATGTATGTATACAGAGGTAGCTGTCAACCACGGATAGGACTGCCCACTGGACCACAAATCCCAGAAAGAGCAGAAGTTTAAATGATTAACTCCTACATGACCTATGACATATATATATACGTCATAGTTTGTGCTCTGCATTACATGCAGGCTACTATTATGAACCTTCATGTTTTTAGGCACATGAGAGCTGATCTGATCACACTGTCATGTGCCCCTAACAGCCGTGAGTGTAATCATGATCCACCCATAGCTGTTAACCTGTTAAATGCTGCTGTCAATTTACAAAACGGCTGCATTTATCATGTTCACGGCAGAAGCGCGTCACTAATCTCACCCATCGTCATGCCCGTCACATAAATACGAGGTGCCAATGGGATAGCATGACAACCCGGGGTCTGCAAGAGACCCCTGTGGTTGTCATTGCTGATCTGCTATGAGCGCCGCCCTAAGCCCAGCGCTCATAGTAAATGATCATTTCTGCTACAGGCAGCAGGGCTGAAGCGAACAGATGATTGCAGCTTCAAGTCTCCTAAATAGAGTATTGAAACAAGTAAAAAGTGGAAACAAATGTTTTTAAAAACATGAAGAGAATTAAAAAAATAAAAATTCAAATCACTCGCTTTTACTCCATTCAAAATAAAGTGATAAAACAAAAAAATTTGAATAGACACATATTTGGTATCAAAGCATTCAGAAATGTCCGAGCTATCAAAATATAAAAATAATTAATCTGATCAGTAACTAATGTAATGAGAAAAAAAAAAAAAAATCAAAATTTCAGAATTAAGTTTCTTTGGTCTCCGCAACATTGCAATAACAGGCAATCAAAAGATCATGTCTGCACCAATATAGCATCAATAAAATGTCAGCTCGATGTGCAAAAAATAAGCCCTCACCCGGCCCAAGATCCTAAAAATTGGAGACATTATGTGTCTAGGAAAATGGTGCCATTGTTTTTTTTTTGGTTTTTTTTACAAACTTTCGATTTATTGCTCACCACTTACCGTAAATAAAAAGAACCTAGACATATTTGGTGTAAGAGAACTCAGCTGGAGAATCATAATGGCAGGTCAGTTTTAGCATTTAGTGAGCATGGTAAAAAAAAAAAAAAAACTATTCAAAAATGAAAAAAGCAAGAAGAACGGCACCAGATACAACGGTATAGATCAAGCGACCAAAACTAGTCCGATTGTTACTCAGCAGGTGGTGTTCAACACGCTTCTTGTGGTGCTCGACATCATATATATAGTCTTTGAAAAATGCGTACACCAGAGACAGAGGAAGATGTGGCACTCACCAAATCGTGTTACAATAAAAGTCCTTTATTTCGCCATTACATGGATTAAGGACGTCACTTCATAGGCTGTGGGTACGTGCGAGGGTGCATGGTCACACAGGACCTGTATGATCATGGTGTTTTTGAGGATTTCTCTCTTTTCCGCCATGGGTCCGTGAGGAGCGACATCAGTCACAATATTTGTTTTGCCCTCATGCTTTCCCGTAATGTAGAATATTGAAATTAGGTTAAAATCTCACTAAGGACAACATTTGCAAGGAGTTTGTGTGGGTTTCCTCCGGGTTCCTCCCACACTCCAAAGACATACTGAGGGGGGGATTTTGATTGTAAGCCCCAATGGGGACAGTGATAACAATGTAAGTAAAACGTTGTGGAAATAATGGCGCTACATACAGTGGGGAAAATAAGTATTTGACACACTGCCAATTCTGCAAGTTTACCCACCTACAAAGAATGGAGAGTTCTGTAATTTTTAATGTAAGTAAACTTCAACTGTGAGGCCGGCCTCACACTAGCGAGTTT
Source organism: Ranitomeya variabilis (assembly GCF_051348905.1). NCBI lineage: Eukaryota > Metazoa > Chordata > Amphibia > Anura > Dendrobatidae > Ranitomeya > Ranitomeya variabilis. The sequence continues at coordinate 78,388,399 of NC_135233.1, read as the reverse complement.
TACGGACGTATGAGCGCATAAACTACGTCCGTAAAACTCGCAAAATAAACGGTACAATTATTCTCAATGGGGCTGCTCCTATTAGCCGTATATTACGGTTCAGTATTATACGGCTTTCTACGGCCGTACAAAATCGCAGCATGCTGCGTTTGTCACCGTATTGCGCAAAAAAATCACCAATGAAAGTCTATGGGGGCGAGAAAAATACGGATTCTACACTGACCAGCAGTGTGACTTGCGAGAAATACGCAGCGGTGTTAGTGAAAAGTCGGTAATTCAATTGCCGGCTTTTCATTTCTCCTGCACAAACCCGACAGGATATGAGACATGGTTTACATACAGTAAACCATCTCATATCCCTTTTTTTTTGCATATTCCACACTACTAATGTTAGTAGTGTGTATGTGCAAAATTTGGCCGCTGTAGCTGCTAAAATAAAGGGTTAAATGGCGGAAAAAATTGGCGTGGGCTCCCGCGCAATTTTCTCTGCCAGAATGGTAAAGCCAGTGACTGAGGGCAGATATTAATAGCCAGGAGAGGGTCCATGGTTATTGCCCCCCCCCGTGGCTAAAAACATCTGCCCCCAGCCACCCCAGAAAAGGCACATCTGGAAGATGCGCCTATTCTGGCACTTGGCCACTCTCTTCCCACTCCCTGTAGCGGTGGGATATGGGGTAATGAAGGGTTAATGCCACCTTGCTATTGTAAGGTGACATTAAGCCAGATTAATAATGGAGAGGCGTCAATTATGACACCTATCCATTATTAATCCAATTGTAGGAAAGGGTTAAAAAACACACACACACGATTTAAAAGTAGTTTAATGAAATAAACACAGTGGTTGTTGTAATAATTTATTGCTCTCTCAATCCATCAGGAACACCCTCGCTTGGAAAAATAATAAACGCACAAGATACATACCCTCTGATGTCAGATCACGTCCCACGATGTAATCCATCTGAAGGGGTTAACTAATATTACAGGCACGAGCTGCGATAAACCACTCGCTCGTGTCTGTAATCCCCCGGGTGCTGAAAGGAAAGCAGTGATCTATACTTACATTGAGTCGCGGTGAGGCGCCCTCTGGTGGATGTTCTCATGAACTGCAGCCTGGGAACTTTTTCCCACACTCCAGGTCATATGAGGACATCCACCAGGGGGCGCATCACCGCGACTGAAGGAAATGTAGGTCAATGACCTACATTTCATTCATTCGCCGGGGAATTACAAGCAGGAGCACACCGCGGCATTAGCAGGGCTCCTGCCTGTAATATTAGTTAACCCCTTCAGATGGATTACATCGTGGGACGTGATCTGACATCAGAGGGTATGTATCTTGTGCGTTTATTATTTTTCCAAGCGAGGGTGTTCCTGATGGATTGAGAGAACAATAAATTATTACAACAACCGCTGTGTTTATTTCATTAAAATACTTTTAAATCATGTGTGTGTGTGTGTTTTTTAACCCTTTCCTACAATTGGATTAATAATGGATAGGTGTCATAATTGACGCCTCTCCATTATTAATCTGGCTTAATGTCACCTTACAATAGCAAGGTGGCATTAACCCTTCATTACCCCATATCCCACCTCTACAGGGAGTGGGAAGAGAGTGGCCAAGTGCCAGAATAGGCGCATCTTCCAGATGTGCCTTTTCTGGGGTGGCTGGGGGCAGATGTTTTTAGCCACGGGGGGGCCAATAACCATGGACCCTCTCCTGGCTATTAATATCTGCCCTCAGTCACTGGCTTTACCGCTCTGGCGGAGAAAATTGCGCGGGAGCCCACGCCAATTTTTTCCGCCATTTAACCCTTTATTTTAGCAGCTACAGCGCTGAAATTTTGCACATACACACTACTAACATTAGTAGTGTGGAATATGCAAAAGAAAAGGGGATATGAGATGGTTTACTGTATGTAAACCATGTCTCATATCCTGTCGGGTTTGTGCAGGAGAAATGAAAAGCCGGCAATTGAATTACCGGCTTTTCACAGCTATCGCGCTGAATGAAATCTAAATACAGAATATATATATATGTGTCTCAATGACATATATATATATATATATATATAATATATATATATATACTGTATATATGTTTTCCCTAACATTTGAGCACATAAATCCATTAGATGTCGGTTTTGCAAGCCTGCGCGAAAATCTCGCAGTACGGATGCCATACGGATTACATACGGAGGATGCCATGCGCAAAATACGCTGACACACCCTGACTACGGATCACTATTTTGGGAACATTTCTCCGTATTACGGCCGTAGTACGGACGTAAAAAACGGACCGTATTGTCTTACGCCGAGTGTGAGGCCGGCCTGAGAGAGAGAATCTTTAAAAAATCCAGAAAATCACATTGTATGATTTTTGCATAATTAATTAGCATTTTATTGTATGAAATAAGTATTTGTTACAATAGAAGAACAGAACTTAATATTTGCTACAGAAACCTTTATTTGCAATTACAGAGGTCACATGTAGTAGTTCTTTCCCGAGTTTGCACACACTGCAGCAGGGATGTTGGCCCACTCCTCCATACAGATCTTCTTCAGATCTGCCAAGTTTCGGCAATGGTGGAGAGGTTGGAGTGTGATTGATTGAGTGTGTGGACAAGTGTCTTTTATACAGATAACAAGTTCAAACAGGTGCAAGTAATACAGGTAATGAGTGTAGAGTAGGAGAAATTCTTAAAGAAAAACTAACAGTTCTCCGAGAGCCAGAATTCTTGCTGGTTGGTAGGTGATCAAATACTTATTTCATACAATAAAATGCAAATCAATGATGTAAAAATCATAAACTAAATCTAGAAAATCACATTGTAAGATTCTGTCTCTCACAGCAGGTGAAGTGTACCTATGGTAATAATTACATACCTCTCCATTCGATGTAGTTGGGAAGACTTGCAAAATTGGTATTGCATCAAATACTAATATTCCCCACTGTAAGTGAGATAAATATATAAAATAAACATCATATAAATGTTATAACCTCTAACTGGTACAGTGATGTATTAAAAAGATGGACCAAACCAGTAGAGTTACCTCTGTGTCTAGGGTTTATTCACTGACATTTTCCTTTAAGAGACTTTTTTTATAAAGGCGTTTTCCCATTAAATTTGTCATAAAAGTCCTGAGTACTTACTGTCAGAGTTGACGCTCGCGTTCTGATATGAGTTGAATTTGGCGACCAGATCACTAACCCGACCGGGAGGGATTCTGATGTTTTTGAGCTCGTCCCTTTTTTCAGCCCAGCGTCCGCGAGGAGCTTCATGCTTTCCAATATTTAGCTTATTCTCATGTTTTCCTGTAACAGAAACCACAGAAATCAGTATTTTGATAATAAACACTTCTCTATGTTTCCCATAGATTATTACCTCTACGTCTACGGATCTTTTACCGACAAGATTCTTTAAGAGACGATTTTTACAAGGTTGTTTTTCTTTTCATTGCGTTTCTAATATGTTTTCAGAAGGGGAGAAAAAACAGAAACGCAAAAAGGGAAAACCTCAATGACGTGAAGGGATTAAAAAATGGGTTTTACTGAATCTTTCCTCACAAAACTATATCTCAATGTACTCCGCTTCCTCAGCTCTCTAATATGGAACCTGCATTTTAAACTGTATTTTCTTGATGACAGGTTCTCTGTAAAGAAGACTGTTCATCATAAATGTTTCTTGTTGAACTGGACACATGATGTAATATGGGCAGTAAAGTGGAATAAAACTTTTTTTTAAATTTGCCTCAGTTAAGTAGATATTAGTAATCAAAATACTTGTTGTTACTAAGGTAACTTTTGTGAAATCAGAGTGGGAATTGCCAGAGAGTTTTCACTGGGGGTGTACTTCTTTTCCCTCTATGACACTGGCCACATCTAGAATATGGGATCCACTTTACGGCTGCACATTTAAAAGAGGATATTCAGAAATTAGAATTAGTTCAAAAGTGGGAAATTAGATTATTACATGGGATGGAAGGCCTCTCATATGATGAGAGGTGGAAAAGTTGGGCTTCTTACATGAGATCTCATTAACATATATAATATATGTGTGTGGTCAATACAAAGGTTTAGCACATGACTTATTCTTTGTGTTAAGTCCTTCTCAGTCCCTGGCTTACTGGACGTAAGCTTCCAGGTAAATGACACGCAAACAAAGTATTGTGTGATCATATACAGGGGAAGCTCAGGAGCGCGTCTGACTCTCTGGGCTTTACCCCTCCTTTATAAAGAAAAAGAGTTATGCATTTGCAGACATGCGCACAAGCGCTCATTATTTCACATTCTCTTACAAAGCTTATCTATACTGTGAAATTTACAACCTCTAGTATGTAGGTAAAAGGCTATAATAACAGAAGGAATGCGTGCATAAAAAGGAAATGTCAACTTGCTCAAGTTTCTTGATATGAGCCAGATGTTTCAGGAGAAAGATACAATGGATTCTTTCAGTCTAATCTCTACAATTCCCCCCTTTGACATATTCCTTTTATTTATTACCATAGGGCCAAAGACAAAGCCTTTATTTTTGGTATTACACATACACACACTTATATTATTAATAAGAGAATCAAATCTAGTATTAATTCTTCTATCGCAAATTATTTTCTTCTTTAGCAGTATACTAAAATATAAAAACAAAAATTAGTACAGTAATATTAATTAGAATCACTAGAGGATAACATAAGAAGGAAGAAAAAAAAAAAAAAAAACTTTATACTCTTGCATCTATTACACAAAGTTTATCTGTGCATACTGAGATACCCTTGAGCACAATCTGGAATAGTACGTATATGACTACAATAATTATAACTATATGTATTATGCTCTGCATGATCCCAGCAACCCACCCACCAATCCCTCTGAACCAGTTGGCTGGGTTGAGAAAAGAGAAAGTATCAGACCACCAGCTATCCTTATTCTGGTCATTGTCTTTATCATACTGATCTCTGAGTCGTTGTACGTCCCCTAATTTAAATGTCATACTCATAGTACTATTCGGGTCTATACAATGACAGCAGGTGGGTCCGATGATTTGACACATACCTCCTTGTGAGGCAGTTAGGTAATCCAATACCAGAGTATGTTGGTTGATGACTATTATAAGCTGATTCTGTACAGCTATACTAGTGTTTAGTATATGTCCAATATATCCCAAATCTGATCATCTAGATAATCCGTGGCTCTAACTAATTTATCCCACATCTGTGTTAACATTATTAACATCAATATCATGAGTTTTGTACTGCTTTTTTGCAGTGGCTTGCATGTATCCATGATGCCTTTCCTTCAAGCTTGACTGATGTAGGTGTTGTCAACAGGACTTGGAAGGGTCCGTCAAATCTTGGTTCAAGAGCCTTTCTGGTGTGTCTTTTTACATAGACTTGATCACCTGGTTCCAACTTGTGACTTCCTTCAGTGTTGTCAGGATCTGGAAGAGAAGCAAAAACTTGTGCATGCACCTTAGTTAATTGTTTCTGAAGATTTTGCACATAAGAAGTCAATGACTCAATATTTAACACAAGTTGTTGTGGAAAATAACATCCTAAATTGGCAGTCCTGCCAAACAAAATTTCATATGGAGACAGTTTAGTCTTACCCCTTGGGGTATTGCGTATTGAGTAAAGGGCCAGTGGAAGGCATTCTGTCCAAGGCTTTCCTGTTTCAGCCATGGCTTTCTGTATTTTTAATTTTAAAGTTCCATTCATGCGTTCCACCTTACCGGAACTTTGAGGATGGTATGGAGTGTGTAACTGACTTTCAACACCCAACATTTTCAGTACATTTTGAAATATTTCTCCAGTGAAATGAGTACCCCTATCTGACTCGATCACTTCAGGGAGACCGTAACGGGGTATCAGCTCGGCAACTAGCTTTACAGCAGTGTTTTTAGCTGAAGCCTTCCGAACTGGATAGGCCTCTGGCCACCCCGAGAACATGTCCACACACACCAACACATACTCATACCCATTACTTTTTGGCAGCTGGATAAAGTCTATTTGTAATCGCTGAAACGGATAGAGAGGTCGGACGTGGTGCTTCATAGGGGTCTTTGTCGTCTGTCCGGGATTATGTGCCAGGCATATAGCGCATGCAGCACAATAGTCTCTTGCGTAATTGCCAAAACCTGGAGCCAACCAGACTTGCTTTGCCAGTAGTGTCATTGCATTTGCAGACACATGAGTAGGGTGGTGTAGTCCACCAACTACAATCGGGTACCAGGCTCTAGGTAGACATATTAGTCCATCTTTCTTCCAAATTCCTGCTTGTTCTTCTGCCCCTTCCTTTTTCCACCTGTCCCTCTCCTCTTCTCCTGCATCTTCCTGTGCTTGTCTCAGTCTATCTTCAGTATTTTCTGTGGGGTTTACAGTATGAACCTGCTGTAAGGGTTTGACCGCTGCTGCCTTGGCTGCTTTATCAGCCCTATCATTTCCCCTAGATTCCCTAGTGTCGAGTCTCACATGTGCAGCTACCTTAATTACTGCTACTTCTTTTGTTTCTTGTGCAGCCTCTAAGATCTGTTTGATCAGAGAAGCATGTTTTACAGGTTGGCCTGACGCTGTCATGTAACCTCTAGCTCTCCAGATTACTCCAAAGTCAAACACAATACCATGTGCATACCTAGAATCAGTGTATATATTAGCTGTCTGATTCTCAGCTATTTTTAGCGCTTCAATTAATGCTGTTAGTTCTGCTTCTTGTGCAGACTGTTTTGGTGGAAGTGGTTCTGCTTTGAGAGTTTCAGATTCTGACACAACTGCATACCCTGTATGAAAGTTACCTGTGTCATCTGCAAACCTACTACCGTCTATAAACAGCTCTAAATCTGGATTTTGAAGTGGTGTTTCGGATACATTGGGTAAGCCTACCGTTTCTTGTAAAATGAGCTCTGTACAATCATGTGTGTCTGTAGGAAAAAATTTGCGTGTGGATCAGTGTCCTTATTCCCCCCTTCAGACTCGAGAGGTAGCAGTGTAGCTAAATTGAGAGTCTGAAGCCTTACAAATGTGATAGTAGAGGGAAGCAGCAAAGAACACTGTAGCCGCAAATGTCTGGCCATGGAAATGTGTTTTGGTTGGACCTGGTTTAATATCCCATAAACATCATGTGTAGTTTGAACTGTGAGTGGATGCTCTAGGACAATTTCTGATGCTTTGTCCAACAATAGTGAGACAGCAACAACTACACGTACACAGGTTGGCGCTGCTTTAGCTACTGGATCTAACCTTGCTGAAAGATATGCAATTGGTCTTTGTTTCCCTGCATGCTTCTGGGTAAGAACTCCTGTAGCATGGGAATCAACTTCTGCAGCCATAAGCTGAAATGGTTTGGTGTAGTCTGGTAGCCCTAACGCTGGAGCTGAAACAAGGGCATCTTTTAATTGTTGGAACGAAATCTGACCTTCTTTTGTCAACAAATAAGGTTCACTTTTTACACAGTCATACAGTGATTGCATTAGTTGACTGGCATGTATAATCCATTGTCTGACACTATTCCTAAAAATGCTCGTAGCTGTTTATGATTTCTAGGCTCATTCATCTGTCTTATTGCTTCAGTTCTTTGAGGTGTAAGATGCTTTTTACCTTGAGAAATGCAATGACCTAGAAAGACCACTTTGATCTGACAAACTTGTAGCTTTTGTCTATTCACTTTACACCCTTCTTTTTCTAGAAAACATAGTAAACTCACAGTGGACCTTTCTGCAGTTTCTAGGTCTGGGCAGCAAAGTAGTAGGTCATCCACATACTGCAAAATTACTACCTGTGATTCAGGTTCAAACCTCTGAAGAACTGTTTGTAGGGCATTTGAATAAAGAGTAGGGGAGTGTATCATTCCCTGTGGAAGGCGTGTCCACGCCAACTGTTTGCCCTTAAATGTAAATGCAAACAAATGCCAACTATCTTGGTGTAAAGGAACCGAGAAAAATGCATTTGAAAGATCTATTACAGTAAACACTTGAGAACTGGCTGGTATCTGTGATAGTAACGTATGAGGATTGGGTACAACTGGGGTGATTGGATCTAGAACTTTGTTTATTTCTCTTAGATCATGTACCATACGATATTTGGGCATGGAACCCTTATCAAGAGTTCTCTTCTTGACTGGATACAGAGGAGTGTTAGCAGGTGATTGTATCTCTACCAGAACTCCTTTCTCTCTATATTCCTCTATCTGTTTTGTAATCGCTAGTTCCTGCTGGGCACTCACAGGGTATTGTCTGAGCTGTGGGAGAACAGTTCCTGGTTGCACAGATAATTTTACAGGAGAAATATGCAATAATCCCACATCAGTGTCACCCTGTGCCCACAGTGTTTCTGGGACCGTTGAGAGGTCTAGATCTGTGTTGTACTCTTTTTCTTCAGTATAATCCTCAAAAGCCTGAATTCTGACATATTGTTCTAATGATTCTGCATCATCAGGGATAGTCAGCATAACTGTGCCATCGTCCCTAAATTTGATGTTAGCTTCTAATTTCTTTAATACATCAGTTCCTAAAAGACATGTTGGGGCACCTCTGGCATACAAAAATCTGGATGCAAAACATTTAGGTCCTAATGAGACCTCTATCATACAATGTATGATTTCTTCCCACCCATTGTCTTTGATAATTCCACCTCGTTCTTTACTCAGTCTTTCCCATTCTGTACTAAACATAAGTGCTTCTGAAATTCCCAATTTTTCTCTTACTCTTCTAATCTGCCTTCTGACTGTCTTTCCACATCTTTCCTGTATGATATCTGCTGCTTCCACTTGTCCTAAGACAGTTTTGGTCTGTTTATTTCCCATTTTTCTTTTCAATATTAGCTATGACTACCCTAGGTGACGTTTGGACAATCACTTACTCTATGGTGATGTCTCGTTGCCTTCTCTCCTAGGGAGCTAAAATATTGAAGGGCTGATCTGCTCCGTTCCCATTTTCCTTTTCAATATTAGCTATGACTACCCTAGGTGACGTTTGGACAACCACTTCCTCTGTTGGTGGCGTCTCGTTGCCTTCTCTCCTAAGGAGCTAAAATATTGAAGGGCTGATCTGCTCCATTTCTTCTAATATGCAGGACGTACTTAAGTGCTATTATGCACGCAAACAGACCCATCAACACCATACAGATCACAAAACTTTCTGTGTCAGTTAGCATACTTGTCCCAGGCTCATGAAAACCCGCGTCCTGGGCTCATTCTATCAAACCTTATCCAGAAATGAAGGAGGTTAAGCACTTAATGAATAGTCAAGCATGGGCGGAGAAGAAGAACGCAACCACATGACCCAGTTAGGCTGACTTCCGTGTATAAGGCTTATACCCCAACTATTTCGGCTTATTTTTCTATGCACTTTTGCTCTTCTTTCACAACATACCACAACCTTCACACTGTTCACACACTGCCAGGGACAGGACTCATAAGTCTATACAATATGGTAACCCGAGTTTTATAGGTATCTACTCACTACTAGACTAACCCAGCGTGACACGGCTCATAGAGATCTTTCGGATAATACAGGGCAGATAAAAGAGAACTAATAATGTCTCTTACCTGGCCAGGTTTTTCAGTTCATTTGCCGTCCATTATCCCAGATCTCCGTTGTCCGTATCCGCAGGTAAATCTCGAGCAAATACTCTTATCTCAGGTCCCTGTTCGATGCGCCAAAGAAATGTTAAGTCCTTCTCAGTCCCTGGCTTACTGGAGGTAAGCTTCCAGGTAAATGACACGCAAACAAAGTATTGTGTGATCATATACAGGGGAAGCTCAGGAGCGCGTCTGACTCTCTGGGCTTTACCCCTCCTTTATAAAGAAAAAGAGTTATGCATTTGCAGACATGCGCACTAGCGCTCATTATTTCACATTCTCTTACAAAGCTTATCTATACTGTGAAATTTACAACCTCTAGTATGTAGGTAAAAGGCTATAATAACAGAAGGAATGCGTGCATAAAAAGGAAATGTCAACTTGCTCAAGTTTCTTGATATGAGCCAGATGTTTCAGGAGAAAGATACAATGGATTCTTTCAGTCTAATCTCTACATTTGCAAGGACCATACTTAGGACTAGGGGGCACTCATTACCGATGTAAGAAAAATAATAATTGCAGCTAATTAGGAAAGTGTTCTTTACAGTTAGAGCAGTCAGATTTTGGAATGCCGACCACAAGAGGTAGTAATGGCAGACACTATAACCACTTTTAAAAAAGAGCTGGATGATTTCCTCAATACACATAACATTGTGGGTTATAGTTAATTTAGTGACAAAATACACAATTGGTGGAGAAAGGTTGAACTTGATGGACCTAAGCCCTTTTCAACCTATGAAAAAAAGCATAAGCAACAAGCAACACATCAGAAAAAGAACACAGCCCCACTATAGCTTAGAGCAGGTTTCTCAATGTGTGAGATGTGAGGATACAGCCCTAATCACCTGGTCTAACATTCTGCATGAGTCAGTGTGGAGGCAGAGGCAGCACAACTGAGTTTATCTGTGTCACATTACAAACCCTTCTATCAGCAATTATCCTTCTTTGATAGCACAGTCAACATCTCTGCTGTCCTGCCTCTTCCCCAAACTGTCTGTCCAGAGATGCATCAGTCATCACACTAATGTCTAATGCAAAAATAACAAAATCATTTTATTTCACTCTGCACTCACTATTACATCATGTGACCAGTTCAACCAGAAAACTTTAGTGAAAAGTCCTCTTTAAACTGCAAATCAATAACATATTGCTATAAAAACCAAATGTTTATTTTATGCAACCAAAGAAAGTTAGAATAGCATCTGTTTTGGGGTTTAGGGTGGGTGATGTCAGCAATCTTTTCTATCAGGGTCAAAGCAAAATTAGTTTACTGTCAGGGGCGGTGACCGCGTCCTCATCTGGGCCCATGTTCATTACTTCATCATTGGCATCAAGCATAGGGATCATGGTGTTTTTGAGGATTTCTCTCTTTTCCGCCATGGGTCTGTGAGGAGCGACATCAGTCACAATATTTGTTTTGCCCTCATGCTTTCCCGTAATGTAGAATATTGAAATTAGGTTAAAATCTCACTAAGGACAACATTTGCAAGGAGTTTGTGTGGGTTTCCTCCGGGTTCCTCCCACACTCCAAAGACATACTGAGGGGGAATTTTGATTGTAAGCCCCAATGGGGACAGTAATAACAATGTAAGTAAAACGTTGTGGAAATAATGGCGCTACATACAGTGGGGAAAATAAGTATTTGACACACTGCCAATTCTGCAAGTTTACCCACCCGCAAAGAATGGAGAGTTCTGTAATTTGTATTGTAAGTAAACTTCAACTGTGAGAGAGAGAATCTTAAAAAAATCCAGAAAATCACATTGTATGATTTTTGCATAATTAATTAGCATTTTATTGTATGAAATAAGTATTTGTTACAATAGAAGAACAGAACTTAATATTTGCTACAGAAACCTTTATTTACAATTACAGAGGTCACATGTAGTAGTTCTTTCCCGAGTTTGCACACACTGCAGCAAGGATGTTGGCCCACTCCTCCATACAGATCTTCTCCAGATCTGCCAAGTTTCGGCAATGGTGGAGAGGTTGGAGTGTGATTGAGTGTGGGGACAGGTGTCTTTTATACAGATAACAAGTTCAAACAGGTGCAAATAATACAGGTAATGAGTGTAGAGTAGGAGAAATTCTTAAAGAAAAACTAACAGTTCTCCGAGAGCCAGAATTCTTGCTGGTTGGTAGGTGATCAAATACTTATTTCATGCAATAAAATGCAAATCAATTATATAAAAATCATAAACTAAATCCAGAAAATCACATTGTAAGATTCTGTGTCTCACAGGTGAAGTGTACCTATGGTAATAATTACATACCTCTCCATTCTTTGTAGTTGGGAAAACTTGCAAAATTGGCATTGCATCAAATACTTATATTCCCCACTGTAAGTGAGATAAATATATAAAATAAACATCATAGGCTACGTTCACATTTGCGTTGTGCGCCGCAGCGTCGTCGCCGCAACAAAACGCATGCGTCGTGCGGCCCTATCTTTAACATTGGGGCATGTACATGCGTTGTCATGCGTTTTGGTGCGTTGTACGCCGCATGCGGCGTTAGGGTGCACCTGTCAGGGCGCGGCAAACGCAACATGTTGCATTTTTTTGGCAGCGCAGACTTTTTTAAAAACGCATGCGTCGTGTTTGCGTCGCTTTTGCGTCGTCGATGCGCCTTTTTTCCCATTGATTTGTATTGACAACGCAGACGACGCAAGTACTTGCGTCGTGGTGCGTTGTACGACGCATGCGTTTTCCAATAAAAAATGCAAAACATTGTCTAGACTTTGGGGGGGCGCATGCGGCGCAAAACGCTGCGTTTTTTGTTAAAAATGCAACTGCGTTTTTGTTTGCGTTGTGCGTTGCGGCGCCGACGCTGCGGCGCACAACGCAAATGTGAACGTAGCCATCCATATAAATGTTATAACCTCTAACTGGTACAGTGATGTATTAAAAAGATGGACCAAACCAGTAGAGTTACCTCTATGTCTAGGGTTTATTCACTGACATTTTCCTTTAAGAGACTTTTTTTTATAAAGGCGTTTTCCCATTAAATTTGTCATAAAAGTCCTGAGTACTTACTGTCAGAGTTGACGATTGCGTTCTGATGTGACTTGAATTTGATGATTACATCACCAACCCGAATGGGAGAGAGTTTGATGTTTTTGAGCTCGTCCCTTTTTTCAGCCAAGCTTCGAGGAGCTTCATGCTTTCCAATATTTAGCTTATTCTCATGTTTTCCTGTAACAGAAACCACAGAAATCAGTATTTTGATAATAAACACTTCTCTATGTTTCCCATAGATTATTACCTCTACGTCTACGGATCTTTTACCGACAAGATCCTTTAAGAGACGATTTTTACAAGGTTGTTTTTCTTTTCATTGCGTTTCTAATATATTTTCAGAAGGGGAGAAAAAACAGAAACGCAAAAAGGGAAAACCTCAATGTCGTGAAGGGATTAAAAAATGGGTTTTACTGAATCTTTCCTCACAAAACTATATCTCAATGTACTCCGCTTCCTCAGCTCTCTAATATGGAACCTGCATTTTAAACTGTATTTTCTTGATGACAGGTTCTCTGTAAAGGAGACTGTTCATCATAAATGTTTCTTGTTGAACTGGACACATGATGTAATATGGGCAGTAAAGTGGAATAAAACTTTTTTAAAAATTTGCCTCAGTTAAGTAGATATTAGTAATCAAAATACTTGTTGTTACTAAGGTAACTTTTGTGAAATCAGAGTGGGAATTGCCAGAGAGTTTTCACTGGGGGTGTACTTCTTTTCCCTCTATGACACTGGCCACATCTAGAATATGGGATCCACTTTAAGGCTGCACATTTAAAAGAGATATTCAGAAATTAGAGTCAGTTCAAAAGTGGGAAATTAGATTATTACATGGGATGGAAGGCCTCATATAGGAGGTGGAAAAGTTGGGCTTCTTACATGTGATGTCATTAATATATATAAATATATGTGTGGTCAATACAAAGGTTTAGCACATGACTAATTCCTTGCAAGGACCATACTTAGGACTAGGGGGCACTCATTACCGATGGAATAAAGACCATAACTGCAGCTAAATAGGAAAGGGTTCTTTACAGTTAGAGCAGTCAGAGTTTGGAATACCAAAAACTTTGGTTTTGAGCACTTTGAGGGGTGCAGTTTTTAGAATCATGTCACTTTTGGGTATTTTCTGTATTAAATGCTCCTCAAAGTAACTTCAAATGTGAAGTGGTCCCTAACAAAATTGTTTTTGCAAGGTTAATTGGAAAAATGAGAAATATGCTATTGCTGATCAACTTTTAACCCCTTTAACTTCCTAAAGAAAAAAATTATGTTTCAAAAATTGTGCTGATGATAGCTAGACATGTGGGAAATGTTATTTATTAACTATTTTGTGTGACAACACTCTGATTTAAGGACTTAAAATTTAAAAAATTAAAAATTGCTAAATTTTCCGATATTTTCAGACATAAACGCAATTTAAACTGAACAAATTTTACCACTGTAATGGAGTAAAGTATGTATTGAAAAAACTGTCTCAGAATCGGTGGGATCCGATGAAACTTTCAATAATTATTACCACATAAAGTGACACTGGTCAGAATGAAAAAAAATGGCCTGGTTATGAAGGCCAAAAAGGCTCTGGCACGAAAGGGTTAAGAGACCATTTCGAAAAAGATGTTCTTCTATTAAGTATCAAATGTCCCCAGAGTAAGTCATCGACGTCATAAAGCTGTTACCAAGTTATAAAAAAGCAAAACTAACTATTGGCATATAGATTTTATAGTCTTGTCCAGGGTTAGAAAAATGTAATTGGTTTGTTTGAAAAATAAGACCACCCCTGTGTACAGGTTGTGCCCGGTATTGTAGCTCCGCTCCAGTGAAGGGAATGTACAGAGCTGCAATACCAGGAACAAGCTGAAGAGTTTGAAAGCACAGGGGTTTTTTTGTTCTTTTTATGGCAGCCCTGTTTTTCTTATCCTGGAGAACTGCTTTAGTGTCAGATTGGTTAGGCTGTACTTACCAAGAGGTTTATCAGTAGTCACTCTGTAGTAGTCTTCATCAGATCCATCATCTCTCCCGGATTCATCCTGTGTCAGATGTCTTTAAAACAGTAAAATATAAGGTATATTGTGAATTACAGAGTAACATATCTGTATTCTGCAGAATGAAATATAGACTCTTATGTTTCTTCATTCATTTGTCTCTTACATTCTGTAGAAACATTGGCAATAAGTAACATTTTGGTATTTATCAACCATTTTTCATGTACATGAAAGTTCAATATGTGTGGATCGTACTGGATTGTAAGGTAATATGAAGATTAGCCATGAGTGGATTTATTTGAGTGGAATTTAATTTTGCTCATATTTACAAAACTCAGAATTTTGGAGATTGTTTGTAATTCACTCCACGCAAATAAGACAAAGTGGAAGCTAGCTGCAGCCTCCAGCTTGCGGAACAGTAGAGCGCTGGCAAAAAGTTTAGCTCTCCTCTCTGACCGACTTCTGCTGCTTTATTCTCGATGGCCAGTTTTCCACACTATCATTGTACCGCGCCTCTGGCCAAGTGTTCCCTTTGGATTGGAACTTTGGCTACAAGTGGGCCCTGGAAGGTCTTTGCTCATGTAAGCCCCAACTAAGAGCCAACACTGTGCGCGAGCTGCGGGCAGAGAGCAGTGGGGCTTCCGGAGAGGGGCTTGGTGATGCATGAACTTTATTTTCTTTTTTCCTCCATTTATTATGATCTGGGACTGGGGAGACCCCAGAGCATAATAAGGAACAATCAATTTGTGAAGAATAATTTTGCTGTGAATCGAATCTCTAAATAAAACCTGCATGATTTGGCAGAATGTTGTCAGAGCCTCTCATCGGTAATAAAGATGTCATTTTTTACAGACTCCCATGTACAATATAAATCATCCTTTACAATACTCACCTCCATATGATTTCACAGATGACACCAATGAATATTCCAAGGAGGAACATGGTGATGGAAAGTACCATTACATAAATTATGAATTCATTCCAAGAGATGTTTAGAGGAACAATACCATCCACTGAAAAAGAAGAAAGAATATGTATATTATATATATTCAATAACTTGTCTGTAATACACTATGCCATTATTATCAAAGGGAATCTGTCACCAGGCTTTTGCCATGTTATCTGAGACAGCCATAATGTAGAAGCATAGACCTTTATTATACCGATGTGTCAATTACTGGACTGTTTCAATTGAATAACTGTTTTACCAGCAATTGATTATCACTACAGGACAACTGGTCTTGCGCCTCCTAGTCCAGCCAGACCTCCAGCACTGATTAGCCGCTTTCTGTCAATATACAATGTAAACACAAAGCTGTGGCGGGGTTATACACAGCTCAGAACCTGAGTCCTGCTCAATCTGCAGCAGAGAAACCTGTGACTCTATTCAATTTTCTATTGGACTGTAGGACCCGGCAAGACGATTAAAAAATGGGGCTTAAGGCTACTTTCACAATAGCGTTAACTGCAATCTGTCGCAATGCGTCGTTTTGCAGAAAAAACGCATCCTGCAAAAGTGCTTGCAGGATGCATTTTTTTTGCATTGACTAACATTACGCGACGCATTGCGACGGATTGCCACACGTCGCAACCGTCGCGCGATGGTTGCGCCGTGTTGTGGCGGACCGTCGGCCGCAAAAAACGTTGCATGTAACGTTTTTTGCAGACGACGGACCGCTTTTTCCGCCCCCACCTCTCCGCACATCCCCGCAGCTCACAATGGGGTAGCGGATGCGCTGGAAAAATGCATCCGCTGCCCCCGTTGTGCAGTGGAGACAACGCTAGCGTCGGGAACCTCGGCCCGACGTACTGCGACGGGCCGAGCCTGACGCTAGTGTGAAAGAAGCCTTAGTTTGCAAGATTGTCTCAGGGATGATGCCATATTAATATACAATAGATATAATGGACTATATAGAGATCTATCCAGTTGCTTAGGTAGAGACCGATGAGTCACGGTGAAAAATTTTGACCTGGGTCCCACCTGCATATTTGTCAGATGTATGGTCTCTTGTAGCAATCCAGATCCTGTGAAGACATACGTGTTTGCCCCCTCGTGTACAATGTCCCCATCCTGTAATAAAGTCCCCAATTCTGGCCCTTCATATAATAATATCACCCATCCTGGCCCCTTCCTGTAATAATGTTCCCCATCCTGGACCTCATTCAGTAATAATATCCACCATCTTGATATAAAGTCTTTATCCTTGGCCCCTTCTAGGTATAATGTCCTACATCCTGGTATAATGTCTCCCTTTCCCAGTATAATTTCCTCGGTATAATGTCTCCCTTTCCCAGTATAAAGTCCTCATTCCTTTGCCTCCTCCTGGTATAATGTCCTCCATCCTGGACCCTTTCCTCGTATAATGCCCCCCATTCTTGGCTCCTTCCAGTTATATATACCCCCCATCTCGGTATATTTTTACAGTAATAATGTCCCTGTTTTACAGCAAAAGTAAAAAAATGAAATGATTCTATTCAACTTCCCCCACTCCCACTACTTGTGACATCTTCTTCCATAGCCGGAGCAGAAGTCGGCAGCTGACTTTAGCGCGCCAGTGACGGGAAGCGCATGACATTGCTAGCATGCGCCACTCGGTGAATATTTGTGCCGCAGTGAATTTCAGCTCAATGTATGTCTGCAGGGCCCACCTACCCAGGCCTGGTCGCACTCACTGTGACCTCGATCGTTAGGCCCCGGATCTATCTTTCTATATCCAGGCATGTAAACATATCAAAAGGGCCTGTGTGTCTAGAGGAAAAAAAGACATCTGGAGGCTTTTCCATAAATAGATAATATTACTAGATATCTGCTCTAGATTACTGGAGAAGAGGGATTGATCCAGGAGTGGAGTCTAATTGCAGCATTTATTAGGAAGGCACATTGGCTACAGAACATCGGGTTTACTTCAAATTAATGGTACCGCTCATTACAGTAATTAATATGGACCCGACTCCACTCCCATAGGGGTGGAGCCGCATATTCATTACTGTAATGAGCGGTACCATGTGACCGCTCACTACAGGAAGAAGCTGCCGACGCCGGGGAACCAGGGACCGCGCCAGGAGCAGGTGAGTATAACGCAGTGTGCGATATTCACCTGTCCCACGTTCCACCGTCGGCGCCGCTCCGTCTTCTGCATCCTCTGCAGTGACGCTCAGGTCAGAGGGCACGATGACGCGATTAGTGTGCGTGCCGCCCTCTGCCTGAACAGTCAGTGCTGAGGATGCGGAAGACACGGCGGCGCCGACGGTGGAACGCGGACAGGTGAATATAGCAAGTGCCGGAGGCCTGAGCGACGAGAGGTGAGTATGTGACTTTCTTTTTCTTCTTCTAATCCTCTTCCCCATTTTCTTTTCCGTTGGCTGCCTTTCTAAGGAAATTGTTATTTTCCTCTCCCATGTCTTACATTGCCATCTAGTGGCCAATTTTCCTCCCAGTTTATTGCTGCTGTGTTCTCATGCACAGCAGTAATTATTAGGTAGTAATACCTCACTTTTCACTTCTATATTATTTCCAAAAAAAATCATTAGCACCACAGCCAGAGCCATCTTTTAATTTTTTGTAATTAGGGTACCGTTTAATTTTCACATTTATTAATTATCATTATCAATTATCTATCTCTGTGCTATACCCTATAATTAGACATTAGTTTGGTATGCGGTATCTATAAGGAGACGTGTTCCACGTCCATCCACATAGACAACCTTCTCTGTTCTATGGGGGTATTAATTATTTATTTATAGCATAGTAATACGTATATGTACATTTAATATGTGAAATATATCACTACTGGGAAATCGCTGGTCACCACCTGTTTTTATCTTTTTGGAGGTTCAATTGTTTACATCACCCTGTCTTTTTAATATCGTTATTTTAAACTAATTGTTCAATAAAGATCCTTTTATCGTTACTTACTAATGTGTCACTTCATACCTCAATAGGTAAATTAAATTCAGCATCTATAACCGAAGTGTTTGTGTTCTGCCTACACTAAACCCCTTGTTTCGGATTATGGTATTAATTTCTTTTTTATCCCAGCACAGCATATGAGGCAAATATCTCTATGGAGCATCTTATGGGGTGATAATCAGCATTTGTGCAGCATTATATGGGGCAAATGTCTGTATGGAGCATCTTATGGGGCGATAATCAGCATTTGTGCAGCATTATATGGGGCAAATGTCTGTATGGAGCATCTTATGGGGCCATAATCAGCATTTGTGCAGCATTATATGGGGCAAATGTCTGTATGGAGCATCTTATGGGGCGATCATCAGCATTTGTACAGCATTATATGGGGCAAATGTCTGTATGGAGCATCTTATGGGGCCATAATCAGCATTTGTGCAGCATTATATGGGGCAAATGTCTGTATGGAGCATCTTATGGGGCCATAATCAGCATTTGTGCAGCATTATATGGGGCAAATGTCTGTATGGAGCATCTTATGGGGCCATAATCAGCATTTGTGCAGCATTATATGGGGCAAATGTCTGTATGGAGCATCTTATGGGGCCATAATCAGCATTTGTACAGCATTATATGGGGCAAATGTCTGTATGGAGCATCTTATGGGGCCATAATCAGCATTTGTGCAGCATTATATGGGGCAAATGTCTGTATGGAGCATCTTATGGGGCCATAATCAGCATTTGTGCAGCATTATATGGGGCAAATGTCTGTATGGAGCATCTTATGGGGGCCATAATCAGCATTTGTGCAGCATTATATGGGGCAAATGTCTGTATGGAGCATCTTATGGGGCCATAATCAGCATTTGTGCAGCATTATATGGGGCAAATGTCTGTATGGAGCATCTTATGGGGCGATAATCAGCATTTGTGCAGCATTATATGGGGCTAATGTCTGTATGGAGCATCTTATGGGGGCCATAATCAGCATTTGTGCAGCATTATATGGGGCAAATGTCTGTATGGAGCATCTTATGGGGGCCATAATCAGCATTTGTGCAGCATTATATGGGGCAAATGTCTGTATGGAGCATCTTATGGGGCCATAATCAGCATTTGTGCAGCATTATATGGGGCAAATGTCTGTATGGAGCATCTTATGGGGCCATAATCAGCATTTGTACAGCATTATATGGGGCAAATGTCTGTATGGAGCATCTTATGGGGCCATAATCAGCATTTGTGCAGCATTATATGGGGCAAATGTCTGTATGGAGCATCTTATGGGGCCATAATCAGCATTTGTGCAGCATTATATGGGCAAATGTCTGTATGGATCATCTTATGGGGCCATAATCAGCATTTGTGCAGCATTATATGGGGCAAATGTCTGTATGGAGCATCTTATGGGGCCATAATCAGCATTTGTGCAGCATTATATGGGGCAAATGTCTGTATGGAGCATCTTATGGGGCCATAATCAGCATTTGTGCATCATTATGTGGGGCAAATGTCTGTATGGAGCATCTTATGGGGCCAAAATCAGCATTTGTGCAGCATTATATGGGGCAAATGTCTGTATGGAGCATCTTATGGGGCCATAATCAGCATTTGTGCATCATTATGTGGGGCAAATGTCTGTATGGAGCATCTTATGGGGCCATAATCAGCATTTGTGCAGCATTATATGGGGCAAATGTCTGTATGGAGCATCTTATGGGGCCATAATCAGCATTTGTGCAGCATTATATGGGCAAATGTCTGTATGGAGCATCTTATGGGGCCATAATCAGCATTTGTGCAGCATTATATGGGCAAATGTCTGTATGGAGCATCTTATGGGGCCATAATCAGCATTTGTGCAGCATTATATGGGGCATATTTTAATATGGAGCATCTTATGGGGCCATCATAAACTGTATGGAGCATTATATGGGGCTCCTGATCCAATATGGATATTCAAAAACACTTAACTTACTGATGTCTCAATTAATTTTACTTTTATTGGCACCTATTTTTATTTTTGACATTTACCGGTAGCTGCTGCATTTTCCACCCTAAGCTTATACTCGAGTTATTAAGTTTTCTCAGTTTTTTGTGGCAAAATTAGGGGTCTCGGCTTATACTCGGGTCGGCTTATACTTGAGTATATACGGTATTTCCTATACCTCCCTTCTGTTACATGTAGAAGTTATTGTATCCAGCCTGCAGTATTACACTTCTATGTCTTATCTATATATTATTTGACTAAACACTTGTATCAGTCCTGGTCATGTATTTAGCATTAGATCCTTCATGACCTTTGACGTACATGTACGTCAAAGGTCGTGTCCTTGTGTATAATGCCGTTCTCATGTCAAGCCTGCATGTCTCTTGGAAGTTAATGGCTGATTCATGTGATTTTAACAGTTGCGGGTGGAGTAGAGCTCCACCGATGGGTGTTAACCTGTTTAATGCCGCTATGAATCTCTGACATTTGCATTTAACACGTGCCGCGGGGGGTCATATCAGAAGCTGATCGGCGTACCCGTGACATGTTGGGGGGTGACGATGGGTTGCCATGATAGCCGAGGGTCTGCTGAAGATGCCATGCTTGTTGTGCGGATCCTCTTGTGAAAGTCAGCCTGTAGCTGGCGTTCATAGGAGAACGTGGCTTTAGCTATACATAGCAGTGTTTATCCACTGTTATGTATAGCACAATCAACCAATCACAGCTTCATGTCCCTAAAGAGGACTATTAAGTACAGTAAAAATACAGTAAAAAATGAAAAAGTTCATTAAAAATTAAACACTTTAAAAAATAATTCTAAATACACTTTTGTTATCGCTCCATTTGTCAATGGAGATCAATGTCAATGTGACATTATGATGTGCGGAACATGAGGAGCGGAACACGAGTGATGTCACAATGGGTCAGATAACTGCAACCACTAAACATGGAGCAGCTCCATCAATCTATATATGATTAATATAATATTAATGTATAAGGACCAAGCCGCGTTACAGGGTATTATGAATGTATGGGGGCCGCATAGAGAGACATTATTCATGTGTTGGGGCACAGGGAGACATTACTATTACTGGGCCACATAGGGTGGCGATATTAACTCATGATGAACACATGGGGGACAGGTTTACCAGATGAGTGCCATATAGGGGCCAATATTAATGTATGGGGGCAGCATAGGGGACATTATTACTATATGGGGGCCAGATAAGGGGACAAAATTACTGTATATGGTTCACATAGGAGGAAATGATTAAAAATCGAAATCGCCAGAATAAAATGTTTTGGCAGCTGCAACATTGCAATAAAAGGCGATCAAAACATTGACTGGACCCCAAAATGGTATCAGTAAAAATGTGAACTCGGGGCACAAAAATAAGCCTTCACCCAGCCTAATGGTGTTTACCCCATAATATGTGAATATTTGGAAAAGTACTTACAATCCCAGCAGGGATACGTTGGCCAGGAATCTTGGCAGTGGATGTTGACAGGCGCCATATGGTTTGGCACCGGATCACGGCGGCGGATGATGGCAGACACGTCTTCCATACGTGCTAATAGCACACTCACGATTAAAAGAAATCGAAAGAGCATTTCAGCCTGAAGAAATATCGCTTAATGTGTAATCCACAGTGAGCTTCTTCAGACAAAGCCTCTTCCTGCAGCGTCGCTGCCTTATAACCACAAATTCCGTGATGTCACAATGGAGATCTCTGTGTGACATCACAAGGAGCGGAACACGAGTGATGTCACAATGGGTCAGATAACTGCAACCACTAAACATGGAGCAGCTCCATCAATCTATATATGATTCATATAATATTAGTGTATAAGGACCAAGCCGTGTTAGAGCATATTATGACTGTATGGGGGCCAATATTATTGTAAGGGGGCAGCAAAGGGGGACATTATTACTATATGGGGGCCAGAGAAGGGGACAATATTACTGTATATGGGTCACATAGGAGGAAATGATTAATATATTAGGGGCACATAAAGGGACATTATTATTTTTTTTATTTGTTTCTTGTATGTGGTAGTATTGGTACACTGTGTGCAAAACTATTAAAGGGGTTGTCTAGCCCTTATTTTGCCCCCTAGAAAGTAATAATGCCCTGTGCCCCTTTCATAGTCACAGTAACCCAAGTTCCCCTATAACCATAAGTGCCCACTTTACATTTAATAATGTCCCCAGTCTCCCCCCTGTACAGCTCTCTTATACACAGTATTATTTTTTATTATTATTATTATTTATTTATTTATATAGCACCATTGGTTCCATGGTGCTGTACATGAGAATAGGTTACATACAAATTACAGATATCATTTACAGTAAACAAACTAACAATGACAGACTGATACAGAAGGGTGAGGACCCTGCCCTTGCGGGCTTACATTCCACAGGATTATGGGGAAGGAGACAGTAATGTTGAGGGTTGCACGAGCTCCGGTGTTGGTGAGGCGGTAGCTTCGGTAGTGATGAGGAGGCAGCGGGGTCAGTGCAGGCTGTATGCTTTCCTGAAGAGGTGAGTTTTCAAGTTCCGTCTGAAGGATCCGAATGTGGTTGATAGTCGGATGTGTTGTTGCAGAGAATTCCAGAGGATGGGGGACATTCGGGAGAAGTCTTGGAGGCGACTGGATGAGGAGCGAATAAGTGTGGAGGAGAGAAGGAGGTCTTGGGAGGACCGAAGATTACGTGAGGGAAGATATTGGGAGATTAGTTCAGAGATTTATGGAGGAGACAGTACACAGTATAAGGCCCACTCACTGTATAGTACCACCCACATACTATACTGATCCCTTAGTATCCCCCAAACTGTTTGATGGTTCCAACACTGTATGATGGCCTCCTCACTGTAATCTCCACACTATGTTATGGCCCCTTCACTGTAATCCCCACACTGTATGATGGTCCCTCACTGTAATCTCCACACTGTATGATGGCCCCCTAGATCACCTCCATTTAGTATAATGCACCAGATAGTCCTTAATATAGTATAATGCACTTCCCATAGGCCTACTCTATATTGTATAATGCACCCCCATAGACAGACTCTATAGCACAAGGCAGCACCCCCATAGGCAAACCTTGCACAATAAGACAGCACCCCATAGGCAGACCCTGTACTATAAGGCAGCACCCCCATAGGCAGACTCTGTAGTATAATTTGTGTTACAACATTATTGGAAACATATATGCACTGTGGGATAGTGTCAGACCAATAGCGATGGTTTTGTTTGTTAACTTCACCATTCACAAAAAAGATTACCTCATCACTGAATATAATGTTCTGTGTAAACTGAGGGTCCTGTTCCAATTTTTGTTTTGCCCATTCTGCAAATTCAGCGTGCCGATGTGGGTCATCCTCGTTGAGATGTTGCAGCAGCTGGATTTTGTAAGGGTGACATTTGTGAGTAGCTAATATCCACAGAAGGGATGTTCGAATGATGCCACTCTCCAATGATATGCAGCGAGTGCTACCCTGTGGGCTCTTGCTGAATGATGCTAGACACTGATATCTAGTGTGCAGCCTGTTCCATGCTTTTTATATAAAAAGCATGGAACAGGCTGCACACTAGATATCATGATTAAGGGTGCTGTTCCACCTGAAACGCGTAGATAGTGTTTTTATTATATTGTGCTTATGTTTTATCCTCTGCTTCTGATAGGAAGTGAATAAAGTACCCAGTTTTTACTTTTTCACAGTCTCGTTGAGCTGGAATTCTTTCTTCATTTTTGGTTTCTTCACGCCTTGACACAGCGTTTCCGTGCTCCGAGTTTCTTGGGACAACGACTATGGTGAGCTGGACTTTTCTTTTTGCTATTGAAATCTGCTACAATGTCCCAGGTACTGCATTCACCAGACATCAACACAATTTCTATCCGCTTCTCACGTGTTAACCTCTGCAACATGTCAATGGCTGTAAACAAAGAGAAATTTGTAAATAACTCATGAAAGAAAATAGTTATGTTAAAATCAAGCACACCATTGTTTTTCTTGTGAAATTCTCAATAAGTTTGATGTGTCACATGACCCTCTTCCCATAGAAAAAAATAAAGTTGAATCCTAAATGGCCGACTTCAAAATGGCCGCCATGGTCACCAACCATCTTGAAAAGCTTTCCCCCTCCCATATACTAATGTTCCACAAACAGGAAGTTGATATCACCAACCATTCCCATTTTATTTAGGTGTATTCATATAAATGGCCGACCCTGTACTATTTGGGTGCACAGCAGAGCTCGGAAGGGAAGGAGCACCGTATGATGTTTTGAATGCAAAATTGTCTGGAATCGATGGCGTGCACAGTGTTGCATTTTTGAGAGCCCCCGATGTGTCTAAATAGAGGAAACACCCCACAAGTGACCCCATTTTGGAAATCTCACCCCTCAAGTATTTTATCCAGGGTTATAGTGAGCATGTTGTACCCAGAGGTATGACACAGAATTTGATAACATTAGCCTGTAATATTGAATATGTCATTATTAGTGTTGAGCACAAGTGCTCGCTACTCCAGTTTGTATCAGGTGCTTGGGTATTCACCAAATATCGTGGGTGCTCGAGTGACATGCTCGAATCTCTTCCTCGCCTGTTTCTTGGCTGTTAGACATCCCTAAAAAAACATGCGGGGTATCTGAGATACTCGGTGCATACCAGAGCATCTGATGCAAACTTGAGCAACGAGCACTTGCACTCAACACTAGCTGTCATATTGTCATCACATTTCTTTTCCATTTTGAAATAAAACCAATTCTCACTCTAAGGGCTCATTTCCACATGCGAGTCACACGTCCGTATCTCGCATGTGGAAACCAAGCTGTGGAGCCGGCACTGAGGAGCGGAGCGTGCGGCCGCATAGGAACACATGGAGCTGCACAGCTCCGCTCCTGAGTGCCGGCACCAGGGCTTGGTTTCCACATGCGAGATACGGACGTGTGACTCTCATGTGGAAATGAGCCCTAACCCTAACCCCAACCCTAACACAACCCCAAAGCAACCCTAACACAACTCTAACCCCAACCCTAACCACAGCCCTAACCCCAACCCTAACTGCAAAGAATTTGTAAAATAAAAAAAAATATTTTATCATTTTGATGTAACTACTGGGTGACAAAGGGGGGGTTTGATTTACTATGTGTTAGGAGTCGAGTTTCCTCTGCTGCACAGGAGGAATCTCGATCCGTGTCTGCTGCGGTCTCCCATTCTCCATCGGCCGCAGTGGAGCCTGCTCAGCGGAGATGTCGGTCCCAGCGTCTCACTGAGTCTGGTTCAGTGCAAAGGGTTTTTGCTGCCTCTCCAGGCTCTGCTATTGTACCCTGCACTGATCTACGGCGAACAGGCTTTTCTGGGACTAAGTCCTGCTTTGCAAACACTGAGCATGCCCAGGGTAAGAGCTCTCAGTGGAGATCAAGGGTCACATGTTCAGGTACTGCAGCCAAATCTATTGGTCTTTCTAGGAAGGTCCTGTAGGTACGCAGGCTCTGTAGCAGTCTCCCATTGGTCCTCTTTTGGAAGGTCCTGTACGTGCTGCAGCTATTTAAAGGGACACTGTCACCTGAATTTGGAGGGAACAATCTTCAGCCATAGGGACGGGGTTTTCGGGTGTTTGATTCACCCTTTCCTTACCCGCTGGCTGCATGCTGGCTGCAATATTGGATTGAAGTTCATTCTCTGTCCTCCATAGTACACGCCTGCGCAAGGCAAGATTGCCTTGTGCAGGCATGTACTACAGACACGGCCATGCGCTAGTATCTTCTAAAGTTATATGCTTTGCGCCACTGTGGTCATATGCGTGAATGTGTTCAGGGACCCGGCTGAAATAAGCCCCTAGAATGCTGGCACCTCCGGTGAGGAGTGTTGTGTGCATGCATGACCACTGACTGCTCTCTTCTGGGTAGTTAGCCTTTTGTCTCTGTGAGAGTTAACAGGGCACAGAGCTTTGCTTTCTCAGCCGCTCTGTGAAGCAACAGAGCTGGTTAATACCGCCATATTGTGCCACCATTCACTTAGCGGCAGGATATTTCCTTCACGGTGGATCCCGGGTTGGGAACGCACCAATCACATCAATAAATATATTCGGTGCGTTCCGCAAACCCTAACACTATATATTTTTTATTTTTATTTTGATCACTGTGATAGGGTCTATCACAGTGATCAAAATGAACCAATATGAAAAATTTCCTACTGTTGCCGGGTACCATCCAGCAGATCTCGGTTGCTGCACTGCGCATGCGCCTGCCATTTTCTTCCAGGAAGATGACGCGGAGGGCCGGGGAACAGAGCAGGGAGACTCGGGGGGGGGGGGGGGGAATGAAGCCATTTCCTTTTCCTCTGGTATGCTAGCTCATGTCAGAGGAAAGAGAAATAAATTGTAAGGCCGGTGTCACACTAGCGAGTTTTACGGACGTATGAGCGCAGAAAATACGTCCAGAAAATACGCATTGCACACGGCCCAATGATTCTCTATGGCCCAGCTCCTATCTGCTGTAGAATCACACTGACAGAATAGAACAGAATAGGTAGAATAAATGTGTACACATAGAATAGGTATATATATATATATGTCAGTGAGACACACACATACACTCACCGGCCACTTTATTAGGTACACGATGCTAGTAATGGGTTGGACCCCCTTTTGCCTTCAGAACTGCCTCAATTCTTCGTGGCATAGATTCAACAAGGTGCTGGAAGCATTCCTCAGAGATTTTGGTCCATATTGACATGATGGCATCACACAGTTGCCGCAGATTTGTCGGCTGCACATCCCAAAGATGCTCCATACAAGGCAGGATGGATCCATGCTTTCATGTTGTTTACGCCAAATTCTGACCCTACCATCCGAATGTCGCAGCAGAAATCGAGACTCATCAGACCAAGCAACGTTTTTCCAATCTTCTACTGTCCAATTTCGATGAGCTTGTACAAATTGTAGCCTCAGTTTCCTGTTCTTAGCTGAAAGGAGTGGTACCCGGTGTGGTCTTCTGCTGCTGTAGCCCATCTGCCTCAAAGTTCGACGCACTGTGCGTTCAGAGATGCTCTTAGGCCTACCTTGGTTGTAACGGGTGGCGATTTGAGTCACTGTTGCCTTTCTATCAGCTCGAACCAGTCTGCCCATTCTCCTCTGACCTCTGGCATCAACAAGGCATTTCTGCCCACAGAACTGCCGCTCACTGGATTTTTTTTCTTTTTCGGACCATTCTCTGTAAACCCTAGAGATGGTTGTGCGTGAAAATCCCAGTAGATCAGCAGTTTCTGAAATACTCAGACCAGCCCTTCTGGCACCAACAACCATGCCACGTTCAAAGGCACTCAAATCACCTTTCTTCCCCACACTGATGCTCGGTTTGAACTGCAGGAAATTGTCTTGACCATGTCTACATGCCTAAATGCACTGAGCTGCCGCCATGTGATTGGCTGATTAGAAATTAAGTGTTAACAAGAAGTTGGACAGGTGTACCTAATAAAGTGGCCAGTGAGTGTATATATATATATATGTCATTGAGACACATATATATATATATTCTGTATTTATATTTCATTCAGCGCGATATCTGTGAATAGCCGGTAATTCAATTGCCGGCTTTGCATTTCTCCTTCACAAACCTGACAGGATATGAGACATGGTTTACATACAGTAAACCATCTCATATCCCCCTTTTTTTTGCATATTCCACACTACTAATGTTAGTAGTGTGTATGTGCAAAATTTGGCCGCTGTAGCTGCTAAAATAAAGGGTTAAATGGCGGAAAAGATTGGCGTGGGCTCCCGCGCAATTTTCTCCGCCAGAGTGGTAAAGCCAGTGACTGAGGGCAGATATTAATAGCCAGGAGAGGGTCCATGGTTATTGGCCCCCCCGTGGCTAAAAACATCTGCCCCCAGCCACCCCAGAAAAGGCACATCTGGAAGATGCGCCTATTCTGGCACTTGGCCACTCTCTTCCCACTCCCTGTAGCGGTGGGCTATGGGGTAATGAAGGGTTAATGCCACCTTGCTATTGGAAGGTGACATGAAGCCAGATTAATAATGGAGAGGCGTCAATTATGACACCTATCCATTATTAATCCAATTGTTGGAAAGGGTTAAAAAACACACACACACATGATTTAAAAGTAGTTTAATGAAATAAACACAGCGGTTGTTGTAATAATTTATTGTTCTCTCAATCCATCCGGAACACCCTCGCTTGGAAAAATAATA
This sequence comes from Ranitomeya variabilis, assembly GCF_051348905.1. NCBI lineage: Eukaryota > Metazoa > Chordata > Amphibia > Anura > Dendrobatidae > Ranitomeya > Ranitomeya variabilis. The sequence continues at coordinate 78,359,708 of NC_135233.1, read as the reverse complement.
AACGCACAAGATACATACCTTCTGGTGAATCGTCTCGTCCCACGAAGTAATCCATCTGAAGGGGTTAACTAATATTACAGGCAGGAGCCCTGCTAAATGCAGCTGTGTGCTCGTGCTTGTAATTCCCCGGCGAATGAATGAAATGTAGGTCATTGACCTACATTTCCTTCAGTCGCGGTGATGCGCCCCCTGGTGGATGTCCTCATATGACCTGGAGCGTGGGAAAAAGTTCCCAGGCTGCAGTTCATGAGAACATCCACCAGAGGGCACCTCACCACGACTCAATGTAAGTACAGATCCTGCTTTCCTTTCAGCACCCGGGGATTACAGGTACGAGCGAGTGGTTTATCCCAGCTCGTGCCTGTAATATTAGTTAACCCCTTCAGATGGATTACTTCGTGGGACGAGACGGTTCACCAGAAGGTATGTATCTTGTGCGTTTATTATTTTTCCAAGCGAGGGTGTTCCGGATGGATTGAGAGAACAATAAATTATTACAACAACCGCTGTGTTTATTTCATTAAACTACTTTTAAATCATGTGTGTGTGTGTTTTTTAACCCTTTCCAACAATTGGATTAATAATGGATAGGTGTCATAATTGACACCTCTCCATTATTAATCTGGCTTAATGTCACCTTCCAATAGCAAGGTGGCATTAACCCTTCATTACCCCATAGCCCACCGCTACAGGGAGTGGGAAGAGAGTGGCCAAGTGCCAGAATAGGCGCATCTTCCAGATGTGCCTTTTCTGGGGTGGCTGGGGGCAGATGTTTGTAGCCAGGGGGGGCCAATAACCATGGACCCTCTCCTGGCTATTAATATCTGCCCTCAGTCACTGGCTTTACCATTCTGGCGGAGAAAATTGCGCGGGAGCCCACGCCAATTTTTTACGCCATTTAACCCTTTATTTCAGCAGCTACAGCGCTGAAATTTTGCATACACACACTACTAACATTAGTAGTGTGGAATATGCAAAAAAAATGGGGATATGAGATGGTTTACTGTATGTAAACCATGTCTCATATCCTGTCGGGTTTGTGAAGGAGAAATGCAAAGCCGGCAATTGAATTACCGGCTTTTCTATAGAACACCGCTGCGTATTTCTCGCAATGCACACGCATGGTCCGTGTGTAATCTGATTTTTTCTCGCACCCATAGACTTGCATTGGCAAGTCTCGGCCGAGATACGCTGACAATCGCAGCCTGCTGCGAGTTCCCTCGGATCCGAAATACGGTGGAGAAAATATCGGATGATGGGAGCTGAACCATAGATTAACATTGGGCCGAGTGCTATGCGATTTTTTATCGCATAGCACTCGTCCGTATTACGGTCTAGTGTGACCCCGGCCTTACATTAAACATCTAGAATAAAGTTAATAAAGAAGTTAGTGAATAATATGTAGCAGTGTATCTGAGCCTCTATGGATCTTTATAACACAGATTATACATTGCATTGTGAGGAGGGATTATTTCATATAGTCATTGAACATCTGGCTGCTTATAAGCATATTTCCTTACAAAGATGTAAATTGGGGTACATTTGTGTTGTTTTAAAAAATGAAGATGATTAAAGAAGATTTAAAAGTGACACACAAAATGTGGAACTGGTTTTTTATCAGTCTAGGTGGCATTATATACTTCAGTGTTGCTAGAACATAAATTGCACAGTATTCAAAGAGTAACTGTCATTTTAATTTTAAGTTTGTTAATTAATAATACTAATGAAAATGCAATATATATTATCAGAGAATTGTGCTTCTTCCTCTGGACTGACCTTTCAATCTCAATGCAATCAACATTCTATCAAATCTGTATTCAGTTGTAAAGGGGTGGCAAATGGAAGATGCATTCAGTCAACATTGCACAGCACCTGCAAGTAAATGCCACCATCTGCTGGCTGCACTGGATAGGCAGGAACTGAAGGATGGAGAGTGTGAAGACTTGCATTCTATGAAGCTGACATTTCAATGTGTATAGTAGATTACAAGGGTCTTTATACTTGCAGAGCCACCAGGGACCACAACCGCCAGCCCGGGAGAAAAAAAGCACCAGGGACCACAGCAGCCTGCCTGTAAATATGTAGGGTTTTTTTTTTTTCACTTGATAGTTTTGTGTTTCTGTGCATTATTTTTTTTTTTTTCTTCTCAAAGTATTCACAGCGTGCTCCCGACTCAGACCGTGAGGACATCATTGGCATCGATGTGGACCGCCTGATCGAGGAGGTCCACGAGCGGGAGCCGCTGTGGAATATGGCTGACCGCTGGCATTCTGATACACATGTGACCCGTCGGCTCTTGGAGGAAGTATGCCAAAACTTTTTGCCGAGGTGGGAGGATCTTGAGCCAAGGCAGCAGACTCAAGAATGTAAGTATTCACTCTTCAGTTATGTTTTGAACTGAATGGAATGTGTTTTAATTAACACTTGCTTTTATTCTTGTCTTTACAGGTGAAAGGGTTGGAAGCGGTGGCGGTCACTCAGGGATTGCTTCAAGAGGGAGTTTAACGAGGAGATGCAGGCCCCGAGTGGCTCAGCACGTCGGCGAAGGACTCAGTACAAATATAGCCATGCCCTGTCCTTCCTCAGGGAAAGTATGCTGAGTAGAGTGTAAGTATTCAACAGCCCATTGAATGACCAATTTTACCTGTATAACTTTTGGTTTCAGTCAGGGCTTTTCCCCTATCAATATATTAATTGTTTTTTTCCTATTTCACAGCACCGTCTGTAGTCATCGGGCGCCTGCATCTACCTTGGACCCCTCTGGAGCGATCTACCAGGAGTCCGCCACCGAGGGCCACGTCGGTAGACCCCACCCCTCTGACCCCTCGTCTGGCCCTTCTGGTACCTCTGCCCCATCCACTTCCACCGCCGAAAACACTGGAGCAGCATCGCAGCCTTTGTAACTTGAAGCTGCTGGTCAAGACTTAGCATTCCCTTTACCACACCCCTCTGATCCTGCCACCTCTACACCACCATTAGGTTTGTGGCTGCAGCGACAGAGGGGTCCGGAAAGCAGCTATGCTCCTGAGTTCTTGCATCTCAATGCAGCCTTCCAAAGCTCTTTCAAAATTTTGGGAGAGCAAGTGACTGCTGGGTTCAACATGGTGCAATCACGCATTAGTGAAGACAGCAGTCGCTTGGATAGGCTGCATTCAGATGCAAGTCAAGCTCAAAGCAACCTTTTTTTCCAATCAATGCTCAGGAGCATGGAAAAGCTTACTCTTGACCAGCAGGGAGCGGGGTCTCGCTGTGAACCCACAAAGAACATGGGGTCCAGATGGAGACAACTTTACATCAGCAAAGAGAGGCAGATTCCGGGCTTGATCTCTGTTCTCCACCACTGGATATGACATTACTGGAACATTCTACACCACTGGATATGACATTACTGGACATTCAGAAGCTAGATGCACTCACAAACCAGTGAGTTTCCTACTGCAGAACGAGACATTCCGGGCTCGGTCTCTGTTCTCCACCATTGGATATGACATTACTGGACATTCAGCAGCTAGATGCACTCACAAAACCAGTGAGTTTCCTACTGCAGAACGAGACAGATTCCGGGCTCGGTCTCTGTTCTCCACCATTGGATATGACATTACTGGAAATTCAGCAGCTAGACGCACTCACTGAATAAGTGAGTTTTCTACTGCACAATAAGGCAGATTCCGGGCTCGGTCTCTGTTGTCATCAATGAACACCCAAAGCCTAAGTGAAAGGCAGTCCTTCAGCCATGGTTTGTTAGAGAGATTTCCTCCACTGGGGGTTTTCCTTTCCTGACTGCTGAAGGTTGACTCTTCGTGAGTCAAGGGCCCCTTGTCATCATCATCAGGGCCACATTTTAAAAGTTTATTGCCTTGGCTTCTATGAGAACTTTTACATTAAACATCTTGAATAAAGTTAATAAAGAATCAGAGAAATTTGCTTCTTCCCCTGGACTGACCTTTCAATCTCAATTCAATCAAAATTCTATCAAATCTGTATTCAGTTGTAAAGGGGTGGCAAATGGAAGATGCATTCAGTCAACATTGCACAGCACCTGCAAGTAAATGCCACCATCTGCTGGCTGCACTGGATAGGCAGGAACTGAAGGACGGAGAGTGTGAAGACTTGCATTCTATGGAGCTGACATTTCATGTGTATAGTAGATTACAAGGGTCTTTATACTTGCAGAGCCACCAGGGACCACAACCGCCAGCCCGGGAGAAAAAAAGCACCAGGGACCACAGCAGCCTGCCTGTAAATATGTAGGTTTTTTTTTTTCACTTGATAGTTTTGTGTTTCTGTGCATTATTATTTTTTTTTTCTTCTCAAAGTATTCACAGCGTGCTCCCGACTCAGACCGTGAGGACATCATTGGCATCGATGTGGACCGCCTGATCAAGGAGGTCCACGAGCGGGAGCCGCTGTGGAATATGGCTGACCGCTGGCATTCTGATACACATGTGACCCGTCGGCTCTTGGAGGAAGTATGCCAAAACATTTTGCCGAGGTGGGAGGATCTTGAGCCAAGGCAGCAGACTCAAGAATGTAAGTATTCACTCTTCAGTTATGTTTTGAACTGAATGGAATGTGTTTTAATTAACACTTGCTTTTATTCTTGTCTTTACAGGTGAAAGGGTTGGAAGCGGTGGCGGTCACTCAGGGATTGCTTCAAGAGGGAGTTCAACGAGGAGATGCAGGCCCCGAGTGGCTCAGCACGTCGGCGAAGGATTCGGTACAAATATAGCCATGCCCTGTCCTTCCTCAGGGAAAGTATGCTGAGTAGAGTGTAAGTATTCAACAGCCCATTGAATGACCAATTTTACCTGTATAACTTTTGGTTTCAGTCAGGGCTTTTCCCCTATCAATATATTAATTGTTTTTTTCCTATTTCACAGCACCGTCTGTAGTCATCGGGCACCTGCATCTACCTTGGACCCCTCTGGAGCGATCTACCAGGAGTCCGCCACCGAGGGCCACGTCGGTAGACCCCACCCCTCTGACCCCTCGTCTGGCCCTTCTGATACCTCTGCCCCATCCACTTCCACCGCGGAAAACACTGGAGCAGCATCGCAGCCTTTGTAACTTGAAGCTGCTGGTCAAGACTTAGCATTCCCTTTACCACACCCCTCTGATCCTGCCATCTCTACACCACCATTAGGTTTGTGGCTGCAGCGACAGAGGGGTCCGGAAAGCAGCTATGCTCCTGAGTTCTTGCATCTCAATGCAGCCTTCCAAAGCTCTTTCAAAATTTTGGGAGAGCAAGTGACTACTGGGTTCAACATGGTGCAATCACGCATTAGTGAAGACAGCAGTCGCTTGGATGGGCTGCATTCAGATGCAAGTCAAGCTCCAAGTAACCTTTTTTTCCAATCAATGCTCAGGAGCATGGAAAAGCTTACTCTTGACCAGCAGGGAGCGGGGTCTCGCTGAGAACCCACAAAGAACATGGGATCCAGCTGGAGACGACTTTACATCAGCAAAGAGAGGCAGATTCCGGGCTTGATCTCTGTTCTCCACCACTGGATATGACATTACTGGAACATTCTACACCACTGGATATGACATTACTGGACATTCAGCAGCTAGATGCACTCACAAACCAGTGAGTTTCCTACTGCAGAACGAGACAGATTCCGGGCTCGGTCTCTGTTCTCCATTATTGGATATGACATTACTGGACATTCCGCAGCTAGATGCACTCACTGAATAAGTGAGTTTCCTACTGCAGAAAGAGGCAGATTCCAGGCTCGGTCTCTGTTCTCCACCATTGGATATGACATTACTGGACATTCAGCAGCTAGATGCACTCACAAAACCAGTGAGTTTCCTACTGCAGAACGAGACAGATTCCGGGCTCGGTCTCTGTTCTCCACCATTGGATATGACATTACTGGAAATTCAGCAGCTAGACGCACTCACTGAATAAGTGAGTTTTCTACTGCACAATAAGGCAGATTCCGGGCTCGGTCTCTGTTGTCATCAGTGAACACCCAAAGCCTAAGTGAAAGGCAGTCCTTCAGCCATGGTTTGTTAGAGAGATTTCCTCCACTGGGGGTTTTCCTTTCCTGACTGCTGAAGGTTGACTCTTCGTGAGTCAAGGGCCCCTTATCATCATCAGGGCCATATTTAAAAAGTTTATTGCCGTGGCTTCTATGAGAACTTTTACATTAAACATCTTGAATAAAGTTAATAAAGAATCAGAGAAATGTGCTTCTTCCCCTGGATTGAGCTTTCAATCTCAATTCAATCAAAATTCTATCAAATCTGTATTCAGTTGTAAAGGGGTGGCAAATGGAAGATGCATTCAGTCAACATTGCACAGCACCTACAAGTAAATGCCACCATCTGCTGGCTGCACTGGATAGGCAGGAACTGAAGGACGGAGAGTGTGAAGACTTGCATTCTATGAAGCTGACATTTCAGTGTGTATAGTAGATTACAAGGGTCTTTATACTTGCAGAGCCACCAGGGACCACAACCGCCAGCCCGGGAAAAAAAAGCACCAGGGACCACAGCAGCCTGCCCTGTAAATATGTAGGGGTTTTTTTCTCTTGATAGTTTTGTGTTTCTGTGCATTATTATTTTTTTTTTCCTCTCAAAGTATTCACAGCGTGCTCCCGACTCAGACCGTGAGGACATCATTGGCATCGATGTGTACCGCCTGATCGAGGAGGTCCACGAGCAGGAGCCGCTGTGGAATGTGGCTGACCGCTGGCATTCTGATACACATGACCCGTCGGCTCTTGGAGGAAGTATGCCAAAACATTTTGCCGAGGTGGGAGGACCTTGAGCCAAGGCAGCAGATTCGAGAATGTAAGTATTCACTCTTCAGTTATGTTTTGAACTGAATAGAATGTGTTTTAATTAACACTTGCTTTTATTCTTGTCTTTACAGGTGAAAGGGTTAGGAAGCGGTGGCGGTCACTCAGGGATTGCTTCAAGAGGGAGTTTAACGAGGAGATGCAGGCCCCGAGTGGCTCAGCACGTCGGCGAAGGACTCGGTACAAATATAGCCGTGCCCTGTCCTTCCTCAGGGAAAGTATGCTGAGTAGATTGTAAGTATTCAACAGCCCATTGAATGACCAATTTTACCTGTATAACTTTTGGTTTCAGTCAGGGCTTTTCCCCTATCAATATATTAATTGTTTTTTTCCTATTTCACAGCACCATCTGTAGTCATCGGGAGCCTGCATCTATCTTGGACCCCTCTGGAGCGATCTACCAGGAGTCCCCCACCGAGGGCCACGTCGGTAGACCCCACCCCTCTGACCCCTCCTCTGGCGCTTCTGGTACTTCTGCCCCATCCACTTCCACCGCCGAAAGCACTGGAGCAGCATCGCAGCCTTTGTAACTTGAAGCTGCTGGTCAAGACTTAGCATTCCCTTCACCACACCCCTGATCCTGCCACCTCTACACCACAGCCATGCTGCTCTACTGCGGGTCATGTCCGAAGCCCAAACTCCCACACCTCCCCACACAGCCACTACAACTTTCCCAGCCAAGTCCCAAATTCCCAGCCCAGTCCCAATTCCCACCCCAGGCCCAATACCAAACACAGTCCCAATTCCCACCCCAGGCCCAATACCAAACACAGTCACAATTCCCACCCCAGGCCCAATACCAAACACAGTCCCAATACCCAACCCAGTCCCAATTCCCATTCCGGCCCCAAATCCCTTCCCCAATATTTTCTTCCTTGTCCACCTTTTCTTCCCCATTTAGTATTCCACCTACCCCAACACCACCACCCCTGCTCAGCCTCCTGTTTTCCCCCCCTTCCACTACACCCCAACCCAGTAGGCTTTCCCCACCTATCGACGTGGTCCAACCTTTCAGCCCCTCCGCTAGTATCTCCGCCCCTCCGCTAGTATCTCCACCCCACACTTTACAGATTTGTAATTTGTTTTTATAAAAAATTGTGCTTTTTGTAAACAAACAAAATAAAGTTTAACCCCTTAGTGATGGAGCCAAATTTTTGAAATGGACTTTTCAAAAGCTTTTGATACGGTGCCACACAAAAGGTTGATACATAAAATGAGAGTAATGGGGATAGGGGAAAATATGTGCAAGTGGGTTGAGAGTTGGCTCAGGGTTAGGAAACAAAGGGTGGTTATTAATGGAGCACACTCGGACTGGGTCGCGGTTAGTAGTGGGGTACCACAGGGGTCAGTATTGGGCCCTCTTCTTTTTAACATATTTATTAATGACCTTGTAGGGGGCATTCAGAGTAGAATTTCAATATTTGCAGATGACAGTAAACTCTGCAGGGTAATCAATACAGAGGACAATTTCATATTACAGGATGATTTATGTAAACTAGAAGCTTGGGCTGATAAATGGCAAATGAGCTTTAATGGGGATAAATGTAAGGTCATGCACTTGGGTAGAAGTAATAAGATGTATAACTATGTGCTTAATTCTAAAACTCTGGGCAAAACCGTCAATGAAAAAGACCTGGTTGTATGGGTGGATGACAAACTCATATTCAGTGGCCAGTGTCAGGCAGCTGCTACAAAGGCAAATAAAATAATGGGATGCATTAAAAGAGGCATAGATGCTCATGAGGAGAACATAATTTTACCTCTATACAAGTCACTAGTACGACCACACTTAGAATACTGTGCACAGTTCTGGTCTCCGGTGTATAAGAAAGACATAGCTGAACTGGAGCGGGTGCAGAGAAGAGCGACCAAGGTTATTTAGTTTGGAAAAACGAAGGCTAACGGGTGATCTTATGTTAATGTATAAATATATGAGGGGACAGTACAAAGACCTTTCTGATGATCTTTTTAATCATAGTCCGGTGACAGGGACAAGGGGGCATCCTCTACGTCTGGAGGAAAAAAGGTTTAAGCATAATAACAGACGCGGATTCTTTACTGTAAGAGTAGTGAGACTATGGAACTCTCTGCCGTATGATGTTGTAATGAGTGACTCATAGCTTAAATTTAAGAGGGGACTGGATACCTTTCTGGAAAAGTATAATGTTACAGGGTATATATAGTAGATTCCTTGATAAGGCGTTGATCCAGGGAACTAGTCTGATTGCCGTATGTGGGGTCGGGAAGGATGTTTTCTCCCCATAGTGGAGCTTACTCTTACCACATGGGTTTTTTTTGCCTTCCCCTGGATCAACATGTTAGGGCATGTTAGGCTATGGGTTGAACTAGATGGACTTAAAGTCTTCCTTCAACCTTAATAACTATGTAACTATGTGAATTGCCATGGCAAATAACAGGACCACACAATCATGATCTCAGGGTGCCGATGGGGATAAAGAGGGAGAAGCCACACTCTGTTAACCATGTATATGATGTAGTCACTATTAAGGGGTTAATAAAAAAAAGCTTACAAAAAATGATTTACAAAAAAAAGGTTTACTAATAAAGTTTACCCCCCCCCCAAAAAAAAAAAAAAGGGTTACCAAAGAAAAAGGTTTCCCAGCAAAAAAAAAGTTTACCCCAAAAAAAAGGGTTACCAAAGAAAAAGGTTTCCCAACAAAAAAAAGTTTACCCCAAAAAGGAAAGGGTTACCAAAGAAAAAAGTTTCCCAACAAAAAAAAAGTTTACCAAAAATTTTATTTATAAAAAAAGGTATGACAAAATTTTATTATATTGTAATATGTTAAATAAAATATGGTTTGGTTTAAAAACTATTTTTTTGTGAAGTGCCTTCATTTCAGTATGCTAACTAAATGTAAAAAAATTACACACCACACGTTAGAAGGAACATTTGGTTTATTACCCTAAATATACCAGTTTTGGAAACTAAATATTAAAAGTTGGTGTCAACAAAAAATCTTTGTACAGACACATAAATCACCGAAACATGAAACATGTCACACAATGTTCTCTTGCCATGGAATCCTGCCCACAGGTGACACAAAATACTCTGCAAAGTGGTTCCTCATTCTGGAAATAGAACCGGCGGAATGTACAGAGCTGCTGTGGTAATCCCACAGGGTGGTCTCCAAGTCCTCATCTTCCACGGAAACAGGCTCCTTAGAAGGTACATAGTTATGTAGGACCACACAGGCCTTCACAACCTCGTCCACTGTTTGTGTGTGCAGTATTATGGCGGTGAGCAGCACGCGCCACTTTGCATTGAGAATGCCAAATGCACACTCCACCACTCTTCTTGCTCTTGTTAAACGGTAATTGAAAACTCTTTTTGTTCGGGTCAAGTCTCTGAATACGGCTTTAGGAGATGTGGGGACAACTGGAAGGCCTCATCACCCACACAGACATATGGCATAGGTGGTCCAGTTGTACCTGGGAGTGCTCTTGCTGGTGGAAAGTCCAGTTGCTTTTGATTGCAGGCAAGTGTATGGAGTGACGTGATTGAAGTGTCTCCTGCTGTGAGTTCTATGGACCTAGTGCCATTCCGCTCTTGAAGAAATTAAAACGACGCACTCCTTCCATCTCTGCCACTTTCTCTAAACCCTTTCAAAGGTGGGCTGTAAAAACAGACAATATATAGTTTTCCCTATTTTCCAGTAGCCAATCACATTAGGAGACTCCCATTTTTCGGCAGGGAAAACGGATCCGCCATAAAAACGGATGAAACGGAAGGAAAAAATGGACACAACAGATACAACGGATCCACAGTTTTTCGACTGAACCGTCTAGCGGATCTACCACGGATCCGTCGAAAAACTGTATGCGTTGCATCCGTTATTCACTATTTTTTACGCATCCGTCGATGCGTCGCGCCGAGGCATTGTGACGGCCACCGAACAACGCTAGTGTGAAAGTAGCCTTATGCTCATGCTTTGAAAAATTAGCTGCTCTGATGACTTATATATACCATACATAAAATATAAGGCGAAAAAAATATTTCTAACATCTCAAATTCAGAAATACAGTAACAGGATCGATGAGAACATATATGTGTGTTCTGGAATGTGAATCAGCACAAACATGCTCCATCCCTCCTCCCCTCTTCAAAGACTGTGAAGAAATATGATGTGAAGTATTTAGTGAGCTGTACCCTGCTGAGACAAGCGATGACATTGAAAGTTCAGAGTAAAGATATTTAGCAACATATTTTACAACCTTTATACTTATCTGTCCTGTTGATTTATGCAATGATTGTTTTATTTCTATCCCAAATTATACAGTACATGATTCCCTATTCTTGCAAGAATTACATTATACTTTATTTTTTTACAGGACAAAATTATTTTGAGAGCGAATTTACATAATTACAAAATATCTAAGAAGCATCTTATGAAGTCCCCTGCATTTGAGCATTTCACAGTGACTCAAGATAATAAACATTTTGTGTGTCAGTGTTATGGGTGACCCAGATAAAAACAAATGCTGTGATGCCAAAATCAGTGCATACTTAGGCAGTGATAAAAATGCTCCTTCCAGAGCTTCCAATCTAAAAAGACATTTACAACGCTGCCACCCAAAAGTTTACAAAGCTGTGACTGAAAAAGATCACAGCAGAACAAGAAACCAGAGACCAGAACTTCCCACCAGGCAAAGCAGGAGGAAAGAGCATCTCAAACGTCAGTTACAAGATATTTTCTAAGTGACAAAGTTACCGTAACAATGACAGCAGATGTGTTTAAAAGACAGATCATTGAGCTTGTTGTGAAGGACTGTGTACCATTATTATTATTTGCACGACCAGCTTTTACAGCTTTTAATGGAGAAATGGCTCGCAAGTTTGGTGATTCTCTGGAAAGAGAAAGTATTAGAAAATTAGTGATTGAAGTCGCCCGTAACCAATAGGAAGATCTTAAAAAGACTCTCAAGAGACGCTTTGTATTTCTTAAAATGGATGCATGCACACATCACAGAGTGAACTATTTTGCTATCAACGTTAGATATATTTGTGACAACAAAAAGATTGTTACTAAGAGACTAGCAGTAAAAGATGCTAAAGCTAAATAACAGCAGCCAGTTTCTCCAGACCTTAGTGGAAAAAGTTCTGCAATATTATGAACTCAAAAAAGGACAGGTTCTTGCTATTGTAACTGATAATGCTTCAAACATGATAGGTACATTAAACTGATAAATTAAAATAATGAAGGTGAACAGCAGCTAGAAGAACATTTCACATTCAGTATGTTGGAGATGGAAAGCCACAGTCCTGTTCCCATAATGGAGGAATAAACAGATTACTACAGAAGAACAGTAAAATGATTCTTTTCAATTAGATGATCTTGTTGAAGCTGCTTCACACCTCTTTCCTATTTATCACATGCGCTGTGTTGTGCACACGCTGCAGCTGGCAAAAAGAGATAAATCTGCAAGAGGGACATGCTGGAACTCTGATTAGCAAAGTGAGGAAATTGGCTATTGCTGCCAGAACCCCTAAAAATGATTCCATCTTGAAGAGACGTGCTGGAAAAGGGCAATTGTGGATCAAGCCACTCGGTGGGGCTGCACCTATTTAATGATTGAGCAATTGCTTGAGCTGAAACCCTTCCTAATAGATATGGCCAACCCTCAGGTAACACTACATGAAGGTCAATGAACACAGGTGGCTGAGTTGAAGGAATTGCTTCAACACCCATTTACAGTGACTAAAAAGTTACAAGCTGAGGATTTAACTCCTGGCATTTCTATAAAGGAGTGGAAGAACTTGTTGTTTTGCCTGTCTCAAAGAGGAGGTTTAATCGTAGATGACAACGCTGCTTCAATGAAACATAAGACACTGCTATTAGAAAATAAAATTCTTCTGGCAGCTGTTTATGTGGACCCGAGCCATCGTATATTGCTGGATGATCAACTGCTTAATAAAGGAAAAAAAGCTTTGATTGAGGTAGCAGTTAGGATGCGTGGGCTACAGGACAGCCAAGAGAAAGAGGCCTTGGGTCCTGCCAGTGCTGTTGTTTCTTCATCCTCATCAGATGAGGATTAATTTAATTCGACAAGTATTTGGACGACATGGAGCAGGCAAAGCGTTGCTGCAGGGAAAAAGATTCCACTCCCATAGAAAACAGATTGACCATATTTCAGCAAAATGTTTCACTTGCTCTCAAAAAAGTAGAAGAGTTCAATCGTTCATCAAAACTGACTGTGCAAGAGGTAATTCCTTTATACCCTGAAATTGTTAGAAATGTTGGTCATGTGGTTAGTGCATTGCCACCAACCCAAGTTAGTGTAGAGAGGTTATTCTCTAGCCTTAAAATAATTAGGTCAGATTTGAGGTAATCTATAAAGGATGGAGGCAATACTATTTCTCAGAACAAATTCATAGACTGCACAAATGCTATTCAGTACGTTTTTGTTAAAAATGTTTTTTTCCCTACTTACTGCAGAGTGTATAAAAAAAATGTAAATATGCAAATTTGTTTTACTTCTAAAGTTGTATTCCAATAAATATATTCCATGTTCTATCTAAATGGCTTGATTATCGTATTATAATAAAGATTAAAAGCCTGATGTTACCATTTTACTACAGTACATTTATCACTTAAACTTAAACATGAGCCATGTATGAGGGAGTCGGAGTCATGGGAATAGAGGAGTTGGAGGTTTGGCTTACCGACTCCACAGCCCTGATTTTTACAGGCTCCTGTTATGCAGAGTGTAATATATTCTGGCTTGGATTTATCCTATTTCTACTCCTAAGCACACATTTCCCTCAGACAAGTGCTGCACATCCTACTACCACTACTAAGACAACACAGGATGACAGTAAAACAGTGTGGCAATACTTTATTGAACCACAAAACAGGCAAATAACATAGAAAAGCCCAAGCAAAAATACCCAAAATGATGCATGTGGAAACACGGGGGTCCAGCGGGTGCCCTGGTTTGCAGGCCAAAACCGCATCTCACTGAACGCATGCTCTCCTTTTACCTTGGGCATAATACTACTCAGACAGCACAAGGTGAGGGTAAAACTGTGTGGTAAGAGCATCTGTAACTTCAGATCTTCCAGGGCTGACTACTCCACCTGTGGCACGATCATGGAGAGGTAACAAGCATAGGAAGATGACAGTCCATTGAGGTACAAGGCCAGTTGACCAGAAGGTCACAACCTGACTTTTCAAACATCTACATGGTGCCAGATGATCGATGGGTCCCATTCCTGGCTTATACAAACGTATCCATGGGGCTCAAGTGACCGGTGAGCCCAAATCACGACTACCCCAAACATATCCATCCAGCAGATCTGTATTCTTTCAGCCGAGAACCCTAAGCTAGCATCTGTAGAATGACAAATCTATTTTCCTCCTGTGTGAATGCCGTGGTTGGGGTAGCTCTGAAGTGATGGCCACCGATGTCTCAGCTGGGTCTCTGTGTGTGCACCATCATGGGGTATTTTACTGGGACTGTTCTACGTGTTATCTGCCTGTTTTGTGGTTCAATTAAGCATTGCCACTGTTTTACCCTCACCCTGTGTTGTCCTGAGTAGCATTATGCCCACGTTAAAAGGAAACAGGTGTTTGGTGGGCAGATCCCTGGTCTACAAGGTTTCGGCGAACCTGGGAGCCAACCCCCCGTGTCTCTGCATGTTTTATAGTAAAAAAAAAGTATATATATGTACACTGGTCAAAAAAATAAAGGGAACACTTAAACGACACAATGTCAATCACACTTCTGTGAAATCAACCTGTCCAGTTATCAAGCAACACCGACTGTGAATCAATTTCTGCTGCTGTTGTGCAAATGGAACAGGCAACAGGTAGAAATGATAGGCAATTTGCAAGACAACCCCTATAAAGGAGTGGTTCTTACAGGGGTTATCCACAGCCTATTTCTCTGTTCTCATACTTTTTCGCTGTTTTTTTTTGGTCACTTTTGTATTTTGTCATTACTCTCACCACTAGGGGTACTGTATAGCAGCATGAGGCCGTGTCTACAACCCACAGCTGTTGCTCAGATAGTTGCTCATCCAGGATGGCATATCAATGCGAGCTGTGGTAAGAAGGGTAGCTCTGTCTTTCAGCACAGTCTCCAGGGCATGGAGAAGAAACAAGGAGACAGGTCACTACACCTAGAGATGTGGAGAGGGCCATAAGAGGGTAACAACCCAGCAGCAGGACCACTACCTCCTCCTTTGTGGAAGGAGGAACAAGAGCAGTGCCACAGCCCTGCAAAATGACCTCCAGCAAGCTACTAATATCCAAATGTCTGTTCAAACTGTCAGAAGCAAAACTCCATGAGGGTGGTATGAGGGCCTGACATCCACAAGTGGGTGTTGTGCTTACAGCTCAACACCGTGCAGGGTGATTGGCATTAGCCACAGAACACCAAGATTGGCAGATTCAACATTGGCGCTCTCTGCACTTCACGGTTGAGAGCGGGTTCACGCTGAGAAAATGCGACAGTCTGGAGATGCCACAGAGAACGTTATGCTGCCTCCAACATCCTACAGCATGACCAATTTGGCTGTAAATCAGTAATTGCATGGTGGCGTTTTTTTTAGGAGGGATGCAAAGCCCTCCATGTGCTCGCCAGAGGTACCCTGTCTGCCATAAGGCATAGGGATGAGATTCTCAGACCCATTGTGAGACCATATGCAGGTGCAGTGGGCCCTGGGTTCCTCCTGATGCATGGCAATGCTAGGCCTTATGTGGTTGAATTGTTAGTAGTTCCTGCATGATGGAGACATTGATGCTGTTGAGGAGAGCCATAAGATCAAATACTTAATTAACCTCAACACATAAGGTAATTGAGGGAAGCAACCCATAACATGTATTGTTTAACCTTACATAAGTTTTCCTCAGACAAAGTAAGACACTTAAGATGGCTGCCATCTCCTCTACCAGAGCCGTGTGCTCTGGTATCCAAGATGAACAATGAAGACACTGAAGATGGCCGCCATTTCCTGTTTCAGCATGCCGTGTGCTCTGGTATCCAAGATGACGCCCACCCTGATGACCTCATGGATCCACCCACAGTGACGCCCACCCTGATGACCTCACGGACCAACCCACCCTGATGACCTCATGGATCCGCCCATGGACTTGCTCATGCCCAACCCACTAACCAATGGAATACATCCGATCACTCCCATTTTAGAGCTAACCGAGCCCCCTTACAGGAGATATATAACATTATGTTTGACTAATAAACTTCCCTTCTTGGAGCTGAGCCACACATTGATCAAGGAGAGTTACAGCTGACTGTGTCTGGTGTATTTCTTTAGTGCACATGATCAATATCCATTAGGCCAGGAGTAGGCAACTAGAGAATTGAACATTTTATTAATTGTTCAACCCTAATATTTGGCGCCCAACGTGGGGCCAGCAGAGGAAGAGCCCTGAACCGTGAGGACCGGCGAGTGGAACGGCTGGATGCACTGAGTACCCCGAACCTAGAGACTGATCACCTCTTTAACAGAACACGGTAAGTCTGCTGATTTTTATAATCTGTAGTCTTTACCTGTGTCCTTCGGGGTATCCTGTGCAGATTGCCTGACCGTGTCCGGTTTTCTTGGTATCTGTAAGACGGCAGAAGGGTCTCTCCGTTGCTGGTCATTTAATTGCAAGAACCATCACATGTTTTTAGTTGCCTGCTGCCGGTTACATGTTGTGAAGAGGGGAGATGACTAGTAGTTAAGAGAAGCAAGGTTTTGTGTTTTTTTTTCACTTACAGAGGGATAGGCAAGTGATAAAACAGGAAAAACAGGTTTTTACAGAAGGAGATGACTGGTAGTTAGGAAAAGCATTGTGTTTGGAACAGGAATAGCAGGTTTCTAGGAAAGAAGAAGCAAGTGTTTACAGAAGGAAAAGCATGTGGTAGGACGGGAAAAACAAGTTTGTTTTTAGAGAAGGAAAGCAAGCAAGTAGAAAAAAATAAAAAAAATAAATAATAATAATTTTTGTCTGTGGTATACGGTTGTCGCCTGTGATAAGATTTTCAGTTCTGTACAAGAGAGACTAGGACCTGGAGTGAATTGACTCGGCCTAGGGGGGCCCGGTAAAGCTTGGAGCGAATTGGCTCAGTTCGGGCATAATAAATTGTGTAGCGGCTCATTGAAACTTGGAGCGAATTGGCTCAGTTCGAGCCAATTAAATTTATAGTTTTTCTTTTTTTGCCCCGTGACATCGAGTGAGTTGACTCTGCACGGGGACCGGTAAGTTAGGGAGCAATTTGACAAAGTAGGGAATAATTGGTTTGTAAAGTACGGAGCACGGAAGTCAGACAGGGACCACGTGACAAGAAGCAATAGGAACTGAGTACTGCAGACTCAGTTCCCTTTAGAATCTCAGGTTTGAGTCATCTCCCCGTCTTATTGTTTGTTTGGTGTTTGTTATCTTGATAGATAGATATATATACTGTGTATCTATAGAAAGATGGAGAAATTAATGCAGTTCTGCCGTATGGGCACTAAGCCAAATTCAGATGGCAAGTTAGACTCATGCACATTAGTGGAAATTGTGTGGAATGCCAGAAGGGGGGATGGTTACAGCCCCTGGAGTGGAAGCTTGTCTTGAGATAAAAGAAAAGGTATCCTAGAAGATAATGGATTGTTGTCTATTGCTAGGGCAGGAGAAAGAGTCTCTGAAAGTCTATATATAAAAAAAAAAAAAAAAAAAAATTGGAAATTGGGTAGAAGAGAAAAGGAATAGAAAGAATAGAGTTTTGAGTTGTGTATTACAAAAATACACTCACCGGCCACTTTATTAGGTACACCATGCTAGTAACGGGTTGGACCCCTTTTTGCCTTCAGAACTGCCTCAATTCTTCGTGGCATAGATTCAACAAGGTGCTGGAAGCATTCCTCAGAGATTTTGGTCCATATTGACATGATGGCATCACACAGTTGCCGCAGATTTGTCGGCTGCACATCCCAAAGATGCTCCATACAAGGCAGGATGGATCCATGCTTTCATGTTGTTTACGCCAAATTCTGACCCTACCATCCGAATGTCGCAGCAGAAATCGAGACTCATCAGACCAAGCAACGTTTTTCCAATCTTCTACTGTCCAATTTCGATGAGCTTGTACAAATTGTAGCCTCAGTTTCCTGTTCTTAGCTGAAAGGAGTGGTACCCGGTGTGGTCTTCTGCTGCTGTAGCCCATCTGCCTCAAAGTTCGACGCACTGTGCGTTCAGAGATGCTCTTAGGCCTACCTTGGTTGTAACGGGTGTCGATTTGAGTCACTGTTGCCTTTCTATCAGCTCGAACCAGTCTGCCCATTCTCCTCTGACCTCTGGCATCAACAAGGCATTTCCGCCCACAGAACTGCCGCTCACTGGATTTTTTTTCTTTTTCGGACCATTCTCTGTAAACCCTAGAGATGGTTGTGCGTGAAAATCCCAGTAGATCAGCAGTTTCTGAAATACTCAGACCAGCCCTTCTGGCACCAACAACCATGCCACGTTCAAAGGCACTCAAATCACCTTTCTTCCCCATACTGATGCTCGGTTTGAACTGCAGGAGATTGTCTTGACCATGTCTACATGCCTAAATGCACTGAGTTGCCGCCATGTGATTGGCTGATTAGAAATTAAGTGTTAACAAGAAGTTGGACAGGTGTACCTAATAAAGTGGCCGGTGAGTGTATATCCTGTGAGCGGCCACCACCGTAAAATGGTGGCCCAGAGCCATGTGCTAAATGTAATGGCGGCCATTTTGTTAATGGCAAATGTGTTAAATGTAATAGCAGCCAAAATGGTGGCCCAGAGCCATGTGCTAAATGTAATGGCGGCCATTTTGTTGGTGGTAAATATAATTCTGACGGCGGCCATTTTGTTGGTGGTAAATATAATTCTGACGGCGGCCATTTTGTTGGTGGTAAATATAATTCTGACGGCGGCCATTTTGTTGGTGGTAAATATAATTCTGACGGCGGCCATTTTGTTGGTGGTAAATATAATTCTGACGGCGGCCATTTTGTTGGTGGTAAATATAATTCTGACGGCGGCCATTTTGTTGTTGGTAAATATAATTCTGACGGCGGCCATTTCGTGGATGGCAAATGTAATTCTGACGACAGCCATGTTGTGGATGGCGAATGTGCTGCTCCTGGTGGTGAACATCTCAGATTAAGGCTACATGCCACATCACCAAATCCTTGTTACCCAGTAATGACCACTAACGGCCAATACTATATTCCTTCGGGAAGTGAACAGGCTCTACCCATGTTTCCTATCTCAGTTGTTTCCAATGGGGCACCAACCCTTTCCCCTATCACTCCTGTTGTGAATCCAGCAGTCCTCCCACCTGGATCGTCCCCAGCACCTACCCTTTCTACTATCACTTCCAATGCCAATTTAGCCACACACCCGCACGAGATGCTCCAAGCAACGGCTTCTCCTCCCAATGCTTCCACAACAGCACTCTCATGCAGTCTACCTAACCCTATACCTGCTACCTCACAGGCTGTCTCGCAGCCAAGCGCACACCTGTATGGGACGGTGGCGACTGTATCAAGGGGGGGCTCAATGTGGGAGGGGGATACCAATAGCACAGGAAGCACAAAGGGGAGGGAATGTTGGCAACCTATTTTTGAAAAAGAACTTCCTGAGGGACCCTTGTTAGTGGTGGGAAAGGGTGACATAACAACAATGGAGACAGACGCTATTGTTAATGCTGCCAATTCTCGGTTAGAACACAATGGAGGTGTAGCTAGAGCTATAGTGGAAGCGGGAGGGGCGACTATTCAAGCTGACAGTCAAATCATTGTTGAGTCACATGGTCAGATAGCTGTTGGGGACATAGCGGTGACTAAAGCTGGCAATCTCCTGTGTAGAATGATCATACACACTGTGACCCCTACTTATGACCCTATTCATCCAGACGTTAGTGCTCAACAACTTCATGCAGCAATAACTCGCATTAATGAGGACAGGACTGTTAAAGCTTTTAAGACTGCCTGCGTCACCTGGAGCCCATACCATGATACTGGAGCTGCCCAAATAGAGCCCCTCATTCCAGGACTGTTACCTCCTCCGGCTCCTCATACACAAGGGACTACATCTGCACTCCCGGTGCCATCTCTACTCCCGCTTCAGGTGCCACCGCCAACAGTGCCAATGCTCATGTCTGAGGAGCCCACCCTCTACGTCAAGTTTACACCCCAGCAAGCTGCTACTCTGTTGAACCAAGTTCTAGATCCAGAAAAACAGCCGATGCCTTTCTACAGGGGCATGACGAGACATGGGACTCTGGTATTTTGTTCTGCCAAGAACCTAAGACAAGGGCCTCGGATGAGTTGGCTGACCTATCAATGATTATTGTTGCCAAAGGTTTCCAGATGCCTCAAAGCTGATGCAGCCATTGTACGATGACCTCAAGACGTCAGCGTTTCCACTATGTACTAAATCCGTGGAAGCTTTCTACGCTCTTAAACAGGCCATACAGTCTGCACCAGCTCTTTGAATCCCAAATTCTGATATCATCTGAGGACATCCAGTTCTCTTAATGGCTCCACACGACATAAAAGCTATTCTAGGCCAGACTCAACCTAAACACCTGTCGCTACAGCGTCATATGAGACTCCAATGTTCCCTCTTGATTCCGGATAATGTCACTCTTGTCCGATGCAGCATCTTCAAACTGTCCACGCTGCTTCCTCTTTCCAGGGGGGATGTGGATGATACTGATGCTCTCGGAGAAGATGTCTCTACACACTCAGAGGATCATGACTGTCTTGAACAAATGCATGAAGAAGTAGCCTCCCAGAAAAACGTGTCTGAAGACCCATTCCCACATGCTGACCTGACGTTCTTCACTGATGGTTCCAGATTTGCAGATGAAACAGGAAGGTTCCATATGGGATATGCCATGGTTACACATGACCAGATCATCCCAGCCGGATCCCTACCACCGCACGTCTGCACAAGAAGCGGAACTTAAAGCTTTGACGTTGGCTTGTCAGGAAGCGACTGAGAAGGTGGTCAACATCTACACGGATTCAAGATACGCTTTTGGAGTGGCTCATGACTTCGGCAGTATCTGGGCAGCCAGAGGATACCTAACGTCCAGTGGAACTCCTGTAAAACATGCTGCTACCATGCAAGAACTTGTGGTCGCTCTGAATCTACCTTCAGAGGTTGCAGTGATCGAGATCAAAGCTCACGGGAGATTGGATTTTCCAGAAGCAAAGGGGAACTTCTTTGCTGACAAAACAGCAAAAACCTATGCTGTGGATCCATTTGGGAAAGAAAAAGCAGCGGTGTACGTGTCACAAGACACTGAAGAAGGGACTAAAGGCTCTCTTATGAGGATCATCCATCTACATCAAGACAAGACATCAGATGATGAAAAGAAGTCATGGCAAGAAGGAGGAGCTAAAAAAGGATGAAGATGGAGTCTGGAGGGTGAACACAAAGGTCTACCCCGTAATCTGTACCCCTCAGTGACAGAATGGGCACATGGTATCACCCACAGAGGCAAGAATCGGATGAATGACCTGATTTGGAAGATTTATATGGCACCTGGGATCTCTACTGTCACCCAAAATTATTTCAAGTCCTGCCTTGTGTGTGCAACATGCAATCCAGCACCGCCTCAGAAAGTTACTCAGAAACATTTGGCTAAACCACTTTATCCCTTTCAGAGGATTCAGATCGATCACATTCAAATGCCAAAAGTAGGGAAGTACGAGTATGTACTGGAAGTGACTGACATGTTCTCAGGATGGCCCGAAGCCTATCCAGTAACCAACATGACTGCCAGAGTGACTGTTAAGAGACTGGTGACTGAAGTAGTATGCAGATATGGGGTCCCAGAGGTAATTGAGAGTGACCAAGTACCCGCATTCACTGCTGCTCTGACTAAGGAACTATGGACATTGGTGGGAGCGGATTTGGGTTTACATACTCCATATCACCCACAGAGCAGTGGGAAAGTAGAAACACTGAATGGCACCTTCAAAAATAAATTACTGAAAGCCAGTTAGGAGGTCAGACTTGGACAGACATTTTGCCCGTTGCCTTATACTCAGTCAGAAACACTCCAAGGGGTTCTACTAAACTCACACCATTCGAGATTCTTTTGGGGGGCCTCCAAGATTGGGTCAATATTTTCCACAACAGCTAGCCTTGGGAAGTGATACTCTTGTAAATTATGTAATTGTTGTTACTAAAGAACTGTCAGTATTAACACATGTACAAGTTTTATCATCCATTCCAGGTCCAGATTCCAGTGAAGGTACCCATACTTTCTAACCTGGTGACTACATGCTGGTAAAGAAGTTCATCAGAAAAGACATTCCTGGAGTCGAGATTTAAGGGTCCCTACCAAGTGCTCCTGACTACTCCTACTTCGGTCAGGATTGCTGAGCGCCTCCTGGATCCATCTCTCACATTATAAACTTGTTAGACAGTTAGGGACAGAGTAGGATCTGACCTGCTTGTCAAAGTCCAGCTACAAAGGGAGGTTTTCCACAAGGGAAAACTTGTCTCAAACTGGTGAAAACTCCAATTCCCCCTCCCGGGCAAGACGGTCAGATCTAGGATGTAGACATTGGGGTTAGTCGCACATGTGTATTTTACTCTAAGTAACCATGGAGATGGGAGATTGGAGAGTAATAGATCCAGCAGGTAGGGAAGTCCCGAAGACATGGGTAACACGCTCCGGTATACCCGTAATTGGTCACACATTCTCTGGTGTCTATAGCATCCATATTGTCATGAAGCTTCTGATGTCATAATAACACTTAACATCGATGGGTTAGGGAACCACGGTGGGATCAAGATAAAAGAAGAGGTTAATAAAGTATTTAGGGGGGACTGTTGAGGAGAGCCATAAGATCAAATACTTAATTAACCTCAACACATAAGGTAATTGAGGGAAGCAACCCATAACATGTATTGTTTAACCTTACATAAGTTTTCCTCAGACAAAGTAAGACACTTAAGATGGCTGCCATCTCCTCTACCAGAGCCGTGTGCTCTGGTATCCAAGATGAACAATGAAGACACTGAAGATGGCCGCCATTTCCTGTTTCAGCATGCCGTGTGCTCTGGTATCCAAGATGACGCCCACCCTGATGACCTCATGGATCCACCCACAGTGACGCCCACCCTGATGACCTCACGGACCAACCCACCCTGATGACCTCATGGATCCGCCCATGGACTTGCTCATGCCCAACCCACTAACCAATGGAATACATCCGATCACTCCCATTTTAGAGCTAACCGAGCCCCCTTACAGGAGATATATAACATTGTGTTTGACTAATAAACTTCCCTTCTTGGAGCTGAGCCACACATTGATCAAGGAGAGTTACAGCTGACTGTGTCTGGTGTATTTCTTTAGTGCACATGATCAATATCCATTAGGCCAGGAGTAGGCAACTAGAGAATTGAACATTTTATTAATTGTTCAACCCTAATAATGCTATCGAATGGACTGCCTGTTCCCCAGACCTGAATCCAATAGAGCATATCTGGGACATCATCCACCAACGCCATGTTGCACCAGACTATCCAGGACTTGACTGATGCTTTAATGCAGATCTAGGAGATCATTCAGGAAAACATCTGCCACTGTATCAGTATCATGCCCAGGTATTGTAGGGGAGTCATACAGGCATGCGAAGGCCAAACACACTACTGAGCATAATTTCCTTATATTGAGGAATTTTCACTTAAGTTGGATCAGCCTGTAATATCATTTTCCACTTTGATTTTGAGTATCATTCCAAATCCAGACCTCCATGGGATATTAATTAATTTGATTTACATTGATCATTTTCATGTTTTATTTTTCCCAGCGCTTCCACTATGTAATGAATACAGATTTGTAACTGGAATATTTCATTCAGTAATATCTAGGATGTGCTATTTTAGTGTTCCCTTTATTTTTTTAGATATATATATATATATATATATATATATATATATATATATATATATATGTGTGTAAATAGATACGGCCGTCCTAAACGGAATGACCCATAGAGTTAAACTAAAATTGCAATTATTCTGTGATGAACGGCATCGAAAAAATTGGTGTTACAGGAGTATTCTCAGACGTTAAAAGTTGTCCCAATATTTGTCAAGGAAAATCCAATTGCTTGGATAACTGGTAACATTTAAATGTGAGAATACCATTAAAGAAAAGCATTCCAACATAGTAGCACTAAAAAAATATAGCTCATCCTGGGGGGGGGGGGGAATGAGCACGTATATGGCGAGGGTGATTGGGTGATTAGTTTTAGTTCTCAAACTGTTGGGAAAAAATGGAAAACTTGCCCCAAAGGCCAAAATAATACAAAAAAATGTAAGAGGTTTTATAAACATCATAATTCGAGAAGAAAAAAAGTGTCAAGTTGTAAAAACTGCATTTAATTACCGAAGGGATTTAAATAATAGTAATACCGCCTGGATTATGTACCTTCACGAAGCTAATCATATTTTTGTACTCTTTTATGTCAGGTTTTTCTCTTCCATATTCTCAATCCTAGTATTATACAATCATCCAAAACCAGTAAGTAACCAAAATATTTGATAATCCAACGTCTATCAGAATAAATTTTTTTCTGATTAGGGACAGTTTTTTTATTTTTATAGGTATGGATTAGACGAGTTCTGCCTTAGGCTGGAGTCACACACAATGTATAAAAAATCTGTCCGATTTTGTCTGCCGAGAATCGCACAAATGTTCTCCCTATGGTGATCTGTTTGTCATCTGTGTACAATGCCAGGATGCGTTTTTTCTCAAAAAGTATCCGTGTGTCATCCGTATGGTGAGATTTTCTCACACTTGCAAAATGAGCAAATAATGGCTGAGCCAATTTCCTGTCACCTGCCTAATGCCTGAGAATTTCTCGCAAGTCACACGCATGGTCCATATGCTGTGCGATTTGTCCTCGCACCCAGACTTGCATTGTCGTTTCTCGGCTGAGATACGCGGACAATCGCAGATTTCACTCGCAAGTATAATACGGACGAGAAAAAAACGGATGATGGGAGCTGCCCCATAAATTAACATTGGTCCGAGTGCTATGTGATTTTTTATCGCTTAGCACTCGTCCGTATTAAGCTGTAGTGTGACCCCGGCCTTAGGAATGACATGACAGTTATTTGTGTAATCCACATTGCAACACGTAAGCGACTTATTTGCATTGTTTTTCTGATACGCATGTAAGATTTGATGTCGCATGAACTTTTTTTTATAAAGAAAAAAAGTTGTTTCTTTTTCCACTTCCATCATCCTCCATTACATATTGCTGCTATATGCACTCCTCATATTGCATATAACGTATACTAGCTGCTCTTTTCTATTTTTCTTGGTTGTATCAGTTGCTCCTCCCTGTATTTATTTTTCCCTCAGTCATAGTCCTTTTCATCTAGTAGCTCTACTTTTACAGGCTCCTGTGATGCAGTGTAATATATTCTGGCTTGGAGTTATCCTATATCTACTCCTAAGCACACACTTCCCTCAGACAAGTGCTGCACATCCTCCACTACAGCGATATCTACAATTTCCTATTATTTTGTAAATAATATGGTTGCTTTTTCAGTTATATAATGTCTTAACTTAATCCTCCCTCTTTCTGCTCCTTATCACTAGTGTTTTCCCTCAGAGATGAGCTCCGTAGCCTCCATTACACATCTCTAAACTCCTGTCCCATCTAGTATGGTCTGTCCTGTCTCCTTTGCCATAATACTCATTGTGCACTGTTTTTCGTATTGTTCTTTTTGGTTTAGCAGTTATTTATCCCCTCTCTAATCACATTTCTCTCTCAGACAGAAAAACCCACGTCCGCCCGCTTCACAACGTCTCTCAGAAAATGACTACACAGGTACAGAGCATTTCCTGCTGCTGCGCCCACCTTAATGAAGCCACGCCCCCCGGTTTGGATTGGAGGACTTCAACAAAATGGAAACCAGAGCCCTTCCTAGAGGACAGCATCTAACATAGTACTTTCCCCTCTCCCATAAGAAGTTACAAGAGCAGGTGCGACCTCTGTTGTAAGAGAGCTGCTTGTCCTGTCAGGCAACAACAAGAACCTCAACAACAAAATGGAGAATACTGTATAACTGGAAATGTACAACGTGCACACTTAATACTTTTATAGTTAAACATTATCTTTCATTTTATTGTTGTGGTCCTTGTAGTTGCATCATGTGACAAGCAGCTCTATTACAAGTAGTAATAAATACATATATGTATTATACATATTAACGGAAGATCGATACGATCAGAGAAAGCTTTGGCCCACAGCGCCCACTGCCCCTCTTAGCTGCTCACCCCTGCTCCTCCAAAACCAGCTTCTCCACCATGACAGAAGATCAGCTCTCCACCCTCCTGTCGAGATCACACCTCACCACCTGCACGCTCGACCCGCTCCCATCTCACCTCATCCCTAACCTTTCCACGGTCTTCATCCCAACCCTAACGCACCTCTTCAACCTCTCACTCACAACAGGTTTCTTCCCCTCATCCTTCAAACATGCCAAGATCACACCCATCCTCAAAAAGCCCTCCCTCGACCCATCCTCTGTGTCTAGCTATCGCCCGATATCTCTTCTTCCTTATGCCTCCAAATTGCTGGAGCAACACATCCATCTTGAACTGTCCTCTCACCTCTCCTCCTGCTCCCTCTTTGATCGATTACAATCTGGCTTCCGTTCCCATCACTCAACTGAAACTGCCCTAACTAAAGTCACCAATGACCTACTAACTGCCAGGAACAAGCGACACTACTCTGTCCTCCTTCTCCTGGACCTGTCTTCTGCCTTTGACACTGTGGACCACTCCCTTCTGCTACAAATCCTCTCATCTCTTGGCATCACAGACTTGGCCCTTTCCTGGATCTCATCATATCTGACAGATCGGACATTCAGTGTCTCCCTCCGCCACACCACCTCCTCACCTCGCCCCTTGTCAGTCGGTGTTCCTCAAGGCTCTGTTCTAGGACCCCTACTCTTCTCCATCTACACCTTCGGTCTGGGACAGCTCATAGAATCCCACGGTATGCAGTACCATCTCTATGCTGATGACACGCAGATCTACCTATCCGGACCTGACCTCACCTCCTTACTTACCAAAATCCCGCACTGTCTGTCTGCTATTTCAGCCTTCTTTTCTGCTCGCTTTCTACAACTGAACATGGACAAAACAGAATTCATCATCTTTTCCCCATCTCACTCTACCCCTCCACCAGACCTATCCATCAATGTCAATGGCTGCTCACTTTCCCCAGTCCCACACGCCCGGTGCCTCGGGGTGATCCTCGACTCTGCCCTCTCTTTCAAGCCACATATCCAAGCCCTTGCCTCCTCCTGCCGCCTCAAATTAAAAAACATTTCCCGGATCCGCGCATTCCTTGACCGTGACACCACAAAAACACTAGTGCATGCCCTTATCATCTCCCGCCTCGACTACTGCAACCTCCTACTCTCTGGACTCCCCTCTAGCACTCTGGCACCACTCCAATCCATCCTACACTCTGCTGCTCGACTAATCTACCTGTCTCCCCGCTATTCCCCAGCTTCTCCCCTATGCCAAGCCCTTCACTGGCTTCCTATTGCCCAGAGACTCCAGTTCAAAACCCTCACAATGACCTACAAAGCCATCCACAACCTATCTCCTCCATACATCTGTGACATGATCTCCCGGTACCTACCAACACGCAACCTCCGATCCTCTCAAGACCTCCTTCTCTACTCCCCTCTCATCTCTTCTTCCCACAACCACATCCAAGACTTCTCCTGTGCTTCCCCCATACTCTGGAACTCTCTACCCCAGCACATCAGACTCTCGCCTACCATAGAAACTTTCAAAAAGAACCTGAAGACTCACCTCTTCCGACAAGCCTACAGCCTGCAGTGATCCTGAACCTACTGAACCGCTGCACAACCAGCTCTGCCCTCTCCTAGTGTATCATCACCCATCCCCTGCAGATTGTGAGCCCTCGCGGGCAGGGTCCTCCCTCCTTATGTACCCGTGTGCCTTGTTTTTTTTTTTTTTGCTCATGTCTAATGTATTTGTCTATATTTGCCCCGTATTTCACATGTAAAGCGCCATGGAATAAATGGCGCTATAAAAATGAATAATAATAATAATAATAATAATACATGCTTTGCACAATTCCAGTCAAATATTATTCTCCATTTTATTGTGGTTCTTTTAGTTGTCTCATATGCCAAGCTCAAGCTGCCCTCTTACGAGTTATTTATAAAAACACCTCATAAATGTTCAAAAGGCGCTAATATATATAGATTTATATGTATGTGTATATATATATATATATATATATATATATATATATATATATAT
This sequence comes from Ranitomeya variabilis, assembly GCF_051348905.1. Lineage (NCBI taxonomy): Eukaryota > Metazoa > Chordata > Amphibia > Anura > Dendrobatidae > Ranitomeya > Ranitomeya variabilis. The sequence goes on along the minus strand of NC_135233.1, from coordinate 78,331,569 downwards.
ATATAAATACATGTTTTTGTATAGAGTGTATATATTTGTTCCTTTTGTACTTTTTTTTTCATGTTGGTAAAGTCAACAAGTTAAAGGGGTTGTACACTACTTACACTTATTTAACCCCTTCATGCCGCGGCCCTTTTTCGTTTTTGTGTTTTCATTTTTCGCTCCCCTCCTTCCCAGAGCCATAACTTTTTTATTTTTCCATCAATATGGCCATGTGAGGGCTTATTTTTTGCAGGACGAGTTGTACTTTTGAACAACATCATTGGTTTTACCATGTCATGTACTAGAAAACAGGAAAAAAATTCCAAGTGCGGTGAAATTGCAAAAAAAGTGCAATCCCACACTTGTTTTTTGTTTGGCTTTTTTGCTATGTTCACTAAATGCTAAAACTAACCTGCCATTATGATTCTCTAGGTCATTACGAGTTCATAGACACCTAACATGTCTAGGTTATTTTTTTATCCAAGTGGTGAAAAAAAATTCAAAACTTTGCTTAAAAAAAAAGTGCCATTTTCCGATACCCGTAGCATCTCCATTTTTCGTGATCTGGGGTCGGGTGAGGGCTTATTTTTTGCGTGCCGAGCTGATGTTTATAATGATACCATTTTGGCGCAGATCTGTTCTTTTGATCGCCCGTTATTACATTTTAACGCAATGTCGCGGCGACCAAAAAAACGTAATTCTGGCGTTTCAGATTTTTTTCTCATTACGCCATTTAGCGATCAGGTTAATACTTTTTTTTAATTGATAGATCGGGCGATTCTGAACGCAGTGATACCAAATATGTGTAGGTTTGATTTTTTTAATTGTTTTATTTAGGATGGGGCGAAAGGGGGGTGATTTAAACTTTTATATTTTTAATATTTTTTTCATATTTTTAAAAACTTCTTTTTTTCACTTTTGCCATGCTTCAATACCCTCCATGGGAGGCTAGAAGCAGGCACAACCCGATCGGCTCTGCTACATAACAGCGATCATCAGATCGCTGCTATGTAGCTGAAATGCAGGTGTGCTGTGAGCGCCGACCACAGGGGGGCGCTCACAGCAGGCCGGCATCAGTAACCATAGAGGTCTCAAGGACCTCTATGGTTACCATCCTGATGCATCGCCGACCCCCGATCATGTGACAGGGGTCGGCGATGACGTAATTTCCGGCCGCCCGGCCGGATGCGGTAGTTAAATGTCGCTGTCTGCGTTTGACAGCGGCATTTAACAGGTTAATAGCAGCGGGTGAATAGCGATTTCACCCACCGCTATTGCGCGCACATGTCAGCTGTACAAAACAGCTGACATGTCGCGACTTTGATGTGGGCTCAGCGCCGGAGCCCACATCAAAGGGGGAGACACGGCATGCGCAGTACTAGTACGGCGCATGTTGTGAAGGGGTTAAAGGGTATATTCACACATTCAAGTCTATTTTTATGTGTGTAAAACAGGCCGTCTTTACCATTTTTATCTCGCGCTATCCATATTGCACCTGTTTGTTTTTTCTTCCTTTATATACTGAAATCCATCTGAAATTTTAAAGACTCATAATAATGGATCTGTTATAATCGGGTCCTCATAAAATGGATCTCATTTTAATAGCAGAGTCTGATCGCCAAATAGATGAGAATAGGACGTGCCCCGAGTTTAAACGGCTCAGACACTTGGATCCGTTTTTCAAACAGACTTATGAATAAAATAAACATTATGGGTATGTTCACACAAGGTTTTTTTTTCTGGTAGGATTGGCTCAGGGCTTCATTTTATAATTAAAGGGGTTTTCCAGGTTTATGATAAAAGTCTGTAATCACTATGTGACTGCAGACTTCTGAATCCTCACAGCTTGTACACTGAGAGCGGGCCGTCATGTGACTGTAAATATGTGATTTGCATACTTCCAGTGACATTCTGATTAAATCTGCCCAGTGTCGTTCAGTACAAGTGCATAAATTGTGGTTACGTGACGTCAAGCTCTCACTGCCAGCACCAGAGATTCCAGTCAGCATGTAAGGCTACTTTCACACTAGCGTCGTACGACGCACGTCACAATGCATCGTTTTGCAGAAAAAACATCCTGCAAAGTTGCCTGCAGGATGTGTTTTTTTCTCCATAGACTTTAATTAGCGACGCATTGCGACGGATTGCTACACGTCACATCCGTCGCAAGACGGATGCACCATGTTTTGGCGGACCGCCAGCACAAAAAAGTTCCATGTAACTTTTTTTGTGCGTTGTGTCCGCCATTTTCGACCGTGCATGCGTGGCCGAAGCTCCGCCCCCTCCTCCCCGCAACTCACAATGGGGCAGCGGATGCGTGGAAAAACTGCATCCGCTGCCCCCGTTGTGATTTTAGTTCACAGTATAGGCCGACGCTAGTGTGAAAGTAGCCTAATGTGCATGCAGTGAGGATTTAGAAGTGTGCAGTAACATAGAGTGATTGGAGACTAGAGATGAGCAAACCTTCCAAGGTTGCAGTTCTGCAAAGTGATTTACAGTACAATGTAAATCAATAGAAAAAAAAATGCTGTGCTAATAATGCGGAAAAATCCGCATGAAAAACGCTGCGGATAAAAAGAAGTAGCATGTCACTTCTTTTGTGTGGAACTACAGCGTTTCTGAAGCCTTCCATTATAGAAATCCACAGGGGTAAAAAACGCAGAAAATCCGCATCAAATCAGCAACAAAAACGCACAAAATCAGCATAAAAAAGCGTCAAATCCACACCTGCTTTTTGTGCCAGGAGATGCGGATTTTGTGCTGAAAATTCTGCACCCCAATCCGCAACGTGTGCACATAGCCTAAGGCTGGGTTCACATTGCGTTGCACGAGTCTGTTAGACGTACTACGTTACACCACAGCATAACACGGTGTAACGCAGTCCGTTAACGCCGCCATTAATTCCTATGTCGGACGCATCGCTAGCGCATGCCCACAATGAGCGTGCCCTAGCGATGTGCCGTCATTGAGTGACGGACCCTGGGACGCGGGCTGCAGCATTTCCGGGTTCGTCACTGCTAGCGGAGATAGAGCATCTGCTAGCTCTATCTGCGCTACCGCGATGGAATGTCGGCACTTGCATTAACAGCAGCCCGTTAACGCATGTTTTGACCGGGCTGCTGTTAACGCAATGTGAACCTAGCCTAAGCCTTCTTTGCTGGAAGCCCTAATACCTCATGCAACAGCTTTTTTTTTTTTCAAAGCCACACTCAGATGGCACAAATATCAGTTTCATAGAGTACTGTCTGGGAGCCCTACTTCTACAGGCAACACATTTGAAGGACACACAACTTGAATTCTCCACATTTCAAAAAATAATTGTCACACACCACTAAAGTGGCTTCAATTTCCACAGAGTAAAAACCGTATATTAGACCTCTGACACACCTTCGACTACAAGCAATCCATCAGATGGAGACCGACTTGGAGTTTCCACAAAAATTGTATCATTAGCAGCAGTAGCAACAGCAGGCACAGAAGCCACAACAAAGATGTCACAGACTGCAATAACGTGAGATCAATGCATGACGCTACAAACGACACCATCGCCTAGTCTGCCCAGTCTGTGACTGGGAGCATAAGTCATTAGACATCCATGACTCCTTTTAATGAAAATTAGGCTTTCTACACTTTCAGGGGACAGCCGTATGTGCTTATGGAATGCCCACCAGGGCAGCGGGGACACTCAGTACTGGGTTTGGTCGTTCTTAAAAAGGATGTCACGGTGGCTTTGACCAGGTCCGTGGCCCTGGGCGCCCAATTAAAGGGGAAGGTCTTTAAAGGTGTTTTTGTATAAAGTTTGTCGTGACGCCACCTGTGGTGTTCGGTCAGTGGGGACCGACACTGCTTTAAAGGGGTCCTCTGGGGGATGTTGTTGCAGCAATGATGGTAACGCTTCCCACAGGTGAAGCAGGGTCCCCAGGGCTCCCAAGGTGTGTGGCAAGGTTGTGAATGCAGACGAATACGTGAAGATGTAGTAGTCCATAGTCCAGGGTAACGGGCACAGGTGTCCTATGGTCCGACCAGCTCAGAGGCAATGGGAGAAGCTCCTCAGTTGAGGTCCGTGAGCCTTTCCTACTTGCGCTGTTGTATGAGGTCCCTGCTGCTTGAAGCTTACTGCCAGAGTCCTCTTTTCCCCTGTCCTGGAACAGGTACCTGCATGACGGGCAGCTTAAGCCATTTTACAGGGACTCTATTATTCCCCCGGCTTCCCCGGCTGCGGTGCGGGCTAGTGACTTAAAGTTCTTAGTCCTCCAGTTCTACTAAGTATCCTAGAGTCCCATTATAGCCTCGGGCTCCCGGTCTCCAGTTTCTGCGCTCTGGTTCTGAGGGTGCCCAGTTACAGTTCCCCTCTGAGCCCTGTTTGTCTCTCCTCTGCTCCTTCCCTCTGTAGCTCCACCACATTCAACCCCTTGAATAGTCTTGCCTTCCAGAGGCTGCAGCTCCCACGTGGCTGCTGGGCCTCTCTGTCTGCTCTGCGTCTCTCCTAGATGTCTGCTCTCCTTGGTCTCCCTGGACCAACTCCCTAACCTCCTCCAGAGCAGGACATATATCTATTTTTCAGGGAAGCTCCCCTGAATCCGGGTCCTGAGCTCCCCCTCCTGGCCTGGATTTGGGATGTGTTGTATGTGGGTGCCTTACCAGATAAAGAGAACTCCATTGCCTCCAAGCATGATATTGTTCTCCCCGAAAGCATCACTGCAACAACCGGTTACCTGGGGTCTTGCACTTATCCATCAGGACACAACCAGCAGAGCTGAGGACACATTCTGAGAGAAAGCTGGCTGTTGAGCATGACAAAACTTCCAAGGCGTGCCAGGTGAGCTCAAGACACTCTTCCATTTTTGAACAGCAAAGTGCAGAGGATACAAATTCCCCCTGATGGCATTGATATTGAGCTTGAGATACTCCTGCACCATCCTCTACAGTCATTCACAACATGTCAGATTTGTATTCTTTTCTGCTGCTTCATGTGCTAGTCTAACCAATGTGTGAAACGACTCACAGAATTTGCTTATGCACTTACACTGCTGTTGTTAATTTTTTGGTTTTGACTCATTGACATTCCCTGGGTTCAAAATCTATAACTGTGATGCACACTGTGTGCCTCAGTGCTGTCTTGGGGAAAACCACTCTTAGGATTGTCTATAAGCGTGTTTTGATATTCCAGCATGCACGTCTTTCAGGGGGGTGAATCATCTGGCAAAATCTACTCTTGTACCGTGGATCTAACAGAGTGGAAACTGTTATGAACTGGTGGTTAAGGAGCGACATGCGACGAGCTCTGAGCAGGTGGTAACTATACTGACCGCAGTTCCTGATCTTAACACAACACTAGAAGTAGCCGTGGGATGTTCCTGTCACTCCCTAGACACCTCGTCACAGCCGGAGAACTAACTGCCCCTATAGGTAGAAACAGGAAAGCTATCTTGCCTCAGAGAAAATCCCCAAAGGGTAGGCAGCCCCCCACAAATAATGACTGTGAGTGGAGAGGGAAATGACATACGTAGAATGAAACAAGATGTAGCAAAGGAGGCCACTTCTAGCTAGATAGATAGTACAGGACAGAACACTGTGCGGTCAGTAATAAAAACTAGAAAAAGTCCACCGCAGAGAATGCAAAAATCTCCACACCTGACTAAAGGTGTGGAGGGCAAATCTGCTGCCCAGAGCTTCCAGCTTAGCTGAATAGATCCATACTGATAAGCTGGTCTAGAAAGAAAAAACATATAATGTGCTGAAGAATTAAGTCCACAACAAGTGGACTGCAAAAGGACAAGCAAGGACTTATCATTGCTGAACTGGTCAGAGTGTCAGGGAAATCCAAAAGAGATGTGACTCCAAGCAGGAACCATTGACAACTGGCACTGACTGAGGGATAATGCCAGACTAAAATAGCCGAGCCAGAAAGACAATCAGTGGAAGCAGCTGCTGATGCTAAATCCAAGAAGCAGCCATACCACTCAAAACCACCGGAGGGAGCCCAAGAGCAGAACTCACAAAAGTGCCACTTACAACCACCGGAGGGAGCCCAAGAGCGGAATTCACAACAGGAAACTATACATGTCAGCACTATTTCTAACCCTGACAATACGGACATCATGATGCAGATAGTGCAGCAAGAAGGCGCTCATGTGCCAGACGCTTCCATGAGGTCTAAGTTCACAGTGTGTTAGTGGAGAGATAACACCCAAGCTTACTTCCTCCATCCCCTCCAGCCAACCGCGGACAACAGAGAGGGGATCATTATCCTCTTCATCTTCTGACTGCTGCGTACTCATCACCTCTTCCTCCTCGTCCTCGTCCATTTGTTCCCTGGCTCTTGCATCTACACTAACAGTTTGTCTGGTACCATGAGCCCCCTCGATAGGTGTAATCCAGTCTCCGATAGCACCCGCTTGTGCGACCACAGTCTGGAACTTAGAGATATTGTTATCCCTCCCGCATCCTCCCCTGCTTCCACTTCTTCCTCTGGGACCACCCCCTCTTTACACAGACTATTCTACAGCATGTAGATGACTGGAATAATGATGCTGATGACGGCATCGGAGCTAACCATCTTAGTAGCCATTTTGAAACTGTGCACAAGGTTGCAGAGGTCCTTCATCTGTGCCCACTTGGTAAGCGTGATTTGCATCACATCCGTACTGCATTGGCCCAGGCTATGCAAAATTACATACTACACCAGGGCTCATTGCTTCAGCCAATCACTGCAACATGTGCAGAGTGGAATTCAACAATGCCAGTACATCACAAATCAAATGGTTAACCAGTAGGCCAAAATACCTCTGTAGCGTTGTTTCACAACCTTAGACCCAGACCTGTCAGTCACCTGTCACTAAATGAACAATCAGTATATATTTTCTGAGATTATGTGCCTAAACAACAATATTAGCTCTAACGATTTTAATTAGCAAATGGGGCCTCCTGAGTCCTAACTCCAACACAGTAAAAGCCCAAACGAATATGAGTAAGAAATGTCGACTCAGGCCTGTACAATACTACTAACCCTAACGATTTTGATTAGCAAATGGGGCCTCCTAGCTGCACCCCAATATTAGCCCTAATGATTTTGATTAGCAAATGGGACCTCCTGAGTCATATCTGCAACACCGTATTAGGCCAAACAATTTTAAGTAAAAAATGTGGACTCACAATCTAGTTAGATGCTGGAAGGTTGACTTCACATAGGAAAGGATCCTATCTAATTATATGACAAGTTAACTTGCAGCAGGAGCAGCCTTTCTGAGCTGTTACACTGAGAAAATGGCATCGAAAAACAACATGTCCGCTTTTTATATGGAGAGGGACATGTGATTTCGGCAGCCAATGACAAAAGTTCTTTTGTCATGGCATCGTGGATAGTTTCTGTGCCCTGACTGGCTGCTTGAATATACACACATTAAGTTTAAAAAAATTTAAAAATTAGATTCTGCGGCTCCTCTGACCTATACACATCACGCCCTTCATCAAAACGTGTCCCCTCCGCTCATCATACAGCACCCCCATCCTAGCCAAAGTCATAAGCAAACCATTAAGGGAAACGCGATCATTTACTGAACTGTGACCGAATTTTGCTCACTTTGAGTAAAAATGCTCGGGAAACTGAACACGAATCCAAATGTGCTACGCTCGTGCTGAATTTGAGATTGGTGAACATTTTCCGAACAAGTTCGCTCATTTTTTTTGGTCAGCAAGTCTTCATTATGTAATCTGACAACAGCATGAGGTAGGGACAGAGACCATGATTCTAGCGCCACTTAGTTTACTGGATGCAGCAGTTACAATAGAATCACAGTTTTTTCTGCTGTAGATTGAGCAGAGCTACAGCCACAGCTTTCTCTGTACATTATATATTGACATAAAGCAGCTAATCGGTGCTTGAGGTGTGGTTGGACTAGGTGGCACAAGACCAGTGGTCCCGTAGTGATAACTATCTGCTGGTAAAACAGTGATTGCATTGAAACAGACCAGTAATTGACACATTGCTATAATAAAGGTCTATGCTTCTAAATTATGGTTTTCTCAAATTACATAGCAAAAGCCTGGTGAGAGATTTCGTTTATAGGACTGCTTCCACAATAATGGCCTAATGAATTACAGACAGGCTATCTGATACTTATTATCCACTAAAAAATAAGAAAGAATATATCGCTCCTCCAAACACCGCTTGAAATAAAGTCATCTGTTTTTTGGTTTTTTTTTTTTTTTTTTTTTAAATTTGGCAGTCAAGGACCAAGCCAGATAGGGGACTAGTCAGATAGGCAGATTTCCGGCTGCTTCTGCCCGCCCATTGCTAATGACTGACAGGTCACCCTCTACACACACAAGCAGGGAGAGACCTTCCACTTCATGGGAGCGGGCAGTAGAAGCCACCAGGGACCAGTCTGTCCACCTAGTCTCCCATATGGATTGGTACCCAGCCAGCTTTTAACCCCTTAACAACCAAGGGTGGTTTGCACGTTAATGAACGGCCAATGTTTACAATTCTGACCACTGTCCCTTTATGAGGTTACAACTCTGGAACGCTTCAACGGATCCTGATGATTCTGAGATTGTTTCTCGTGACATATTGTTCTTCATGATAGTGGTAAAATTTATTTGATATTACCTGCGTTTATTTGTGAAAAAAAAATGGACATTTTGCGAAAACTTTGAAAATTTCACAATTTTCCAACTTTGAATTTTTATGCCCTTAAATCACAGAGATATGTCACACAAAATCGTTAATAAGTAACATTTCCGACATGTCTACTTTACATCAGCACAATTTTGGAACCCACATTTTTTTTGTTAGGAAGTTATAAGGGTTAAAAGTTGACCAGCAGTTTCTCATTTTTACAACCCCATTTTTTTTAGGGAGTACATCACATTTGAAGTCACTTTGAGGGGTGTATATGATAGAAAATACCCAAGTGTGATACCATTCTAAAAACTGCACCCCTCAAGGTGCTCAAAACCACATTCAAGAAGTTTATTCAGGTATTTCACAGGAAGGTTTGGAATGTTTAAAAAAATGAACATTAAACTTTTTTTCACAAAAATTTACTTCAGCTCCAATTTGTTTTATTTTACGAAGGGTAACAGAAGAAATTGGACCCCAAAAGTTGTTGTACAATTTGTTCTGAGTATGCTGATACCCTATATGTGGGGGTAAACCACTGTTTGGGCGCATGGCGCATGGCAGAGTCGGAAGGGAAGGAGCCCCATTTGACTTTTCAATGCAAAATTGACTGGAATTGAGATGGGACACCATGTCGCGTTTGGAGAGCCCCTGATATCCCTAAACATTGAAACCCCCACAAATGGCACCATTTTGGAAAGTAGACCTCCTAGGGATCTTATTTAGATGTCTGGTGAGAATTTTAAACCCCCAAGTGTTTCACTACAGTTTATAAAGCAGAACCATGAAAATAAAAATTCTTCTTTTTTCCACAAAAATTATTTTTTAGCCCCCAGTTTTGTATTTTCCCAAAGGTAACAGGAGAAATTGGACCACAAAAGTTGTTGTCCAAATTGTCCTGAGTACGCTGATACCCCGTATATGGGGGGAACCACCGTTTGGGTGCATGGCAGAGCTCGGAAGGGAAGAAGCGCCGTTTGGAATGCATACTTACTGTAGATGGAATGGTCTGTAGGCATCACATTGCGTTTGCAGAGCCCCTGATGTACCTAAACAGTCGAAACCCCCCACAAGTGACCCCGTATTGGAAACTAGACCCCCCAAGGAACTTATCTAGATGTGTTGTGAGAACTTTGAACCCCCAAGTGTTTCACTACAGTTTATAACGCAGAGTCGTGAAAATAAAAATTCCTTTTTTTTTCCACAAAAATTATTTTATAGCCCCCCAAATTTTTATATTCCCTAGGGTAACCAGGGAAATTGGACCCCAAAAGTTGTTGTCCAATTTGTCCTGAGTACGCTGATACCCCATATGTTGGGGTAAACCCCTGTTTTGGCGTACGGGAGAACTCGGAAGGGAAGGAGCACTGTTTTACTTTTTCAACGCAGAATTGGCTGGAATTGAGCTCAGACGCCATGTCAAGTTTGAAGAGCCCCTGATGTGGCTAAACAGTGGAAACCCCCCAATTCTAACTGAAACCCTAACAAAACACACCCCTAATCCCAACCCAACCATAACCCTAACCACACCACTAACTCGAACATGCCCCTAACCCTAATCCCAACCACACCCCTAACCCCAACACACCCCTAACCCTAATCCCAACCCTAACCACACCCCTAACTCCAACACACCCCTAACCCTAATCCAACCATAACCCTAACCACACCCCTAATCCTGACACACCCCTAACCCTAATCCCAACCCTAATCCCAACCGTAAATGTAATCCAAACCCTAACCCTAACTTTAGCCCCAACCCTAACTTTAGCCCCAACCCTAACCCTAACTTTAGCCCCAACCCTAACTTTAGCCCCAACCCTAACCCTAACTGTAGCCCCAACCCTAACTGTAGCCCTAACCCTAACTTTAGCCCCAACTGTAACCCTAACTTTAACCCTAACCCTAACTTTAGCCCCAACCCTAACCCTAACATTAGCCCCAGCCCTAACCCCAACTTTAGCCCCAACCCTAACCCTAACTTTAGCCCCAACCCTAACCCTAGCCACAACCCTAACCCTAATGGGAAAATGGAAATAAATACATTTTTGTAGTGGGTTTTTATTATTGGCAGCTGTCACACACTAACAGACGCTTTTTATTGCAAAAAATAGTTTTTAGTCTCCACATTTTGAGAGCTATAATTTTTCCATATTTTGGTCCACAGAGTCATGTGAGGTCTTGTTTTTTGTGGGACGAGTTGACGATACTAAATATGTGTACTTTTATTGTTTGTTTTTTATTTAGATAAAGAAATGTATTTATTGCAACAATATATTTTTTTCATTATTTTTTTTTTTTTCACATGTTAATTTTTTTTAAACTTTTTTACTTTGTCCCAGTGTGGGACATCATGTTATAGGTTGAGATCACTGATCTGACAGGCAGCGCTGCAAGCTTGCCGGCGCCTTCTCTGTGCACGCGCTTACAAGCCACCTCCCTGCAGTACCCGGAAGGAGCCCCGCGGCCATTTTGGATCTGGTGCCTACAGGGAGGAGGACGTAGGAGACCCTCTGAACAACGCGATCACATCACGTTGTTCTGAGGGTCTCAGGGAAGCACACAGGGAGCCCCCTCCCTGCGTGATGCTTCCCTATGCCGCTGGAACGCTTCGTGGGTTAATGTGCCGGGAGCGGTCCCTGACAAGCTGTGATAATCAGCTGACACCCGGCGGCGATCGGCCGCGCTCCCCCCATGAGCGTGACTGATCACCTATGACGTACTATCCAGTTCCTGGGAATTATGTCACAGGTCACCTCTACTGGACAGTACGTCATATGGGATTAAGGGGTTAAAGTAATGCTGTAGTATTTCAAAGTCAAACATACAAGGCTCAAATCACGTAGCCAGTGTCAGATTCCCTTTAAGATTAGCCATACTGTTAGCCATTCTGTCATAGGAAGAGTTCTCCCGACCATAAATCCCCATCCATGGTGCTCCAAACTCTCATTTGCCTATGAACATAAAGAATGTTTTTCTAACATATGCAGTGACTTGTTAAACTAAAGGTATGGCTCCTCTTAGGGCAAGAGCCTGTGCTTGTTTTGATATGGATTTCGGAGCCTCACTTTTTAAGTTTTGTATATTTTGTTACAAAACTACTAAGAGAGGCTGAAAGTGATTATGCATTTTAAAAGATATACATACTGGGTTAAGCACGTCCCATAAAATCTGGAAACTTACAATATAGATGACATGATTTTACTAATGTCTTTTTAAAGTGTACCAAGATCAGCAGATGGGGCACAGGAAGAGGCTAATTTTGGCTTCTGGGCTGCCGTTGTCATTATTCATGAGAGCTAACCAGATTTCCTCATCACTTCTCTGGCACATACTGAATCAATAGTGAGTTCTGTTCACATATTTAGTTTTGTAGATATGTCAGATTGCCTCTCTGTTAGGAATCGTCGACATTTTCCTTGAGGAGATTTTGGAGGATTTTTGTCAGGGTCCTCTACGCCTTGAAGAATCCACCAGCAGAATCTGGAGTGTTATCAGCAGCAGACAAAACAGCAAAGACCAATCTTTATCCAAACACTTGTCACTCAATTTCGGCACATTATTACTAGGCTGACCGCGGGATCTGAGCAGTCTGGATGAAATGTTAAGTCAACAGAGTTTGGCTCTGCTGCAAGAAACGTTACGTTTTCCAAGTGCTTTGATCATGCACAGATTCATCGGACCACCAACATGTCGATGTCAAATATTGCTGTCTATTATGTGGCACTCAGACTCCAACACAACTGCTGTTCTCCTAAGGCCTGCTAGCTTGCCATAATTAATGTGACGGGCACCAATTCCACATGGCCTCATGCATTCTCTTCTGATTTCAGTTTCAAAAAATGTTTTTACTGTTCGTAATTTTTGTGATTCTACATCATTTCCAAATAGGGAGCTGACATCACATAAAATACATGTTCCCTAAATTGTATATTAAAGCAAAGCAATGTATTACTGTTCACTTTGAAAGAAATCTGGCAGGAGCTTTTTGATATTTGGTCTGAGGGGCAGAAACCCTGATTCCAGTAATGTATCAATTACTGGTCTGCTTGGTTTCAATAAAATCAGTGTTTTATCAGCAGGAGATTATCACTAGAGGACTAGTTGTCAGGTAGTCCAACCCCACCCCCATCACTGATTGGTAGCTTTCTGCATACACAGAAAGCTCCAAATCAGTGGTATGCTGTACAGAGCTCAGCATTCAGAGAACTGGTAGGGCTACAACAGAGAAAACTACACCAAGCAATGCAGTAAGTGACTCATCACTGGAATCAAGGCCTCTGCCCCTACATCATGTTTCTATCAGATTTCACAGCAAAACTGGTGGCTAATTCCTTGTAAGGGATTACATAAATGGTTTAATTAATGATGACATGTCCCTAGAATGCACCCATCAGCTGGTGGTTTGCAGGGTCCAACTGCTGAGACTTCATGAACCACGTAAAGGAGTTGTCCTACTAAGAAATATTAATTTGCTCTGTTAAATGATGCAAAACATTAATTGGAATACTTACAAGAAAACTTTTGTTAGTTTATAATGCTATTTTATAACTGAATTGTTATGGAGCCCGTACTTTTCTTTAGATTCCCGCTCAGAACATTCAATTACCGTACTATGTTCTGTCACACATACAAGGTCAACAGTGAATGTGGATGGTGAAGAAATATAAAAGTGCAGCGCCCCAGAGTCCTGGTCGTTGCAGTACTGATGCTCCGCCGCTAAGGGGGGCTATGGTACGTCTGATGGCACTGAAGGGGTTCACCTGACCAGGTATCACAGACACCAATACACTTCACAGTCTGGCCTCCAGGGGGAGCTAAGGGTGCTATGTATTAGGCCACTCCTCACAATCTGGTAAAACTGGGGGTTAGATAGGAAGTTAGAGAGAAGCTGACTGGGTTGGAGCCAGGCAACATCCTGTGGCAGAGGGTGTTGCAGGGGAAGATTCAGGGGGGGTCACTGTCAGGGGTGGGATCCTGAGGAACTGAGAGAATGTTACGGGACCGCGCCTGCACGAGATAGCGGCGGTACCCCAAGAAAGGACAAGAAGCGAGGTTTATTGTGCTGAGTGAGAAACGAGATCAACGCAACAAGGAGAAACACCAGTAGGAGTCGTGCTGTAAGACGAGGCAACATCCTACTGAGGCGCGCAGCCGGTGGCCGGAACGCCGAGGAAGTATAGAGCTCCAGGCCTAACTTCAAACCTACGGCAGGACAGTCAGTTATAGGCGGGCTGTCTCACTCAATTCACCTAAGAAGACATAGGGGGCAACAACTGGAGAGGGGCGACACTAGGGTCCCAGAAGAGCTCCGAGCCTACCCGTCATACGGGTGCCTCCTATCCATATGATCTGGGGGACGAAGCAGAACATCATAATCGAGTTGTGAGGGAACTTCAGAAACAGACACAACAGTTGTGGGGACTATCCCGTAAGCACAGCAGGGGAGGACCACAACACACAAGCGCTAGAAGGTAGGCACAGATTTCCACCTGCAAAGGGAACTCTGGAGGTGCCATCGGACCGGCCGGACTTGTGCAGCCTGGTTAACCGTATTCCGGACTGAGGATCCTGAAGCCTTCAGTAAAGAGGTAAAGAGACTGCAACCTGGTGTCCTCGTTATTTACTGCGACCTGCACCACATCATAACATCATCACCATACCACCCTCCACCTTCATTGTACGCCCCTCAGCAGGGTCACGGACCGGGTCTAGCCACCGTGACAACCCCAGAACAGAGACTCAGAGGCCCGGTACCGGGTACCCCTCGGCCCTGCGGCAGTGGGGGCGCTACAACTTGGCGTCACGAACAGGATCTACTTAAGCCTGAAGAATCAGGTCATGTGTGCCTTGAGACTGTGATTTATTGTACTTGGACTGTGACTTATTGCAAAGACTGTGCGCTGCCATTTGCCGCCAAAACCCGCCGCCATTGCAGCGCCACAGGGAGCGCAGAGGAATAAGAAGGACGTGCCATGGGAGGAGATTACCAAAGCGGCGGCAAAAGCCAGTGACCGCCCCCTCCGTCTACTGCTGCGAGATGATGACCTGCCCAGAAGCAGAGAACCACCCCCTGATTTGCAACGGCGGGAACGAGGTGAAGAGGGAGCTCGACCTTGCAGAAATGGCGGAGCCAGGTGCATGCGTTGCCGCCGAACACTGGACAGCGATGATGATCAGCAAGTGCCCGAGCGGCGGCGAAGTGATCCCGGCTTGCCCTCACCCACCAGAGGCGGACCCGCGTCCACCGCAGCTGAAGGATCTGAACTCCTTGGAGCCGCCGGCGGAGGAGCCGAGCCTACCTATCCCAACCACGGAGCTGTAAGGAGGTTGCTTTCCCTGCTCCTTGCCTGGAACCACTTAGCCAGACAGCTGGGTTGTTGGGGGGAAGACTTTCTGCCCTGGACAGAGGGGACGTGGTGACTGCTGGGAAAAGAGAGGGGGTGGTCAGAAAAGAGCGGGAGAGCAGAGAGAAGGCAGCGCGCCAAAGAGAGGGCAGGCTGCAGCGCCGTGCTCCCCTAAAAGGAGTGCTCCCCGTGAGGGCACTGAGGCTGAGATACCCACCAGAGTGAAGGCTGGATGTGGGGGTGTAGATTTGGAAGCCTCCTGAATCAGAGACAGTGACTGTGCAGCCCTGGTGACCGCAGTGACAAGCAAAGATCCCTGAGTGTGATAATTAACTGCCCAGTGTGTGTGTGACATCGTTACTACAGAGAGACTGGCAGCCTGGTGCACAGAGGCTCCTGCAGCATCGACAGAGACTGTGCTATTTCCTGGTTCCAGTTTCACTTTGAGAAGAACAGGCTGCAAAAGTTTAACCCCAGAGTCTCCAGGAGTCTCCAGTTCTCAGAAGACAGGAAAGACTTCAGACTTTTCAAGTGCTGCTGGTGACTGTACCCACATTGGAATAAGGACCCTTCAGTCAGGACCTCCCTGGACTGATAAGTTACAAGAACACTCGTTAACCCTTTCGTTTCCGTTTAACTGTTTACTATTGATTTACCTCTATTAACCCCCTGTTTACTCCCTGCGAGGAGAATTTTTCCCCTGTTAATAAATCCCCTTCAACAGTTGGTCTGTCTGTTCCGTGGTGACATACGCAACCCTGCACTCTATTACACTTGGCGTAGTCGGCAGGATGTCACACGGTAGCGCGGAAGGGGCAGACCAAGCAGTTGATGGAGGTCCCAGGTCTAGCATCTCCCTGGGAGCCATGTTAGCTAACCTGCCAAGATTTTCAGGGAGTAATGTCATGTTGTGGGGTTGGACGGAGCGCATCCGAGGGATGATGCGGATGCATCCTATGACACCGGCTCTGCAGGCGGAAATAGCTGTGATGGCCCTAGAGGGGGATGCACGGGACTCTGTTATGCTCAGACCCCCCCAGGCGAGAGATTCCCTGGACAAAGTATTATGTATACTTGAGGAGACGCATGGGGACCCCACTGACGTAGGGGAGCTGCGCATGCGACTGTTCCGCCGGGTACAAAGAGAGGGGGAGACCGTGACGCAATATATGAACGCACTGCAGGAGCTTCATACTGCCATTATACGGAAGGACGGCGTAGGTGTGGGGTCAGTTGACGTTGTGCTGCGAGACCAACTGGTGACAGGCTTGCGAGATGTGTTGATGAAACAGGCCCTGTGAGAGCGCATGCGCGTAAAGCTAGATATGACTTTCTCTGAGGTCGGGAGTGAGGCACGCGCGAGCAAGAGCAAGGGGTGGTAGGGCCAGTGGGAAAGGTATGGAGCAGGGAGGTAACAGCTCCTCAATGGGTAGAAAACTTGAAGAAGGAGGTTATGCGAGTCCGTGAGGAGGTGGCTGAATATAAGAAGATCCCTGCTGCAGAGTACAGCCCTTCGGTGCGAGAAAGAGAGACCGCCTCCCAAAGTGAGACTAGTGCCGCTCGGCGAAGAAGACTGCCTAGATGCTACAACTGCGAAGCACCCAGTCAGAATGAAGAGGAGGCAATGTGGACCCGAGATTCCCAGCTGAAGATAAGAAGAATCTGGGAGGAGATTGAGAGTCTGGGGAAAGCCCTTACTGCGGTTTTGGGGACCAGCGGCATACCCCGAGGTAACGTGCGGAAGCCGCCAGAAAGAGATAGAGGAGAGGTGCGCAGCATGAAGAAGGCTTCGGTGGTGGCCCCAGAGTGTAACTCCATATCCTGGGGTGAAGAGCAACCGCAGATGAGAGATGTCCCCCGCCGAGGTCGACGATCCAGACTGAAGCGCCCTCCAGACCGACGCAGACGTGAGTGCTGGTCGTGCAGAAAGGTGGGACACATGTCCAGAAATTGCCCTACCCGAGAAGAGCGGTGGCAGAGATCCGCTCACCCCTCTGAGGGTCCTGCTAACTGGAGGGAACGTCGCCCCTGGAGGGAATGGTACGGCAGGAGGAGAAGAGTTCCTCCTAGGACAAGACAGTATCACAATGTCGGATGCCAAGGAGAGGTGGAGAAGGTGTCAAGCATCTCTGGTGAAATGACTGCGCTGTCCCAACGCGTACAGGCGAACCTGGTGGATCTACAGCCTGGGTCTGAAGGTTTTGTTGGTGAGACTCAGTCCGGAGGAAAGAAAGTGACGTTCACTCAAGAAGACCACCGAAGTGCTTTACTACCTTGCCCAGCACGAGTTCCCGAAGAAGGAGAGAAAGTGCCAAGTGTTCCTGCGACACTCGTTTTCAAGGTCCGAGCCAATGAGAAGGAGAAACCACTGCTGTCATCCCCTGAGGTGAAGAATGTGCTGGCTGTCAGCTCACCAGTTCCTGATCAGACAGAGGAAATGGAACAGCTGTGTGAGACAGGGCGTGTGGTTGAGAAGCCCTGGGAAATGATGCCCGCAGAGCCCGGCGCAGATGACAAAGAGTCCGGCCTGCATGGTCTTAATTCATCTGACTCAAGCTTTGACGAGAATGCTCCTGTCAAAGAGAGGGGGAGCTATGGAGAAGAATTGCTTGTACTAAGCCCCCAAACTGAGGAGCCCGAACAAGAAGTCCCTAAAGTTTCCGATAACGACAAGGAGGAGGATGAATCATCTACGCAGACATCTGCTAGCGGCAAAGCTAAGAAGAAGAAGAAGAAAAAGAAGAAGACAGTAGTTGTTGATGAAGCAGAGAAAGCATATCTCAACCTGACTGATGAGCAGCTCCTAAACCATTTAGTCTGGGAGTATGTACAAGAAGAAAGGCAGAAGGAGATGCGAGAATTGCAGGTATCTGACTCCCCTCCAAAGAACAAAGAGAAGCACGGAGAGTCCTCTCCCGTGGAATGGCGAGCTTTAAGAGAGGGGGAATGTAAGGAGGTTGCTTTCCCTGCTCCTTGCCTGGAACCACTTAGCCAGACAGCTGGGTTGTTGGGGGGAAGACTTTCTGCCCTGGACAGAGGGGACGTGGTGACTGCTGGTGTTGAGGAGAGCCATAAGATCAAATACTTAATTAACCTCAACACATAAGGTAATTGAGAGAAGTAACCCATAACATGTATTGTTTAACCCTACATAAGTTTTCCTCAGACAAAGTGAGACACTGAAGATGGCTGCCATCTCCTGTATCAGATCCATGTGCTCTGATGAACAATGAAGACACTGAAGATGGCTGCCATTTCCTGTTTTAGCAGACCATGCGGTCTGGTATCCAAGATGACGCCCACTCTGATGACCTCATGGATCCACCCACAGCGACGCCCACTCTGATGACCTCACGGACCAACCCACCTTGATGACCTCATGGATCCGCCCATGGACTTGCTCATGCCCAACCCACTAACCAATGGAATACATCCGATCACTCCCATTTTAGAGCTAACCGAGCCCCCTTACAGGAGATATATAACATTGTGTTTGACTAATAAACTTCCCTTCTTGGAGCTGAGCCACACTTTGATCAAGGAGAGTTACAGCTGACTGTGTCTGGTGTATTTCTTTAGTGCACATGATCAATATCCATTAGGCCAGGAGTAGGCAACTAGAGAATTGAACATTTATATTAATTGTTCAACCCTAATATTTGGCCGCCCAACGGGGGGCCAGCAGAGGAAGAGCCCTGAACCCTGTAGAACCGGCGACTGGAACGGCTGGATGCACTGAGTACCCCGAACCTGGAGACTGATCAACTCCTTAACAGAACACGGTAAGTCTGCTGATTTTTATAATCTGTAGTCTTTACCTGTGTCCTTCGGGGTATCCTGTGCAGATTGCCTGACCGTGCCCGGTTTTCTTGGTATCTGTAAGACGGCAGAAAGGGTATCTCCGCTGCTGGTCATTTAATTGCAAGAACCGTCACGTTTTAGTTGCCTACTGCCTGTTACATGTTGTGAAGAGGGGAGATGACAAATAGAAAAGAAGAGAAGTATTGTGTAAGGACAGACAAAAGTAGGTTACTAGGAAAGAAAGAAAGTCAAAGCAAGTGTTTACAGGGGGCTAGAGGCAAGTGATAAAACAAGAAAAACTGGTTTTTACAGAGGGGTATGACTGGTAGTCATTGTGTTTGGAGCAAGGTTTCTAGGAAAGTCAAAGCAAGTGTTTACAGAAAGCAAAGCATGTGGTAGGACGGAAAAAAAAAAAAAAAAACAAGTTTGTTTTTTTTAGGATAGAATAAGCGGGTGTAGAAAAAAAATAATAATTTTTGTCTGTGGTATACGGTTGTCGCCTGTGATAAGATTTTCAGTTCTGTACATGAGGACTAGGACCTGGAGTAATTGACTCGGCCTAGGGGGACCCGGTAAATCTTGGAGCAATTGGCTCAGTTCGGGCATAATAAATTGTGTAGCGGCTCATTGAAACTTGGAGCAATTGGCTCAGTTTGGGCCAATTAAATTTATAGTGTTTCTTTTTTTGCCCCGTGACATCGAGTAATTGACTCTGCACGGGGACCGGTAAGTTAGGGAGCAATTTGACAAAGTAGGGAATAATTGGTTTGTAAAGTACGGAGCACGGAAGTCAGACAGGGACCACGTGACAAGAAGCAACAGGAGCTGAGTACTGCAGACTCAGTTCCCTTTAGAATCTTAGGTTTGAGTCATCTCCCCCGTCTTATTGTTTGTTTGGTGTTTGTTATCTTGATAGATAGATATATATATACTGTGTATCTATAGAAAGATGGAGAAATTAATGCAGTTCTGCCGTATGGGCACTAAGCCAAATTCAGATGGCAAGTTAGACTCATGCACATTAGTGGAAATTGTGTGGAATGCCAGAAGGGGGAAGGTTACAGCCCCTGGAGTGGAAGCTTGTCTTGAAAGAAAGAAAAGGTATCCTGGAAGATAATGGATTGTTGTCTATTGCTAGGGCAGGAGAAAGAGTCTCTGAAAGTCTGTATAAAAAAAAAAAAAAAAAAAAAAAAAAGGAAAAATTGGAAATTGGGTAGAAGAGAAAAGGAATACAAAGAATAGAGTTTTGAGTTGTGTATTACAAAAATATATCCTGTGAGCGGCCAGCCACCGTAAAATGGTGGCTCAGAGCCATGTGGTAAATGTAATGGTGGCCATTTTGTTAATGGCCAATGTGTTAAATGTAAGAGCAGCCAAAATGGTGGCTCAGAGCCATGTGGTAATTGTAATGGTGGCCATTTTGTTAATGGCCAATGTGTTAAATGTGATAGCAGCCAAAATGGTGGCCCAGAGCCAGGTGCTAAATGTGACGGCGGCCATCTTGGTGGTGGTAAATATAATTCTGATAGCGGCCATCTTGGTGGTGGTAAATATAATTCTGATAGCAGCCATTTTGTTAGTGGTAAATATAATTCTGACGGCAGCCATGTTGTGGATGGCGAATGTGCTGGTTCTGGTGGTGAATATCTCAGACTAAGGCTACACACCACTTCGCTAAATCCTTGTTACCCAGTAATGACCACTGATGGCCAATACTATATTCCTTCAGGAAATAAAAGGCTTTACCCATGTTTCCTATCTCTGTTGTTTCCAATGGGGCACCAACCCTTTCCCCTATCACTCCTGTTGTGAATCCAGCAGTCCTCCCACCTGGATCGTCCCCAGCACCTACCCTTTCTACTGTCACTTCCACAGCCAATTTAGCCGCACACCCACATGAGATGCTCCAAGCAGCGGCCTCTCCTCCCAATGCTTCCACAACAGCACTCTCACGCAGCCTACATAACCCTATACCCAGTACCTCACAGGCTGTCTCGCAGCCAAGCGCACACCTGTATGGGACGGTGGCGACTGTATCAAGGGGGGGCTCAATGTGGGAGGGGGATACCAATAGCACAGGAAGCACAAAGGGGAGGGAATGTTGGCAACCTATTTTTGAAAAAGAACTTCCTGAGGGACCCTTGTTAGTGGTGGGAAAAGGTGACATAACAACAATGGAGACAGACGCTATTGTTAATGCTGCCAATTCTCGGTTAGAGCACAATGGAGGTGTAGCTAGAGCTATAGTGGAAGCAGGAGGGGCGACTATTCAAGCTGACAGTCAAATCATTGTTGAGTCACGTGGTCAGATTGCTGTTGGGGACATAGCGGTGACTAAAGCTGGCAATCTTCCATGTAGAATGATCATACACACTGTGACCCCTACTTATGACCCTATTCATCCAGACGTTAGTGCTCAACAACTTCGTGCAGCAATAACTCGCATTAATGAGGACAGGACTGTTAAAGCTTTTAAGACTGCCTGCGTCACCTGGAGCCCATACCATGATACTGGAGCTGCCCAAATAGAGCCCTTCATTCCAGGACTGTTACCTCCTCCGGCTCCTCATACACAAGGGACTACATCTCTACTCCCGCTTCAGGTGCCACCGCCAACAGTGCCAATGCTCATGTCTGAGGAGCCCACCATCTGTGTCAAGTTTACACCCCGGCACGCTGCTACTCTGTTGAACCAAGTTCTAGATCCAGAAAAACAGCCGATGCCTTTCTACAGGAGCATGACGAGACATGGGACTCTGGTGTTGAGTTCTGCCAAGAACCTAAGACAAGGGCCTCGGATGAGTTGGCTGACCTATCAATTATTATTGTTGCCAAAGGTTTCCAGATGCCTCAAAGCTGATGCAGCCATTGTACGATGACCTCAAGACGTCAGCGTTTCCACTATGTACCAAATCCGTGGAAGCTTTCTAAGCTCTTAAACAGGCCATACAGTCTGCACCAGCTCTTGGAATCCCAAATTATCAACTACCTTTTTACTTGTTTGTCAATGAAGTAGCAGGACATGCTTTCGGAGTCCTAGCACAAAAACATGGGGGAAGAACAAGACCAATCGGCTACTACTCTGCCCGCCTGGACTCTGTGTCTCAAGCTTCCCCGACTTGCCTCAGAGCTGTTCATGCTGCACATATGCTTCTGGACAAAACTTCTGATATCATCTGAGGACATCCAATTCTCTTAATGGCTCCACACGACATAATTGCTTTGTTGGAACCTAAACATCTGTTGGTGCAGCATCATATGAGACTCCAATGTTCGCTCTTGGTTCCGGATAATGTCACTCTTGTCCGCTGCAGCATCTTCAAACTGTCCACGCTGCTTCCTCTTTCCAGGGGGGATGTGGATGATACTGATGCTCTCGGAGAAGATGCCTCTACACACTCAGAGGATCATGACTGTCTCGAACAAATGCATGAAGAAGTAGCCTCCCAGAAAAGCGTGTCTGAAGACCCACTCCCACATGCTGACCTGACGTTCTTCACTGATGGTTCCAGATTTGCAGATAAAACAGGAAGATTCCATACGGGGTATGCCGTGGTTACACATGACCAGGTCATCTCAGCTGGATCGCTACCACCGCACATGTCTGCACAAGAAGCGGAACTTAAAGCTTTGACGTTGGCTTGTCAGGAAGCGACGGAGAAGGTGGTCAACATCTACACGGATTCAAGATACGCTTTTGGAGTGGCTCATGACTTCGGCAGTATCTGGGCAGCCAGAGGATACCTAACGTCCAGTGGAACTCCTGTAAAACATGCTGCTATCATACAAGAACTTGTGGTCGCTCTGAATCTACCTTCAGAGGTTGCAGTGATCAAGATCAAAGCTCACGGGAGATTGGATTCTCCAGAAGCAAGGGGGAACTTCTTTGCTGACAAAACAGAAAAAACCTATGCTGTGGATCCATTTAGGAAAGAGAAAGCAGCGATGTACGTGTCACAAGACACTGAAGAAGGGACTAAAGCCTCTCTTATGAGGATTATCCATCTACATCAAGACAAGACATCAGATGATGAAAAGAAGTCATGGCAAGAAGGAGGAACTAAAAAAAGATGAAGATGGAGTCTGGAGGGTGAACACAAAGGTCTGTACCCTTCAGTGACAGAATGGGCACACGGTATCACCCACAGAGGCAAGAATCGGATGAATGACCTGATTTGGAAGACCTACATGGCACCTGGGATTTCTACTGTCACCCAAAAATATTGCAAGTCCTGCCTTGTGTGTGCAACATGCAATCCAGCACCGCCTCAGAAACATTTGGCTAAACCACTATCCCTTTCAGAGAGTTCAGATCGATCGTATTCAAATGCCAAAAGTAGGGAAGTGCGAGTACGTACTGGTAGTGACTGACATGTTCTCAGGATGGCCCGAAGCCTATCCAGTAACCAACATGACTGCCAGAGTGACTGTTAAGAGACTGATGACTGAAGTAGTCTGCAGATATGGGGTCCCAGAGGTAATTGAGAGTGACCAAGGACCTGCGTTCATTGCAGCACTGTCTAAGGAACTATGAACATTAGTGGGAGCGGATTTGGGTTTACATACTCCATATCACCTACACAGCAGTGGGAAAGTAGAAACACTGAATGGCACCTTGAAAAATAAAATACTGAAAGCCAGTTAGGAGGTCAGACTTGGGACAGACATTTTGCACGTTGCCTTATACTCAGTCAGAAACACTACAAGGGGTCCCATTAAACTCACACCATACGAGATTCTTTTTGGGGGGCCTCCAAGATTGGGTCAATATTTTCCACAACAGCTAGCCTTGGGAAGTGATATTCTTGTAAATTATGTAATTGTTGTTACTAAAGAACTGTCAATAACACATGTACGAGTTTTATCATCCATTCCAGGTCCAGATTCCAGTGAAGGTACCCATGCTTTCCAACCTGGTGACTACGTGCTTGTAAAGAAGTTCATCAGAAAAGACATTCCTGGAGTCGAGATTTAAGGGTCCCTACCAAGTGCTCCTGACTACTCCTACTTCGGTCAGGATTGCTGAGCGCCTCCTGGATCCATCTCTCACATTATAAACTTGTTAGACAGTTAGGGACAGAATAGGATCTGACCTGCTTGTCAAAGTCCAGCTACAAAGGGAGGTTTTCCACAAGGGAAAACTTGTCTCAAACTGGTGAAAACTCCAATTCCCCCTCCCGGGCAAGACGGTCAGATCTAGGATGTGTACAACAGGGTTAGTCGCATGTGTATTTTACTCTAAGTAACCATAGAGATGGGAGATTGGAGAGTAATAGATCCAGCAGGTTGGGAAGTCCCGAGGACACTGGTAACGCGCTCCGATATACCTCCTCAGTATACCCATAATTAGTCACACGTTCTCTGGTGTCTATAGCATCCATATTGTCATGAAGCTTCTGATGTCATAATAACACAACACCGGTGGGTTAGGGAACCACGGTGGGATCAAGATAAAAGAAAAGGTTAATAAAGTATTTAGGGGGGACTGTTGAGGAGAGCCATAAGATCAAATACTTAATTAACCTCAACACATAAGGTAATTGAGAGAAGTAACCCATAACATGTATTGTTTAACCCTACATAAGTTTTCCTCAGACAAAGTGAGACACTGAAGATGGCTGCCATCTCCTGTATCAGATCCATGTGCTCTGATGAACAATGAAGACACTGAAGATGGCTGCCATTTCCTGTTTTAGCAGACCATGCGGTCTGGTATCCAAGATGACGCCCACTCTGATGACCTCATGGATCCACCCACAGCGACGCCCACTCTGATGACCTCACGGACCAACCCACCTTGATGACCTCATGGATCCGCCCATGGACTTGCTCATGCCCAACCCACTAACCAATGGAATACATCCGATCACTCCCATTTTAGAGCTAACCGAGCCCCCTTACAGGAGATATATAACATTGTGTTTGACTAATAAACTTCCCTTCTTGGAGCTGAGCCACACTTTGATCAAGGAGAGTTACAGCTGACTGTGTCTGGTGTATTTCTTTAGTGCACATGATCAATATCCATTAGGCCAGGAGTAGGCAACTAGAGAATTGAACATTTATATTAATTGTTCAACCCTAATACTGGGAAAAGAGAGGGGAGTGGTCAGAAAAGAGCGGGAGAGCAGAGAGAAGGCAGCGCGCCAAAGAGAGGGCAGGCTGCAGCGCCGTGCTCCCCTAAAAGGAGTGCTCCCCGTGAGGGCACTGAGGCTGAGATACCCACCAGAGTGAAGGCTGGATGTGGGGGTGTAGATTTGGAAGCCTCCTGAATCAGAGACAGTGACTGTGCAGCCCTGGTGACCGCAGTGACAAGCAAAGATCCCTGAGTGTGATAAGTAACTGCCCAGTGTGTGTGACATCGTTACTACAGAGAGACTGTCAGCCTGGTGCACAGAGGCTCCTGCAGCATCGATGGAGACTGTGCTATTTCCTGGTTCCAGTTTCACTTTGAGAAGAACAGGCTGCAAAAGTTTAACCCCAGAGTCTCCAGGAGTCTCCAGTTCTCAGAAGACAGGAAAGTCTTCAGACTTTTCAAGTGCTGCTGGTGACTGTACCCACATTGGAATAAGGACCCTTCAGTCAGGACCTCCCTGGACCGATAAGTTACAAGAACACTCGTTAAACCTTTCGTTTCCGTTTAACTGTTTACTATTGATTTACCTCTATTAACCCCCTGTTTACTCCCTGCGAGGAGAATTTTTCCCCTGTTAATAAATCCCCTTCAACAGTTGGTCTGTCTGTTCCGTGGTGACATACGCAACCCTGCACTCTATTACAGAGCCATGGAGGGCGGAACCACATCAAGAGGCCACCTTGGAGGAACCGCAGTCCGGGCTGCGGCCGATTCCAGTGTCCTTGTCAGCGGAACGGATCGACATCGGTGGAATCACATCAGGCGCAGGTATGGAAGACGCACCTGCTCCCCTGACCGATCCTGCTCCCCTGACCGATCCCGCTCCCGCGACCGCTCCTCACCCCAACAATGACAGTTTCCTCTCGGCGGGGCTGGTGGTGCTCACCCCCGACACTATGGGGAAGCTGGTACCTCCACTACCGACCACGATGGGGAAACCCATAGATGTGAGCCCAGAAGGGGTGATCCTCCAGTGGGACACCCCCCGGACCGGGCCAGATGGAGCTCGGGAGGAAGGCCTCACCCTTGCTGTGCTCACTTGGGAACAATATAAGCAATGCCTGATCCTATATTGGAAAAACCGAAAAGACACAGAACAAACTAATGCGCCAAAAGTACAACGCCCAAAGCCTGCGCGCGGCAGGAAAGATGTGGTAAAGCGGGGAACGGTGCTGGCCTTTCACCCAAAGCGGGGTTGGGGCTCCATACAGGAACCGGGACTGCCGACTGACGTCTTCGTTACCGGTTGTAACGTGAAGACTCCCTGCCGCAACCAATATGGTGACCCACTATTGCAAAGGGGGGATCAGGTGACTTACACCCGCCACCGGAGTGCGCAAGGATGGTGCGCTCGGAACGTCCAAAGATGTGGGCCTGAGGGGGTGTCACCTGTTGCCCCGACCATGACCGATCCGGACTTGACAGATCTTGTTACTATCGCCACTGTACGCCTTGTTGCGGCTACCGAGCTTGCAGCCAGGGTTAGCCTTCGAATCCAGACACCGGGTGATCTGACTGCATCCGAGAGACCAACCACTGACACTGACACTACATCAGCCGCAGACCCGGGGCCGAAGCCGCCAAGGTCAGGAGATGTCCACTACCGGCTGATGTCTTGCAATTAACTATGAAGCTTTAAAGTGCTTTGCAAACTGTATATAGTTAACTGTCCGTCTTTCTATGTGTTTTCTTGCTGCTACAACCCGACTTGGGTTAACTCTTAAAGGGATCCCTTAGTTTACCCGGGATCCCTATTTTTTGCCTTTTTGCTTTTGTTTCTCGTTCATCATTGTTGAAAAGAACTGCTGGATCATGAACACTGCATGATTACAAACTTATTGTAAATAGTTTTCACCTTCTTAAAGGTGCCCTCTACTGGTTTTACAAAAGAAAGGACTCTTTGCGAAGAAACTGTTCCTGGAAACAGCATTGGAGTCCTTACTGCATGCGGACTTGCAGCTTGAGAAGTTGCACTACCTCATAGAGACTTGGTCCCCTCTTAAAGGGAACGTTTGCCCATAGCACTTAAAGTATAATGATGCCTTAAGAGAAATAGTGATAATGCTTACATGTAAAGTTATGTGTAGTTAGACAGTTAATTGTGAGGAATGTTTAATAATGTGTTAGAGAATGAGGACAGGAAGTGAACCCGTACGGGGTTAGTCGGTGAGTCCTCCTAGGAGCCATACAGAGATGGCTCGGTGATCCTGAACTGAGAGATGGATGATACGTTCTATACTGTGTATAGTAGCAGAAAGGCAGTAGGCCCGGGCGGAAAGGGGCGGTCCTGCAACAGAGCGAGAGGCAGTAGGCCTGGGGCAGATAGACAGGCGGTCCTGCAGATGTAAAGATGGAAAATGAAGAAAAGTTGATTAGCCTTATAGTGTTTTATAAGAAGGTCTTTAGCGGATGCAGCGTGTACGTCCTTAAAGGCAACGTTAAATTATTGTTCAAAAATTTGCACTTAGTAGAATACCCGGTTGGGTAGGAAAAGTTATTTATAGTACGTTATTTAAAGTATTTAACCATGTTTGCAACGTTCAAGTGTCCTCACCTCCCATAAAGGGAAGCTCTGTTCAAATTTGCTTATTGTTATTGCATTTCAAAATTGTATGTCTTTTTGCTGACATGTATTGTTGTTTTCTTCCCAGTCCAGGAGTACTGGATTTAACCGGGGGGGAGTGCAGCGCCCCAGAGTCCTGGTTGTTGCAGTACTGATGCTCCGCCGCTAAGGGGGGCTATGGTACGTCTGATGGCACTGAAGGGGTTCACCTGACCAGGTATCACAGACACCAATACACTTCACAGTCTGGCCTCCAGGGGGAGCTAAGGGTGCTAGGTATTAGGCCACTCCTCACAGTCTGGTAAAACTGGGGGTTAGATAGGAAGTTAGAGAGAAGCTGACTGGGTTAGAGCCAGGCAACATCCTGTGGCAGAGGGTGTTGCAGGGGAAGATTCAGGGGGGTCACTGTCAGGGGTGGGATCCTGACAGAGGCCTAGCGAACTGAGAGAACGTTACGGGACCGCGCCTGCACGAGATAGCGGCGGTACCCCAAGAAAGGACAAGAAGCGAGGTTTATTGTGCTGAGTGAGAAACGAGATCAACGCAACAAGGAGAAACACCAGTAGGAGTCGTGCTGTAAGACGAGGCAACATCCTACTGAGGCGCGCAGCCTGTGGCCGGAACGCCGAGGAAGTATAGAGCTCCAGGCCTAACTTCAAACCTACGGCAGGACAGTCAGTTATAGGTGGGCTGTCTCACTCAATTCACCTAAGAAGACATAGGGGGCAACAACTGGAGAGGGGCGACACTAGGGTCCCAGAAGAGCTCCGAGCCTACCATTCATACGGGTGCCTCCTATCCATATGATCTGGGGGACGAAGCAGAACATCATAATCGAGTTGTGAGGGAACTTCAGAAACAGACACAACAGTTGTGGGGACTATCCCGTAAGCACAGCAGAGGAGGACCACAACACACAAGCGCTAGAAGGTAGGCACAGATTTCCACCTGCAAAGGGAACTCTGGAGGTGCCATCGGACCGGCCGGACTTGCGCAGCCTGGTTAACCGTATTCCGGACTGAGGATCCTGAAGCCTTCAGTAAAGAGGTAAAGAGACTGCAACCTGGTGTCCTCGTTATTTACTGCGACCTGCACCACATCATAACATCATCACCATACCACCCTCCACCTTCATTGTACGCCCCTCAGCAGGGTCACGGACCGGGTCTAGCCACCGTGACAACCCCAGAACAGAGACTCAGAGGCCCGGTACCGGGTACCCCTCAGCCCTGCGGCAGTGGGGGCGCTACAAAAGCTTACCCAGGGGATTGAATGTGTAAAATACATGCAATTCATTAATACTCGCGCACCACCAAATGCAGCCAAGGCTGTTCTGTGGTCTTCTCAGGCCCCCTTGGAAGAAGAAAGGTCCGAAACGCGCGTCAAGGCGGACGGACCGGGTCACTGGGAGTTCTTTGTTGCCAGGCATCGCCTACTAGCAGGTAATTATGGTCATGACATGAAAGTGAGGCGGTTGCCTTTAGATCAGCATGCTGACACTGAGTAGAGGCACACTTGGGCGGTAATTGTGGTTAACCCTTGGCTCTTTGTCTAGGGGTGTATATTGTTTATTGTACTCTGCCCATATGTGAGATCATAATCTGTTGGCCTCACTTATCTCCCAATGTCCCGGTGTGTTCTGACTGTCAGGGAGAGACTAGGTGAGCGAGAGCTAATAACCCGGGCCCCTGCTGTCATGTCGGACGCCGTTCAGACCAGGTCGTCCAACGGACAGCGGTAGTTCCGCTTTTGACCACTATTTGCTCATTGGCGTCGGCTAGATTTTGTCTAGCTGTTCTGGGGTTAATTTACCTGATCCTCGGATTGGAAGCTGGGCCATGCCCATTGCCTTTAAATAGCTTTCCTGATCATTGGGCGTCGCCGATTATAACTTCTGTCTTGCGTTGTTATCTCGGTCTGGAGTGGAGAGCTGGTTGTTGGAGAATCGTTGCTGGTGGTGTATTTTCCTTTGTCTTATTTACTCCTTCCTATACTTGTGTTTATTTTGCCCTGCACATTTATAGTGTATTCCTGAGTGACTGCGGCGTGGTGTATATTTTATTTTATCCTTGTCTGTGCTAACTGTGGGTATTGGTGTATTGCATTCACTGGGTGGAGGGCAAAGGTTTTCAGCGGTCAAAAGCGGAATTACCGCTGTCTGTCGGACGACCTGGTCTGAACAGCGTCCGACATGACAGTACCCCGCCTTCTACGAGGGACCCCAGGGCCCTCACGGCTAATAGGACCCGGCTTATCCGGATGACGGCGGTGAAACAACCTGACCAGCCGGTCAGCATGAACGTCCGAGGCTGGTACCCAGGACCTCTCCTCAGGCCCATAACCACGCCAGTGTACCAAGTACTGTAAAGTGCGACGCACTACACGAGAGTCAACCACCTTGGAGACTTCAAACTCCAAATTACCATCAACCAAGACTGGAGGTGGCATAGGCGCCGTGTCCACAGAACCCACCACCTTCTTTAGAAGAGACCTGTGGAACACGTTGTGTATCTTATACACTGTAGGGAGCTCCAATCGGTACGCCACTGGGTTAATGACGGCGGTGACCCTAAATGGACCAATAAACCGTGGACCCAATTTAAGGGATGGTATTTTGAGTCTTATGTTTTTTGTGGATAACCACACCCAGTCATCCACACTCAGGTCCAGACCTGGCACACGCCTACTGTCAGCCACACGTTTGTACCTAGCACCCACACTCAACAGGAGCTGTTTAACTCTCCTCCAGACTGATGACAGTTGTGTTCCTAACTGGTCCTCCTCCAGAACGCCAGAAGTGCCCCTCTGACTCAAGGTACAAAATTGAGGATGTAGCCCGTAAACACAAAAAAACGGAGACTCCCCAGATGACTCCTGGCGGTGATTATTGATGGCAAACTCAGCCAAAGGAAGAAAGGTAGACCACTCCTCCTGGTTATCAGAGACAAAGCAGCGTAAGTACTGTTCCAAATTTTGGTTCATACCCTCAGTCTGACCATTTGACTGAGGATGAAACGCAGAGGAATGAGATAACTTGATTCCCTGCCGTGAGCAAAACGCTCTCCAAAATTTTGCCACAAACTGAGACCCCCTATCAGACACGATGTCAGACGGAACCCCATGAAGTCTGACCACCTCCTGCACAAACACTTGAGCCAGAGTCTTAGCGTTAGGCAATGCAGGCAAAGACACAAAGTGCGACATTTTAGAAAACCGATCAACAATCACCAAGATGACCGTGTTTCCAGCTGATGAGGGCAAATCAGTGATGAAATCCATGGAGATTTTCGTCCATGGCTTACTAGGTACCTCAAGAGGAAGTAGTGTGCCAACAGGACGGGAGCGGGGCGTCTTAGCCCTAGCGCACGTGGTACAAGCTGACACGTATGAGACCACGTCCTGTCGGATCTTGGTCCACCAAAACCGATGTGACACCAACTCCAAGGTACCTCTAACCCCTGGGTGACCAGCCAGGACAGCATCATGATGCTCCGCCAAAACCTTTAGGCGGAGATGAAGCGGTACAAAAGATTTGTTGACGGGAAGCTCAGATGGTACCTCCTCCTGAGCCTCGGCAATCTCAGCCTCAACCTCGGTAGTGAGAGCCGAAACCACAACGCCCTTTTGGAGGATGGGTACTGGATCTTCCCGAGGTTCTCCCCCCGGAAAACACCTGGACAGAGCATCTGCCTTAGTGTTGTTAGACCCCGGTCTGTAAGTGACCACAAAATTTAACCGCGTGAAAAACAATGCCCAGCGAGCCTGCCTGGGGGACAGACGCTTGGCAGACTCCAAATACAGCAGATTCTTATGATCGGTAATAACAGTTACCTGATGTACCGACCCCTCGAAGAAGTGTTGCCATTCCTCAAAGGCCAACTTAATTGCCAACAACTCCCTGTTGCCGATATCGTAGTTACGTTCGGCGGACGACAGTTTCTTGGAGAAATAGGCGCACGGACGTAAACCACTCAAAGATGAGCCTTGAGATAGTACCGCCCCCACACCTACCTCAGACGCATCGACTTCCACAACAAAGGGTTTAGATACGTCTGGCTGCACAAGAATGGGGGCTGAACCAAAACTGTTCTTAAGAAATTCAAATGCGCGCACAGTAGCCTCAGGCCAAACGGAGAAATTGGTACCCTTTTTAGTCATGTCAGTTAGCGGTTTAGCAATGATGGAAAAATCCTTGATAAACTTCCTATAGTAGTTAGAAAACCCAAGGAACCGCTGAAGTGCTTTCAGGTTATCAGGATGTTCCCAACGCAGCACCTCCTGCACCTTAGCGGTGTCCATTTTAAAACCAGAAGCAGACACAATATACCCCAAGAAAGGCAACTCTTGAACAGAAAATACACATTTCTCAAGTTTAGCATACAGCTTATTCTCTCTGAGAAGCTGTAACACCTGCCTGACATGATCTAAATGAGCATCACGGTCGCAAGAATATATGAGAATGTCATCTAGGTACACGATAACGAATTTCCCCAAAACATGCGAGAACACATCATTGATGAAATGTTGGAACACTGCAGGTGCGTTAGTCAACCCAAACGGCATCACCAAATTTTCAAAATGACCCTCAGGGGTATTAAAGGCCGTCTTCCACTCATCACCTTGACGGACTCTTATGAGGTTGTATGCCCCCCTGAGGTCAAGCTTGGTAAACCACTTAGCACCTGCCACCTGGTTGAACAAATCTGGTATCAGAGGCATAGGGTATGGATCACGAACCGTAATCTGGTTCAACTCCCTGAAATCCAAACACGGGCGTAATCCGCCATCTTTCTTCTTCACGAAGAAGAACCCTGCTGCCACCGGCGAGGATTACAGCCTGATGTGCCCTTTGCTCAAGCTTTCAGCAATGTAATCCTTTAATGCTTGTCTCTCCAGACCGGAGATGTTAAACATCCTTGCTTTAGGCAATTTGACCCCTGGTTTAAACTTGATAGAACAGTCATAAGGACGATGTGGCGGCAACTCTGAACAACCCTTCTCAGAGAACACATCCACAAAATCCTGAAGTGACTCCGGAACGCTTGAAGTCACCGCAGCCACACATGTGGCCAGGCAATTCTCCTGGCAGAACTAACTCCACCGAATTATGTCCTGAGTTTTCCAGTCAATTACCGGGTTGTGCATAGACAACCAAGGAAAACCCAAAACCACCTGAGCAGGAAGATTCCTGAGCACCTTACATGTAACCCGCTTGGAATGTAGAACTCCAATGTGGAGTTTCACCTCAGCCACAAATTCAGTAATCTCCCCCTGAGAGAGAGGAGCAGCATTGATGGCGACCTCGCGGATAGGATGAGACAGTTTTTCAATCCTAAAACCTGCTGTGCGCACAAACTCCTCATCAATGAGATTTGTGGCTGAACCACTATCCACAAAAACAGTAATTGGCAGCTCACTGCCAGCAACAAAAACCTTAGCAGGGAGCATGCACTGAGAAACCACCATAGAGGATATACATAGGCTCAGACTGGTCTCCTCCACACCCTCTGAGCTTAGAAGTTTTCCGCCGTTGCGTTTTTCTTAGGCAGCAGAGGACAGATGTTAATAAAATGACCCGTTTTACCACAGTAAAAACAGGCTCCCTGCTTCCTGAGCTCAGGGGCTCGATGCTTGACATGTGACACCCCTGCAATTTGCATAGGCTCCGTGGGCTCACCTGCAGCAACCTCACGTGAACCTAAACCCTCTCCCATAGGTGGTGTCTCATGCTCCCCTTGACGCAAACGGCGATCAATGCGGACAACAAGACTCATGGCGGAATCTAGAGAAGCAGGAGTCTCGTACATCAGAAGGGCTTTTTTAACCCTTCCAGAGATCCCATGTATAAACTGATTCAGCAATGCTGGATCATTCCATTGTGTATCGATCGCCCAGAGACGAAATTCAGAACAGTAATCCTCTGCAACTCGCTCCCCCTGGCGAATAGAGCGTATCTTAGATTCTGCTAGAGCCATTCTGTCAGGCTCGTCGTAAATATTCCCAAGACAGGAAAAAAAACTCTCCACAGAGTCAAATGCAGCAGAATCAGATGGCAAAGAAAACGCCCATGCTTGGGGATCCCCACTTAACAATGACAACACCAGACCCACACGCTGATCCTCATTACCCGAAGATATCGGGCGCATACGGAAATATAGTTTGCTAGCTTTACGAAAAGAAACAAATTTACTGCGTTCCCCAGCAAATTTTTCAGGCAAAGGAAATTTAGGCTCAGCAACTCTTCCTGTCGCTCCAGCTTGCACATTAGACACTGCTAGTCCCTGTTGCTGTACTGCCCCCCTCAACTCCGTGACCTGTAGGGACAGCGCCTCCAACTGGCGGGTTATGGAAGTCATGGGATCCATGACAAAACACAAAAAAGAAAAGAAACCGCTTTTTTTTTTTTTTTGTTGGGCCGATTATAATGTCAGGGAGAGACTAGGTGAGCGAGAGCTAATAACCCGGGCCCCTGCAATTTCCCTCAGACTAGGGAAATCCTGACTGACCCTCTACCTGGAGTTTACACTGATGGTGTGCATGTCCAGGCCTCGAACCTAGCCCTGTCTCCTGAGCTCAGCCCTAGGCTGAAACCTCCGCCCACCACCCAGTGAAAACGTAATACTCCAATACCCACAGTTAGCACAGACAAGGATAAAGGAAAATATACACCACGCCGCAGACACTCAGGAATACACTATAAATGTGCAGGGCAAA
The DNA here is from genome assembly GCF_051348905.1 of Ranitomeya variabilis. Classification (NCBI taxonomy): domain Eukaryota; kingdom Metazoa; phylum Chordata; class Amphibia; order Anura; family Dendrobatidae; genus Ranitomeya; species Ranitomeya variabilis. Next base: position 78,297,403 of record NC_135233.1, on the reverse strand, counting down.
ATAAACACAAATATAGGAAGGAGTAAATAAGACAAAGGAAAATACACCACCAGCAACGAATCTCCAACCACCAGCTCTCCTCACCAGACCGAGATAACAACGCACAAGACAGAAGCTATAATCGGCGACGCCCAATGATCAGGAGAACTATTTAAAGGCAATGGGAATGGCCCTGCTTCCAATCCGAGGATTAGGTAAATTAACCCCGGAACAGCTAGATAAAATCTAGGAGACGCCAATGAGCAAATAGTGGTCAAAAGCGGAATTACTGCTGTCTGTCGGACGACCTGGTCTGAACAGCGTCCGACATGACACTGACACACACAAAACATTCCATAATGCATTTTTTAGCTTTTGCATATTTCCCTCTTGTATGTTGTTAAGTGATTTGGTGATTGACCTCATGTTTGGTCATTTTAATTAATAAATTATAAATTTTTCTACATATTTTGGACCCTGTAATCATTCTGTTGTGTGGATTTTGGTGTGGTCTTCTCTGGAATAGTGGGAAGTCACCATTCAAACAATTGCTGAACCACTGCAAGCCCGTATTTGACTGCAGCCATCTGATGACTTGAGCAGGGCATTAGATCTTTTCTGAGAGGATCCAGTTGGGTGCTGGTCGGTTATTATTAACAAGTGTATTTTTTACAATCTAGTCACGTAGGCAAGCTTTTATTTGCATGGATAAACCTTTTAATCCACTTGTTCCTCCTAAATTTAAAAGCGGACTTGCTCACTAGCATCCAACATATTTTGTGCACATTTTGAATGAAAAATTAAAAAGGAGAAGAGTACTGCTCTCAGTGAGCCACATTTGGTCCTGGTTTTGATAAGCCCTGTTCCTTTTGTGATTCAGTTTGGCAGTTCTATTACGGCAAAATCATGGCTATTGGCAAGCAGGTGATCCGTCTGTATCTGCTCTGCCAGAAAATATGTTATCCGGGCATGCTCAGGTGCTCACTGAGTGACTTCGGCGTGCTCGAAAAATATGTTTGAATCCCCACTCCTGCATGTCTCCTGGCTGTTCGAAAGCCGCAACATCTGCAGGGACTGTCTAACAAATAGGCATGCATGTGATGCAGGTATCCTTGAGACCAATATGGTTACTGATCCCGGCTAGATGTGAGCGCCATCCTGTGGTCGGCACTCATAGCAAGCCTGTTAATAAATAGCAGCAATCTGATGATCACTGCTATGTAGCACAGCCAATCGAGTTGTGCCAGCTTCTAGCCTCCCATGGAGGCTATTGAAGCATGGCAAAAGTTAAAAAAAAAAGTTAAAAAAATAAATAAATAAATAAAAAAATATAAAAGTTTAAATCACCCCCCCCCCCCTTTTAGCCCCATTCAAAATAAATCAATTTAAAAAAAAATCAAACCTACACATATTTGGTATTGCCGCGTTCAGAATCGCCCGATCTATTAATAAAAAAAATGATTAACCTGATCGCTAAACGGCGAAAAAAAAATTTGAAACGCCAGAATTATGTTTTTTTGGTCGCCGCGACATTGCATTAAAATGCAATAACGGGCGATCAAAAGAACATATCTGCACCAAAATGGTATCATTAAAAGCGCCAGCTCGGCACGCAAAAAATAAGCCCTCAACCAACCCCAGATCATGAAAAATGGAGACGCTACGGGTATCGGAAAATGGCACAATTTTTTTTTTTTTTTTTTTTTAGCAAAGTTTGGAATTTTTTTTCACCACTTAGATAAAAGAGAACCTAGACATGTTTGGTGTCTATGAACTCGTAATGACCTGGAGAATGATAATGGTAGGTCAGTTTTAGCATTTAGTGAACCTAGTAAAAAAGCCAAACAAAAAACAAGTGTGTGATTGCACTTTTTTTGCAATTTCACCGCACTTGGAATTTTTTTCACATTTTCTAGTACACTACATGCTAAAACCAATGATGTCGTTCAAAACTACAAATTGTTTCACAAAAAATAAGCCCTCACATGGCCATATTGACAGAAAAATAAAAAAGTTATGGCTCTGGGAAGGAGGGAAGCGAAAAACGAACACGGAAAAATGGAAAATCCCAAGGTCATAAAGGGGTTAATGTTGCACATTTTCAACTTTGAAAATCCAGACAAAAATTTGCAGCGTCTCAGCGTATAATTTGCATCTGTCAATACGTTTGTTCAACCTCTGACTCCCAAATTGTTTTCTAACCACGAGCTAGCGAGATCTTTGTGGGGTATCCATTCGACGTTGTTTTTCAATACCAGATTTTAAAGCACATACAGAAGGTCATGTACATACCAGTATAAAGTGAGTGACTGGATGAACTTTCATCTTCCAAGGCCAGAACTGTTGTTTTCACTGTATAACATGTGGTCCTCGATAATTTTATTAAAAAAAAATCTGTAAAACCATTCCTCATAAATGACTAACTATGAAAGCATCTGGTCAGAGGTTGTCAGCTACAGGAAATACTACCATGTACCCAATTTGTTCCTGATCAATATATATCATTCATGGGATGGGGGTCCTGAAGAATTGAGCATTTGAGGTGGATTAGTTGACAAACTCTCATAATATTTGCTTATGCCCCTTGCACTCTGGTTTTCCTACTCCATGCAGTCAGGAGTATATAATGTGAATGATTAAGGGGCCCACTTTGATCTGACAGGACAGCAAGAATTTAGTTTGATCTACAATGTCTGGTTTTGGTTACGACTTATTTAATTTCTACCATATTGAGGCCACATTTCCTTGGATAATAAACACTTTTCATGATAAATGCTGAAAACTGGTAACCAAAACAGAATATATAGGACAATGTGCAAAACTACAGCTTTCACTGTGACATGTAAAGTGTCAAAAGATGCTGTTGTCCATCATAGCAACATGAAAGAGATGAATAAAATGTACTTGAATGATGCAGACAGTATTGGAGTAGTGGGTTCTACAGTACAAGGTATGCTGGGCGTCGTGTGTGACACTAGTCACTATTCACAGACTGGCCGTGATGCAGGGTCCTCAAACATTTCGTGGCCAGATACCAAGAGAACACGTAGTAAACTAATGGGAAAAGACAAAGGCAAAGTCAGGTCATGGTCCGAGGTTAGAATACCAGGATAATAGCAGATCAGTGCAAAAAGGCAACGCAAACTGATGGTCAGAACGACGTCCAAGGCCAGGCAGCAAAAGATCAACAAACAGCACAGAAATACCAGGCAAACCATGCTACTTTTGGCAGAGGTCTGGGACTGACAGCTCAGCTAACTAGCTGGTTAATCACCTAGGACAGGGAAAATCTGAAAACAGCTCAGTACCTCCCAGACTCAGATTGGACGGCTGAGCTGTTCATCAAGACACCAACAGCTCAGCAAGGCCCTGCTCCAGATTGGATGACTGAGCCATCAGTCACCATGTCCAAGACACACTAAGCATAGGAATCGTGACACTGCAGCTTGTGTCCTACAGTGGTTCAAATACTGATGTAAACTTGAGCAGTAAACTGTGAAAAATTTGAGCTCTTAGGCATACATTTTCATGTGCCCTTTACCAACCACTAAGGCCAGGATACACGTGGTCTAGGTTGTCATTAATAGGCAATGTAGATTTGCACATCCATTATCATAATCCTTTGGCTCTGCCCTATTTTCTGTAGGGTCAGTACTAGATCAAAGAAGGTTATTTAGCTGGAAAAAGGGTAAGTGTTGTGTATCTTGCAACTCAGGTGGGCTACTACTACTGGTGCAAGCCACTCCACTAACACTGCTAACCTCCTATGCAGAGGCCACCTGTTGCTTCCACAAAGTAGCTGCCAGTGGAGCGGAATGAAGAAAGAGAAATCATTTGCTGCAGCTGTTTTTGAATCAAAGCATTTTAGACAATGACAGGATAGTGGACAAGTAAAGTAGTGAGGGGAAGAGACATGAGGCAAAAGAGTAATCAAACAGCCTAGGCAGCAAGTCAAAAAGGGAATCCAAGAGGTAAAGCAGTAGAGTCAAGGTCAGAAGCAAAGCAGGGTCAACACTCAAGGAATCAATCTAATATAAGCCGAAATACAATTCAATTACAGGCATCGGACTAGTAGGTGCATGGAAGCCCCCACTGGCATCCCTGATCGGGGCAGTGCTCACTACCCCGAGCAGGAGGGGAAAACAACAGTGCCGTGGTGCACCACTCAGCTCTGACATCACAGCGAAGGCAGTCAGTGTGAGATCACCGGGAGGGGAATTAATCTATATGTACATCAGCCATTTAGTAAATTGGGACTATTGCTTTGAAGAAGGCATACAGGTTGTAGAGACAAAACAATAGGAAATTTCTAATCAAGACCTATTCCAAAGTTGCTTCATTTTTTATTGTATATGCACTGTGAGAAAGGTGAACATAACCTTTAAGCATATAGCACTAGATGACACATTTAATTTGCTGTTTTTTTGTGTAATCATTGCCACCTTTTATCTTGCTCTTCTTTATTTCAGTTATAGCACTATTATGATATAACTGTAACTGGCACTTAAATAAGGAATCTGTAGTTAAACCACCTTAGAAACTGTTGATAGATCTCCCAAGGGGGCACTTACTAAAGATGACTTGTGGGAGAGAGGGCACTGAGACCAGTAGAGGCATTATGGAGACTTATAGAGGATCTGATGCTTGCACTCATATAATAGGATTGTGGTCACCACCTACAATTGAAACCAGAAGTTTACATACACTAAATAAAAAGACACACATGCATGTGTTACTCAATATCTGACATGAAATCAGAATAAACCTTTCCCGTTTTAGGTAATTTAGAATTACTATAATTATTGGCAGCTTCTAATTTTTTGGGCAACATCTGAGTTAATTAAAGACACACCTGTTGATATATTTCAATGCACACCTTGGGTACAATTTCAAGATACCTCAAGGTACCTCATTCATCTGTACAAACAATTATGCACAAGTACATACAAGATGGCATTGTCCAGTCATCATACCGCTCAGGAAGGAGATGGGTTCTGTGTCCCAGAGATGAACGTGCTTTGGTCCGACGTGCATATCAACCCAAGGACAAAAAACAAAAGACCTTGTGAAGATGATGGAGGAAGCTGGAAAGATTGTGTCAATATCCACAGTGAAATGTGCATTGTATCAACATGGGCTGAAAGGCCACTCTGCCAGGAAGAAACCATTAGGCCATGTGCACACGTTCAGTATTTTTCGCGTTTTTTTCGCTATAAAAACGTGATAAAAACGCAAAAAAACGCGAAAAAAAACGCTAACATATGCCTCCCATTATTTTCAGGGTATTCCGCATTTTTTGTGCAAATGTTGCATTTTTTTCCACGAAAAAATCGCATTGCGGAAAAATAAGCAACATGTTTATTAAATTTGCGGGATTGCGGGGATTCCGCACACCTAGGAGTGCATTGATCTGCTTACTTCCCGCACGGGGCTGTGCACACCATGCGGGAAGTAAGCAGATTATGTGCGGTTGGTATCCAGGGTGGAGGAGAGGAGACTCTCCTCCACGGACTGGGCACCATATAATTGGTAAAAAAAAAAGAAATAAAATAAAAAATAGTCATATACTCACCCTCTGATGGCCCCCGGAGTCTTCCCGCCTCTCAGCTGCATGCTGCCGCTTCCGTTCCTATAGATGCTCTGTGTGAAGGACCTGCGATGACGTCGCGGTCTTCTGATTGATTGAGTGACCGCTCACGTGACCGCGACGTCATCGAAGGTCCTGCACACACGCACCATCTATAGGAACGGACGCCGCTGAGGAGATCGGCTGTCTGCAGGTGAGTATAACCATTTTTTTATTTTTTTAATTATTTTTAACCCTTGTCAGGCTGCATAATTTTACAACCTTAACAGGCTGCATAGGTACAATTGTACCTTCACATATACCTCCACTGTGGGAAGACTTTACTTGGTTTCAGAAACTAAAGTTCATTCAGCTACAAATGTTATGCTGATATCTATTGTTCAGTGTTGTTACTGGTCACTTATGTTGCTGTCAATTAAGTTAATTCAAACTGGGAGTGGCTTCTACTTGTCTTCCTGCCTCCCTCCTCTCATTAGCCATTTTGCTGTTCATCTCATTGCTGTGAGCACACATTTCTAGGCTTGTGAAGTCTTCAATTTCTTGGAAACGAAGGTAGGAAAGTCTCACAGCATCTAACAGCCAGTTATACCTTTATTCTCATTATGTGGGGACAGAACAGTCAAATTGTCTTTCAGCCTGGACTTGGCTTACATATATTTTGTATGAAACTTATCACTATAGGTATAATTTTTATACGAAAAATGGATAATAATTAGTATCTACATATTGTTTTACGATGTTTTATTTATATTCAGCACAAAATACGAAGCCAAAATTCATCTAGCAAGTCATCATGAGTGATAGTAATGCTGGATCTAGTTTCCGCCATAATCCAAGAAAACGTGTTTGCAGGTTAGTATAATTTTGTGAAGCGCCAATAATGTAGTATTTCGGAAAATTATTTATTTTACATTTTTTCATATTTACAGATTTACGTCTGACGAAATAATGCGAATGCTAGAAGAATCTGATTCTGAGCATGAGGATGAACCATATGTTGCATCTGATGATGAAAACTATGTACCACAAGTGGATGTTACTGAAGAAGATTCAGACATTGAACAAGAAATGGTCATAGAGCATGAAAATGAATACGAATCAGACGAAAGTGTTGAGGATGATTCTGTGCCTCAAAGTGCAGGCGACATTTGGACTGCTAAGGATGAAACTCAATGGTGCAGTAATCCACTGCCAAATGCACAAACAAAATCTCGTAATGTCCTACGACAAAGAGGTGGCCCTGCAGCAATCAGCAACCTATATACAGCAAAAGAGCTATTCAAGTCCATCATGACTCCCGAGATGTGTGACATCATATTACGGGAAACGAATCGAAAGGCCAAGAGAGTTTGTGATGCTTACAACAACGAACTGGTACAACGTTTTCCTGATTCTTCCAAACGGCCACCACAAAAAACATTCAAGCAATTTACTGAAACTGAACTTCATGCATTTTTGGGCATACTGATTGCTGCTGGTGTGCACAGAGCCAACAAAGAGAATCTGGAGGAAATGTGGAATGTTGCTGCTCTGCCTCTTATACGTGCAGCCATGTCTCGTGACCGCTTCAAGATGATACTCAGATTTATCAGGTTTGACAACGAAAATACACGTGCAGAACGTGTGCAAACAGATAAAGCTGCACCAATACGGGACATCTGGACAATGCTGAACAGTAATCTGGAGAGAGCCTACAAGCCATATCATTGTATCACCGTCGACGAGCAATTATTTCCATTTAGAGGTCATACTAAATTTACCCAGTATATACCTTCAAAACCAGCTAAATATGGCATAAAGATTTTCTGGGCTTGTGACTCATCAAATGCCTACCCTTTACAAGGTCAGCTCTACACTGGGAAACCAACTGATGGTCCTCGACAAGTAAACATTGGAGAACGAACAGTATTGGACCTAGTGAGCTCGTATAAAGGCTCTGGAAGAAATGTCACCACCGATAACTTCTTTACAACCATGGAACTAGCTAAGGTATTGAACTCCTGGAACATGACACTAGTTGGTACAGTGAGAAAAAACAAAAGGTTCCTACCTAACAACATGCAGCCTGCCAAAGAAAGGCCTGTAAACTCGACAAATTTTGCCTACAATCATGATGCAACAGTCTGTTCATATGTACCAAAGAAGAACAAATCAGTCGTGCTTCTATCATCTATGCACATGACGGGAGAAGTTGAAGAGACACTAGCAGCCAAGCCAGAGATAATAAAATACTACAACATAACAAAAGGTGGCGTTGATGTTATGGATAAAATGTTGGGAGAGTACACTGTGAAACGACGAACATCACGTTGGACTTTGGCATTTTTCTACAATATGATTGATGTCAGTGGGTTAGCATCCTACATCATCTACAGAGAACACAATCCAAGCTTCAGGGCAAAGGATCAACGAAGAAAGTTCCTGAAAGATCTCGCAAATCAGCTGTGTATGATTGCAATTGAAGATCGTAGTACAAACAAAATGATAATGAGAAACCATTTTCTTCGAGGTGCAGTAGAAATGGTGCTTGGACGATGCATTGTGGTAGCATCGCAGCCAGCAGCTGGCCCCAACATACCTCATGGTAGTCGTGGACCCTCCCCTGTTGTTGGTAGTTGCTATGTCTGCAGAGACCTGAGGCGAAAACAACGCAAGACTAGAAAGTCTTGTGTGGTTTGTGTGAAACCCATTTGCGATGAACACTCTGTAGCAAAGCCAACATGCATTACTTGCAAAGAAAATCAATAAAAAAAGTTTCTTACATTTTCTTTTATAATGTAAATGAACAGTTTTTTACTTGTTTATAATAGTTAAATAGCATTATCATTAAAAAAAAATTTATGCTTTTTCCCTTGCATTATCTTCATTCAAAATATATGAGGTACATTTGTACCTATGCAGCTTGTTATGGATGCAAAAAGATCTCGACCCCTTATCTCGGAAGCGGGTGGAGATATTTTATTGAAATTTGGCCAATATATTCTGGACCAAAAATGTAGAGATGTCACGAAATTTCAGCCCTCTACGTCTTTTCAAAAAAAAGTTATTGCAATTTTAAAACGGAATAGTTACAATTGTACCTATTCAGCCGGATAAGGGTTAAACATTCTATCTTTTGCTATTGATGCTGTATAGGCAGCATCTATAGTAAAAAGTTGGTCACACTTGTCAAACACTATGTTTGACAAGTGTGACCAACCTGTCAATCAGATGTCCAAGCAATGCTACAGATCGCTTGGAAAACTTTAACATTCTGCAAGCTAATTACGCTTGCAAAATGCTAAAAAAAACACGAAAAAAACGGGAAAAAAACGCAAAAAAAAATGCGGATTTCTTGCAGAAAATTTCCGGTTTTCTTCAGGAAATTTCGGCAAGAAATCCTGACGTGTGCACATACCCTTACTCCAAAAGAAACATAAAAAGCCAGATTAATGTTTGCAACATAAAAAGCCAGATTAATGTTTGGAAATGCACACAGGAACAAAGACCTTAATTTTTGGAGACATGTCCTGTGAGCTGATGAAACTAAAATTGAACTTTTTGGGCATAATGACCATCGTTACGTTTGGAGGAAAAAGGGAGAAGCTGGGAAGCCTAAGAACACCATCCCAACTGTGAAACACGGGGGTGGAAGCATCATGTTGTGAAGTTGTTTTGCTGCAGGAGGGACTGGTGCACTTTACAAAATAGATGGCATCATGAGAAAAGAAGATTATGTGGCTATACTGAACCAACACCTTAAAACATCAGCCAGGAAGTTAAAGCTTGTGCGGAAATGGGTCTTCCAAATGGACAATGACCCGAAGCCAAAATGGTAACAAAGTGGCTTAAGGTTAACAAAGTCAATATTTTGGAGAGGCCATCACATAGCCCTGATGTCAATCCTATTGTAAATGTATGGGCAAAGCTGAAAATGCAGGTACAAACAAGGCGACTTACAAACCTAAATCAGTTACACCAGTTTTGTCAAGAGGAATGGGCCCAAATTCCAACCATTGAGAGAAGCTTGTGGAAGGATGTCCCAAATGTTTGACCCAAGTTATTCAGTTTAAGGGCAATGGTTCCAAATACTAATGAAATGTATGTAAACTTTTAACTTTGCAGTACGTAATAAAAATGCCTTAAAACATTATCTCTCTCATTATTCTGGCATTTGGCAAATATTCATAATTATGGTAATCCTAATTGACCTAAACCGGGAAAGATTTATTCTGATTTCATGTCAGATATTGAGAAAAACATGCATATGTGTCTTTTTATATAATGTATGTAAACTTCTAGTTTCAACTGTATATGGAAACATATGATTGGTGTTTTTATTAGGGTACAACGGATCTCATCACTTAAAGGGCTTGTCCAAGATATTTTAAACACAGCTGAAATACAGAATGTGAAAATAGCAGTGATGTTCTGAATGCTCTATTAATCCAGCACTGCTGCCCCAGTGGCCCTGTCAGCCTTTGTTAGCTGCCCTAAAGTAATGAGGCATCTGTTAACTTTACATGACAGCTGCAGCTAATCGCTGGCCTTGGTGGTGATGGTAGAAAGTTCAGGGATTGACTTCTGAAGCCAGTGATTGGTTATAGCGGTCTCTTAAAGGTAATAAAAAAACCATGACAAGTAAAAAAGACTGTTAGGACCACAGAAGTAAAGGCGCTGGTGTGTATAAGTTATTTTTTAACTATAATACGTCCCCTGTTTTATGGCTATATTTCAAAAATCTTGTATATCCCTTTTTAAGGCTCTATCGTCAGTACTTTTATTATTATTATTATTATTATTATTATTATTAATTTATATAGCACTCCATGGTGCTGTACATGAGAAGGGGTTACATACAAGTTACAGATATCACTTACCGTAAACAAACTAACAATGACAGACTGATACAGAGGGGCGAGGACCCTGCCCTTGCGGGCTTACATTCTGCAGGATTATGGGGAAGGAGACAGCAGGTTGGGGGTTGCAGGAGCTCCGGTGTTGGTGAGGCGGTAGCTTCGGTAGTGATGAGGAGGCAGTGGGGTCAGTGCAGGCTGTTGGCTTTCCTGAAGAGATGGGTTTTCAGGTTCCGTCTGAAGGATCCGAATGTGGTTGATAGTCGGACGTGTTGGGGCAGAGAGTTCCAGAGGATGGGGGATATTCGGGAGAAGTCTTGGAGGCGATTGGATGAGGAGCGAAAAAGTGAGAGAAGGAGGTCTTGGTAGGACCGGAGATTACGTGAGGGAAGATATTGGGAGATTAGTTCAGAGATATATGGAGGAGACAGGTTATGGATGGCTTTGTAGGTCAGTATTAGTAATTTGAACTGGATACGCTGATGGAATGGGAGCCAGTGAAGAGATTTGCAGAGGGGAAAGCAGAGGAGTAGCGAGGAGAGAGATGGATTAGTCGGGCAGCAGAGTTAAGGATGGACTGGAGAGGTGCAAGGGTGTTAGCAGGGAGACCGCAGAAAAGGATGTTGCAGTAGTCAAGGCAGGAGATGATGAGGGCATGCACAAGCATTTTAGTAGATTGAAGGTTGAGGAAAGGACGGATTCTGGAGATATTTTTGAGCTGGAGGCGACAGGAGGTGGAAAGAGCTTGGATGTGCGGTTTGAAGGACAGGGCAGAGTCGAAGGTTACTCCGAGGCAGCGTACTTCCGGTACGGGGGAAAGCATTATGTCATTGATTGCGATAGATAGGTCAGGTAAGGAAGATCTGTGGGATGGAGGAAAGATGATGAGTTCAGATTTGTCCACATTCAGTTTGAGGAAGCGAGAGGAGAAGAGGGAGGATATGGCTGATAGGCACTCTGGGATTCTGGACAGCAGAGCGGTGACATCTGGGCCAGAGAGGTAGATCTGAGTGTCATCAGCATAGAGGTGGTACTGGAATCCATGGGACTTTATGAGTTGTCCCAAGCCAAGTGTATAGATTGAGAAGAGTAGGGGTCCTAGAACATAGCCTTGGGGGACTCCAACAGAGAGAGGGTGGGATGAGGAGGTAGTGTGGGAGTGGGAGACGCTGAATGTGTGGTTGGAAAGGTACGAGGCAATCCAGGATAGGGCGAGGTCTTTGATGCCAAAGGAGGAGAGGATCTGTAGTAGGAGGCAGTGGTCAACTGTGTTGAAAGCAGAGGACAGGTCTAGAAGGAGGAGTACAGAGTATTGTCCAGTACTTTGGCGGTAAGTAGGTCGTTAGTGATTTTGGTCAGGGCAGTCTCAGTTGAGTGATGGGGGCGGAAACCAGATTGTAGATTGTCGAACAACAAGTTAGATGAGAGGTGGGAGGAAAGTTCAGCATGGACGTGCTGCTCCAGGAGTTTGGAAGCGAATGGGAGCAGCGATATTGGGCGATAGCTGGACATAGCAGTTGGATCGAGGGTTGGCTTATATAGAGGAAATGCTAATCCTCTTGTTAGAAGCTGTTATGATGCCACTGTGGCTGCCATTTTTAGTCAGTTTTGCCTTTGAAGCTAAAAGACTTTGTCCCATAGTTGCAAAAAGAATGAAATTACAGCTACAGTGAGGAAACAGACACATTTTTCAGATTGTTGCATAGCTTAGCATTACACCAGTCTTTATACAATGTTCCCCATTATGTTTTTGTGGACCTAAATAACAGAATGAAAGCAATTATTGAACTTGCATATAATTTCTGCTGTACTCTGGAAAATGTGGTGGTATGGGGATATTAGTAATAGCTGTCAGTATACGGTAGCGACTGCCACCATAGAGAATTACCGTTAGGAATGTTTAAAATAGTGACTGCAGTAATGTCCATGTGATCCTCTCTCCGCTCACTGGAATGGCTTCATTTCCAAACTCAAAGCACATGTTCAGTGTAGCCCCAGGCACTTGTGGATTTATCAGCTGTGTCTGTAGCTGGGCTTCTGATTTAAGAAGAAAAGGCAGTATCTTTCCTCACTTTCATGAATGCTGTGAATCTGCCTTCCACATGGTCCCTTGATCTGTTATCAAAAATAGCCAAGATAAAGATGGCTGTGCATTTTTTTTTACTATTTTTGCTAGACAAATCTCCTTTTTCTGCGTAAATCCTGTGCCCCGGTACAGAACTAATGTTAGTCAATAGAGCAATTAAATTGACTATGTTTTTTATTTCGACTGGTCACTTGTACGATTTGGTATGTGCCTGCCATTTTTCACAATGAGATATGTGGCTTCTAGAGATGCACATCCCCGGTCCAGATCAGTAGTCATTGGCCATGGACAGGAGCTGCACCAGTTTCCTGAGCTCCCGACTTCTCAGGAGCAGCATTTGATTCGCAAGCATGGCGTGATGTCATCTGTATGTCATGTGGGGCATAGGTGACATCTTGCCAGCCAAGGTTACCATAAGCCCAGCCTGGGATCCCGTAAGGTAAGTTCCTGTCCATGGCCAGAGACTACTGACCTGGACCATTGACTGGAGTTGAGGGAAGCAATGCGCTCATCTCTAGTAGCTGCCACTTTATGCATACATCGGGAAGAGAGGCACTGTCCTAGAGGTGCTATTCGAATGAGCACGTCTATCTGTAGATGTGACATCACTCATCCTGCTCCCCTCCCGATGTAAAAGCTAGCAGGGTCAGGATGTCCCCCTTAAATAAGTTGACTCAATATGACAATCCATTTCTGCATTAAAAAGGCATAGATGATGTTGCAGGAACTATTAGATCATGGTGACAATTCCTCTTCCTCACCAAGGATGCCGCTATGGTCTCATCCTTATTTGTATTTTTTACCAGGATCAGCTTTCTGACTTTATAAATTCCCTAGCCTAGTAATCATCTATCATCTACTGGGGAAGCCCCGCTTGGCCAATCAATCAATCAATTCATCTCCAGGGAAAATGATAAATTATATTTATTCATCACTCCACTTTTGTTTATAAGAGTTTTACGTGTGGGGGATAACCGCTCTGTAATATCATATAGATAGTGGTTGTCGTAATGAGGCAAGGCAACCCTTAAACCAGGGTCACATGATCATAGATTCACTCATGTGATAGAATCTTGCCAATTATGTAAATGACAATTGGATAAAACTCTGATTAGAGTATCAGCTTTGTGTGATACAATTCTCTTGCATAAGCAAATTGTGAGGAGAAGATGGAGAAGAAGATTTCTCCATTGCGTAAGTCCACCGAAAACAGACTGCACTCAGATGTCATCTGAGTGCAGTATGATGATTTCCATGCACCCATTGACTTGAATGGGTGAGTGTAATCCGATTTGTGCAACGACTCACAGCATGCAGCGATTTATTTTTATGCGCGAGAGAAAAAACGCTGCATCATTACAATTATTCCTGTCTTACTATAAAATTCCGCTGCGTCTCAGAGAAAATATATTTTGAATAAATTTGATCATTTCAACAGTTAACCCCTTCCTGTTTTCACTTTCCTCACCATGCCAAATTTAACAACTCTGACGAGTGTCACTATGTGGTAATAACTCTAGAACGCTTCAACTAATCCCAGTGAAAAGTTTATCAGTGAGTTCTCATTTTTCCAACAACATTTGCAAAACCAATTCTTTTAGGAAATGCATCACATTTGAAGTGACTTTGAGGGACCTGGTTGGAACAGGTGCCAACCAAAAAAGCATTTAACTTGAAAAACTATAAAAGTTACACCATGATTTACCAAGAATGATTACTGTAGAACACTGAAACTGCATTACTGCCATAGAAAATGGGAAAAAGCGCTATATAATGTATATATTAAATATTAATCTGCAATATTGCTATGGAAAATTCAGTATAAAAGAAGTTACTTAACACATAGATTGGCCAATATATGTGAGCCCAGCTGCCACATCCATTACTAAGCTGTGGGCTTGATGTCACCTGACAATACAAAGGTGACATCAACCCCACAAATATGAACCCCACTTGCCACCGCTACAGGGCAAGTGAGAAGAGCCAGGCAAAGCGCCAAAATTGGTGCATCTAATAGATGTTTTCTGGGTGGCTGCAGGCTACTATTTTTAGGCTGGGGGGACAATATCCAACCTTGCTGAAGCTGACAGCCCCCAGCTGTTTTGACTGCCTGGTTATATAAAATACAGGGGAACCCACACTGTTTTTTTATTCATTTATAGTGCAGTCGGTGGCTGATGAATCCTTCCATCGGCCACCGCCTGCTCTCACTGTCATTAGCGGCAGCAGGCGTAGGCTGATGGGAGTAATAGGACTGGCGTATAGCAAACGTGGTGCCAATATTCAAAAAGGGGACAAAAACTGAACTCGGTAATTATAGGCCAGTAAGCTTAACCTCTACTGTGGGTAAAATCCTGGAGGGCATTCTAAGGGATGCTATACTGGAGTATCTGAAGAGGAATAACCTCATGACCCAGTATCAGCACGGGTTTACTAGGGACCGATCATGTCAGACTAATTTGATCAGCTTCTATGAAGAGGTAAGTTCTGGTCTGGACCAAGGGAACCCAGTAGATGTAGTGTATATGGACTTTTCAAAAGCTTTTGATACGGTGCCACACAAAAGGTTGATACATAAAATGAGAATAATGGGGATAGGGGAAAATATGTGCAAGTGGGTTGAGAGTTGGCTCAGGGATAGGAAACAAAGGGTGGTTATTAATGGAGCACACTCGGACTGGGTCACGGTTAGTAGTGGGGTACCACAGGGGTCAGTATTGGGCCCTCTTCTTTTTAACATATTTATTAATGACCTTGTAGGGGGCATTCAGAGTAGAATTTCAATATTTGCAGATGACACTAAACTCTGCAGGGTAATCAATACAGGGGAGGACAATTTTATATTACAGGATGATTTATGTAAGCTAGAAGCTTGGGCTGATAAATGGCAAATGAGCTTTAATGGGGATAAATGTAAGGTCATGCACTTGGGTAGAAGTAATAAGATGTATAACTATATAGATGGATAAGGACACCGCGCTAACTAAATGAGACAATGCATCAATGTCAAATGGACATCTGGCCAGACAAAATGTATAACAAGCTGAAAAAGACGTGCGGCACACTGGAAATGAAAGTGAAAATGCAACTTATGTCCACACTGCAGTGGACGCTGAAAAAAGCAACAGTACCGCAGAGAAAACCAATGTAAGTGCCTAGTAAGGTCACCATAAATCATCAAAGTGTATATATAATAAAAGAGTGTACACTTACTGGATAATCATGTTGTTGCTGTGTAAAATGCTGGCGGTACATGCAGCAAGGGCCGTCAGCGTTCTTTGGATATTGGAACAGAGCCACCAGCGGCTCAGGTGTCTGGCGGTGAAGTGTCCAGGACTGCAGCGCCGGGCGGCACAAGCACCTAGCAACGTAGGGAGCGTCCTCCCTGGTGAATGTGCGCCGCGCGCTCCTGGAACACAGGAGACCAGCACACGTAGACAGGAGAAAAACCGCTACAAAGAGCGGTGAAAAGAGGGGGCGTGGTTGCGGTGACGTCACCAAAAAGCGAAAAAGGCAAGGAGCTAGGGACGGATGCCGCACAGGAGATGTATAACTACACTCACTGGCCACTTTATTAGGTACACCTGTCCAACTTCTTGTTAACACTTAATTTCTAATCAGCCAATCACATGGCGGCAACTCAGTGCATTTAGGCATGTAGACATGGTCAAGACAATCTCCTGCAGTTCAAACCGAGCATCAGTATGGGGAAGAAAGGTGATTTGAGTGCCTTTGAACGTGGCATGGTTGTTGGTGCCAGAAGGGCTGGTCTGAGTATTTCAGAAACTGCTGATCTACTGGGATTTTCACGCACAACCATCTCTAGGGTTTACAGAGAATGGTCCGAAAAAGAAAAAAAATCCAGTGAGCGGCAGTTCTGTGGGCGGAAATGCCTTGTTGATGCCAGAGGTCAGAGGAGAATGGGCAGACTGGTTCGAGCTGATAGAAAGGCAACAGTGACTCAAATCGCCACCCGTTACAACCAAGGTAGGCCTAAGAGCATCTCTGAACGCACAGTGCGTCGAACTTTGAGGCAGATGGGCTACAGCAGCAGAAGACCACACCGGGTACCACTCCTTTCAGCTAAGAACAGGAAACTGAGGCTACAATTTGCACAAGCTCATCGAAATTGGACAGTAGAAGATTGGAAAAACGTTGCTTGGTCTGATGAGTCTCGATTTCTGCTGCGACATTCGGATGGTAGGGTCAGAATTTGGCGTAAACAACATGAAAGCATGGATCCATCCTGCCTTGTATGGAGCATCTTTGGGATGTGCAGCCGACAAATCTGCGGCAACTGTGTGATGCCATCATGTCAATATGGACCAAAATCTCTGAGGAATGCTTCCAGCACCTTGTTGAATCTATGCCACAAAGAATTGAGGCAGTTCTGAAGGCAAAAGGGGGTCCAACCCGTTACTAGCATGGTGTACCTAATAAAGTGGCCGGTGAGTGTATGTGCTTAATTCTAAAATTCTGGGCAAAACCGTCAATGAAAAAGACCTGGGTGTATGGGTGGATGACAAACTCATATTCAGTGGCCAGTGTCAGGCAGCTGCTACAAAGGCAAATAAAATAATGGGATGCATTAAAAGAGGCATAGATACTCATGAGGAGAACATAATTTTACCTCTATACAAGTCACTAGTGCGACCACACTTAGAATACTGTGCACAGTTCTGGTCTCCGGTGTATAAGAAAGACATAGCTGAACTGGAGCGGGTGCAGAGAAGAGCGACCAAGGTTATTAGAGGACTGGGGGGTCAGCAATACCAAGATAGGTTATTACACTTGGGGCTATTTAGTTTGGAAAAACGAAGACTAAGGGGTGATCTTATGTTAATGTATAAATATATGAGGGGACAGTACAAAGACCTTTCTGCTGATCTTTTTAATCATAGACTGGTGACAGGGGCAAGGGGGCATCCTCTACGTCTGGAGGAAAGAAGGTTTAAGCATAATAACAGACGCGGATTCTTTACTGTAAGAGCAGTGAGACTATGGAACTCTCTGCCGTATGATGTTGTAATGAGTGACTCATTGCTTCAATTTAAGAGGGGACTGGATACCTTTCTGGAAAAGTATAATATTACAGGGTATATATATTAGATTCCTTGATAAGGCGTTGATCCAGGGAACTAGTCTGATTGCCGTATGTGGGGTCGGGAAGGAATTTTTTTCCCCATGATGGAGCTTACTCTTACCACATGGGGTTTTTTTGCCTTCCCCTGGATCAACATGTTAGGGCATGCTAGGCAATGGGTTGAACTAGATGGACTTAAAGTCTTCCTTCAACCTTAATAACTATGTAACTATGTAACTATGTAATAGTCCCATCAGCCACCGCCTGCTGTCTCTGTTATCAGTTGAATATAACTGTTATCATTCTTCCTGCTCGTGCTGATCGCCGGCAGAGCAGGGGATAGTGATGAGAGCCGTCTTCATCACCCAGCATCGGGGAGCAGTGTTAGCACTATACTGTTGCTTCTCAGGCGCCGGTGTGTGCGGTACTTATGCGGCACATGGGCGGCACGCAGTTGCCACTCATGTGCCGCAAATATTACACACACACGGAGACTAACATCTCCGGTACCGTTTTTTTTTCGGAATTGGTAAAAAACGGACACGTGAAGCTGGCCTAACAGTTATAAATTTCCTATATATCTGCCGACAGAGTCATATGAGTTCTTGTTTTTTGTGGGATGAGTTAATGTTTTTATTGGTACCGTTTTTAGGCATTTTTTTTTATAGTTTTCTATTCCGATTTTTGGGAGGCAGAATGAATAAAAACAAGCAATTCAAGACTTATTTTTTTCATGCCGTTCACCGTGTGGTAAAAATGATATGGCAGCTTTAGGGTATGTGTCCACGTTCAGGATTGCATCAGGATTTGGTCAGGATTTTTCATCAGTATTTGTAGCCAAAACCAGGAGTGGAACAATTAGAGGAAAAGTATAATAGAAACATACGCACCACTTTTGCATTTATCACCCACTCCTGGTTTTGGCTTACAAATACTGATGAAAAATCCTGACCAAATCCTGATGCAATTCTGAACGTGGACACATACCCTTACAGCGAAACCTCATTTATATCTTTTTTTACGTTTTTCTGCTTTTAGAGAAACCATTTTTTAGAAAAAATAATTGTTCTTGCATCACTATGTTCTGTGAGGTATACATTTTTTATTTCTTTTCTGACGGAGCTGTATGGGGGCTTGTGTTTTGCGGGACAACATGACGTTTTCAGCTATTTATTTTTTTACTTTTAAAATTTTGATTGCGTTTTGTTTAATTTTTTGTTCTGCGGTATGAAGAAAAAGCATAGTTTTTTAACCACTTTTTTATTTATATTTTACGGGGTTCTCACTTAAGGGATTACGGTAACTAGTGTGACAATTTTATAGTTCAAGTTGTATTGGATATAACAAATATGTGTACTTTCACACATTAAAAGATGTTGTTTAAAAAAAAAAAGTATTTGCATCTAGTCTAAGAGCTATATAGAGCTATAATTTTTCCATATTTCTGCCGACAGAGTCATGTGATGGCTTGCTTTTTGCAGAACAAGTTGATGTTTTTATTGGTAAAATTTTAGGGCACATGACATTTTTTGATCACTTTCTTTTCTGATTTTTTAAGGCAGAATGAATAAACACCAGCAATTCAAGACTTTTTTGGCGGTGGGGTTTATGCCCGCATGTGGTATAAGTGATAAAGCAGCTTTATTCTTCAGGTCAGTACAATTACAGCGATACCACATTTATATAATTTGTTTTATGTTTTTCTGCTTTACACAATAAAAACTATTTTTTTTTTAATAATTATTTTTTCATCACTTTATTATGTGAGGTAATTTTTTTCTCCATTGATTGAGCTGTATGACGGCTTGTTTTTTTGTGGGACAAGATGACGTTTTCAGCTATATCAGCTGGTCTCCTTGCTGAAGTTGGCGCAGTCTGGACTCAGTCAAGGAGACGCCGTCGGGGTTGTCAAAAAAATTCCTCCACCATCTGAAGTGGCTGGGAGTTAGACGGGAGAGAAAAAGTCCATGCTTCGGGGTCCCCCTGAAGAAGCGATATTATTATCCCCATACGTTGCTCCTCTGTACCTGAGGAAACAGGACGTAACTTAAAGTTCAGTTTACAGGCCTCCCTGAAAACAGTAAACTTGTCACCCCCCCCCCCCCAGAGAGCCTCTCAGGCAAAGCGATCTTGGACTCCACTATGGTTTGCCTGGGAGATGATATTAAAACACCAGATGTATTTGCGTGCTGCAAAACAGCCATGCATAAATCTGCCACCTCCAGACTGAGCTGCTGCAGTTGCCCTGTCAGAGCAGTAATGGGATCCATAATGGATCCAAAAATGGTGATGGTCAGAGCTAATGTCATGACCCAGCTGTTGGGTGACCCGGGAACTCCTTCCCTATCCCTACGACTAGGGGGTGCAGTGGCTTGCCCTATTTCTCGGGATTCTTCTGAAGGTGAAGATGCCGGAGCTGCCACCCTTGTTTTATCTCTTGAATCAGCCCTCCGTCTGTTATCTTTTCCCACCCAGGGAAGAGAGGAGCTACTGTGCACTGCAGTACACCAACCCGACGAACAAGGCAACACAAAGAAGGGTAAACTGAAAATACCAAGCATACAAATATTCACTAACATATAACAGATGAATGCACCGGGGAGAGGAGGATGGGGGAATAATCAAAGTAAGAGGAGGGAAGGGAATTATCACACTTACAAACCACACAACAGTCACAAATAAGTCCTCCAAAACGCCTTCTGATATAAATGCCTCTCCTCCAAGCCATGCAGCAAAAGCTAGCTCTGACATGGGTTTGAATCAGACCCAGATTATAAAGGGTATGGGTGTGACTAACCGAGCTCAGCTGGTTATGGCCGATTAACTCCTGTTCTGCCAAAAGAAATAAACATCATTTAAAAAGAAGGAGACATGCTTCTTTTCAGTGCAAGAGTAGGAGTAATCAGATGCTGAGGTCTTCTGGCTCCTCTCTATTGCGGAACCCCGTGACACCTATTGTCAGAAGAACCTGATAATTTCAATTTCATCTGGGAAGACAACTAATGTGTATGAGGACCTGCTCCACAAATGATGGGGAGACTATGAATCGTAGCTGAATTTCTAATCTTTTTTTTCACTGGAAAATAGGAAGACACCTTCAGAGGCAGCACCTTACTCCTGTCAGAGTTTGATCCGAATTTCATCTGAGTGTGAACCGAATCTGAAGTGCTGAAAAGACAGTAATTTCTCCATCTCCTTCATTGCATTTGTCCTCAGTAATCACACTGCACTTGAATGACCTCCTTCTGCAGTCCGATGTTTCACACGCACCCACAGACTTGTACGGGTCGGTGTGCGCCAAGTCTCACAGCTACTCGCAGCATTCTGCAATGGCAATTGTTTTCTCATGTTGAATCGGCATGAGAAAAAAAAAAAAATCGCTGATCTGGGCTGCCCCATAGAATAACACTGGACCAGGTGACATCTGATAAAACATCGCATAGCAATCGGCCGTGTTATACAGCGAGTCAGAACGACAAGTTTTGGGACGTCTACACATTACACAGTAAATTTTTTACAATCACACATCACATCCTTTCACAAAAGTTTGTAAAATAAGACTGCACATTTAGGTGCTTGATATTAAACAATGTTTAGAAATAAAATTACATTACACAATAATTCTAAAATAAAAATAGTAATTCATTGTTATTCAAAAAGCTGGAAAACTTTCCATTTGTTGAACCCACTTTCCAAAACAAACTTGTTTTCCTCGGAGCGGTTCCCTTGGTATGTACCAGCAGATGTGTTTACAGCTTGGCATAGAGAACAGATAGAACGATGATATCATACTTGTTCTTGTAATTATCTTTATTTGGAGAAGGGAGGACCGTCAGAATGGTGCTCATTGGGACGTGTAACTGGCCTCCGGGATGAAAACCTCTCCTTTATTCTCTAACCACAGGAACTTCTTTTATTTTGTCTTTTTGTTGTTTTTTTTATTTATCTTGACTTCATCTGGAAATCAGGCCAAAAAAGTGAAAACATTCGAAAGAGGAAATGTAGTGAGCTGGCCGGCTGTGACTGTTCTGTTATCATTGACATAGAATCTGTGACAGACACTGCCCCCATGTGGCCAGAAGTTATACCTATGCCGAATGTGATTACAGAGAAACAAACTGTATTGGCTAAACTCCCCCCTGTTATGTCATGTGACCAGGAAGGGAAGGGAGAAGAAGAAGAGCCCGGGAAACCAGTCGGTGCAGAGAGAAGTTTGTGTGTGCTGGCCTCCTCCTGTTGCTGCGATATAGAGGATTGCCTGGAGGATCTCTCTCTCTTGGAAACTGACATCCAGATTGTTCCCAGCTCCCACACTGCAGAGCACTCAGCGGTGACATCTTCACAGATCCTGGAGCCCATGAACTGTAAGCGGGTCCTCTGTTGAGAGGCCGAACATTCCACCCTTATCTGCTGAACCCCAAGGATTACAGTCTGGACCTGAGAGACAGAGTTTTGTTCACTCCCTGTTGTTTTCTCCTCGGCTGGAACGTCTCCCTGCAGTGACAGACAGGCCTGCGACGTAGGAAGATAACCTCCTGGAGCAAAGGAACTGGTAACATGTGGATAGGGACAGTGAGGGAAAGTTTGTTATTACACGTTATTTCTGTGAATAGGCATATTTTGTACTGTCTATTATTGTGTTCCGCTGTGTTAATGAAAATGTATAACAGTAAAGATACGTTTGTTAAGATGGAATCTGAGTGTGGAAGTTTTGCTGGGCCAGATCATGGATATGCATGGGCGGCCTTGCCCTCGGTCACTTCAGAAACATGACACATTATCTATTTCATTCTCAGATAGTATCCTAATGGATATTATTTTTATTAGCAGTAGATATTTTGTAATAAAAGGGATAATGTCAATGTAGATTTATAGATATTCTCCTGTGCCCTTGCGATCACAATGATGTACATGTATGTCAATCTGAAAGTAAAAAGATATATATATATATATATATATATATATATATATATATATATACACTCACTGGCCACTTTATTAGGTACACCATGCTAGTAACGGGTTGGACCCCCTTTTGCCTTCAGAACTGCCTCAATTCTTCGTGGCATAGATTCAACAAGGTGCTGGAAGCATTCCTCAGAGATTTTGGTCCATATTGACATGATGGCATCACACAGTTGCCGCAGATTTGTCGGCTGCACATCACCACCACCAGCCTGAACCGTTGATACAAGGCAGGATGGATCCATGCTTTCATGTTGTTTACGCCAAATTCTGACCCTACCATCTGAATGTCGCAGCAGAAATCGAGACTCATCAGACCAAGCAACGTTTTTCCAATCTTCTACTGTCCAATTTCGATGAGCTTGTACAAATTGTAGCCTCAGTTTCCTGTTCTTAGCTGAAAGGAGTGGTACCCGGTGTGGTCTTCTGCTGCTGTAGCCCATCTGCCTCAAAGTTCGACGCACTGTGCGTTCAGAGATGCTCTTAGGCCTACCTTGGTTGTAACGGGTGGCGATTTGAGTCACTGTTGCCTTTCTATCAGCTCGAACCAGTCTGCCCATTCTCCTCTGACCTCTGGCATCAACAAGGCATTTCCGCTCACAGAACTGCCGCTCACTGGATTTTTTTTCTTTTTCGGACCATTCTCTGTAAACCCTAGAGATGGTTGTGCGTGAAAATCCCAGTAGATCAGCAGTTTCTGAAATACTCAGACCAGCCCTTCTGGCACCAACAACCATGCCACGTTCAAAGGCACTCAAATCACCTTTCTTCCCCATACTGATGCTCGGTTTGAACTGCAGGAGATTGTCTTGACCATGTCTACATGCCTAAATGCACTGAGTTGCCGCCATGTGATTGGCTGATTAGAAATTAAGTGTTAACAAGAAGTTGGACAGGTGTACCTAATAAAGTGGCCAGTGAGTGTATATATATATATATATATATATATATATATATATATATACACAGTATATACTGTATAAACTTCCATCCATGAGGAGGTTGGAGCCCATGGCCTCAGTCCTTATCAATGAGCCATTTCGGGAGACCACACACCTTCAAATTCAGATAACAGATATCCAACCACATGTTCCACATGTATGTGTTCTAAATATGCAGTTGCCAACCCACCATTATATATAACCTTCTTCTACATTTGTCTTAAAAGATCAGCTGAAAAAATTACTACAAAAGGTAAAATGTTATAGAAGGAACGTACAGCATCCTATTTCCCCTCAGCACCGTATACTGTTCTAGTCACTATGATAAATAACTGTATTATACTAATTTTACCACTAGAGGGTGATGTTTCTCTAAATGTTATTTAATTCAATACCGTCATCTCGTGCTTTCAGAACCTGATTTTGGATTGAACAGTACTGCAGTGTTCCTTTTTACCAATCATGCATAACACTCATTGGGACCACATAACAAATTATTCAATTAATCTGTGATAAATGGAGTAAATGCACATGTAGCGGATATTAGCAATTGTGCCTCTTTATCCTATTACAAGGCCAGTATATCATAATCAACAAATTAAAGTACAGGTAAAACATTGAAACTGTGTTTATTTATGCTCAACAGTGCAGGATATAATTATACAGATTGCTATTACAAGAACGTTCTATTACATGGACACAGGTTGGCTTACAGCTTTGTTACTTTGTCCTTTGTTACTTTTGATCAATGTTGTAATGTAAGAATGTATACTGTACCCCTTGACGATACCTTTTACAAATGAAGCCAGTACCTGTCAGGATCCGTTTTTGGATTTGTGGCAGCTCTGGTTCCACTCAGTTTAAAACTTTTTCCCTTTTGGACCATCTGGGGTTTATAGTCAGTTTTCCTCCCCCCCAAGCTGGCAAGCTGATGCTACTGCAGTGCTGCTGGGTCAGCTAATGCAGGTAGTGACCACTCCCTCCATCCTTTAAAAGGTCACATGATGCTGTTGGTGATAGAGCAATCTTCAGTGGCTAAGCGTGAGTGAGGAGCTCTCTGCAGTGGTGCTTCTGCTGGGTTCATTTTCCTGGGGCCTTTATTCTGCTGTGCGGTGCTTTGCAGCAGAGAAAGCTAAGTGCTTATTTCCTTGTCCCTTTCGTGTTTGTCACTATCTCCTGTGTGGTAATATCAGCAGTGGTACGGCTAGTGCCCATCACCGGCCAGTGCACTAGCCAGGCCAGAGTTAGGTGACAGTTAGGGATGAGGTATCCTGATGGCAGGGGGAAGGACCCGCATAGGGCGTTAGGGGAGTGCAGGGTCAGGTTTGAGCTCAGGTGGTGACCATTCCCCATTCCTTATGGGTAGGGCCTTCCACCCCATTCCTTCCGTGTACAGTAGCTGGGTGGTTACAGTCTACAGCACACAGTTTGGTGGTTACAGTCTACAGCACACAGCTGGGTGGTTACCGTGTACAGTAGTTGGGTGGTTACAGTATACAGCACACAGCTTGGTGGTTACAGTCTACAGCACACAGCTGGGTGGTTACCGTGTACAGTAGTTGGGTGGTTACAGTATACAGCACACAGCTTGGTGGTTACAGTCTACAGCACACAGCTGGGTGGTTACCATGTACAGTAGCTGGGTGGTTACAGTATACATCATACAGCTTGGTGGTTACCGTCTACAGCACACAGCTGGGTGGTTACCGTGTACAGTAGCTGGGTGGTTACAGTATATGCAGCGCCCCAGAGTCCTGGTCATTGCAGTACTGTCGCTCCGCCACTAAGGGGAGTGATGGTACGTCTGATGGCACTTAAGGAATTCACCTGACCAGGTATCACAGTCACACATTACACTTCACACTCTGGCCACCAGGGGGAGCAAAGGGTTCTATGTATTAGGCCACTCCTCACGCTTTGGTAAAACTGGGGGCTGGATAGGAAGTTAGAGAGAAGCTGACTGGGTTTTGCCCAGGCAAAACCTAGTGAGAGAAGAGGTTGCTTGGGAAGATTCAGGGGGGTCCCTGTCAGGGGTGGGATCCTGACAGAGGCCTAGCGAACAGGGCAGATCGTTACGGAGCCGCGCCTGCACTTCATTGCGGTGGCATCTTAAGAAAGGACACGAAGCAAAGTATATTGTGGAGAAGTGAGAAACGAGATCACAGCACAAAGGTGATATAACCAGTAGGAGTCGTGCCCCCAAGATCAGCAACATCCTACGGAGGCGCGTAGCCGGTGGCCGGAACGCCGAGGAAGTATTGGGCTTCACGCATTACTTCAAACCAACGGCAGGGCAGTCAACTTTAGGTGGGCTTCCTCACCTTAATCACCTAATGAAGACAACGGAGGCAATTGTGGGAGAGGGGTGTCTCTAGGATCCCTATAAAATAACTCCAGGCCTACCCCGTCATACGGGTGCGTCCTATCCATATCATCTGGGGGAAGGAGAGAAAGAACAGAAACATACACGACAGTTGTGAGGACTATCCCGTGGTGCTCAGCAGGGAAGTACTACAACACCCAGGCGCTAGTAGGTAGGCACTGATTTCCACCTGTAAAGGGAACTCTGGATGTGCCTTCAGACCGGCCGGTCTCAGCCAGCCCTGTTAGCAGTGATCTGGATTGCGGATGCCGAAGCCTTCAGTAAAGAGGTAAAGAGACTGCAACCCTGTGTCCACGTTATTTACTGCGACCTACACCACCACCTACACCTTTTATTGGGCGCCCCTTAGCAGGACCACGAACCGGGTCGGGCCACCGTGACATCCTCAGAACCGATAGACCCGGTAACGAGTACCCCGCCGTCCTGCGTCTGGCGGCCGCTCCATATACAGCACACAGTTTGGTGGTTACAGTCTACAGCACACAGCTGGGTGGTTACCGTGTACAGTAGTTGGGCGGTTACAGTATACAGCTTGATGGGTACATTACCTAATGGTAGTACAGTTTGGTAAGATAGGAAGCAGGGTTTCTGTCTTCTCTGGTCATGTTTTTCTTGTGGGATCTCGACTTAAAGTAACTGGAAATGTCGTGAAGACAATTCATACATAGTTTCAATACAGAACTCATCAACTTCACTTAGGCTTCACTTAGACAGCCAAAAATGCCCTTTTCTGCCAGCTAGACTAAAACATTACATAACACATTCATCAATGCTGTCTAATTCTTAATCAGAACAAACTTAGACAGTTTTAAGATTTATCAAAGTGTTTTATGCTGTTTGATAAACCAAGTGCTTCTTTAGATTGTCTAGTATATTAATTAGCATACATGTGCCAGACATTTATGCAAAAATTTTGGTGCACGGTGTAAAATTTATACCATGTTCCATTGTACTAAGAAAACATCGCTGTTTGTTAGACAAGGTGAAGAAGGTGACTAAAACATATAAATATTGTGTATTCCATGAAATAGATAATAATAATAATAATTTTTATTTATATAGCGCCAACATATTCCGCAGCGCTTTACAACTTATAGAGGGGACTTGTACAGACAATAGACATTACAGCATAACAGAAATCACAGTTCAAAACAGATACCAGTAGGAATGAGGGCCCTGCTCGCAAGCTTACAAACTATGCTTTAGTTATTTGGACCAGCCATAGTGTAAGGCTCGGGTGTTCATGTAAAGCTGCATGA
Organism: Ranitomeya variabilis; assembly: GCF_051348905.1. Taxonomy (NCBI): domain Eukaryota; kingdom Metazoa; phylum Chordata; class Amphibia; order Anura; family Dendrobatidae; genus Ranitomeya; species Ranitomeya variabilis. The sequence continues at coordinate 78,270,285 of NC_135233.1, read as the reverse complement.
ACCAGTTCACTGCCTAAGTATGTAGCAGTACAGACACAGAGTGCTATTAACTATATAAAGTGTATGAGAACATGATGCGAGGAACCTGATTATGTTTTTTTTTTGTTTGTTTTTTTTAATTTATTTTTTTTTTTTTGAATGGGCCACACAGGGATGGTTAGGTTAATGCATTGAGGCGGTAGGCCAGTCTGAACAAATGAGTTTTTAGGGCACATGGGGATTGGGGATTAATCGTATTAACCTAGGTAATGCATTCCAAAGAATCGGCGCAGCACGTGTAAAGTCTTGGAGACGGGAGTGGGAGGTTCTGATTATTGAGGATGCTAACCTGAGGTCATTAGCGGAGCGGAGGGCACGGGTAGGGTGGTAGACTGAGACCAGAGAGGAGATGTAGGGTGGTGCTGAGACATGGAGAGCTTTGTGGATGAGGGTAGTAGTTTTGTACTGGATTCTGGAGTGGATGGGTAGCCAATGTAATGACTGGCACAAGGTAGAGGCATCGGTGTAACGGATGGTGAGGAATATGATTCTGGCAGCAGCATTCAGGATTGGAGCGGGGAGAGTTTCGTAAGAGGGAGGCCGATTAGTAGAGAGTTACAATAGTCCAGATGAGAATGAATAAGTGAGACAGTAAGAGTTTTTGCAGAGCCGAAAGTAAGAAAAGGGCGAATTCTAGAAATGTTTTTGAGATGCAGATAGGAAGAGCGAGCCAGTGATCGGATGTGGGGGGGTGAATGAAAGCTCGGAATCAAGGATGACCCCAAGGCAGCGAGCATGTTGCTTTCGAGTAATGGTAGAACCGCACACGGAGATGGCAATGTCAGGCAAAGGTAGGTTAGTAGAGGGAAAGAACACGAGGAGTTCAGTTTTTGACAGGTTCAGTTTCAGATAGAGGGAGGACATGATGTTAGAGACAGCGGTAAGACAATCACTGGTGTATTCTAAAAAGGCAGGCGTGAAAGCAGGAGAAGAGGTGTATAATTGGGTGTCGTCAGCATAGAGATGGTACTGGAAACCAAATCTACTGATTGTTTGTCCAATAGGGGCAGTATACAAAGAGAAGAGGAGGGGGCCTAGGACTGATCCTTGAGGAACCCCAACAGTAAGGGGAAGGGGAGAGGAGGAGGAACCATCAAAACATACAGTGAAGGAGCGATCAGAGAGATAGGAGGAGAACCAGGAGAGAACGGTCCCTTGAGGCCGATGGAGCGGAGCATAGTGAGGAGGAGCTGATGATCCACAGTGTCGAATGCTGCGGAGAGATCCAATAGAATTAGCATGGAGCAGTGACCATTAGATTTAGCTGTTAGTAGGTCATTAGAGACTTTAGTGAGGGCAGTTTCAGTAGAGTGTAAAGAGCGGAAGCCAGATTGAAGAGGGTCGAGAAGAGAGTTATCTGAGAGATAGCGGGTAAGACGGGAGTGGAAATAGATATTTTTTTTCTTATAAATTGCACAATACATCTAGCTTGAAAAGTCTCATCCACTGTCAGCACACTGTGACTCCCACATGTACAAAAGTGCAGTAGAATTTATTGTCTAAGCTCCTCCCTACCAATTATAAACCCCTCCCTACAATGGAGCTGTGCGCCTCCATGCAAGTCACACATCAGTGCTTCACCTGAGATCCTTTTGCCCTTTCACTACAAATAGAAGCAAAAGTTTTAATTAATTTTAAAGTCACAGTACTTGAAATTAAATAAACTATCGCCATTATCTACATAATAAGAGCTTTACATAAGGCCCTACATACCCATTGCATAATGCACACAACAGTGGACTATAACAACAGGCAACAGCTAGCTACAATCGGCTCAATTTTACTGGTGTACCATCTGCACTCTCGTTAAATTCCCTATTCAAAGAAATAGCTGACCATGTGATACATGGACTAGTCACAAAGAGAAGTCGCTTTGACAGTATCTCTATACTCTGGGTCATACAAGGAGTCCCAAGCAGGTGATCCCCAGCTATGAACTCCATGTGCTTTAATAAGCTTTGTAACATAATTTGTTTAAAGAGTAACCATTGTTTTAATTTGAACTTTTTAAAAAATAGTACTGATAAAGAAAATAATCAATACATTTATTATAATCAATTTTTTGCCAATATGTTACATTACTTGCTATATGTCAACTATATACCAACTTTTTACATTGTTTCATTTCAGCTAAAAGAAACCATGGCTCGGCCTGCAGATATTGTTAGAATGTTCTGAGATGTTGTACTATAGATAAGATACAGGTCCTTCTCAAAAAATTAGCATATAGTGTTAAATTTCATTATTTACCATAATGTAATGATTACAATTAAACTTTCATATATTATAGATTCATTATCCACCAACTGAAATTTGTCAGGTCTTTTATTGTTTTAATACTGATGATTTTGGCATACAACTCCTGATAACCCAAAAAACCTGTCTCAATAAATTAGCATATCAAGAAAAAGTTCTCTAAACGACCTATTACCCTAATCTTCTGAATCAACTAATTAACTCTAAACACATGCAAAAGATACCTGAGGCTTTTAAAAACTCCCTGCCTGGTTCATTACTCAAAACCCCCATCATGGGTAAGACTAGCGACCTGACAGATGTCAAGAAGGCCATCATTGACACCCTCAAGCAAGAGGGTAAGACCCAGAAAGAAATTTCTCAACAAATAGGCTGTTCCCAGAGTGCTGTATCAAGGCACCTCAATGGTAAGTCTGTTGGAAGGAAACAATGTGACAGAAAACGCTGTACAACGAGAAGAGGTGACCGGACCCTGAGGAAGATTGTGGAGAAGGACCGATTCCAGACCTTGGGTAACCTGAGGAAGCAGTGGACTGAGTCTGGTGTGGAAACATCCAGAGCCACCGTGCACAGGCGTGTGCAGGAAATGGGCTACAGGTGCCGCATTCCCCAGGTAAAGCCACTTTTGAACCATAAACAGCGGCAGAAGCGCCTGACCTGGGCTACAGAGAAGCAGCACTGGACTGTTGCTAAGTGGTCCCAAGTACTTTTTTCTGATGAAAGCAAATTTTGCATGTCATTCGGAAATCAAGGTGCCAGAGTCTGGAGGAAGACTGGGGAGAAGGAAATGCCAAAATGCCTGAAGTCCAGTGTCAAGTACCCACAGTCAGTGATGGTGTGGGGTGCCATGTCAGCTGCTGGTGTTGGTCCACTGTGTTTCATCAAGGGCAGGGTCAATGCAGCTAGCTATCAGGAGATTTTGGAGCACTTCATGCTTCCATCGGCTGAAATGCTTTATGGAGATGAAGATTTCATTTTTCAGCACGACCTGGCACCTGCTCACAGTGCCAAAACCACTGGTAAATGGTTTACTGACCATGGTATTACTGTGCTCAATTGGCCTGCCAACTCTCCTGACCTGAACCCCATAGAGAATCTGTGGGATATTGTGAAGAGAAAGTTGAGAGACGCAAGACCCAACACTCTGGATGAGCTTAAGGCCGCTATTGAAGCATCCTGGGCCTCCATAACATCTCAGCAGTGTCACAGGCTGATTGCCTCCATGCCACGCCGCATTGAAGCAGTCATTTCTGCGAAAGGATTCCCGACCAAGTATTGAGTGCATAACTGAACATTATTATTTGATGTTTTTTTTGTTTGTTATTAAAAAACACTTTTATTTGATTGGACGGGTGAAATATGCTAATTTATTGAGACAGGTTTTTTGGGTTATCAGGAGTTGTAGGCCAAAATCATCAGTATTAAAACAATAAAAGACCTGACAAATTTCAGTTGGTGGATAATGAATCTATAATATCTGAAAGTTTAATTGTAATCATTACATTATGGTAAATAATGAAATTTAACACTATACGCTAATTTTTTGAGAAGGACCTGTATACTCTCAGAAACACAACACCTGGGAGCCTCTTTCGTCATATTTATCCTTGAGAACTAATAATCGTAATGTTTTAATTATTTAATTATTCAGTCTGAGTATGCGTGGAAACTTTATGTCTGTGAGCCAGAATTTTGATTTAAATACTGCACCCTTCTGCAACAAGGGCGATCCCTCACATATTCATAGGGGTCACGTATACACCTTTTATATATTATCTTTATCTACTGTATTTCTTTTTTTTTTGTAACTTTTATTCTAAATACATTTTCCTTTTGTTCTAATCACCTGTGAAGATGGACATTTTCCTTGGAATACAGATTTCCATATCCATACACGTGAAGATAAGAAACATTTTAATATATGCTACAAAAGAAATTTGTGTCTTTGTCCTCCTGGATTGATCTTTCACTCTCAAGCGATGAGTAAAATCTTTCAAATCTGTATTGAGTGAACATAAACTTTCCCATTACTGAGATAGGAGATGACAATTGGGGCTTGTAAAATTCTATGGAGATGGGGAAGAAGCTAGAAGCAACACAGGCATTCTGTTGCAAGTTCTCATGAAACAACAGCTACAGTTCTCCATAGAATTTTTTTGAACACCAACTGTCATCTCTTATCCCAGTACTGGGAAAATCTGTAGTAACTGAAGACAGATTTTACCCATGAATTGAATATTTTGAGAATATAATAAGATATATTGCAAAGTTTCTTATTTTTGCTTGTTCTATTGAGTTATAAAAAAAATAAAATGGTTGGTACGCTATATTTTGAAAATAGACATGAAACAAGACTTTGTTTTTTTTCTGATTGCAGACCTTTGAAAGCTTTATTTTCCAAACTCAAAAGGACGCTTGCCAAAAGCATTGACTTGCTACGCACTTGATCTCATTTGATAGAAAATGCCCAAAATAGGTAATCTGCACATCATTTTATTTAAAAATTATTTTGTTTTATCCCCGAAAAATCACTTCAAAGAGCAGGACACTAAGCGTCTAACATTTGTATCTCTTCCTCTTGGATCTCCTCATACTTTACCAACTGCACATTTAGCGTTTCCTACTCCCATACTTCCTCTTCATCTCGCCCCCTCTCTGTTGGTGTCCCTCAAGGCTCTGTCCTTGGGCTCTTAATCTTCTCAATCTATACAGTCGGCCTGGGACAACTCATAAGGTCCTATGGATTCCAGTACCATCTATATACTTATGACACTCCAATCTACCTCTCTGGCCCAGATGTCACCGTTCTGCTCTCCAGAATCCCAGAGTGTCTATCAGCAATATCCTCCTTCTTCTCCTCTCACTTCCTCAAGCTTAATGGGGACAAACCTGAACTAATTATCTTTCCTCCATCTCGTATATCTTCCCTACCTGATCTATCTATCAAAATAAATGAAATCACTTTCCCCTGACCCCAAAATCCGCTGCATTGGAGTAACCCTGGACTCTGCCCTGTCCTTCAAACCGCACATCCAAGCTCTCGCCACCTCCTGTCGCCTCCAGCTCAAAAATATTTCCAGAATCCGTCCTTTCCTCAACCCTTACTCTACCAAAATGCTTGCGCATGCCCTAATCATCTCCCGCCTAGACTACTGCAACATCCTCCTCTGTGGCCTACCTTCTAACACTCTCGCACCCCTACAGTCCATCCTTAACTCTGCTGCCCGACTAATTAATGTCTCTCCTCGCTACACTCCTGCTTCTCCTCTTTGCAAATCCCTTCACTGGCTCCCAATTTCCCAGGGTATACAGTTTAAACTACTAACACTGACCTACAAAGCCATCCATAACCTTTCTCCGTATATTTCCAAACTAATCTCTCAATATCTTCCCTCACATAATCTCCGGTCCTCCCAAGACCTCCGTCTCTCCTCCACACTTATTCGCTCATCACCCAATCGCCTCCAAGACTTCTCCCGAATATCCCCCATCCTCTGGAATTCTGTGCCCCAACACATCCGGTTATCCACCACATCTGGATCCCTCAAAAGAAACCTGAAAACTCACCTCTTCAAAGAAGCTTACAGCCTGTAATGACCACACGGCCACCTCAACACCATCGGAGCTACTGCAACCCTCGACCTACTGTCTCCTTCCCCATAATCCTGTAGAATGTAAGCCGCAAGGGCAGGGTCCTCTTCCCTCTGTATCAGTCTGTCATTGTTAGTTTTGTTTACTGTAAGTGATCTTTGTATTTTGATGTAACCCCTTCTCATATACAGCACAATGGAATTAATGGTGCTACATAAATAAATAATAATAATAATAATAAAAATTTGTAACTCGCTGTCCCCTCAACCTCAAGATGAATTTCTGTAAGTGGATTGGTCTTTGTCTCTCTTCTCCAATTCTTTTTTCTTTCAAACAGCTCAGGGGCAGATACAACAAAAGAGCAATATCTATATATATTAGCCCTTTGCAATTCAATAGCTCACCAGAAGCTCCATTCCACCTCTTAGTCTCCTATACAGCTGCACAGGTTGCACCAATGGTATGTCCACCACTGCATACACGCATTGTTGTGAGTAGAGTTGAGCGACTTTTACTTTTTTAGGAACTTTCTCAAAAGTCAGGTCGGGAGAAATCGGCCGATTATTGCGTAAAGTCGGGGGCCGACTGAAACACGTAACCCAATGCAAGTCAATGGGGAATCAAAGTCGGCAGTGAGTGGAGGACAGGAAAATACCTACAGTGCCCATTTTAACGCCAAAAACATCAATTCTTATTACTTAAGCTTGTCAATCTTAATTTACTTTATAATAATAGTTACGCATTGAAAACGGGGTCATTTGGCTAAAGTTGTGGAGGGTAGGGCTGGCTCAAGATTTTCTTGGGCCCAGGAAACGCGGAATACGTCACGGCGGTGGAGCAGGGAGAGGTAAGTATTTCAACTTTGCAAGTGCTGTGATCCTGAGCAAGCAGGGGGGGCTGTTATGATCCTTAGTGGCTGAGGATCACGAATAGACCAGCAAGTGAATAAACTAAGGACAAGCTCTAGGGAGATGGTAACTGGACTGATCGCAAATCTGAACCTATCCAACACAACTAGAGGTAGCCGGTGAACGTGCCTAAAAAATTCCTAGACGTCTCGAGCCAGCCTGAGGAACTAGCTACCCCTAAAGAGAAAGAAAGACCCCGCTTGCCTCCAGAGAAATAATCCCCAAAGATACAGAAGCCCCCAACAAATACCAACGGTGAAGTAAGAAGAAGGCACATACGTAGGGATGGAATCAGAATCAGCAAAAGAGGCCCACTAGTACTAGAAAGCAGAAAATAGAGCAGGGGTCTATGCGATCAATAAAAAACCCTTACAAAATATCCATCCTGAGATTTCAAGAACCCACGCACCAACTAATGGTGTGTGGGGAGAAACTCAGTCCACTAGAGCATCCAGCAAGCGAAGGAATCACATTTTAGCAAGCTGGACAAGAAAACATGATAAACACTGCTGAACAAAAAATGAGAAAACAAAACTTAGCTTGTCCTGGATGGACTGGGAGCGAGGTAGTCAGAAGGAATCTGAGTAGCACTGATTACATCGACAGCCGGCAACAAGTGAAAGTAAAACAGAGCTATATAGGAACCTCCCAGAGGATAACGAACCAGCTGATAGCCAGAGACCAGCAGGATAACAAACAAAGCCACCAGGGGGAGCCCAAAGCAAAAGTCACACCATACCACCAGTGACCACAAGAGGGAGCCCGAAAACAGAGTTCACAACAGGGGGCCCACTAGTTGGCACTGGCACAGGGCCCCTCATAGTACGGCGGTGTGTTTGACGGCGGGAGGCGCCTCCCACTGCCAGAGACACTTTTGCGTACTATGAGGGGCCCTGTGCCAGTGCCAATGAGTATGCCCCCCACCTGATGAAGGAACCTGCACTTTCATCTGCACCTTCCTCTTTGTCCCCGTGTAAGGTGGTATAGTATGCGGGAAGGGGAACCTGACTTTCAGCAGGGTCAGATTCTGGCTGTGTAGAGTGCAAGGGGAATGTAGTGGTCTGGGCAGACTCATCTAGCAGTGGCCGGGCAATGGGCAGGATGAGGAAGAATCACAGATATAGGCCCAAAATTAAAAAGTAGGCTAAAAGCAGTTAAAAATTGGTAACAGCAGTACACAGGCGGCATAGCTTTGTTCAGTGGAGGACAACTGTAAGGACTGGCTGACACAGTTACTAGGCCCAAATAAGTAAGTAGGCTAAATGCAGTTCAAAATTGGTAACAGGAGTACACAGGCGGCATAGCTTTGTTCAGTGGAGGACAACTGTAAGGACTGGCTGACACAGTTACTAGGCCCGAATAAGTAAGTAGGCTAAATGCAGTTCAAAATTTGTAACAGGAGTACACAGGCGGCATAGCTTTGTTCAGTGGAGGACAACTGTAAGGAGTGGTGCAGACAGACACATGTAGTAGGCCTAAAATAAAAAAGTAGGCTAAATGCAGTTCAAAATTGGTAACAGGAGTACACAGGCGGCATAACTTTGTTCAGTGGAGGACAACTGTAAGGACTGGCTGACACAGTTACTAGGCCCAAATAAGTAAGTAGGCTAAATGCAGTTCAAAATTGGTAACAGGAGTACACAGGCGGCATTGCTTTGTTCAGTGGAGGACAACTGTAAGGACTGGCTGTCGCTGACAGTTACTAGGCCCAAATAAGTGAGTAGGCTAAATGCAGTTCAAAGTTGGTAACAGGAGTACACAGGCGGCATAGCTTTGTTCAGTGGAGGACAACTGTAAGGAGTGGAGCAGACAGACACAGCTAGTAGGCCTAAAATAAAAAAGTAGGCTAAATGCAGTTCAAAATTGGTAACAGGAGTACACAGGCAGCATAGCTTTGTTCAGTGGAGGACAACTGTAAGGACTGGCTGACACAGTTACTAGGCCCAAATAAGTAAGTAGGCTAAATGCAGTTCAAAATTGGTAACAGGAGTACACAGGCGGCATAGCTTTGTTCAGTGGAGGACAACTGTAAGGAGTGGCGCAGACAGACACAGGTAGTAGGACAGCAGCACTGAAGACTCTTTCTGATAGCACACTAGCAGCTGGGCAAGCGAGCTCCTGTAATGCATATTCTGCCAATTCAGGCCAGGTGTCTATTTTAGATGCCCAATAATCAAAGGGGAATGACCTGTGAGGGAGAAAATCGATAAGGGAGGAAAAATAGTTTGTAACCATACTGGACAAATGCTGTCTCCTGTCACTTTGAATCGATGCAGCAGCACCTGTCGTGTCTGCGGTCATTGCGAAATCACTCCACAGCCTGGTCATAAAACCCCTCTGTCCAACGCCACTTCAGATTTGTGCACCTCTAACACCTCTGCCATGTTGCCCCCTACAGCTCGTGTGAGAACCATCACCGCCGCTGTGTGCTGGGAATGCCTGAACCAAAGGGTCTACAAGAGTTGCTTGTTTGGTAGCCAATATTTGCTCAAGGTTCTCATGTGGCATGATATTTTGTAATTTTCCTTTATATCGTGGATCCAGGAGGCAGGCCAATCAGTAATCGATATTGGTCATCATTTTGATAATGCGGGGGTCCCTTTTTAGGATACGCAAGGCATACTCAGCCATGTGGGCCAGTGTTCCATGTGTCAATTCACTGCTTGTGCTGGGTTGAGGAGCACTTTCTTGCAAATCAACATCACTTGTGTCCTGCAAAAACCCTGTACCTGACCTTGCAACGCCACCTGTTTCTATTGCCCCCTGAGAAGCATCCTCCTCCCATAAATATTCATCCCCATCATCCTCCTCCTCCTCCTCTTCGTCCGCCACCTCGTCCAGGAGAGCTCCCTGAGCAGACAATGGCTGACTGTCATCAAGGCTTCCCTCCTCCTCAGCTGTAGACGCCTGCTCCTTAATGTGCGTCAAACTTCGCATCAGCAGACGCATTAGTGGGATGCTCATGCTTATGATGGTGTCGTCTGCACTTACCAGACATGTGCATTCCTCAAAACATGGAAGGACTTGACAGAGGTCTTATAGCTTCGACCACTGCACACCAGACAACTCCATGTCTGCCATCCAACTGCCTGCCCGTGTATGTGTATCCTCCCACAAATAAATTACAGCAAGCCTCTGTTCGCATAGCCTCTGAAGCATGTGCAGTGTGGAGTTCCATCTTGTTGCAACGTCGATTATTAGGCGGTGCTGGGGAAGATTCAGCAATCGCTGATGGTTCAGCATACGGCTGGAGTGTACAGGCGACTGGCGGATGTGCGAGCAAAGTCTTCGCACCTTCAGGAGCAGGGCTAGTAACCCCGGATAATTTTTCAGGAAGCACTGCACCACCAGGTTCAAGGTGTGAGCCAGGCAAGGTATGTGTTTCAGTTCTGAAAGGGCTATGGCAGCCATAAAATTCCTTCCGTTATCACTGACTACCTTGCCTGCCTCAAGATGTACACTGCCCAGCCATGACTGAGTTTCTTGCTGCAAGTACTCGGCCAGTACTTCCGCGGTGTGTCTGTTGTCGCCCAAACACTTAATTTCCAACACAGCCTCCTGACGCTTACCACTAGCTGTTCCATAATGGGACACCTCATGTGCAACACTGGCAGCTGCGGATGGAGTGGTCGTGCGACTGCGCCTTGTAGATGAGCTTTCGCTTCTGGAGGAGGAGGAGGAGGGGTGGCGAACGCCTACAGCCAACTGTTTCCTAGACCGTGGGCTAGGCAGAGCTGTCCCACTATGGCTGTCCCCTGTGGACCCTGCATCCACCACATTAACCCAGTGCACCGTAATGGACACATAATGTCCCTGGCCATGCCTACTGGTCCATGCATCTGTTGTGAGGTGCACGTTTCTACTGACTGATTGCCTCAGTGCATGGACAATGCGGTCTTTGACATGCTGGTGGAGGGCTGGGATGGCTTTTCTCGCAAAGAAGTGTCGACTGGGTAGGTCATAGCGTGGTACTGCGTAGGCCATCAGGGCTTTGAAAGCTTCGCTTTCAACCAACCGGTAGGGCATCATCTCTAACGAGATTAGTCTAGCAATGTGGGCTTTCAAACCCTGTGTATGCGGATGAGAGGATGAGTACTTCCTTTACCTAACGAGAGTCTCTTGTAGGGTGAGCTGGACTGGAGAGCTGCATATGGTGGAACTAGTGGGGGTGGTGGTGGACATGGCAGATTGAGAGAGGGTTGGTGATGGTATTCTTGATGTTGGCCTACATACAGTGTTTCCTACCAAGAACCTTGTGATTCCCTGACTGCTTTGGCCTTGCGACGATACCTCCACATTTGCTGCTGGTGGTGTCCTAACCGGTGGGCTTACAGTGAGGGAAGCAATGTAGCGTTGCTGACTACCTTCATTCTGAGCGGGTGCACCAACGGTACGGGACGTTTGGTAGTTAGTCCAGGCTTGCAAGTGCATGCTGGTTAAATGTCTACACATGCACGTTGTATTTAAATTTTGGAGATTCTTCCCTCTGCTAAAGGTCTTTGAACATTTCTTACAGATAACTTTTGACTGATCACTCGGATCTTGGTTAAAAAATTGCCACACTGCACTCTTCCTACTATGGATAACATTTTCAGGCATTGCACGCTGTGCTACTTTCACCGGATGGCCACGCTGTCTTAAAACTGTTTTTGTTTTTGACAAACGTGTTTGGCCTGATACGGGCCTGCCAGATGACAGCTGTTGCGATGTAGATGGCTGCTGCGGATCATACTCCTGCGCTTCTGAGCTACTGGCAGCGGTACCCTCTCCCTGACAATCTGGGTCAACAACTGAGTCATCTATCACCTCCTCTTCAATGTCATGTGCACCTTCCTCTGTGTCACCGTGTAAGGTGCTATAGTGTTCGGGACGGGGCACCATAGTCTCATCAGGGTCAGATTCTGGCTCAGTACACTGCGAGGGCAATGTAGTGATCTGAGTCAATGGAACAGCATAATAATCTAGCTGTGGCTGTGCATCTGTGCACTCCATGTCCGATTCATCTTGTAATGGGCTGTTAACAATTTCCCTTTCTAACCCAGGCACGGTATGTGTAAAGAGCTCCATGGAGGAAACTGTAGTGTCGCCTGCCGCATCCTTCACTTTTGGTTTGGGTAAAGGACACAAGGAAGCGACTTTTTACTGAACGGGAGCATCCACTGACGACTCGCTGCTTTTATATTTCGAACTTTCAGAAGAGGAGGCGAAAGAGCTAGAGGCTGAGTCAGCAAGGAAAGCCAAAACTTTTTCCTGCTGCTCCGGCTTTAATAGCGGTTTTCCTACTCCCAGATAAGGGAGCCTTCGAGGCCTTGTATAGCCAGACGATGACGCTGGCTCAACACTTCGAGACTTAGGTGCTATTTTGCTTTTCCCACTACCACCAGATGCTCCACCACCACCACCATCATTACCAGCTGGCAACGACTGCCCACGGCCTCTTCCACCAGACTTCCTCATTTTTGGGAAAATGTAACCAAAATAACAACCGTTATATGGTACTGTTAAACAAGGTAGAAGGTGTATATAAACTTGTTGAGAATTTAAATCTCCCTTTTTTTGGGGGGGGAGACTGCACCAAAACTCAGGCCCAGTGTATTACACTACACAATGTAAGTGGCAGAACGTGGCTGGAAGATATACGACAAACTAACAGAACTGACGTAGACCCACTTAGTGGCAATTTAAATCACCCTTTTTTTGGGGGGGAGACTGCATCTAAACTCAGGCCCATTGTATTACACTACACAATGTAAGTAGCAGAACGTGGCTGGAAGATATACGACAAACTAACAGAACTGATGTAGATCCACTTAGTGGCAATTTAAATCTCCCTTTTTTTGGGGGGAGACAGCACCAAAACTCAGGCCCAGTGTATTACACTACACAATGTACGTGGCAGAAAGTGGTTGGCCGATATACCACAAACTAACAGGACTCTAGTATATCCACTTTGTGAGAATTTGATTCTCACTTTTTTTTTGGGGGGAGACTGAACCCAAACTCAGGCCCAGTGTATTTTACAACACAATGTGAGTGGCAGCAAGTGGCTGGCAGAGACACAACAAACTTAGAGGACTGAGGTGTATCCACTTTGTGAGAATTTGAATCTCACTTTTTTTGGGGGGGACTGAACCCATACTCAGGACCAGTGTGTTTTACAACGCAATGTGAGTGGCAGCAAGTGGCTGGCTGATACACGAGAAACTAAAAGGACTGAGGTATATCCACTTTGTGAGAATTTGAAACTCACTTTTTTGGGGGGGAAACTGAACCCAAACTCAGGCCCAGTGTATTTTACAACGCAATGTGAGTGGCAGCAAGTGGCTGGCTGATACACAGCAAACTAAGAGGACTGAGGTATATCCACTTTGTGAGAATTTGAATCTCCCTTTTTTGGGGGGGAGACTGAACCAAAACTCAGGCCCAGTGTATTACACTACACAATGTACGTGGCAGAAAGTGGTTGGCTGATATACCACAAACTAACAGGACTCTAGTATATCCACTTTGTGAGAATTTGATTCTCACTTTTTTTGGGGGGGACTGAACCCATACTCAGGACCGGTGTGTTTTATAACGCAATGTGAGTGGCAGCAAGTGGCTGGCTCATACACGAGAAACTAAGAGAACTGAGGTATATCCACTTTGTGAGAATTTGAAACTCACTTTTTTGGGGGGGAACTGAACCCAAACTCAGGCCCAGTGTATTTTACAACGCAATGTGAGTGGCAGCAAGTGGCTGGCTGATACACGGCAAACTAAGAGGACTGAGGTATATCCACTTTGTGAGAATTTGAATCTCCCTTTTTTGGGGGGGGAGACTGAACCAAAACTCAGGCCCAGTGTATTACACTACACAATGTACGTGGCAGAAAGTGGTTGGCTGATATACCACAAACTAACAGGACTCTAGTATATCCACTTTGTGAGAATTTGAATCTCACTTTTTTTTGGGGGGAGACTGAACCCAAACTCAGGCCCAGTGTATTTTACAACGCAATGTGAGTGGCAGCAAGTGGCTGGCTGATACACGAGAAACTAAGAGGACTGAGGTATATCCACTTTGTGAGAATTTGAATCTCACTTTTTTGGGAGGAGACTGAACCCAAACTCAGGCCCAGTGTATTTTACAACGCAATGTGAGTGGCAGCAAGTGGCTGGCTGATACATGACAAACTAAGAGGACTGAGGTATATCCACTTTGTGAGAATTTGAATCTCACTTTTTTGGGGGGAGACTGAACCCAAACTGAACATTCAGTGCCTTCAGAGGAAGGGACCAAAGAACATTCAGTGCCTTCAAAGGAAAGGACCAAAGAACATTCAGTGCCTTCAGAGTGAGTTCCACAGATTTCCAATAGGTTGTATAGTATCCCAATGAAGCAGAAAAAGTCCAACAGTAAAGAAGTGAGGGAAGAACAAAGAATGAGTTACAGGTGATTTTAATTCCACAGTGAAACATCCACTTCATACAGAAAAACATTGGACAATCACATACATTGCCCTTTAACCGTCTATTGTAAAATACTTAGAACTATGTACTCCAAAGCGGTATTGGAGGTCCACGTGGACCACAAGGACATCACTGAAAAACATATAACATTTTTTGCCAGATTCCCACTTGTTTGTGCTTAGAAATTTTCTTACCAAGATGTCTGGACACACGATAGGAAGAATCAGTAACTAAGAAAAACATTTCCATTGTTGTTCAGCTTAACTTGCCTAAAAAACGTGCCATCAGTCTTGCACTCCATCTTCGTGTGGAGATGATGGTCTGCTGGCGCTAGACACTTGTTCTGCCTTTTTTTGTCCATCCAACTGGCAGCCTGTTATCAGTTTGAGAGAGAAAAAATGGAAATGTTTTGAGATTGCTGGCATTTTAGGAATACGTAATGCTAAACAGATGGAGAATAAATATGTGCTGGATGTTTCTCTCTCAGAACCTGGCGCATTCGTTGATTAATCACCTGTTCATGGCCATGTGTAAGAAACGTAGAGGAGGACTGCTGATATATGGACATAATCTTTGCAAATCTTTAGAAATGATAGTCAGATGGCTGGGTCTGATTGCATTATGGACTCTTACATAACATTTTCTAGCAGATGCTTAAGGAGCAAACATATGGTCCTAAAGCAAAGCGTGAAAAATCTGACCCTTCTCTGATATGACCGCTGACAGTACAACTTAGGAAAGTTTACTGTTCTGTGTCTTTTCCTCCCTTTCTTGACTGCAGAGATCTTTGCATCTCCTTTTTTCTATTTTACCCCATCCTTAGCCGCGGGCATAAATATACAGAACAGACCAAAAGTTTGGACACACCTTCTCATTTAAAGATTTTTCTGTATTTTCATGACTATGAAAATTGTACATTCACACTGAAGGCATCAAAACTATGATTTAACACATGTGGAATTATATACTTAACAAAAAAGTGTGAAACAACTGAAATTATGTCTTATATTCTAGGTTCTTCAAAGTAGCCACCTTTTCCTTTGATGACCGCTTTGCACACGCTTGGCATTCTCTTTATGAGCTTCAAGAGGTAGTCACCGGAAATGGTCTTCCAACAATCTTGAAGGAGTTCCCAAAGATGCTTAGCACTTGTTGGCTCTTTTGCCTTCACTCTGCGGTCCAGCTCACCCCAAACCATCTCGATTGGGTTCAGGTCTGGTGACTGTGGAAGCTAGGTCATCTGGCATAGCACCCCATCACTCTCCTTCTTGGTCAAATAGCCCTTACACAGCCTGGAGGTGTGTTTGGGGTCATTGTCCTGTTGAAAAATAAATAATGGTCCAACTAAACGCAAACCGGGTGGAATAGCATGCCGCTGCAAGATGCTGTGGTAGCCATGCTGGTTCAGTATGCCTTCAATTTTGAATAAATGCCCAACAATGTCACCAGCAAAGCACCCCCACACCATCACACCTCCTCCTCCATGCTTCACGGTGGGAACCAAGCATGTAGAGTCCATCCGTTCACCTTTTCTACGTCATACAAAGACACGGTGGTTGGAACCAAAGATCTCAAATTTAGACTCATCAGACCAAAGCACAGATTTCAACTGGTCTAATGTCCATTCCTTGTGTTCTTTAGCCCAAACAAGTCTCTTCTGCTTGTCCTTAGCAGTGGTTTCCTAGCAGCTATTTTACCATGAAGGCCGGCTTCCCAAAGTCTCCTCTTAACAGTTGTTGTAGAGATGTGTCTGCTGCTAGAACTCTGTGTGGCATTGACCTGGTCTCTAATCTGAGCTGCTGTTAACCTGCGATTTCTGAGGCTGGTGACTCGGATAAACTTATCCTCAGAAGCAAACATGACTCTTGGTCTTCCTTTCCTGGGGCGGTCCTCATGTGAGCCAGTTTCTTTGTAGCGCTTGATGGTTTTTGCCACTGCACTTGGGGACACTTTCAAAGTTCTCCCAATTTTTCGCACTGACTGACCTTCATTTCTTAAAGAAATGATGGCCACTCGTTTTTCTTTACTTAGCTGCTTTTTTCATGCCATAATACAAATTCTAACAGTGTATTCAGTAGGACTATCAGCTGTGTATCCAGCAGACTTCTGCACAACACAACTGATGGTCCCACCTGTGAAGTGAAAACCATTCCCGGTGACTACCTCTTGAAGCTCATCAAGAGAATGCTAAGAGTGTGCAAAGCAGTCAAAGCAAAAGGTGGCTACTTTGAAGAACCTAGAATATAAGACATAATTTCAGTTGTTTCACACTTTTTTGTTAAGTATATTATTCCACATGTGTTAATTCATAGTTTTGATGCCTTCAGTGTGAATGTACAATTTTCATAGTCATGAAAATACAGAAAAATCTTTAAATGAGAAGGTGTGTCCAAACTTTTGGTCTGTACTGTATGTCCGCTCGGGGGTGATCATATATATATGGAGGGGAAGCAGGAGCTGAGCCCCTAAACATGCGGTTGATGCTGACCATATTAAATAGCCAGCATCTGTCCCTAGTATCCACAGCCAGAGCTGAGTTCTGGCTGCGGCTAATAGCTACCTACCTAATGACGGTGGCATCTAAATGATGTTACAGCCGATGCAAGCATTCATGGGACACCACAGAGTTAGTATGACAGAAGGCCCCCCTTACAGCCATCTTGGTTCTCCTCTCAAACTCATTTATACGCTGAGCTGAGATATACACTAAAAATTTAGATTGTGAGCCCAATTGGGGACAGTGATGATAATATAGTAAAGCGCTGCTGAATAAGATAGCGCTATATAAGCAAAGCATAATAAATAAATAATAAATATATGAAGAAAAATGTATGTACATATGTGGTATTGCCATGTTCGGAAAAGTTTGATCTATCCAAATTTTAAAGTAATTAATGAGATAGGTAAACGATGTAATGAGAAAAAAAAATCAAAACACCAGAATTTTAATTTTTTGGTCATCACAGCTCCTTAAAAATGCAATACAAAGTGATCAAAACGATGTATGTACCCCAAAAGTGTATTAATGAAAACATCAGTTTGAGGTTGAAAAAAACAAGCCCTCATTCAGCTCTATAATTAGAAAATTAATAGAATGTTATTTTTTTAAAATGTGGAGGTTTGGTATTGCCGTATTCACACTGATGTGGAAAATCAGGTTTCCAGGTCATTTTTACCACATAATGAATGCTGTAAAAACAAAATCCAAAAAATAATGTCAACATAAAATTAATTATGTTATCCCAACATTTGTTTCTATTATTCAGTGCATTCTACAGTAAATTCAGTAGTGTCATTAAAAAATAGAACTTGTCCCCGCAAAAAAGAAGCTCTCTTGTGGCTACATCAAAGGAAAAATAAAAAAGGCAATAGCTTTTAGAATAAGAGGAGATAAAAATGAAAGTACAAAAATGAAAAATTGCGAGGTCCTGAAGGGATTAATCTAGATTCCTCTTTTCTCCCCAAAATATCACCAAGTGATCATCTGTTCCCTGACCTCTGGGAGTCCTTTACATTGCCTGTTTGTTGGCAACAATGTTCCTGAGATAAGGCTCATGAAGTCCTTCTGGAGTGCTTACCAGACCCACAACTCATCATAATCATACAAATGCCCATAAGTACCAGCCACAAATATCTCTATAATGTCAGCCACATGTGCCCCTTTCCCCCTTCCTTAGGCCCTCATCTCTTTGCATGCTGATATCTGCTGCCTCTTCCTTCTCTTGCATACTCACTTTCTCTCTTCCTCTTCATCAGTGTTCCCCAACTCAAGTCCTCAAGAGTAGAGTTGAGCGAATTTGTTCAGGTTCCCTCTTAGTCAGCAAACTATAGCACTTACCGAATAAGCTGCAGAGGGAACCCGGCTTCCTGGATCGCGCCGGCTGATCGGCGCCGCAGCTGCATGTGTCGCAGCTGTGTCACAGTCACAGCATATGGAGTGCCTTTTTTATGGGCTCTTCATGCATGTGTTGTGACTGTCACACAGCTGCAACACATGCAGCTGCGGAGCTGAACAGCTGATCAGCCGAAGCTATAGCTTGCCGAATAAGAGGGAACCTGAATAAATTCGCTCATCTCTACTCAAAAGTCACCAACGCGTCATGTTTTTAAGGATTTCCTTAATTTTGCACAGGCAATAATTCTATCACCTGGGCAATACTAAGGAAATCCTCCAAACATGACCTGTTGCTGGATCTTGAGAACTGGCGTTAGGGGAACACTGCTCTACATGATCTATAGTCCTTTTTTCCAGTAGAAACAACAAGATGATTGCAAACTCCCTCAATAAAAATGTCTTGTGTTGCCTTTTAGTTGGCCCCAACATCCTCTGATTTTCCCCAGGGTGCCATCTAGTGTTGAGCGATACTGTCCGATACTTGAAAGTATCGGTATCGGAAAGTATCGGCCGATACCGGCAAAGTATCGGATCTAATCCGATACCGATACCCGATACCAATACAAGTCAATGGGACTCAAGTATCGGAAGGTATCCCTGATGGTTCCCAGGGTCTGAAGG
Organism: Ranitomeya variabilis; assembly: GCF_051348905.1. Taxonomy (NCBI): domain Eukaryota; kingdom Metazoa; phylum Chordata; class Amphibia; order Anura; family Dendrobatidae; genus Ranitomeya; species Ranitomeya variabilis. The sequence continues at coordinate 78,251,523 of NC_135233.1, read as the reverse complement.
AAAGGAAACTCTCCTTCAGGCCCTGGGAACCATATTAATGTGTAAAATAATTCTATTTAAAATTCTAGGAATTTAGGACCTGAGAATTACGTCACAGCTTGTGATTGGTCGCGTGGCGGTCACATGGGCGGCCGCGACCAATCACAAGCCGTGACGTAATTCTCAGGTCCTGAACGCGCTCATTCTTAGGAAGGAAGGCTGCCGGAAAGAAGCCGAGGGTGAGTATATTCCTATTAGGTATATACTCACCCTCGGACGCGCCCTGCTTCTTTCCGGCAGCCTTCCTTCCTAAGAATGAGCGCGTTCAGGACCTGAGAATTACGTCACGGCTTGTGATTGGTTGCGGCCGCCCATGTGACCGCCACGCGACCAATCACAAGCCGTGACGTAATTCTCAGGTCCTAAATTCCTAGAATTAGGAATTTAGGACCTGAGGGATGACGTCACGGCTTCTGATTGGTCGCGTGGCGGTAACATGAGCGGCACGCGACCAATCAGTAGCCGTGACGTCATGGAAGGTACTGAACGCGCTCATTTTAAACAAAGCAGGCTGCCGGTTACCAGCGGTGATGTCCAGGCTGCGTCGGAGAGGTGAGTATATCAATATTTTTTATTTTAATTCTTTATTTTACACATTAATATGGTCCCGATACCAATTCCCGATACAACAAAAGTATCGGATCTCGGTATCGGAATTCCGATACGGCAAGTATCGGCCGATACCCGATACTTGCGGTATCGGAATGCTCAACACTAGTGCCATCACATCCTACCACCAATATGACCTACAGAAGATTGGTAGCCACAAAATTCCATTAACAAATAGTGCTAACCAGAGGCGCCTTTATGGTGAATGCCAAAGATGTCCCCTAAAATGCTTGCCTGGTTTACCCCATTTCAGCTGCACATAAGTAATACTAATATGAACACAATACAACTATAACTTGCATGTGAAAAGAAAATCATATGCGTATTTACTATTTTGTTGCTTAAAACTCCTTATTATACAAACTTAATTTGAGCAACGAGCCTGTAAATCTCTTCCACTTGTGGCCTTTCTCTTCTGCAGTGTTAAGGTCCTTTATTTTGGGATGTTTTTGCAGATCACAGAGCTATGAGGCATGCAAGCGACACGATTGCCAATACATGAGTTACCAATTTTCAGAAAGCAACTTGTCACTTTATTTCCAGGCGTTTGATGCTCCTCCAGTTTCCTATAATTTTTCAGAGCCCTTTTATCATTTAAACTTGCAAGGACTTCATAGAGTTTTCATGGCACAATATAAAGGTCCCGAACGATTATCTGTAAATATGGATAATCACTTGCTTGTTCCTTCTTTGTACCCTCCCCCTTTACAAATCATAATCTTTTGCTTGCATCCATTAGGCTCGTAAACATTCTTGGGAGCCATAGACCAGACTTTTTGTGCTCATGCAAATGCCATATGCTTATACTTCATGAGATAAAAAAACTTGGCTTGTTAATTTCCACCAGAAACAGCGGCACTCTTGTCCGATACTGATATATTATATGATAGCCTAGTTCTATTTAAAAGGTATGTGTCGTCAGAAAATGAACAAATGTTTAAATCAGTTTTTATCTTAAATGCATTTTTTTATTTTTGATAGCACAATATATAATTTAAAAAAATAAATACAAATTAGCAAATTATACATTGCCCACTAAGTCTAATACTAGTCTCATATTTCCTTTTTTTACAGTAAGTCATGAGGACACAAACTGCATACTCTGGTCTGAGGAAGGGTCACTGTGTGGAGAGTAGGAGGAGGTGAGCTGTAGTGCCCTACTCACCGTGGTCACCATGTGATTTCTCCTCGCGTTAGGCCGGCTCACTGAGTTTTGTAATTTAATGCTGGGGGGTGTGGATCCACTTTACCATGGGCCGAGCTTACCCTGGAGGGGCATGAATACGTGTCTACTAGGTCTTCACTAGAGCTTCTGGTCATGAGGTTAGGCTGGACTGCCGGTAGACACCAGGTACCACTTCTGGGCAGTCTCCAGGACTGCAGCAGCTGATCATAGGGTCAGAAACACGGGTCCAAGGTACAGAAGGGCAAAGACATGGTCAGATGATCTGAGGTCGGGGAAGGAAGCACAAGTTCAGGATACATAGCTGAGGTCAGGAGTGGGGAGGTCAGACAGGATGGGTATTGAAGCTGGGTCAATAACAGGAGAAACAAAACATACGCACAAACAGGTCACTAGCAGAAACAAACTGACTAAGAACCAACGCTTGGGCTAGGAGTGGTGTGAGGAGCTGCCTAATAAACAGCCTGCTGAGCAGGATAGACCAGGGGACCTAATCTCTGCAGGACACTACAGTCAAATGGAAACACATTCAGATGCAGCAGTGCTGAGTGCTGCAAGAGGCAAAACTCAGCGAACCGACCTGATGTGAGGAGAAGCCACGTGGTGAGTTGGGCCCTGCTGAATAAGCATGTCACTTCCCGCCATGACAGTGACTTTATTGTGAAAGTTAGATCCTATGCTACCTACTATGTGTAGACGCATTATTTATCTCTGTAAGTCTGTCTTGTGTTGAATATGAGACTGCTGAAAAGTATTTTGTAAAAACAGGAAGTATGAGTCTAGTATTGGGCTTAGTGGTCAGTGTGTAAATTACCAGATTATTTTTTAATATAGATATTAATATGAGAAATTGAAACTAGTCAACATTTTAAAAATAAAATACATTGACAATTAAAAAAAAGAATTAAGCATTTAGTAATTTTCTGATTGACACGCTCCTTTTTAAGCAAATTAAGCAGAGCAGCAATGACCTACAAGGTCCAAAGACTCGTGAAGCACTGTTTCTAAGGCCTCATTCACATATCAGATTTTCTCGTACATGTGCTGTTTGTAGTTTTCATGGAGAGCACTTGTACCTGTTATAGTCTTTGGTGCTATTCACATGTCCGTGGTTTCTCACGGACCGCGTGGTCAGTGGAAAATCACGGAGACATATCCAATTTCTATCCTAGGATCGACTCAAAAACAGCAATGCAAGTCTATGGGTCAGTTAAAAAATCAGACGATGACAACCGTATGTGATGTGATTTTCACAGACAGAAAGGAGAAGATGGAGAAACATTTTTTTTCTCCAGGCATTACGAACAGAGTGATCTATTTTTCTGTTAATGTTGATGATTATGGCTTACAGCCAATGAAAACCCAAAAGTCATTATCTCAGTAAATTAGAATACTTTATAACACCAGCGTGAAAAATCATTTTAAAATCCTAAATGATGGCCTACTGAAATGTATGTTCAGTAAATGCTCTCAATACTTGGTCGGGGCTCCTTTTGCATCAATTACTGCACCAATGCGGCGTGGCATGGAGGCGATCAGCCAGTGTCACTGCTGAGGGGCTATGGAAGCCCAAGTTGCTTTGATAGCAGCCTTCAGCTTGTCTGCATTGTTGGGTCTGGTGTCTCATCTTCCTCTTGAAAATACCCCATAGAAGGTCAGGCGAGTTTGCTGGCCAATCAAGCACGGTGATACATGTTATGAACTGGTGGTTTAGGAGCAACATGGGACGAGCTCTGGAGGAGGTGGTACCTGTACTAACCGCAGTTCCTGAGCTTATCACAACACTAGAAGTAGCCGTGGGATGTTCCTGTCACTCCCTAGACACCTCGTCACAGCCGGAGGACTAACTACCCCTAAAGATGGAAACAGGAAAGCTATCTTGCCTCAGAGAAAATCCCCAAAGGAAAGGCAGCCCCCCACAAATATTGACTGTGAGTGGAGAGGGAAATGACATACGCAGAATGAAATCAGAATGTAGCAAAGGAGGCCAGTCTAGCTAGATAGATAGAACAGGACAGAATACTATGTGGTCAGTATAAAAAAACTAGAAAAATCCACCACAGAGTATACAAAAATCTCCACACCTGACTAAAGGTGTGGAGGGTAAATCTGCTTCCCATAGCTTCCAGCTAACTGAATAAATCCATATTGACAAGCTGGACAAGAAAAAACATAGAAAGAGCTGAACAATTAAGTCCACAATATGTGGACAGCAAAAGAACAAGCAAGGACTTATCTTTGCTGAACTGGTCAGAATATCAGGGAAATCCAAGCAGAGATGTGACTCCAAGCAGGAACCATTGACAACTGGCCCAGGCTGAAGGATAGAGCCAGGATAAATAGCCGAGCAGAAAGACGATCAGTGGAAGCAGCTGCTGACTGCTAAATCCAAGGAGCAGCAGTTCCACTCAAAACCACCGGAGGGAGCCCAAGAGCGGAATTCACAACAGATACAGTTGTTTTTAAACCAGGTATTGGTACTTTTGGCAGTGTGGACAGGTGCCAAGTCCTGCTGGAGAATGAAATTTCCATTTCCAAAAAGCTTGACAGCAGAGGGAAGCATGAAGTGCTCTAAAATTTCCTAGTAGATGGCTGCGTTGATTTTGGTCTTGATAAAACACAGTGGACGTACACCAGCAGATGACATGGCTCCCCAAACCATCACTGATTGTGGAAACTTCACTCTACACCTGAATCAGCTTGGATTGTGTGCCTTTCCACTTTTCTTCCAGACTCTGGGACCTTGATTTTTAAGGTCTAAGCCATAAGCTGTAAGCCACAATCATCAACATTACCAGAAACAAACACTTGAAATAGATCACTCTGTTTGTAATGACTCTATATAATATTATTTGAGTTTCATTTTTTGTATTGAAATAACTGAAATAAATTACTTTTTTGATGATATTATAATTTTGTGAGACGCACCTATATATATATATATATATATATATATATATATAGAGGTCCTTAGATAGTTTAGGCCTAAGGGTAATTTCAATCTGACCTTCCTAAAATGCTATGGCTCTCAGAATGTGGTGAGGTAATAAAAAAAAAAAAGTAAAAAAGAAAATTATGCATCCTGAATACCAAGAGATGTTGCATCTTCAAAGCATTAAAGAGTACATATGAGAAATTCATGGGAAAACTCACTTCTGTATGTGATCTTGGCTTTTCTTTATGTTTGTGAGCCATATCTCCAATATTTGACTATTTTTCCATACTCATCTATTACATTTGAGGTACAATACATATATCTTTGCTTTTTTCCATTTTCCTTTTGTAACACTTATGAAAGGTTTTATATTTCTTGGACTGTAAAACATTTTACTTAATATTCCTGCAGCATTTAGTGTTCCAGAATAAACAAGTCGTACATTATACTGAAAGAGGATGTAAATGTAAAAACATCATAGTCGACTTAGAAAAAACCTGTGATCCGCTACATGTACTGAAGATTTCTGTGGTACTGTTAAGGTATTGTTAAGGTCTAGGGGTCTGCTGCGATTTGTGGCTCCGAGATATAAGATTGAAATTTCACATGCTAAATCCGCGACTTGTGAAAGTAAATGTGTTACTTTCCTCCATCAGGTCTGAACTTCTGACAAACTTTGTTTCACGGTTGCAGTAACTCTAAGGTTTCAGTGACACCACAAGATGCCACGTAACACAGGCCCGAAATGGTAATCATCGGTGGGCCACTCAGTCACTTAGTGGTCCGGCTGTCACTACAAAGAGAAAATGTACTGATTATGCCAGCCATACATTACCAGGACAATTTCCGAGGTTATAACAAGTGACAGACCTGCACTGGCATCATGGCCACATGAACCTAAGTCCACAAGTCCTGCAGCCAGTGAGAGTCTGGAGCCTGCACTTCACCAGCAGAGGAGGGATGAGAACAATGTTACCACCACCTCCAGCATCACCTGTTTTCCTACAACATTACCGCCACCTCCAGCCTCACATGTGCTCCTACAACATCACCGCCACCACCAGCCTCACCTGTGCTCCCACAACATCACCGCCACCTCCTGCATCACCTGTGTCCTACCAGTCTGGCATTGGGGAAAAGTGAATTCGTGGGGATGTAGTCGCCACTGGGAAAAGGGGTAGGAAGGGAAATAATGGTGTGGGTGGTAAGTGTTGCTATTGAGAAGGTGTGTTGTGCTACACCATGGTATTTGGTGCTGCTAGGGAATATTATGTGTGCTGTATGGTGGTATTTGGGTGCTGCTCCATTAGGTAGCTGCATGGTAATATTTTGCTGGTGAGGCCCCAGCATCAATGCGAAAGTAGAAACGTGACTTATTAAATCTATTTTGATAGAGGTGGTTTTCTCATAAATTCATATGGAAGCTGTTAGAAAAGATAATCTGCCATATTCTAAAGCATACTATGAATAACCTGTTCCCGACATATGATGCACGGTTATGTCATATGTTGGCTCCCTGACTTTGATGCGGGCTCAGGACTTGTGCCCACAGCTTTCCTAGCTGATGATGACTGTTATTCAATATAAGGATCACTGCACACGTACAGGAGAGTATGCTTACAAGTGGAAGTTTATTTATAGTGGTTATGAAGTCAAGCGACTGGTAAAGTTAGGTAACGTTTCGGCTAATACATAGCCTTGGTCACAACGTCGCTGCAAAAAACATAAAAATACAACTATTTACAAAATAATATTTACAATGACAAGTACAATCATGTTCTGTACACTATATACATAGTTCATAGGTGATAATCATGTACAGAGAAATGGCTCTGTAGGACTGTGTAACGAAGTATACTAGGATTAGAATGGGTTATAACCAAGGGTTGTATATAAAACAAGGGAGTCAAAGAAGGGGTTCCATATTGGGACGGATAGATTTATATCGAATAGTGTATGCAACTCAAAATCTTAATGTATATTAGAAATTCATGGGGGGTTCTATTATCAAATAGATGACGTCAATTTCTAGAGGTGCAGAAAAGTCAAAGGAGAGGGGAGGCCCACCTAGTATGCAGAATAAAGTCTCCGTTCAGGGTTTAACAGGTGCTGGAAACAGGTTTTATCCTAGTAGACTGGAGGATAAAAGCATGGGGATGAGTGAAACTGCTAATGTTAGGGTATCAAGAGGTATGCTATAGATTATTACCATGTAGTTTCCATGGAAACCCAAGTGGTTAGGGCTGAAGGATTGCTCCTTGGAATCAGTGCAGTGGATGGCTGTCGCGGTCACGTACCGGAAGCCTGTTGGGAAGTATAGTACTGAGGATGTGTCATGGTAATACCGTGCTCTGGTTATAAAGACGCGGAAGGCACCTGACCTGTTGAACTCTATGGTACAGGAAATATGGTATGGAATCCAAGATTTAACAGTGATTTCAACGGTACTCCTAAGGTTGCGACGCCCCTGCGTATGTCACTACCAAAAAGTGAGATAATGTGAGATCTGCGTTATTAAGTAACCGGTAAGAGGTCAGTGGAGTGTAGGAATACTTATCTGGTGAATCAGATATACGTCCACGAATTGGCATGTCAGTGTGCTGCTGTCATAGTGATGCCGCCCTCTGGGTTAAGCCTGACGTCCAGCGGCAAGGTATGGCGATCCTGACACAGCCGTGTCTAGGTAAGTGTTGGCGCTCGCGTCAGAGCTCCCGAGTGGGTCCGGTGCGGGTAGCGTGGTAATGCCTCCATGTCCAGCGTTTCAGTTATAGAGCGCCAGTGGGGCATGCTACCGGAAGTGCTGTGAACGCCGGCGCATGCGCAATGGGATGGAATAGCGTTCTGTCTCCGGGAAGGGCGCTAGTCGACTCTGCGCGTGCGCATGTCCGGTTGCAGGGCAGGATGGTAGTCTGACGTATACAAGGAGGGCGCATGCGTATGTGTGGGCAAAATGTTGGACGGGACCATGTCATATCGTATCAATAAGGGGGTGCCACATAAAGATGTTGCGCATAATGGAATGAGAGATGACATGATAGGTGTGGTGGCAAATCGGTGCCGAAAGGAGCCTGCATACTATTTGGATGCACAATGTTGCATGTGGATAATGGTAGATGATTAGAGTGCTAATCAGTGGAAAAAATATAGCAGCCTTATAGCATCATGTGAAATTGGGTAGTTAATCACCAACATATATGGCAGAATAATCATCTTAATATACACCAATCATGCATCAAAATTGTTAGAACATAACAAAATGGGGAGGCAGGTGACGGCACCCAATAATCATCCATATAGCATAAACTGAGTAGGAGTCCAAACCATAGGAGCAAAAGGAAACTTAGAAGGGAATGAGTAAATAAGAAAATTAGTAAAAAAGAAGGAAACTTAGACAAAATTCTGCACTAAGGTGGGGAATCTTACCAACTCCACAAAGAAGATTGCTGAGTGGTTGCGTGCAACTATTCAGTGGGTCTATGGAAGAAAAAGGTATCATATTAGCCAGTCAATTTCGCGATTAAGACCATTAGGGCTGAGTGTGTCCAATGTGTAGATCCAGTACGTTTCACGTTGCCTCAATAGCTGGATGTGGTTACCCCCCCCCCCCCCCCCCGTCTTGGTCTGTGCACTTTTTCTAAAACCTGGAATCGGAGCTGCGATATGTTGTGTCTGGCCTCTTTGAAATGTGCTGGCAGTGGCAACCAGGTTTTCCCACACCTAATCGTAGATTTGTGGCTTGCGATTCGATCTCTAATAGCCTGAATTGTTTCGCCCACATACAGTAGACCACATGGGCATTTAATAATGTATACCACATAGTTCGATTCGCACGTGTGGTAATCTCTGATGGGATATGATTTCCCTGTCCGGGGATGGACCACCTCATTCCCTTTGATGATGTTAGAGCAGCATGTGCAATTCAGACATGGGAATGTACCCTTTCTAGTTTGTCCACTGAGTGTGCGGGTCATAGTTTGTTTTGAAGAACCCACATCGGCCCTGACCAGTTTATCCTTTATATTGGGTGGTCTACGCAAGCACATTAAGGGGGGATTTTTAAAAATCGCTATTTTGGGGTATGCCCTGGAAAGAAGTGGCCATTGTTTGTGGATCAGGTTGTGAACCCTCTGCATAGATGGATGGTGGCCATGGACGAAGGGTAGCCTGGATGGTTTGGGAACAGGGGTCACTGGGGAGTCAGTTTCGGATAGAGCTTTGGTTATTTCAGTATTGAGAAGTGTGTGTGGGTAATTCCTGTCTTCAAACTTTTTGGACATCTCATTTAGTCTGGATTGTCTGATGGTGGGGTTAGATACTATTCTGGAGAACCTTTTGAACTGAGATCGAGGGAGACTATTTTTGGTGGATCTGGGGTGACAACTGTTGTATAATAAAAGGTTATTCCGGTCGGTGGGTTTGGTATAGATATCGGTGGTGAGAGCACCATGAGCATCTTTACAGACTTTGGTGTCTAAAAGCGTGATAGCCTCCGTATGATGTGAGATGGAAAATTTGAGTTCTGGTCGGATTCCATTGATCATATTGTAAAAGGCTGTTAGGGAGCTGTGGTCCCCCTGCCATATGCAAAATATATCGTCTATGTAACGATACCATTGGCGGGCATATTGTTGGAATAATGTATTGGAATAAATGAAATCCTGTTCGAAACGGTCCATATATAGATTAGCATAAGCGGGCGCCATGTTGGAACCCATGGCGGTGCCGCATGTTTGAACATAGAAGTCGTCCCCAAAGAGAAAGTAGTTTTCCCTGAGTACTAAATTGAGTAATTCGAGACAGAGCTCTTGTGAGCGTGTGTCCATTCCTGCTTCGGATAGAGTTAGGGAAACAGCTTCAATACCTGTGTTGTGTGAGATAGAGGTATATAGACTGTTGACATCAAAGGTACATAAAATGCTGTTGGCTGGGACAGTGTTGATGTCCTGAATTTTTTTGAGGAAATCGCTTGTATCAAGGATGAAGGATTTGGTTTTGTGGGTATATGGCGTAAGTATTTTTTCCAGGTAGATGGATATGGGATTAAGAATCGAGTCCGTGGATGCCACGATGGGGCGTCCAGGGGGATTTTGAAGATTTTTATGGATTTTTGGGAGAATGTATATCACTGGCGTTACCGGATGATTATTAATCAGGAATGTTTTGGTTTTGGCATCAATAGTTTGTAATTGTGAGTGTTTGGACAAGATAATGTCGATCTTTCTCCGAATGTTGTAGACTGGGTCCGATTGGATTTTTTTATATGTGGTGGTGTCTGACAATTGTCTCCTAATCTCCGCTGTATAATGGCTTTTATTCATCACTACGGTAGCCCCACCTTTATCTGCCGGTTTGATTACAATTTGTTTGTTGTCCCTGAGTGCAGTAAGTGCAGGGACAACAAACAAATTGTAATAATTAATAATCATCCGGTAACGGATGGCGCCCGCTTATGCTAATCTATATATGGACCGTTTCGAACAGGATTTCATTTATTCCAATACATTATTCCAACAATATGCCCGCCAATGGTATCGTTACATAGACGATATATTTTGTATATGGCAGGGGGACCACAGCTCCCTAACAGCCTTTTACAATATGATCAATGGAATCCGACCAGAACTCAAATTTTCCATCTCACATCATACGGCGGCTATCACGTTTTTAGACACCAAAGTCTGTAAAGATGCTCATGGTGCTCTCACCACCGATATCTATACCAAACCCACCGACCAGAATAACCTTTTATTATACAACAGTTGTCACCCCAGATCCACCAAAAATAGTCTCCCTCGATCTCAGTTCAAAAGGGTCTCCAGAATAGTATCTAACCCCACCATCAGACAATCCAGACTAAATGAGATGTCCAAAAAGTTTGAAGACAGGAATTACCCACACACACTTCTCAATACTGAAATAACCAAAGCTCTATCCGAAACTGACTCCCCAGTGACCCCTGTTCCCAAACCATCCAGGCTACCCTTCGTCCATGGCCACCATCCATCTATGCAGAGGGTTCACAACCTGATCCACAAACAATGGCCACTTCTTTCCAGGGCATACCCCAAAATAGCGATTTTTAAAAATCCCCCCTTAATGTGCTTGCGTAGACCACCCAATATAAAGGATAAACTGGTCAGGGCCGATGTGGGTTCTTCAAAACAAACTATGACCCGCACACTCAGTGGACAAACTAGAAAGGGTACATTCCCATGTCTGAATTGCACATGCTGCTCTAACATCATCAAAGGGAATGAGGTGGTCCATCCCCGGACAGGGAAATCATATCCCATCAGAGATTACCACACGTGCGAATCGAACTATGTGGTATACATTATTAAATGCCCATGTGGTCTACTGTATGTGGGCGAAACAATTCAGGCTATTAGAGATCGAATCGCAAGCCACAAATCTACGATTAGGTGTGGGAAAACCTGGTTGCCACTGCCAGCACATTTCAAAGAGGCCAGACACAACATATCGCAGCTCCGATTCCAGGTTTTAGAAAAAGTGCACAGACCAAGACGGGGGGGGGGGGGGGGGGGTAACCACATCCAGCTATTGAGGCAACGTGAAACGTACTGGATCTACACATTGGACACACTCAGCCCTAATGGTCTTAATCGCGAAATTGACTGGCTAATATGATACCTTTTTCTTCCATAGACCCACTGAATAGTTGCACGCAACCACTCAGCAATCTTCTTTGTGGAGTTGGTAAGATTCCCCACCTTAGTGCAGAATTTTGTCTAAGTTTCCTTCTTTTTTACTAATTTTCTTATTTACTCATTCCCTTCTAAGTTTCCTTTTGCTCCTATGGTTTGGACTCCTACTCAGTTTATGCTATATGGATGATTATTGGGTGCCGTCACCTGCCTCCCCATTTTGTTATGTTCTAACAATTTTGATGCATGATTGGTGTATATTAAGATGATTATTCTGCCATATATGTTGGTGATTAACTACCCAATTTCACATGATGCTATAAGGCTGCTATATTTTTTCCACTGATTAGCACTCTAATCATCTACCATTATCTACATGCAACATTGTGCATCCAATTAGTATGCAGGCTCCTTTCGGCACCGATTTGCCACCACACCTATCATGTCATCTCTCATTCCATTATGCGCAACATCTTTATGTGGCACCCCCTTATTGATACGATATGACATGGTCCCGTCCAACCTTTTGCCCACACATACGCATGCGCCCTCCTTGTATACGTCAGACTACCATCCTGCCCTGCAACCGGACATGCGCACGCGCAGAGTCGACTAGCGCCCTTCCCGGAGACAGAACGCTATTCCATCCCATTGCGCATGCGCCGGCGTTCACAGCACTTCCGGTAGCATGCCCCACTGGCGCTCTATAACTGAAACGCTGGACATGGAGGCATTACCACGCTACCCGCACCGGACCCACTCGGGAGCTCTGACGCGAGCGCCAACACTTACCTAGACATGGCTGTGTCAGGATCGCCATACCTTGCCGCTGGACGTCAGGCTTAACCCAGAGGGCGGCATCACTATGACAGCAGCACACTGACATGCCAATTCGTGGACGTATATCTGATTCACCAGATAAGTATTCCTACACTCCACTGACCTCTTACCGGTTACTTAATAACGCAGATCTCACATTATCTCACTTTTTGGTAGTGACATACGCAGGGGCGTCGCAACCTTAGGAGTACTGTTGAAATCACTGTTAAATCTTGGATTCCATACCATATTTCCTGTACCATAGAGTTCAACAGGTCAGGTGCCTTCCGCGTCTTTATAACCAGAGCACGGTATTACCATGACACATCCTCAGTACTATACTTCCCAACAGGCTTCCGGTACGTGACCGCGACAGCCATCCACTGCACTGATTCCAAGGAGCAATCCTTCAGCCCTAACCACTTGGGTTTCCATGGAAACTACATGGTAATAATCTATAGCATACCTCTTGATACCCTAACATTAGCAGTTTCACTCATCCCCATGCTTTTATCCTCCATTCTACTAGGATAAAACCTGTTTCCAGCACCTGTTAAACCCTGAACGGAGACTTTATTCTGCATACTAGGTGGGCCTCCCCTCTCCTTTGACTTTTCTGCACCTCTAGAAATTGACGTCATCTATTTGATAATAGAACCCCCCATGAATTTCTAATATACATTAAGATTTTGAGTTGCATACACTATTCGATATAAATCTATCCGTCCCAATATGGAACCCCTTCTTTGACTCCCTTGTTTTATATACAACCCTTGGTTATAAACCATTCTAATTCTAGTATACTTCGTTACACAGTCCTACAGAGCCATTTCTCTGTACATGATTATCACCTATGAACTATGTATATAGTGTACAGAACATGATTGTACTTGTCATTGTAAATATTATTTTGTAAATAGTTGTATTTTTATGTTTTTTGCAGCGACGTTGTGACCAAGGCTATGTATTAGCCGAAACGTTAACTTACCAGTCGCTTGACTTCATAACCACTATAAATAAACTTCCACTTGTAAGCATACTCTCCTGTACGTGTGCAGTGATCCTTATATTCAGTGACTTTGGAGCGATCAGTTCCCTTCACTAGCACCGTCATCCTCACCCCAGTTGAGTGCTAACCATCACAACTTTTGGATGACTGTTATTCAGCCATCACCTGCCTTTAACAGTCACGAGTGGAGGTGAACTCCACTCACAGCGGTTACCCTGTTAAATGCCACTGTCAATCACCAAGAGCAGTGTTTACCGCGTCCTGCCAGAGGCACTCTAAATTAGCCACCTATCGGTGTCCCCAAAATGCAATCAAGGGGAGACGATGAGTTGCCATGACAGCTGAGGATCTTCTGTGTCTGTCATGATGCTACTCCTATGAAAACCAGCCAGTGACTGGCGTTCATAGGAGACTGTAATTTTTACTATTTACAGCAATTCCATGTTCAAGTGTCATAAGGGGACTACAAAATATAGTAAAGATTAAAAAAAATTATATTAAAATTCAAATCACTCACTTTTCCCCCATTAAAAATAAAGAAATAAAATATACACATACGTGGTATCTCCACATCTGTAAAAGTTTAATCTATCAAAATATAACATTAATTAACCCGATCTTTAAACACCATAATGAAAAAAAACACAAAATGCCAGAATTTGAGCTTTTTTGGCCACTGCAATACAAAAAAATGCAAAATGAGTAGGTAAAAAATGGTATAAATTAAAAAACGATAGTTCAGAGCACAGAACGCAATCTCTCCAAAACCTGAAAACGTTACAGGTCTCAGAAAATGCAACGCAAGCAAAATTTATTTTTACAAACTTCCAAATGTTTGGTATTGCTGTAATCGTACTGACCTGGAGAATCATATTGCCAGGCCACGTTTACCATATAATTAATGCTGTAATGCCAAAACTCAAAAATAAATAGTGTAATTACACTTTTTAGCCCAACTGTGCATCACTTGGAATTTTTTTCCCTGTTCTCCAGTACATCACAAGATAAAATGGATGGTGTTGTTCAAAAGGACCACCTGTCCTGCAAAAAGCAAGGGCCTCTTGTAGCCTTGAAATGAGTAAGAGATGCTACCATATACATAGGTGCACCTTATAATGTTTTAATGAATTTTAATATTCTTTTTTATATTTTAACAAATTTTTCTTTGGCGCTGTAATACTGCAAACTATGTCTCAATGCATGCCAAAATAAAATTGTTTTCTCTTCCAGTCGTTTTGTTTCTAGAATTGACTATGAAGCGTCACTCGGGCACCAGATGCTGGCATGTCTCGAATGATTAGGGAAGTGCCCGTATTGTCATTACTTATTATGGCCGATAAAGTAACTACAGAAGTGATCACATTAAAAGGAAGTCAAGATCCTAATTTCTTTCCATTCAGTCTCATCCAAAGAGCCTTTTTGTTCTTTACGATAAATGCATTTTGATTATAAAAGGGTTTTACTTTACAGTATACTTTATTTTTTTATATTTTCCACCTCCACAATCATTCTTCTCCCGTTTCTACATGGTAATAAATACCCTCATCATTTCACATTAGAAGTTATAATAACACACCACCACAACTGAATTGTAAATTATCCATAAATCTGAATTTTGTCCATCGATTTATTCCTTGGTGACCATCAATTTATTTCTGTTTGAAATGGTTGGTGCTCGGATATGTTTGGAAACCACCGCGGACATTGTGTCACTTCTAGTTGAGTTCACATTGTGGAAACCCGTTGTCTATGGAAAAGCAATTCTAACAGTTACTTCTTTTTTTTTTACAGAAACTATAAGTGGAAGAGTGAATTTCTGCGGCCATTGTGTTTGCCAAAAATATCCCTTTAAAAATACCACAACCCTTGACTGGTATTAGGAGCTGGAGTGAGAGTTGTAGTAAAATGTCTGGTCTCCTGGGCTCTGTGCTGTGTTTTGCCTGTGTTATGGTGCGTATGTTTTGCTTTAGACAGTAAAAGGCATATTTTATATTTTCCTTCCCTTTACATAGTTACATGATTCAGTAAAAAATAAAATAAGTAGTAAAATTGCTCTAATACATAAGATCAATATATTCAGCAGGAATTTTTGCTGAGATCTAGATAAATTTCCCATTTGTAAAGCGTAAATAATATTTTCCAGATATGAAATTAGGATCTGGGCAAGCAGCATTTAAGCTGTCCATTGGAGGTATATACTATCATCTGCGGCTCCACGATTTTGCTTAAAATTAATACCATGATTTAAAAAGAAAAAAAATTACAGAAGCTATTCAATTTTAATCACAATTTATTTTTTTACATTGCTAAAAATACTAAAACATATTTTAGGACAAGAGGAAATTGCTTGCATATCATTTGCTAATATCTAGTGATACAGCAGAATTGTTCCTTAGTTGATTTGGCCGGGGAAGTGATACATCATCACAAGCAACTTGTTTGGTTGAAGGGTGGCTCAGTGGTTAGTACTGTTGCTTTGTAGTGCTGGGGTCCTGGGTTCAAATCCGACCAAGGAGAATATCTGCAAGGAGTTTGTATAATCTCCCAGTGTTTGCGTGGGTTTCCTCCGGGTTCTGCGGTTTCCTTCCACACTCCATAGACATAAAGATAGGGAATTTAAATGGGGAGCCCCAGTGGGGACAGTGATGACAGTATTGGTAAAGCACTGCGAAGATAATGGCACTATATAAGTGAGTAAAATAATAAATAATAAAGTATAGTACTCTCTACCCCAACACATCAAACTCTCGTCTACCACGGAAACCTTCAAAAAGAACCTGAAGACCCACCTCTTCCGACAAGCCTACAATCTGCAGTGATCCTTAGTCTGCTGAACCGCCGCACGACCAGCTCTACCCTCTCCTAGTGTATCCTCACCCATCCCCTGTAGACTGTGAGCCCTCGCGGGCAGGATCCTCTCTCCTTCTGTACTTGTGTGTGCCTTGTATTGCTCATGTTTATTGTGCTTGTCTATATTTGCCCCAGTTTCACATGTAAAGCGACATGGAATAAATAGCGCTATATAAATGTACTAGCTGTACTACCCGGCTTCGCCCGGGTTAATGACTGCTGTTAGCAAAATAGAATGTGTTAACAAAAATTTATTCTGCACACAAAAACCACAAAACAAATAGATAGAAATGTAATTATTAAAAGGCAAAAACTAAGCAAATAGAAGAATTTCACAACATATATTAGCTTTGTTATACTGAGAATGTCTTTGTTGCCTATATTAACCAATCAGAGCTCAGGTTAATTAACTGTAGCAAAATAGAAGCTGAGCTGTGATTGGTTGCTATTGGCAGCCTGATAAATCCCCAGCCAACAGGAAGCCCTCCCCCCTGGCAGTATATATTAGCTCACACATACACATAATAGACAGGTCATGTGACTGACAGCTGCCGTATTTCCTATATGGTACATTTGTTGCTCTTGTAGTTTGCTTATTAATCAGATTTTTATTTTTGAAGGACAATACCAGACTTGTGTGTGTTTTAGGGCGAGTTTTATGTGTCAAGTTGTGTGTGTTGAGTTGCGTGTGGCGACATGCATGTAGCGACTTTTGTGAGATGAGTTTTGTGTGGCGACATGCGTGTAGCAACATTTTGTGTGTTGAGTTGCATGTGACAGGTTAGTGTAGCAAGTTGTGTGCAGCAAGATTTGTGCATGGCGAGTTTTGCGCGTGGCGAGTTTTATGTGTGGTGCATTTTGAGTATGTGCAAGTTTTGTGTGAGGCAACTTTTGCATGTGGTGCAACTTTTGTACATGTGGCAATTTTTCTGTGTGTGCAAGTTTTGCATGAGGTGAGTTTTCCATGAGGTGAGTTTTGCACGTGTGGCGAGTTTTGCGTGAGCCTAGTTTTGCATATGGCGAGTTTTGCATGTAGCGAGTTTTGAGTGGTGACTTTTGTGTTTCGACTTTTATGTGGCGAGGTTGGTGTGTGTGTGTGGTGAAATGTGTGCTGAGGGTGGTATATGTGTTCAAGCACGTGGTAGTGTGTGGCGCATTTTGTGTTTGTGTTCATATCCCCGTGTGTGGTGAGTATCCCATGTCGGGGCCCCACCTTAGCAACTGTACGGTATATACTCTTTGTCGCCATCGCTCTCATTCTTTAAGTCCTCATTGTTCACATCTGGCAGCTGTCAATTTTCCTCCAACACTTTTCCCTTCACTTTTTCCCCATTATGTAGATAGGAGCAAAATTGTTTGGTGAATTGGAACGCGCGGGGTTAAAATTTCACCTCACAACATAGCCTATGACGCTCTCGGGGTCCAGACGTGTGACTGTGCAAAATTTTGTGGCTGTAGCTGCGACGGTACAGATGCCAATCCCGGACATACACACATACATACATACACACATTCAGCTTTATATATTAGATATACCTGTATGTAATCTCCTGTATATAGTATATACCTGTGTGTCATCTCACCTATATATAGTATATATCTGTGTGTCATCTCCTGTATATAGTATATACCTGTATGTCATCTCCTCCTATACATAGCATATACCTGTGTCATCTCCTCCTGTATATACTATATACCTGTAGGTAATCTGCTCCTGTATATAGTATATACCTGTGTGTCATCTCCTCCTGTATATAGTATATACCTGTATGTCATCTCCTCCTGTATGTAGTATGTACCTGTATGTCATCTCCTCCTCTATATAGTATATACCTGTGTGTCATCTCTCCTGTATATAGTATATATCTGTGTGTCATCTCCTCCTGTATATAGTATATACCTGTGTGTCATCTCCCCTGTAAATAGTATATACCTGTGTGTCATCTCCTGTATATAGTATATAGCTGTATGCCATCTCCTCCTGTATTAGCCCTCGTTCACACGTTATTTGGTCAGTATTTTTACCTCAGTATTTGTAAGCTAAAATGGCAGCCTGATAAATCCCCAGCCAACAGTAAGCCCACCCCCTGGCAGTATATATTAGCTCACACATACACATAATAGACTGGTCATGTGACTGACAGCTGCCGGATTCCTATATGGTACATTTGTTGCTCTTGTAGTTTGTCTGCTTATTAATCAGATTTTTATTTTTGAAGGATACCAGACTTGTGTGTGTTTTAGGGCGAGTTTCGTGTGTCAAGTTGTGTGTGTTGAGTTGCGTGTGGCGACATGCATGTAGGGACTTTTGTGAGATGAGTTTTGTGTGGCGACATGCGTGTAGCAACTTTTTGTGTGTCGAGTTGCATGTGACAGGTTAGTGTAGCAAGTTGTGTGCAGCAAGTTTTGCGCATGGCGAGTTTTGCGCGTGGCGAGTTTTATGTGTGGTGCCTTTTGAGTATGTGCAAGTTTTGTGTGAGGCAACTTTTGCATGTGTTGCAACTTTTGTGCATGTGGCAATTTTTCTGCGTGTGGCAATTTTTCTGCGTGTGCAAGTTTTGCGTGTGGCGAGTTTTGCACGTGTGGCGAGTTTTGCATGTGGAGAGTTTTGCGCGTGGCGAGTTTTGAGCGGCGACTTTTGTGTTTCTACTTTTATGTGGCGAGGTTGGTGTATGTGTGGTGAAATGTGCACTGAGGGTGGTATATGTGTTCGAGCACGTGGTAGTGTGTGGCGCATTTTGTGTGTGTGTTCATATCCCCGTGGTGGTGTGATTATCCCATGTTGGGGCCCCACCTTAGCAACTGTACAGTATATACTCTTTGGTGCCATCGCTGTCATTCTTTAAGTCCCCCTTGTTCACATCTGGCAGCTGTTAATTTGCCTCCAACACTTTTCCTTTCATTTTTTCCCCATTATGTAGATAGGGGCAAAATTGTTTGGTGACTTGGAAAGCGCGGGGTTAAAATTTCACCTCACAATATAGCTTTGACGCTCTCAGGGTCCAGACGTGTGACTGTGCAAAATTTTGTGCCTGTAGCTGCGACGCCTCCAACACTTTTCCTTTCACTTTTTCCCCATTATGTAGATAGGGGCAAAATTGTTTGGTGAATTGGAAAGCGCGGGGTTAAAATTTCACCTCACAACATAGCCTATGACGCTCTCGGGGTCCAGACGTGTGACTGTGCAAAATTTTGTGGCTGTAGCTGCTACGGTTCAGATGCCAATCCCGGACATACATACATACATACATACATACACACACACACACATTCAGCTTTATATATTAGATAATAATCTCAGACTGATCCAAGCTGCTGCACCAGACAAGGGTAAAGAATTCTCACCTTTGGAGTTCATTGAGAATTCTGAACAATTCAATAGGAAAGAAGATCATGGCACAGTGCTAATGTACACAGCAGCATTAACACCTGGCTGGGAAAGTTGTTACAGTGCAGCCTTGTTTGTCACATTTGAGTTTATAGTGGTGATCAAAGAGAATAATGAAGGCAGATTTAGTAGGTATGTTCCTAATGGCATTTGTCTGGCTTTCTGAACTAATGTAACACTATACATCAGAGGTACGTGGCCCAGGCCTGTATCTGCCAAAGTCACATGAATTCTGGTACCTAAGGTGGCAAGTTATCGGGGGCAGTGCCAGGGAACAGTATGGAGCGGGTGGAGGGATGTATTAGATGTTTTCTGTTTTTATTTATATTCACGATCATACAAACTAAGCTATGAGCCGGTCGGCAATTCCGGGTTTATACAATCATCAGCCAGCTCCCCACTCCAAAATGTAGCAGTGTTCTCACACCTCTGAGCTCACTGCAGTGTGCTGAGGTAACCTCATGAAGATTCTGATGTCCATGCTGTGCTGCAGAGGTGGCAAACAGTTTGGAGCATGTAACCTGGTCAGCTGAGCTGAAGATTCAAAGGACTTGACTATATATTAGGAGGGATGTCCCTTGTGTTGATGCCATCAATTGAAAAATTCTCAAAATAATTGGGACTGTGTTAAAATGATGGAAAAGTGGTACTAGCAAAAGAGAGCAAGAGGGTCAGTTTTCCACTACTGTACATGATTGTATTTAAAAAGCATGTTAGAGAGGCAGAGTCTCTCAGACGCAAAGAAGGCAAGAGGTTTACCAATCTGGGCAACTGCATCTAAAAATTGTGGAAAAATTTCAGAAAAATGTCCTAAATGTATTGTAAAGACTTTGAATGTCCCCCCATCTACAGTACATATCATCATTAAAGATTCAGAGATTGTTGAGTAATCCATGTGCATTATTGATAAGACGATGGTCAATATTGGATGCTTGTGATCTATGGGCCCTTAACGAAAAAAAACCCGGCCCCAGCTGGAGAGGAGGATTTCTGAATGAAATTCATTCTCCGGAATGTAGTCCGACATAGCTTGAGTCTCACCTGGGTAAATTCGGCTCTAGGGGGTGTAGATCCAGGAATCAAGTTGATAGGGCAGTCATACGGCCTGTGAGGCCTCAAAGTCTCTGCTTCCTTCTTGTCAAAAACATCGGCAAAGGACCAATAGGCAGACGGCAAATCAGGCAGTGTTGCCGGACAAGAAGAAGAAAGAGCTGCGCATCCTGGACATCCTGGTCTGCGGGCCACACAACATCTTTCGGTGGTCTACATGCAGCCCTCAGCCCATATATTATGCAGGCCTGGACTAGCTAAATCCTTTTAAGCTCTATGTAGAAACAGGAGGTAAATTTTCCCTGTATGAGTCATGATCCAGTGCAAAAGTCAATGGCAGGGGGAAGAGGGAGCAACTGGGTCAGGAGTTGAAAAGGGGAATTATTTCTGCAAGGACAATAAACTTCCTATTGCTTCACAGAGCAGAGAAAATCGAAGAATTTGCTGGGTACAAGGGCAAAGTGAGCAACTGTAAGTATACAGTGCTATGTAAGATGATGATTGCAATATATTAAGAGGATAAAAACTTTGATGGGTGGAGTGCTTCTTTAAGAGCATATTTAAATGTATATAGATCCCTAACTTATAAGTACAGTATGTATGACCATCAGCTAACGATGAAAAAAAATAAATAAGACATTATAAATTATAAAAGAATTAAAAAATATTAATAGAAATTAAAATAAGTATATAATAATAATAATAATAATAATAATAATAATAATAAATTATGATTTATTCAAAATAGAATAAAATGCCATATAAATAAGTTGAGAAAATTACAAATATTCTTAAAAAATGATCAATAATACCAATATATTACGCAGTTGTGTATATTAGTGTCTGGAGTAGTTATATATTTGCTCAGGTATTGTAAATGTGTCTCAGTCTATGCTTTCTGTATATTCTAGAAGAACATAAGTTAAATCAACTGTGTTTAAAAATCTTAGATTGCTAGGAAAAGATCCCAAACATAAGCGTATTGGCTTGAAATGGCGGTGTCTTTTTGTCACACTGTGCTGAATGTCCCCTGGATTCAACAAGCATGTCCTTGTTATTGCAGGAAAACGTTCTACCATCCCGCACATGAATGGGGTAAATGTCCCAGGGAGGAGTGGACGCCTAATGTACATTATATAGGATGCGTGTCTTTTTATAGAATCCAATGGGCTGGAACATCCTGGAGATGGAATTATTTGTTGCATCTCTTGAATGACCCCAGCAAGGGGTCTACACAAAGCCATTGTGGGTTTTCACCTATAGGTTTTGTGATCCATGAAGATTACAACACCCTGCCCTCACTAACAATAGTAACAATTTGTGTTCATACAGGTGGCAAATGGACAAGTTTTCCCATCTATACAGTCAGACCTAGAGACGGCATCCTGTTCTCTGAATGCACATTCCTATTCCTCCCCATTAGCTGAAAGTAGATACTACTTGTTGTGTCCTTGGTGCTTTTCTATTTCTACTTTATTGTATTTTTTACATAGGAACTTCATGGCTGTCTGCATCTCAGTGTCTATTGAGAGTTATAAGAAAGATTTCCCTCACATAAAGTGAGGTAATTTGGGTTCTGAAGCAAACGTAAGAGAAATGTTTAATTTTAATAAATAGAAGTCGAAAGGAGGTTGTAATAGACTTAACCACATGGTTATAATACAGATTTATGACATAGCACACATAGGTATTCATCCCTAGACATATTGGACCCAATTCAGATAAGCATTATATAGTGACACATGGACTGCCTATACGTCCTGATACTTTACATGCCACAGTGTACAGTATATATTTTTTTTTTCTAGATTTATTCAGTGTCAAGTATGAGCAACACGCACACCACACCTTGGTATGCTATGAATGAAGTTATTAATGGTTGGCTTAGGACTATTCTTCCACACTGAATGCACTTGGGCACACAAATAATCAAGATCCACAACCGGCAGCTTCCTTAAATCTGAGATGCTGCAGGCGTTGGTAGCACATTTAGGCCACGCAGGTTGCTCACAATGGCACAAGCATCATGCGGCCTGGTGTTGTCTTGAAAAACAGGTCCTGGAATATTTTGGAGAAATGGCTTTACTACTAGTTTATTGTAAGGTTAAGATGTTAGTGTCTAGGAATGAACATAAGAGAGTTTTGTCAGACAGTAATCCCAGTGTGACCTTCCCTCATGAAGGCCTCTTCATGGTGTTGCCCATGTGGTCTCGAGACCAATTTCCATCTTTCATGGCATCCAAGAAAAAAACAGGATATTTGCAGCAGAACATTACATCCACCATGGGATTATGGTGTGGGTTGGTATAATGTACGGTAGCTGGACCTCTCTAGCCTTCATTCCAAGTATACCAACAGCTCGGCGGTACACTGGTTTGGTCACTAGGCCACATGTTGCTAATCCTACTGTGAGCAGCCTGTGTGGTCTAAACTTGCTACCATGGTCTGCATACTCTCTGGACTTGTCTCTCATTGAGCACAGCTGGAATGTGATTGATCGACAATTGCAAAGGAAGCTGCCAGCAGCGAATCTTGAAGTTTTCTGTGCCCAAACTTGGCAGACATCAGACAACCATTGATAACCTCATTAATATCAGCCAAGGCGTATAAGTGCAGGTATTTCTGGCTCTCATACTCAACACTGAATAAATCGAGATGTTTTGCATTTTTTTCCCATTTTTTCATAATTTGCATATCATTAACATGTCTATCGAAAGTACGATTTAAAATATCTTCTCCACTTTCCCTTCTCGGTGTTGCAGTTTCAGTGTTGCGTAATACAGTATACATGCTGCTTTACCCCATGTGTGAGCCTGTGTCAGGACATCCTGAGTAAATACAGGAAGGAGCCCCCCAATCAGGACCCCTTCTATTAGCCGTACAAGAACAGCTCTTTATTGTGGTGGAGGACAGGTGTCTTTTGAAATCAATGGATGGCCATTGATTTTTAATGAGCACCATGCAATGGTTTGCTGCAAGCAAATCCAAGCTTTATCCATCAGTCTCCCACCCAAATATACCAGCTATCTTCTAGGGCCTCCACCAGCTGACTTCAGAGACACAGCCAGAGAACTCCTTTAGTGTTGAAATAGTGCACACAATTTAGCTTGCTAACTGCATAAATAGAAAAAATAAAAAAGAAACACAGGAAATAACAACGGACTCATACAAAAATAATGTGAGATAATGTCCCGCCAACAGACACTACCCAGGATGTGACCTTACTGAAGACACCAGGCATTTCACACCGCACCAGAAATTTTTATTGTACAAGCTAACGTTGAAGTGTTAATAATTATGTTGCCTAATGATAATGAAAAGTATATAATGAAGTCTTCATCTATATCACTGAGCAGAAATTCAATGAAATTTTTGAATTTGCATAGTCAAAGACATATCCAAAACTCCGAAAAGATGCGGTAGCAGGAGGACATCATTGGTTAACCCAGTGAAATAATCAGCCAACCTGTTATTTCTCCTCTTATTGTATAACCACCATGCTCAGTGTCTCAATATTGATGTATAAAAAGGAAGAAATGTGCTGACCATGATTTATACTATTAAGTTTGTGCCTTCATCAGAAAACTGTACCCATTATGTTTGCCTGACTCAATCCAATTATACCTGTTTTAAAGTAACCCTGTGTTAACCCAATTAAAACTGTCTTAAGTAACTGTATCACTGTACCATCTTCGAGTTAAGGTACCTTCACACTAAGCGACGCTGCAGCGATATCGACAACGATGCCGATCGCTGCAGCGTCGCTTTTTGGTCGCTGGAGAGCTGTCACACAGACCGCTCTCCAGCGACCAACGATGCCGAAGTCCCCGGGTAACCAGGGTAAACATCAGGTTGCTAAGCGCAGGGCCGCGCTTAGTAACCCAATGTTTACCCTGGTTACCAGTGTAAATGTAAAAAAACAAACACTACATACTTACATTCGCGTCCCCCGGCGTCCGCTTCCCTGCACTGTGTAAGCGCTGGCCCTAACAGCAGAGCGGTGATGTCACCGCTGTGCTTTGCTTTCCGGCCGGCACTGACACACTCAGTGCAGGAAACTCTGAGCAGCAGCTTGGACGCCGGGGGACGTGACAGACATCAGAAGGTGAGTATGTAGTGTTTTTTTTTAACTTTTACAATGGTAACCAGGGTAAATATCGGGTTACTAAGCGCGGCCCTGCGCTTAGTAACCCGATATTTACCCTGGTTACCATTGTAAAACATTGCTGGCATCGTTGCTTTTGGTGTCAAACATGACGATACACGCCGATCTGACGACCAAATAAAGTTCTGGACTTTCAGCAACGACCAGCGATATCACAGCGGGATCGAGATCGCTGCTGCGTGTCAAACACAACGATATCGCTATCCAGGACGCTGCAACGTCACGGATCGCTAGCGATATCGTTGTAAAGTCGCTTAGTGTGAAGGTACCCTTAGAAGATATGGTTGGGGTCGAGGGCCACACCTTTCTCTGATCCTGGGACTAATTGCAAAGTGTTATTCATGACCTGTCATTTAGAGAAGCAGCATGAAGAGGCAGAGGAAGTACCACAACCCTTTACTGAAAAAATGACCCAAGTTTAAGCCCCATTCATTTAAGTTGGCTGCAAGGGAGTACAAGACACATGGAGATCACTGTCAGGTATTGTAATAAAAGGATCACGGTGCTTGTTGGGTCCTTGTTGTGATGATCCCTGGTTAGCTCAATAATCACCCATTTATTGTCTATGCTTAGACGGGGCGGACATATCATTGGTGCACAAGGGGTTAAGGAGGCCTACAAAGCAGCAAACATGTTCTCTCATAGATAGAACTATTGTACTGCACAGGGCCCTTATAATGTTCTTCACGGGGACCCTTTTCTGTCTGTGTCCACCACTGTTCTTAGAAGAACACTTTAATTAAACAAGCTCTCCACTAAGGCAGAAGTATTAGGAGACCTACCAATAGGCTAAATACCACAAAGCTTTGGTACAATGTCATTTAAAACTCTGTTCTGTGTAAAAAAAGAACAGTCCTAGAAGTGATGATATGGCACCTACAGAGTTCTGAGATCAACATCTTTGAGTCTGTGTGGGATTATATGAAGAGATTTGCACAAGCCTACATTGATAGAAGATCTGTGGTTAGTTCTCCAAGATGTTAGGAACAACCTTCCTGCCGAGCTCCTTCAAAAACTGATAAAAATAAACCATTAACAATTTCTATTTTTTTTAATCATACTCACTTTGTAGTATTTTTTCCATACCTGCCTAAAACGTTTGCACATTACTATATATACCGTATATATATATACACAGTATATATAGTTATTATTTCTATACATTTTAGAACGTAAAAATAGTTTCTATCTATAACAGAGTAGTTTGTCCTGAGAACACTGAGAACAGTAAGCAAGTTGCATGTCCCCATATACTGACAGCTATTTACATATATCACATTACAGTTATGTACTTCAGTAACGTTGTCGGCTTTAAGTTTATCCACTTAAACCATATTATTATTCACTTTGATTGACAAGGGGCCCTTGCAGACTTGTGATGACAGACATACAAATAATTATTTTTGAAGGGACATGAATAGGCCTTGATAATATATGTAATCTATGTATTTTGAGAGAGACAGGGAATTTCCCTCTTTGTATTTCAAAGGAGCCGACATGTCTGTTTGAATTATTAATTGACTTGTAACATGAAGTTCAATGCGCTGACCAGAACTGGGCTTTCAACAAAATAAAATAAGAAATCAAATCTACAGCATTGTAAGCTCTCGGTTAGAGTCGTATGTACACTGTCCTGTACAGACACCCACCATCTAGTATGGCATTTTATGTAGGCTGCTATCTAGAAAACATTAATGTCACATCTAGTTTATCACATGTTGTGTATACTTACCAATCGTATTACGCTGCAGAATTGGAGATATTTAAGCCTTGGTCCCGGGTTTGCCAGGGAACACTTCAGGAACCAATTTGGGTATTGTTCTATTAAGCCCTTTTGTGGGACAGTTCACGGGATTGCCAAAGTAAATTTGGGACTGTTGACAAGTATATAGAGGATAGAATATAGAGGATAGAAATCACTAGCTTTTTGTTTTCCACTAATGTCCTCTTTTTTGCATAGTGTGATGACACCAAAAAGCGTTTTTCAAAGTGCTCAGATCACCAATGTAGGTAGGAATTGGCTGTCATATGTCCCTTTGATGTAACACTATCACTGCAGCTGGAAGTACTAGTATAGACCTTTGGGGGACCAATTAACATCAGAATGTTACTTATGGGGATCAGTAATGTAAATATTGCTGTTATTTAACCCATTATTAGGATATTTTTTTAAAACAAATACATACTCGGACAATGGCTTTATGGCTTAAGGTTTATTTACACAAACCAACCGGCGACATTAAAAAACCACCGATCAGTAAATATTGACCAATCAGTGGTTGTTTAATAACTTGCTTACAGAGCAGCCCTCACTAAATGATGCACCCTGAACAACCTTTAATAGACCGTTTGGTGCACATGGGCTGCCATGGTCCTCGGCAGCGCAAGTTCTGTTACACAAGACAATGTGCTACCGAGAACGAAGATCTTTTGTCATTCTGTTTACACTGCAAGATTATCGTAAAAGGAACATTCTTGAAAATGCTTGTTCATGATTATCTTGCTGTCTTAATTGACCTTTACTCTTATTAACTGAGCCCACTGTCTGTACATGAATTAGGCCCAACAGCTGTAGTCACCATGAATTCTTCGGTGTAAAGCATCAGATCACACATAGTACTCACCAGAAACAGCAGGATTGTGACCTGACATTGTAGAAGTTGAGGCTTTTAACAAGTGAAAAAAAAGAGGTTTAGATAGAAGAGATATCGTTTCTCCTTGCGGAGAGTGACATGATAAGCATGTCGAGGTGAGGAGACTTAAAGCTGCAATGCTCCTCTGGGAAATATGCAAATTGTCTCTTCAGAGAGGAAGAGAACTACAACTCTAGTGCCACCTATAGGAAGTAGCAATCCTAACAGTCAATGTCGACCCTTTAACGAGCCTTGTCACATGACTTAGGATAGCCAAACCAGAATCTCAATTTGCAGCCAAATTGAGATTCTGGTTTGGCTATTATCCTAAGTCATGTGACAAGGCTCGTTAAAGGGTCGACATTGACTGTTAGGATTGCTACTTCCTATAGGTGGCACTAGAGTTGTAGTTCTCTTCCTCTCTGAAGAGACAATTTGGATAGAAGAGATAAAAATCTTAAAGATTTTCTGATATAAGTAAACTTTGGCGAGGACAATAAACATTCTATTAAAGTATTGATGAAAAGTCTGATAAGTAGTACATAAGCTCCCTTTCTCTGTCAGCCTATGGAGACCCGAAGCTCTGCTCAGAGGTGTCACACAACACACATCCCAACATCCCTGCAGCTGTAACTAATAGAAGGGGTTGTCTGGTCTATCTTTTTATCCCATTGGAATCTTGTACATAAAAATAGCAAATACAGTTACTTACGGCCAGTCCAGCGCTGTCTCTCAGCTTCTGCCTCCAGTCTTTGTTGATGGAGGCAGCGGTGACTTTACATCGCTATCATGTGACCGTTGCAGCCACTCATTGGGATCAGTAGTGATGCTGCTGTAGACAGCACCATACCATTGTGTCCAGTGATTGGCTGCAACAGTCACATGATGATGACAGTCAAATCATCGGAGACCAGAGGCAGCAATGGAGAGCCGGAGTTGCAGTGAATAAGTACGGCTGTATTTGCTATCTTTATGTACAAGAAGCCAATGTTAAAAAAATAAACCAGACAACCACTTTATCCCCTTTATTTTTATGTTTGTTTTTTTTATTCCACTCCTTCTTCAAAGTCATAACTTTTACATTAGAAAAAAAATCTTTTTACTTCTCTTTTAGTCCCCATAGGGGACTTATACCAGTCTAATTTCCCATAAAATCAAATGACCACAGCCTGGTTTTCCCAGGAGCGCTATCATAACAGGCTCAGAAGCCTTCACTAGGCCCCTGATTGACACGGCAATCTAATTGGCGTGTGGAGCAGCGTGCCCCTCGGACAGCACACTGTAAATGCAAATCACAGTGGCTGAAAAGAGATTGACAGTGGCATTAAAGGTGTGAACAACAGCAATTGGAGCTCGGCTCCGATCACTCCTGCAACAGGTAGATGCAGTGTATGCAGGCTCAGTTTGTGAGCTTCCTCCATAGACCCATACCCTACTAGCACTGAACATGTGTGGTGGATGTCTGTAAATGGTTAAGGAACGGGATAGTGCACTGCTGCCCATACTGATTGGGAGGACTAAAGAATTTATAAGTAGAAATGAACCCAGTAATTTAGCAGTTATAGGCATTGTACATACTGAAAAACTATATTGAAGCTGTTCTTATAACAGATTTCGATCTATATTATAACTATAAATATTAGCATAAGACATGGAAGTTTTTACAAAGTGATTGGTTGTAATTTTAGGATCTGCTTAGTTCTACATCAAGGTATATTCTTCTGACACATCTAGAGGTACTGTGTTCCCTTTGTGGTGACTGCCAATATACTGTAAGGAAATCTATTGACTAGCAATGCTCCTTGGGAAAAATATATGGAAATTAGCTCCTCCCTAGAGGAAAAGTTGTCTCTCTAGTGCCACCTATTGTCAATGGACAAGCCTAATCTTTTCAGAGGACTTTGGATATTTATCCAAATCAAAGCCTTCTGTAAGGGGAAAAATCCTTCTTATGCAAACAAATGTTTTGGGGGTCATGCCCCTCTTCAATGATGGACTCATATTTATTGGATCAAAATGGATGTAAAACTGGTCATAACTAATCACATTGATTTAAATCTGTTCCATTATATTTTCACTGGGTAGATTACTATAATTTTTTGGCGCAACAAAAAAGGGCATCTCATGCCAATTGATGGTATTTGGTATCCGAAACATTTTATTGAAAAAGTGGGGATATCAAAGGAGGCTTGTCCAACTTTTCTACATGGAGAAAGCAAGTCTTAGCAATAGTAAAGGACACATGAAACACTGTCTAGCACCAGTGTGAGCAAAGCCATTGTAGTCTTCATTAGCACTAGTACTCAGGGGCACAAATAACATTGGTGCAAGGTGTTCAACCGTCCCAGGAGTAAAGAAAGCCCACTTCTGCCACCAAAGCAGCTTCTGTCACAGACACATAACAGAGTATTATGATGAGCTATTGGACTACAGAAAGGTCTACATAATGTTCTTGCACTAATATAATTTTCATATATAAATATTTGTATATAAAAAGATTAAAGTTCAGAAAGTTTAATCTTTAATGTTGAATGCTAAGGATGGAAACAGATGGAGGGCCAGCTAACATGAATGTCTAATAATCCCTTCTTGTTCTCCTAGTAAGTATGATTAAGTCTCTGGAGACTTAAGTCTCGTTGACATCAGTAAAACTAATCGGAGTCATCTTAGCAATGCATGTTGCTCCATTAATTATACATGTTATTTGCCAGCTTGGCTTTAACATCAGTCACAAACCTGACAATGATACCAACCTAAAAAGAACTCCTTATGCAATCACTGCAAATAGCATTTACGCAAAAACATTTCTGGAAGGGGGGAATAGAGCTTTAATTAAAGAGAAAAGTACTTTTAAAAATGTAGTTTTTATGGTCATCACCCATAAAATAACTATTTATTGTGACACTTTTATATAGCCCCAACTGTAAGCGGCAAGAGTCTAACATAAGATGAATTATTGGGCTGTGTGCGGTTCACTGAATGAAAAGGACTGTAGATTTATATAGACATTATCTATTCTGGACCTATTAGACCCGCTCAGATTGTGGGTCCAGGAATAGATGATTATTGGGAACCCAACTTCTGGAGGGGAAATGGGAAAAAATTCCAAGTACCGTGAAATTGCAAAAAAGGGCAATTCCACAGTTGTTGTTTTTTTACCATGTTCGCTAAATGCTAAAACTGACCTGCCATTATGATTCTCCGGGTCATTAAGAAAAATCCAAAGTATGGTTAAAAAAAAAAAGGCGCCATTTTCCGAGATCTGCAGCGTCTCCATTTTTCATGATCTTGGATTGGTTGAGGGCTTATTTTTTGCGTGTTGAGCGGATGTTTTTATTGATCCCATTTGGCTGTAGATTCGATCTTTTGATCGCCAGTTATTGTATTGCATTTTATTTCAATGTAACGTTGACCAAAATAACGTAATTCTGACGGTTTTAATTTTTTCCTCGTTATGCCGTTTAGCGATCAGATTACTTATTTTTTTATATTGATAGATCGGGCGATTGCGAAAGCGGCAATATCAAATATATGTATGTCTGATTTTTTTATATTGTTTTATTTTGAATGGGGAGAAATGGGGGTGATTTGAGCTTTTATTTTGTTTTTTTTTATATATTTATTTATTTTTTTTACTTTTTGCATGATTTAATAGTCTCCATGGGAGACTAGAAGCTGCAGTACTTCGATCGCCTCTGCTGCACAGGCGATGATCAGATCGCGTGTGTGTAATAGAAAGGCTCACTTGCTATAAGTGTCGACCACCTGGCGGCGCTCATAGCAATCCTGCAATGAAACCATAGAGGTACTAGTCGGACACACGGACGTGGGAAATCGGATTTCGCGATAAAATTAATTGATATTGTAAATGCCGAAAGGTGCACTATATTCTACAAATATATACAGAGTAATATGCAGATATTACAGCCAGAAGTACAGATACAAGTAGGGTACAGGTTGGGGATAGCAGTTAACTGTATGTCTCACGTTACCGTTTTTTTATCATGTGGATGAAGGGAAACTCTCATATCCACAGGCATCTTCTTAGTTTCTTTAGCTTTTATCCCTAGCTCGCCCCCTCCCATATTTGCCACTGCCCCTCTGGGTTGGACTGGATTCTCCTCCCTTGACCTCCTAGCTGAAATAATTCCCAATATCTAGGATGGGTCATAACTTCCTAGGGGGTCCAAATGGGATGACTGACGTCTCAACGAGTTCATTGGGGCTGGACCGATACAGCGAGTCCAAACGTGGGTCGGCTAAGAGGTTCTGGAGGCCAGTCTCAATAGCTCGGTATCCATGACAGCTAGAGAAATATGAGACGCAGGGGTGCGTGTGGAGGGCTCCCAGGGTTCTGGTGGTATATTGGGCTTCCCACTGAGATTCATGGTACTCTCATAATTCACCTCTAAGTGTTGGTGCTGTCATGATTACCCCAATGGCAGGGGAATAAAAATAACAAAACGGACTAGCTCTCGGGTGATGGAAACTAAAGTTGACCGTGACCTGAACCTGACACAACACTGGAAGTAGCCGAGGGGTGTTCCTACGATGCCCTAGACACCACGCGCCAGCCGGAGATCTAACTACCCCTATCAGAGGAATATACAGGCCTGCCTTACCTCCAGTGATGAACCCCAAAAGGAGATAGCAGCCCCCCACAGATATTGACGGTGAGTTAAGAGGAAAAGACATACGTAGGATGAACAGCAGATTTAGCACAGTGAGGTCCGCTTTCTAGATAGCAGAAGGATAGGAAAGAGTTACTTCACGGTCAACTTCAAAACACTACTCAAAAACACCATCCTGAAATTACTTTAAAACTCCAGTGACAACTCATGCCACTGGAGTGGCAATTTCAGTCCGCAAGAGCATCCAGCTACAGAGAGTCACATTACAGCAAGCTGGACAAGAAATAGCATATACTAGAAACAAAATTCAACTTAGCTGAACAGGAACTTGAGGCAGGAGAATGCAACAGAATGCTACTGATACATTGTTGGCCGGCATAGAACTAACAGCCAAGCAGCCTTAAATAGGAAACTCCCCTAATGGGTGGCAACAGGTAATCAGGGATAGAAGAAGGCACATAAGTGGCACTACCATAAAACACCACCGGGGGAGCCCACAAACAGAATTCACAACATGGTGCCCAAGTATCTAGAGCTTTCCCTTGATGTGGGCCGCCTTGCACAAATGACAGCAGGGGTCCTAGCTCCACTCCTCCTTGACTTCGTTAACATGTGGCCTCTAACTCTCTGGCCATTTGGAAAAAGTTCTGTTCTTTTGGAGATTTTTGTACTTATCCCAAGGGTGGTGGCCACTTCAGAAGTGGAGGAAGATCTCTGGACAATATATTGGGCCTGAATTAATAAATCCAATATGGAGTCTCTACTACTATCTGGGCACACGGCTGGACTCAGAATTAAAGAGTGACATTTTGGAAAGCAGACTTTGATTGAATGGTCTGCGGGTGTCATGTCGCGTTTGGAGAGCCCATGATGTGCATAAACAGTGGTAAACTCCCACAAGTGACCCCATTTTGAAAAGTAAATGTAATTCCCACAGGGTGTGACAAGGTATAGTGGACTCACTGGACCACTGATGGTGCAGTGGCAGCTGTATACCCGATACTCAAAAGACAGGAGAGTGGATCTCATAAACCAAAAGATATTTATTAACAAGGTAAACACAAAAAGGAAAAAGGTGTCAGAGGGAAAGAACCTCTGGATCACAACACTGTACCACGTAGTGGAGCACCGGGCAAGGTGTACCCTTATACAGGGATTCCCCCATCACAACACCAGGTGGCCTGAATGCCACGAATCCAGGACCAAAGGACGACCCATACTGACAAGCTAGCAACACTGTAGAGTACTTTGGCCTGCTGGTGGAGAGAATCCCAGAAGCTCCATGAACTCCAGCAAGGTTGATCCCTCCGGTAGCAGGGTCTGGAGGGTTCCGTGAGGAGAGGCAATACAACTTGGAGTGGGAACCGGAGAGACCAGAGGAGTCCAGAATGGGAATCGCCAGAAGAGGACTCTGAAAATAGAGATATAAGTAAAGTGCAGAGCACAGCAGAGCGTGGCCTGAAGCTGAGGCAACAATCCAGAGAATGAACACATTGCCCAGGCACCTCCCTTAAGGGGAGGGTGCTTTTTATGCACAGAGCATCATAACACAGACAGCCCTAATAGCGAACAGGTGTCCTGCTGTTTCAAGTATGTGCAGGAAGCGGGGCGCGGCTCCTAAGAGCATTTCCAGGAGACCTGCCAAGAGGATGCAGGTTCTTAGCAGAGAAAGAAGCCGCTGATCGTCTGGAGCCACGGTCAGGGTGAGTAAGGCTGTGTGATAGGCGCCAGTCTCCCTGCGCAGCGGAGACCAGACCTGCGGCTGAGGGCATGACAGTAAACATTAGAAATTTATCTAGACATGTGGAGATCATCTTGAACTTACAGGTGCTTCACAGAATTTTACAACGTTGAATTGTGAATATGAAAAAATATATATTTTTCCCACAAAATGTTTTTAGCAATTTCTCCTGAGTGCACCGATACCCCATATGTGGTCAAAACTACTTTTTGAGGCAGAGTGCAAGCTCAGGAGGGAATTAAAAGCCATATTAGAGTTTGGATTTTGTTGGAATGATTTGATTAGTTCCATGTCACATTGGCAGAGCCCCTGAGGTGCCTGAACAGCAGAAAGTGACCTTATTCTACAAACTACAAATTATAATCTTTTTTGCATCGCTGTATTCTGAGAGCTATAACTTTTTTATTTCTCCACTGATAGAGCTGTATGGTGGCTTGTTTTTTTGTGGGACAAGATGACGTTTTCAGATATACCACATTTATTTACATATATCTTTTTGATCGCATTTATTACACTTTTTGTCCAGTGGTATGCTGAAGAACCAAACACATTGTATGAAAGTTGACAAAACCAGACCATTTTGGCAGGACTGGATGCCCATTTAATGGCTGTGGAGGCCTCCTGACTCTACCTCAACTGCAGTTGGAATTTAATATGGCCTATCTTTTAGTTTCTAAAGATTGATTAGCTGGCCATACACTTTAGATGGCTGTTGGCCAAGTGATCGTTCATCCAACAACTATCTCTCCCAACTCTTTCCAAAATCGGTGGTTTCTAGCTAATGTGTGTGGGACCTTTTCACTATAGCAGAGCAATTTCCTCTCTAGCTAATAAATTAAGCTTTTATCTATTAGCTCAGCCCATAGGAGAAGCCGGTCTTAAGTCTGGAAAACTC
Source organism: Ranitomeya variabilis (assembly GCF_051348905.1). Lineage (NCBI taxonomy): Eukaryota > Metazoa > Chordata > Amphibia > Anura > Dendrobatidae > Ranitomeya > Ranitomeya variabilis. The sequence goes on along the minus strand of NC_135233.1, from coordinate 78,216,911 downwards.
TTTAAAAGTCATTTGCCTTATCTTTGAAGCATTGACAATGCCATTTTGCTAGACTGATTTCGAGTGTCTGTGAGCGGCAGAGCCAGCGCCATAGTCGTGGCTGAGTATATCTGGTTACACGTGATCTGGCCTCCCGTCACATGCAAACAATGTCCCCTTTCTTGCATACCTTCTGCTGCATCGTCTGCACCGTCAGGGTCCCATCGGAGCTGCAGAAGTTTGGCTGCTGGTGTTGTTGAGCACAAAGAGACAGCGTCCATTTCAAACTGTAAATGAAAAGCTTTACTTGGTTTCAATTGCAGCACATCCACATCAGTTACAGCACCAACACAGAGTACGGCATCATTCACTTCTTCCAGGGGTTCCCAGGGTCATACCGAACTGTTCGGTACTGCAGCGTCCTCTCTGTCCAGCATATCTACTCTTAGGTGTTCCCTCGTCTGTTTCACCCCAGAGAGAAGCGCTTCAGCCCATGTACATAGCTGCCACATGTTTGGAGCAACCTGCGTCTTTATCCTGCTGCAATTCCTTAGCTGTAACTTGCTGACCCACTAGCACTGCACAGCTGGGTCCTTCTCTTTAAGCATTGCGGTGCTGCTGCTCTGTCCCGGGCTCTTAAGCCCTTTGGGATGCCTGGGGCTCCATGGCAACTCCAAGCTGTACCAGCTCCCTGTCTTCACTGAAGTCTAATCAGGAAATACTCCTGTCTGACCCACAGCTAGCTCCTCCTATGGTTAACGATATATACTGTTGTGCCCTATCTAGTGTCCCAACTGAGATACTGCACTTTCCCTATAATGAAGTAGTGTTCACTATTAGCAACACATAGTAAATATGGTAGCATAACAGCAATTATAATCAAGTAATTTACATTGTACATTCAGCAATAAAGTGGCATCAACATAGCAGCACACGAACACGTATCAGTAATTCTAAAACATTCATGTGTTTCAATGAGAAACGGCACGGTTCTTAAAGGGGTGGGGCGAGCACTAGTCCTTAGAGCCCCTGACATGTCTGTAAAATGTGGACATTGCTTGGATTGTAATACCTGGCCCAATAGCTGAGCTAACTGCATCATGTATGGCAGGTCAGCTACAGTGATCCGAGCACGGTCCGTGCTTCAAGAACATGTGAAACGAGCCTTAAACTGTGTGTAATAATTCAGAGACCCAAGAAAGTGTTCTGCTGTGAACAATGCATTATATAATGTATTACATGAGCTATATGTGCAAATGATCATTATGTAAAAATCTCAATATAGTTGAATGATTAAGCTCTATTCTTTGAAGCACCCTGAATAAAACTCTTAGTAACTTAATCAGATACAGTAAATTAATGTTCTACTTTATTACTCATTCAGTCCAGAATGGTTCCCAACCCCAAAAAACTCTCTATAGTGTACTATGTTTACATTCTATATTTTTAGCATTGGGATTGCTGAGTTTAAAGTTAACAGATCACACAGCATTCCTCCGGCCCCATGACAAGTCTACATGTCTTCTGGGGCTATACTTTTCCTTGGTTTAAAATGGACAGATGAAAAGAAACTTGCTCCCTGTGAAATGAGAGAGCTCTTGGCCTATATGTCAACAACTGTGTTCATAATATACTTTTAATGAGCTGTAAGTGCTTAGAGTATGATGAAAGCCTCCGAGGTTGTTTGAATTAGAGGAATATGTTATTATCTCACGTGATTTAGAAGAAAATATAATACAGCTCTGGTCCTTGGCTTTTGTCATTTCAATCTCTTTTAAAATACCATGAACAGAAATTATGTAATTTTTATACTTTTTAAAATATTTTTTTTCGATAACATACTGTATATATCAAAACTTTGCTGGTGATCGAGAGCAGGAAAAATTTTAGGGTAAGTTCACATATTGCAGATTTGTTGCAAACAGCTTCCATAGCATGACAGTGCACGGCCCAAATTGTTCCACTGAAACCATCCCCTATATTAATGAATTTTCTTCCCTCCCCACAGTCTCCCATACCACTTAACTTATAATAATGATACACAGGACACTTTGTTTTTTAGGATATTATTGGCCACAGCGGCCATTTATTAACAAAGAACAATAATCAATGAAAGAATTGGGGGAGGTCCTTGGGGCTCCAAGATCCGGGACATATAGAACAAAGTATTTTTCAATAGAATTAGTTTACCCTCAGTCATAACCCCAAGCTCGAGGACACCATACCACAATCAGTGGTAAAACATGCCACCACTGGCTCCCAGGGTACTCCCCCATCCAGAGCCCCACTAATTGCGAGATCAGCCAATCAGTAATTCCATCCTATGGGGGACGATCTCTGTAAATTCCCCCCATAATAAACTCCACCAACCCCAAGGACTTCCCCCTCCGCCCCAACCACTGTGACTCACTGTAAAGATTTTGACTTTCAACATAAGCCCAAATCATAAAACATAACACAATATACATCTCAATAATAAATCCCTCAATTTCCTGAAAAAAAGAGGGTGAGTGAGACTCTTCTTACTGAGATCCCCATAAGAATGACCTCTGTTGTGAATTCTGCTTTTGGGTTCCCTCCGGTGGTTGTAGGTGGTAATGCAGTTGTCCCTGGGTTGCAATCCTGGTCAGGTGTATCTGCTGATTGCAGTTCTGACTGGGGTATTTAGGTGTGCAGGATTCATTAGTCCTTGCCAGTTGTCCATGGTTTTTGGGAGGTTTGGATCTCTGTCTGGTTCCTCCTGCCTTGCTGCCAAATCAGCAAAGATAAGTGTCTGGTTTTTGTTTCTGTGGCACACATGCTGTGTGCTTTACAATTCAGTGCTATTCATTTGTTTTTTCTTGTCCAGCTTAGATTGTGTCAGTATTTTCTCAGTCTAGTTGGATTCTCAGGAGTGGCAGATATACGTTCCATGTCTTTAGTTAGATGGTGGAACTTTTTGTATTATCTGTTGTGGATATTTTTGGAAAGGTTTTAATACTGACCGCTTAGTATTCTGTCCTATCCTTTCCTATTTAGCTAGAGTGGCCTCTTTTGCTAAATCCTGTTTTCTGCCTGCGTGTGTCTTTCCTCTACTACTCACAGTCAATATTCGTGGGGGGCTGCCTATCCTTTGGGGTTCTGCTCTGAGGCAAGGTAGTATTCCTATTTCCATCTATAGGGGTATTTAGTCCTCCGGCTGTGTCGAGGTGTCTAGGATTTGTTAGGCACACCCCATGGCTACTTCTAGTTGCGGTGTTAGTTTAGGATCTGCGGTCAGTATAGTTTCCACCTACTCCAGAGAAAGTTTCATGCGGCTCCAAGGTCACCGGATCATAACAGACCTCCTTTTCCAGCACTTTTCCTTTTATACCTCCTTTTACTGCACCCTCCCACTCCTTCTTGATTCAATCCCATAGCCCCCATTCAAATTTTATTTTCCTCTCCTGGCCCAATCACCGTCAAGTGGTCCTCTGCCTAAAAGTATGGCTTCAGCCCCTTCTATAATGTAAGTATCCACAGGGAAATGAGCAGATCTGCACAAAATCGTATGAATTTCCCTGCTGATTTTCCCTGTATACAGGCAGCAGATTTTTTTTAAAAAAAGAAGATATTCACTTCTGTACCACCTGTGTCACTGTTACATCCCATGTGATCGCTACAGCGTCTGATCGCGGTACATTGTGCTGAAACATATAATGAAAAAAGAGAATAGGCACATCCAAAAATGAATAAGATCTTCAAGCTTTATTCCATACTGGTTATAAAATTAAAATCCACCTGGTGATAGTAGGAAACACTCTGACGCATTTCTGGCGCTAGTTGTGCACTTAGTCATAGACAAAGGGCGCAAGTAGTGACAGAAACGCGTCAGAGTGTTTTCTACTATCACAGGTGGATTTTCATTTTATAACCAATATGGAATAAAGCTTGAAGATTTTAATCATTTTTTTTGGACGTCCCAATTGTCTTTTTCCACTATATGCATTTATGCATTTTCTGCCATATTGGAATGGCACCATCACATTAAGGACGGGTTTCATTATTAAAACACAGTGAGCAATGGATCTGTTCTTTCATTGCGTTAAGACATCTGTGCATAAGGACGGGACGCACAGATACTGACATAGAAGCCATGCTGGAACTGGAGAAATCACCGACAGAGGTCAGCTGATTAGGTGGTTTGGGTAAGGTATTAGAGCAATATAATGGGTGTTCATTGCTTATGGAGGAGGCAATGGAAAACTGTGACTTGGATTTGTTTACAGATGCTTCAGGTGGTGTCGGATTTGGAGCATACTTTAGAGGTCTGTGGTGCGCATCTAGATGGCCTGAAGATTGTTTTTTGTCAGGCCTGGTCAAGAATATAGCATTGTTGGAGATTTTTCCCATTTTGGCTGTGATAACATGGTGGTACTGTGTGCAATCAATAGTCTGATGGCATCTTCGCCTCCGGTAATTTGTGTACTCCAGCAATTTGTCTTGACTTGTCAGTCCATAAATCCTTACATTATGGCGTTGCATGTGCCAGATGTGCAGAATTCTATTGCTTATTCATTATCTCATTTACAGTGGGAGTGTTTTCGGTTGTTGGCCCCGGATGCAGAGGACAAGGGATTGGAGTGCCCGGCGGAGCTTTGGAGCGTGGTCTTCAAGCCGCAGAGTCTTTCATTAGGCCGTCCCCGTCTGCCAGCACGTGAGCAGCTTACTGGAGGAATGATGAAGATCAGGTAGGAACTTTGCTGCTGTGGTTGAGTCAGGGGGCTGCAGAAGGTTAGTCATCAGCAAAAGTCTCGCAAATTATCGCGGCTCTGGCTTTTGGTTTCAAGAGGTCAGAGGAACTGGACAAAAGTGGTTTTGGTGAAAAAGGAGTTAAAAAGGTTTAGGAGAGGACATAGTCAAGGAAATTATAGGTGCCCGGTTTCTTTTAGCATGCTTGAAAAGTTAAGGGGGGGATTGGACGATATCTGTAGGTTGGATTTTGAGGCTTGTCTTTTCAGTTTAGCCTGTTCACTTGCTTTCTTTGGAGCATGACGGGTGGGGGAGTGTTATGACCCCAATGGCGAGGGTCTCAGAGGAACAAGTAAGTCTGTGAAGTACAAAAAATCCAGCTCATAGGGCAGTGGTAACTGGGTTGACCATATATCTACTCCTAACGCCAACACTAGAAGTAGCCGGGGAACATGCCTATGTTGGTCGCTAGATGTCTCGCGCCAGCCGGAGGACTAACTACCCCTAGAAGAGGAAAACAAAGACCTCTCTTGCCTCCAGAGAATAGACCCCAAAAATAGGATACAAGCCCCCCACAAATAATAACGGTGAGGTAAGAGGAAATGACAAACACAGAGATGAACTAGGTTTAGCAAAGAGAGGCCCACTTACTAATAGCAGAATGTAGTAAGATAACTTATATGGTCAACAAAAACCCTATAAAAAAAAATCCACACTGGAGATTCAAGAACCCCCGAACCGTCTAACGGCCCGGGGGGAGAACTCCAGCCTCCCTAGAGCTTCCAGCAAGGTTAGGATACAGATTATGTACAAGCTGGACAAAAATGCAAACAAAAACAAATAGCAAAAAGCAAGAAAGCAGACTTAGCTTAATTTAGCAGGAACCAGGATCAGAAGACCAGAGCACAACAGATTAGCTCTGATTACAACGTTGCCAGGCATTGAACTGAAGGTCCAGGGAGCTTATATAGCAACACCCCTGACCTAACGACCCAGGTGAGCATACAAGGGATGGCAGACATTCCCAGAGTCAAATCACTAGTAACCACTAGAGGGAGCCAAAAAGGTAAATACACAACAGTACCCCCCCCTTAGTGAGGGGTCACCGAACCCTCACCAAGACCACCAGGGCGATCAGGATGAGCGGTGTGAAAGGCACGAACCAAATCGGCCGCATGCACATCAGAGGCGACCACCCAGGAATTATCCCCCTGACCATAGCCCTTCCACTTGACCAAGTACTGAAGCCTCCGCCTGGAGAGACGAGAATCTAAGATCTTCTCCACCACGTACTCCAACTCGCCCTCAACTGTTGTGAATTTGGATTCTGGGCTCCCCCGGTGGCTACTGGTGGAATTGAACTGGTGTCTTCATCTTCTCTGTTCACCTGTTCCCATCAAGATGTGGGAGTCGCTATATAACCTTGCTGCTCTGTTAGTTGCTTGCCGGTCAACAATGTTATCAGAAGCCTCTCTGTGCTTGTTCCTGCTCCTAGACAACTACTAGATAAGTTGGACTCTTGTCCATGTTTGTTTTTGCATTTTTGTTCCAGTTCACAGCTGTAGTTTCGTTACTGTGTCTGGAAAGCTCTTGTGAACAGGAATTGCCACTCTGGTGTTATGAGTTAATGCCAGAGTTTTAAAGTAATTTCTGGATGGTGTTTTGATAGGGTTTTTAGCTGACCATGAAAGTGTCCTTCCTGTCTTCTGCTATGTAGTAAGTGGACCTCAAATTTGCTAAACCTATTTTCATACTACGTTTGTTATTTCATCTTGATTCACCGCCAATACATGTGGGGGGCCTCTGTCTCCTTTCGGGGTATTTCTCTAGAGGTGAGCTAGGACTAATATTTTCCTCTGCTAGTTTTATTTAGTCCTCCGGCTGGTGCTGGGCATCTAGAATCAACGTAGGCATGCTACCCGGCCACTGCTAGTTGTGTGTTAGGTTTAGTTCATGGTCAGCTCAGTTTCCATCTTCCAAGAGCTAGTTCCTATATTTGCTGATGCTATGATCTCTTGCCATTGAGATCATGACAGTTTGACCGGCCCACTAAAGGGTTAAAATCCTTGGCTGAGAAAGGAGAGAAATAAGTAGTCTGCTGAAATTTTTTTTTTTTTTTTTTTTTTCTCCTTTGAATGGCTCTGTGTTCACCTGTTTGCAATGGATCTTCAGAGTGTAACTGCAGGTTTGAATAATCTCGCCACGAAGGTACAAAATTTGCAAGATTTTGTTTGTCATGCACCTGTATCTGAGCCGAGAATTCCTTTGCCGGAATTTTTCTCGGGGAATAGATCTGGGTTTCAGAATTTTCGAAATAATTGCAAATTATTTTTGTCCCTGAAATCTCGCTCTGCCGGAGATCCTGCACAGCAGGTCAGGATTGTGATTTCCTTGCTCCGGGGCGACCCTCAAGACTGGGCTTTTTCATTGACACCAGGGGATCCTGCGTTGCTCAATGTGGATGCGTTTTTTCTGGCCTTGGGGTTGCTTTATGACGAACCGCATTTGGAGCTTCAGGCAGAAAAAACTTTGATGTCCCTATCTCAGGGGCAAGATGAAGCGGAAATTTACTGCCAAAGATTCCGTAAATGGTCTGTGCTTACTCAGTGGAATGAGTGCGCCCTGGCGGCGACTTTCAGAGAGGGTCTCTCTGATGCCATTAAGGATGTTATGGTGGGGTTCCCTGTGCCTGCGGGTCTGAATGAGTCCATGACAATGGCTATTCAGATCGATAGGCGTTTGCGGGAGCGCAAACCAGTGCACCATCTGGCGGTGTCCACTGAGAAATCGCCAGAGAGTATGCAGTGTGATAGAATTCTGTCCCGAAGCGAGCGGCAGAATTTTAGACGGAAAAATGGGTTGTGTTTCTATTGTGGTGATTCTACTCATGTTATATCAGCATGCTCTAAGCGCACTAAAAAGCTTGGTAAATCTGTTTCCATTTGCACCTTACCGTCTAAGTTTATTCTATCTGTGACCCTGATTTGCTCTTTGTCATCTATTACCACGGACGCCTATGTCGACTCTGGCGCCGCTTTGAGTCTTATGGATTGGTCCTTTGCCAAACGCTGTGGGTATGATTTAGAGCCTTTGGAGACTCCTATTCCTCTGAAGGGGATTGACTCCACCCCATTGGCTAATAATAAACCACAATACTGGACACAAGTAACTATGCGTATTAATCCGGATCACCAGGAGATTATTCGCTTTCTGGTGCTGTATAATCTACATGATGATTTGGTGCTAGGATTGCCTTGGCTGCAATCTCACAACCCAGTCCTCGACTGGAAAGCTATGTCTGTGTTGAGCTGGGGATGTAAGGGGGCTCATGGGGATGTACCTGTGGTTTCCATTTCATCATCTATTCCCTCTGAAATTCCTGAGTTCCTGTCTGACTATCGTGACGTCTTTGAAGAATCCAAGCTTGGTTCGTTACCTCCGCACCGAGAGTGCGATTGTGCCATAGATTTAATCCCGGGTAGTAAATACCCAAAGGGTCGTTTATTTAATCTGTCTGTGCCTGAACATGCTGCTATGCGTGAATATATAAAGGAGTCCTTGGAAAAGGGACATATTCGTCCATCGTCATCTCCCTTAGGAGCCGGTTTTTTCTTTGTGTCAAAAAAAGACGGCTCTTTGAGACCATGTATTGATTATCGGCTTTTGAATAAAATCACTGTTAAATATCAATACCCATTGCCGTTGCTGACTGATTTGTTTGCTCGCATAAAGGGGGCCAAGTGGTTCTCTAAGATTGACCTTCGTGGGGCGTATAATTTGGTGCGAATCAGGCAGGGGGATGAGTGGAAAACCGCATTTAATACGTCCGAGGGCCACTTTGAGTATTTAGTGATGCCTTTTGGTCTTTCAAATGCTCCGTCGGTTTTCCAGTCCTTTATGCATGATATTTTTCGCGATTATTTGGATAAATTTATGATTGTGTATCTGGATGATATTCTGGTTTTTTCGGATGACTGGGACTCTCATGTCCAGCAAGTCAGGAGGGTTTTTCAGGTTTTGCGGTCTAATTCTTTGTGTGTGAAGGGTTCTAAGTGTGTTTTTGGGGTACAGAGGATTTCCTTTTTGGGATATATTTTTTCCCCCTCTTCCATTGAAATGGATCCTGTCAAGGTTCAAGCTATTTGTGATTGGACGCAGCCCTCTTCTCTTAAGAGTCTTCAGAAATTTTTGGGCTTTGCTAACTTTTATCGTCGATTTATTGCTGGTTTTTCGGATATTGCTAAGCCATTGACCGATTTGACTAAGAAGGGTGCTGATGTTGCTGATTGGTCCCCTGATGCTGTGGAGGCCTTTCGGGAGCTTAAGCGCCGTTTTTCCTCTGCCCCTGTGTTGCGTCAGCCTGATGTTGCTCTACCTTTTCAGGTTGAGGTCGACGCTTCTGAGATCGGAGCTGGGGCAGTGTTGTCGCAGAAAAGTTCTGACTGCTCCGTGATGAGGCCTTGTGCCTTCTTTTCCCGTAAATTTTCGCCCGCTGAGCGGAATTATGATGTTGGGAATCGGGAGCTTTTGGCCATGAAGTGGGCTTTTGAGGAGTGGCGCCATTGGCTTGAGGGGGCCAGACATCAGGTGGTGGTATTGACTGACCACAAAAATTTGGTTTATCTTGAGACCGCCAGGCGCCTGAATCCTAGACAGGCGCGCTGGTCATTATTTTTCTCTCGGTTTAATTTTGTGGTGTCATACCTACCGGGTTCTAAGAATGTTAAGGCGGATGCCCTTTCTAGGAGTTTTGAGCCTGACTCGCCTGGTAACTCTGAGCCCACAGGTATCCTTAAGGATGGAGTGGTATTGTCAGCCGTTTCTCCAGACCTGCGGCGGGCCTTGCAGGAGTTTCAGGCGGATAGACCTGATCGTTGCCCACCTGATAAACTGTTTGTTCCTGATGATTGGACCAGTAGAGTCATCTCTGAGGTTCATTCTTCTGCGTTGGCAGGTCATCCTGGCATTTTTGGTACCAGGGATTTGGTGGCAAGGTCCTTCTGGTGGCCTTCCCTGTCACGAGATGTGCGAGGCTTTGTGCAGTCTTGTGACGTTTGTGCTCGGGCCAAGCCTTGTTGTTCTCGGGCTAGTGGATTGTTGTTGCCCTTGCCTATTCCTAAGAGGCCTTGGACGCACATCTCGATGGATTTTATTTCAGATCTGCCTGTTTCTCAGAAGATGTCTGTCATCTGGGTGGTGTGTGACCGTTTCTCTAAGATGGTCCATTTGGTTCCTCTGCCCAAGTTGCCTTCTTCTTCCGAGTTGGTTCCTCTGTTTTTTCAAAATGTTGTTCGTTTGCATGGTATTCCTGAGAATATCGTTTCTGACAGAGGGACCCAATTCGTGTCTAGATTTTGGCGGGCATTCTGTGCTAGGATGGGCATAGATTTGTCTTTTTCGTCCGCTTTCCATCCTCAGACGAATGGCCAGACTGAGCGGACTAATCAGACCCTGGAGACATATCTGAGGTGTTTTGTGTCTGCTGACCAGGATGATTGGGTTGCTTTTTTGCCATTGGCGGAGTTCGCTCTCAATAATCGGGCCAGCTCTGCCACTTTGGTGTCCCCGTTTTTCTGTAATTCGGGGTTTCATCCTCGATTTTCCTCTGGTCAGGTGGAATCTTCGGATTGTCCTGGAGTGGATGCTGTGGTGGAGAGATTGCATCAGATCTGGGGGCAGGTGGTGGACAATTTGAGGTTGTCCCAGGAGAAGACTCAGCTTTTTGCTAACCGCCGTCGTCGTGTTGGTCCTCGTCTTCGTGTTGGGGACTTGGTGTGGTTGTCTTCTCGTTTTGTCCCTATGAGGGTCTCTTCTCCTAAGTTTAAGCCTCGGTTCATCGGCCCGTATAAGATATTGGAGATTCTTAACCCTGTTTCCTTCCGTTTGGACCTCCCTGCATCCTTTTCTATTCATAACGTTTTTCATCGGTCATTATTGCGCAGGTATGAGGTACCGGTTGTGCCTTCAGTTGAGCCTCCTGCTCCGGTGTTGGTTGAGGGTGAGTTGGAGTACGTTGTGGAGAAAATCTTAGACTCTCGTGTTTCCAGACGGAGACTCCAGTATCTGGTCAAGTGGAAGGGATACGGCCAGGAGGATAATTCTTGGGTGAATGCATCTGATGTTCATGCCTCTGATCTGGTTCGTGCCTTTCATAGGGCCCATCCTGATCGCCCTGGTGGTTCTGGTGAGGGTTCGGTGCCCCCTCCTTGAGGGGGGGGTACTGTTGTGAATTTGGATTCTGGGCTCCCCCGGTGGCTACTGGTGGAATTGAACTGGTGTCTTCATCTTCTCTGTTCACCTGTTCCCATCAAGATGTGGGAGTCGCTATATAACCTTGCTGCTCTGTTAGTTGCTTGCCGGTCAACAATGTTATCAGAAGCCTCTCTGTGCTTGTTCCTGCTCCTAGACAACTACTAGATAAGTTGGACTCTTGTCCATGTTTGTTTTTGCATTTTTGTTCCAGTTCACAGCTGTAGTTTCGTTACTGTGTCTGGAAAGCTCTTGTGAACAGGAATTGCCACTCTGGTGTTATGAGTTAATGCCAGAGTTTTAAAGTAATTTCTGGATGGTGTTTTGATAGGGTTTTTAGCTGACCATGAAAGTGTCCTTCCTGTCTTCTGCTATGTAGTAAGTGGACCTCAAATTTGCTAAACCTATTTTCATACTACGTTTGTTATTTCATCTTGATTCACCGCCAATACATGTGGGGGGCCTCTGTCTCCTTTCGGGGTATTTCTCTAGAGGTGAGCTAGGACTAATATTTTCCTCTGCTAGTTTTATTTAGTCCTCCGGCTGGTGCTGGGCATCTAGAATCAACGTAGGCATGCTACCCGGCCACTGCTAGTTGTGTGTTAGGTTTAGTTCATGGTCAGCTCAGTTTCCATCTTCCAAGAGCTAGTTCCTATATTTGCTGATGCTATGATCTCTTGCCATTGAGATCATGACACTCAACCAACACCGGAGCAGGAGGCTCAGCAGAAGGAACCACAGGCACAACGTACCGCCGCAACAAGGACCTATGAAATACGTTGTGAATGGCAAACGACACCGGAAGATCCAGGCGAAAGGATACCGGATTAAGGATTTCCAATATCTTGTAAGGACCAATGAAGCGAGGCTTAAATTTGGGAGAGGAGACCTTCATAGGAACAAATCGAGAAGACAGCCATACCAAATCCCCAACGCGAAGTCGGGGACCCACACCGCGGCGGCGGTTGGCAAAACGCTGAGCCTTCTCCTGTGACAACTTCAAGTTGTCCACCACATGACTCCAGATCCGCTGCAACCTATCCACCACGGAATCCACCCCCGGACAGTCAGAAGGCTCCACATGTCCCGAGGAAAAACGAGGATGGAAACCAGAGTTGCAGAAAAATGTCGAAACCAAGGTGGCGGAACTAGCCCGATTATTAAGGGCAAATTCAGCCAACGGCAAGAAGGTTACCCAATCATCCTGATCAGAAGAGACAAAACACCTCAAATAAGCCTCCAGAGTCTGATTAGTTCGCTCCGTTTGTCCGTTAGTCTGGGGATGGAAAGCGAATGAAAACGACAACTCAATGCCCATCCTACCACAAAAGGATCGCCAGAACCTGGAAACAAACTGGGATCCTCTGTCCGACACAATATTCTCAGGAATGCCGTGCAAACGAACCACGTTCTGGAAGAACACAGGAACCAGATCAGAAGAGGAGGGCAGCTTAGGCAAAGGAACCAAATGGACCATCTTGGAGAAACGATCACATATCACCCAGATGACAGACATGCCCTGAGACACCGGAAGATCAGAAATGAAATCCATAGAGATGTGTGTCCAAGGTCTCTTCGGGACAGGCAAGGGCAAGAGCAACCCGCTGGCACGAGAACAGCAAGGCTTAGCTCGAGCACAAGTACCACAGGACTGCACAAATGACCGCACATCCCTTGACAAGGAAGGCCACCAAAAGGACCTGGCCACCAGATCTCTGGTGCCAAAAATTCCCGGGTGCCCTGCCAACACCGAGGAATGAACCTCGGAAATGACTCTGCTGGTCCATCTAGCAGGCACAAACAATCTGTCAGGTGGACAAGAGTCAGGCCTACCAGCCTGAAATCTCTGTAACATACGTCGCAGATCTGGAGAAATAGCTGACACGATAACTCCTTCCTTAAGAATACCCACAGGTTCAGCAACTCCAGGAGCATCAGGCACAAAGCTCCTAGACAGAGCATCGGCCTTCACATTCTTAGAACCTGGTAAATACGAGACCACAAAGTCAAAACGGGAGAAAAACAATGACCAGCGGGCCTGTCTAGGATTCAGGCGTTTAGCAGACTCGAGATACATCAGATTTTTGTGATCAGTCAAGACCACCACACGATGCTTAGCACCCTCGAGCCAATGACGCCACTCCTCAAATGCCCACTTCATGGCCAACAACTCCCGATTGCCCACATCATAATTTCGCTCTGCCGGCGAAAACTTCCTAGAGAAAAAGGCACAAGGTCTCATAGTAGAGCAACCAGGGCCTCTCTGCGACAAAACGGCCCCTGCCCCAATCTCCGAAGCATCCACCTCAACCTGAAAGGGAAGTGAGACGTCAGGCTGGCACAAAACGGGCGCCGAAGTAAACCGGCGTTTCAACTCCTGGAAAGCCTCCACGGCAGCAGGAGCCCAGTTAGCTACATCAGAGCCTTTCTTGGTCATATCCGTCAGCGGTTTAACAACGCTAGAGAAATTTGCGATAAAACGACGGTAGAAGTTAGCAAAACCCAAGAACTTCTGAAGACTCTTAACTGACGAGGGTTGAGTCCAATCATGAATAGCTCGGACCTTGACTGGATCCATCTCCACAGCAGAAGGGGAAAAAATGAACCCCAAAAAGGGAACCTTCTGTACACCAAAGAGACACTTTGAGCCTTTTACAAACAAAGAATTTTCACGCAAAATCTCAAAAACCATCCTGACCTGCTCCACATGCGAGTCCCAATCATCAGAAAAAACCAGAATATCATCCAGATAAACAATCAAAAATTTATCCAGATACTTCCGGAAAATGTCATGCATGAAGGACTGAAAAACTGAAGGTGCATTAGAGAGCCCAAATGGCATCACCAAGTACTCAAAATGACCTTCGGGCGTATTGAATGCGGTTTTCCATTCATCGCCCTGCCTAATGCGCACAAGGTTGTACGCACCACGAAGGTCTATCTTGGTGAACCACTTGGCACCTTTAATCCGGGCAAACAAATCTGACAACAGCGGCAAAGGATACTGAAATTTGACAGTGATCTTATTTAAAAGCCGATAGTCAATACAAGGCCTCAAAGATCCGTCCTTTTTGGCCACAAAAAAGAATCCCGCACCAAGAGGGGAAGAAGAAGGATGGATATGCCCCTTCTCAAGAGACTCCTTGATATATGAACGCATCGCGGTATGTTCAGGTACCGACAGATTAAACAGTCTCCCCTTAGGAAACTTACTGCCAGGAATCAAATCTATTGCACAGTCACATTCCCTATGAGGAGGCAGTGCACTGGACTTAGACTCGCTGAAGACATCCTGATAATCAGACAAATACGCCGGAACTTCCGAAGGCGTAGAAGAAGCAATAGACAAGGGCAGGGAATCTCCATGAATTCCATGGCAGCCCCAACTTGACACTGACATAGCCTTCCAGTCCAAGACTGGATTATGGGTCTGTAACCATGGCAAACCCAAAACAACCAAATCATGCATTTTATGCAGAACAAGAAAACGTAGTACCTCCCGATGTTCGGGAGTCATGCACATGGTAACCTGTGTCCAAAACTGCGGTTTATTTTTTGCCAATGGCGTAGAATCAATACCCCTAAGAGGGATAGGATTTTCCAATGGCTCAAGAACAAATCCGCAGCGCTTGGCAAATGACAGATCCATAAGGCTCAGGGCAGCACCTGAGTCCACAAACGCCATGACAGGATACGATGACAGTGAGCAAATCAAAGTTACAGATAGAATAAATTTAGGTTGCAAATTACCAATGGCGACCGGACTAACAACCTTAGTAAGACGTTTAGAGCATGCTGAGATAACATGTGTAGAATCACCACAGTAGTAACACAAGCCATTCTGGCGTCTATGAATTTTCCGCTCATTTCTAGTCAGGATTCTATCACATTGCATTAAATATCAGGTGCCTGTTCAGACAACACCATGAGGGAATTTGCGGTTTTGCGCTCCCGCAAACCGCCGGTCGATTTGAATAGCCAGGGTCATAGAATCATTCAGACCTGTGGGAATGGGAAAACCCACCATCACATTCTTAATTGCTTCAGAAAGGCCATTTCTAAAATTTGCAGCCAATGCACACTCGTTCCACTGGGTCAGCACGGACCATTTCCGAAATTTTTGGCAATACACTTCAGCCTCGTCCTGGCCCTGAGACATAGCCAGCAAGGCTTTTTCTGCCTGAATCTCAAGATTGGGTTCCTCATAAAGCAAACCGAGCGCCAGAAAAAACGCATCAATGTCAGCCAATGCCGGATCTCCTGGCGCCAGCGAGAAGGCCCAATCCTGAGGGTCGCCCCGTAAAAAAGAAATAACAATTTTTACTTGCTGAGCGGAGTCTCCAGATGAACAGGGTCTCAGAGACAAAAACAATTTACAATTATTCCTGAAATTTCTAAATTTAAATCGGTCTCCGGAAAACAGTTCAGGAATCGGTATCTTAGGTTCTGACATAGGATTTCTGGTAACATAATCTTGTATGCCCTGCACACGAGCAGCAAGCTGGTCCACACTTGTAATCAAGGTCTGGACATTCATGTCTGCAGCAAACACAAGCCACTCAGAGGTAAAGGGGAAAAGAAAAAAAAAAAATGAGAGAGAGGAAAAAAAAAAAAACTCAGAATTTTCTTTCTTATAATCCCGCTTCTGCAATGCATTTAACATTTAATACGGGCCTGGCAAACTGTTATGACCCCAATGGCGAGGGTCTCAGAGGAACAAGTAAGTCTGTGAAGTACAAAAAATCCAGCTCATAGGGCAGTGGTAACTGGGTTGACCATATATCTACTCCTAACGCCAACACTAGAAGTAGCCGGGGAACATGCCTACGTTGGTCGCTAGATGTCTCGCGCCAGCCGGAGGACTAACTACCCCTAGAAGAGGAAAACAAAGACCTCTCTTGCCTCCAGAGAATAGACCCCAAAAGTAGGATACAAGCCCCCCACAAATAATAACGGTGAGGTAAGAGGAAATGACAAACACAGAGATGAACTAGGTTTAGCAAAGAGAGGCCCACTTACTAATAGCAGAATGTTGTAAGATAACTTATATGGTCAACAAAAACCCTATAAAAAAAAATCCACACTGGAGATTCAAGAACCCCCGAACCGTCTAACGGCCCGGGGGGAGAACTCCAGCCTCCCTAGAGCTTCCAGCAAGGTTAGGATACAGATTATGTACAAGCTGGACAAAAATGCAAACAAAAACAAATAGCAAAAAGCAAGAAAGCAGACTTAGCTTAATTTAGCAGGAACCAGGATCAGAAGACCAGAGCACAACAGATTAGCTCTGATTACAACGTTGCCAGGCTTTGAACTGAAGGTCCAGGGAGCTTATATAGCAACACCCCTGACCTAACGACCCAGGTGAGCATACAAGGGATGGCAGACATTCCCAGAGTCAAATCACTAGTAACCACTAGAGGGAGCCAAAAAGGTAAATACACAACAGGGGAGATTGTTTCTCCCAGTAAAAGAAGAGGGGGAGGGCTTTTAGCTAGGGATGTTATGACAACAACAAAGGGGTTGGAGTTCTGGATTAGGCGGTCAAAAACAGGTCAGGAAGGAAAAGGTAAGCGGGTAGTGTTAGGAGCGGTGCAGAATCCATGATGTGTCCGATGCGCTGCTTGCAGTTTTTATAATGGTTTTCAGCCCTGTCGGGAGGGTCCATTATTGTGTCATGCAGATGGTTCCTTTTTGTCAAAGTACCAGTTTATTTCGGTGTTTAGGAAGAGTTTGGTTTTGTTGGGTTTGGATGCCTCCCGTTTTGCATTTGATTCTTTTCGTATTGGGGCAGCGACGGAAGAAGCAGTGTGTGGACTGGGTCCAGAAATATTGGGTGGGAGGACACAATAAATTTGGGTAAGACGGCTGACAGGTTTGTTGGCGCCAAAACCCCTTTATGAACCCTATTCATTCCGGCCTTAACTACTTGAGAAAGACCTTTTATGTTCCCTCCTTTTTTAATTAACCCCCTTCATATTCCCTTACATTCATAGGGCCTATCCTGATTTAGTTCAGGCCCTGTAAATACCATGGGTTTGCAGTATATAGCATAAGTGATCAAGCCATGTATAAAAATGTAAAAAAAATATAAAAAAAGGTTAAAGAACAAATGTTCAATAGCCAGTGGAAACTACATGGGGACAATATACAAACTCATTCAGATATTGTTCTTAATTGGGCATAGACCGAGCACCCCAGTACTGCGAAGCAACATTGCTAACCACTGAGCCATCTTACTGAGCTGTTAAGGTACCGTCACATTAAGCGACGCTGCAGCGATATAGACAATGATGCCGAACGCTGCAGCATTGCGCTTTCGTCGTTGTGTGGTCGCTGGAGAGCTGTCACACAGACAGCTCTCCAGCGACCAACGATGCCGAAGTCCCCGGGTAACCAGGGTAAAATCGGGTTACTAAGCGCAGGGCCACGCTTAGTAACCCGATGTTTACCCTGGTTACCAGTGTAAATGTAAAAAAAAACCAAACACTACATACTTACATTCCGGTGTCTGTCGCGTCCGCTTCCCTGCACTGTGTAAGCGCCGGCCCTAAAGCAGAGCGGTGACGTCACCGCTGTGCTCTGCTTTACGTCCGGCCGGCGCTGACACAGAAGGTGAATATGTAGTGTTTGGTTTTTTTACATTTACAATGGTAACCAGGGTAAATATCGAGTTACTAAGCGCGGCTCTGCGCTTAGTAACCCGATGTTTACCCTGGTTACCAGTGAAGACATCGCTGAATCCGTGTCACACACACCAATCCAGCGATGTCAGCGGGTGATCCAGCGACGAAATAAGGTGCTGGCCTTCTAGCTCCGACCAACGATGTCACAGCAGGATCCTGATCGCTGCTGCATGTCAAACACAACGATATCGCTATCCAGGACACTGCAACGTCACGGATCGCTATCGTTATCGTTGTTAAGTTGTTCAGTGTGAAGGTACCTTTAGTGGCTCCAGCAGTGCCCAGGATGTAAGCTGTAATGGCTCGGGACAGTCCAGTGAAGAACTCTTGCCTTAATCTTAGTGGTATGTATGAATTGGACAGCTTTTCATAATCAGCTCTTTGACCACCTGAGTACACAGTGCACGACTACCTCACACTCACACTTCATGGAAAACTACCCTGTACAAACAGCACAGAGCACACAACTATCCTGTCCACACACAGTATACACCTACAGTATGCCATACACAAACAGCACGCTTCACTTATACTGCATACTGGCAGCAAAGCTAACCAGCAAACCTAAAGGGAATCTGTCAGAAGGCTCCAGCCCCACCCCCCAATCGTCTATATAAGCATGCAGGTCATAGAGAGTTAAATAAACTGTTATCTGAGATCTGATGACTTATTCCAGAGAAATCCACATTGATCTTATAGCTTCACTCCAGCTTGTTTTTTTTACCCTTTTATCGTTGGAATGATGGCACTAATGTAAGTTCCCTGCTCCTAGTATTATACTTACCAGCCACTGTGTTCATCTGTTATAGGCGCTGCTGCCGTCATCTTCTCTAGGTTATGATCTGCTGGATTATTCCATTGTTTGCTCAATGTAAGTCTATAAGAACCAGAACGAGACCAAAACGAGGCTCTCGTGGTTAGTCAGAAGCTGCGGTCACAAGATGGCGGAGGGGGACTGGAGTGGCGCCAGGAGGATCAGAAGATGGTTGCTGGTAAGCATATTGGGAACTTTCATCATACCACTCCACAGGTGAAATAAATAAAACTGTGTTGTGCTTTAATATGGAAACAAGATGTTAAGATTTCTGGAGGACACAGATTTAGTCCCCCAGAGTTTGCCAAGCAGAAGTGAGGACAGTGGCGAACTGTCATGAACAGAGCCCGAGTCACACATGCATGAGGGGATCAAATTAAATTCAAAGGCATCACTAACCATTAAAATAAGCTGTGGAGGCAGACCCTGTGGAAGATCTCTATCCCGCCCATAGATCCTCACACTTCATTTACATATTAGGAAAAATGTGGATTTCTGTAAATTAAAACATTGGAGCACAAATACCAAAGTATCAGTTTATTCAGCTTCATATGACCTGCAGGTCCATATAGACAGCTCAGGAGCTTTGGTGCTGCTGACAGATTACCTTTAAAGGGGTTATCCAACACCAAAATAATTATTTTATACATTGATGTTTTAAAATCATAAAACTTCCAACGGGTGGTGCTATAGAGTTCAAGTCCTCTTTTTCTCTGAAGAAGCAATTTGCATATTAAATTTCCCAGAGGAGCATTGCAGGGCGAATAAGCCTCCTTACCTTGAGCCAGAGCTGGTATGTCACTCTCAACAAGGAGAAACCTTACCCCTTAGGCTGCCGTCACACTAGCAGTATTTGGTCAGTATTTTACATCAGTATTTGTAAGCCAAAACCAGGAGTGGGTGATAAATACAGAAGTGGAGCATATGTTTCTATTATTCTTTGCCTCTGATTGTTCCACTCCTGGTTTTGGTTTACAAATACTGATGTAAAATACTGACCAAATACTGATAGTGTGACCGCAGCCTTAGACCGTAAAATCATAAATGGAGGCATTCTCACGTTCCAGCACCACCCAGCAGATCCAGCACAATCCACTCCAGAGGACTCCGCTAGTCTCCCATCACAGGTTGCAGTGGTCCTGTGACTTCCAAATGGACCAGACATGGCTTCCCAATCCAGTGCAGACCTCCGGAGCTGCCTGCGATGGAAGGTGAGTAGTGCATCTCCATAGGGGTGGAGCCGCATATTCATCACTGTAATGAGCGGTACCACGTGACCGCTCACACAGGACAAGCTGCGGCGCTGAGAGGAAGCATCGAGGGAGCTGGGTGAGTATTTTAATGCCAGCGGGTGGGCGCACAGGGGGTGGGAGGTGGCAGGTGACAAGGAAAAGTGCTGGAAAAGGGGGTCATTCTTATGGGGATCTCAGTAAGAAGAGTCCCACTCACCCTCTTTTTTTCAGGAAATTGAGGGATTTATTATTGAGATGTATATTGTGTTATGTTTTATGATTTGGGCTTATGTTGAAAGTCAAAATCTTTACAGTGAGTCACAGTGGTTGGGGCGGAGGGGGAAGTCCTTGGGGTTGGTGGAGTTTATTATGGGGGGAATTTACAGAGATCGTGCCCCTCAGGATGGAATTACTGATTGGCTGATCTGGCAACTAGTGGGGCTCTGGATGGGGGAGTACCCTGGGAGCCAGTGGTAGCATGTTTTACCACTGATTGTGGCATTGTGTCCTCGAGCTTGGGGTTATGACTGAGGGTAAAATAATTCTATTGAAAAATACTTTGTTCTATATGTCCCGGATCTTGGAGCCCCAAGGACCTCCCACAATTCTTTCATTGATTATTGTTCTTTGTTAATAAATGGCCGCTGTGGCCAATAATATCCTAAAAAACAAAGTAAACACAAAAATAATAAAAAAACATTGATTTTTCATTCCTTCTCTCCAAGGAACGCTGCTGGGGAGAAGGAATGAATGGCGGCTTCAGCACCACACACTGGGGGGTCAGCGCTTACTGTAGCGCTTTCTCCTGCACGGTCCGTGTGGTACTCAATCGGCACACGGGCTGCACACGGCTGCCGCACGTGTGCCACACTGATGTGCCACGTGAGCACATGGACACACGGACACGGATAACTCCGGTACCGATTTTTCCGGTCCCGGAATTATCTGGACGTGTTAGACTGGCCTCAGTGAGTGATTGACAACGGCATTTAGCTCGTTAACAGCCGTGGGCCATGCTCTGCACCACCCATGGTTGTTAAAGTCACATGATAGCTGGTTATATCAGCCATCAAGTGGGTGGACAGATGCAGTCTCAGTGTGTGAACCTGCATCAAAAGCATGCACACTACTCTCGACGTACAAGTACATCAATCGTGGTGGAGGGGTTTAAGGTACACCACTGGTGATGTGCATGGTTCCTATCACAGATATAGTTACATGTAGGATGTAACAAGTTCATTTTACAGCCTATTACCTATGTATTTCTGGTCCTTAGATAGCTTCCCTTAACCCCCTATGAAGAGAATCTATCACTAGGCTTTTGCAATTCTACCTGAGAGCAACATGATGTAGGGGCAGAAACCTTGATTCAAGTGATGCATCACTTACTGGGCTGCAGGCTGTCATTTTGATAAAATCATAGTTTTCTGTGCTGCAGATCTACCAGTTCTCTGAATGTTGAGCGCTGTATAACCTCACCCACACACACACCACTGATTGGCAGCCTTCTTCCTATGCACAGCGTACACAGAAAGCTGCCAGTCAGTGGTGAGAGGGGTTATATTGACCTCCTGAATATGCAAGACTATCTAGCAGCAGGTTCACTAGTCTTCCAATGATAATCCCCTGTTGATTAAACAGTGATTTTTCAAAACTACACTAAGCAGCCTAGTAAGTGATATATTGCTGGACTCAGGGTCTCTGTCTCTACATGATGCTTCTCTCAGATTAAAGTGCTTCAGATCACTTTACAGACATCATTACTGTCACCATTAGACTGTGTGCACATGTTGCGTTTTTCGCGATAAAAATGCATAAAAAACGCATACATATGCATCCCATCAATTATAATGCATTCTGCAATTTTTGATTGCGTAATTTTTGATTGATTTCCGCAAAAAAAACGCATCACGGTAAAAATGCATTATGTTCATTAATTTTGTGGATTTTTCGTGTTTTTCCCGCTATTTAATGCATTGGGAAGCTCCGGAAAAAAACGCACAAAAAAGCGCATCCAAAACACGCAAAAAAAGTGTCAAAAACGTGAAAAAAAAGCATGCGGATTTCTTGCAGAAAATGTCCGGTTTTCTTCAGGAATTTTCTACAAGAAAATCCTGATGTGTGCACATACCCTTAAAGCTCTTAATCTAAATGCCCTAACACTACGTCTTCTGAAAGTGGGCGGAGTTAGTTACTGGGCACCCCAGTCCGACTCTGCTTTCAGATGTTGTGCTCAGTGGGATTTGGAGCCAGGACCCACCTTAGGGCAGTCTCACACGTCCAGATAATTCCGGTACCAGAAAAAATCGGTACCGGAGTTATCCGTGTCCGTGTGCCCGTGAGCTCACGTAGGCCATACGTGCGGCACACGTGTGCCGCCCGTGTGCCGACTGGGTACCACACGGAGCGTGCAGGAGAAAGCTCTAAAGTTTAGCGCTGTCCCCTGCATCGTGCCGAAGCCGCGATTCATATCTTCTGTGCGGCAGCGTTTGCTGTAAAGAAGATATGAATCATCCATTTTTTTAGTGGTATTTTGTGTTTAAACTAAAGCTCCATGTCCCCACCCCCTGTGCGCCCCCCCCCCCCCCCCCCGCTGTTCTGAAAATGCTCACCCGCCTCCCTCGTTGGCTGTCGCTGCTTCCTGTCCTGGCCGCACCTTCTACTGTATGCGGTCACGTGGGGCCGCCGATTACAGTCGTGAATATGCGGCTCCACCCCTATGGGAGGTGGAGCCGCATATTCATGACTATAATCGGCGGCCCCACGTGACCGCATACAGTAGAAGGTGCGGCCAGGACAGGAAGCAGCGACAGCCAACGAGTGAGGCGGGTGAGTATTTTCAGAACAGCGGGGGGGGCGCACAGGGGGTGGGGACGTGGAGCTTTATTTTAAACACAAAATACCACTAAAAAAATGGATGATTCATATCTTCTTTACAGCAAACGCTGCTGCACAGAAGATATGAATCGCGGCTTCAGCACCATGTGGGGGGGACAGCGCTTACTGTAGCGCTGTCTCCTGCACGCCACACGGAGAACGTCCGTGTGAGGTACGTGTTTTACACGACCCATTGACTTTAATGGGTCCATGTAATATGTGCGCTCCCACGAACACTGACATGTCTCCGTGTTTGGCACACGGAGACACGGTCCGCAAAAAATCAATGACATCTGCACAGATGCATTGATTTTAATGTGTCTACGTGTGTCAGTGGCTCCGGTACGTGAGGAAACTGTCACCTCACGTACCGGAGCCACTGACGTGTAAAACCGGCCTTAGTGAAATTCTGTTGGACTAAGGTTAGTTTCACATTTGCGTTAAAATCCACAGCGTTTAATCCGCAACCGCCAAATGCAGGAAAAACCGCATTGAAACATGTACAAACGCAGCGTTCATTAGACGCATACGTTAATGCATGCGCTTAAAAAACGCTGCGTTTTCACACTTTTCCATGCGTTTTGTATGCGTTTGCGTTTTCTGTACGCATGGTGAAAAATTTAACAGGAACTAAATCTAGATAAACAGACACCGCCAATGGGACTGCAGTGGGTGTGTATTATGGGGTATCTATATGTAGACCCTTGGACTGCTGAAATCTTCACAGTTTGCTACTGTATCCTGTGTCATGATGGATCTTCGCATGGGGAGCTTTTATTTCACCCTGGATTTAAGCATCAAGCTGTTTCTTGCCTGTGCGTTTGATTGGGAGCAACAAAGAAATAGAGAATGACAGAGAAGGACATGGCGTCTGCGTTCTTGGAGACACCCTATTATTGAACTCCGGGAGAGCCGTGGAGCCTATCACACGCTGTATGGCGAGCTTAATGCCAACCCGGACAAATTCCCAGAATATACCAGGATGTCTCAAGACTCTTTCTGGGAATTGCAAGGAGCCATCCGGAGACAGGACACCCAGCTCCGTAGAGCGATTCCAGCAGAGGAACGTCTCCTGGTCACACTAAGGTACGTAATAATTCTAAACAAATGCCAGTCATAATTATTATTGGTCTGCCATGTATTCTTTGTGTTTTCCTTTATGTATTTAGCAGAACACCACCATAAATGGAATTGATTGTAATTTTATTTTTTTATTTTTATTTCAGATTTCTGGCAACCGGCTTGGAATTTCCACCCTGTCTGGAATAGTTGCAGACACCTGCTGGGCTTTGTGAAATGTTCTTTGGGATGAGTTTATACCCCTTGACAGAGTCTCCTATGTATTTCCTCTAAAAACCACTTATGTTGTTAGTGGTAAGGTAGTTGACGTTATTACGTACTGATTCCGTTCTGCAGTATCTATTGGACGCAGACTGAAGATAAGATGAAGGTATAATACAAAGCAGATCTACACTCAACAAGTCAGGTGTCATAAATAATGAATTCATGATGCTCAAATAACAGCCTCATGAATTCACTATTTCTGACACCTGTCCAGGTGAGTATAGATATGCCTTGTATGACCTCCATCGTCTCTTCGGTTTGTGTGAAATAGATTACGTACACTGAAGAAAAAATGGAAGTCATACAAGGCAGTTCTCTACTCACCAGGTCACGTGTCATATATCATGAGTTCATGACGCAGAGTTTTGTGCATCATGAACTCACTAATTATGACACATGACCTGTTGAGTATAGTTCTGCTTTGTATTACCGCCATTTTCTCTTCTCTTGCGACACAGAATTAATCAGACTGAAATGATTATGGAGAAAATACAAGTTATCTTTATTTTTTGCCACCTCATAGCTGTATACCAAACACACAAAGCTGCAGTCTTGTACTTAATAACTACTGGAGCTATGATTTGGCAAAAAAATATAGTGTGCGGCGCAGTGTTTTATTAAGCGCACGGTGTGTGTTGCCGGCGGTGAAATACACAAATAAGCAAACATTATTGGGGGCAAAAAACATTATTATTTATTTTTAACCCCTTCATGACCCAGCCTATTTTGGCCTTAATGACCTTGCCGTTTTTTGCAATTCTGACCAGTGTCCCTTTATGAGGTAATAACTCAGGAACGCTTCAACGGATCCTAGCGATTCTGAGATTGTTTTTTCGTGACATATTGGGCTTCATTTTAGTGGTAAATTTAATAATTTCTGAGTTTATTTGTGAAAAAAATGGAAATTTGGCGAAAATTTTGAAAATTTCGCAATTTTCACCTTTTGAATTTTTATTCTGTTAAACCAGAGAATTATGTGACACAAAATAGTTAATAAATAACATTTCCCACATGTCTACTTTACATCATCACAATTTTGGAAACAAATTTTTTTTTTGCTAGGAAGTTATAAGGGTTAAAATTTGACCAGTGATTTCTCATTTTTACAACAAAATTTACAAAACCATTTTTTTTAGGGACCACCTCACATTTGAAGTCAGTTTCAGGGTTCTATATGGCTGAAAATACCCAAAAGTGACACCATTCTAAAAACTGCACCCCTCAAGGTGCTCAAAACCACATTCAAGAAGTTTATTAACCCTTCAGGTGTTTCACAGCAGCAGAAGCAACATGGAAGTAAAAAATGAACATTTAACTTTTTAGTCACAAAAATGATCTTTTAGCAACAATTTTTTTATTTTCCCAAGGGTAAAAGGAGAAACTGGACCACGAACGTTGTTGTCCAATTTGTCCTGAGTACGCTGATACCTCATATGTGGGGGTAAACCACTGTTTGGGCGCCTGGCAGGGCTCGGAAGGGAAGGAGCGCCATTTGACTTTTTGAATGAAAAATTGGCTCCAATCTTTAGCGGACACCATGTCGCGTTTGGAGAGCCCCCGTGTGCCTAAACATTGGAGCTCCCCCACAAGTGACCCCATTTTGGAAACTAGACCCCCCCAAGGAACTTATCTAGAAGCATAGTGAGCACTTTAAACCCCCAGGTGCTTCACAAATTGATCCGTAAAAATGAAAAAGTCCTTTTTTTTCACCAAAAAATTATTTTAGCCTCAATTTTTTCATTTTCACATGGGCAACAGGATAAAATGGATCCTAAAATTTGTTGGACAATTTCTCCTGAGTACACCGATACCTCACATGTGGGGGTAAACCACTGTTTGGGCACATGGTAAGGCTCGGAAGGGAAGGAGCGCCATTTGACTTTTTTAATGAAAAATTATCTCCATCGCTAGCGGACACCATATCACGTTTGGAGAGCCCCTGTGTGCCTAAACATTGGAGCTCCCCCACAAGTGACCCCATTTTGGAAACTAGACCCCCCAAGGAACTTATCTAGAAGCATAGTGAGCACTTTAAACCCTCAGGTACTTCACAAATGTATCCGTAAAAATGAAAAAGTACTTTTTTTTCACACAAAATTTCTTTTAGCCTCAATTTTTTCATTTTCACATGGGCAACAGGATAAAATGGATCCTAAAATTTGTTGGGCAATTTCTCCTGAGTACGCTGATACCTCATATGTGGGGGTAAACCACTGTTTGGGTGCACGGCAAGGCTCAGAAGGGGAGGCGTGCCATTTGACTTTTTGAATGGAAAATTAGCTCCAATCGTTAGCGGACACCATGTCGCGTTCGGAGAGCCCCTGTGTGCCTAAACATTGGAGCTCCCCTACAAGTGACCCCATTTTGGAAACTAGACCCCCCAAGGAACTTATCTAGATGCATAGTGAGCACTTATAACCCCCAGGTGCTTCACAGAAGTTTATAACGCAGAGCCGTGAAAATAAAAAATAATTTTTCTTTCCTCAAAAATGATTTTTAGCCCAGAATTTTTTATTTTCCCAAGGGTAATAGGAGAAATTGGACCACAAATGTTGTTGTCCAGTTTGTCCTGAGTACGTTGATACCCCATATGTGGGGGTAAACCACTGTTTGGGCGCACGGCAGGGCTCGGAAGGGAAGGCATGCCATTTGGCTTTTTGAATGGAAAATTAGCTCCAATCATTAGCGGACAACATGTCGCGTTTGAAGAGCCCCTGTGTGCCTAAACATTGGAGCTCCCGCATAAGTGACCCCATTTTGGAAACTAGACCTCCCAAGGAACTAATCTAGATGTGTGGTGAGCACTTTGAACCCCCAAGTGGTTCACAGAAGTGTATAACGCAAAGCCATGAAAATAAAAAATAATTTTTCTTTTCTCAAAAATGATTTTTTAGCCCACAATTTTTTATTTTCCCAAGGGTAACAGGAGAAATTGGACCCCAACAGTTGTTGCCCAGTTTGTCCTGAGTACGCTGGTACCCCATATGTGGGGGTAAACCACTGTTTGGGCGCACGTCGGGGCTTGGAAGGGAGGGAGCACCATTTGACTTTTTGAACGCAAGATTGGCTGGAATCAATGGTGGCGCCATGTTGCGTTTGGAGACCCCTGATGTGCCTAAACAGTGGAAACCCCTCAATTCTAACTTCAACACTAACCCCAACACACCCCTAATCCTAATCCCAACTGTAGCCATAACCCTAATCACAACCCTAACCCCAACACACCCCTAACCACAACCCTAACCCCAACACACCCGTAACCCTAATTCCAACCCTAACCCTAATCCTAACCCTAATCCCAACCCTAACCCCAACCCTAACCACAACTGTAACCCCAACACACCCCTAACCCTGTCCGTAACCCTAACCACAAGCCTAATCTTAACCCTATTTCCAACCCTAGCCCTAATTCCAACCCTAACCCTAAGGCTATCTGCCCACGTTGCGGATTCGTGTGAGATTTTTCCGCATGATTTTTGAAAAATCTGCAGGTAAAAGGCACTGCGTTTTACCTGTGGATTTACAGCGGATTTCCAGTGTTTTTTTGTGAGGATTTCACCTGCGGATTCCTATTGAGGAACAGGTGTAAAACGCTGCGGAATCCGCACAAAGAATTGACATGCTGCGGAAAATACAACGCAGCGTTTCTGCACGGTATTTTCCACACCATGGGCACAGCGGATTTGGTTTTCCATAGGTGTACATGGTACTGTAAACCTGATGGAAAACTGCTACGAATTTGCAGCGGCGGATCTGCAGCCAAATCCGCACTGTGTGCACATGCCATAACCCTAACCCTAACCCTACCCCTAACCCTAACCCTACCCCTAGTTCTAACCCTAGTTCTAACCCTAACCCTAGTGGAAAAAGAAAAAAAAATATTTTCTTTATTTTATTATTGTCCCTACCTATGTAGGTGATAAAGGGGGGGGTTATTTATTATTTTTTTTATTTCGATGATAGAACCTATCACAGCGATCAAAGTGTACTTGCAACGAATCTGCCGGCCGGCAGATTCGGCGGGCGCACTGCACATGCGCCCGCCATTTTGGAAGATGGCAGCGTCCCTGGAGAAGACGGATGCACACCGGGAGCCTTGGTAAGTATAAGGGGGGGGAGATCAGGGCACGGGGGGCGTCGGAGCACGGGGGGGTGGCATAGGTGCACGGGGGGAGCGGACAGGAGGACTTGGGAGCGGAGCACAAGACGGAGGGGAGCGGAGCACAGATCGGTGGCTTGGGGGGGCGATCGGTGGGGTGGGGGGGTCACATAAGTGTTTCTAGCCATGGCCGTTGATATTGCAGCATCGGCCATGGCTGGATTGTAATATTTCACCAGTTTTTTAGGTGAAATATTACAAATCGCTCTGATTGGCTGTTTCACTTTCAACAGCCAATCAGAGCGATCGTAGCCACAGGGGGGGGGGGGGGGGCGGGTGAAGCCACCCCCCCTGGGCTGAAGTACCACTCCCCCTGTCCCTGCAGATCGGGTGAAATTGGAGTTAACCCTTTCACCCGATCTGCAGGGACGCGATCATTCCATGACGCCACATAGGCGTCATGGGTCGGATTGGCACCGACTTTCATGACGCCTACGTGGCGTCAAAGGTCGGGAAGGGGTTAAACCAAAAAAAAAATTAACTGCACCTGCTTGGGGTAGAGTGACGGAACTGGGGTGTGTGTAGCTGTGAGGCCTGGCTAAGTATGGACGACGCAGGGGTGACAGGAGAAGGGGCAATCAACGTAGTGGGATCTGGGAGTTCGGGGATGGGGCTTGACGCATAAGAGGGCTGAGACACACTGGAAGGGTGAGACAAACCTGACATTACAGACACATTGGGTGGTGAGGGGGGAGGAATAGTGATAGTCTGCTGTTTTTTATTTTTTTTCCCTTTTTGGGATCTAGATAGTCTGTTGAGCCTCGGTGGGCTCATTTGTTCCGGCCTAGTCGTGGTGGGCGACCTGTCAGGGTCTGGCTGCTGCAGCTGCATTGTGCTCGTAGAGCGGACAGCCATGCCAGAGTCCTGCTGCATCGTGGTGGTGGAGCGGAATGCCATGCCAGGGTCCTGCTGCATCGTGGTGGTGGAGCAGAAGGCCATGCCAGGGTCCTGCTGCTGCATGGTGGAGCAGAAGGCCATGCCAGGGTCCTGCTGCTGCATGGTGGAGCGGAAGGCCATGCCAGGGTCCTGCTGCATCGGAGTGGTGGAACGGAAGGCCATGCCAGGGTCCTGCTGCTGCATGGTGGTGGCAGTGGAGGAGTCCAAGCAGGAGCAGCAGTTGTCATGGTGGTGGCGGTGGGCTGTCCAACAGCACTCGGCATGGTGGTGGTGCTGTAGTGGTGTCTGGCAGTGCTTGGAATGGAGGTGGCCGTGCAGTGGTATGCAGCAGAGCTTGGTATTGACGTCAAGCGTGACAGTGTTGGCACAGGTGGATATGCCGCCACTGTCTGCTGAAAATTCCGACTCTGCTGCATAGCCTGCACGTAAGCCACATTGCAGGCCTGCATGACACTAAGCTGGAGATCAGGAGTAAGGTGTTCCGACATGCCCTGTTCAATTTGATTGAAAAAATGATGTGCTGGCCTCTAGAGGTCGGCTTTCACTTAGTCAAGGCTTTTGGTGACCGCCTGGATACGTGTATTCATATTGTTTATGGCACTATTCAGTCGGTCACCCATCGCCTTGAGTCCATCATGAAAGAACGAGCTCAAGTGCAAAAACTCGGGCATGAGTGACCTGTCCAAGGCCCTCTGCCGCTGCCAGGAAGAGCCCCCCCCAAAAAAAAGAGGCAGAGGCAGAGGACTGGGACAGGGGAACACCTGATGGACCAGCTTCCTGGTCTCCAGTCTGTGTGGCAGGCCCACTTGCTGCAGCGCTGCTGGAAGGCTGGGATGGGCCCGTGGCTGTTTGATGAAGGACCGCTCCAGAACCAGGGTCAAGAGTGCTGCTCCATGTGCTGTGAAAAAAGAAGAAAAAAACACATTACTACCAAACATTTACAATAGTAAAGCGCCAACTCCTGTGGAATAGAAAAATACAGATTATGCAATCCAACACAACCCATTACACCACAAACAATACTTACGTTCTCTGTGCAAGGACCGGTCTCAAAAATGCAAGGATGTGGTGATACTTGTATTTGCGGATCCTAGCTCTAGAATCACTAGGAAGCCGGCTCTCTTGACGAAGGTCCTTGTTGAAGCGGTCCTTCATCGAACGACAACCTGTTTTGACTTTGAGCACTGTTGAAAAATATAAATAATGGTTAGACAAAGCACTTTTGACCATGATCACACAACTGTGTATGATGAGAGAAACTCCTCAGAGTTTCTCTCATCACACACAGTTGTGTGATCCCAGCCAAGTTCACTGCTGCAGCACACCGCATTGCAATACTTACAAAATGCATTTCGGACCCGAGTCGGGGCATTGTCCCAGCCATCCCACATCGCTTTGACCACCTCATTCCATAGGCGCCAGATCGTCACGTTGTCCGAGTGCTGCGGAACCCGGGTGTCCCACAACGGGACTCGCTCATGGACCAGGGAGAGTAGGAGGTCATTTTCTATGAGGTCCTCATCCCGTTCTGGAACCTAAAAAATAAATAAAGACATTAATGTAGGATACATTAACATAAGGAAAAGAAAGAAAACAGAGACAGAAAACTGGCATGAATATTGAAAGTCAAGAAAAACAGGAGTCAAGAAGAAAAAGGTAAAGAAAGAGGAAAGTAATGAAATGAACATTCAAGAATAGTAAAGTGAGGATACAATAAACAGTCAGTCACGTATACTTACACGCTGCCGCTTTGCCACCCGACCGTGAACCCACTGCTCCTGATCAGCCTCTGCCGCAGTGGAAGAAGTGCTCTAAAAAAAGGAAAAAAAAAGTGTCATATGTGTAGATGTAACAGTGAATACTTACCAATCTGAGGAGGTGAGTACTCACTTCACTGACATGTTCGGCTTGTGGAGGCCCAGGACGTTTCTCCTCCTCAGAAAAAGATGATATTCTGATGCATGCAGAAAGAAAAAAATGCCAGAAATCAGGACATATAGAGACAGAACATAGAAAATAAAGACATTGGCTAGGATATACTCACATTGTTCAGTGTCTTGTTTGCTCCAAGTTTCTTGCCTGCATCTGCTCTGCTTCTCTGTCTGCTGGGTAGTGATCTGCAAATGCCCACTCCCTCCTTTTATCAGTTTGTATGTGGGGGTGGCTAATCATTGTCTAGACATGTTTTCCTGTGGTGCAATGCATGCGTTCACAAAAGCAAGCAAACGCATGTGCTTGCGAACGCATGCGTTCACATAGACCGCAATGCTTTTTTTGCCGCATTCCTTCTGCTAACAACCGCATACGTTTCTAGGCGGCAAATTGACGCCTCTAAAATTACTACATGTAGTGTTTACTGCGCCAAACTGCAGACGACGAAACGACACATGAGTCCTCTAACGCGGCAAAACGCAACCGATCGCAGACACATGCGTCCCTAATGTTAAATATAGGAATACACGACGCATGCGGATAATTACAGCACAAACGCTGCGGACACAACCGCAAATGTGAAACCGGCCTAACAGAGACAATTGAGTACAGGGCCCAGCCACTTTCATCAGACCCATTGACCCATAAGTGGATCCATAGTGCACATGTATGAGCACCACTTATTTAAACTCCTCTTCCCTAAGTTGGAACCCTGAAGAGGAACAGTTCCATTCTAGTGATAAAAACCTCTTTCCTCCTCTTTCCTGAAGTTCATGCAAAGTTATCCTGTGAAGTAACTGACCACCCAGGGATGTATTATTTTTTTGACCTGGAACAACATTAATTTGCATGATGAAAGTGTTGACCATAAAATGGTACCATGCTATCTGTTGTCTAAAGTGACAACCCAAGAGTTCTACTTCTAACACCTTCTTAACCATATGTCACATTGATCTGCAATCAAAATTAAGAGGTCCCTGCCCTCCACACAAACTGTTCTCTTTCTCATCACCCTCTTTCTTCACACCCCACTTGGATGTCTTTAGTTCCTTACTGAACATGGAACAATTATCATCTTTATCGTAACATTACTTCAGTTGAGGGCTGTCCTACCTCTTTTATTTACTTGGGGACAAAGTGAACGCACACTGAGATTTTTGTTATATTTTTGGCACGTCACAGACACATATGAAGCTTTGAAAAGTGAGGATCTGGGTGCTGAGGAAGAAAATTAGGCCACAGTCACACGTTCAGAATTTGGTCAGTATTTTACCTCAGTATCTGTTTGCCAAAACCAGGAGTGGGTGATAAATACAGTGGTGCATATGTTTCTATTATACTTTTCCTCTGACTGCTCCACTCCTGATTTTGGCTTAGGCTGGTTTCACACTTGCGTTTTTTTGCATGCGTTTTGACGCGTTTTTTGCAACGCATGGGGTTTTTTATGCGTGCGTTTAGTTGCAGAAATGCAACCTGTAGTAATTTTTAGCTGCGTTTTTTTGCCGCAAAAAAACGCATGCGTTTATTCGCGACAAAAAAATGTATTGCTGTCTATGTAAACGCATGCGTTTTTAAGCACATGCGTTTGCATGCGTTTATAAACGCATGCGTTTCTATAGAAAAACACAAGAAAACACACAAAAAAAACAAACAAGAAAACCCTAACCCTAACCCTTGGGTTACTAGGGATCCTAACCCTAACCCTAACCCTAAGGTTAGGATCCCTAGTAACCCTAGGGATCCTAACCCTAACCCTAGGGATCCTGTTATGATGACCTGGTGGTTAGGAGCACTAGGAATGACCTGATGAGCAAACTAGTAATACAGGACAAGCTCTGGGAAGTGGGAGCTTTGCTGACCGCAACCCCTAAACCTATCACAACAACTAGAAATAGCCGTGGAGCGTACCTGACTCTGCCTAGACGCCTCTTCACAGCCTAAGAACTAACTACCCCTAAAGATAGAAAATAAGGCCTAACTTGCCTCAGAGAAATTCCTCAAAGAAATAGGCAGCCCCCCACACGTATTGACTGTGAGTTAAGATGGAAGTCACAAACACAGGAATGAAATAGGTTTCAGCAAAGGAGGCCAGACTTAACTAAACAGACTTGAGGATAGAAAAGGTATCTTTGCGGTCAGCATAAAAAACTACCAAAAAAACCACGCAGTGTGCAAAAGAGACCCCACACCGACTCACGGCGTGGAGGTGCCACTCTGCATCCCAGAGCTTCCAGCTAGCCAAGCAGAATCATGATAGCAAGCTGGACAAGGAAACAGTGGAAAACAAATAAGCTAGCAGGGACTTAGCTTTTGCTGGAGTAGACAGGTCATCTGAAAGATCCAAGAGCAAACTGAACCAGTACTAGGACATTGACAGCTGGCATCAAGTAACGATCTAAGTGGAGTTAAATAGAGCAGCCAGCCTAGGACTAAACGAGGTCAGCTGAGGACAGAACCTCAGAACCAGCAGCTCCACTCACAGCCACCAGAGGGAGTCAATGGACAGAACTCGCCGAAGTACCATTCATAACCACCGGAGGGAGCTCGAGAACAGAATTCACAACAGGATCCTAACCCTAACCCTAACCGTTACCCTATGGATCCTAACCCTAACCCTAAGGGTTAGGATCCTAACCCTAACCCTAAGGGTTAGGGTTAGGGTTAGGATCCCTAGTAACCCTAGGGATCCTAACCCTAACCCTAACCCTAGGGATCCTAACCCTAACCCTTAGGGTTAGGGTTAGGGTTAGGGTTAGAATCCCTAGGGTTAGGGTTAGGGGTAGAGTTAGGGGTAGTTTTAGGGGTAGGGTTAGGGTTATGGTTTGGATCCCTAGGGTTACGGTTAGGGTTTGGATCCCTTTATCACCTTGATGGTGGGGGGTGGCTTATCAGTGACCTGGTGACCAGGACATTCTTCTAATAAAAAGCTACTCCTAACCCTAACCCTAGGGATCCTAACCCTAACCCTAGGGATCCTAACCCTAACCCTAACCCTAACCCTAGCTAATTCTATTAATAGTGGGTTTTCTAGTTGATTTTGATGATTGGTAGCTGTCACACACTTCTCAGCATGAGTTTCAAAAACGCAAACGCAGGATAAAAAAGCATGTAAACGCGTCAAAACTCTGCGTTTTTTTCTGCATGCAAAACGCATGCGTCTAAAAAACGCAGCGTTTGCACGCGTTTACATGCGTTTTTTCACCACCTGTGTTTTTTTAAAAACCGCTGCAGATCAAAACGCAAGTGTGAAACCAGCCTTACAAGTACTGAGGTAAAATATTAATGAAATGGTGATGTGTGAACGTGTCCGGGCCCACTTTATCATTGCATTATTTTTTTGGCATGAATACCTCTCAGTGGTTTTTTAAGATGCAACAAATTCAACAACAGACTTGCTCTTTTTTTTTAACTTGCCTTGTGTTGTTTTCTGAATTTGTGGCTTTCCAGATCTTTTTGGCTCATTCTTCAAGTGTGACCTTTTAAAAAGTTAAGACATTTTTTGTGCAGTTGTACGGTTTTTGCACGTCTGAATTTTTTATTCAAATTTTGCAGGTCATGCAGCTTTTTGCTCCAAAAAGGTGCAAAAATGCTAAAGACAAAAATAAAGATAAACTTCGACATTGTGCAAAATTCATGAGTCAAGCATTTTGATGAATTTAGTGCAAAAATTGTCAACGAATACCACGTGACATACAAAACATAGAGCTAAAAATATACGCAGATGATTAATTGGGGCCAAAGATTTTATATTGAGCCTGTTTTCAGTTTCAGGGGAGAGGAGTGTTCAACTGGGCTCTTCTACTCCATCATGTTTGCTATTGGTGGGTATACTCAGACCCTACTAATCAAAATTACTGATATATCACTCTGACATGCCAATTCAGTTTTCTAAAAGTATAGTTACCCGCTAATCTTCTAAATCACATACGGAATGTCAAACTATGTCATACAGCAAACTCTCGCCCACAGGCCAAATCTGGTCTGCAGGGTGAGTATATTTGGCCCGAAACATCAGGAAGTGTCCTACAGTTGAAATGAGTGAAGGAGGAGGGAGCACCAGCTGACGCTCTTTTTCCCGTCATTTCTCCTCTGCATCTGACATCTCAGCGCAGCAGGCGCAATGATATGAGTAAAACATACTCGCTGTTCCGAGATATGCAGACAGGACCGGCTCCAGGCTTTCGTGTGCCCCGGGTGAAAGAGTCTCAGTGGGCCCCTTTGACACATACCACAATTCATGATGCACAGATACGGCAGAGAAATATAGGTATAGTACAGGAGTGGGGAATCTTTTTTCTACCGAGGGCCACTTGGATATTTATACCATCCTTCGGGGGCCATACAAACTCCACCCACAAAGTGCATCCTGACTCTGGCACTGGTTTCAGGACTTAATCTTTCATTGCATGCCCTTCAGTGTTCAGTAGTGAACACTGTGTGTGTGCTAACAGAGCAAGAAGAAATGAATGAGCTGGTGGCAATCAAAATACACCTCCCTAGCCAAGAATGCAGTCCCTGAGAATCTGCTCAGGGGCCGGATAAAAGGTCATTGAGGGCTGTAAATGGCCCTGGGGCCTGAGGTTCCCCACTACTGGTATAGTACAATGCCAAAGATTTCACTTCTTACTTTACATTTCTATTGGAAATTCTACATAGCTCAGAAACCCGACAGTATAGTCCTCCATACAGTATTATGAGCACCACATAGTCCTCCATACAGTATTATGGGCACCACATAGTGCTCCATACAGAATAATGAGTCTCATATATTGCTCCATACAGTATTATGAGCACCACATAATGCTCCATATAGAATAACGAGTCTCATATATTGCTCCATACAGTATTATGAGCACCACATAGTGCTCCATACAGAATAATGAGCTTCATATATTGCTCCATACAGTGTTATGGGCACCACATAGTGCTCCATACAGAATAATGAGCCTCATATATTGCGCCATACAGAATAATGGGCTCCATATATTGCTCCATACAGAATAATGGGCCCCATATAATGCTTCGTACATAATAATTTCAATATTTTATTCTAAGATCTGTTAATTAATACATACTTTTTTTCATGGGACAACCCCTTTAAGTTTGTTTTTATATGAAAAAGTTAATTATTTTATTTAGCGATAAGTTAAAACTCCCTCAACTGTAGACATTTTTTTAATAAATATCAAGGTTGACCCATGAGTTTTTCCAAGCTTTTAATTTTGGCCCTCTTTGTATTTGGGTTTGACATCCCTGAATCTAAATGAAGTATGTCAACAAAAGTTTTAACCTGTGCACCTTTTGCAAGATTGAGCAGTCCAGTGCACTGTCTTCCATCCCCCTTCTATATGTTACCCCCATATACAGTAATGCCCTCCTATATGTTGCTCACATACTGTGCCTTCATTCTATTCACGGCTCCCCATACTGTGCCCTTCATCTATATACTGTCCCCCTGCACAGCAAACTATGTTCACAGACAATGATTTCTGGAAGTATTCTTGAGCCCATGCAGTGATTTGCTTGACTGAATCCTGTCTGTTTTAAATGCACCGCCACCTGAGGGCCCATAGATCACAAGCATCCAATATTGACCATTGCCTTGTCCTTGATGAACATGGATGGATCTCTCAAAAATCTCTGAATATTTGATGATGATATGTACTGTAGATGGGGGATATTCAAAGTCTTTGCAGTACATTGAGGACATTTTTCTGAAATGGTGCCATATTTTTAAATGTAGTTGTTCAGATTGGTAAACCTCTGACTATCTTTGCTTCTGAGAGTCTATGCCTCTCTATCATAATCACTTTAAATACTTTCATATAACATAGTGGAAAATTGACCCTCTAGCTCACTTTTGTTAGCAGTACTTGTCCAGTGTTTTGTTAACACAGTCCCAACTATTTTGAGATGTGTTGCTGCCCTCAGTTTTTGAATTGAAGGCACCAACACAAGGGACATCCCCCTTAGTATATAGCCAAGTCATTAGAACCTTCAGGTCTGCTGACCGCTTACCTGCTCCCCATGGACATCAGAATCTTGATGAGGAGACCTCATCACACTGCAGTGAGCTCAGAGGTGTCAGAACACAGTTTAGAGAGAGAAGCTGGCTGGTGCTTGTCTGAAACCGGAATTGATGACCTGCTCAGAGCTTAATTTGAATGAACAAATTACTGCCCCCCAACACCTTGCCACCTTAGGCACCAGATTTTAGGTGACCATTAACAGAGTTTGGCCTAATGTAACCAATGTTACATTAGTTCAGAAAGCCAGACAAATGCAATTAGGAACACATCTACTAAATTTGCCTCATTATTCTCTTTGATCACCACTATAAACTCAAATGTGACAAACAAGGCTGCACTCTAACAACTTTCCCAGCCAGGTGTTAATGCTGCTGTGTACATTAGCACTGTGCCATGATCTTCTTTCCTATTGAATTGTTTAGAAGTGACCACATCTAGTCTCAATGAACTCCAAAGGTGAGAAATCTTTACCCCCTATCTGGTGCAGCAGCTTGGATCAGTCAGAGATAAACATTAACTTTAACCTATACTATAATTTTACTCACTTATATAGTGCCATTATCTCCACAGCGCTTTACAGATACTGTCATCACTGTCTCCATTGGGGCTCACAATAGATTCCCTATCAGTATTTCTATGGAGTGTTGGAGGAAACCAGAGGAGTAGCTAGGGTTTCAGCTTAGGGAGGTCGAAAAATCGGAGTGGGCCCCTAACCAGATAATCCTGACTACAGCTACATGGTGCACCCTAATTGTAAGTATAGGGGAAAATCACCAGGCGAAAATAAATCTATATACAAAAATGAACACTGATATTACTATATGGGGACAATATAGTGGTAGATACCACTCCTGCAGTCCATATAAGAGATCACAGTACAGTTTTAGATGATGACGTTCTTTCTGATGGAGTCGTTCACTTTTTCCATCTTTTCAATTTGGCCCAGACGAACATGACAACTTCCCCAGCCAGGACTCCGTCTGCAGAGATTACATCATAGACACATCGGACTTCTCACATTTCCAACACCGTCCATATCTATCCACATCCTGCACAAACTACTCATTCTGCTGATACCCCAATACTAAGGGTACCGTCACACAGTGCCATTTTCATCGCTACGACGGCACGATTCGTGACGTTGCAGCGTCGTATACTGCGGTCACACGTTGCAATACACGGCGCTGGAGCGATAATTTCATGACGTAATTGCGATGTAGAAGCCGTTGGTTACTGTGCGCACATCGTATACAACCTGTGTCACACAATGCAATCATGCCGCCACAGCGGGACACTAGACGACGAAAGAAAGTTTCAAACGATCTGCTACGACGTACGATTCTCAGCGGGGATCCGGATCGCAGTAGCGTGTCAGACACAGCGATATCGTAAATGCATCGCTGGAACGTCACGAATCGTGCCGTTGTAGCGATCAAAATTGCACTGTGTGACGGTACCCTTAGTCGCTGCTGCCATGTGTCCTACCGCACCTGATGTGTGGTACAATAACAGCTACTCTTACCGCCCCACATAACACTGCCACCACTGAGCCCCTTACATAGTAATAATGACTCCTTTGTGCTCTCTAGATAGTAAAATCCCCCCTAGAGAATATTAATGCCCTGTGCCAGTGCCCTCCATATTTTGTCCCTAAAAAGTAATAATACTCCATATGCAACTTTGATGGTCACAATACTCAGTGCCTCTTTGAACAATAATGCTTAAGTGCCCACTTAACATTTAATAATGTCCCCTAGGTAGCCCCCATGTACAGCTCGACTATACACAGTATGGTGGGCCCACAGCTTCCCTATACACAGTAGAATGTCCCTACAGCTCCCCTATACACACTAATTATCCCACTTCTCCCCTATACACTGTATGATGTCCCCACTGCTCACCTATAAACACAGTATGATGAGCCAACAGCTCTCCTCTGCACAGTATGATGATCTCACTGCTCCCAGGAGGAAATGAACTTTATTCCTTCCGGCAACCTCGTTCTTCCAGTCATAGGAGCGGCGCCGGCATGATTTCAGTCATTGCTCTGTGTATAGAGAGTGGCAGCATTAACTGCGCTCCTGACCCTGACTGACAACCGGCTCAGCAACCTCTACCACCCGGGAACTTTGCTACTGGTGCCCCTATAAACAATAATGCTTCTTAAAGGGAACCTGTCACCCCGTTTTTTCCGTATGAGATAAAAATACCGTTAAATAGGGCCTGAGCTGTGCATTACAATAGTGTATTTTGTGGACCTTGATTCCCCACCTATGCTGCCGAAATACGTTACCAAATTCGCCGTTTTCGCCTGTCAATCAGGCTGGTCTGGTCAGATGGGCGTGGTGACATCGCTGCTTCTTCCCCCAGATCTTGCTTATTTTTCTGTTGGTGGCGTAGTGGTTTGCGCATGCCCAAGTACCGAATCCACTGCATAGGTGTGGAAAAAGAGCGCGATCTGCGCTATTCCCCTGGTGATCGGTGGGGGCGGCCATCTTCCTGTGGCCGCGCGTGCAGAGATGGAGCGCTGTGCTGCCCGGGGCTTCAGGAAAATGGCCGCAGGATGCCGCGCGTGCGGGGCCCTATTTAACGGTATTTTTATCTCATACGGAAAAAACGGGGTGACAGGTTCCCTTTAAGTGCCAACTTTACATTTAATAATGTCCCCCCTGTACAGTAACAATGGCCCCAGCATTGCTGATGTCAGCAGGTGGTCAAGTGACGACTCTTTTGACTTCTCTCAATTCTCTTAAATTGAGAGAAGCCAAACCTTTTTAGTCGACACATGCACATAGCAAACATGTGGTCGCATGACCTCCTGATAACACCAGTGATAATGGGGGCTCATACAACAGGCGCTCCCTGTTATGATTTGGCAGTCTGCTTATTATTAAATTATTAAAGCACCACTCTAGCAAGGGTTTTTTTTCACTGCTGGAGTGGTGCTTTGAGCTCAAGTCCCATGCCCTGGTCATATACTCCTCCTCCGGCATATTCACCGTTTTTTGACACCGCTCCAGTCCCATGGCTCAATCTTGTGAGTGCAGCTTCTGGTTGGCCAGAAATTAGAAGCTACATCACAAGCGCTCAATGTACGTCTATGGGGGCCAGAATGAGGTCAGAAAGAGGTCAGAATGAGGCTCTCATAGACTCAAATTAATTAGTGACCTCTGCACCGCTCCATGAAACACTGGAGCAGCGAACAGGTCACAAACTGCAGGAGACGGACCCCAGAGGTGCGGTGGCAAAAAAAGGATGAAAACACCAGAAGGTGAGTATCAGACAATTGGTAGAGGTCTTGGAGTTTAAGCGCCACTCCAGCGGTGAAATAAAAAAAAAATGCTGGTGTGGTGATTTAAATGTGATGCAGCTCATGTCTCCTATATGGGGGCTTCTTTTAGTTTTTGTATGTGTCATTAGTATTAATTTAAAAAAACAGTTTTGAAAAAAAAACTAAACATTTTTTGTCACCATTTTTTTTCCATAGACAGAGTAAGGCCGTCACACATGCGAGTTTTACGGACGTAAGAGCGCAGAAACTACGTGCGTAAAACTCGCATAACATATGGCACAATGATTCTCAATGGGTCTAGTCCTATCAGCCATATATTACGGATCCGTAATTTACGGCGTTCTACGGCCGTACAAAATCGCAGCATGCTGCGTTTGTCAGCGCATTGCGCAAAAAAATCGCCAATGAAAGTCTATGGGGGCGAGAAAAATACGGATTCCACACGGACCAGCAGTGTGACTTGCGAGAAATACGCAGCGGTGTTAGTGAAAAGTCGGTAATTCAATTGCCGGCTTTTCATTTCTCCTGCCTAAACCCGACAGGATATGAGACATGATTACATACAGTAAACCATCTCATATTCCCTTTTTTTTTTTTGCATATTCCACACTACTAATGTTAGTAGTGTGTGTATGCAAAATTTCAGCGCTGTAGCTGCTAAAATAAAGGGTTAAATGGCGGAAAAATTGGCGTGGGCTCCCGCGCAACTTTCTCCGCCAGACTGGTAAAGCCAGTGACTGACGGCAGATATTAATAGCCTAGAGAGGGTCCATGGTTATTGGCCCCCCCTGGCTACAAACATCTGCCCCCAGCCACCCCAGAAAAGGCACATCTGGAAGATGCGCCTATTCTGGAACTTGGCCACTCTCTTCCCACTCTCTGTAGCGGTGGGATATGGGGTAATGAAGGGTTAATGCCACCTTGCTATTGTAAGGTGACATTAAGCCAGATTACTAATGGAGAGGCGTCAATTATGACACCTATCCACTATTAATCCATTTGTCTGAAAGGGTTAAAAAACACACACACGTTATTAAAAAGTATTTTAATGAAAGAAACAAACAAACAGGTTGTTTTAATAATTTATTGCTCTCTCAATCCATCAGCAACACCCTCGCTTGGCAAAATAATAAACACACAATATACATACCTTCTGATGTCCTATCACGTCCCACGAGGTAATCCATCTGAAGGGGTTAACTAATATTACAGGCATGAGCTGCGCTAAACCACTCGCTCGTGCCTGTAATCCCAGGGTGCTGAAAGGAAAGTAGAGTGATCTATACTTACATTCAGTCGCGGTGATGCGCCCCTGCTGGATGTTCTCATGAACTGCAGCCTGGGAACTTTTTCCCATGCTCCAGGTCATATGAGGACATCCACCAGGGGGCGCATCACCGCGACTGAAGGAAATGTAGGTCAATGACCTACATTTCCTTCATTCGCCGGGGAATTACAAGCACGAGCACAGCTGCATTTGCAGGGCTCCTGCTTGTAAATTATTTTAACCCCTTCAGATGGATTACCTCGTGGGACGTGACGGTTCAACAGAGGGTATGTATCTTGTGCATTTATTGTTTTGCCAAGCGAGGGTCAGCAAATGGATTGAGAGAGCAATAAAATATTAAAACAACCGCTGTGTTTATTTCATTAAAATACTTTTAAATCATGTGTGTGTGTGTT
Organism: Ranitomeya variabilis; assembly: GCF_051348905.1. NCBI lineage: Eukaryota > Metazoa > Chordata > Amphibia > Anura > Dendrobatidae > Ranitomeya > Ranitomeya variabilis. The sequence goes on along the minus strand of NC_135233.1, from coordinate 78,175,028 downwards.
TTTTAACCCTTTCATACGAGTGGATTAATAATGGATAGGTGTCATAATTGACACCTCTCCATTATTAATCTGGCTTAATGTCACCTTACAATAGCAAGGTGGCATTAACCCTTCATTACCCCATATCCCACCGCTACAGGGAGTGGGAAGAGAGTGGCCAAGTGCCAGAATAGGCGCATCTTCCAGATGTGCCTTTTCTGGGGTGGCTGGGGGCAGATGTTTTTAGCCACGGGGGGGCCAATAACCATGGACCCTCTCCTGGCTATTAATATCTGCCATCAGTCACTGGCTTTACCACTCTGGCGGAGAAAATTGCGCGGGAGCCCATGCCAATTTTTTCCGCCATTTAACCCTTTATTTTAGCAGCTACAGCACCCAAATTTTGCACATACACACTACTAACATTAGTAGTTTGGAATATGCAAAAAAAAGGGGATATGAGATGGTTTACTGTATGTAAACCATGTCTCATATCATGTCGGGTTTGGGAAGGAGAAATGAAAAGCCGGTAATTGAATTACTGGCTTTTCACAGATATCGTGCTGAATGAAATATAAATACAGAATATACACTCACCGGCCACTTTATTAGGTACACCATGCTAGTAATGGGTTGGACCCCCTTTTGCCTTCAGAACTGCCTCAATTCTTCGTGGCATAGATTCAACAAGGTGCTGGAAGCATTCCTCAGAGATTTTGGTCCATATTGACATGATGGCATCACACAGTTGCCGCAGATTTGTCGGCTGCACATCCCAAAGATGCTCCATACAAGGCAGGATGGATCCATGCTTTCATGTTGTTTACGCCAAATTCTGACCCTACCATCCGAATGTCGCAGCAGAAATCGAGACTCATCAGACCAAGCAACGTTTTTCCAATCTTCTACTGTCCAATTTCGATGAGCTTGTACAAATTGTAGCCTCAGTTTCCTGTTCTTAGCTGAAAGGAGTGGTACCCGGTGTGGTCTTCTGCTGCTGTAGCCCATCTGCCTCAAAGTTCGACGCACTGTGCGTTCAGAGATGCTCTTAGGCCTACCTTGGTTGTAACGGGTGGCGATTTGAGTCACTGTTGCCTTTCTATCAGCTCGAACCAGTCTGCCCATTCTCCTCTGACCTCTGGCATCAACAAGGCATTTCCGCCCACAGAACTGCCGCTCACTGGATTTTTTTTCTTTTTCGGACCATTCTCTGTAAACCCTAGAGATGGTTGTGCGTGAAAATCCCAGTAGATCAGCAGTTTCTGAAATACTCAGACCAGCCCTTCTGGCACCAACAACCATGCCACGTTCAAAGGCACTCAAATCACCTTTCTTCCCCATACTGATGCTCGGTTTGAACTGCAGGAGATTGTCTTGACCATGTCTACATGCCTAAATGCACTGAGTTGCCGCCATGTGATTGGCTGATTAGAAATTAAGTGTTAACAAGAAGTTGGACAGGTGTACCTAATAAAGTGGCCGGTGAGTGTATATATATGTGTCTCAATGACATATATATATATATATATATATATATATATATATATATATATATATATATATATACTGTATATATGTTTTCCCGAACATTTGAGCACATAAATCCATTAGATGTCGGTTTTGCAAGCCTGCGCGAAAATATCGCAGTACGGATGCCATACGGATTACATACGGAGGATGCCATGCGCGAAATACGCTGACACACCCTGCCTACGGATCACTATTTTGGGAACATTTCTCCGTATTACGGCCGTATTACGGCCGTAAAATACGGACCGTATTGTCTTACGCCAAGTGTGACGCCGGCCTAAAGGTGATTTATTTTTTTGCAGGATAAGTTGTAGATTTCACTGATATTATTTTTCGTTACATAAGACTTTTCATTGTTTTTTTTTTCCAGGTGATGTGTATAAGGCCACGGTCACATGTTCAGTATTTGGTCAGTATTTACCTCTGTATTTATAAGCCAAAACCAGAAGAGGAACAATCACAGGATAAGTGTAATAGAAACATGTCACCACTGCAGGATTTATCACCCACTCCTGGTTTTTACAAATACTGATGTAAAATGCTGACCAAATACTGAACATGTGACTGTAGTCAAAAACTGCAATTCTAGCATTGTTCTTTTATTTGTATTTTATTTTTTACATTCTCCTTGCAGGATAAATAATGCCATAGATTAATAGTACACGTAGATTTGATTGCAATGATACCCAATTTATAACTTCTTTTTATGTTTTACAACTTTTGCACAAAAAAATCACTTTAAAAATTCTTTTTTTTTTTGCACCATATTCTGAGAGTCATCATTTTTCTGAGTAGCAATCTCTATGCAGGATTTTTTTTTTTGTGTAACGAGCTGTAATTGGATTTGTTACCATTTTGAGATACACAGGTTTTGTAACATTTTTTTATATCATCTTAGCAGAAACAAGATGAACAAAAGTGAAAATTGTTTCATCGTTTTTTCTATTTTTTGTGACATTCACGGAGTTTGATAAGTATTGATTTATTTATATTGTATTGGTCATTATACATGAAGTGATGCCACATATGTGTCTCTTTGGGTGTTTGTTTTTATTAGATTAAATAACTTTTAGTTCTCAAAAATTTTATTTTTTATGTTATATTTTAAACACTTAAAAATGTTTCTTAATTTTTTACAATATTTTTTAGTTCTACGAGGTACTTAAAACTCATGCTCCTTTGATCGCATAGATAATACCCTGCATTACTCAGGTACTGCAGAGCATCAAGCTTGTAAGAGTTAGGCCTCATTCAGACGTCCATTTTTATCATGCTTGAGAAAAACAGACTGATCATTTTGATGAAACCTTGAGCAGACTTTGATCAGCGTGTGGTCCGAGTGAAAAAAAAAGTTTCTTCACTTTCTCCTATGTGACAGTCCATGAAAATTGGACTGCTGCCCTCGGATAACATCCAAGTGCGGTCTGATTTTTTTCACGGGTCAATAGACTTGCATTGTCCATTTTTAACTGACCCTCAGATCAAAATCTGATGTGATTTTCTGAAGACCTCATGGTCTGCAAGAAAACACAGACCTGTGAATAACCCCATAGATTAACACCGGTACAAGTTTTTTCTATGAAAACCACAGATTACACTCATATGAGAAAATCGGACGTCTAAATGAGCCCTTATGCTGACAAGTAGCCAAATAGACCGTTCCTGATCTATTGCAGACCTGAAAGCTATTGTTAGGCCTATGTTTGCCTTAGCACCTCGCGATCATGCTGCGGGGAGCTGATGGAGTGACAGAGGGACCTATCTCCTTCTGTCACACTCTTTACATGTACTGGCGATTGCAACATGTAGAGCTCATTGAGCTGCTGCAAATACTGAGAGCATTCAATTCCCTCTGCTATATATTTGCTAACCAGGGGAATTGAATGCTGTTATGCAGCAAGTAGGCCAGGATTACAATCCCGAGGTGAAGATTCACTGGATTTTCATGGTGCAATTCTAAAGTGGTGTATTCACTATGGTGTGAAAAGCCATGATCTGAGCAGCAAAGCAACTTATAAACTATTTGCTTCCATGTATACTCCGTAAACCTTTACCTATTTTGTCAAAGAAAAGCATAAAGGAGAAACTCTAGCCGATTGTAAGAATAGTGTGGCTGTTACAGACCCATTTTCTTCTCTCTTTCATCCCTGCACACATCTTTTTTATCAATGCAAGAGAAAATAGGAAATAGAACGATCAGTATATAAAGCCTTGCTTGGAGTGATGGACATAATTTGCTGTGCTTTGCCGTTTCCTCAACTCTCACAGATATGCATCTAGGCTGAGGTTTTATCTCCCCCTCTAGATGTAGTTACTCCAAATAACTAATTAGCACAGTGAAAGGTGTATACCCAACTTTAAAGCAGTATTCTTGCTTTAGATATCCATAGTAAATCGACACGATATGCTAAAAATGTCTGACAGATGTAGATCCCTCTTCCCTCAAAAATGGGGACCCTGTCCACTAGTGATGATGAATCCAGTCTTTTAGAGATCTGGATTATTTGGCTCTTCTCAACCAGAAAGAGACAGCTCTTTTGGATTTCAATGGATCCTTATCTTTATACTAGATGGTGGCCCGATTCTAACGCATCGGGTATTCTAGAATATGCATGTCCACGTAGTATATTGCACAGCCCACGTAGTATATTGGTCAGACACGTAGTATATTTCCCAGCCACGTAGTATATTGCCGAGCCACGTAGTATATAGCCCAGCCACGTCGTATATAGCCCAGCCACGTAGTATATTGCCCAGTGATGTAGTATATTGCCCAGTGACGTAGTATACAGCACAGAGCCACGTAGTATATTGCCCAGTGACGTAGTATATTGCCCAGTGACGTGGCCCAGTGACGTAGTATATTGCCCAGCGACGTAGTATATTGCCCAGTGACGTAGTATATTGCCCAGTTACGTAGTATATTGCCTAGTGACGTGGCCCAGTGACGTAGTATATGGCCCAGCGACGTAGTATATAGCCCAGCCATGTAGTATATAGCCCAGCCACGTAGTATATTGCCCAGCTATGTAGTATATTGCCCAGTGACGTAGTATATTGCCCAGTGACGTAGTATACAGCACAGAGCCACATAGTATATTGCCCAGTGATGTAGTATATTGCACAGCGATGTAGTATACAGCACAGAGCCATGTAGTATATTGCCCAGCCACGTAGTATATTGCCCAGCCACATAGTATATTGCCTAGCTACGTAGTAGATTGCCCAGCCACGTATGTCACAGGTTAAAAAATAAACATACTCACCTTCCGATCCGAGGGCCCCTTGTAGTTCTAACATACTCACCATACCTGTAGTCCTGTCGCCTGTGCGCGGTACAGGCGGCAGCTTCCGGTCCCAGGGTGTGATGACGTCGCGGTCACATGACCGTGACGTCATGGCAGGTCCTTCTGCCATACGATAACACTGGCCAACAGTGAAAATGTTTCTGAAATGAAAATAGCTGGTTTGTAATAATTTTAGCATCCTAAAAACGAATATGTTACTTAAAAATCATTATTAGCTCTTGTTGCTGAGATACAGGTCATTTAAGATTATTATGCAGGAAAATAGGGAAATTTTGAATTTTCAACAAATGTGTATTGGTAAACCTGATTACAGACCTGTTGAACCAATGTCAGCCATTTTATTCATTGTGTCTGCATAGTTTGTACTAATTGAAGTCTCTTTCTCTTGTTGCAGTAATTTTGTGGAGAGAATTTACACTTTGAAAATGCCTCGTAAATGTGCAAATATTGTTAACAATTTTTGTTACGTGTGTGGTTATGTGACATTTGCCAACCAAAGAAGACCAATTACTCCACTTGTGAAGACTGCTTACCATCATTACTTTGCTTATACGTGGCACTTAAATACGTGGCACTTATACGTGGCACTTAAATACGTGGCACTTATATACGTTGCATTTTGAGACCTATAATTTTTCCACATTTTGGTCCACAGAGTCATGTGAGGTCTTGTTTTTTGCGGGACGAGTTGACGTTTTTATTGGTAACATTTTCGGACACGTGACCATTTTTTATCACTTTTTATTCCGATTTTTGTGAGGCAGAATAACCAAAAACCAGCTATTCATGAATTTCTTTATACCGTTCTGCGTTTGGTAAAATTGATAAAGCAGTTTTATTCGTCGGGTCAGTACGATTACAGCGATACCTCATTTATATCATTTTTTAATGTTTTGGCGCTTTTATACGATAAAAACTATTTTATAGAAAAAATAATTATTTTGGCATCGCTTTATTCTGAGGACTATAACTTTTTTATTTTTTTGCTGATGATGCTGTATGGCGGCTCGTTTTTTGCGGGACAAGATGACGTTTTCAGCGGTACCATGGTTATTTATATCCATCTTTTTGATCGCGTGTTATTCCACTTTTTGTTCGGCGGTATGGTAATAAAGCGTTGTTTTTTGCCTCGTTTTTTTGTTTTTTTTCTTACGGTGTTTACTGAAGGGGTTAACTAGTGGGACAGTTTTATAGGTTGGGTCGTTACGGACGCGGCGATACTAAATATGTGTACTGTACTGTGCAATTTATACTCTTGTAATGAATTCTTATCGCTACCTACAGCACATACTTCCATGGCGTGTATCTAAAAAACGAGAGCTAATTAAACAATTCTGTGGGTATATTTGAGTTTCTCGACCCAAAATTAGTAATATTTGCCTATTTTCATCAAAGAAACATAAAAAAAGTTGTTTTTTGTTGGCCTGTGTAATTGGTACCGGAACCTGCCGCTTGCACAGAGCGGTTACTGGAGGGTGGCGAGGAGCGGGAAAGGCAGCGGAAGGTGAGTATATAATGATTTTTTTTTTAATTATTATTTTTAACATTAGATCCTTGTACTATTGACGCTGCATAACGTGGTCCTTTACCGCTGGCATTAACCCTGTGTGAGCCGTGACTGCGGGGAGTATGGAGCGGCCGGCCGGCACTGAGTGCAGGGGAGTAGGGAGGGACTAATTGGACTGTGCCAGTCGCTGATTGGTCGCGGCAGCCATGACAGGCAGCTGGCGAGACCAATCAGCTAATGAATAACCGTTGCGGACAGACAGACGGAAGTGACCCTTAGACAATTATATAGTAGATGTGTCCATCTGCAGGTGAATGCATATTTATGGTAAAATCTATGAAATCCAGTGCAGACAAAACCTTCCCATCTGCAGACAGCCATTAACAGATGATTTTTCAACGTGGGTGGGCAGCTTTCAATTTCGTCTGCATCATTTTACCCCCATTAAGAGCCATTCAGAGACTGGAAGTGGTTCTTACCGACGTGCCAGTCATGAACATCCAGCCACCACTGTTCTCCATTACTGCCTGATGCCATGGCCTCTGGTGGTTGTACATGCTCTGTCCTCTACTGACTTTGATAGGAGTTCCGAAAACAAACTTAAAGAATATGGAGAGAGAACCAAAAGAAAATCCAGCAGGCAGGCGTGTTAGTTCTAGCCGAGAATGAAGCACAAAACAGTTGTTATTCTTCTCCTTAGGATAAAAGCAACATATGTGTGCACAGAGATAACAGAATTATTAAAACCACAGCATGATTTCTTTCTGTATAACTTTATATCGTTCCATGAACTTCTGAATATTGATTTGAGAGATAATAGTTACTGTACATGACCCTATGTAACCTTGTAAAACTGTGCGTATGATTTATTGCTCTCTGTATTAGGCCCAATTGAAGAATGGTGGGTTTGGAATAGTGGAATGCTTTGAGCTCCCAGTGTGATGTATTGAGGTCTCTGGAACAAACTGAGAGGTTTATGTATAGCATGTGAATAAACATATCAGCTAACTCTTTAAACTCATGAAAATCCTATGATTTATCGTTTACCCCTTCGCCACTGCAGACAATATATATTATACTGTACTTTGTACATTGTAATAAAAGAAAGTACAGATCGACCTTTTTCGAGGGAAATTCTCTTGAAAATTAGACCAAATTGAAATCCATAGCATTATATTATTCATTCACTTCCATTTTGGATCAGCTAAGAACATATTTAAAGGTAGTTCTTATAGTGAACTGCAGCATTGTGCTTCCACAGCATCTTACAAATAATAATTGTTGAATTTTTCATAATGATCCATTATTCGTTTTAGTGTATGTTGCAACCTACAATATGTAACCTTGATAACGGTATGCATGATTTAATGACATGAATCCTGAGGGCGGCATATATATCAACAGTCACAGGCTGGGAATATATATATATAAACCTCTGATCCATCACTGCCAGGATCCCCCGATAGCATCAGAACGGTATGCTGCCACCAGTTCCCCATTAGATATAAGCCCGATGCGTTAACAAGCTTATATCAGTCAGAAACCAACCCCAGGTAGCGTATAAGTACTAGCCGAGCTCACAGACGTGGGAAATCGGATTTCGAGATAAAAGAGCAGCCCAAAGTTAATTGATATTTTAATTGCTGAAAGGCACACTAGATACTACAAATATATACAGGGTAATATACAGAGATTACAGTCAGAAGTACAGATAAAAGTAGAGTACAGGTTGGGATTAGCAGTTAGCTGCATGTGTCACATACTCTTCCGTATAACTTGTGGATGGGGGAAGCTCTCGTATCCACAGGCACCTTCTTAGTTCCTGGTGCGTCTCCACACTTGACGTGACGCAGCTTGCGTGGCAGAATAAAGATGAGGCTGAAAGTGTGTAGCCAGCTTTTAACCCTTAGCTCGCCCCCTCACATATTTGCGACTGCCCCTCAGGGTTGTACTGAATTCTCCTCCCAGGTCATTAATATGGGGTTAGTAATGAGGCTGTCTTATAGATGCCTTTTTATTATTAACCCTTGGCCTTGATGTCAGCTGACAATACAAAGCTGGCATCAAACCTAACCCCACTTGCCATCGCACCAGGGAAAGTAGGAAGAGTGTGTCATTTCTGGGGCCACTGAGGGCTAATGTTATTAGTTTGGAAGGGGAGCCAATATCCCTATGTCATATTTTTAGGGGGTCCCCCATAAACTATCTAGTAAAGGCTAAACAAACAGCTGTTACCTGTTTTCAATAGCCTGGGAATATTTAGGGTAAATGGCCCCTTTATCAGATTATTAATGTCAGCCCCCAGCAGTCAGCTTTGCCTCTGCTTGTTTTGAAAATTATGCAGGAGCCCACGCAGGATTTAAAAAATAATTATTTATTAAAAAAAAACACAAAGCACTGATTATATAGCACACTGACATCTATCTATCTATCTATCTATCTATCTATCTATCTATCTATCTATCTATCATGTTTCTCATCACTATCTATATCTTTAAACATCTTTAATAACCTAACACTTTAATTTATATGCCTCATTTCATTCCCTACGTGTCAGACTGACAGCACACGGATACGGATGTCACACGGATGTCATATACGTACACAAGGATGGCACATGGACACGGACCAGGGATCTCACCACTACTGTTTTTTCCTGTACAGGAATCGCCAGGACGTGTGAAGGGCCCTAAATCTGTGTGTTTGTGCATGCAGTGTAGTATGTTAATATACTCACCTACTGCCAACATCTTTGGAATCCAGCGCCATTCGGATCCTCTTCTCAGTGACGTCACCGCTCTTCAGACTCCATTTCACACTACTCTCTGTGTGACCTGGAAGTGGCTTTTACAATGTGAGGGCTCATTCTGACATCCATGCACATCAGTCCACCCAAATCAGACCATGCAAATTGGACTGCAATGCATGGACTGGCTGCAGGTCTCCAACCTGGAGTGTGACAGGTTCATACATTTCTATGAGGCCATTAATGGGAGTGCTTCTTTGAGTTTTAGTTGCAAGAAAATATTTAAATGTAAAAATCATACACAAACTACATACCTAAAAGACGTCTTACATAAAAACAAAAACAAAATCTTATTACACTATCATAAAGTGATCATCTCTATTAAGATAAACAGTGGAAGGTTAAAACTAAGAGCCACCTTGTGCAGCAGTAATGCTGCATTCTGACAAGGTGGCTCTTTTAGTTATTGGTGCTGTAACTGCAGAAATAATCCGTTTTGTAATTTGTCCCAAATACCTTGTCTTCAGTCCTGGAGGCAGGCCTTTCCCCCCTGCTGCAGACGCCACACAGCCGTCACTCAAGTCTTCTTGGCGCCGGGCGCCATCTCTTCAGCGCTCTTTTGTCATGCCTTGGGCAGGCGCAGTGAGCGCTGCCCGTCCTCTGTCCTCATATGCAGTCTAGCTGACTGCGCCTGTGCGGCCGCCCTGCTTGTGAATCCCAGCCCCGCAGCGTCTTCTGATTTATTCTCACTGCGGGGCTGGGATTCACAGGCTGATTTCAAAACAGCGGTGAGGAGGCGGCGCCCGGCACCAAGAAGACTTGAGTGACGGCTGTGTGGCGTCTGCAGCAGGGGGGAAAGGCCTGCCTCCAGGACTGAAGAAAGGTATTTGGGACAAATTACAAAACGGATTATTTCTGCAGTTACAGCACCAATAACTAAAAGATCCACCTTGTCAGAATGCAGCATTACTGCTGCACAAGGTGGCTCTTTTAGTTTCAAACGCCTGGGGGGGTGACAGGTTCCCTTTAAGCCATGCATCAGCAGGCTATGACTACAAACCACCATGCATCAACAAGCTTTTAGAATCAGATTTTTCTAGCTCTAGAGTCGTATCTATTAGAGAAAAAAAAACATTATACATTTTTTTCTTTAACAAAAAAAAAACCAAAAACTTTGAGTTCTTCCCAAAAAGTTTCAAAAGAAGCGTTTTTTTTTATTGTTTTTTTTTTAGGTTCGATATAATATTTTAGTTCTGTTAAGTAAACGATTTCATTGCATAACACAATTGCAGAATATTTTGACCATATGTATAAAAGGAGAGTAAATTTTAAACTAAGAGTAAGATGGAAAAATACTATCAGGAAGGGTCCACATGGCCATGACAAGAACACATTTTTGCTACCCTTTTGCAGCTGCACACCTGTTGCTTTGCTGAAACAAGTAGGTTTTTTTACGTGTGGATTTTCTGCACCTAATGCCGCTCTATGGAAAAATTTCTGCACATAAAACTCTGTGTATCCACAAGAGAAGATGACATGATATGGATTTAAAACGCGCGCCACAGCTCAGTTTATGCTGTGCAAAATAAAAAGCACAGGGGGAATAAGATTTCTATAAATCCCATCCACTTTGTTGGAATTGAAAGACGCTGCGTCAAAAACGCATCGTGGGCACAACCCGAGGCCTCATTCACATCTCCGTGTTTAAACGTGTAAGTGAAAAAATGTTATGGGTGTCATAAATGTTTTACATTAGGCCACGTTCACACTATCAGTATTTGGTCAGTATTTTACCTCAGTATTTGTAAGCCAAAACCAGGAGTGGAACAATCAGAGGAAAAGTATAATAGAAACACGTCACCAGTTCTGTATTTATCACCCACTCCTGGTTTTGGCTTATAAAAACTGAGGTGAAATATTGACCAAATACTGAATGTGTGAACGTGGCCTTAGTGTGTCATCTGTGAAGACAGTGGCTGGTAAGTGACACCACTCCAGTGGTAAACTCTAAGAAATAAAAACACTGGAGTGGTGCTTTAGTGAAATTTCCACAATGGACAGTTATCACTTATGCACAGAATAGATCCTAAACATCTGATCACTGGGCACCTAAGCAACTTTTATCTCTTCATTGTATGAGAAAAAACCTTTTAACCTAGACTGGGCTAACAATTTCGGGGGCATTGAGATGACTGATCACGTACCAGACTAGTCACTTGTATTTCTTTTCTCCCCAGCCGGATCTCAGAACTATATTTTTTTATGAAACACCAGAATATTTTAGAGAACAACAACAACATACCTGGTTGCAAATTGTGCCACCAGACTATGATTCATGCTGCCTGTGGTTTGGGCAGCATGAATCAGCTTGTTCTCTTTAAAAAACATTTTTAGTCTTTATGCACTGAAAGAAAATAATCTTCACATGCCAGGTGAGGGCTTCCATCCGTCAGAAGAGATCATCACCTCTCCCTTGGGAGGCCTGAGTCACTGTGAAAAAGCAGGCAGTATAACTGTATCTTGGCTATCACAGTACCAACATCTCCGCACACCTGGTATGTGATATTACAGATGACAGAGCTTTCATCCCTGTGCACTCTACAGTATACTTCAAGTATTTTTGTTACAGTGCGTTAGGAACATTCCTACATTTTAGGATTACGCGATGATGCAAAGAAAACCTTTTGGTGTATTGTGTTCATCAGATATGAACACTCAAAAACGTTAAAGTAAGTTGTGTGTGTCCTAAACTGCGATGGTAATGAAGAATTCTTTCAGCACTTTACATGTCCTGCCATTCACGATGCCGCCAGTACATCTGAACCCGAAAGTGCTGAGAGATAAATACCATTACACATATGCTCTGTATGTTTCGAAAATCACTTTCAAGTGGTCTGATAGAGTCGTGAACATAGTTCAAGATTTCTAAATGAATTGCTGTTCTAGTGCTCGTTGATATAAATAGAAGAGAGCAAATCAGTAATATCTGCTTCATTACAGAATCAGGGCATGTGATCAATTGCACATTGGTAAAATTATGGTTGAATAGTTAAAGAGAACCTGTCAGCATGCCTTTTTAATGTAAAGTAAAAACATGGCCATATTGCCGCTGTGATAGAGATTAATTTGATACCTTTGGTGAACCAAGCCGGATTTTTGATCTTTTTCAATCACCACTTGAAGTCTTATTCTGATGAGATTTAGGTGTACAGGGGCCAGACTGTACACTGGTTTTCTGTTCTTAGCCTGGCCCCTCCGCCTGCCTCCGGTGTTTGAAGGAGAGTCCATTGATTTTTCACTGATTTGCCTCCTGTTTGAAATCTGTCACTGGCACCAGAATTGCCGTGGACAACACAAGCACATATTGATTGTACATGCACAGATTCATTTCCATAAAATGGTGCCATGGATTGCGTTGTTTCGAGAACATCATCAAACCAAGATCTCAATGTGCGTATGCACCAACATCGGCGTCATTTTATTGTAGGCCAGCTAGAAAATTAATCTGCACACGTGCCACCCACTGTAATGATGGCGCCAACACCAGATCTCAAACAGGAGGCAGGTCACTGAAAAATCTGTCACCGGTCATTTAAAGACTGGAGACAGGCGGAGGGGCCAAGTCAAGAGCAGATGTTATCAGTGTGTTACGTCCTCCATAGAGATCTGGGGTTAGAAGATCACTATGTATTATGAATCACAGATCTTCCATTTAGCCTGTGTGTTTGTGTCCCATATTAAATGGATTTGGTTTAGTTTGGTGCTGAAGAGGTTAATGACCCTTTCTACGCTGGTCAGAAACTTGCAGCTACATTTTCAGCTGATTCTGATCTGGTCATTACCTCTCCCTATAAAACGTGGCCAGACCTTTTCTGTCTTGCCAGTGGAAGCTTTGCTTCCTAGCTCCTTGGAGATGCTGTGCTGAATAGGAGATTGTTGTTGCTACTGGAGATTGTTGGATGCTGTTTTTGGGTGTATTCTTTCCTCATTGTCCTATCCCCATTTGGTTGGTACATTCCCATCCTTCCCTATACACCTCTTTACCTTTGGTGAGTGTTTGTATGTTTGGTGCTTTCTGTTATCCCTGTTTTGTCTTTGTGCCTTGTTTACCCTATATTTCTGTCCCATGCCTCATGTGGTGGGGAAGAATCACCCGATCTATCAATAAAAAATAAAAGGATTAACCTGATCACTATACGGCGTAGCAAGAAAAAAAAGTCAAAACGCCAAAATTACATTTTTTTGGTCGCCGCGAGATTTCATTAAAATGCAATAATGGGCGATCAAAAGATCGTATCTGCACCAAAATTGTATAATTAAAAATGTCAAAATGTGCAAAAAAAGCCCTCATCTAACCCAAGATCACGAAAAATGGAGACGCTGTGGGTAACGGAAAATTTGCGCATTTTTTTATTTTTTTAGCAAATTTTGGAATTTTTTTTTACCACTTAGATAAAAAATAACCTAGACATATTTGGTGTCTATGAACTTGTAATGACCTGGAGAATCATAATGGCTGGTCAGTTGTAGCATTTAGCGAACCTAGCAAAAAAAAGCCAAACAAAAAACAAGTGTGGGATTGCACTTTTTTAGCAATTTCACCACACTTGGAATTTTTTTCCCGCTTTCTAGTACATGACACGGTAAAACCAATGATGTCGTTCAAAAGTACAACTCATCCCGCAAAAAATAAGCCCTCACATGGCCATATTGAAGGGAAAAATAAAAAAAGGTATGGCTCTGGGAAAGAGGGGAGCGAAAAACGAAAATGCAAAACTGAAAAAGCTCTGGTCATGAAGGGGTTAATCTACATTGTAAAATTGTTCTGACAAGTTCTCTTTAAGGTGCTTGACAGAGGGAGAGGGCTCTTTCAGCTAATCTATGGTGCCTTTGGTTTATTATGGCAGCTGGAGTTTAACAAACAAATGCCCACAGATCTGCCATGAGCATCTGCCTCTTGGGTCGGTGGGCATATAGATTTTCAGTCAATGATACACTCACTGGCAATGCATTAAGTATACAAGCTGCTTCAAGTTCTTCAGTGAGACAAAAAAAAAATTAAGATTAAAAATGTTTCATACTTAGCCCACCCTCAACCGTCTCCCCCAAAATGTTTTGCTTTAACAATTTTAAAAAAATGAAATCATAATGATCCATAGAATGAAGCAAACTCACTATCTATATACAAAGCTTGAATAAAAAAAAAATTGTTTTCGAAATTAGTCAATAAAGTATTTGTATCCTACAATGGTACCAATAAAAACTACAACTCATCCATAAGCCTACGTATAGACCTCAAAGGACAGATAAAAAAAAGTAAATGCTCTCAGAATTTGGAGGCAAAAATTACATTTTATAGTCAAACTGTTTTTGATTGGTAAGAAATATCGGCATTCACAATGATAATTGTTTGCTACAGTTGAGGAGAGGTGTGTATAAATACACACCGGGAACTTACACTCACACAGCATCATATTTTGAAGTAGAATATGTCTAATAAAATACATTTTTCAAATTATACAGATAATAATGTTTCTATAATATCTGTTTTGATTGTTATTTTTTAGCAATGTACACGGCATATAAGGCAGTTCTTTGCATTCCCCAAAAAGAAATTAATAAAAGCTAATGAATAAATTATATGCACCCCAAAATGATGCCATTTAAGAATATACTTCATCACACAAAATATGTCCCTAATTTATCTATATCCTTAAAGGCATCCTTCCTTATGTAAAATGTAGTCTGATCTAAAACACCACGGTCTGTAGCAGGAGGAGCAGAGCAGATTGATATATGGATTAGGTATAACAATAACTTATTGATCTCAACCCTTGCTCATTCTAGTCTTAGGAGTCCAGTGGGTGGACCTAATCAATGATTGACAGTCTCTACTGTATACTCACACAAGATATACTGAATCTGAAAGCAAAATGTGTCAATCTGCTCTGCTCAAGAGACGGATGATAGTAATTTAATGTGAACCTGTGACATTGTACATGCTGTCTGATCTGTGGCCAGCATGGTATTGAGAAGAATAGTATAGATGTTTATTGGAAACGATTCAGTATAATATGTGTTTTATTAATTTACAGTAAATCCCTGGTGTTTGTATGCATAAGAGTCCAGTGGGAGGTCCTATTCAGTGATTGAGTCCTGCACTGCACATTCATAAAGGGAAGACAAAGAAAATGGGAGACGTTTATTAGCATCATGGATAGGACCTGTGCACAATATATACCGTATGGGAATAAACATACTAGAAATAGGAGGAAACCAATATGGCTAAATAGAGCTGTAAGGGGTGCAATAAGGGACAAAAAGAAAGAAGCTAGAGAATTAAAGGAAGTAGGTAGTGAGGAGGCATTAAATAAATACAGAAAATTAAATAAATTCTGTAAAAAGCAAATCAAGGCAGCAAAGATTGAGACAGAGAGACTCATTGCCAGAGAGAGTAAAAATAATCCCAAAATATTCTTTAACTATATAAATAGTAAGAAACTAAAAAATGATAGTGTTGGCCCCCTTACAAATAGTCTGGGTGAAATGGTGGATGAGGATGAGGAAAAAGCCAATATGCAAATGACTTTTTTTCATCAGTATTTACAAAAGAAAATCCCATGGCAGCCAATATGACTAGTGATAAAAATTCCCAATTAAATGTCACCTGCTTAACCCAGCAGGAAGTACAGCGGCGTCTAAAAATCACTAAAATTGACAAATCTCCGGACCCGGATGGGATACACCCCCGAGTACTGCAGGAACTAAGTACAGTCATTGATAGACCATTATTTTTAATCTTTAAAGACTCCATAATAACAGGGTCTGTACCACAGGACTGGCGTATAGCAAATGTGGTGCCAATATTCAAAAAGGGGACAAAAACTGAACTCGGAAATTATAGGCCAGTAAGCTTAACCTCTACTGTGGGTACAATCCTGGAGGGCTTTCTAAGAGATGCTATACTGGAGTATCTAAAGAGGAATAACCTCATGACCCAGTATCAGCACGGGTTTACTAGGGACCGTTCATGTCAGACTAATTTGATCAGCTTCTATGAAGAGGTAAGTTCCGGACTGGACCAAGCGAACCCAGTAGACGTAGTGTATATGGACTTTTCAAAAGCTTTTGATATGGTGCCACATAGAAGGTTGATACATAAAATGAGAATAATGGGGATAGGGGAAAATATGTGCAAGTGGGTTGAGAGCTGGCTCAGGGATAGGAAACAAAGGGTGGTTATTAATGGAGCACACTCGGACTGGGTCGCGGTTAGTAGTGGGGTACCACAGGGGTCAGTATTGGGCCCTCTTCTTTTTAACATATTTATTAATGACCTTGTAGGGGGCATTCAGAGCAAAATTTCAATATTTGCAGATGACACTAAACGCTGCAGGGTAATCAATACAGAGGTAGACAATTTTATATTACAGGATGATTTATGTAAACTAGAAGCTTGGGCTGATAAATGGCAAATGAGCTTTAATGGGGATAAATGTAAGGTCATGCACTTGGGTAGAAGTAATAAGATGTATAACTATGTGCTTAATTCTAAAACATTGGGCAAAACCGTCAATGAAAAAGACCTGGGTGTATGGGTGGATGACAAACTCATATTCAGTGGCCAGTGTCAGGCAGCTGCTACAAAGGCAAATAAAATAATGGGATGCATTAAAAGAGGCATAGATGCTCATGAGGAGAACATAACTTTACCTCTATACAAGTCACTAGTGCGACCACACTTAGAATACTGTGCACAGTTCTGGTCTCCGGTGTATAAGAAAGACATAGCTGAACTGGAGCAGGTGCAGAGAAGAGCGACCAAGGTTATTAGAGGACTAGGGGGTCTGCAATCCCAAGATAGGTTATTACACTTGGGGCTGTTTAGTTTGGAAAAACGAAGACTAAGGGGTGATCTTATGTTAATGTATAAATATATGAGGGGACAGTACAAAGATCTTTCTGATGATCTTTTTAATCATAGACCGGTGACAGGGACAAGGGGGCATCCTCTACGTCTGGAGGAAAGAAGGTTTAAGCATAATAACAGATGCGGGTTCTTTACTGTAAGAGCAGTGAGACTATGGAACTCTCTGCCGTATGATGTAATGAGTGATTCATTACTTAAATTTAAGAGGGGACTGGATGCCTTTCTGGAAAAGTATAATGTTACAGGGTATATATATTAGATTCCTTGATAAGGCGTTGATCCAGGGAACTAGTCTGATTGCCGTATGTGGGGTCGGGAAGGAATTTTTTTCCCCATGGTGGAGCTTACTCTTACCACATGGGTTTTTTTTGCCTTCCCCTGGATCAACATGTTAGGGCATGTTAGGTTAGGCTATGGGTTGAACTAGATGGACTTAAAGTCTTCCTTCAACCTTAATAACTATATAACTATATAAGACTGTCAATCACTGAGTAGTACCGCCTACTGAACTCAGAGGCATACAAACACCAGAGATTTCAATTAATAAAATGCAGGGTTCATTTAAATTTTTCCACAAAAATATATAGAACTCTGATCAGCACCTGCTGCTCTATAGCCTCCTGCCTGCAGAACAGATACCATTTTCAACATGACAAGTTCTCTTTAATATCAGTTAATGTTCCTTCCAGTCCTCCCTTCACCACTAAATATTAAGACCAGAGCTGATTGAACGCGAACTGCAAAGTATGGGGTTCGTACTGGACACCTAGTGCTCCACACTGGTCTGGCACTCCAAAGATGGACTTCTCCTGGATCGGGAGTACGGGGAGAAGAGAAAGTCTTCTATGCGGTTCAGGTTCAAGTAAAGTTCTGGTACCTCAACCGAATTTGGACCAAAGTTCAGTCAAAGCTAACGAACCTGAACTTCTAGGCATTTGCTCATCTCTAATTAAGACCTGCACAGAGCCATTTGGCACTTATGTTTAACCAGCCTTAGAATTTTTATGTAGTATACAGTACAGACCAAAAGTTTGGACACACCTCATTTAAAGATTTTTCTGTATTTTCATGACTATGAAAATTGTACATTCACACTGAAGGCATCAAAACTATGAAATAACACAAGTGGAATTATATACTTAACAAAAAAGTGTGAAACAACTGAAATTATGTCTTATATTCTAGGTTCTTCAAAGTAGCCACCTTTTGCTTTGATGACTGCTTTGCACACTCTTGGCATTCTCTTGATGAGCTTCAAGAGGTAGTCACCGGGAATGGTCTTCCCACAATTTTGAAGGAGTTCCCAGAGATGCACATGCCCACAAAAGGTCGGAACTCCACAAGAAGAATTTGTTACAAAAAATGCAAAAGTTTATTTCCACAAAGAGATACTACACACAATTTAAAAACAATTGAAATTACCGTATATACTCGAGTATAAGCCGAGATTTTCAGCCCAAATTTTTGGGCTGAAAGTGCCCCCTCGGCTTATACTCGAGTCACGGTCGGCGGTGGGGTCGGCGGGTGAGGGGGAGAGGGCGCTGAGGGATACTTACCTAGTCCCGGCGATCCTGACGCTCCCCCTGCCCGTCCCACGGTCTCCGGGTGCCGCAGCCTCTTCCCCTGAGCGGTCACGTGGGACCGCTCATTAGAGAAATGAATAGGCGGCTCCACCTCCCATAGGGGCGGAGCCGCATAATTCATTTCTCTAATCAGCGGTGCCGGTGACCGCTGACAGAGGAAGAGGCTGCGGCACCGAAGACCAGCTGTCCGGGGGAAGGAGCGGGACGCCGGGAGCAGGTAAGTATGTCATATTCACCTGTCCTCGTTCCACACGCCGGGCGCTGTCTCCATCTTCCCGGCGTCTCTCTCTCCGCACTGACTGTGCAGGTCAGAGGGCGCGATGACGCATATAGTGTGCGCGCCGCCCTCTGCCTGATCAGTCAGTGCGGAGAGACGCCGGGAAGATGGCGCCGAGGAGCTGCAAGCAAGACAGGTGAGTATGTGTTTTATTATTTTTATTGCAGCAGCAGCAGCAGCGCAGCTATGGGGCAATAATGGACGGTGCAGAGCACTATATGGCACAGCTATGGGGCAATAACGGTGCAGAGCACTATATGGCACAGCTATGGGGCAATGGTGCAGAGCACTATATGGCACAGCTATGGGGCAATAATGGTGCAGAGCACTATATGGCACAGCTATGGGGCAATAATGGACGGTGCAGAGCACTATATGGCACAGCTATGGGGCAATAATGGTGCAGAGCACTGTATGGCACAGGTATGGGGCAATAATGGTGCAGAGCACTATATGGCACAGGTATGGGGCAATGGTGCAGACTAGAGCACTATATGGCACAGCTATGGGGCAACGGTGCAGAGCACTATATGGCACAGCTATGGGGCAATAATGGTGCAGAGCACTATATGGCACAGCTATGGGGCAATAATGGTGCAGAGCACTATATGGCACAGCTATGGGGCAATAATGGACGGTGCAGAGCACTATATGGCACAGCTATGGGGCAATAATGGTGCAGAGCACTATATGGCACAGCTATGGGGCAATAATGGTGCAGAGCACTATATGGCACAGCTATGGGGCAATAATGGTGCAGAGCACTATATGGCACAGCTATGGGGCAATAATGGTGCAGAGCACTATATGGCACAGCTATGGGGCAATAATGGTGCAGAGCACTGTATGGCACAGCTATGGGGCAATAATGGTGCAGAGCACTATATGGCACAGCTATGGGGCAATAATGGTGCAGAGCACTGTATGGCACAGCTATGGGGCAATAATGGTGCAGAGCACTGTATGGCACAGCTATGGGGCAATAATGGTGCAGAGCACTATATGGCACAGCTATGGGGCAATAATGAATGGTGCAGAGCACTATATGGCACAGCTATGGGGCAATAATGGTGCAGAGCACTATATGGCACAGCTATGGGACAATAATGGTGCAGAGCACTATATGGCACAGCTAGGGGGCAATTATGAACGGTGCAGAGCACTATATGGCACAGCTATGGGGCCATAATGAACGGTATGGAGCATCTATTTTTATTTTTGAAATTCACCGGTAGCTGCTGCATTTTCCACCCTAGGCTTATACTCGAGTCAATAAGTTTTCCCAGTTTTTTGTGGCAAAATTAGGGGGGTCGGCTTATACTCGGGTCGGCTTATACTCGACTATATACGGTACTCCAAAGAGTAAATAGCTCCATTGGTTCAAAGACAAATATTACATGCAGAATACACCTAATCATACAAAAATACTGTCTGCATAAAAAGGATTTTATTAGCACCAGTTTCAATTGTTTATTCTATCAGTGCTGCATATAATTGTCATGCATAATTATTTCCAATATAACAGAACCACTAGGTTGGTGACCTCCAATATATAGAGAGGACTATATCAAATATACTCCAGTGCCAGTATGGCAGATTCACAGATGGTAACACTTCTACCTACAAATAACCCATTGCTAGTACACATACATGCAATGATATAGCTATATCTGGTATTAGATCTCCAGAGATGTTCATATCGGCATCAACAGTGTTGTGAATCAATCAAACCCATATGGAGTTTGGAAGCCCACGCGTTCCGACACACAAAGGTGTCTTTCTCAAGGTGATATACTCACCTTGAGAAAGACACCTTTGTGTGTCGGAACGCATGGGCTTCCAAACTCCATTACACTCTGGCTGCACCGCTGCTTTAAGGGACCAGGGGGCGTCCGTAGAGGACTGGCTAGGGTGAAGTATACAGCTTTCTCCTGCTATGTTTGGCTGGCGTACCATGCCTCCATATGGGTTTGATTGATTCACAACACTGTTGATGCCGATATGAACATCTCTGGAGATCTAATACCAGATATAGCTATATCATTGCATGTATGTGTACTAGCAATGGGTTATTTGTAGGTAGAAGCGTTACCATCTGTGAATCTGCCATACTATTGGTGTCCTTCTACTAGGAGACACCCACTGGAGTATATTTGATATAGTCCTCTCTATATATTGGAGGTCACCAACCTAGTGGTTCTGTTATATGCAGCACTGATAGAATAAACAATTGAAACTGGTGCTAATAAAATCCTTTTTATGCCAGACAGTATTTTTGTATGATTAGGTGTATTCTGCATGTAATATTTGTCTTTGAACCAATGGAGCTATTTACTCTTTGGAGTAATTTCAATTGTTTTTAAATTGTGTGTAGTATCTCTTTGTGGAAATAAACTTTTGCATTTTTTGTAACAAATTCTTCTTGTGGAGTTCCGACCTTTTGTGGGCATGTGCTTTTCTCTCTTTTTTTGAATTTTTGACATATATGATACATGCTTGGTAGTAAACCCACTCTCTTCATAAGTTATATTACTTGATGGTGCCCACTTAGATAGTTGTGTTTTCGTAAGTTCCCAGAGATGCTTAGCACTTGTTGGCCCTTTTGCCTTCACTCTGCGGTCCAGCTCACCCCAAACCATCTCGATTGGGTTCAGGTCTGGTGACTGTGGGGGCCAGGTCATCTGGCGTAGCACCCCATCACTCTCCTTCTTGGTTAAATAGCCCTTACACAGCCTGGAGGTGTGTTTGGGGTAATTGTCCTGTTGAAAAATAAATGATGGTCCAATTAAACGCAAACCGGATGGAATAGCATGCCGCTGCAAGATGCTGTGGTAGCCATGCTGGTTCAGTATGCCTTCAATTTTGAATAAATCCCCAAAAGTATCACCAGCAAAGCACCCCCACACAATCACACCACCTTCTCCATGCTTCACGGTGGGAACCAGGCATGTAGAGTCCATCCGTTCACCTTTTCTGCATCGCACAAAGACACGGTAGTTGAAACTAAAGATCTTAAATTTGGACTCATCAGACCACAGCACAGATTTCCACTGGTCTAATATCCATTCCTTGTGTTCTTTAGCCCAAACAATTCTCTTCTGCTTGTTGCCTGTCCTTAGCATTGGTTTCCTAGCAGCTATTTTACCATGAAGGCCTGCTGCACAAAGTCTCCTCTTAACAGTTGTTGTAGAGATGTGTCTGCTGCTAGACCTCTATGTGGCATTGACCTGGTCTCTAATCTGAGCTGCTGTTAACCTGCGAATTCTGAGGCTGGTGACTTGGATAAACTTATCCTCAGAAGCAGAGGTGACTCTTGGTCTTCCTTTCCTGGGGCGGTCCTCGTGTGAACCAGTTTCTTTGTAGCGCTTGATGGTTTTTGCCACTGCACTTGGGGACACTTTCAAAGTTTTCCCAATTTTTCAGACTGACTGACCTTCATTTCTTAAAGTAATGATGGCCACTTGTTTTTCTTTACTTAGCTGCTTTTTTCTTGCCATAATACAAATTCTAACAGTCTATTCAGTAGGACTATCAGTTGTGTATCCACCAGACTTCTGCACATCACAACTGATGGTCCTAACCCCATTTATAAGGCAAGAAATCCCACTTATTAAACCTGACAGGGCACACCTGTGAATTGAAAACCATTCCTGGTGACTACCTCTTGAAGCTCATCAAGAGAATGCCAAGACTGTGCAAAGCAGTCATCAAAACAAAAGGTGGCTACTTTGAAGAACCTAGAATATAAGACATATATTCAGTTGTTTCACACTTTTTTGTTAAGTATATAATTCCACATGAGTTAATTCATAGTTTTGATGCTTTCAGTGTGAATGTACAAATTTCATAGTCATGAAAATACAGAAAAATCTTTAAATGAGGTGTGTCCAAACTTTTGGTCTGTACTAGGGTTGAGCGACTTTTACTTTTTCAGGATCGAGTCGGGTTTCGCGAAACCCGACTTTGTTAAAAGTCGGGTCGGGTGAAATCGGCCGATTATTGCAAAAAGTCGGGGATCCGACCGAAACATGAAACCCAATGCAAGTCAATGGAGAATCAAAGTCGGCAGTGAGTGGAGGACAGGAAAACACCAACAGAGCCCATTTTAATGCCAAAAACATCAATTCTTGTTACTCTTGTTACTTAGGCCATGTGCACACGTTCAGTATTTTTCGCGTTTTTTTCGCGTTTTTTCGCTATAAAAACGTGATAAAAACGCGAAAAAAACGCTAACATATGCCTCCCATTATTTTCAGTGTATTCCGCATTTTTTGTGCAAATGTAGCCTTTTTTTCCGCGAAAAAATCGCATCGCGGAAAAAAAATGCGGAATTGCAGGGGATTCCGCACACCTAGGGGTCCATTGATCTGCTTACTTCCCGCACGGGGCTGTGCCCACGATGCGGGAAGTAAGCAGATTATGTGCGGTTGGTACCCAGGGTGGAGGAGAGGAGACTCTCCTCCACGCACTGGGCACCATATAATTGGTAAAAAAATAAGAATTAAAATAAAAAATAGTCCTATACTCACCCTCTGATGGCCCCCGAAGTGTTCCCGCCTCACCGCTGCACGCTGGCTTCGGTTCCTGTAGCTGGTGTGCGGTGAAGGACCTTGCCGAATGACGTCACTGTCCTGTGATTGGTCGAGACCGCTCACGTGACCGTGACGTCATGGAAGGCCCTGCGCGCACACATCAGCTATAGGAACGGACGCCGGTGAGAAGATCTGATGTCTGCGGGTGAGTATAAGCATTTTTTTTATTTTTTTTATTATTTTTAAACGTTCTATCTTTTACTATAGATGCTGCAAAAGCAGCATCTATAGTAACAAGTTGGTCACACTTGTCAAACGCTATGTTTGACAAGTGTGACCAACTTGTCAGTCAGTTTTCCAAGCGATGCTACAGATCGCTTGGAAAACTTTAGCATTCTGCAAGCTAATTACGCTTGCAGAATGCTAAAAAAACGCAAAAAAACGGAAAAAAAACGCAAAAAAAAAATGCAGATTTCTTGCAGAAAATTTCCGGTTTTCTTCAGGAAATTTCTGCAAGAAATCCGCAACGTGTGCACATACCCTTAAGCGTGTCAATCTTAATTTACCTTATAATAATAGTTAGCCATTGAAAATTTGGGGGTCATTTGGCAACAGTTGTGGGGGGAGTAGGGCTGGCTCAAGTTTTTCGCGTGCCCAGGAAACGCGGACTACGTCACGGCGGTGGAGCAGGGAGAGGTAAGTATTTAAACTTTGCAAGTGCTGTGATCCTGAGCAAACAGGGGGAGCACACTCAAAGTACGGCGTTGTGATTGACGGCGGGGGCGCCTCCCACCGACAGAGACACTTTTGTGTACCATGAGGGCCCTGTGCCAGTGACGTCGCCAACGAGTATGCCCCCCCACCTGTTGAAGGAACCTGCACTTTCATCTGCACCTTCCTCTTTGTCCCCGTGTAAGGTGGTATAGTATGCGGGAAGGAGAACCAGACTTTCTGCAGGGTCAGATACTGGCTATGTAGAGTGCAAGGGGAATGTAGTGGTCTGGGTCAATGTACCGGCAGACTCATCTAGCAGTGGCTGGGCAATGGGCAGGATGAGGAGGAAACACAGATATAGGCCCAAAGAATAAAGTAGGCTAAATGTAGTTCAAAATTGGTAACAGGAGTAAACAGGCAGCACTGCTTTGTTCAGTGAAGGAGAACAGGAAGTAGCGGCAGACACCGTTAGTAGGCCCAACCTAACCAGTAGGCCAAATGCACTTTAATATGTGATATCGGCTGCAAATTGAGGCTCTGCTTTGTGCAGTGAAGGACAGCTGTATTGAGTGGCGCAGACAGACACAGGTAGTAGGCCTAAATTAAAAAAGTTGGCTCAATGCAGTTTAAAATTGGTTACAGGGGTACACAGGCGGCAGAGCGTTGTTAAGCGGAGGACAATTGTCAGGACTGGAGTGGCCCAGACAGACTTAGTAGGCCTAAAATAAAAAAGTAGGCGCAATGCAGTTAAAAATGGGTAACAGGGGTACACAGGCAGCATTGTTTTGTTAGGCGGAGGACGATTGCTAGGAGTGGCGCAGACAGACTTACTAGGCCTAAAATAAAAAAGGAGGCTCAATGCAGTTCAAAATTGTTAACGGGTACACAGGCAGCATTAATTTGGTCAGCAGAGGACGATTAGTAGGAGTGGCGCAGACAGACTTACTAGGCCTAAAATAAAAAAGTTGGCTCAATGCAGTTCAAAATGGGTAACGGGTACACAGGCAGCATTGTTTTGGTCAGCGGAGGACAATTAGTAGGAGTGGCGCAGACAGACTTACTAGGCCTAAAATAAAAAAGTTGGCTCAATGCAGTTTAAAATGGGTAACAGGGGTACACAGGCAGCACTGGTTTGGTCAGCGGAGGACGATTGCTAGGAGTGGCGCAGACAGACTTACTAGGCCTAAAATAAAAAAGTTGGCTCAATGCAGTTCTAAACTAGTAACAGGAGTAAACTGGTGGCACTGCTTTGTTCGGTGGAGGACAACTGGAATAAGTGGCTGACACAGTACGTTGGCCTAAATAGTAAAGCGGGCTAAATGTCTGCCAAAAAAATGTTCGTAAATAAACTGGTGGCAAAGCAACGTACAGGGGTGAGTTCCTCTGCTGAGTACCAGATAGTGGTAGTTCGCGCACAGTATTCACAGGTCAAAATGGAGGGTATGGTCCCTGTATATATTTACTATCATCTCTCAATTTGTATTGGCAGTGCCATTGAAGGATTTAACAGCACCGACTAAACAGCGGTGGAGCACAGTTTGAGCTGGGGGGGGGAACACTCGCTCGTGGGCTGCGGTACTAGCCCAGGGCCCCTCATATTACGACGGTGTGTCTGACGTTGGGTGTGCACCCCCACCGCCAGAGACACTTAATTGTACGACGAGGGACCCTGTGCCAGTGCCGTCGGCCAAAAGTGGGCACACCCACCTGTCCAGGCAAACGGCACTCGCACGGGTGCTTGCGCCAAGTGGTGACCACGGGCCCGTGGGGGGAGTCAGCCCATTTAGGGAGGTGTTAAAAATGGCCTATGGTGGACATACAGCAGCAGCAAATGGAGGAATTGGAGCAGTCAGTAAGAGGAGTCCAAAAGCAAGACCTTTTTAAAGGAAAGCTACATGTCAGCAGGGGAAGGTGGGGCAAAAGAATTTGAAATCCATGATTGGTTCATTTTAATGAAGGTTAGATCATCAACATTTTGGGTAGCCAGACGTGTCCTTTTTTCGGTCAGTATTGAACCAGCAGCACTGAAGACTAGTGTTGAGCGATACCGTCCGATACTTGAAAGTATCGGTATCGGAAAGTATCGGCCGATACCGGCAAAGTATCGGATCCAATCCGATACCGATACCCGATACCAATACAAGTCAATGGGACTCAAGTATCGGACGGTATTCCTGATGGTTCCCAGGGTCTGAAGGAGAGGAAACTCTCCTTCAGGCCCTGGGATCCATATTAATGTGTAAAAGAAAGAATTAAAATAAAAAATATTGCTATACTCACCTCTCCGACGCAGCCTGGACCTCACCGTGGGAACCGGCAGCGTTGTTTGCTTAAAATTCGCGCGTTTACTTCCTTACGTGAAGTCCCGGCTTGTGATTGGTCGCGTGCCGCCCATGTGGCCGCGACGCGACCAATCACAGCAAGCCGTGACGTAATTTTAGGTCCTTCAGGATTTTAAAATTACGTTCTAGCTTGTGATTGGTCGCGTCGCGGCCACATGGGCGACGCGACCAATCACAAGCCGGGACGTCACGGGAGGCAGGACACGCGCGCATTTTAAAATGCGCGCGTGTCCAGCCTCCCGTGACGTCACGGCTTGTGATTGATCGCGTCGCCCATGTGACCGCGACGCGACCAATCACAAAGCCGGAACGTAATTTTAAAATACTGAATGCCTAGAAGGACCTGAAAATTAC
This sequence comes from Ranitomeya variabilis, assembly GCF_051348905.1. Classification (NCBI taxonomy): domain Eukaryota; kingdom Metazoa; phylum Chordata; class Amphibia; order Anura; family Dendrobatidae; genus Ranitomeya; species Ranitomeya variabilis. The sequence goes on along the minus strand of NC_135233.1, from coordinate 78,148,226 downwards.
GTCACGGCTTGCTGTGATTGGTCGCGTCGCGGCCACATGGGCGGCACGCGACCAATCAGAAGCCGTGACGTCACGGAAGGAAGGAAAAGCGCGCATTTTAAGCAAACAACGCTGCCGGTTCCCTCGGTGAGGTCCAGGCTGCGTCGGAGAGGTGAGTATAGCAATATTTTTTATTTTAATTCTTTATTTTACACATTAATGTTGTTTCGATACCGATACCCGATACCACAAAAGTATCGGATCTCGGTATCGGAATTCCGATACAGCAAATATCGGCCGATACCCGATACTTGCGGTATCGGAATGCTCAACACTACTGAAGACTCTTTCTGATAGCACACTGGCAGCAGGGCAAGCGAGCTCCTGTAATGCATATTCTGCCAATTCAGGCCAGGTGTCTAGTTTAGATGCCCAGTAATCAAAGGGGAATGACCTGTGAGGGAGAACATCGATAAGGGAGGAAAAATAGTTCGTAACCATACTGGACAAATGCTGTCTCCTGTCACTTTGAATCGATGCAGCTGTCCCTGTCGTGTCAGCGGTCATTGAAAAATCACTCCATAACCTTGTCATAAAACCCCTCTGTCCAACGCCACTTCGGATTTCTGCACCGCTAGCACCTCTGCCATGTTGCCCCCTATGGCTCGTTTAAGAAACATCACCGCCGCTGTGTGCTGGGAATGCCAGAACCAAATGGTCTACAAGAGTTGCTTGTTTGGTAGCCAATATTTGCTCTAGGTTCTCATGTGGCATGATATTTTGCAATTTCCCTTTGTAGCATGGATCCAGTAGGCAGGCCAACCAGTAATCGTCATCGGTCATCATTTTGACAATGCGGGGGTCCCTTTTTAGGATACGCAAGGCATACTCAGCCATGTGGGCCAATGTTCCAGGTGTCAATTCACTGCTTCTGCTGGGTTGAGGAGCACTTTCTTGCAAATCTACATCACAAGTGTCCCGCAGGAAACCTGTACCAGACCTTGCAACGGCACCAGTTTCTATTGCCCCTTGAGAAGCTCCCTCCTCCCATACATATTCAACCCCATCATCCTCCTCCTCATCCTCTTCGTCCGCCACCTCGTCCTGGACAGTTCCCTGACCAGACAATGGCTGACTGTCATCAAGGCTTCCCTCCTCCTCGGCTGCAGACGCCTGCTCCTTAATGTGCGTCAAACTTTGCATCAGCAGAACCATAAGTGGGATGCTCATGCTTATGATGGCGTCGTCTGCACTTACCAGCCGTGTGCATTCCTCAAAACACTGAAGGACTTGACATAGGTCTTGTAGCTTCGACCACTGCACACCAGACAACTCCATGTCTGCAATCCAACTGCCTGCCCGTGTATGCGTATCCTCCCACAAATAAATGATAGCACGCCTCTGTTCACACAGCCTCTGAACCATGTGCAGTGTGGAGTTCCACCTTGTTGCAACATCTATAATTAGGCGTTGCTGTGGAAGATTTAGCGATCTTGATGGTTCAGCATACGGCTGGAGTGTACGGGCGACCGACGGATGTGTGAACAAAGTTTTCGCACCTTCAGGAGCAGGGCTGGTAACTCCGGATAATTTTTCAGGAAGCACTGCACCACCAGGTTCAAAGTGTGAGCCAAGCAAGGTATGTCTTTAAGTTGTGAAGGGCTATGGCAGCCATAAAATTCCTTCCGTTATCACTGACTACCTTGCCTGCCTCAAGATGTACACTGCCCAGCCATGACTCACTTTCTTGCTGCAAAAACTCGCCAGTACTTCCGCGGTGTGTCTGTTGTCACCCAAACACTTCATTTCCAACACAGCCTGCTGACGCTTACCACTAGCAGTTCCATAATGAGACACCTCGTGTTCAACACTGGCAGCTGCGGATGGAGTTGCCAGGTGACTGCGCTCTGTGGACGAGCTGTTGCTTCTGGAGGAGGAGGAGGAGGAGGGGTGTCGAACGCCTACTGCCAACTGTTTCCTAGACCGTGGGCTAGGCCGAACTGTCCCACTATGGCTGTCCCCTGTGGACCCTGCATCCACCACATTAACCCAGTGCGCCGTGATGGACACGTAACATCCCTGGCCATGCCTACTGGTCCATGCATCTGTGGTGAGGTGCACCTTTCCACTGACAGACTGCCTCAGTGCATGGACAATGCGGTCTTTGACATGCTGGTGGAGGGCTGGGATGGCTTTTCTCGCAAAGAAGTGGCGACTGGGTAGGTCATAGCGTGGTACTGCGTAGGCCATCAGGTCTTTGAAAGCTTTGCTTTCGACCAACCGGTAGGGCATCATCTCTAACGAGATTAATCTGGCAATGTGGGCGTTCAAACCCTGTGTACGCGGATGAGAGGATGAGTACTTTCTTTTCCTCTTCTAGGGCGAACTGGACAGGAGACCTGCAGATGGTGGAACTAGCGGTGGTGGTGGTGGTGGACATGGCGGATTGAGAGACACAGTTGGTGATGTTGGCCTACATACAGTGCTTCCTACCAATAACCTTCTGATTCCCTGCCTGCTTTGGCCTTGCGACGATCCATCCACATTTGCTGCTGGTGGTGTCCGAAGCGGTGGGCTTACAGTGAGGGAAGCAATGTAGTGTTGCTGACTACCTTCATTCTGACCAGGTGCACCAACGGTACAGGACGTTTGGTAATTAGTCCAGGCTTGCAAGTGCATGCTGGTTAAATGTCTACGCATGCACGTTGTATTTAAATTTTGAAGAATCTTCCCTCTGCTAAAGGTCTTTAAGCATTTCTTACAGATCACTTTAGACTGATCATTGGGATCTTGGTCAAAAAAATGCCACACTGCACTCTTCCTACTATGGAATTCCTTTTCAGGCATTGCACGCTGTGCAACTTTCAGCGGTTGGCCACGCTGTCCTAAAACTGTTTTTGTCACACGTTTTGGGCCTGATACGGGCCTGGCTGATGACAGCTGTTGCGATGTAGATTAGTGTTGCTGCGGATAACCCTCCTTCGCTTGTGAGCTAGTGCCAGCGGCACCCTCTTCCCCCAATGGCTGCCAATCTGGGTCAACAACTGGGTCATCTATCACCTCCTCCTCCACAATGTCATGTGCACCTTCCTCAGTGTCACCGTGTAAGCTGGTGCTATAGCGTTCCGGACAGGGCACCATAGTCTCATCAAGGTCAGATTCTGGCTCAGGAAACTGCGAGGTCAATGTAGAGATCTGAGTCAATGGAACAGCATAATCTAGCTGGAGCTGTGCATCAGTGCACTCCATGTCCGATTCTTCTTGTAATGGGCAGTGTACAATTTCCCTTTCTAACCCTGGCACGGTATGGGTAAAGAGCTCCATGGAGTAATCTGTAGTGTTGCCTGACGCATCCTTCACTTTTGGTTTGGGAGAAGGACACAAGGAAACGTCTTTTTCCGGACCGGAAGCATCCACTGACGACTGGCTGCTCTTAGATTTTGAACTTTGGGAAGAGGAGGCGAAAGAGCTAGAGGCTGAGTCAGCAAGGAAAGACAAAACTTTTTCCTGCTGCTCCGGCTTTAAAAGCTGTTTTCCTACTCCCAGGTAAGGGAGCCTTCGAGGCCTTGTGTAGCCAGACGATGACGCAGGCTCAACACCTCCAGCCTTAGGTGCTACTGTGCTTTTGCCACTACCACCAGATGCAGCACCATCACCACCATCAGTACTAGCTGGCAACCCCCGCCCACGGCCTCTTCCACCAGACTTCCTCATTTTTTGGGGGGAGACACTGAACCACAACTCTGTCCCAGTGGTATAACACAACACTATGAACGTGGCAGAAAGTGGCTGCCTGATATACGACACACTAGCAGTACAGCAGAATATAAACTGTGTGAGAAATACTATCTCACTTTTGGGGGAGACACTGAACCACAACTCTGGCCCAGTGGTATAACACAACACTATGAACGTGGCAGAAAGTGGCTGCCTGATATACGACACACTAGCAGTACAGCTGAATATAAACATTGTGAGAAATACTATCTCACTTTTGGGGGGAGACACTGAACCACAACTCTGGCCCAGTGGTATAACACAACACTATGAACGTGGCAGAAAGTGGCTGCCTGATATACGACACACTAGCAGTCCAGCTGAATATAAACATTGTGAGAAATACTATCTCACTTTTGGGGGGAGACACTGAACCACAACTCTGGCCCAGTGGTATAACACAACACTATGAACGTGGCAGAAAGTGGCTGCCTGATATATGACACACTAGCAGTACAGCAGAATATAAACTGTGTGAGAATTACTATCTCACTTTTGGGGGGAGACACTGAACCACAACTCTGTCCTAGCGGTATAACACAACACTATGAACGTGGCAGAAAGTGGCTGCCTGATATATACGACACACTAGCAGTACAGCAGAATATACACTGTGTGAGAATTACTATCTCACTTTTGGGGGGAGAAACTGAACCACAACTCTGGCCCAGTGGTATAACACAACACTATGAACGTGGCAGAAAGTGGCTGTAATTATTATAAAAAATAAAAAAAACTTACTGCAATAACAAGCTTCCTACAATGATCTCAGGACAAGTATGGCAGCAATAAAAAGGACTGCTGAACAAAAAAATTGGTAGACAAATAAACAAGACAGGTAACTGTGCAGAAAGGAGCAACAGGATTTTTGCTTTGAAAAAAGCAGTTGGTTTGCACAGCACCGTGCACACAGCTATGCAGCTGCTGCACTAAAATACGACCTCCACTGTCCCTGCACAAAAAGGTGGTGTTGGACAGTGAAAATCGCTCCAGCACAAGCGGTTTGGGGGTTTATATTTCCTCCCTAACTCTGTCCCTGCTTCTGACTAACTGCAGCAATCTCTCCCTATGCGCAGATCGGCAGAAGTAAGATGGCGGTCGGTGTGCACGCCCCTTTATAGCCCCTGTGACGCCGCAGACAGCAAGCCAATCACTGCCATGCCCTTGTCTAAGATGGTGGGGACCGAGACCTATGTCATCACGCTGCCCACACTCTGCGTCCTCCTTCATTGGATGAAAAACGGCGGTAACAGTGTCATACGAAACGCGACTTTGGCGCTCTGATCGTGTACCGCATGGCCGATCCCACACTAGGATCGGTTCGGGTTTCATGAAACCCGACTTTGCCTAAAAGTCGGCGATTTCTGAAAATGACCGATCCGTTTCGCTCAACCCTAGTCTGTACTGTACATAATACATTGTCCTTGCAAAAATTGGCAAAACATATATGTTTCAGAAGCTTCAATCTATACCCCAGTTTACAAAACTTAATACACTTTTAATTTATTTGTAGAAAAAATAAAAAATTGTCTAAAATATTTTGAATACCGTACAATACAACTTTCAATAGTAATAGCAATATAAGCCATATTTTGGCATCCAAAGCCAAAAAGAGGTTTCTACAAAGTGTTCAATTTTTGCACCTTGGGTTTACTTCTGTCTCACTTGATTACAATTACTAAATATAGTCAAAATATTTTATCTAGCAGATGTGATTGTTATCAATCCTTTAGACAAAAAATGTCCTTTATCTAATGAATGCTACAATAAAATATGACTAGTGGGGAGGTCTCATTACTAGAAGTTTTCTTGATCTTAGTGACATTTTTGGTGATGTTGTAACTGCTTATAAGAAGTCATCTGACATTTTTCTATGTCAGCACTGTTTTACTAAATCTACGTTTAGCGATACAGTATGTTTGAAACATTGAGTACGACTATTGGAATAAAGCCGAGCTGCATGCTCAAGGTAAGGTCATATATTATTATTATTATTCTGCATACCTTATATAAAAATTTAATTTTAAGCTATTAACAATTCTTTAAAACTTGCTCTAAGTAAAATATGCTGCTGTTTTCATTTAAATTAGACTAGAGGAAAGAAAGATTAACATTAAACCAATATACGTAGGCTTCTTAATATTTTTATGCGACTTGATCTAGTATTTCAAAAGCCAGAATATCGGACAAGGTGGTGGGATGTGGTTTCTTTCCAAAAATATTGTGGAAGTTAAACTTGATTGAAATGAATCATGGACCTATAGCTGTTTGAGAATAAGTGAGCTCAATAAATACAACTTCCATTGAAATGATTCCAAGTTATATTATGAAGTGTGTCACTTTTTTTTTCTTTCCAAAATGCTTTTTAATCTTTTCTATAATGGCCCAGGCTGATATATTGACTGAGAAATGACCTCTGCATATTTGTTATTGTCATTTTAATCATCAAAGTCCCGTGTTCTGGCAGAACTTCAGATGCTTTTTCCAAAGATCCGTCAGCAAGTTAACATTTTCAGACACTTACAGAGCAGACGTGAAATCTATTCTACCGATGTCAGCATGAGTAAAACCATTTAGCGTAACTCTCCTCTTATTGTACACTCAATATATATGATGTATGTGACTATATTAAACTGCTACAGTCACAAAAAGAAAAAAGAGAGGGGTGACATAAATGAAAAAAGTAAAGACAAACATCACTTTCTCTTTGCTGAATAGCCTGTAGATATCCTGTCTCGCCATATGGTGAATTACTGTGGTGAGTGTGATTCTATAAGAAATTACAGGATAACAAAACTAATTTTCAAAGAAACTGCAGGAGACAAAAGTCTGTCTCCCAGTACCCAGCCGAGCGAGTGGATTTACTTTATGGTGGCCACACACAGCAAAGTCCTACCAGCTGGTCAACGCACCACGAACGAGGATCAGAGTCTGATGACCACACATGAATATGACCAAAGTGAATGAGATCTGTTCATTTTGTTCTTGGACCAAGCAGCTTCTTCTATGATGGGGAAGATTTAGTGTGGTTTGACCAGAAACAGACTTTAAAGTCAGACATTAAAAATCTGCAGACCAGAATAATATAATTCTTGTGGGCCACCTCTATCAAGCTAGAACTTGTCAGACTGTATGTGACTGGAGATATTGTAGTTTTTGTATTTAGAATTAGAATGGAGCAAATATGTTCGGAAACGATCACCGAATCCGAATTTGCCATATTCATGCCATATTGGTACCCTATTCGTGTTGAATTTATGTTAGACGACTGTTTCCAAACATATTTGCTCATTTCTACTCCCTTTGACTCCAATGACGTTCGGCTATGTTCCACGAATATTGCAAAAACTATATTCACCGGTGATCGTAATCCGAACGGAATAATAAAAAATTCGTTCAACTCTATTCATAAGAATCATTTCTCCACTACTATTTTCAGATTTTCATTGTCATCAATAAACAAATCTCCAACAAATGAGGAAAAATCTAATTCTTTATCGAGAAATAGATGATAGATGTGAGCAGATATTTTTACATTCGAATTCGAAGGCTTTACCGAATTCTCCCAAAATGTAATTAGCAGAGAATAAATTTGTGGGAATCTCAATACTGGAAAGCTTGTAATCTCTGGAAAAATATATGTGAAGGAGAAGAGAGAGGATCCTGCTGACCATAAGAGCTTACACTCTATAAAAGAGATAGCGAGAACCCTGCTGATCATAAGAACTTGGACTCTATAGGAGAGAGAGGACCTCACTGGTCATAAGAGCTTACACTCAGTAGGAGAAAGAACCCTGATGACCATAAGAGCTTACACTCTATAGGAAAGAGCGAGAGAACCCAGCTGATCATATGAACTTACCCTCTACAGGAGAGAGAGGACTCCACTGATCACAAGAGCTTATACACTAAGTGAGAGAGAAGACGTCGCTGATAATAGCTTACACTATATAGGAGAGAGGACCCTAGTGATCATAAGAACTTACACTCTACAGGAGAGATGAAGAGGGAGAGAGAGGACCCCACAAATCATAAGAGATTACACTTTGTAGGAGAGAGAGCGGACCCCGCTGCCCATGAGAGCTTACACACTACAGGAGAGAAAGTGATAGAGAGAGAGAACCCCGTTGACCATAAAAGCTTACACTCTACAGAGGATCAAGAGAGAGCGGACCCTAGTGAAAATAAGCGCTTACACTCTACAGTAGAGAGGACCCTGCTGACCATAAGAGCTTATACTCTACAGAAGAGAGATTCTTACCCAGTGATTCTGGAGACGGAAAACGACTCGGCTTTACAACCTGTGCTCCACTGGAGTTCGCTGATCTGTGATGACCCAGATATTGACCATCACTGTACAAAGTATGATAGTCCACTAGATGTCATAGATGAAGGGCATTATCGGTAAGCACGTGTGGCCAAGCAAAAGGACATTAATCCCTCTCTGATGCTTCAGCTGTATGGGAACTTTTTGCAAACTGTGAATCTCAAAGTGTTCGAATTTGCATGAAATCTCAAATTCCAAAAGAACTGACTCAAACTTGATCCTTTGTAGATTGATCTGCACATCTCTAGCTATAGACATCATTGACATGAAATTCATTATTTTACATACATTCCTCAATATTGATATTGCAACCCCAAAAGAAAAAAAAGCGTGAAATTATGGAAATCACAGGATGGATAGACATGTTAATGATATGCAAATAATAACAAAATGGAAACATTTTGAAGACTTCTCAATTTATTAATTATTGAGTATGAGTGACAGGTTTACAAATACCCTCGCACCTTGGCTTCTATCAATGATGATATTAAAGACTGTCTGTGGAATGTTCTGCCACATTAAATGCTCTTGACCACGCAAGTCATCATGATCTGCTGCTGCTCATGCTACTGTGAGCAGCTCTAATAACCTAAATGTTCTACCATGGCCTGCAGCATCTCCGGACTTGTCTTCGAGCACATCTGGGAAGTTAGTGGCTGTTAGTTGCAAAGGAAGCTGCCAGCAGCAGATATTAATGATTTGAGTAACCAACGTAGATTCAGCATGGCAGAACATTTCTCAGAAAACCATGAAAGGGTCTCTGTCAGCACAGAATGACTGTTGAAACCAAATACAGAATCTCAGTTTTGAACAGTCATTCTGTGCTGACCCCCTTTAACAATGCATGTATTTTTGGAGATGATGCTCATACTTGATACTGAATAAATGGGGATATTTTCACTTTTTTTATACAATTTTCATATCACATACATGTCTATCCATCCTGTGATTTTCATACATTCAAAACTTTTATTTCTTTGTGTTGCAATTTCAAGATTGAGATATCTATGCAAGTAGTTACCTTTAGTTAATAAAATTGCACTAAGTTTCATTTTGCAATCTTCAATTCATTAAATTTACGACCTGACCTTGCTGTCAGATTTTTCTCTTTTGGGAGTGTCTCAGTAATATAGGCTGCATGTGAGGTCCATGTGTATCCAAAGTGTCTGGGGTTTTCAGTAGATAATTTCAGCCCAGCTTCTTGCCTGCTCTTAATTCCTTTTCATCTGCTTTTCTATAACCTGTTTTCACTGCCTACCCTGAGATGTTTTCTCTATTCTGTAGAGTTCTATATACTACGCCCTCCCCTCTGCTATCTCTGACACAGAGAGAAGGGAAGTGTCCCAGGTCTGGTCTCTGCTCTCTTTGCCCCAGTCCACTAAATTCTGTTGTGCTCCATGTCGGGCTTTGCAAGTAGCCTGATGTGCTCCCATGTGATCATCTACCCAGGCAGTATAAGCCCACCAAGACACAAACCTGTGCCTCCAGTGCTTCAAGTACCTGTATCCCTGTGTCCTGCCTGCGTTCTTTAGTGCTTTAAGTACCTGTATCCCTGTGTCATGCCTGCGGTCTCCAATGCTTCAAGTACCTGTATTCCTGTGTCCTGCCTGCGGTCTCCAGTGCTTCAAGTACCTGTATCCCTGTGTCCTGCCTGCAGTCTCCAGTGCTTCGAGTACCCGTTTCCCTGTATCCTGACTGTGGTCTCCAGTGCTTCAAGTACCTGTATCCCTGTGTCCTGACTACTTGCGGTCTCCATTGCTTCAAGTACCTGCTTTCCTGTGTCCTGTCTGCCTGCTGCCTCTATTGCATCTAGTCCTTGTTTCCCGTGTGCCTTATCTGCCTTCTACACCGACGCTCGTGGCCCATGTGCCCATCCACACCTGGGGCTCGGAGGATCCACCTCACAAGGTGAGACCATAACAGGAAGGAGAGAGCAATCAGAATTAGAAGCTGTGACAAATTTGTAACATTTTTACAAAAGCAATTGGCTAGAGAAAGGACATTCAAACACTCTGCAGGTGAAAAAAGGTAGAATTCAGAGAGAGATGAATGAATCAATTCGAAGAGAATCAAATTTGCTTTGGATTTTACAAAAAATTCACATTCTCCGGAATCCAAAATTTTTGCAATTTGATTCTGCTAATTTGCTGAATTCATATCAGGGCCAAGAAGGGGTTAAAAAGTTCTTCTCAACTCTTCTAGACCTGTTCCTCCACCAGATCCCTGTCCTATTCTAGTTCCCTCCGGTCCAGTTTTCCATCCAGTGTTTTTTTGCCCCTCCAGGGCTCACTAGACCTTGCTCAAAGTCATAACATTGTGATGCAAATACGCCTCAATAGATACGCCTCTTGATGTGCCTCACCACATCTTGTGAGTGCCAAAGGTGTCAAAGAGCACTGTGAAGACAGAACACCGGAACAGAAGGAGCTAACAATGTCTAAAGGTACCGTCACATTAAGCGACGCTGCAGCGATATAGACAACGATGCCGATCGTTGCAGCGTCGCTGTTTCGTCGTTGTGTGGTCGCTGGAGAGCTGTTACACAGACAGCTCTCCAGCGACCAACGATGCCGAAGTCCCCGGGTAACCAGGATAAACATCGGGCTACTAAGCGCAGGGCCGCCCTTAGTAACCCGATGTTTACCCTGGTTACCAGTGTAAATGTAAAAAAAAAAAAAACACTACATACTTACATTCCGGTGTCTGTCGCGTTCCCCGGCGTCCGCTTCCCTGCACTGTGTAAGCGCCGGCCGTAAAGCAGAGCGGTGACGTCACCGCTGTGCTCTGCTTTACGGCCGGCCGGCGCTGACACAGTGCAGGGAAGCGGACGCCGGGGGACGCGACAGACACCGGAATGTGAGTATGTAGTGTTTGGGTTTTTTTACATTTACAATGGTAACCAGGGTAAATATCGGGTTACTAAGCGCGGCCCTGCGCTTAGCAACCTGATGTTTACCCTGGTTACCCGGGGACTTCGGCATCGTTGGTCGCTGGAGAGCGGTCTGTGTGACAGCTCTCCAGCGACCAAACAGCGACGCTGCAGCGATTGGCATCATTGTCGATATCGCTGCAGCGTCGCTTAGTGTGAAGGTACCTTAAGTTTTGCAGATAATCTCATCTCTAGTAGAAATTTTTTTCCGGAAGACTCTATAGAAAGCAGCTTAGCTTTGTATATAGATAGCAAATAAAAAATAAAAAATGTTGACTGTTTTTGTAATTACTAGCATTTCCCATCAATGTAGATTCACTGAAAAAGTGGAACTATATTGATATCTACTGTAGGTACTCCCTTTCCCTTTCCTTCAGGTGTTTCCTTGACACTATTCAATCAGTGCTGAGTCCCTGCTGACTTATCAAACTATGTTGGCACAGCCCCTATTGACTAAGGAAATTCTAATGCCCTGTTGTCAATATTTTTCATACTTTTTCAGGAATAATAAAAGAAGAATATTACAATACAGAGGTCAGAAATACAAATATGTGAATGAAATTGCGACGTACAGATAAGTAAGGCTAGGTTCACATTGATACAGTGCTTCATTAAAAGCTTTTTCCAATGGGACCTCCAACAGAGCCCCGATGGAGACATTCACTTGTATGAAGTCAATGGAGTTACTGTGGACACTGTCTTGTCTCAGTCCTGGCATAATCATCTTTTTAGACTTCTCAATCCTTTTCTTGGCGCTAATAATGTCAGACAGCTGTCAAGTAGACCGTGATTGTAGAAAGTTTCATAAAAAGAACAGGGATGTGCTACATTTAGAATTCTCAAATTAATTTGCTTTGTTTGAAAATTACAAGAGGTAAGACATTTTTATTTAAGTCATTTGGACTATCTAAAGTCAAAGTGGATGGCAGCAGTTTGAGCTGATGGGGACATAAACAGAGAAAAAAAAGAGCATAATGTTTTCTATGTGAATTTTAAACAGTGGATTAAAAACAGATGATAAGTTTTATCTGCTCTTCATACTTTTTCTTCCCTTATGGTCAACATTTTACTTTGGCTTGAAACACTGCACTAAAAATCCTGATCAAAATCTGACAGTGTAATAGCACCCTTACATTGATTGTCTCATGTTTTTTAATGGGTAAAATTGAAAGTGCTTGTAAAGTCAAGCAGCATTGAAATTTACTTGTTCCTAAAAATCATCACTATTCTCAAGTATATAGCAATTTTTCCTTTTTTTCTTTACTGCTCGTTGCCGAACATGTAAATAGTTTACAAGCTCTGTCCTATAGAGTTTGTAAGCGCTGCTCTAAAACTGGCCGGATCGCTGGAGTACACTTCCAATGCTGCAGAGGCACAGCTGCCTCTGCTTACAGTATTGAGGAGCACACAGTTTGTGCCAAGAGCGTGATGGTGCCATTGGTCTGAACTGTTACTCAAGCAGGAGTGCACCACCCCCAGCAAATAGGAAGCTGGGAGGCATGGGAGCAGTGCGCTCCTGCACTGGCAGATGTGTGGGTAACCCATTTAATGACTATTATTATGACATCTCTAAATGGAATATAGTCAGCAGTAGGGTCCGCAGGGATCTGTGCTGGGACCAATTCTTTTTAATGTCTTCATTAATAACCTTGTGGATAGAATTCAGAGTAAAGTGTTAGTCTTTGCTGACAACATAAAAGTATGTAAGACACTAAAATCTGACCTTGACATTAAACTATTACAAAACATGCAAAACAATCTGGATTAGATGTCTGAAAGGGCAAAAACATGGCAAATGAGATTTATTGTAGATAAATGTAGAGTAATGCACCTGGGACGGAGTAATCCTATTGCTTCATATACATTAAATGGGACCATACTCGGGACTATAGAACAGGAGAAGGACTCGGGTATTCTGGTTACAGGTAAGCTAAGCAGCACTACTCAATGTCAAGCAGCAGCCGCAAAAGCAAACAAGATTTTAGGGTGTATAAAAAGAGAGAGGAAATCCCGCGATCCAACATATTGTTAACCCTTTACGAATCACTTGTGAGGGCACATCTAGATTATGGGATCCAGTTTTGGGCACCACATTTTAAAAAGAATATTAAGAAGTTAGAGTCAGTTCAAAGGCTGCAACCAGATTGTTACAAGGGATGGAAGGCCTCTCATATGATGAAAAGTTGGAAAAGTTGGGCTTGTTTAGCTTAGAAAAAGACTCCTCAGAGGGGATTTCATTTACATGTATAAATATATGTGTGGTCGGTACAGAGGACGGGACATGACTTATTCCTTCCAAACACTATACTACGGGTCAGGGGGCACTCATTACGGGTGGAAGAAAGGCGATTCCGGCAGCTAAGTAGGAAAGGGTTCTTTACAGTTCGAGCAGTCAGACTGTGGAATGTCCTATCACAGGAGGTAGTAATGGCAGACACTATAACCGCTTTTTGGCAAAGGCCGGATGATTTCCTCAATACACATAACATGGTGGGTTACAGTTAAATTAGTGACAAAATGTACAATTGGTGGAGAAAGGTTGAACTTGATGGACCTAGGTCTTTTTTTCAACCTATGTAACTATGTCAAACGTTCATTGTGGCCTGATTGAGTAGTTCATTATGTGTCCCTCAGAACAAAACGCCGAGCATCATTGCTTTAAGACAAGTATATGAAGAATACATGCGTTTGAACTTTGGATTACATGTGCCTTCATACGTCCAGATGCAATGCTATGGGAAGTGCTGTGCATATAATTATGACATTTACATGCTGCAAGTCTCTATAAGTCTCCACTTATAAGTTTTCAATTTCCTGAGGCTCCATCATTTTTATATTTTTTTGTATAATTTCAGCCATACAATGGAGGAGGGCTCCACTTTAGTTTGATGTTGATTCATCTTTGTGGCAATGTAAAAGTTTCCATGTAGAAAAAGTCTAATGTGCAGACATGAAAGGAAACCACATTCTCATAATTTTGTATCACATCCATCTTTTGTTTACAATAAGGGAAAATCTTTTGTCTTTGATTGTCCTTCAGTCTCTGCGGTCGGGTTAAATTGTACTTTTAATTTGTAAATGATTGCATACAATTTGGCAGAACAGCAATACATTACACAATAATAATATTTGGTCATCTCTTTTTTTTATTAAATTGTTTTTGCAATTTTGAAGCCGCTACTTTTAGCAATACATTCTTTTGTTTTTCAGCTTTCTCCAATAGCAAAAAAAATGGGGAAAAATCAAACATTACACAGAGACCGAGGACATTAAATACAATGCATTCCCATCTATTTTCATATCCTCAACTAGACATAAAATCTCTATATATTATATTATATACAGTGCCATCATGTTCATCAACAATTGAGGACGTAGTGCACAAACTCATAGGAGTCTGCAAAAAAAAAATGGTAGAGAAAAGATAGCAGTAAGCTTTGTGCTATAGTTTACACATAGGGGTTTGATCACATTTGGGGACTATTTTTTTTTTACATAAATGTATGTATTTGAAGATAACATTTATTTTCTTTGTTGGGTATCATTGAACATTTTAGACCATCTTATTTTTATAGACTCTGTTTCCTGTATATTCAATTTTGATGTTGATCTGTGGTAAATCATCTTACAGTAGCTCAGAAAAACAAAAATAAAAGGGTTAGAAACTCTCCCGTCAGAATAAGCTCACTGACAGAATCTCAGTTAACTGATTCTGCAGCCAATAATAGAAACTGCAACATAGAGACTTCAGAAGGCAAATGGTGAAAAATTATTAAATAAGCATACCCGTGTATATATATTTTTTATTAAATTAGTGTATACGTGCATTTAATGTAGTGTGAGTGTATTAATATACTCACCTACCGCAGCTTTCCGCGAAGTCCAGTGCAATTCTGCTCCTCTTCTCAGTGACGTCAACCCTCTTCGGACTCTCCGGCTCACTCTATGCTCTATGTATGAGCTGGAAACCTATTTTACAATGATGGCCTCGTTCTGATGCTACATAAACTTACACTATAAAAGTTACTTCAGGGTCATGCAGAGCAGAGTGTGACCCAGAGAGTCTGCAGAGGAGTGACATCACTGAGAAAAGGAGAGGAAAGGCGATGTACACTGGAGAGAGCGGCAGTAAGAGAGTACTGTATATTAATACCCTCACACTACATTACATGCATATATACACATATTAAATTAAACAAATATACATGACAGTACCTCTTTAATAAAACCCGATTGAAAAGTCTTTTTTTTTAGCTTCAAATACATGCATTTAAGAGTAAATATTCCCTAATGTAGACAACCCCTTTTTGATATGTATTTTTTTTATCATGTAAATCAATAGCAGCCATTAATCGACCTAAAAAAAGTTCTGTTTTTCTAAAAAAAACTAAACTGTAAGGGTCAACTAATTAAGACTGGTGTAGTGCACGCTCGTACTACTCCAGTCTTGCTGGAGTACAGTGCATCGAGTTCATTAAAAGGCACATGCCACTTAATAAATTTGGCACAATGTTTGGTATGCCTTTGCGAACTGCACCAGAAATGCTACTCCAGTCCATACAAAAACACCTGCACTGTTGATGAATTGGATAGGTTGGTGGCCACAGCCGTCCCGCTCCGGCTTCTCTCTAATCCTGCCCTTTTTGCTGGAACTATTTCAAACTGGAGAAAAAGCTAAAAGTTACAAAACTTCTGCGCATCTCTGCTTTGCGCAAAAACTCTGCGACTATTCAGAGCTTTTACGGCACTTTTCTGGCTTTGATGAATCAGCCCCATTAATTTGATACCTAATGGCATTACATATATAGAAGTGTATTTTTGAAACAGGCAATAAGTAGCTGTCTTATGGCTCTGTACAGTGTCCAAGTTTGCAACTTGGTAAGACAGCACTTGAACAAGAGTATGAGCCTATACTACAACTATAGATTCTAAGTAGGAATATCTCCCTATGTATTTATCCGATGATGCCTACATGCCAGCCACACAGAGACCATGCAGTTCTGTACTAGGAGGCCATGCGGCTTCTGTGCCCTATTGTACAGGGCCCATGCATATACCATCGTCTTGTGCATTAAACCTAAATTATTCAAAAATAAAGGAGGACCCTGCCCATTAGAGTGTAACGTCTTAAAGGTTCTCTCCTAAATTTGAGAGGATGATAATCACTCTACAGAAATTGCCCATCTTTATTTATGTACAGTAAATTATATTGTGGTACTGTATTAACCACAAAAACCAATGTAAATACTTTTATGCCCAACGATGACCAAAGTATTCTCGGAGTGATACCTTCATTGTTAACCAATAAAAGTATCACTCCGAGACTTCTTTTGTCATCTTTGAGCATAACAGTATTTACATCCATCTATATTTAAAAATGTATACACGCACTTAAAGATATCAGAATATCAGATCACATCAGGTCTGCATCAATAGATTAGAACCCATAAAGTAGCCAGATGCGTGTTTACAAGACTTATCAGGTTAAATATTGTCCCTACATGGCTCTGATTAATCAGACGAGTAGTATTAGTCCACTTTAGTAGACCATCTGTTTTATTACTGTCTTGTGCCTCTCATTTACTCTGGATTTTGGGACGATTTTATCATGGAAGCAATAGTTCAAAGGAGGATAAATCAGTCAGCATAAAGGGCTTTAAAAAACATGTGTTCAGGTAATGAGGACATAAATTATGCTTTCAAGACAAACAGATGAAGTGACTGAACTCTGCAGCACAAGCCGCCTTCATGTCCACCATAAGAAATCGTGTACCACGTTCATAGATTTCTAGAATCAGAAGTCTATTCCACATAAATCCATTTTTACATAGATTTTTTTAGTGCATTGGAATTCACATTATATAAGGTCACTAACCTAACTTGAACCTATGTTACAGAAAACAATAAGCGTCGTCTTTTAAGACGATCAGTTTTAATGTGTGGACCTTTGTCTTCAGATACGGCTCCGCACAGATGGATGTGATGGTGACAGACACAGAGATAGCAGGGTTAAACTGAAACTCGTTGTACTTCAACTTAAGGGTTATTCCCAGAATTTCATTATTTTCCACAGAGTACAGCAAATGCATATTTATTGTTAGCATACAGACTAAATCTAACATGAAACTTCTTTCTTGTACACTAATATCTTCTTTTCATCTCAATCTGTCCCTCTGAGCATCCAGTTTACATACTGTAGATAATCTTCTGCCATATGCATCAAAAGAGCGGCATTTGTAGTAGCACATCAACGCGTTGTCTGCTGCAGGCATCAAACACAGCTCACCTTTGCTTGTGCTGGCTCTGCTGAGCTCAGTTATTACAAGCTCCATTGTAGAGGAGTGCAGGACTGTTGAGCTCTGCTGAAAACCAACTAACAGAACAGTGACGTAATAATACGCAGCTATACTAATGTAGATGATTAGTGGATGACTGCAGTACAACAGAAACAATCTCTGCCAAAGAATACAGTTGGCGGTTGCCCGACAGCTTTTCTTTCATATCCATTAACACCAACAGCCGCAATGTTACTTACTGATGCAGGTCACAGAGCCTTTCAGAGTTACACTCCAAGTGCAGGCCACAGTCTTCACTGTCTCGGGCCATAGCAGAACTTGTTCTTTTAGGCCACAGTATCAATCAGCATTAAAGATCACAGACTCTTTCTCTGTATCAGGCATTCACTACAAGTGACTGCATGGCAGGCAGATTGGTGCGGGCGATCACTGCCGGTCACTTCAAGGTATAATTCTCTATATTATCAGGGGCGCCTGAATTATACTGTAATATAAGTGTAATGATGTATCATTTTGTAATTTAGGTATCAAGGTATAGCTAGGTGTCATGTTTTCTGCATCAAGATATCTTAAAATGTTAAATCTATAATAATTAGGTAATGGTCAGAATCCCATTGATATGTCAAAAACCACTTCTCTCTAGAGGAAACTCCTCCAGAAGGCTCTCCTAGTTTAGTAGTCAAGATCTCAGAGGACTCAGAGCATTTACTGTAGTTCTCAATCAATCTACTGTCAGGACTGACTCTGGCCTCAGGTCCTCTTCTTGCACTAAGTTACCAACAGATGCAGTCTCTGGCTCATTAGTACACTTTCCCACATGTTTCTTATCTCCTCTTATCTCCTCTTCCCACAATTGCATACAAGCTTTCTCCTGCGCATCCTCCCTACTCTGGAACTCTCTACCCCAACATATCAGACTCTCGCCTACCATGGGAACCTTGAAAAGGAACCTGAAGACCTACCTCTTCCGACAAGCCTACAACCTGCAGTAACCACAGATCCATCAAACCGCTGCACGACCAGCTCTATCCTCACCTACTGTATCCTCACCCATCCCTTCTAGATTGTGAGCCCTTGCGGGCAGGGTCCTCTCTCCTACTGTACCAGTCGTGACTTGTATTGATTAAGATTATTATACTTGTTTTTTATTATGTATACCCCTCCTCACATATAAAGCGCCATGGAATAAATAGTGCTATAATAATAAATAATAATAATAGCTACCTCCGATTTACCAACTAGTTCACTCTCACTTCTGGCACTTAAGTCTTTTTGCTTGCTCACATACTTTGCAGCCTGAATGCTGCTCTTCTCTCTGGTAATTTCTGACCACTGAAAGTTTCTCCACTTGTCTGGACTGTCTCTCTCCCATAACTACTCTTCATCCTGCTTGGAAGCTGACTAGCACCCTCCCTCAGCAGCAGCTATACCCACACACAAAACAGCTAACTGGCTCCAGCTACAGACTGACCATGAGGCACACACTGCCCTTCCTTTTATATCAGCTACTACCTCTAGTGACTGGAGGACCTGCAGGTCTCACTATGACCAGTAGTCCTTTACCACTAAACACATGAAGTGCCATCACTGTCTTCTGACACCACCTATACTACACCAAAGAAGCATCACAGATTGGTTTGTATGGGGCTGTACAGCTTAAAATTGCCAATGATGACCCCTTGTGTACTACCGGAGCCTCAAAACCTGATGAGTTGCCCTTTCTTTTACATCATGTTGATTGCTTAGTGCAATTGGGGAAGATATGGCAACAGGATTCTGTATGGTAAGAAGTCTAGTTATCGGAGGCAGAATAATGGTGTAGACAACATTCTGCTGGAAAACTAGCATTCATGTGGATGTTACTTTCACATATACCGCCCATTCAAAGATTGTAGGCATTGCCTCCAGGGCAAATGGCAGAGGTCTCTTCCGACAGGATAATGTGTACTCCCATACTTAAAAAAAAAGGTTCTGTCACGGTTTCATAACAGACTGTGGCCTAGGAAAGCTGTGAGTGACAGCTCAGCTGCCCTATGGAATCTGGAGTGTGCTGGACTGTTGGTTGTGTGATAGTCCAGTCATCCAATCTGATCCTGGGTCATGCTGGGTCGACGGCATTTTGATTGACAGCGCTGCTATTCTATCTGGTTTAGTCTGTGGGAGTTTCCTCCGGTGCCTCCGGTCTTTAATCATTTGCTAGGTATTTAGCTGGCTAGCTGTTGGTAGTCAGTGTCGATTGTAGCTGTCACGCTCACGCCCTGACTGGGGGGCGTGAGCTCAGGGGGTTTGTGGCCCCACTGTGCCACAAACCAGACTACCCTGGAAGGGGTGTGACTATGACAGCTGCCTGGGTTTTCACTGGAGCCCGATGGTGAGGTCAGGCTTGTGCAGCAGGCAGCTGCCAGGTGCTACTCCAGGGTGGTGTCTGGCTGTGGCTGCTGATCCCACTTGGGAGACAGGAACACCAGGATTGGTGCGGGCATCAGGCAGGACTGGCAGAAGAGCACGGCTGAAACTCAGACGAGTAGGCTGGCACAGCTGAGACACAGGGCTGGCAGAGACACAGCAGAGAACACAGGGCTGGCAGAGAACACAGGGCTGGCAGGAACACAGGACTGGCAGGGACAGCAGGAAACACAGGACTGGCTAGGACGGCAGGAACACAGGACTGGAAGGCATGGCAGGAACGGCAGGACTGGCAGGAACACTGGATTGGAAGGCACGGCAGAAAACACAGGACTGGTTGATATGGTTTATGAAGGAACAGGTAGGGACCTGTTCACACAGGAGGTGCAGCAACGGATATGAAATATGAAGGAACAGGTAGGGACCTGTTCACACAGGAGGTGTAGGTACGGAAACAAGCCAGAAGGAAAAGAGAATGAAGGAACAGGTTGGGACCTGTTCACATAGGAAGAGGACCACAAGGCTGCGGATAGGAATGGTAGAGCAGCAAGAGATAGTGTAGCAACAAAAGCTAAGCAGAGCAGAACCGCAAGGAATACGGAGAGGAGCTGCAGCGAGAGGTTTCTGCAGCAAAGCAGAGCGGAGCCACAAGGAATGTGGAAAGGAGCTGCAGCAAGGGATAACTGCAGCAGATGATAAGCAGAGTAGAAAGGAGCAAAACCGCAGGAGTGCGGAGCAGAGGTAAAGCCACAAAGGTACAGAGCAGGCAGAGCCGCAAGAGTGCGGAGTGTAAGCAGACTGAGAACACGAGGAAAGACACAGCAGGGAAGGAAGCCACAGACAAGGAGAGCGAGATAAGACTAAGTTCAGACAAGGAACTGGAACAAGACAAGAAACAAGGACAAAGACACAGGGACCAGGATATTCTGCCTCCTGGAGGGCGGACAACAAGATCAAGGCAATAGCACAGAGAAAAGCCTCCAGAGAGGGAGTGACTCAGAGCAAGGCCTGGCAAACTCAGCAGCTAAACACAAACTGAGCTAACACATTGCACAGGCCCAGTCCACTGGGTGGAACTGCACTAAATACTGGAGACCTCCTGGCAATTGGTCAAGAACAGATTAGACAGATGCACCTGATTCCTATAAAAAACAGAGAGTTCAGGCGCCGCCCCCCTAAACACACAGCCATGAAGCATGCAGAGAGCAGAGACACAGAACATGGAGCTGGCATGAAACAGAAACCACATCATGACCTGGAGCAGTGGGTAAGATAGTGTGAGAGATGCGAGGCCATGCCGTGATGCCAGCAGAGTTGTTACAGTAGCCTTGCCTAAGCTGGATGTGCTTCCTTAGCTCTGTGTCTCTTTCCTCTGATCTTGTTGCCAGACTTTGAATTTGTTCTGACTTCTCTTGTGGATTTGTGGATTCCCCCTTCTGTTTATGACGCTTTCTGACTTTAGGTATCTGACCCTGGAATTGGCATCTGACTATCCGTTTGTTGTACTCCCTGGGTTTAACGTACCCTCCTGGCATTTTACCCCATACTGTTCAAGTCCTCCTGGTATCTGACCTCAGACCTCCTGACAACCTGTCTCACGGCTTGCCGTGAGTAGTGTCTCAGAAACAGGTTCAAGAATGACTTGAAGTATATGTATTCAAGGAGTTGACTTGGCCTCAAAACTCTCCAAACTCTCTAAATTCTATTTCAATTAAGAGTCCATATGATATGCTAGAAAATGATTTCATGGAGGCCTTATTTCACAGTTTACAGAATTTTCGATGATTTGCTGCCAATGTCTTGGTACAGTTACCGCAGGTCATGTTTAGAGGTCTTGTGAAGTCCAAACCTCGATGTGCCAATAATATTTTGGCTGCACAAGGAGCAAGAGGGCCAACACATAAAAGGTTAATATTGACTTGACATATTACATGAATTTCCTGTAATAAAAACCTTATTCAGAACCTAAATCATATAGGACAGTTTGTTATAAGGGGCAAAAATTTCACAAAAGTCTGGCATGATTACTGGGCAAATTACCTGAAATAGTAGCCTTAGAGGAATACATGTTACCATTAGTTAAAAAGGTTCGTCTGGATAAAAAAAGTTAACACCTGTCTGTAGGATAGGAGATACCTTGATAATCAGTGGGTGTCCCACTATTGGGACCTATACAGATGGGCAGAACAGGCAGAGGTGTATCTAGGTTTTCTGGCACCAAGGGCAAGAATTCAGTTTGGCGCACCCCTTCCCCAAGCATATATGCGAATTGCACACTTAGTTACGTGCCGACGACCTGCTCACCCTACCTCATTGTTCAGTGAAAAACTGAGAGAAGCAGGAAGAAAAGCTCGTTGTCACGTGACTTAGAATGAAAATTACATATGAGTGAAGTGGCCATGTGATGACTGATGGAACTTGCAAGCAGAGCTGAATCCTGACAGTGAGGATATTATAGGCTGTTAGGATTGGCATTCGACAGTGCTTAATTTTAGAATTAACCCCTTCATGACCGGAGTTTTTGTTTTTTGCTCCCCTTCTTCCCAGAGCCATAACTTTTTTATTTAACGGTCAATAAGGCCATGTGAGGGCTTGTATTTTGTGGGACAACTTGCACTTTTGAATGACACCATTGGCTTTAACATATTGTGTACTGGAAAACGGGAAAAAATTTCAAGTGATGTGAAATTGCAAAAAAAGGGCAATTCCACAGTTGTTTTTTGTTTATTTTACCATGTTCACTAAATGCTAAAACTGACCTGCCATTATGATTCTCCAGGTCATTTCGAGTTCATAGACACCAAACATGTCTAGGTTCTTTTTTATTTAAGTGGTGAAAAAACTCCAAACTCTGGCTAAAAAAAAACTGTAGCATCTCCATTTTTCATTATTTGGAACTGGGTGAGTGCTTATTTTTTGCTTGCCGAGCTGACGATTTTATTGATACCATTTTGGTGTAGATATGATCTTGTAATCGCCCCTTATTGCATTTTAATGCAATGTAGCAGCGACTAAAAAAAGTAATTCTGGCGTTTTGAATATTTTTCTCGTTACACCGTTTACTGATCGGGTTAATTCATTTTTTATATTGATAGATCGGGCAATCTCAATGCGGCAATACCAAATATGTGTATGTTTGATTTTTTTAATAAGGTTTTATTCTGAATGCGCCGAAAGGGGGGAGAATTTATTTTTTATTAATATTTTTAAAAACATTTTTTTTACTTTTTGCATGCTTCAATAGTCTCCATGGGAGACTAGAAGCTGCAGTTGTCTGATCGGCCCTGCTACATACAGGCGATGATCAGATGTACTTGTGTGTGCCTTGTTTTACTCATGTTTATTGTACTTGTCTATATTTGCCCTGTTCACATGTAAAGCGCCATGGAATAAATGGTGCTATAAAAATGAATAATAATAATAATAATAATAATAGAATGCTCACTTGCTATGAGTGCCCACCACTGAGTGGAGCGGCACTCATAGTAATCGGGCTATGACAACCATAGAGGTCTGCTGGAGACCTCTGGTTGTCATGCCAACCCATCCGTGACCCGCGATCACGTGACAGGGTCACCAATGGGAGGGATTTCCAGTGCGCTTACCGAAAGCTCGAATTAAATGCCACTGTCAGAGATTGACAGTGGCATTTAACAGGATAACAGCCACGGGTGGATTGCAATTCTACCAGCGGCTGTTAGAGGAACATGTCAGCTGTTCAAAACAGCTGACGTGACGGGAAAGATGTGAGCTCAGCGCCGGAGCCCACATCAAATTGAGGGATTCTAACATGGGCGTATGCCCAACATCGGAAAAGGGGTTAAAGGGCTTGTCAAGGTTTGAGATGAAAGTCTGCAGTCACTAAAGGTGGCTGCAGACTTCTGAATTCTCACAGCGCATGCACTGCACACTTTTAGGATTCTCACTTGCACAAGTATGAGATTTGTATACTTCTGGCTACATTTCGACTAGACATGTCCGACCTCGCTCAATTCATTTTCATTGAGTAAGGCCACGCATGTCTAGTCGAACGTGACCACATGTATGCAAATTGCCGACATGAGAGAATCCTTACAGCGTGCAGTGTGCACTGTGAGCAACCTTTTAATGCTCATAACATAAATAAAAATACGAGAATTATTCAGTATCACAAAAAAATGACATCCAGGTACATGATAGATGACCTTGTCTTTCGAGTCGTTCTCTTTTCTTCTTGAAATGAGTTTTCTCATCCACAGTTCGTCTCTGCAGACTTCCATCTTCTCCGGTTTTGTGCAGTACATCCCCGCACAATGCCCTTAACCCCTTAATCCCATATGACGTACTATCCCGTCGAGGTGGGGTGGGCCCATATGACCACTGACGGGACAGTACGTCATATGCAATCGACCGCGCTCACGGGGGGAGCGTGGCAGATCGCGGCCGGGTGTCAGCTGACTATCGCAGCTGACATCCGGCACTATGTGCCAGGAGCAGTCACGGACCTCCCCTGGCACAGTAACCCCCGGAACACTGCGATCAAACATGATTGCAGCGTTCCGGCGGCATAGGGAAGCATCGCGCACGGAGGGGGCTCCCTGCGTGCTTCCCTGAGACCCTCGGTAAAAGGTGATGTGCTCACCTTGTACCGAGCGTCTCCTCACTGCAGGCCCTGGATCTAAAATGGCCGCAGGGCTACATCCGGGTCCTGCAGGGAGGTGGCTTACCAGCAGATTGCTGATCTGACACAGAGCTCTGCAAAGTGTCAGATCAGCTATCTGACCCTATAACATGATTATCATACCGCCGAACAAAAAGTGGAATAACATGCGATCAAAAAGACAGATATAAATAACCATGGTAACGCTGAAAACGTCATCTTGTCCCGCAAAAAACGAGCCGCCATACAGCATTATCAGCTAAAAAATAAAAAAGTTATAGTCCTCAGAATAAAGTGATGCAAAAATAATTATTTTTTCTATAAAATAGTTTTTATCGTATAAAAAAATTATATAAATGAGGTATCGCTGTAATCGTACTGACTCGAAGAATAAAACTGCTTTATCAATTTTATCAAACGTGGAACGGTATAAACGCCCCCCCCCCCCAAAAGAAATTCATGAATAGCCGGTTTTTGGTCATTCTGCCTCACAAAAATCGGAATAAAAAGCGGTCAAAAAATGTCACATGCCCAAAAATGTTACCAATAAAAACATCAACTCGTCCCGCAAAAAACAAGATCTCACATAACTCTGTGGACCAAAATATGGAAAAATTATAGCTCTCAAAATGTGGAGACGCAAAAACTATTTTATTTTTTGCCATAAAAAGCGTCTTTTAGTGTTTGATGGCTGTCAATCATAAAAATCCGCTAAAAAAACGCTATAAATAGTAAATCAAACCCCCTTCATCACCCCCTTAGTTGGGGAAAAATAATAAAATGAAAAAAATGTATTTATTTCCATTTTCCCATTAGGGTTAGGGCTAGGGTTAGGGTTAGGGCTAGGGTTAGAGCTAGGGTTAGGGCTAGGGTTAGGATTAGGGCTAGGGTTAGGGCTAGCGCTAGGGTTAGGGCTAGGGTTAAGGGTATGGTTAGGGTTGGGGTTAGGGGTAGGGTTAAAGCTAAGGTTAGGGCTAGAGTTAGGGCTAAGGTTAGGGTTAGGGTTAGGGTTAAAGTTGCGGCTAGGGTTGGGGCTAGGGTTAGGGTTTCAGTTAGAATTGGGGGTTTCCACTGTTTAGGCACATCAGGGGCTCTCCAAACGCAACATGGAGTCCGATCTCAATTCCAGCCAATTCTGCGTTGAAAAAGTAAAACAGTGCTCCTTCCCTTCCGAGCTCTCCCGTGCACCCAAACAGGGGTTTACCCCAACATATGGGGTATCAGCGTACTCAGGACAAATTGGACAACAGCTTTTGGGGTCCAATTTCTCTTGTTACCCTTGGAAAAATAAAAATTTGAGGGGCTAAAAAAAATTTTTGTGGGAAAAAAATTATTTTTTATTTTCACCGCTCTGCGTTATAAACTGTAGTGAAACACTTGGGGGTTCAAAGATCTAGATAAGTTCCTTGGGGAGTCTAGTTTCCAATATGGGGTCACTTGTGTTTTTTTTTTACTGTTTAGGTACATTAGGGGCTCTGCAAACGCAATGTGACGCCTGCAGACCAATCCATCTAAGTCTGCATTCCAAATGTCGCTCCTTCCCTTCCGAGCTCTGCCATGCGCCCAAACAGTGGTTTACCCCCACATATGGGGTATCAGCGTACTCACAACATATTGGACAAAAACTTTTGGGGTCCAATTTCTTCTCTTACCCTTGGGAAAATAAAAAATTGGGGGCAAAAAGATCATTTTTGTGAAAAAATATGATTTATTATTTTTACGGCTCTGCATTATAAACTTCTGTGAAGCACTTGGTGGGTCAATGTGCTCACCACACATCTAGATAAGTTCCTTGGGGGGTCTAGTTTCTAATATGGGGTAACTTGTGGGGGGTTTCTACTTTTTAGGTACATTAGGGGCTCTGCAAACGCAATGTGACACCTGCAGACCAATCCATCTAAGTCTGCATTCCAAATTGTGCTCCTTCCCTTCCGAGCTCTGCCATGTGCCCAAACGGTGGTTCCCCCCACATATGGGGTATCAGCGTACTCAGGATAAATTGGACAACAACTTTTGCGGTCCAATTTCTCTTGTTACCCTTGGGAAAATAAAAAATTGGGGGTGAAAAGATCATTTTTGTAAAAAAATATGATTTTTTATTTTTACGGCTCTGCATTATTAACTTCTGTGAAGCACTTGGTGGGTCAAAGTGCTCACCCCACATCTAGATAAGTTCCTTAGGGAGTCTACTTTCCAAAATAGTGTCACTTGTGGGCGGTTTCAATGTTTAGACACATCAGGGGCTCTCCAAATGCAACATGGCGTCCCATCTCAATTCCAGTAAATTTAGCATTGAAAAGTCAAATAGCGTTCCTTCCCTTCCGAGCTCTGCCATGCGCCCAAACAGTGGTTTACCCCCATATATGGGGTATCGGCGTACTCAGGAAAAAGTGTACAACAACTTTTGTGGTCCATTTTCTTCTGTTTCCCTTGGTAAAATAAAACAAATTGGAGCTGAAGTAAATTTTGTGTGAAAAAAAGTTAAATGTTCATTTTTATTTAAACACCTGAAGGGTTAATAAACTTCTTGAATGTGGTTTTGAGCACCTTGAGGGGTGCAGTTTTTAGAATGGTGTCACACTTGGTTATTTTCTATCATATAGACCCCTCAAAATGACTTCAAATGAGATGTGGTCCCTAAAAAAAATGGTGTTGTAAAAATTAGAAATTGCTGGTCAACTTTTAACCCTTATAACTCCCTAACAAAAAAAAAAGGTTGGTTCCAAAATTGTGCTGATGTAAAGTAGACATGTGGGAAATGTTATTTATTAAGTATTTTGTGTGACATATTTCTGTGATTTAAGGGCATAAAAATTCTAAGTTGTAAAATTGCAAAATTTTTGCCAAATTTCCATTTTTTTCACAAATAAACGCAAGTCTTATTGAAGAAATGTTACCACTATCATGAAGTACAATATGTCACGAGAAAATATTGTCAGAATCACCAGGATCTGTTGAAGCGTTCCAGAGTTATAACCTCATAAAAGGACAGTGGTCAGAATTGTAAAAATTGGCCCAGTCATTAACGTGCAAACCACCCTTGGGGCTTAAGGGGTTAAAGATAGCAGTGTCCATCATAATGTCCTGAATAAAAATAATTGCCCTACGATCCTCACTATATTCGCTGCACAAAATATAACCCCCACAGTGTTCCTCTCATGGTACATGCTCTTCTTTTATGGTACAGTGCCATCGCCTTTCCATACTGTGCCCTCTCTTTATACTTAGTCCCTCCCTATATGGCCCAGTCTCTATACTATGCCTCCTCACTACAGTCCCCATCCTTGGTATGCTGTGCTCTTACCCTGTTCCCCATGCTATCCTCCACACTACTCAGACTCTATTCTGTGCCCACTCACACTTTTCTTCCGGCATACTGTTTTCTCGCACTATTCCTCTCAATTGTCTCCTCACATGTTTCCCCCTCCCTCCTCATACATTTATCATCTCACTTTTCTTCTCCCCCAAACCGGACAGTAAATACCCCTACACACAGTAAATACACCCCCACACCCACACCCAGTAATAGCCCTCCACAGTAAATACCCCACACACACAGTAATACCCCCACACAGTATCTACCCCCCACACACACACACAAATACCCCCAAGTAGTAAATATCCCCCAGCACTGTTACACTACACTCTCCTAGCCCCATTACACTAAATACCCCCATCACAGTAAATCTCCCACAGGCCTGTTATAGTAAATCTTCCTCACACACAATAAATACCCCCATACACGGAATCACTACCCCCAAGCAGTAAATACACCCCCACAGACAGTAAATACGCCCTACACACAGTAAAT
The DNA here is from genome assembly GCF_051348905.1 of Ranitomeya variabilis. Taxonomy (NCBI): domain Eukaryota; kingdom Metazoa; phylum Chordata; class Amphibia; order Anura; family Dendrobatidae; genus Ranitomeya; species Ranitomeya variabilis. Next base: position 78,120,062 of record NC_135233.1, on the reverse strand, counting down.
ATACCCCCACACCCACACAGTAATACCCCTCCTCAGTAAATACCCCCCAAGCAGTAAATACCCCACACACACAGTAAATACCTCCCCAAGCAGCAAACACCCCCCCACCCACACACAGTAATACCCCTCCTCAGTAAATACCCCCCACACAGTAATACCCCCACACAGTATCTACCCCCACACACACACACAAATACAGCCCAAGTAGTAAATATCCCCAACACTGTTACACTAAATCTCTCCTAGCCCCATTACACTAAATACCCCCATCACAGTAAATCTCCCACAGGCCTGTTATAGTAAATCTTCCTCACACACAGTAAATACCCCCCATACACGGAATCACTACCGCCCCAAACAGTAACAGACACACAGTAAATACCTCCCAAAGCAGCAAACACCCCCCCAAGCAGTAAATACTAGGGTTGAGCGAAACGGATCGTTCATTTTCAAAAGTCGCCGACTTTTGGCAAAGTCGGGTTTCGTGAAACCCGACCCGACTCCAGCGTGGGATCGGCCACGTGGTCGGCGATCTTGGCGCCAAAGTCGCGTTTTGTATGACGCCTTCCCCGCCATTTTTTCAGCCAATTAAGGAGTGTGGGCAGCGTGATGACATAGGTTCCGGTCTGGTTTCTGCGGCGTCATAGAGCCATATTACCGTTTGGGCTGCAGTGATTTCCGCAGTCAAACACAACATATGCTTTGCACGGAGGGGAGAGAGAGAGAGAGAAAGAGGAAAAATATAATCCACATTGACTTGCATTGGGTTTCGTGTTCCGGTCCGGAACCCGACTTTACAGTAGAATCGGCCGATTTCACGCGATCCGACTTTCGAGAAGGTCGGGTTTCACAAAACCCAACTCGATCCTAAAAAAGCAAAAGTCGCTCAACCCTAGTAAATACCCCTTAGTCTCGTTACACTAAACCCCCTTCATCTTCGGTGTCTTCAACTCCACTAACGTGAAGCAATTAGCACCAATGCTCTCTGCGCCTGCAAGTGACGTCAGCAGCATGAACACTTGACCTGATCACGCTGCTGACGTAGCTCTGACCCGGCGGTTGGAGCTTCAATTGTACTCGTGTCTGAAAGACGCAAATACAATTGATCACAGGGAGTCGGCGCGCGCTGCAGCTTCTATAAGGGAACTGCCAACTCCCAGTCTGGGGGGGTGTCTGAATGCAGCCGCTGGGGGAGACACTTTGGACCACCGCATTAGGCACACATGCCCCGGCTGCCCCCTTAGATACGCCCCTGAGAATAGGGAATTTTTAGATCTGATGCAGAATTTTGATCCCCTTACAAAATGGAGCGACAGGTTGGACGCCCAACTGGTATGCCATTGTTTACTTTCTAATTGGCTACCAGAAGAACCCAAGAGCAGCGTTCTGCAGCCCCATAGGGAATGAATGGAGCCGCGGATGAGCGTACACACAGTGAATCGGTGTGGGTCCCAGTGGTCGAACCCTCACCTATGAACAAATTATCACCATACCTGTAGATAAGTCTAACATGTTCTCCCCAGACCAGCCCGTTAAGAAGATTGGGACCATAGTCATATTTGCGCTTATAGTATGCTCATGTGAAACTGCCCTACACAAAAAGTACTTTGTTATCATTTGTAAGAATTGCATCTGTTTGATTTCTCTTGGCTGGGGCTTCCTCCTATACGATATAAGTAAACATGTATTATGTGAGTGTTTACCGCTCACCCAGGTGTTGATTTAGAGATGTATTCTATGTGCTTATAATAATCCCAGACTTCCTCCGCGCACTCAGTGTTAGCATCACCGTCCTAGTGTAGGGATCCAGACCTATTCATAAATCAAGAAACATTCTCAATACCTTCACAATGAATGGAATTAGTGAATCATCACAATTACGTGAAATCAGTGCGGAGGGGGCGAAGCCTGAGATTTTCTTTGTTCCTTTTTTATCTCATAGTTTAAATTGGGCTTAATAGAAGTCATACTTAAAGTATAGAGACACAGAAACAGACTATGACCACACAGGTGCTTGGCTTAGTACAGTCAGGCCAAGTTCACACGCCGCAGATTGGTCCACACACAAATCTGCAGCAATTTACAGTATAATAGGTTTTTCAAATCCCGGTTATGTGTTGTGGTAAAAGATCAGCATCACAATGAAAGCATAGTTTGGATTTCAAGTCTTCAATATGCTCATTAGTATGTGGATTTTCATTGCGGACTTCACCCTACTTTATGCTTAACCCCTTCACAATTTGTTTTATTCTCTCCTTCTTCCCTGAACTATAACTCTTTTTTTTCTGTTCATATAGACATATGCTTGTTTTTTTGCAGGACAAGTTGCACTCTTGAATGACACCATTCATTTTACCACATAGTGTTCTGGAAAATGGGAAAAATTGGGGAAACATGCAATTCTTACAATGTTTTTGAGAACTGTTTTGATGGTGTACATATTGTGGTAAAAATGACATTGTGTTAGGGCTAGCGGAACACACCAAATAATAAGAAAGATAGAGTAAGGTGCGTTCGCAGCCCGGGGTCCACCGTGCAGAGATGGAACCTGCTGCCAAGTAATGACGGACTATATGGCTGTACAATGTGGATACACACACGGGTTAACTTCACCCTGTGTGGAGGGAGAGAACCCTGTTGCGTCACAGGGCCGCGGTACTGCACCAACAGCGCAAGAAAGGAGTCCCAGAACTCAATCCCAAGACACAGGATTTGAGTTCATATAGACCTCTTGCGCTCTACACCGCAACTGGGGTGTCAGAGTGAAAGAAATATTAATAAAGATGCACGAGAGTGCGTGCAGTGCCGCACTGGCGGACGCCACTAACCACCCAGGCTTGGGTCAGGAAAGCGCTGTGAAAGCGCACGGCGCCACACTGGCGGTCACAGCAATTAAACGCTGTTTTGTGTGTTACGTGCTGATGGCTAAGTCGGGCGCTAGATAGCAATCATCCACCTTACGTGAGCAGTCATACACAAGGGAGGGGATAATTAATGAACGACTTTCACTCATCAACACACACACGTTTACACTAGCGCATGGCCGTGCGCTCATGCGAACATTTTATAGCTGCAGCATGTATGGGACCTTCCCAGAAGGACCAATGGGAGGCTGCCACAGAAGTTGAGCACCTTCAGGACCTTCCTCGAGGACCAATGGGATCTGCTGCAGTATCTGAGCATGTGACCCTCGATCTCCAACGGGAAATCTTGCCCTGGGCATGCTCAGAAGGGGAAAAGCAGGACTTAGTCCCAAAAGCATCTGCTCGCCGCTGCCCAGAACTGGCTTCAATGGCAGAAGCTGGAAAAGCAGCAGTAACCCTATGCACAGAGTGAGACTGAGCAAGATGCTGGGACCAACATTTCTGCTGAGCAGACTCCACTGCGGCTGAAGAAGAATGGGAGACCACAGCAGACTTGGCTCGAGATTCCCCCTGTGCCATGGTGGGAACTCGACTCCTAACACATTGGAATATGATTTCTGCTCATCAGTACAATTACAACAATACCAAACGTGTCCATTTTTTTTTTAATTATTTTAGCGGTATTTTAGAAGTTTGCAAAAAAAATGTGAGGGGTTGTGCTGCCAATGTCCAAGACCCGTAACGTTTTCATTTTTCGGTCGATGAAACACGCATTCGACTCCATCTGCGATTGTTAGAGCAAGGTCCTGGCTGTAACACACAGCCATGACCTGCCAGGTATGGGGCAGACTCACCCCGTGAGACCCCTCCATGCACCCGCTTCCGACTTGCTCCATTCATGTACGGCGGATGTCAGTAAGCGGTTAATAGAGTAAAGTGAAATCCGTTGCCAATTCTGCAAGTAGCACATATCGATTCTGCCTGCAGATTCATTGGGCATTTGTCACCAAATCTGCAGCAGAAATTTTCCAAAATGAGGGAAAATAGTCTTAGAGTACTATACTAAGGCAATATTCACACTAGATGTTTTTTCAGCTTTTGTTTTAATGCAAATTTTCAGCTGCATTTACATGGGGGTATGCTGCATCCTGCTAAGTAATCTGACCTGGTGTAGGTAAGGTTGTATCTTTTTCTATGATTTTTTTGAAATTTTGTTCTATGGTAGCCATTTTTATCTTTAAGTGTGGTGACCTTTGATGTGAGTAGTGAGCTTACCTATTTTGGTCAAAATATCGACCAATACCCCATGTAATGTATTTATCTTAGAGATTATTTATCTTTTTTTATTGCACTTTTTTCCATTTTTATGCAGGATGCAGCTGGGCTCTTTAGTGTTGGTTGGATGAATTGAGGAGTCTGTCCTCATGGGGTGCACTTATATAGTGCTGGGCAGTCCGACAGATCTAACAGTATGGGCATCATCAATAGGCTGTAAGCCAGACACACTGCATCACACGTCTGTGTGACTAGCGTCCTATGCAAGCCTCATCTGAGTGCATCTTGAATACTACACAGCCTCCCCTCCATGAACTGGTAGGTGTGTGAGTGGCTGTTTGCATCAGTATTTTGCACCTGTGCTGCCCCCGCCTTTATCATGGGGGTCTGCTGCATCCTGCTACTGCATTGTGTAATCTTTTTTTGTGATGCATTTTACAGTACCAGCGAAGTCTATGAGATTTCAGAAATCTCATGCACACAGCTTGTTTCTTTTGCCATCACTATTTTGTAATTCACATTTTTTTTGCACAATAGAGCATGTCACTTCTTTCAGCGTTTTTTTTTTCTGCGTTTTTCACTCATTGAAAGTAACGGGTGGTGAAAAAACGCTGAAAATCCGCAGCGTTTTTTGTGTCAAAACCTGATTAAATAGAAAGAGATTTTTTTTTCATTAAACTTTATCAGCATGCACATGAAACAAATGCAATATGCCAAAAACGCAGGAAAAAAAACCGCTGCAAAAACGCAGAAAAATCTCAGCAAAACATGAAAGAATAACCAAGCAAAGCCTGGAGAGTTCTGTCTTGAAACGGGCCAGGCCCAGCATCATTACATAACCAATACAGAATTTATCAGCTAGAAGGTTCTATTGAATTCACATAAAACATACAACAACTGACACCTTCATCATTACCATAACATATATTTATACATTCCCACTGGTGGCAAAAAAGCATAAAGTTACCATATGAGTGATACTGAAGGAGTTAAAGGGGTAAATCTCAAGTTTGATATTTGTCCCCTATCCATGGGATAGACAATAACAATAACCTGTTCTCTAGGGGTTCGGACAGCTGGGACCCTCACTGATCCTGAGAACCCAGGTCCTGATGTGCCCCGCGTGAATGCAACGGTGGTCAGTAATGCGCTCATCTACTCCATCCATTCATAGTGGGAGAGTCGGAAATAGCTGCACTTAGAGCTGGTTTTTGGCACTATCATAAGAATGAATGGAATGGCGCTCCATTCACACAGGAGCCCACTTCAGAGCCCCTTTTCTCAGAACCAGTAGGGTCACATCGGTCGGACCCCCAGCAATCAGGAAGTTAACTCCTATTTTACAGATACTTGAGAATACCCCTTTTAAAAAGTCTCCTTATCTTGTACTTGTGTCCTTTGTAGCAGAAGCCATTGCCTAAGCACTAACTTGTCCACTATTACTTACCTCGCCATTGTCCAGCCCAATATTATTTACACCCTATATTATAATTGATGCTGAATCTATCCTCGTTGCCACCCAATGCTTTTCTTCATTTTGGCCAGTGAATGGCTCTTACATGTGGCTATCATATGTCAGGACCTGATTGCCATGGCAACCTCTGTTATCTGCCTATGTGAAATTTAACACATGGGCTAGAAAGAAAAAGCTTTTATTAGTTGTTTGGCCTGCTCACTTTAAACATTTGGCCCAGTGAATTTAACAAGCGTCCCTGTACATGAGAGCTGAGCCATCCCCTCTGTGCAGTCATATGGAGATGTAGAACAAGTGATCAGTAATGGGGCCCAGGCCAGAAGTTTCATGCACAGTCATGAGAAAATCTCATTGAATTCTAAAGGGTTTTTACATATCAGGACTTAATAAATAGCGTATAAGCCTTAGAAGGTCTTAAAATTAGGTGAATACAACCTCAGATGAACAATACATGTCAAATTATACCATATCCTTAATTATTTAACAGGAACTAAGCCAAAATGGAGAAGCAGAATGTGGAAAACTAAGTACAACTCACATCATTCTGAAGAAATAATGTCTCTCCGTCTATAAGAATCCAAATAATATTATAGGACTGTGATGGTGGAAGAAACTGGATAGTTGGGGAAAAACATGAGTAGAGAGAAAGACTGACCATAGAAGACCAGATAAATCAGATATTATAACATACAATTAATCTTTACTGGAGATCAGAAAGACAACACTAGGATAACAAAATGACCATACAAAATAAAGGGGTGCACACCCTGGACAATATAAAACCTGCATAGCATTAGGGAGACATATCTTCATTATAAAGTGCAATGTCAGTAATTGTAAATGACCAGATTGTGGGACACTGCGGTAGTCCCGCTGTCCCCTGACTGCAGGGCCTTTAATGGCTCTTACCCGGTCTCCCACGGGGTGACGGCGCTGGAGTTTGGAGGCCGCGCCGCCGGGGGGCGTGGCCTCATTTGAAAAGGGGCTGGAGCGCCCCTATGCTCTTTCCGGATCCTCTCACTCGGACCCGGACCTGTTTGGGGCTGCCGGCACAATGGACCCACTCCAGGAGGCGGTGAGGGAGAAGATTAGCAGGGAGGGCAGCGACTGGCTAGCGGCACTATTGGCCGGGAGCGGCTCCCTCCCTGAGCCATGCGATGCCGTCGGACGGGCGGCGATCTGGCAGAGCTTCCCGACCGCCGGCTCGCCTGAGGCCGCCATTACATTTGGGTAGACAGCGCGGCGCAGCTGCAGCGGTCGGGCAGGCACAGGAGGGGGCCATACTAAAAACTATCAGCACCGCTCTCTCGGCTGGTACAGTTCCCTGGGGAGGGGATATACAGCAACAGCCGCCGGCCACCACAGCTGGATCAGGGCCATTAACCGCTGCGGGTATGGGGGGAGTGCAGGGGTCTTCTGCGTCATCGCAGGAGGCTGAAATAGTAGGAGAATCACAGGAAATATTTTCCCCGACTCCACAACCAACGGGGGATGGTGGCATTAGCACAGGGGGGTGGGGGGTGGGAGGCCTTAATAGCGGCCCAGCAGCAGGTACGGTCTGCCTCAGTATTTGGGCAGCAAACTTTAGCTGGGTACGCAGGGATCAGAGTTGAGTCCCCTTTCCCCTCATGCCCAGTGATTTTTACAACACCCCCTTCAGTAGTCCCATCACAGTTAGCAGCAGGATCAGGAGAACATCAGAGCGCCTCAGCAGCTGTATCGCTGGTGGCAACTGATGTTGGACCTCCCAGGCACCCCGGCTCTGGTTGGCGTTCAGAGCGCGGGTAACCGCTCCTCTTCGTCGTCATCCGAACGTTGTCGCCAGTGCCGGAAAAGGCGTAGGGAGCACTACCGTAGCAGGGGGCACTCCCATAGGTCCAGATCTAGTCGTCGCAGCAGGCGGTCTAGGGCGTCGAGGTGGCGCTCTCCATCCTCGTCGGATAGTTCATCCAGCTGGTCTCGTCGACACGGTTCATCACAACACAGGTCCACGTCCCGGATGGAACAGCGAAGTGCGGCCGCTCACGGATCTCAGGAACAGAGTCACTCGGAACCCAGTTTGCAACCCGGTGAGTACGCTTTTACTGGTGCCTGGGGCGGTGATAGGGGTAATACTGGTAATTCAGCAGATGCCATCTCGTTTAGCACGGGCGGCGGTAGGATTTTTGTAAATCCCAGGTGGCTGCAACCAGCGGCGCCGCCAAAACCACCCCCCCCCGCCCGGATATTTATAAAGATGGACTTTTTTGCGGTGTTCCACCCCTAGGGTCACATCTAGACATTAGCGTAAAGGAACAAATCTGGGCTAACGAGTTCATCGACATTTGGTCCCTCGTATCCACCGAGCAGCACTCGGTGGATAAGGAGAGACGAGTAGGCGAAAAAGTGTACGACAGGAAGCCGAAAGTAGCCAAAACTATTAATAATTGGCTCCAGGCTTTCGCGGTTTTAGGTTGCGTGATGGGAGAGAAACACCCGGAATGCTGTTCCGAGCTTTTCATTTATTTAGACAACATCTACAGTTCATATAAGTCTCACGGCGGTTCGGCATGGTGGAAATATGATGAAGATTTCCGCCGCCGGCTAGCCGTCAATCCACACTTGGGGTGGGGGGTAAAAGCCACCGACTCATGGTTGCGGTTGATGATGGCCCAGAAGACCCTGCAGCCCTTTCCCGGGTCGCCCGCCGGCCCAGCCAACAATGCAGGGTCGGCGGTCATACGAAGACCTGGCACTTGTTGGCTGTTCAACGAGGGTCACTGCAAAATTTACGGATTGTGCAAATACAAGCACAAATGTTCCGTGTGTGGGGGACCCCACTCTGCATCAAAATGCTCCAGACCCCCTCAAAAGCCGAATAGCAATAAGACACTCGCAGGGGGTGAATCATCTGACACCGGTGAGCGTAAAAAGCATGGAACCGTGGCTGGCCAGATACCCCAATAAACCGGCTGCAGCACAGCTCAGTTTCGGTTTTTCTTTCGGTTTTTTCATCCCTTTCGTTTTTTCAAATAAACCCCAGTCGTCCTCTAATTTAAAATCGGCCAGGGATTTCCCAGTTATCCTGTACGACAAATTGAATAAGGAACTTCAAGCAGGACGCTTTCGGGGTCCTTTCGACGCACCCCCCCCCCTTTTATAACTTACGGGTTTCCCCTTTGGGCATTGTTCCCAAGAAAGAACCGGGTAAATACCGGCTAATTCACCATTTGTCCTACCCAAAGGGCAGATCGGTGAACGACGGCATCCCCGGAGACGACACTGCGGTACCGTATATACCTTTTGACAGAGCCGTTGAAATGGTCAGAAAAGCTGGGCCAGGTGCCCTCATGGCCAAATCAGATATCGAGTCCGCATTCCGGCTGCTCCCGGTGCACCCGGACTGCTACCACTTGTTAGGAGCCATGTTCGAGGGCAAATACTACTTCGACACATGCCTCCCTATGGGATGCTCAATTTCCTGCCATTATTTCGAAATGTTTAGCACATTTCTGGAATGGGTTGCCCGCAAGGAAACGCGTTTGCCATCAATTACGCACTACCTTGATGACTTTTTACTCGTGGGTCCGGCTAATTCGGAATCGTGTTCTCAGGCCCTGGTCCAGTTTAAGGATGTCATGTCCCTGTTCGGAGTTCCACTGTCCGCAGAAAAAACGATCGGTCCTGTCTCTGTAATCACTTTCCTCGGGATCGAAATTAACTCGGTCGCCATGGAATTCAGGTTGCCTCAAGACAAGATTGCAAAGCTGTTAGACTTAATTGCTGGGTGTTTAGCGGTCGGTAAGGTAACCCTAGTTCAAATGCAATCTCTTCTTGGATCTCTGAATTTCACCTGTAAGATAATGCCGATGGGCAGAATCTTTTCTCGCAGGTTGATCCTGGCCACGAGAGGCGTAAGGCAACCTCACCACAGGATTAGGATCACTGCTCAGCTACGCAGCGATCTGACCATATGGCAGCATTTTCTCTTTTCCTACAACGGCAAGACGTGTTTTCAGGAGGATGAGTGCGACAGCGACAGCCTGGGCCTCAGGCTTGGACCAGCGGGTACGGCGGGTTTCCGCGTCAGTTTTGGGGACCAGACGTGTGTCGGTACATGGCCTGAATCGTGGGTGGCTAGAGCTTGGACCCAGGACTCGGTTTTAACAGAGCTGTTTCCCCTGGCGGCAGCCATGGAGCTTTGCGGTCAGTTTTTATGCAACAAGCGTGTTCGATTGCAGCTCAGTACGGACAAGGCTATACACGCCGTTAATTTCCTGTCCTCTTCCTCTTTACCGGTAATAAAGGTCATCGGTTTCACTGTGTTAAAATACTTGGAAACCAACACATGGTTGAAGGCGAGCGCCTATAACAGTATGAATGACGGTTTTACGAATGTCAAACTCCAGGTCTGATTCACAGGTGCGGTATGGTCGGCAGCCGAGGGAACAACAACGAATCCTGGAATGCCCTCATTCGGTTTGGGATGTCCTGGAGAGTTAATCCCTCTGATAAGGTCTTCCATCGCTCCTTCCACCTGGAGAGCATACGGTAAGGCATGGGATGAGTGGTGCAGTTTGGCGGCTGAGAAACCGGTAGGTAATTCGGATTGCCTGAGGCTTCAGGTCACTTTGGCTTTCCTGGCACGTTTGCAGGCCTCTGGGGTTTCAGGAGCAGTGGCTCGTAACCGCATATCGGGTTTGGGTTTTCATTTTAAACTACGCGGTTGGACCGATTCAACCAAGCATTTTTTGATCGGGCAAGTACTGAAAGGCTGGCGTCGGGCAAGCGCGCGGAGCGACCAAAGGAGGACCATTTCCTTTTCTTTCCTGTCCAGTTTGGTTAGGGCTTCGAGTACCGTTTGCGACTCCGCTTACGAAGCTACATTGATTTCAGCGGCTTTCAGCCTGGCTTTTTTCGGGGCCATGCAGGTCAGCGAGATACTCCCCTCGTCCGCTGCAGGGCAGGCGGCCTGCAGCTGGACGACATAGTGATCTGCGACAACGGTTTGAGGGTTAGGGTGCGCAGATCCAAAACCGACCAGGAAGGCAGGGGCTCTCTTTTTGCCATCAAGGGGGCGATTTGCCCATTAGCATTGATCAAAAGTTACATGCAGGTCTCAATTATTCATCCACGAAAACGGCTCTCCCCTTTTTTCGTGCCAGTGTTTGGCGGTCCTTAGACATGCGCTGTCTTTTTTAGGTCTGCCCGCGGCAGATTTTGGTACCCATTCGTTTAGGATCGGCGCAGCAACGGAAGCCTCCAGGGCGGGATTTTTTGAATCGGATATTCAGAGGGTTGGTAGATGGAGGTCCCGCTGTTTCACCAGGTATATCAGGCCAGAATTAGTTCTGTAAGAGTTTTCGTCAAGAATACACTGTTATGCGGGTTACGTACGTTTGTTTTTTCTAGCTTTTTTTTTCGCCTTGCTTAACATTTTTGTTTTTTTGGTTTCAGATGGTATGCGGCCCAGCATATGGCTGGTGGGCCATTCTTACATATATTGGGCGGCACGGCATGCGGAATTATGCCCAGGAGGTCGCTTGGTCTTACAGGAATAGACATCATCTGGCGTGGAACGAGGGGTCTTACGTGGTCCCAAGTCCTTCCGGAAGTTGTGCGTATCGCAAGAGTAGCGTCTTCCCCGACAGTGGTGGTTATTCATGCCGGAGAGAACGACCTGGCTTCTTTCCCTCTCGCTGAGCTGTTGACCCTGATGAGAGCTGATTTGGACAAACTTCCAGGTTTTTTTTTCCAGTGATGCGTTTAGTTTGGTCGGAGCTGATCCCTAGGCTGGTTTGGCGAGGTGCCAGGGAGCTGAGCGCCATGGAAAGATCTAGACGCACTTTAAACCAGCGGATATCCCGCTTCATCAGGTTCAAGAATGGTGTGGTGGTGAGGCACCACCGATTAAAGGGGGATAATTCCGGTTTCCTACTATCAGATGGGGTCCATCTTAATGACGCCGGTTTAGATATCTTCCTGGAGGGTCTTCGGGAGGGGGTAGTTCAGTCGCTCCATTCTTTGGGTGGGTCGTAGCTCGTGTCACGGGCTACTCCGTGGCGGAATGGGTGGAGATTATGGTGGTGATGGTACCTGCACCGGGAGACCGGAAGGCAGACAATCTCCCTACACCCGATTGGTTGCCAAATTTTTGCCGGTTATAAGCTTAAATTTTAAGCCAAAAGAAAAATTGAAGTTTATATGAACAAATTATTTCATAAAAATAAACAAGTTATATTTAAATATTCATGTGTGGCGTCACTTTGTGGGAGAATAGTTTTTCTGGGTCGCTGCAGTCATGATATTACATAAATTGTATCTTACATTGGGGCATATATAGCAAAACTGTCAGAGTGCAGAAGGGCCCTATGGAAAGTGCTGGGGCAAAAATCTAGTATAACAGCATAAGTGCTAAAGTAGTTAGAGTCTCTTGCTTCTGAGTGGCATCCACCCCAAAGATTCTTTGTGGTTTACCTGAAGAAGAAGTTGTAATACTTCAAAACGCATCAAGAATAAACCGCACTGCCAATATCTGCGCTTGATTCCCACTCCTTTACTGGTCACACACGAGTAACGCAGAATACCCGCTATATCCTTTCCTACAAAATAATGGTTAAAGGGAACCTGTCACCAGAAATAATGCTATTAACCTGCAGATATGCGGTTAACCTGCAGGTTAATAGCATTATGTTGGCCGGTGCCCGCACGCAGCCGAATGCAGCGGGGAGAAAATTAACTTTATTCTCCTGCCAGTATTTGATTTCAGTCATTGAGACCTGGGCGCCGCTGGTTCAGTCATTGCTCTGAGCACACAGAGCGGCTGTAACTGCACCCCCGACCCTGACTGACAGCCTGCCCCAGTGCAGAGCGAGTGTCAGTCGGGGACGCAGTTACAGCCGCCGCTCTGTATGCTTAGCGCAATGACTGAACCAGCGGCGCCCAGGCCTCCATGACTGAAATCAAATGCTGGCAGGAGAATAAAGTTAATTTTCTCCCCACTGCATTCGACTACGTGCAGGTGCCGGACAGCATAATAACACTATTAACCTTGACCGCATATCTACAGGTTGATATAGTTACTTCTAATGACAGGTCCCCTTTAAATAAGAGTGAAATTGAAGCTTTGGAATGGACAAGACAAAGTCTTGACCTTAATCCTTTAGAAATGTTTTGGAAGAATCTGAAGCAAGCAGCTCATGGAAGAAAATCAACAAACGAGAGAGTAGAAAGAGTTGAAGGGTTTTGTAGGGAGGCTAAAATTCTCACAAGCCGATGTGGAGGACTAATCAACAATTACTACAAACATTTAGATGCTGCACAAGGATTGGGGGGATCACACCAGATAATGAGAGGAAAGGTTCACATACTTTTGCCACTCGCAGACATTTGATAATATTTTCACAAATTTTTCTCTTTATCTACTTTTAGCTCTTCTATGAAAATCTGATGTAGTTTTCGGTCAAATTCTTGTTGAAATGGGAAACGTTCCCAAACTTTCACCACTGTATAACGCTCTTGGAACTTATTTGTAGAATTTTGTAATGTTACTGTTTCCAATGCGCAGGTCGGAGTGATTAATTGTCTTGCTCAATAAACCAGGGACAAGTTTGTCTGAACATGTATATGTTGCTGTTTAACTCTGACAAATTATGAATAAATATTGTCCTGCGTCTATGACTCACATTGTAGCTTTGATATGTTGGCTAACCCCTACCTCACATCTACAAATATTCCTATATCCAGTTTCCAGAATTTTATGTTATCAAAAGGAATGACCTGGATTACACTATGGTGAGTATACAGAACTATAGAAATTCTTGCAAAGCTTCAATAAGAATGCAACAAGTTGTAAATTAACTTGCATCCTCCTGGCTAAGTTTATTTTATTGTGGCAATCCAAGCTCTTCACATCCTCCGAGCATAGCTGGATTACACAAAAGGTTTTATGTCCCAAGGTAAACCATTAGTAATTCTTACCCATCCTCTTTTGTGCAGCTTTTTCACTTGATTGCATTGAAAAGCATTGATAGATTTAACAATTCACTGTCTCAAAGAGCCAAAATAACTGCTAAAAGGGAGAACCCAGCTCAGTTTTTAGAGCAGATAAATCATACAATGACTTCCACTAATTACAACATTATCTAGATCGAACGTTAACAACTGTTCAAGGGGAAGAAGCTCATGTTCACCCATGACTTTGGTAGAGGCAGTGTCGGACTGGGATGCCACCAGTAACATTGACTTTGAGGGCCCACTTTTCACCTGTATACAAATTTTACACAACCCTGGTTCACAAATTTCCCTATATAATAATAAACTTGGTAGTTTGGTTGAGGAAAGAGATGCTGTTTTTTTCTGTACAGAGTGAATGAAGTGAATTATGCCAAGTACTACCCATACGGTGGGGTTGAGGGTCCAGGTCTGGACAGGGGCCCAACCTTTGGACCAGTCCAAACCTGGATAGAGGACAATTGTCTGAAACAATTCCCTATCAGTATGTCTTTGGAATGTGGGAGGAAACCAGAGAACCTGGAGGAAACCCACGCAAACACGGAGAGCACATACAAACTCTTTGCAGATGTTGTCCAGTGTGGGATTTGAACCCAGGACTCCAGCGCTGCAAGGCTGCTGTGCTATCCACTGAGCCACCGTGCTGCCATAGTCTTCAATAGAATAGAGAAAATACTTTGGCCCGCAACTTGGAAAATCATGCAGTAATTTTATTAATTAGACCCAAATGGAAAAACAGAAAATTGACTTCCAACTTTTCAGCCTTTTTCAAGGTATTTCTGTCAGTCAAGAGGTCCAAATGTCCTGCGTTGTGCCTTTGGTGGATGAGTCGCCACAACGCAGGACATTTGGACACCTTCACTGACAGAAAATGGCCGAAATATTGGAAGTAATTTTTCTGTTTTCCATTTGGGTCTAATTAATAAAATGACTGAATGTTTTTCCAAGTTGAGTGCCGAAGTTTTTTCTCTATTCTATTGTTTTTTGATGTATCACTTGGTACAAACAAAGTTTTCTTTACTAGAGTCACCGAACTGGTAGAATTCACCTTTTAGGACTTAAAACTGGTATCAAATTTTAAGGGTTTGTCCCCCGATCAGTAATTTTGGCGGGCTTGATACTGTGTATTTATGCTGTGTCAAACCCACAGTGGCCAGGCTGTGAAAGCATAGTGGATGGGATTTTAAAAAATCTCATGCCCACTTTGCGTCCACAGACGCCTGCGGCTCACCTGTAGAGACTAACACACGGCATGTCTTGATGTTTATTTCTCTTGCGGTGAAGCTAGTATCTGCAAGAGAAATTACATCAATAGAAATGTATTGGAGGCGGTGAATCTGCACGGTTCAGTGAACACATGCGGACTTAGCTGCGTTCAATAGCCGGCAACGCTTTGGATGCAGCAAGCATACGCTACTTTATCATTACAGTAGGATGCAATGTACTTGAAGACCCCTTCTTGGACTTCTTTTGGGTTCTCAATCTTATTTACTTATTTACTCATCAAGAAGAACTGAAATGTCTAAAAGAATCTGAGAAGATCTGAGAATCTTCCTCCAGAACTTATTTTAAATGAAAGGCAGAGTTACCAGTGAGACATGTAATGAGTGACAGTCTGCTCTTCTGATCTACACTGGTAAAACCCCCCTTTCACTTGAAATAAGCTCTGGAGGCAGATTATCATGGAGACCAGTGTCTGGACCATAGATCTTGACAGCTATTTACATGTTAAGGAAAACATGGATTTCTCGGGAATCACGGTACGTGCCCACAATCTGGAATTGCTACGTATTTATGCAGCGTCAAACCTGCAACGGACAGATGTTACAGGATAGTGGATGGGATTTCTAGTGTGTATGTATGTGCATCTGCTGATCACCCACGGTCACTGACATGCAGAGCGTCTTTCAAGACCACAGCATGTTAAATTCTGTTGCGGAGACTAGCGTCAATCAATAGAATGTATTAAATGCAGAAATCCGCTGCTACTTCCAGATCGTGGGCATGTACCCTGAGACTTCGGATTGCAGATATCAAAGTATAATTTTATTCAACTCTCTTTGACCTACATTTCCATATATAAGTCTTAGGAAGATTAATCCTACTGACAGTTTTCAACTCTCCCCAAACAGATAATTTTGGAGGAAAGAAGGATTGGACTTGTTGAATTTCATCACTTGATGCTTTTGTTCTCCAGATAGATAAACCACCACCAAGGGTGTCATGCAAGGACATTCTCCACTCTCTAAAAAACAAAAGATTGCTAACCTGAGTCATGAGAAATAGCTGTCAGCTGAGTGAGCCTTTGGCCAACAGCCATCTATGGCTATCTATCAGCTCTACCTTCTCACCATGTTTCTGATGTCAGTTGTAGCTCTATTAATGCTGAGGACTGAAATGTATTGGTAACAACTGTATTCAATTTAATGATACCGTATACAGAGCTGAAAATATTCACATTCATAAACATAGCAAATGGTTGATTTATGAGAAAACCGGTCACTAAGTGAATATATATAGTGAGTGACATAGGCAGGAATTTGTTTTTATGGGGGGATGTGCACTGACACTTATAGCACCAGTTATTGTGCAGGTGAGCATTGGTAAAAGGAATGAACTATAAACTTTGTGTATAGTCTCCTTGTAAATGCCAGGTGTGCCGTTTCAAATGTCTCAAAAACATCTGATTTTGGGGCTTTTAACATACAATAGACTCAAGGGTCTAACAAGAATAGCAGCACAAACAAAAACATCAACCTAAACATTCTTGGGATTGAAAACAACTTCTCCAAACAAAAAGAATCAACTTGAATCGGGTAAGCAAGCTTGTGCACCACCAAAAGACAATCTGCAAATCAGTGGAACAATAGTGTGCAGATAATCATGCACAAAACCGAGAACTCATCAGTCCTTGTCACTAACAGCAATGAAACAATAGATCCTATTCTATTGTGTAAAAACTAGAAGCTGTAGATGTGGTAAAGACATAAAAAAATGGTCAAGTGGCTAAAGGCCACCATACACATTAGACTATGTACAGTATATCGAAGGTTAAGCCGACAATCTAATTTGTATGGGGCGCCGGCTATCTGGTAGTCGGGGGAGATGTAGGCACATCCAGTTTCGGAATGCCTAGCACAGTGTCTTCTCGAAGATTTGCCGCCAGTTGAAGCGTCAGCAGGAGGCTTTCTCATAGAGAACACAGAATTGAGAAGAACAGAACGAGAGCTCTTGTGTCTGCAAAAGGTGGCTAATAGGGCTGTCGGTTGAACGATCGGCCAAAGCAAGGTTCTGTTGACAGCCATCTAATACGTATGGAGGCCTTAAAGGGAATCTGTCCCCCTCCTGGGTTGCATATAACCTATTAATATGGGCATACAGGTAATAGAAATGTTACACTAGTCCTACTTGTATGCCTCATATTAATGGTCTGGTTGCTGAGAAATATTTTATTCTTTCTTTATGTTAAGGTTATCTTCCAGAGTCCGGGGCATGCGGTGCCAGGAAGAAATCCCTGCCTCCTGTCCTCATTATAATGTCACCCCCTCCTTCCATGTACGTCAGTACTGGAGCCAGAGTCCTGCGCCCTGCGCCACCTCAGGAGTACATACCTCATCCTCCCTTCTGTGGGCTCTGCATTCAGGGAACTTCTGCGCAGATGCTGGCAACTTCTTCTCCAGTGACTTCTGGTGTACGCCGATAAGGTGCTCTCCCCACTTCCTCCCTGCATAGTCATTGCTATGTAGGTATGGTTCCTGGTGATGACTGCGCAGGGAGGAAGTGGGGAGAGCACCTTATCGGCGTGCCCACCAGAGGACACAGTGACTCGCCGGCGCCTGCACAGAAGATGCCTGAATGCAGTGCCCATAGAAGCGAGGATAAGCTATGTATGCATGAGGGGGCGCTTGCTCAGAGTTCCGGCACCAGAACTGATGAACATGGGAGAGGGGTAGTATTATAATGAAGACAGGAGGCAGGGACTTTTAAAGACAGAATATAACATTTCTCTACAAGACTATTAATATGAGACATACAGGTAGGACTAGCTTAACATTTCTATTACCTGTATGCCCATATTAATAGGTCATATAGTCCCGGTGGTGACAGATTCCCTTTAACCCCTTCATGACCCAGCCTATTTTGGCCTTAATGACCTTGCCGTTTTTTGCAATTCTGACCAGTGTCCCTTTATGAGGTAATAACTCAGGAACGCTTCAACAGATCCTAGCGATTCTGAGATTGTTTTTTCGTGACATATTGGGCTTCATGTTAGTGGTAAATTTAGGTCGATAATTTCTGAGTTTATTTGTGAAAAAAATGGAAATTTGGCAAAAATTTTGAAAATTTCGCAATTTTCACATTTAGAATTTTTATTCTGTTAAACCAGAGAGTTATGTGACACAAAATAGGTAATAAATAACGTTTCCCACATGTCTACTTTACATCAGCCCAATTTTGGAAACAAATTTTTTTTTTGCTAGGAAGTTATAAGGGTTAAAATTTGACCAGTGATTTCTCATTTTTACAACAAAATTTACAAAACCATTTTTTTTAGGGACCACCTCACATTTGAAGTCAGTTTGAGGGTTCTATATGGCTGAAAATACCCAAAAGTGACACCATTCTAAAAACTGCACCCCTCAAGGTGCTCAAAACCACATTCAAGAAGTTTATTAACCCTTCAGGTGTTTCACAGCAGCAGAAGCAACATGGAAGGAAAAAATGAACATTTAACTTTTTAGTCACAAAAATGATCTTTTAGCAACAATTTTTTTATTTTCCCAAGGGTAAAAGGAGAAACTGGACCACAAACGATGTTGTCCAATTTGTCCTGAGTACGCTGATACCTCATATGTGGGGGTAAACCACTGTTTGGGCATACGGCAGGGCTTGGAAGGAAAGGAGCGCCATTTGACTTTTTGAATGAAAAATTGGCTCCAATCTTTAGCGGACACCATGTCGCGTTTGGAGAGCCCCCGTGTGCCTAAACATTGGAGCTCCCCCACAAGTGACCCCATTTTGGAAACTATACCCCCCAAGGAACTTATCTAGAAGCATAGTGAGCACTTTAAACTCTCAGGTGCTTCACAAATTGATCCGTAAAAATGAAAAAGTACTTTTTTTTCACACAAAATTTCTTTTAGCCTCAATTTTTTCATTTTCACATGGGCAACAGGATAAAATGGATCCTAAAATTTGTTGGGCAATTTATGCTGAGTACGTTGATACCTCATATGTGGGGGTAAACCACTGTTTGGGTGCACGGCAAGGCTCGGAAGGGGAGGCGTGCCATTTGACTTTTTGAATGGAAAATTAGCTCCAATCGTTAGCGGACACCATGTCGCGTTTGGAGAGCCCCTGTGTGCCTAAACATTGGAGCTCCCCTACAAGTGACCCCATTTTGGAAACTAGACCCCCCAAGGAACTTATCTAGATGCATAGTGAGCACTTATAACCCCCAGGTGCTTCACAGAAGTTTATAACGCAGAGCCGTGAAAATAAAAAATAATTTTTCTTTCCTCAAAAATGATTTTTAGCCCAGGATTTTTTAATTTTCCAAGGGTAATAGGAGAAATTGGACCCCAAATGTTGTTGTCCAGTTTGTCCTGAGTACGATGATACCCCATATGTGGGGGTAAACCACTGTTTGGGCGCACGGCAGGGCTCGGAAGGGAAGGCATGCCATTTGGCTTTTTGAATGGAAAATTAGCTCCAATCATTAGCGGACACCATGTCACGTTTGGAGAGCCCCTGTGTGCCTAAACATTGGAGCTCCCGCACAAGTGACCCCATTTTGGAAACTAGACCTCCCAAGGAACTAATCTAGATGTGTGGTGAGCACTTTGAACCCCCAAGTGCTTCGCAGAAGTTTATAACGCAGAGCCGTGAAAATAATAAATGTGTTTCCTTTCCTCAAAAATATTTTTTTAGCCCAGAATTTTTTATTTTTGCAAGGGTAACAGGAGAAATTGGACCCCAAAAGTTGTTGTCCAGTTTCTCCTGAGTACGCTGATACCCAATATGTGGGGGTAAACCACTGTTTGGGCACATGCCGGGGCTCGGAAGGGAAGTAGTGACGTTTTGGAATGCAGACTTTGATGGAATGCTCTGCGGGCAACAGGTTGCGTTTGCAGAGCCCCTGATGTGACTAAACAGTAGGAACTCCCCACAAGTGACTCCATTTTGGAAACTAGACCCCCAAGGAACTTATCTAGATGTGTGGTGAGCACTTTGAACCCCCAAGTGCTTCACAGAAGTTTATAACGCAGAGCCGTGAAAATAATAAATGTGTTTCCTTTCCTCAAAAATATTTTTTTAGCCCAGAATTTTTTATTTTTGCAAGGGTAACAGGAGAAATTGGACCCCAAAAGTTGTTGTCCAGTTTCTCCTGAGTACGCTGATACCCCATATGTGGGGGTAAACCACTGTTTGGGCACACGTCAGGGCTCGGAAGGGAACTAGTGACGTTTTGGAATGCAGACTTTGATGGAATGGTCTGCGGGCGTCACGTTGCATTTGCAGAGCCCCTGATGTGCCTAAACAGTAGAAACACCCCACAAGTGACCCCATTTTGGAAACTAGACCCCCCAAGGAACTTATCTAGATGTGTGATGAGCACGTTCAACCCCCAAGTGCTTCACAGAAGTTTACAACGCAGAGCCGTGAAAATAAAAAATCATTTTTCTTTCCTCAAAAAAGATGTTTTAGCAAGCAATTTTTTATTTTCACAAGGGTAACAGGAGAAATTGGGCCACAATGTTTGTTGCCCAGTTTGTTGTGAGTACAGTGATACCCCATATGTGGGGGTAAACCACTGTTTGGGCGCTCGTCAGGGCTCGGAAGGGAAGTAGTGACATTTGAAATGCAGACTTTGATGGAATGGTCTGCGGGCGTCACGTTGCATTTGCAGAGCCCCTGATGTGCCTAAACAGTAGAAACACCCCACAAGTGACCCCATTTTGGAAACTAGACCCCCCAAGGAACTTATCTAGATGTGTGATGAGCACGTTCAACCCCCAAGTGCTTCACAGAAGTTTACAACGCAGAGCCGTGAAAATAAAAAATCATTTTTCTTTCCTCAAAAAAGATGTTTTAGCAAGCAATTTTTTATTTTCACAAGGGTAACAGGAGAAATTGGGCCCCAATGTTTGTTGCCCAGTTTATTGTGAGTACAGTGATACCCCATATGTGGGGGTAAACCACTGTTTGGGCACACGTCAGGGCTCGGAAGGGAACTAGTGACGTTTTGGAATGCAGACTTTGATGGAATGGTCTGCGGGCGTCACGTTGCATTTGCAGAGCCCCTGATGTGCCTAAACAGTAGAAACACCCCACAAGTGACCCCATTTTGGAAACTAGACCCCCCAAGGAACTTATCTAGATGTGTGATGAGCACGTTCAACCCCCAAGTGCTTCACAGAAGTTTACAACGCAGAGCCGTGAAAATAAAAAATCATTTTTCTTTCCTCAAAAAAGATGTTTTAGCAAGCAATTTTTTATTTTCACAAGGGTAACAGGAGAAATTGGGCCCCAATGTTTGTTGCCCAGTTTGTTGTGAGTACAGTGATACCCCATATGTGGGGGTAAACCACTGTTTGGGCGCTCGTCAGGGCTCGGAAGGGAAGTAGTGACATTTGAAATGCAGACTTTGATGGAATGGTCTGCGGGCGTCACGTTGCATTTGCAGAGCCCCTGATGTGCCTAAACAGTAGAAACACCCCACAAGTGACCCCATTTTGGAAACTAGACCCCCCAAGGAACTTATCTAGATGTGTGATGAGCACGTTCAACCCCCAAGTGCTTCACAGAAGTTTACAACGCAGAGCCGTGAAAATAAAAAATCATTTTTCTTTCCTCAAAAAAGATGTTTTAGCAAGCAATTTTTTAATTTCACAAGGGTAACAGGAGAAATTGGGCCCCAATGTTTGTTGCCCAGTTTGTTGTGAGTACAGTGATACCCCATATGTGGGGGTAAACCACTGTTTGGGCACACGTCAGGGCTCGGAAGGGAACTAGTGACGTTTTGGAATGCAGACTTTGATGGAATGGTCTGCGGGCGTCACGTTGCATTTGCAGAGCCCCTGATGTGCCTAAACAGTAGAAACACCCCACAAGTGACCCCATTGTGGAAACTAGACCCCCCAAGGAACTTATCTAGATGTGTGATGAGCACGTTCAACCCCCAAGTGCTTCACAGAAGTTTACAACGCAGAGCCGTGAAAATAAAAAATCATTTTTCTTTCCTCAAAAAAGATGTTTTAGCAAGCAATTTTTTATTTTCACAAGGGTAACAGGAGAAATTGGGCCCCAATGTTTGTTGCCCAGTTTGTTGTGAGTACAGTGATACCCCATATGTGGGGGTAAACCACTGTTTGGGCGCACGTCAGGGCTCGGAAGGGAAGTAGTGACATTTGAAATGCAGACTTTGATGGAATGCTCTGCGGGCGTCACGTTGCATTTGCAGAGCCCCTGATGTGCCTAAACAGTAGAAACACCCCACAAGTGACCCAATTTTGGAAACTAGACCCCCCAAGGAACTTATCTAGATGTGTGATGAGCACGTTCAACCCCCAAGTGCTTCACAGAAGTTTACAACGCAGAGCCGTGAAAATAAAAAATAATTCTTCTTTCCTCAAAAATTATGTCTTAGCAAGTAATTTTTTATTTTTGCAAGGGTAACAGGAGAAATTGGACCCCAACAGTTGTTGCCCAGTTTGTCCTGAGTACGCTGGTACCCCAAATGTGGGGGTAAACCACTGTTTGGGCACACGTCGGGGCTTGGAAGGGAGGGTGCATCATTTGACTTTTTGAATGCAAGATTGGCTGGAATCAATGGTGGCGCCAGGTTGCGTTTGGAGACCCCTGATGTGCCTAAACAGTGGAAACCCCTCATTTCTAACTTCAACACTAACCACAACACACCCCTAATCCTAATCCCAACTGTAGCCATAACCCTAATCCCAACCCTAACCCCAACACACCCCTAACCACAACCCTAACCCCAACACACCCGTAACCCTAATTCCAACCCTAATCCTAACCCTAATCCCAACCCTAACCCTAATCCCAACCCTAACCACAACTGTAACCCCAACACACCCCTAACCCTATCCGTAACCCTAACCACAAGCCTAATCTTAACCCTATTTCCAACCCTAGCCCTAATTCCAACCCTAACCCTAAGGGTATGTGCCCACGTAGCGGAGTCGTGTGAGATTTTTCCGCACGACTTTTGAAAAATCTACAAGTAAAAGGCACTGCGTTTTACCTGCGAATTTACAGTAGATTTCCAGTGTTTTTTTGTGCGGATTTCACCTGCAGATTCCTATTGAGGAACAGGTGTAAAACGCTGTGGAATCCGCACAAAGAATTGACATGCTGTGGAAAATACAACGCAGCGTTTCTGCACGGAATTTTCCGCACCATGGGCACAGCGGATTTGGTTTTCCATAGGTGTACACGGTACTGTAAACCTGATGGAAAACTGCTACGAATTCGCAGCGGCCAATCCGCTGCGGATCCGCGGCCAATCCGCTGCGGATCCGCGGCCAATCCGCTGCGGATCCGCAGCCAAATCCGCACATGCCATAACCCTAACCCTACCCCTAACCCTAACCCTACCTGTAACCCTAACCCTAACCCTAACCCTACCCGTAACCCTAACCCTAGTTCTAACCCTAACCCTAGTTCTAACCCTAACCCTAGTGGGAAAAAAAAAAATATTTTCTTTATTTTATTGTTGTCCCTATCTATGGGGGTGATAAAGGGGGGGGTTATTTATTATTTTTTTTATTTTGATCGCTGTGGTAGAACCTACCACAGCGATCAAAATGTACTTGTAAGGAATCTGCCGGCTGGCAGATGCGGCGGGCGTACTGAGCATGCGCCCGCCATTTTGGAAGATGGCGGAGCCCAGCGAGGAGACGGCCGGACACCGGGAGGATCGGTAAGTATGAAGGGGTGGTGGGGGGGTGGATTAGAGCACAGGGGGGTGATCGGACCACAGGGGGGGTGATCGGACCACAGGGGGGAGCAGACAGCAGGACGGGGGAGCCGGCAGGCGGACGGAGGGGACCGGACCCCATAACGGAGCACTGGGGGGGCGATCGGTGGCTGTGGGGGGGGTCACTTCAGGTTTTCCAGCCATGGCCGATGATATTGCAGCATCGGCCATGGCTGGATTGTAATATTTCACCAGTTTTTTAGGTGAAATATTACAAATCGCTCTGATTGGCAGTTTCACTTTCAACAGCCAATCAGAGCGATCGTAGCCACGGGGGGGGTGAAGCCACCCCCCCTGGGCTGAAGTACCACTCCCCCTCTCCCTGCAGATCGGGTAAAATAGGAGTTAACCCCTTCACCCGATCTGCAGGGACGCGATCATTCCATGACGCCACATAGGCGTCATGGGTCGGATTGGCACGGGTTTTCATGACGCCTACGTGGCGTCATAGGTCGGGAAGGGGTTAAGGGTGCATTTACCCTGCATGATGTGCAACATTTAATGATTGGGACTCGTTTATTAGCCTGTTTACACAGGAAACCCACACTTTAGATGTGCACTAAACACATTGGAACAGATTGTTCAGTGCGAATAGACTGACTTTGTTCTCAGCAGCGCAGGCCCTGTTTACACAGGCAAACCAAAAGACCCTTTCACTCTACTAAAGAGCGTTTTGCTCATTGTGGGGGTGATCAGCAGCCTCTTTAATCTGTATGATTACCGTGAAATGAGTGTTCCTAGGAATACTCTTCTACCATATACCATAATTGTGCAGTGTGATTGCACCTTAAGTAACTTGATTATATCGCTAATCATATGATTTGGGGTTGGCGTAAGAACATAAAACCATGACTGATATAGCCGTGGTTTGCGTGGTTTGGGCAGCATGAATCTGATGACAGGCTCACTTTAAGGGGTTGGCTCTTCTTCCTAAATGGGTAATATTGAAAAGTGCTTGTAAAAAAAAAGCAACTTTACAATTTACTTGTTTTTCAGAATCCTCTACTTTCTTCAGAAAGGAGATTTTTTTTTTAATTTCATATGTCACTGGGTGTTGCCTCTGTTACCGACCACCTCCTCAGTCTATCAGAGGTGGCCAGTCTCCTATGCAAGAACAGTACTTGCAAGCTTTCTGCTATGGATCTTACAAGTACTCTTGTGAAGCTGGCCAAAACACTACAGCAGATCTGGTCAGCTTCAGTGCCTTTGGACCAGTAGTCATGCACTTGGTCCAAACTATCAAATCACCAGGAGCCCACGGCACCCCAGCAACCAAGAAGATGGCAATGGGAATCAAGAGAGTGGTGTGCTCTAGAAAAAGCGAAATACGACAACCTCTTTAATGTAATAGTTTATATTTGTATCTTGTATATAATCCCTTCTCATGTACAGCTCCATGGAATCAATGGTGCTCTAAAAATAAATAATAAAATGGTTCCAGAGATATAGGCCTTTCTATTTATCGCTAATTTTATGGTCTTTACAATTGGGTGGTGCTCACATACTCCTAGGGGAGTATCTTTAAATGTATCTACGGTATATTAGTTCCCTTGAACCTGGCCCCTTTATAAAGACCATAAAAATTTGCCCTTAATATAAAGTCCCTCATTTCTGAAACTGTATGGTGGATTTAAAAAAATATATAAAAATACAGGGGAGAAGCAGTGATAAAATAAGTGCAAAAACTATCCACTTTTCACCTTGTGACAGAGCCTTTTACGATCCTTTTATGGGTCTATTCCCAGATAGACTGTAATCTGTACAACATCATGGCAGTAAGTGCTGAAATTCCCCACAGCACACCCGCAGGGTAAAAGAGGAATTACATGGAATTCACTGATGGTCCAAATATTCCACAATATACTGATCCTCCATATAGAGGTGATCTTTGCTCTGCTGAACTAGTGAAGGTCCTGAATCAGAAAGTCTCATTTAGTCACAAAGAATTTATTAACAGGGTATTTAAAAATGGGTTTTCAAAATGAGACAAATGCTATGACTATTTTTAAAAATTTAATAAATTAATAATGTTCTAAAAAAATGTTTGAATCAATTTTTAACAATTGTATATTAAACTTTCATATACCAGGGTTTGCATTTTTAACACATGTTATATAGTTACATAGTTACATAGTTATTAAGGTTGAAGGAAGACTTTAAGTCCATCTAGTTCAACCCATAGCCTAACCTAACATGCCCTAACATGTTGATCCAGAGGAAGGCAAAAAAAAAAACATTTGGCAAAGAGTAAGCTCCACATTGGGGAAAAAAATTCCTTCCCGACTCCACATACAGCAGACTAGTTCCCTGGATCAATGCCCTATCCAGGAATCTAGTGTATATACCCTGTAACATTATACTTTTCCAGAAAGGCATCCAGTCCCCTCTTAAATTTAAGTAATGAATCACTCATTACAACATCATACGGCAGAGAGTTCCATAGTCTCACTGCTCTTACAGTAAAGAATCCGCGTCTGTTATTATGCTTAAACCTTCTTTCCTCCAGACGTAGAGGATGCCCCATTGTCCCTGTCTCAGGTCTATGATTAAAAAGATCAGCAGAAAGGTCTTTGTACTGTCCCCTCATATATTTATACATTAACATAAGATCACCCCTTAGCCTTCGTTTTTCCAAACTAAATAGCCCCAAGTGTAATAACCTATCTTGGTATTGCAGACCCCCCAGTCCTCTAATAACCTTGGTCGCTCTTCTCTGCACCCGCTCTAGTTCAGCTATGTCTTTCTTATACACCGGAGACCAGAACTGTGCACAGTATTCTAAGTGTGGTCGAACTAGTGACTTGTATAGAGGTAAAATTATGTTCTCCTCATGAGCATCTATGCCTCTTTTAATACATCCCATTATTTTATTTGCCTTTGTAGCAGCTGCCTGACACTGGCCATTGAATGTGAGTTTGTCATCCACCCATATACCCAGGTCTTTTTCATTGACGGTTTTGCCCAGAGTTTTAGAATTAAGCACATAGTTATACATCTTATTACTTCTACCCAAGTGCATGACCTTACTGTTATCCCCATTAAAGCTCATTTGCCATTTATCAGCCCAAGCTTCTAGCTTACATAAATCATCCTGTAATATAAAATTGTCCTCCTCTGTATTGATTACCCTGCAGAGTTTAGTGTCATCTGCAAATATTGAAATTCTACTCTGAATGCCCCCTACAAGGTCATTAATAAATATGTTAAAAAGAAGAGGGCCCAATACTGACCCCTGTGGTACCCCACTGCTAACCGCGACCCAGTCCGGGTGTGCTCCATTAATAACCACCCTTTGTTTCCTATCCCTGAGCCAGCTCTCAATCCACTTACACATATTTTCCCCTATCCCCATTATTCTCATTTTATGTAACAACCTTTTGTGTGGCACCGTATCAAAAGCTTTTGAAAAGTCCATATACACTACATCCACTGGGCTCCCTTGGTCCAGTCCGGAACTTACCTCTTCATAGAAGCTGATCAAATTAGTCTGACATGAACGGTCCCTAGTAAACCCGTGCTGATACTGGGTCATGAGGTTATTCCTCTTCAGATACTCCAGCATAGCATCCCTTAGAATGCCCCCCAGGATTTTACCCACAGTAGAGGTTAAGCTTACTGGCCTATAATTACCGAGTTCAGTTTTTGTCCCCTTTTTGAATATTGACACCACATTTGCTATACGCCAGTCCTGTGGTACAGACCCTGTTATTATGGACTCTTTAAAGATTAAAAACAATGGTCTATCAATGACTGTACTTAATTCCTGCAGTACTCGGGGGTGTATCCCATCCGGGCCCGGAGATTTGTCAATTTTAGTGATTTTTAGACGCCGCCGTACTTCCAGCTGGGTTAAGCAGGTGACATTTAATTGGGAATTTTTATCACTGATCATATTGTCTGCCATGGGATTTTCTTTTGTAAATACTGATGAAAAAAGTCATTTAGCATATTGGCTTTTTCCTCATCCTCATCCACCATTTCACCCAGACTATTTTTAAGGGGGCCAACACTATCATTTTTTAGTTTATTACTATTTATGTAATTAAAGAATATTTTGGAATTATTTTTACTCTCTCTGGCAATGAGTCTCTGTGTCTCAATCTTTGCTGCCTTCAGGGGCGGATTATAAGAGGGTCAATCTGGGCGGTAGCCCAGGGCCCAGTGGTGTGGGGGGCTGGCAGCTGAAGTCGGCCGCAGGCGCAGCGCACACGTCACTGGCGTCTGACGTAATTGTCAGTCGCCGGCGAGTCCACGCTGCTGGAGGGAGCTCGCCGCCTGGAGCGCTGGTCAGGTGAGAAGAACTCAGTTTTTTTGGGGTTTTTTTTGTGAATGGCAATCCGGGGGGCCCGGGGAAATATGCTGGAGACACTGGGGGCAATGCTGGAGACACTGGGGCAGATTGCTGGACACACTGGGGCAGATGATTGCTGGACACACTGGGGCAGATGATTGCTGGACACACTGGGGGCAATGCTGGAGGACACACTGGGGCAGATGATTGCTGGACATACTGGGGGCAATGCTGGAGATACTGGGGGCAATGCTGGAGACACTGGGGCAGATTGCTGGACACACTGGGGGCAATGCTGGAGGACACACTGGGGCAGATGATTGCTGGAGACACTGGGGGCAATGCTGGAGACACTGGGGGCAATGCTGGAGGACACACTGGGGCAGATGATTGCTGGAGACACTGGGGGCAATGCTGGAGACACTGGGGGCAATGCTGGAGGACACACTGGGGCAGATGATTGCTGGAGACACTGGGAGCAATGCTGGACACACTTGGGGCAATGCTGGAGGACACACTGGAACTGCAGGTTTCTGTTCCCCAATCTATTTCAGGGTAGTTGAAGTCCCCCATAATAATGACTTCTCCTTGAGTCGCAGCTTCATCTATTTGCTTTACGAGGATATTCTCCATTGCTTCCATTATTTTTGGAGATTTATAACAAACCCCTATCAGTAATTTATTATTTTTCCCCCCTCCCCTTATCTCCACCCACAGGGACTCTACATTTTCATTAAATTCACCTATATTATCACGCAGGATGGGTTTTAAGGACAATTTTACATATAGACACACCCCACCCCCTCGCTTATCTGTACGGTCATTTCTGAACAGGCTATAGCCCTGCAAGTTAACAGCCCAGTCATGGCTCTCATCCAGCCACGTCTCAGATATCCCCACCATGTCATAATTATGCTCCAACAACATTAGTTCTAATTCGTCCATTTTGTTGGCGAGGCTTCTGGCATTAGTATACATGCACTTGATGTTCCTCTCTGTACCTCTATTCATTCTTAAATTACTAACTGTTCTAACCCCACCCCCCATGCCACCGCCACCCCCAAATTCCTTATTTGTGCCCAGGTCTCTATCTGCACTATCTTCCCCTCCTATAAATTGAATACCCTCCCCCCCAATCCCTAGTTTAAACACTCCTCCAACCTTCTAGCCATTTTCTCCCCCAGCACAGCTGCACCTTCCCCATTGAGGTGCAGCCCGTCCCTAGCGTAGAGCCTGTAGCCAACTGAGAAGTCGGCCCAGTTCTGCAGGAACCCAAACCCCTCCTTCCTACACCAATTCTTGAGCCACTTATTAACCTCCCTAATCTCCCGTTGCCTCTCTGGCATGGCACGTGGTACAGGCAGTATTTTGGAAAATACCCCGTTGGAGGTCCTTGCTTTCAGCTTTCAGCCTAATTCCCTGAAATCATCTTTAAGGACCTTCCACCTACCACTATCTTTGTAATTTGTGCCAATGTGCACCATGACCACTGGGTCCTCACCAGCCCCTCCCAGTAATCTGTCCACCTGATCAGCGATGTGTCGGACTCGAGCGCCAGGTAGGCAGCACACCATCCGACGATCCCTGTCTTTGTGACAGATTGCCCTATCTGTTCCCCTAATAATTGAGTCCCCCACTGCCAGCACCTGTCTGGCCTGCCCTGCTCTCCTATTTCCCTCCTTACTGTAGCAGTTGCTCCTGCGGCTTTCAGAGGACATGCCTGGCTGCAGCAGTGCTACCACTGTACTGGCACCCCCCTCATCTGCCAACTTAGCAAACTTATTGGGGTGTGCCAGATCAGGACTAGCCTCCCTGGAACTCTTCCCTCTACCCCGCTTTCTGAATGTCACCCAGCTAGCTGCTTCACTGTCCTGCAGCTCCATCCTACCATCCCCCCCTCATCTATCCCATTGAGCGTCTGCTCAGTGAGCAGAAGACTCCTTTCCATATTGTCTATGGATCTCAGTGTTTCCAACTGCACATTTAGATCCAGAATCTGGGATTCCAAATGCACAACGTGCTCACATCTCGCACAGCAGTATGCACCCTCGACCGGCTGATCAAGGACTGCATACATGTGGCAAGATGTACACTGGATGGCATCAACAATAGTGGAGCACATTTCCTAATGGAGATTGCACCACATAGAAACGTTAAAGAAAAAATAGATACAAAGTATTAATAAAAAACAGACAGCAATTCCTCCCTTGGAAACTCGCTGGTTCCAAAGTCACTGAGTCACAAGTCACACTTACCGCCGTTCACACTTACGCTCCGGTCACACTCAGCTCATTCACACTCGCTATGCTGAAGATTTATAGATTTTTTTTCTCTCTATTTCCCCTCAACAGTAATCCACCTTGCTGTTCAAATGCACTTCCAAAAAGGACCATGAGAAAACTGTTTACCATGTAATGTTTTCTGTAATATTTTTCTTTTTACACTCAGTGTCCAGTTTCTTACCAGTAACTTCCAGGTAGACAAATACATGTTTATTGGCCTATATAAGTGTCACCCAGTTGCTTTGGTGACACAACACGCATAAACAAGTCCTGAAATGATGCTCCGCATTCAGTACATATGGTGCTGACGGTGCAAGGGGTCACATGATAGTGTCCTGTATACACGGGCAAGTACGTTCTGACAAAGTGCAGGTTACTCTGCATTTCTGCGCAGCATTTACAGGATAGATCGTTCTCACTGGAGTGATGGGTCCCATTCTGTTATTGCCAATTTCTATCTTCTTGCCAATATCTATAGAAAAAATGCGTCCCTTACGATTCTGCACAATTTACAAGTTACAACCTCAGGGAACAAGTCACAGGTTACTTAGCTGTACAAATAAAGCTGTTGGTGAATAGTCACACAAGCTCTAGATTCTAAGAGGGTTTTTTTGCTTGTTTTTCAGTCTTTACTATTTTTTTATTTTTTTTTTAATTAGCCTCAAATCTAAGAGGAATTTTGAATTACATAAGTTAAAAAATATATATGGGGCATCCACAGACTTGAGTACTACTGCAAAAGAACATTATAGCAGTGCCAGAAACCCCCATTCAACAGATATGCAGGTTGTTATGTATATAAACTTACAGTAAGTTTTTTGTTT
Source organism: Ranitomeya variabilis (assembly GCF_051348905.1). Classification (NCBI taxonomy): domain Eukaryota; kingdom Metazoa; phylum Chordata; class Amphibia; order Anura; family Dendrobatidae; genus Ranitomeya; species Ranitomeya variabilis. The sequence continues at coordinate 78,089,057 of NC_135233.1, read as the reverse complement.
GCTTTTTAAAGGCTTTTATGTCATGTTTTTAGAGTATAATAACTGCTAATATTTTGCAGCTCTAGCCGTTTTTACACCTGCCTTTCCACTTTTCTGAAATAATAGACGGGGCTTGGTGTGAGGAGACAGATCAACTATAGTCTGACAAATCAGCTCTTTTAGTTACTGTAATTGTGTTGTAAAAAAAAAAAAGACCAGGCTACATGATTTTCAGGTCAAGTATTACATCGATACCAAACTAGTTTTTTGTTATATATTTTAATGGTTAAAAAAAATTCAAAACTTTTAAAAAAAAAAAAAAGTTCATGTGTCAACATTTTCTGAGATACTTAACATTTTTATTTTTCCTTCAGTTGAATAATGTAAGAACTTTTTTTTGCACACTGAGCAGATGGTTATATTGATATAAATTTGGGGTACATAGGATGTTTTGATCACTTTTTATTTCATTTGGGGGGGTACTGGAATTACAAAAAAATGACAATTTTTGTGTTTTAATTATTTTTCTGTTTCAGCATTTACTGTATTGGATAAATTTTTTTTTATATTTTATCAGTTGAGTTAGTTATGCACAGAGCAAAAACAAATATGTTAATTTAAAATAAATTAATTTTGCTATTTTTATTTGGTAGAAATGAGGGGAGATTGAAGCCTTTATTTTTTGTTTTTTACATATTTAAATAATTTTTTTAGTTTTTTTCCATTTTAAGGGGAGGTTCAAACAGGGCGTTTTTGCTGTGTTTTTTGCTGCTTTTTTATGCTAATATTCAGCTGCTTTTTACAGTACCAGCAAAGCCTATGAGATTTCAGAAATCTCATGCACACACATTGGTGTTTTGTGTGATCAGTATTTTGTGCTTTGCTGCGTTTTTTGAACATAGAGCAGGTCACTTCTTTCAGCGTTTTTGCTGCGTTTTTTCAGCTTTTTTCACCCATTGATTTGAATGGGTGTTGAAAAAAACGCAGCAAAAATGCAGCAAAAACGCAGGTATCATTATTTGCTATGTTTTGCTGCTGAAAATCCAAGGACTTTAGCATGGACAAAGAAAAAAAAAACGCACCAAAATGCACCTAAACCTGCCTTTTGACTCAGCTTCTTTCCTGCCAAGATCAGGTTTTGCTGCAGAAAAAAAAGCAGCAAAAACGCCCTGTGTGAACTTCCCCTAATTAGTCACCTTAGAGGATTTGAGCCTGTGATATCTTTAACCCCTTAACGACCGCCGATACGCCTTTTAACGGCGGCCGCTAAGGGTACTTAAACCGACGTTAATTAACGGCGCTGTGGAAAAAGTGAATAGCGCCCCCCAGAGTCGGATTTTCTCTGGGGTCTCGGTTGCCGAGGGTAGCCGAGACCCCAGAGAACATGATTCGGGGGTTTTTTACCGACCCCCGAGTTGCGATCGCCGGTAATTAACCGTTTACCCGTGGTCGCAACAAAAAAAAAAAAAAAACGCGATGTGCCGTTTAATTTCTCTGTCCTCCGATGTGATCGCACATCGGAGGACAGAGAAATAGGGTCCCCGATGGCCCCCAATAGCCCCCCGATACCTACCTCCCCCGGTGCTCCTCGTGGGTCCCCATGGGCGCCGCCATCTTTTTTCCGGGAAAAAATGGCGGGCGCACGCGCAGTACGCCCGCCGCCCGGAAGATCTTTGGGGTCTCGGCTGCCGGGGGTAGCCGAGACCCCAAAGAACATGATCGGGGTCGGTTTGCACCGACCCCTGTTTTGCGATCGCCGGTAATTAACAGTTTACCGGCGACTGCAAAAAAAAACAAAAAAAAAAAACCGATCTGTATTTCTCTGTCCTCTGATGTGATCACACATCAGAGGACAGAGAAATAGGGGGATTCGGGGACCCTAACATACTCACCCGGTGTCCCTGGGTCCTCTTCTGTCTTCTCCTGCCAGCCGGCTTTTTCCTTATGGCGGGCGCATGCGCAGTGAGCCCGCCATCTGCTGCCATCTGCCGGCCGGCAGGAGAAGACGAGTTGAGGCTAAAATTAGGGTTAGGGTTAGAGTTAGGGTTAGGGTTAGAGTTAGGGTTAGAGTTAGGGTTAGAGTTAGGGTTAGGGCTAGGGTTAGGGCTAGAGTTAGGGCTAGGGTTAGGGTTGGGGCTAAATTTAGGGTTAGGGTTAGGGCTAGGGTTAGGGTTAGGCTACTTTCACACTAGCGTTTTTTGGCTTCCGTCGCAATGCGTCGGAGAAAAAACGCATCCTGCAAAAGTGCTTGCAGGATGCGTTTTTTCTCCATTGGCTTGCATTAGCGACGCATTGCGACGGATTGCCACATGTCGCATCCGTCGTGCGACGGATGCGTCGTGCTTTAGCGGACCGTCGGCACAAAAAAAGCTACATGTAACTTTTTTGTGCGACGTGTCCGCCATTTCCGACCGCGCATGCGCGGCCGGAACTCCGCCCCCGCCTCCCCTCACAATGGGGCAGCGGATGCGTTGAAAAAACAGCATCCGCTGCACCCGTTGTGCGGCGCTTACAACGCTAGCGTCGGTACATCGGCCCGGCACACTGCGATGGGCCGAGTACGACGCTAGTGTGAAAGTAGCCTTAGGCTTCTATCACACTTGCATCGGTATGAGGCGGTCGCAATGCGTCGGCCCGACGTACCGACGCACGTTGTGAAAATTGTGCACAACGTGGGCAGCGGATGCAGTTTTTCAACGCATCCGCTGCCCAGTCTATGTCCTGGGGAGGAGGGGGCAGAGTTACGGCCACGCATGCGCGGAAATGGCGGACGCGACGTACAAAAAAAAGGTTACATTGAACTTTTTTTGTGACGACGGGGCTAAAGTTATGGTTAGGGTTGGGGCTAAAGTTAGGGTTAGGGTTGGGGCTAAAGTTAGGGTTAGAGTTGGGATTAGGGTTTGGATTAGGGTTGGGATTAGGGTTACGTTTGGGATTAGGGTTAGGGGTGTGTTGGATTTAGGGTTTTGATTAGGGTTATGGTTAGGGTTGAGATTAGGGCTGTTTTGGGGTTAGGGTTGTGATTATCGTTAGGGTTGTGATTAGGATTATGGATCGGGTTAAGATTAGGGTTAGGGGTGTGTTGGAGTTAGGGTTGGAGTTATAATTTGGGGGTTTCCACTGTTTAGGTACATCAGGGGGGTCTCCAAACACGACAGCCAATTTTGCGCTAAAAAAGTCAAATGGTGCTCCCTCCCTTCTGAGCTCTGCCGTGCACCCAAACAGTGGTTTACCCCCTGCGCCCAAACAGTGGTTTACCCCCACATATGGGGCATCAGCGTACTCGGGATAAATTGGACAACAACTTTTGGGGTCCAATTTCTCCTGTTACCCTTGTGAAAATAAAAACTTGGGGGCTAAAAATCTTTTTTGTGGGGAAAAAAAATATTTTTTATTTTCACTACTATGCATTATAAACTTCTGTGAAGCACTTGGGCATTCAAAGTTCTCACCACATATCTAGATAAGTTCCTTAGGGGGTCTAGTTTCCAAAATTTGGTCACTTGTGGGGGGTTTCTACTGTTTAGGTACATCAGGGGCTCTGCAAACGCAACATAACACCCACAGACAATTCTATCAAAGTCTGAATTCCAAAATGGCGCTCCTTCTCTTCCGAGCTCTGCCGTGCGCCCAAACAGTGGTTTACCCCCACATATTGGGTACCAGCATACTCAGGACAAATTGGACAACAACTTTTGGGGTCCAATTTCTCTTGTTACCCTTGTGAAAATAAAAATTTGGGGGCTAAAAAAATCTTTTTTTGTGGGAAAAAAAAATATTTTTTATTTTCACTACTATGCATTATAAACTTCTGTGAAGCACTTGGGCATTCAAAGTTCTCACCACATATCTAGATAAGTTCCTTGGGGGGTCTATTTTCCAAAATGGGGTCACTTGTTGGGAGTTTCTACTGTTTAGGTACATTAGGGGTCTGCAAACGCAACATAACGCCCGCAGACAATTCTATCAAAGTCTGCATTCCAAAATGGCGCTCCTTCCCTTCCGAGCTCTGCCGTGCACCCAAGCAGTGGTTTACCCCCACATATGGGGTACCAGCATACTCAGGACAAATTGTACAACAACTTTTGGGGTCCAATTTCTCTTGTTACCCTTGTGAAAATAAAAACTTGGGGGCTAAAAAATCTTTATTGTTAAAAAAAAAATATTTTTTATTTTCACGACTCTGCATTATAAACTTCTGTGATGCACTTGGGCATTCAAAGTTCTCACTACACATCTAGATAAGTTCCATGGGGGGTCTAGTTTCCAAAATGGGGTCACTTTTGGGGGGTTTCTACTGTTTAGGCACATCAGGGGCTCTCCAAACGCGACATGGCGTCCGATCTCAATTCCAGTCAATTTTGCATTGAAAAGTCAAATGGCGCTCCTTTGCTTCCGAGCTCAGCCATGCACCCAAACAGTGGTTTACCCCCAAATACGGGGTGTCGGCGTACTCAAGACAAATTGTACAACAACTTCTGGTGTCCATTTTCTCCTGTTACCCTTGGTAAAATAAAAATTTGGAGGCAAAAAGATCATTTTTGTAGAAAAAATGCGATTTTTTTATTTTCACGGCTCTACGTTATAAACTTCTGTGAAGCACCTGGGGGTTTAAAGTGCTCACCACACATCTAGATAAGTTCCTTAAGGGGTCTAGTTTCCAAAATGGTGTCATTTGTGGGGGGTCTCCACTGTTTAGGCACATCAGCGGCTCTCCAAACGTGACATGCGTCCGATCTCAATTCCAGCCAATTCTACATTGAAAAAGTAAAACGACACTCCTTCTCTTCCAAGCTCTGCGGTGCGCCCAAACAGTGGTTTACCCCCACATATGGGGTATTGACGTACTCAGGAGAAATTGCACAACAACTTTTGTGGTCTAATTTCTCCTGTTACCCTTGTGAAAATAAAAATTTGGGGGCAAAAAGATCATTTTTGTAGAAAAAATGCGATTTTTTTATTTTCACGGCTTTACGTTATAAACTTCTGTGAAGCACTTGGGGGTTCAAAGTGCTCACCGAATATCTAGATAAGTTCCTTAAGGGGTCTAGTTTCCAAAATGGTATCACTTGTGGGGGGTTTCCACTGTTTAGGCACATTAGGGGCTCCCGAAACGCGACATGGCGTCTGATCTCAATTCCAGCCAATTCTGCATTGAAAAAGTCAAACGGTGCTCCTTCACTTCCAAGCTCTGCGGTGCGCCCAAACAGTGGTTTACCTCCACATATGGGGTATCGGCGTACTCAGGAAAAATTGCACAACAAAATTTGTGGTTAAATTTCTGTTTTTACACTTGTGAAAATTAAAAAAAATGGTTCTGAAGTAAAATGTTTGCAAAAAAAAGTTAAATGTTCATTTTTTTCTTCCACATTGTTTCAGTTCCTGTGAAGTACGTAAAGGGTTAATAAACTTCTTGAATGTGGTTTTGAGCAGCTTGAGGGGTGCAGTTTTTAGAATGGTGTCACACTTGGTTATTTTCTATCATATAGACCCCTCAAAATGACTTCAAATGAGATGTGGTCCCTAAAAAAAAATGGTGTTGTAAAAATGAGAAATTGCTGGTTAACTTTTAACCCTTATAACTCCCTAACAAAAAAAAAAATTGTTTCCAAAATTGTGCTAATGTAAAGTAGACATGTGGGAAATGTTATTTATTAACTATTTTTTGTGACATATCTCTCTGATTTAAGGGCATAAAAATACAAAGTTTGAAAATTGCAAAATTTTAAAAATTTTCGCCATATTTCCATTTTTTTCATAAATAATCGCAAGTAATATCGAAGAAATGTTACCACTAACTTGAAGTACAATATGTCACGAAAAAATAATCGCTGTACATGTATGGCGGCCATTGCCAAGGGGTTAATGGTGTTGTCCAATTTGATTTATTGTGTTACAAATGGGCTTACTAGTGTAAAATAACAAAAGGAATAGTATCCTATTATTCCCAGTGCTTGCCTATATTTCCCTGGTTCCTAACCAGTCTGTGTTCACCCAGCTCCAGTGATGACATCATGTGACCCCTGCAGCCAATCACTTGTCAGTGTTTGCAGTCAAAGATTGACTCCAGGATTAACACGTCCCCGCTGGAGCTAGGAGAATAGATGAATATTAATTTTTTGTTAATTTATTTTAAGAAATGTTACGGATTTGAACAACCTCTATAAGTTTTAGATTGAAATAGTCTTTTAAAGGGAACTTGACAGGTGATACATGCTGCCCAATGTGTGGCCAGCACGTATCGGCCACAGGCGGTACGATCACATCCATGTATGGCTGATATTTTACAGCCAGTGGCTACTACATGCTGTCATGGTTATGGCAGCATGTATCAAATGAAAAGGTTCCCTATAACCCAAAACATAGGTTGAGGAAAGCCAGCCAGCGGCTTTACCACATAACGATATGGTTATGCTGGTGACTAAAGTCCATAATATAGATGTGGGCTGAACAATGGAACTAATCATTTAACTGACCGCCATCTTTGCCGTCTTTCACATACAACACACAGGAGCGCTCAATCAGCTGAGCACTCCTGAGTTCTCTACGAGAAAGCTGCCCAGAGACATCATGCTGGGGGCTTACCTCTCGGACAATAAAGCGATCACCAATTCGTAATTGGACATACCAGATGTTTAACTCCCCCAACAATCAGTTAGAGTGCACCCCTATACACATTCGAGTGTTGGCCGAACCTGTCAATATTGGCAAATAAGGGTAACATCAGGCAAATGTGTAAGGGAGGCTTTAGTGCTCTGCATCAGGCAAAATTAGATCCAAACCCTAGAAAGATGTAGAAGATAATAATCAGCATACAATTCTGCACCAACTTTTAGGTGAAAGATGATAGTGACCAAAAGTGTGACTTTGTCCGCTCATCAGGACCTCCTATGCCTGTTACCTGTGTGATGCTGATGGCAGCAGCACATAGTGTGCAGGGATATTTATTCGCCTGATTGTTCTTTAAATTCTACTTATGATTTTTTTGAGTGGATATCGTGCTTACTGAACAAAGTTCTCTTCCCTGTGTCTAAAAAATGTAAATATTACTGCATAAAGCCCACTGTCCTCCTGACCCCAGTCTATAATATGCATCAAGATCTAGGGAATACACATCAGGATTTCTGTTTTTAACATACATTTTCTGCATGCCTATAAAACTGAAGTCTGTGGAAGTGACATCCTGCACATAAATAATGTTCTGAACTATTGATTTCAGTGCCTGGAAAAATTTAGCCGGGAAATGTAAAGAAATATGGAAAGATTAAAGTATAAACCGACTGCATTTTTCTCAGAAGTCACAGATCACAATGTGTCAGCAGCAGAATGCTCAATATCAGTTGTTATCAAAGAGCAAATTGTCATGGGTTTACCGCGACAGAGAGGGGCCGGAAGACCGCAGCATCTGATTCCTCATACTCCCGCACTGACTAGAAAGCACTTTACCATTATATTAAATGGTGCAGGCTTCTATATATATACTCACCTCGGAAAAATAGAATTGCCAGCCTTAGGCTTCTTTCACTCTAGCGTCGGGCTCGGCCCGTCGCTGTGCGTCGGGCCGACGTTCCCGACGCTAGCGTTGTCTCCGCCGCACAACGGGGGCAGCGGATGCATTTTTCCAGCGCATCCGCTGCCCCATTGTGAGGTGCGGGGAAGCGCGGGGAGGTGGGGGCGGAGTTCCGGCCGCGCATGCGCGGTCGGAAAAAGCGGACCGTCGTGAGCAAAAAACGTTACATGTAGCGTTTTTTGCTCCCGACGGTCCGCCACTGCACTACGCATCCGTCGCACGACGGGTGCGACGTGTAGCAATCCGTCACAATGCGTCGCTTAATGTTAATCAATGGCGAAAAAACGCATCCTGCAAACACTTTTGCAGGATGCGTTTTTTCGGCAAAACGACGCATTGTGACGGAATGCAGTTAACGCTAGTGTGAAAGTAGCCTTAGTGTTATACTATCTGGTGTGGAGTTGGAGGTGTTTGTTGAGTAGGCGCCTGGAGTGTTGATCTAAAGACTTTTGCTTGGTAATTTGTCTGTGTGAATATCCTCATGCTCTCCTATTTGGTTGTTCCTTCCTTTTTACTTGCCGGTGTTCCACCTTGTTGTTTGTGAGTGCATATTTGTACGATTTGGTATTTTTATTTATCCCTGTACGTTTTCCTTTGTTAGTCTGGTTTGTGTATTCTGATATACAACTACTCCTCACTTCTCTGGGTGGGGAAGGGGACAGATAAGAGCTAATTTAGGAGCTCAGCAAGGTACATGGCCCTGGCATCTTCAACATTAGAAGCAATCCGGGGAGCAGGGATAGCTAAGGCACCCCTAGCTTTAGGGATAGCGAAGGAGCCCCTAGCCCAGATATATCAAACAGTCATGTGGCACAAATCCATCCAAGTAAAATAAAGCCACTGAGTTCTATTCTATCAAATTGGTAAGAAATCAATTTTACTTTTTTATTAGCTTGAAAACTTTTAAAGTGATATTCCGAGAAGCTTTGCAATTTCTCCAGCTCTGCTGTACTTTCCGTTTCTGTCTCAGTATTGGTGCAAGTTCAACAGGCAAGTTTTATGCCATGATTTTATAACATTGGAATATCCCATTAATAAAACCAGTCAACAACCAATTTGGACAACATTAGCCAATATTGCACAATTTTCTTAAAGGGAACCTGTCACCCCCAAAATCGAAGATGAACTAAGCCCACCAGAATCAGGGGCTTATCTATAGATTAGCTCATCTGTAGATAAGCCCCTGATGTATCCTGAAAGATGAGAAAAAGAGGTTACATTATACTCACTCAGGGGCGGTCCCGGTGCGGTCCGTTGGGCGTCGCGGTCCGGTCCGGGGCCTCCCATCTTCTTACGATGACGTCCTCTTCTTGTAGTCACTCTGCGGCTCCGGCGCAGGTGTACTTTGTCTGCCCTGTTGAGGGCAGAGCAAAGTATTGAAGTGCGCAGGTGCTGGGAAAGGTCAGAGAGGCCCACCACCTGCGCACTGCAGTACTTTGCTCTGCCCTCAACAGGGCAAAGTACGCCTGCGCCAGAGCCGCAGCGTGAAGACAAGATGAGGACGTCATCCTATAAAGATGGGAGGCCCCGGACCGGACCGCGACGCCACCCAGGTGAGTATAATCTAACCTCTTTTTCTCATCTTTCAGGATACAACGGGGGCTTATCTACAGCATTACAGAATGCTGTAGATAAGACCCTGATGCTGGAGGGCTTAGCTCATCTTCGATTTTGGGGGTGACAGGTTCCCTTTCAACTCCTTTGGGACAAATAGCTCCACTTTTAGGGCTCGCTCATACCACTGTATACATTGGATGAGTACTATCCAATTTTTCATCGGATAGCACTCAGACTATTGCTGTTCAATTGGGCAGTGCTGATTCACTATTGTTTTCACTGACAGAATCTGTCTGTGAAAAGAATTGCAGCATGCTGTGATTTCACTTTGAAATCGGATGCCACTCACCCTTCAAGTCTATGGGTGTGTGGACTCAGATAACATCCGAATGTAGTCCGATTTCCAACAGTTTCACACAATGGAGAAATTTAGTTCTCTATCTTTTCCTCACAGTGTGCTATGATTCTCTCATCATTTAGAATCTGATCACAATATGCTGACACTTGGATCAAATTTTGATCAGAGTGCCATTTGCATAATCGCCCCGATTCTCTCGGATGAGAGAATCTATGATCGTCTGACCATAGCTTTATAGTGATATATTCTTTGTTATTGAATACCAATGTACATTTGCCATTCTCCATTGTCAAGTCCATCATACTACTGTATATACATCAGACCAATATCAGCCACACCTGCTGATATCAACAAATTTGTCCCACACAAATGTGTACGTGGGTGACAGCCAACTGATTGTTGGGGGAGATGTCGATCAGGCATGTCCGATTTCATAGAAATTCCAATAGACAGCATTGGTGGCGCATATAGATCACACCAATATTAATATTATAACACCAAATAGATGCGCCACCCGTGTATGGACAATACGGATAACTGCCAACACATAGTAAGCTAAGAAACGAAAACATGCAGTCATATAACCCAAAAAACCATTTTTTATTAATAAACAATAAAATTACACAAATAGAAGACCAGACAGTATGTGGTGAGACCAGTAGCTGGAAAATATGCCTAAAGCAACATAAAAAAACTAGTCACCCAGGAACTACCGTCCCCAGTGGTGGTCCGGAATCAGCCCGTACAAATAGAGGGGCATATACACTCACTGGCCACTTTATTAGGTACACCTGTCCAACTTCTTGTTAACACTTAATTTCTTTGTTTCAATATGTTTATTTAAAGTTTTCATAGCAATATATAACAAAAACGACCTTCCATGTAAAAAAGATATAGTTATTTGTAGAGCATCGTGACAAAAATGTAAAAGTAACCATATCAATAAAGGTCGATCATATAAACCAAACTAGAAAGACAAGACAGGACAGACTAGGGATAGGAACAACAAGGGGGATAACATCACTTCGTTTTACCAATTATGGGGGAAATCCAACATGTCATGTCATCAGATGTTGATAATTAGGTGAGTGCTGATTTGTCGCAATATACTAATAATGTTAATAAGCTTTTACAGATATAAGATGTAAGAAATTCATGGAGACAGTAGGAGGGTTCGAGTCAGGGGGGTGCTAGAGTCGAGATCGAGCCAAGGGCTCCAGATTCGAAAAAAGGCATCCATGTCATCACATCTAGTTGCTTGGATTCTCTCGCACATTAAAATTTCATTCATTCTGTCTCTCACCATTGAAATGGACAGTGTCTGAGTTCTCCATTTAGAAGCTATATGAATTTTAGCTGCCATGCACAATGTATTCGCTAATCTCCAAAGACTCTTCGAGAATCCATGTGGCATCTTTCCCAATAGGAATACTGTGGGGTCCATTATAATTGGTTTACCAAATAATTGGATAATAATTGAATTAACTTCTTGCCATAATTTCTCAACGATCGGACATTTCCACCAAATGTGGAGCATATCCCCAGGGATATTACAACCCCTAAAGCAATCTTTAGAGATGTGCGGACAAATGGCATGCAATTTGGTTGGTACATAATATGCCCTATGTAACACCTTAAGTGATGTTTCAGTCAGAGATGTTTGATGACTACCTCTAGACAGGGTTTCACTGCATTTATGCCACGTCTCCAGGGGCAGGACGAGCTCCAAGTCATTCTCCCATTGCAGCATATAATTTAGTTTCTCTGATGTATGAGCGGCATTCATCGTGGAATATATTAGTGAGATTATCCCATTACCCATAGGGTTTCCAGAATACCTTTGTTCAAAACCAGTGAGCCGAAAAGGGGTCCCACGTGACAGATGCTGACTGGCAAAATGAAAAACTTGATTGATACGCATAGCCTCTCCAGTTGGGGGACTATGACATTGTATAAATTCTTGCTTAGTAAGTAAAATATTGAAAGGGGAGCAAAGGTGTTTTAGCATGGTAATCCCCTTCCCGATCCACCAGGAGAACAATGCAGGCTCTAACCCCGGCTGAAACATAGGATTACGAAACAATGATGTAAGGGGTGAAAATTTAGATTGAAGATTGTGCTTGAATCTCTCCTTTCTCCATATGATCAGAGAGAGAGCGGAAAAGGGAGCTATGACCTGAATGTCCGGCGGGAGTCTCACCGTGGACCACAAGAGGCCACAAAGTGAATAAGGCTGCAGGAAGTAAGATTCTAATTGCACCCACCTAGGAGTATTACTGTTAGGGGATAGTTTGGACAATTGAGCTATTTGGGCTGCTTTGAAATATGTCAAGAGACTAGGCATTGACATGCCTCCATACTTTCTGTGTAAACACATTATGTTTTGTTTGACACGGGGTCTCTTTCCATTCCATATAAATTTGGAAATAATTGACTGAATCTCTCGGAGACACTTCAAAGGGACCGCGATAGGGAGAGATCTAAATAGGTATAGGAATCTCGGCAAAGTAACCATCTTTATAGTGTGTAACCGGCCAAGCCATGAAATTTTTAAACGAGACCATTTTGCTATGTCAGTCCTAAATTTTGCAATTAAAGGGGAATAGTTCCACTTGAAAAGGGAAGATTTATGAGTCGTAAGGTTAATTCCTAAGTAGGATAGGGAATGTTCCTTTCTCGTAAAGCCGAATTGTGAAATTAAATTATCTTGATCAGCCTTAGGAGTGTTGATGAATAGGGCCTCTGACTTATCAACATTTATCCTGAGACCTGATATTTTTTCAAATGTACGCAGAAGCGAAAATAGGTTGGGTAGAGTAGAGTAGGGGTTGGACAGTGTGAGTAGAAGATCATCTGCAAAAAGGCTCAGTTTGTATTTTTCACCCATGCCTGAGGGTCCTAATATGTTTGGATTTTCTCTTATGGCTGCGGCCAACGGCTCCATTGCTAAAGCAAATAATGCTGGGGACAAGGGACACCCCTGACGAGTACCTCTTTGTATATTTATAGATAACGGTTTAGTGGAAGGGAGTTTGAGGTATGCTGATGGATTGTCATATATTAGTTGAAGACAGGAAATCAGCTTTTGAGGGAAATTAAATTTATCTAACACTGAGAAAAGATAAGGCCAAAGAACTGTATCAAAAGCCTTTTCTATATCTAGAGCCAGTACCATCAAAGGCTTCTGTGTACGGTTCGCTGAGTGGATAATGTTGAGATTTCTACGTATGTTGTCAGGTCCTTGTCTCATCGGGATAAAACCCACCTGATCCTTATGTATAAGCGAAGGCAGTATTTTGTTCAGTCTATCAGTGATGAGTGAAGTGAAAATTTTTAAATCGACGTTTAATAAAGAAATAGGACGGTAGTTTTTAACTAATAAGTGATCTCGTTTTGGTTTGGGAATGACAGTTACGTGAGCAAAATAAAACTCAGGGGGCATTTGGGAGCCAGAAAGAAGGGCGTTGCAGAAATTTTTAATGTGGGGCATTAGGAGATCTCCAAATTTTTTGTAATAAAGGGCTGACAGGCCGTCAGGACCCGGAGCCTTGCCCGACTTTAATTTTTTGATTATCATAGTAATTTCCTCAGGAAGGATTTCCGACTGAAGTTGCTGTATGGCAGGTTCAGAAATTTTTGGAAGGGAAACACCTTGTAAAAAAGAGTTCAGAGATTTCAAGGGAGTGTTTTGAGGGGAGGAGTACAATTTTTGATAGTACTCATAAAAGACTTTATAAATACCCTCTGGATGGGCTGATATACGTCCAGAGCCATCCCTTATGGAGGGTATAGAGTTTAAGTACTCTCTTGCGCGTAGTTGGCGTGCTAACATTCTGGAAGGTTTGTTTGCCTGCTTGTAAAAGGAGGCTCTGGTCCAGGCGAGGGCTTTCTCCGTTTTAACAGTGAGCAATGAGGTCAGCTGTTTTTTGACATCTGAGATTTGTTTTATTAGATAGCGAGACGTTGATAGCTGATTAGCCTGTTCGAGCTTGAACAGCTTGGTTTCCAATCTATTTTGAAGGGCTGACCTGTTTTTTTTCCTGGTGGAAGCTATCTTGATTATAGAGCCAGTTATGAATTTTTTATGAGCCATCCAGATGTTACCAGGTGAGGAGTCATTAGTTACATTAGTTTGAAAGAAAAGTTTAAGATCTTCTTTAAGTTGAGAAGATATAGTGGGGTCTGTAAGCAGGGATTCATTTAAGCGCCACTTAAAAAGGCCAGACGTGGTAATATCAAATTTAAAGACCGACAGAACAAAATCATGATCCGACCAAGCTGATGGGACATGTCGTGAGTACAGAGCCGATGCTAGAGTATTTGCAGTCGTTAACTGTAAGTCAATGCGCGAGTACGATTTGTGTACTGGTGAGTAAAATGTGAAGCCCCTTGCCTGCCCGTTAATCTCCCGCCAGACATCCACCAATCTATTCTCCCTCATCAAGTGCAAGATTTGTTTCCTATCTCTCTTGGAAACATCAGACCTCTGTACTGCACTACTGTCCTGAGTTGGATCAAGGACCATGTTGAAATCCCCACTCCAAATCAGGTGGTGGTATGAGACTTGAGAGAGCTTTGATAAAATTAATTTAAAAACCCGGATCTGGGTGTTTGCAGGGAGATAACTATTGATAATACAGATTGTTTTACCCTGTAGAGTTCCCTGTAGTATTAAAAACCTCCCTTCAGGGTCTGAGTATGATTCAGTCAAATGGAAGGGGAAGGAATTTTTTAGTAATATAGCAACACCTCTGGTTTTTCTGTCCCAAGAGGCAAGGAAGTAGCGGGAATAGCTCGAGTCAAAAAATTTAGGAGAAGATGAAGAGGAGAAATGGGTTTCTTGTAAACACAAGATATCTGGCTTGTGTTTATGGTAATCTATGAACGCTCTCCTCCGTTTAATGGGCGAATTAAGACCCTTTACGTTGTGTGAAATAACCCTACACATTAGTAAAGATACAAGTAATGCTTACAGACTCAGACACTCGACCAGTCCTGCCAAATCTCCACCGTTGGAAACTGCGAAGTGAACAATGTGTGGTAAATCTACTAGAAAACAAAGGGAGAAAAACAAAACAAGGGAAAACATACACATATAACATTAATAGAACAATAATGTGAGTTCTAGCCTCACAAAAGATGGAGATCCGGAATACCATATTAAAAGTAGACCGAGAATCGCCAAAATAGGGCAACATGTAGTAAACCCGAGGCCTTACCCGTTATGATTACTAGCCCAGTCAAGGGGGGGAGGGGGAGGTAGGGGGGAGGAAAGGGGAGGGGAGAAGAAGGGAGGTAGGAAAGGGGGGGAAAGAGGGAGAGGATGGGAAAACTGGTAGAAAAATAATAAACAGGTTAAATAGGGAGAGTAAATTGGTATGGGCATATGCAGAAAAGTTCGAAATCAGGAAAATATAGATCAGTCTAATGATCATTAACAGATAACTGAAGATAACTCAATGCAGTCAACCGAAGGAGTCTATGTAAAGCCACGTCTCAAAAATTAAATCCAGGGAATCCAGGAAACAGTCAAGTAATTCGTGAACGTTGGCTTCTGGTCGCAGGAACCTGCTGCCATTCTTTAGCTGGTCTGGGTCTTCTTTGCGGAAGTGGAGGCATAACATCAGGAAGCGGAATTCCAGCTTGTTCTAGAACCTTTTTGCCTTCATCCAGTGTACGACAAATATACTGCTCATTCTTATGTGTAAAAGATAAAGAGAATGGGAAGCCCCAGCGATATTTCACTTGCACTGACTGTAGTGCCATGGTGATTGGTTTAAGGGCTCTCCTACGAAACAGCGTGGCAGGTGCTATGTCCGCAAACAATTTCACAGAATCTGGAAGTCCAGGAAGTGTAGATAGAGATCTTGCAGCATTAAGAATTAAATCTCTAGATTCCTCATATTGCATTTTGAGGACCACGTCTCTGGGAATGTCTGTGGAACGTGTTCTGCCTAGAGCCCTGTGGATTCTTGTGATATGTAATGAGGATGGATCTGCCTGCGGCAGGAGCGCAATAAATAGAGCAGTGACTGTCTCTTTTAATGTCACATAGGATTCTGGTAAGCCACGCACTCTAATATTACCTCTTCTGGACCTATTCTCTAGGTCCTCACTGCGCAGCTCTAAGTCCATGATGCGGTCAGCATGGAGTGTGAGGGTCTCTTGATCTTCACTAAGGGCCTCTGCTGTGGCCTCCATTTTCTCCTCTAAGCATGCTGTGCGCTGGGAGATATCTTGTAGCTGGGCGGAGACTGCAGTCATGGCTGCAGAAAGTTCTGTGCGGAAGGTCTCCCGGAGGGATTTGGTGAGTGCAGCAGTTGAAATAACAGCGTCCTGTTATGGTTACCCCAATGACCATGGGAAAAAAAATACAAAACGGACTAGCTCTCGGGTGATGGAAACTAAGGTCGACCGTGACCTGAACCTGACCCAACACTTACAGTAGCCGGGGGATGTACCTACGATGCCCTAGACACCACGCGCCAGCCGGAGATCTAACTACCCCTATAAGAGGAATATACAGGCCTGCCTTACCTCCAGTGAGGAACCCCAAAAGATGATAGTAGGCCCCCACAGATATTGACGGTGAGTTCAGAGGAAATGACATACGTAGGATGAACAGCAGATTTAGCACAGTGAGGTCCGCTTACTAGATAGCAGAAGGACAGGAAAGAGTTACTTCACGGTCGACCTAAAAATCACTATTCAAAAACACCATCCAGAAATTACTTTAAACTCCAGTGACAACTCATGCCACTGGAGTTGTAATTTTCTGTCCACAAGAGCTTCCAGCACTGAAGAGTCACATTGCAGAAAGCTGGACAAAAATAGCAAAACAAGAAACAAAATACAACTTAGCTGAACTGGAACTTGAGGCAGGTGAATGCAACAGAATGCTACTAGCACATTGTTGGCCGGCATGTGACTAACAGCCAAGCAGCCTTAAATAGGAAACTCCCCTAGAGGGTGGCGACAGGTAATCAGAGATGGAGGAAGGCACATAAGAGACACTACCATAACAGACCACCGGGGGAGCCCACAAACCGAATTCACAACAGTACCCCCCCCTTAAGGAGGGGGCACCGAACCCTCACCAGAACCACCAGGGCGACCTGGATGAGCACTATGAAATGCACGAACCAAATCGGGAGCATGAACATCGGATGCTGTCACCCAAGAATTATCCTCCTGGCCATAACCTTTCCACTTAACCAGATACTGAAGTTTCCGTCTGGAAACACGGGAGTCCAAGATCTTTTCCACCACATACTCCAATTCACCCTCAACCAACACAGGAGCAGGTGGATCAGCAGAAGGAACAACCGGTACCTCATACCTCCGCAATAATGACCGATGGAAAACATTATGGATATTAAAAGATGCTGGGAGGTCCAAACGAAAGGACACAGGATTAAGAACCTCCAGAATCCTATAAGGGCCGATAAACCGAGGCTTAAACTTAGGAGACGAGACCTTCATAGGAACAAATCGAGAAGACAGCCACACCAGGTCCCCAACACAAAGACGAGGACCAATACGCCGATGACGATTAGTGAACTGTTGAGTCTTCTCCTGGGACAACTTCAGATTGTCCACAACCTGTCCCCAAATCTGATGCATCCTATCAACCACAGCATCCACTCCAGGACAATCCGAAGACTCCAATTGACCGGACGAAAACCGAGGGTGAAACCCTGAATTACAAAAAAATGGAGAAACCAAAGTGGCAGAACTAGCCCGATTGTTAAGGGCAAACTCTGCCAATGGCAAAAAGTCAAGCCAATCATCCTGATCAGCGGACACAAAACACCTCAAGTAAGTCTCCAAGGTCTGATTAGTACGCTCAGTCTGGCCATTAGTCTGAGGATGGAATGCAGACGAAAAAGACAAATCGATACCCATCCTGGCACAGAACGTCCGCCAAAATCTAGACACAAACTGAGTACCCCTGTCAGACACTATATTCTCAGGAATACCATGCAAACGCACCACATTCTGAAAAAATAGAGGAACCAACTCAGAGGAGGAGGGCAATTTGGGTAAAGGTACCAAATGAACCATCTTGGAAAAACGATCACAAATCACCCAGATGACAGACATCCTACGAGAAACCGGAAGGTCAGAAATAAAGTCCATAGAGATGTGCGTCCAAGGCCTCTTAGGAATAGGCAAGGGCAACAACAACCCACTGGCCCTAGAACAGCAGGGCTTGGCCCGAGCACAAACATCACAAGACTGCACAAACATGCGCACATCTCGAGACAAAGAAGGCCACCAGAAGGACCTAGACACCAAATCCCTGGTGCCAAAAATTCCAGGATGACCTGTCAACGCGGAAGAATGAACCTCCGAGATAACTCTACTGGTCCAATCATCAGGGACAAACAGTCTACCAGGCGGACAGCGATCAGGCCTATCCACCTGAAACTCCTGCAAAGAACGCCGCAGGTCTGGGGAGACAGCTGACAATATCACCCCATCCTTCAGGATGCCGGTAGGTTCGGAATCACCAGGCGAGTCAGGCTCAAAACTCCTAGAGAGGGCATCCGCCTTCACATTCTTGGACCCAGGCAGATATGACACCACAAAGTTAAATCGGGAGAAAAACAACGACCAGCGCGCCTGTCTAGGATTCAGACGCCTGGCCGACTCAAGATAAATTAGATTCTTGTGGTCAGTGAGGACCACCACCTGGTGTCTAGCACCCTCAAGCCAATGACGCCACTCCTCAAACGCCCACTTCATGGCCAGAAGTTCCCGATTTCCCACATCATAATTTCGCTCAGCGGGCGAAAACTTTCGGGAGAAAAACGCACATGGTCTCATTACTGAGCAGTCAGGATCTTTCTGCGACAAAACTGCACCTGCTCCGATCTCCGAAGCATCCACCTCAACCTGGAACGGAAGTAACACATCAGGTTGGCGCAACACAGGAGCGGAAGAAAAGCGGCGCTTAAGCTCTTGAAAGGCCTCCACAGCCGCAGAGGACCAATTAGCAACATCAGCACCCTTTTTGGTCAAATCAGTCAAAGGTTTAGCAATGGCAGAAAAACCCGCTATAAATCGGCGATAGAAATTAGCAAAACCCAAGAACTTTTGCAGACTCTTCAAAGAAGTAGGTTGCATCCAATCACAAATAGCCTGGACCTTGACAGGGTCCATCTCCATAGATGAAGGGGAAAAAATATATCCCAAAAAGGAAATTCTCTGAACTCCAAAACTACACTTTGAGCCCTTTACAAAAAGAGAATTAGCTCGCAAAACCTGAAAAACTCTCCTGACCTGTTGAACGTGAGATTCCCAGTCCTCCGAAAAAACAAGAATATCATCCAAATACACAATCATAAACTTATCCAGATATTCACGGAAAATATCGTGCATAAAGGACTGAAAAACGGAAGGGGCATTTGCGAGACCGAAAGGCATTACCAAATACTCAAAATGGCCTTCAGGCGTATTAAATGCGGTCTTCCACTCATCCCCCTGCTTTATCCGCACCAAATTATACGCACCACGTAGATCGATCTTAGTGAACCACTTAGCCCCCTTTATACGAGCAAACAGATCAGTCAGTAAAGGTAACGGGTACTGGTATTTAACTGTAATCTTATTCAAAAGTCGATAGTCGATACAAGGTCTCAATGAACCATCCTTTTTACCTACAAAGAAAAATCCTGCCCCTAGTGGAGACAACGAGGGGCGAATATGACCCTTTTCCAAGGATTCTCTGATATACTCCCGCATAGCAGTATGTTCAGGTACAGACAAATTAAACAAGCGACCCTTAGGAAACTTACTACCAGGGATCAATTCAATAGCGCAGTCACACTCTCTGTGGGGAGGAAGAGAATCAACTTTAGGCTCTTGAAAGACATCATAAAAATCTGACAGAAATGCTGGGATCTCAGAGGGAGTAGATGAAGAAATAGGAACCAAAGGTGCATCCCCATGAATACCCCGACATCCCCAGCTCAACACAGACATAGATTTCCAGTCCAAGACGGGATTATGAATCTGTAACCATGGTAATCCAAGCACTAAGACATCATGTAGGTTATATAATACAAGGAAACGAATAATCTCCTGATGGTCTGGGGTAAGACGCATAGTCACTTGTGTCCAATATTGTGGTTTATTGCTAGCCAAAGGTGTAGAATCAATACCCTTCAGGGGAATAGAAACTTCCAACGGCTCCAAATCAAACCCACAACGCTTGGCAAAGGACCAATCCATGAGACTCAGAGCGGCGCCAGAATCCACATAAGCATTCACAGTCACAGATGATAAGGTACAAATCAATGTCACGGACAAAAGAAATTTTGACTGCAAGGTACCTGTAGAAAAAGATTTATCAACCTTTTTATCAACCTTATTTATACGTTTAGAGCATGCTGATATAACATGAGCTGGATCTCCACAGTAGAAGCACAATCCATTTTTGCGCCTGTAATTTTGACGTTCGCCTCTAGACAAAACACGATCGCATTGCATATGCTCTAATGCCTTTTCAGAGGTCACCGCCAAATGGTGCACAGGTCTTTGCTCAGAAGACCCCGCCATATGGTGCACAGGTTTTTGCTCAGAAGATACCGCCATATGGTGCACAGATTTTTCCTCAGAAGACCCCGCCATATGGTGCACAGATTTGCGCTCCCGCAAACGCCGATCAATCTGGATAGCCAATTTCATGGCATCATTCAGACCTGTAGGCACAGGGAACCCCACCATGACATCCTTCACGGCATCAGAAAGACCTTCTCTGAAATTAGCTGCTAAAGCGCACTCATTCCATTTAGTAAGCACCGACCATTTACGGAATTTCTGGCAGTATATCTCAGCTTCATCTTGCCCTTGGGAAAGAGCTATCAAGGCTTTCTCAGCCAAAATCTCCAAATTAGGTTCTTCATAAAGCAACCCCAAAGCCTGAAAAAACGCATCTACATTTAACAACGCAGGATCCCCTGGCGATAATGCAAATGCCCAACTTTGTGGGTCGCCGCGCAGTAGAGAGATAACAATTTTAACTTGTTGAGTCTGATCACCAGCAGAGTGAGATCTCAGAGACAAAAACAATTTGCAATTTTCTCTGAAACTCAAAAACCGGGATCTGTCTCCGGTAAAGTATTCAGGCAGAGGAATCTTAGGTTCAGACATTGGAGCACGTATAACAAAATCTTGTAGGTTCTGTACTTTTGTCGCAAGGTTATTCAAACCTGCAACTAAACTCTGTGGATCCATGTTTCAAATGGGTGTAACCCAAGCATTCAAAGGTTAAGAGGAGAGGAGAAAAAAAAAGGCTGAAGACTGCAGTTTAAGCAAGGAATACAAATGATCAAACTAAGGTGCACTTTCAAACACAGAAAAAAAAAAACCTTTTCTTCTCCTTCCTACTTTAGTGCATATTTTAACACATAGATTTTTTAACTGGCCGGCCAAACTGTTATGGTTACCCCAATGACCATGGGAAAAAAAATACAAAACGGACTAGCTCTCGGGTGATGGAAACTAAGGTCGACCGTGACCTGAACCTGACCCAACACTTACAGTAGCCGGGGGATGTACCTACGATGCCCTAGACACCACGCGCCAGCCGGAGATCTAACTACCCCTATAAGAGGAATATACAGGCCTGCCTTACCTCCAGTGAGGAACCCCAAAAGATGATAGTAGGCCCCCACAGATATTGACGGTGAGTTCAGAGGAAATGACATACGTAGGATGAACAGCAGATTTAGCACAGTGAGGTCCGCTTACTAGATAGCAGAAGGACAGGAAAGAGTTACTTCACGGTCGACCTAAAAATCACTATTCAAAAACACCATCCAGAAATTACTTTAAACTCCAGTGACAACTCATGCCACTGGAGTAGTAATTTTCTGTCCACAAGAGCTTCCAGCACTGAAGAGTCACATTGCAGAAAGCTGGACAAAAATAGCAAAACAAGAAACAAAATACAACTTAGCTGAACTGGAACTTGAGGCAGGTGAATGCAACAGAATGCTACTAGCACATTGTTGGCCGGCATGTGACTAACAGCCAAGCAGCCTTAAATAGGAAACTCCCCTAGAGGGTGGCGACAGGTAATCAGAGATGGAGGAAGGCACATAAGAGACACTACCATAACAGACCACCGGGGGAGCCCACAAACCGAATTCACAACAGCGTCCCCTCCATTATTCAGATCCTCATCGTCTGCCCCTTCACTGAGCTGCAGCGCCGGGATGTGAGAGAGAGTGAGGACAGGCGCGGCGGCCATTTTACCTGCACCGCCGCCCGCCAAGAGTTCTGATATCGGGCGGCCAGCCGGCTGTCCCGCGCCGGCTTTCCTGGGCATTGCGGACCTCGGCGCTCTCGGAGGCGAGGGGAAGCAGACTGCCGTGAAAAGGTCCCGATTCCGGTATCTAAACGGGGGGGAATCAAGCCTCGGGATGCGGAGCTCAGCCGAGCACTTCCTGCTCCATCAGAGTCCGCGCATGCGCCCCTAACACTTAATTTCTAATCAGCCAATCACATGGCGGCAACTCAGTGCATTTAGGCATGTAGACATGGTCAAGACAATCTCCTGCAGTTCAAACCGAGCATCAGTATGGGGAAGAAAGGTGATTTGAGTGCCTTTGAACGTGGCATGGTTGTTGGTGCCAGAAGGGCTGGTCTGAGTATTTCAGAAACTGCTGATCTACTGGGATTTTCACGCACAACCATCTCTAGGGTTTACAGAAAATGGTCCGAAAAAGAAAAAAAATCCAGTGAGCGGCAGTTCTGTGGGCGGAAATGCCTTGTTGATGCCAGAGGTCAGAGGAGAATGGGCAGACTGGTTCGAGCTGATAGAAAGGCAACAGTGACTCAAATCGCCACCCGTTACAACCAAGGTAGGCCTAAGAGCATCTCTGAACGCACAGTGCGTCGAACTTTGAGGCAGATCGGCTACAGCAGCAGAAGACCACACCGGGTACCACTCCTTTCAGCTAAGAACAGGAAACTGAGGCTACAATTTGTACAAGCTCATCAAAATTGGACAGTAGAAGATTGGAAAAACGTTGCTTGGTCTGATGAGTCTCGATTTCTGCTGCGACATTCGGATGGTAGGGTCAGAATTTGGCGTAAACAACATGAAAGCATGGATCCATCCTGCCTTGTATGGAGCATCTTTGGGATGTGCAGCCGACAAATCTGCGGCAACTGTGTGATGCCATCATGTCAATATGGACCAAAATCTCTGAGGAATGCTTCCAGCACCTTGTTGAATCTATGCCATCTAAGCATTGAGGCAGTTCTGAAGGCAAAAGGGGGTCCAACCCGTTACTAGCATGGTGTACCTAATAAAGTGGCCGGTGAGTGTAGTACAATGCAGGGTCAGTGCATTAGTATAACCAAGAATATCCAACAGTACCGTAGCTATAAATGAAAAGGCAGCACTGAAGTAAGAATATCACCTGCTATGAGGAGTCCGGTCCAACCCGCTTAAGCGCCCCCTGAAGAAGGTACACGTGCCGAAACGCGCGTCGGGGTTATCTGACGTCCCCTGGGTTGGACCGGACTCCTCATAGCAGGTGATATTCTTACTTCAGTGCTGCCTTTTCATTTATAGCTACGGTACTGTTGGATATTCTTGGTTATACTAATGCACTGACCCTGCATTGTACTATATGCCCCTCTATTTGTACGGGCTGATTCCGGACCACCACTGGGGACGGTAGTTCCTGGGTGACTAGTTTTTTTTATGTTGCTTTAGGCATATTTTCCAGCTACTGGTCTCACCACATACTGTCTGGTCTTCTATTTGTGTAATTTTATTGTTTATTAATAAAAAATGGTTTTTTGGATTATATGACTGCATGTTTTCGTTTCTTAGCTTACTATGTCCGATTTCAGACTACCAAATGGCTTTGTTCTCTGGGAGATAAGCCGAGATGTCTGTCGGTGGTTTTCTCATAGAGAATACAAGAGTGCTTGGGTGAGAAAGACCTCCTGTGTATGAGTGAGACAGGCAAGATGCCTACTAGCCGAAGCATCATCCAGCCAACAGTCATTTAATGTGTATGGCGCCTTTGCAAACCTGTCTGACAAACCTTGTGATAGCTATAAAAGCTGCTACACTATATTAGTTGTCACTTCACAGTATCAGCACTACCACTGTTCACCAAACAATATTTCATCCCTCAGCTATGTCACCCAGCTTTCCCATTCACAGGAGCAGTCACTTTGCCGAGGGCTCCTGTGTTCTTTAAGAAAGAGCCACAATCAGACATCTTTAATTTGTAAAGCGCTGCGGAATATGTTGGCGCTATATAAATAAAAATTATTATTATTATTATCTTTGGTGGTAGCTTATTTCTTAGAGCAAAAGGATTCAGAGTCCAAAATCAGACATGCCAATCCTTATCGCCTTCGACAATCATCTGTCACACACATTAGACTGTCGACTGAAGCTTTGGATATGGTCAGATTTTGACATTAGTCTAATGTTTATGGGGCCTATAGTACAGTATAGCTGGAAAGGACAGGGTTAAACCCCAGCTCTGCAGTGTTTCATTGGAAGCACTTACACGGTTTCCTAAGAATCAGAAAGTAAAGTAGATTCAGGGAAGCTGACCAGCCAAGATGTGAGCTGTAGCTGAGAGAGAGATGTCTTTCACTGAAAGGAGTGTGAGTAGTCAGTCAGCAGCAGGTCGTAGATAGCCGAGAGCTGCTACTGCGCAGACTTTTTTTTGCCACCGACGCATGCACAGTAGCAGCTATCGGATCACATCTATATACATAGATAGCTGCTACTGCGCGGGCGCAGCGGGCCTCATTTTCAAATAGATTTTTTTTCTAGCTGAATAACATGAAGAACAGTTATTATTGGCACATGAAGCCTGCGATTATGCTGCAGAGCAGGTGCCACGGCTAGCACCTGCCCGCAGAAGTTTTTTTTTTTTTAAGTATGTACAGATATTGATTATGCAAACTAGGGGGCAGGTCAGTGAGGGATCAGTGACCTGTTAGCAGTCTGCATTATGAATACCTAATCAGAGCACCCCATGAAGACCACCACCCACAGGCTGCCCTGGGGCACGAGTATATCATTAACGGAAAACTGAGAATAAAGATTAAAGAGCAACAACAAGATGGATTTCATCAACCAAGGTATCATTTTAATCAGTATAACAGTAACGACCTGACACTGTCTGTAGGTTACTGTGCACAATCCAGCTGACAGGTTCCCTTTAAATCTCTTTTTTGACCCATTTTACCTGAGAAAAACAAGCTGCACAATAAATCTGCACACCGTGATAAAGGTTGTTGTACCCTTGGACCTCACCCTCCCTCATTAAAGGGACTCTGTCACCTGAATTTGGAAGGAACAATTTTCAGCCATAGAGGCGGGGTTTTGGGGTGTTTGATTCACCCTTTCCTTACCCGCTGGCTGCATGCTGGCTGCAATATTAGATTGAAGTTCATTCTCTGTCCTCCATAGTACACACCTGCCTGCGTAAGGCAAGATTGCCTTGTGCAGGCATGTACTACGGAGGACAGAGAATGAACTTCAATCCAATATTGCAGCCAGCATGCAGCCAGCGGGTAAGGAAAGGGTGAATCAAACACCCCAAAACCCCGCCTCTATGGCTGAAAATTGTTCCCTCCAAATTCAGGTGACAGAGTCCCTTTAATGGTGCTTTCACATCGCGTCTCTGCACCCT
Source organism: Ranitomeya variabilis (assembly GCF_051348905.1). Lineage (NCBI taxonomy): Eukaryota > Metazoa > Chordata > Amphibia > Anura > Dendrobatidae > Ranitomeya > Ranitomeya variabilis. The sequence continues at coordinate 78,063,907 of NC_135233.1, read as the reverse complement.
TCAGTGGCTCCATTGGAGTTTACATCGAAACTCCCCACAAAACAGGGTTCAGATATATGCACCAACGGGGCCATAGACTGTAATCGCGACTGCAGAGTGAACATGAGCTCTGCCGCGCACCATTTTCGGGAGTGTACACCTACAGGAGGTGAACACTCAGATGTAGTAGACTGTGCCTGGGTGTCTGCCTTCAGTAGGCAAAACTATGCACAGGGCCGGACTGGCCATCGGGCAGTTCTGGCAAATGCCAGAAGGGCCGATGGCAGTAGTGGGCCGCTCGAGTGTGCCGCTGTCGGCACACTCCCCACGCTGTCGCGGCACACTCCCGGCCCCGCATTCAACTATACCGGCGTCATAGACGCCGGTACAGTTGAATGCAGTGATGGAGGAGAGAGCGTCCGCTGACGCCCCCTCTCCCATCATTCCCCGCTCTGCCTGCCGCTGACACTGCGGGTGCGCGATAACGTCATATCATCGCGCACCTGCTGTGTGACCGGGCGGGCAGACTGCAGCTGCTGAGACCGGAGCCAGGAGCAGCGCGGGGCACGAGGAGAGAGGTGAGTAGAGTGTTTGTTTTTTTTGATCAATGAGTGATGACTGCCTGCCTGCATTACATACTATGGGGGCTGCCTGCCTGCATTACATTCTATGGGGGCTGCCTGCCTGCATTACATTCTATGGGGGCTGCCTGCCTGCATTACATTCTATGGGGGCTGCCTGCCTGCATTACATTCTATGGGGGCTGCCTGCCTGCATTACATTCTATGGGGGCTGCCTGCCTGCATTACATTCTATGGGGGCTGCCTGCCTGCATTACATTCTATGGGGGCTGCCTGCCTGCATTACATTCTATGGGGGCTGCCTGCCTGCATTACATTCTATGGGGGCTGCCTGCCTGCATTACATTCTATGGGGGCTGCCTGCCTGCATTACATTCTATGGGGGCTGCCTGCCTGCATTACATTCTATGGGGGCTGCCTGCCAGCATTACATTCTATGGGGGCTGCCTGCCTGCATTACATTTTATGGGGGCTGCCTGCCTGCATTACATTCTATGGGGGCTGCCTGCCTGCATTACATTCTATAGGGGCTGCCTGCCTGCATTACATTGTATGGTGGCTGCCTGCCTGCATTACATTGTATGGTGGCTGCCTGCATTCCATTCCATGGGCCTGTGCTGCATTATATTCTATGGGGCTGGCTGCATTCCATTCCATGGGCCTGTGCTGCATTATATTCTATGGGGCTGGCTGCATTCCATTCTATGGGCCTGTGCTGCATTATATTCTATGGGGCTGTGCTGCATTACATTCTATGGGGCTGTGCTGCATTACATTCTATGGGGCTGTGCTGCATTACATTCTATGGGGCTGTGCTGCATTACATTCTATGGGGCTGTGCTGCATTACATTCTATGGGGCTGTGCTGCATTACATTCTATGGGGGCTGCCTGCATTACATTCTATGGGGGCTGTGCTGCATTATATAGTATGGTGGCTGCCTGCATTACATTCTATGGGGGCTGGCTGCATTCCATTCCATGGGCCTGTGCTGCATTATATTCTATGGGGCTGGCTGCATTCCATTCCATGGGCCTGTGCGGCATTATATTCTATGGGACTGGCTGCATTCCATTCCATGGGCCTGTGCTGCATTATATTCTATGGGGCTGGCTGCATTCCATTCTATGGGCCTGTGCTGCATTATATTCTATGGGGCTGTGCTGCATTACATTCTATGGGGCTGTTCTGTATTACATTCTATGGGGCTGGCTGCATTACATTCTATGGGGGCTGTGCTGCATTACATTCTATGGGGGCTGTGCTGTATTACATTCTATGGGGGCTGTGCTGTATTACATTCTATGGGGGCTGTACTGTATTATAGTCTATGGGGGCTGTGCTGTATTACATTCACCATGCGACAAGTGGGCCTGTGTGACTTCAAATGCCAGGGCTGAATTTTAGTCCCAGTCCGGCCCTGACTATGCACGTTAGAGTGCATGTTCGCTCGGTCTACATAATTACAGTCAATAGCCCTGTCAGCACATATGTCCGAACCCCGTTTTGCGGGTGGGTTTGGACATATGCCCCAATGGGGCCACCGAACGCAATGTGAAAGCACCCTTACACAAATACACATCGCTTGATCTGCTGCATCCAATAGGCATTCAAGTTTATACAGCTCGGAGTTGGAAAAACTGCATAAAAAGGATATGGTCAAAATACTCGCTTACCTAATAATTGTGCACACAGTGTAGGACCCCCTCCAATCCCGAGATCCTGAAGTACATGTTTTGAATAAAGCAATTGGAGTGCTGTGCTCCGCTATCTCCATCTGTCCCATACATAGTAATTGGTGTGGTGGTGTGCGTCCCTATATTCAAACAATGCCCTACAAAGCCTCAATCTTTTATCAATAGGAGTCTCAGTCCCCAGCAATCAGCAAGTTATTATTATTATTATTATTTATTTATATAGCACCATTAATTCCATAGTGCTGTACATGAGAAGGGGTTACATGAAAATACAGATATCACTTACAGTAAACAAAACTAACAATGACAGACTGGTACAGAGGAAGAGGACCCTGCCCTTGCGGGCTTACATTCTACAGGATTGTGGTGAAGGAGACAGTAGGTCGGGGGTTGCAGTACCTCCAATGGTGTTGAGGTGGCCATGTGGTCCTTACAGGTTGTAAGCTTCTTTGTAGAGGTGGGTTTTCCGGTTCAGTTTGAAGGATCCAAATGTGGTGGATAACCGGATGTGTTGGGACACAGAATTACATATGATGGGGGATATTCAGGAGAAGTCTTGGAGGTGATTGGGTGAGGAGTGAATAAGCGTGGAGGAGAGAAGGAGGTCAGGAATAGCAGACGGATACAGGGTGAGTGGGATCAGGAAAGATGGGTGATGGGATTGCAGCCAGTGGACATACCAGGAATAGCAGACGCATACAGGGTGAGTGGGATCAGGAAAGATGGGTGATGGGATTGCAGAAAATGGACATACCAGGAATAGCAGACGCATACAGGGTGAGTGGGATCAGGAAAGATGGGTGATGGGATTGCAGCCAGTGGACATACCAGGAATAGCAGACGCATACAGGGTGAGTGGGATCAGGAAAGATGGGTGATGGGATTGCAGCCAGTGGACATACCAGGAATAGCAGACGCATACAGGGTGAGTGGGATCAGGAAAGATGGGTGATGGGATTGCAGCCAGTGGACATACCAGGAATAGCAGACGCATACAGGGTGAGTGGGATCAGGAAAGATGGGTGATGGGATTGCAGCCAGTGGACATACCAGGAATAGCAGACGCATACAGGGTGAGTGGGATCAAGAAAGATGGGTGATGGGATTCCCAGAAAATGGACATACCAGGAATAGCAGACGCATACAGGGTGAGTGGGATCAGGAAAGATGGGTGATGGGATTGCAGAAAATGGACATACGAGGAATAGCAGACGGATACAGGGTGAGTGGGATCAGGAAAGATGGGTGATGGGATTGCAGCCAATGGACATACCAGGAATAGCAGACCGATACAGGGTGAGTGGGATCAGGAAAGATGGGTGATGGGACTGCAGCCAGTGGACATACCAGGAATAGCAGACGCATACAGGGTGAGTGGGATCAGGAAGTTGCCATATATCCCCTTGGTAGGTGTTAACTTTGTAAATTGGAGCAAACAATGCTTCATGTTTGCACTGATGGCTGTGTAACTGAGGGATGTCATATGCCGCTCCCTCTCAAAACAGCATTTATACAAAGTATGTAATTTTACTGCATTTTTTGTGATTATTATGATATGTGAAACTGCATAGTTTTATATGCACTAATGTACTTGGTTAATGTAATGTACTGTAATAAATATATTATGTGATTTATGTATAGCATTTAGGGAAAGTACAGGGAAAGTTGGAGATTATATCTGAGATAGATAAAATGTTAGCAGAAGTTCAAGGCCAGAGGGTTGGAGGGCACGAGATGTACGGACTGTTTGGCAGTATGAGAACGTCGGCACCTGTCTCCATTCCTGTAATACTCGGTGCCTACAGTCCGAACTAGGCACTGGGAAACGTGCCTTATTCCCTCCCAATAACTGGGAGCCAGATGGGTAAACAGATGAGCAAGATGGGACAGGACTCATGGAAACTGTGAAGCCGGATGGAGTATCTCAGGCGAAGAGGGAGCCATTAAGCGAAGGGATAGCTCAGGCGGAACAAACAGCGAACGTGGAAACATACTGTGCTGTAACTACAATTGAACTCATGTTCTTAAGTAAAGTGGAACTGTTTGTTAAGAAGCGAGTGTCCCCTGATTTGTGTGCGGATGTCCCTGGATTTGGAATCGTGGAGACAGAGGAGGCCTGAGGCAGAAACTTGAGTGTACTGCACCATACGCACGGCACACGGGAATCAGGACATTATTCATTTGTAGGGTGCCAGGGTGTGGAAACACAGCTGCCCCTCGCCCATGACTTCCGCCCTGTGCACCTTCCAGCTGATGCCGTCCATTTTAATATGCTGGAATAAAAGGAAGCTTTATGAGAGATACGGATCGTAATCCTGGATTTTTTCTCTATTGTTACCTTTAAAGAAACATTACAAAATGCACAGGTCTTGGCAAGGCTTGACACTACTAGACTTCAAAACAAAATCTGTACGGATTCTGTTATGTAACAAAGAGGCTTTTGGTTCCCCCAGAGGCACCAGGGTGACGGCAGCCTCTGTACTCCCTACATTTACACCACAGTGCCCTTATAATTGAATAAGTAAGTGTCCCCAAAGGTCATGAAAATCACAGTTCTGTGGGATGTAAATGAGGACTTTATTGCACTTTATATTATATGTTACATTTTTCTTTTGCTTTTCTGAGGCACCAAAAATTGTCCTTGCTGAAAAAGTGATTTTCTTTTAACTATGCACCAAGCATTCCTTTGTTATGAGTTACCATATTTATGTGAAAGTCAGTAGCTATTAGTCAGCATGCTCGGAACGTGAGGATGAACCCACTGCCTCTGTTTATGGTGCCATTTGGCCCAGGCACCATCTGCAAATCCTTTTTACAATCCCATGGAGAAGGGGCCACATTCCCACTTCTTATTCATATTTCCGTTCCTATAAAGATGGCCCAGAGAACACTTACAGGGATGGTACTTAGAAACCATGTGGCAAAAATTACAAAAACCACAATGAGGCTCCTGTACACGCGCTGCCCAGGTCGGCCCTCACTGACCTTTCACACAGTCGTTTCCTACAGTTTATTTTTTTGGCACACTGATTTGAAACGTGTTGTGACCTTGTGTCTGATGTTACGGTGTATGTACTGTAGGTATGCCGGCCTGTCATTTCTTATTTAAGCATTAAATGGAATCTTCCTTTCTTACAGGAAATTAAAGCTGCTTATACTACAGTTCTCTTACACATGTGAAAAATGCTCTCTAGGAGAGACAGAAATAGTAAGGACATCCCAGTCATTGATAGATACTGACAGGAAAAAAATCAGTGCCAAATTCCAATTTGGGGCACCTTTTTCAGAAAATATTTTGAAATATCTTACAGAGAAGCTCTATTGTACGTAAAATGGTGTCCTGGATTTTATCAATGAAAATAAATGTATAGCCTCATATCGGTATGTTATGAGGGATCGATCTTCTTAGGCCTCGTTCCTATCTGTACAGCCACTTGGTGTTATTTTCTCTCTGAGGACCCTTTCACACATCAGTTTTTTGCCATCAGTCGGAAACCATCGAATTGTGAACAAAACGGATCCAGCGACTGATGCCGCCAGATCCATTTTTTTCTCATAGACTTGTATTAGCGATGGATTGCAACGGATAGCCTCACGTTTCATCCGTCATTCGCCGGATCCGTCGAAAATTGTCTGTCCGGCGGCCGGAGACAACGGACAAAGTAATTTTTTTTGTGTACGTTGAAAAAACGGACAGCAACGGATCCATCGCCGTCCGTCGTTTGCTAGAATGGAAGCCTAGCACGCCGGATCCGTCAAATTACAGAATCCGGCAACGGGTTCCGTTTTTTTTAACTGATGGAGCTGTGCCAGCAGAAGAGGGAAAAGACCCCGGATATAAGGAGTCACTCTTGTTGAGATGGGCAGTATGTGGGCAGCCAGCTTTATTTTGTCTGAAAATGGGATTAACTGTCATTGAAGTGACGCCATGTACATGAGTACAGCAGTGTATGACACAAGTGATCAAAATAAAAATTATACATGTCCCACAGTTGGACTAAGTAAAAAGGGAAAAAAAATAAATAGTTAAATAAAACATGTAAAAAAGTAAACAAACAACAAAAAAGAGCACACAAAAATCACAAAAAGCCGTTTCACCACTCAAAACGCAACAAAAATGAACGGAAAAAAGTACACAAAAAAGTGGTATCGCCACATCCGGAACGACAAACTCTATAAAACTGGCATGGCTTGCAAAAAACAAGCCCTAATATGGCTCATTCGGAAAAAAATAAAAAAGTTACAGCTCTCAAAATATGGCGATGCAAAAACAAATTCATTTTTGTAAAATATTGTTTTTAGTGTGCAAAAATAGCAAAGCATAAAAAGAAAATATAAATATGGTATCGCTGTAATCATACCGACCCGACGAACAAATCGTTCTTATCACTTTTACCCAGGGCCGGACTGGCCATCGGGCAGTTCTGGCAAATGCCAGAAGGGCCGGTGGCAGTAGTGGGCCGCTCGAGTGTGCCGCTGTCGTCACACTCTCCCCGCTGTCGGCGCACTCCCGGCCCCGCATTCAACTATACCGGCGTCATAGACGCCGGTACAGTTGAATGCAATGATGGAGGAGAGAGCGTCTGCTGACGCTTCCTCTCCCATCATTCCCCGCTCTGCCTGCCGCTGACACTGCGTGTGCGCGATGACGTCATATCATCGCGCACCTGCTGTGTGACCGGGCGGGCAGACTGCGACTGCTGAGACCAAAGCCAGAGCAGCGCGGGGCAGGAGGAAAGGTGAGTAGGGTGTTTTTTTTTTATCAATGAGTGATGACTGGATTGTGGAGCTATTGGGGGGGGGGGGGGGCTGTGCTGCATTCCATTCTATGGGCCTCTGCTGCATTATATTCTATGGGGCTGGCTGCATTCCATTCTATGGGCCTCTGCTGCATTATATTCTATGGGGCTGGCTGCATTCCATTCTATGGGCCTCTTCTGCATTATATTCTATGGGGCTGTGCTGCATTCCATTCTATGGGCCTGTGCTGCATTATATTCTATGGGGCTGGCTGCATTCCATTCTATGGGCCTCTGCTGCATTATATTCTATGGGGCTGGCTGCATTCCATTCTATGGGCCTCTGCTGCATTATATTCTATGGGGCTGTGCTGCATTCCATTCTATGGGCCTGTGCTGCATTATATTCTATGGGCCTGTGCTGCATTATATTCTATGGGCCTGTGCTGCATTCCATTCTATGGGCCTGTGCTGCATTATATTCTATGGGCCTGTGCTGCATTGTATTCTATGGGCCTGTGCTGCATTCCATTCTATGGGCCTGTGCTGCATTGTATTCTATGGGCCTGTGCTGCATTCCATTCTATGGACCTGTGCTGCATTCCATTCTATGGGCCTGTGCTGCATTGTATTCTATGGGCCTGTGCTGCATTCCATTCTATGGGCCTGTGCTGCATTCCATTCTATGGGCCTGTGCTGCATTCCATTCTATGGGCCTGTGCTGCATTATATTCTATGGGCCTGTGCTGCATTGTATTCTATGGGCCTGTGCTGCATTCCATTCTATGGGCCTGTGCTGCATTCCATTCTATGGGCCTGTGCTGCATTATATTCTATGGGCCTGTGCTGCATTATATTCTATGGGGCTGTGCTGCATTATAAATAAGAACTATTCTTGTACTGCTACATTCTATTTGTTCATTCTACCTCCCAAAAATTGAAATAAGGCCCGGCTCACATTTATCATGTGCTCTTCACTGATCGCTTATGTTGGGGTTTCCATGTAAATTCCTATGATTCAGACAAAACCCCAGATGGAATCAATCACTCATGAGGCAGATGGAGTCACTTTGGACTGGTCTCTGTTCCAGCGGTGTCTCATCATTTTAGGCGCCTTTTTAGTGCACAAATGAGGATGACCACAGATCTGTGCATGCCTTAAAAGATGGAGACCACTGGAGCAGATACCAATTAGAGTATGAAGTGTCTCCTTCTGCCTCATGGCGGGTGGCTCTGTTGGGAGTCTAGTCTAAATCGCATTTTTGTGGGATTTATACGGAAACCCCAAGGTAAGTGCCCAGCGTATAACACAAGAATGTGATCCAGCGTTATACTGAAAACGATCAAACAATATTATGTGCCCCAAAATGTTACCAATAAAAACTGTAACTCAACCCGCACAAAACCAGACCCAACTCAGGTCCGTCATCTGTCACTGGAACTATAGGGGGTTCCCACGTTACTGCTAGAACAATCTGGCAAAGCGACATGGCTCCCGCCCTCTCACATAAAATCCAGTGAATTCTGCGCTCCCAAATCCAAATACCCCCCTCCTCCTGAACCCACTGTGCCTAAACCACAGTAAGTGGCCACATGTTTGGCATTATTGTAATGGAGAGAAGGCACTTAATTTACGGGTGGGTATCACCAGCAGCACAAGCTGGGCACAATCTATGGGGGCACTACAATGTATGGGGGCACAATGTATGGGTACTAGACTGGCAGATGTGCAATTCTCCAGAAAAAAAGCATGGCTTGGATGGATGTTACAACATAGTCACTGCAGCTGTAGAGGAATTCATTGAGAGGGGCAGTTTCCACAATGGAGTCACTTTTGTGGCTTTTCTGCTGCTCTAGTATTTTCGGGACTCTGCAAATGTCGCTTGCAAACGAATCTAGCAAAATCTATGCTCCAAAAGCCAAATAGCGCTCCTTTCATCTCAGCCCTGACGTGTGGCATAATAGTAATTTCTGACAACATCTGGGGCACCACCGCATTTGCGAGAAATTGTGGAATAAATTGCGGGGTATGGTTTAATCTATTAACCCTTGTGTACCTGACAAAGTTGCAGCAAACACAAAAATTACATTTTTACCACTAAAATTCTGTAAGGCATCTATGGGTTCAAAATACTCATTACACCTTAGATGATGAGGGGTACCATGAGGGGTATAGTTTCCAAAAAGGAGGTCACTTATGGGGGGGTTTCAGCTGTTTTTACATGTCTGGAGTGCTTCAAATGCGACATGGCATTCACAATCTATCCCAGACAATAAGCGCTCTTTCTTTGCCCAGCCCTGCCATGTGCCCAGGCAGAAGCTTTTGGCCACATATGGGGTATTGTCGTGTTCCTGACAAATTGCGCAACAAATTTTAAGGTCCGTTTTCTCCTATTATCCACTGTGAAAATTACAAATTTGGGGCTAAAACAACATTTTCATGAAAAAAATATAAATTTTCAATGTGACAACCTAATGGTATCAAATTCTGTGTAGAACTTGTGGGTTCAAAATGTTCACAATATCCCTGGATAAAATCCTTGAGGGGTGAAGTTTAAAAAATGGAGTAACTTGTGGGGGGGTTTCACTATTTAAGCACATCAGGAGCCCTCCAAATGTGAAATGACACCTGCAGACCATTCCATCAAAGTCTGCATTCCAAAACGCCACTCCTTCCTTTCCAAGACTTGCTGTGCACCCAAACAGTAGTTTTCCTCAATATTTGGGGTATCGGCGTACTCAGGTGAAATTGCACAACAAATTTTGGGGTTCATTTTCCCCTTTCTGAAAATAAAGTACATTTTTGAGAGTAAAATGTAATTTTTTATTTTAATAGCTCTATGTTATAAACTTCTGTGAAGCACCTGAGGGCTCAATGTGCTCACCACACATCCAGGTACATTCCTTGAGGGGTCTAGTTTCCTAAATTGGGTCACTTGTGGGCGGTTTCCACTGTTTAAGCACATCAAGTGCTCTCCAAATGCTACATGGCATCTGCTCTCGATTCCAGTCATTTTGAAATCCCCACACATAGGGTATGGGCATACACAGGAGAAATCGCACAACAAATTTTAGGATGAATTTTTCCTGTTACCCTTGTAAAAATAACAAATTTGGAGCTACAGTAAAAAAAATTGTGAAAAAAATGTAAATGTTCATTTTTTCTTCCACATTGCTTTAGTTCCCGTGAAGCAACTGAAGGGTTAATAAACTTCTTGAATGTGGGTTTGAACACTTTGTGGGGTGCGGTTTTTAGAATGGTTCACTGTTGTATACTTTCTGTCATATAGGCCCCTCAAAGTGACTTCAAATGTTTTGTGGTCCCTAAAAAAGTGGTTTTGTAAATTTTGTTGGAAAAATTAGAAATTGCTGGTCAACTTTTAATCCTTATAACTTCCTGACAAAAAATTATGTTTAAAAAATGATGCACATGTAAAGCAGACATATGGGAAATGTAATTTATTAACTATTTTGTGTAACATAACTTTCTGACTTAAGGGCATAAGAATTAAAATTTGGAAAACTGCGAATTCTTTAAAAATTTTAGCCAAATTTCCGATATATTTACAAAAATAAAGTCATATTGAACAAATTTTACCACTACTATGAAGTACAATATGCCATGAAAAAACAATATCAGAATCAGTAGGAACCGTTGAAGCGTTCCAGAGTTTTTACCACACAAAGTGACACTGGTCAGATCTCAAAAATGTGCCCTGCGGCATAATTGCATGTTTTGTGTGCCAATAATATCTGTTTTTCAGGTTATTCAGCTAGAAAAAAAAATCAATTTGAAAATATTGCCCACACCGTGCCTGCGCAGTAGCAGCTATTGGTGTATATAGCTGTGATCCGATAGCTGCTACTGAGCAGGCGGCGCCATCTTACTGGAGAAGAAAAAAAATGTCTCCTCCAATATGGTGCCGCCTGCGCAGTAGCAGCGACAATGCACCAGCAGGATGGATCGCCTGGTGCCTCACAGCGCCCATGTTGCAAGATAAAGTCCCCATGACTCCAGACCGTGCCGCCCAACCAGCACAAAACCACAGCTACAATGGCCACCACACAGCTACCACACTAGCCGAAAGGAGCATTGAAACTCGCCTTTTCAAGACTTTGTTTTGCAGCATGGGAGGTGTGAGGCAACAGGCAGTCAGACCTACCGGTGCATTGTCGCTGCGGTGGTGGTCGGCGTACGGCTCTACTCTATTAGGGCGATAGGGACACACTAAGAGGTTCGCCGTGAAGTCTGATCAGATGTTAAACTAAGAACCTGATTTTCAGTCATATATATTTTTGCCTGGCGGCATTAGATCAACGTATGATTTTTGGAGGTGTGGTCCATTCTCTTTTTCAGCATGTCCAATTTTGACCCGTGGCAGGGACCAAAGTCGCCAATACAAATCTATGGGTATGTGTAAAAATCGGACAGCGGTCAGATGCCATGTGTTGGTGTCTGTTTTTCACAAACTATTTGACAGGAGAAGCCTGAGAAACCTCCATCATTGTTTTTTTGCATAAGAAAAATTGATGAAATTCTGATGGTAAGAAATTACATTTTGACCAAACCCTGATAAATATCAAATCAAACACACAGATGAAACTTAGAAAGTTTTTTTGCATACATGAAAAATGCCTGACATCTGAATAAGCCCTAAAATGGACCAAAAGAGCTTTTACATTGCCACCATATTGAGATGGAAATTCATATGAATAAATCCATGCACGTGCAACAATACAACAGAAACAAACATACAACAGGCCAAACTTTGGGATACGTATTCAATGTTTAGACAAATATGCAGATAAAAGTAGTTTGAGCTGCTATGTTCTTAAGTTGACCATTTTCATTTTTTAAATATTGATAATCAAAGATTTGATAATTTTTGAAAAATGTAATTATTCCGACTAAACCAATTCAGATTATTAAGGCTGTCACCCAAATTTCTGCTATAAATAAATAAATCTGCCATGTTCGAATTTAATCTAATGGCCCTTGAACATATTAGCCTGTATGGACCACAGTCAATTTTTTTTTTTTGTGCTTTCAATTTACGGTACCAGCAACGTAGCCATAAGAGGGCTTGGTAATGGGCTTGGTAATTTGTGGGGCGGCTGGAGTTTTGAATGACACTATTCATTTTACCATATACTGTACTGGGAACAGGAACAAAAATGTGTATGTGGTGAAAAGAAACCAAACTATTCCACCATTGTTTTATGTGTTTACTGTGTTGTTTTGTTCTGTAAAAATGACCTAACAACACGATTCTCTGATCAGCATAATTGTGGCAATAACAAATTATAGTTTTCTGTTTTTGTACTTTCAGTGAATGGTGACAACAAAATCTGAGATTTGTGAAAAGAAAAATATTTGGTTTGTGTAACTTTCCAGGAGAATGACGATGATGGCGAAATTGGCCGTCAGCAGGTTACTTTTAGGTGTTCAGATTACTGTGGGGTGTGTTGTACATACAGGTTACTATGGGGTGTATGGTATATACTGGTTACTATGGGGTGTATAGTATATACTGGTTACTATGGGGTGTATAGTATATACTGGTTACTATGGAGTGTATTATACATACAGGTTACTATGGGGTGTATGGTATATACTGGTTACTATGGGGTGTATGGTATATACTGGTTACTATGGGGTGTATGGTATATACAGGTTACTATGGGGTGTATGGTATATACTGGTTACTATGGGGTGTATGGTATATACTGGTTACTATGGGGTGTATGGTATATACTGGTTACTATGGGGTGTATGGTATATACTGGTTACTATGGGGTGTATGGTATATACAGGTTACTATGGGGTGTATGGTATATACTGGTTACTATGGGGTGTATGGTATATACTGGTTACTATGGAGTGTATTATACATACAGGTTACTATGGGGTGTATGGTATATACTGGTTACTATGGGGTGTATGGTATATACTGGTTACTATGGGGTGTATGGTATATACTGGTTACTATGGGGTGTATGGTATATACTGGTTACTATGGGGTGTATGGTATATACTGGTTACTATGGGGTGTATGGTATATACAGGTTACTATGGGGTGTATGGTATATACTGGCTACTATGGGGTGTATGGTATATACTGGTTACTATGGGGTGTATGGTATATACTGGTTACTATGGGGTGTATAGTATATACTGGTTACTATGGGGTGTATAGTATATACTGGTTACTATGGAGTGTATTATACATACAGGTTACTATGGGGTGTATGGTATATACTGGTTACTATGGGGTGTATGGTATATACTGGTTACTATGGGGTGTATGGTATATACAGGTTACTATGGGGTGTATGGTATATACTGGTTACTATGGGGTGTATGGTATATACTGGTTACTATGGGGTGTATGGTATATACTGGTTACTATGGGGTGTATGGTATATACTGGTTACTATGGGGTGTATGGTATATACAGGTTACTATGGGGTGTATGGTATATACTGGTTACTATGGGGTGTATGGTATATACTGGTTACTATGGAGTGTATTATACATACAGGTTACTATGGGGTGTATGGTATATACTGGTTACTATGGGGTGTATGGTATATACTGGTTACTATGGGGTGTATGGTATATACTGGTTACTATGGGGTGTATGGTATATACTGGTTACTATGGGGTGTATGGTATATACTGGTTACTATGGGGTGTATGGTATATACTGGCTACTATGGGGTGTATGGTATATACTGGTTACTATGGGGTGTATGGTATATACTGGCTACTATGGGGTGTATGGTATATACTGGTTACTATGGGGTGTATGGTATATACTGGTTACTATGGGGTGTATAGTATATACTGGTTACTATGGGGTGTATAGTATATACTGGTTACTATGGAGTGTATTATACATACAGGTTACTATGGGGTGTATGGTATATACAGGTTACTATGGGGTGTATGGTATATACTGGTTACTATGGGGTGTATGGTATATACTGGTTACTATGGGGTGTATGGTATATACTGGTTACTATGGGGTGTATGGTATATACAGGTTACTATGGGGTGTATGGTATATGCAGGTTACTATGGGGTGTATGGTATATACTGGTTACTATGGGGTGTATGGTATATACTGGTTACTATGGAGTGTATTATACATACAGGTTACTATGGGGTGTATGGTATATACTGGCTACTATGGGGTGTATGGTATATAGTAGTTACTATGGGGTGTATAGTATATACTGGTTACTATGGAGTGTATTATACATACAGGTTACTATGGGGTGTATGGTATATACTGGCTACTATGGGGTGTATGGTATATAGTAGTTACTATGGGGTGTATAGTATATACTGGTTACTATGGAGTGTATTATACATACTGGTTACTATGGGGTGTATGGTATATACAGGTTACTATGGGGTGTATGGTATATACTGGTTACTATGGGGTGTATGGTATATACTGGTTACTATGGGGTGTATGGTATATACAGGTTACTATGGGGTGTATGGTATATACTGGTTACTATGGGGTGTATGGTATATACTGGTTACTATGGGGTGTATGGTATATACTGGTTACTATGGAGTGTATTATACATACAGGTTACTATGGGGTGTATGGTATATACTGGTTACTATGGGGTGTATGGTATATACTGGTTACTATGGGGTGTATGGTATATACTGGTTACTATGGGGTGTATAGTATATACTGGTTACTATGGGGAGTATCTATGGGGTGTATGGTATATACTGGTTACTATGGAGTGTATTATACATACAGGTTACTATGGGGTGTATGGTATATACAGGTTACTATGGGGTGTATGGTATATACTGGTTACTATGGGGTGTATGGTATATACTGGTTACTATGGAGTGTATTATACATACCGGTTACTATGGGGTGTATGGTATATACTGGCTACTATGGGGTGTATGGTATATAGTAGTTACTATGGGGTGTATAGTATATACTGGTTACTATGGAGTGTATTATACATACAGGTTACTATGGGGTGTATGGTATATACTGGTTACTGTGGGGTGTATTATACATACAGGTTACTATGGGGTGTATGGTATATATTGGATACTATGGGGCGTATGGTATATAGTAGTTACTATGGGGTGTATAGTATATACTGGTTACTATAGAGTGTATTATACATACAGGTTACTATGGGGTGTATGGTATATACTGGTTACTATGGGGTATATGGTATATACTGGTTACTATGGGGTGTATGGTATATACTCGTTACTATAGGGTATATGGTATATACTGGTTACTATGGGGTGTATTGTACATACAGGTTACTATGGGGTGTATGGTATATACTGGCTACTATGGGGTGTATGGTATATAGTAGTTACTATGGGGTGTATAGTATATACTGGTTACTATGGAGTGTATTATACATACAGGTTACTATGGGGTGTATGGTATATACTGGCTACTATGGGGTGTATGGTATATAGTAGTTACTATGGGGTGTATAGTATATACTGGTTACTATGGAGTGTATTATACATACTGGTTACTATGGGGTGTATGGTATATACAGGTTACTATGGGGTGTATGGTATATACTGGTTACTATGGGGTGTATGGTATATACTGGTTACTATGGGGTGTATGGTATATACTGGTTACTATGGGGTGTATGGTATATACAGGTTACTATGGGGTGTATGGTATATACTGGTTACTATGGGGTGTATTATACATACCGGTTACTATGGGGTGTATGGTATATAGTAGTTACTATGGGGTGTATAGTATATACTGGTTACTATGGAGTGTATTATACATACAGGTTACTATGGGGTGTATGGTATATACTGGTTACTATGGGGTGTATGGTATATACTGGTTACTATGGGGTGTATGGTATATACTGGTTACTATGGGGTGTATGGTATATACAGGTTACTATGGGGTGTATGGTATATACTGGTTACTATGGGGTGTATGGTATATACTGGTTACTATGGAGTGTATTATACATACAGGTTACTATGGGGTGTATGGTATATACTGGCTACTATGGGGTGTATGGTATATAGTAGTTACTATGGGGTGTATAGTATATACTGGTTACTATGGAGTGTATTATACATACTGGTTACTATGGGGTGTATGGTATATACAGGTTACTATGGGGTGTATGGTATATACTGGTTACTATGGGGTGTATGGTATATACTGGTTACTATGGGGTGTATGGTATATACTGGTTACTATGGGGTGTATGGTATATATTGGTTACTATGGGGTGTATGGTATATACTGGTTACTATGGAGTGTATTATACATACCGGTTACTATGGGGTGTATGGTATATAGTAGTTACTATGGGGTGTATAGTATATACTGGTTACTATGGAGTGTATTATACATACAGGTTACTATGGGGTGTATGGTATATACTGGTTACTATGGGGTGTATGGTATATACTGGTTACTATGGGGTGTATGGTATATACTGGTTACTATGGGGTGTATGGTATATACTGGTTACTATGGGGTGTATGGTATATACAGGTTACTATGGGGTGTATGGTATATACTGGTTACTATGGGGTGTATGGTATATACTGGTTACTATGGAGTGTATTATACATACAGGTTACTATGGGGTGTATGGTATATACTGGTTATTATGGGGTGTATGGTATATATTGGTTACTATGGAGTGTATTATACATACAGGTTACTATGGGGTGTATGGTATATACTGGTTACTATGGGGTGTATGGTATATACTGGTTACTATGGGGTGTATGGTATATACAGGTTACTATGGGGTGTATGGTATATACTGGTTACTATGGGGTGTATGGTATATACTGGTTACTATGGAGTGTATTATACATACCGGTTACTATGGTGTGTATGGTATATACTGGCTACTATGGGGTGTATGGTATATAGTAGTTACTATGGGGTGTATAGTATATACTGGTTACTATGGAGTGTATTATACATACAGGTTACTATGGGGTGTATGGTATATACTGGTTACTGTGGGGTGTATTATACATACAGGTTACTATGGGGTGTATGGTATATATTGGATACTATGGGGCGTATGGTATATAGTAGTTACTATGGGGTGTATAGTATATACTGGTTACTATAGAGTGTATTATACATACAGGTTACTATGGGGTGTATGGTATATACTGGTTACTATGGGGTATATGGTATATACTGGTTACTATGGGGTGTATGGTATATACTCGTTACTATAGGGTATATGGTATATACTGGTTACTATGGGGTGTATTGTACATACAGGTTACTATGGGGTGTATGGTATATAGTAGTTACTATGGGGTGTATAGTATATACTGGTTACTATGGAGTGTATTATACATACAGGTTACTATGGGGTGTATGGTATATACTGGCTACTATGGGGTGTATGGTATATAGTAGTTACTATGGGGTGTATAGTATATACTGGTTACTATGGAGTGTATTATACATACTGGTTACTATGGGGTGTATGGTATATACAGGTTACTATGGGGTGTATGGTATATACTGGTTACTATGGGGTGTATGGTATATACTGGTTACTATGGGGTGTATGGTATATACTGGTTACTATGGGGTGTATGGTATATACTGGTTACTATGGGGTGTATGGTATATACTGGTTACTATGGGGTGTATGGTATATACTGGTTACTATGGAGTGTATTATACATACCGGTTACTATGGGGTGTATGGTATATAGTAGTTACTATGGGGTGTATAGTATATACTGGTTACTATGGAGTGTATTATACATACAGGTTACTATGGGGTGTATGGTATATACTGGTTACTGTGGGGTGTATTATACATACAGGTTACTATGGGGTGTATGGTATATATTGGATACTATGGGGCGTATGGTATATAGTAGTTACTATGGGGTGTATAGTATATACTGGTTACTATAGAGTGTATTATACATACAGGTTACTATGGGGTGTATGGTATATACTGGTTACTATGGGGTATATGGTATATACTGGTTACTATGGGGTGTATGGTATATACTCGTTACTATAGGGTATATGGTATATACTGGTTACTATGGGGTGTATTGTACATACAGGTTACTATGGGGTGTATGGTATATAGTAGTTACTATGGGGTGTATAGTATATACTGGTTACTATGGAGTGTATTATACATACAGGTTACTATGGGGTGTATGGTATATACTGGCTACTATGGGGTGTATGGTATATAGTAGTTACTATGGGGTGTATAGTATATACTGGTTACTATGGAGTGTATTATACATACTGGTTACTATGGGGTGTATGGTATATACAGGTTACTATGGGGTGTATGGTATATACTGGTTACTATGGGGTGTATGGTATATACTGGTTACTATGGGGTGTATGGTATATACTGGTTACTATGGGGTGTATGGTATATACAGGTTACTATGGGGTGTATGGTATATACTGGTTACTATGGGGTGTATGGTATATACTGGTTACTATGGAGTGTATTATACATACCGGTTACTATGGGGTGTATGGTATATAGTAGTTACTATGGGGTGTATAGTATATACTGGTTACTATGGAGTGTATTATACATACAGGTTACTATGGGGTGTATGGTATATACTGGTTACTATGGGGTGTATGGTATATACTGGTTACTATGGGGTGTATGGTATATACTGGTTACTATGGGGTGTATGGTATATACAGGTTACTATGGGGTGTATGGTATATACTGGTTACTATGGGGTGTATGGTATATACTGGTTACTATGGAGTGTATTATACATACAGGTTACTATGGGGTGTATGGTATATACTGGCTACTATGGGGTGTATGGTATATAGTAGTTACTATGGGGTGTATAGTATATACTGGTTACTATGGAGTGTATTATACATACTGGTTACTATGGGGTGTATGGTATATACAGGTTACTATGGGGTGTATGGTATATACTGGTTACTATGGGGTGTATGGTATATACTGGTTACTATGGGGTGTATGGTATATACTGGTTACTATGGGGTGTATGGTATATACAGGTTACTATGGGGTGTATGGTATATATTGGTTACTATGGGGTGTATGGTATATACTGGTTACTATGGAGTGTATTATACATACCGGTTACTATGGGGTGTATGGTATATAGTAGTTACTATGGGGTGTATAGTATATACTGGTTACTATGGAGTGTATTATACATACAGGTTACTATGGGGTGTATGGTATATACTGGTTACTATGGGGTGTATGGTATATACTGGTTACTATGGGGTGTATGGTATATACTGGTTACTATGGGGTGTATGGTATATACAGGTTACTATGGGGTGTATGGTATATACTGGTTACTATGGGGTGTATGGTATATACTGGTTACTATGGAGTGTATTATACATACAGGTTACTATGGGGTGTATGGTATATACTGGTTATTATGGGGTGTATGGTATATATTGGTTACTATGGAGTGTATTATACATACAGGTTACTATGGGGTGTATGGTATATACTGGTTACTATGGGGTGTATGGTATATACTGGTTACTATGGGGTGTATGGTATATACTGGTTACTATGGGGTGTATGGTATATACAGGTTACTATGGGGTGTATGGTATATACTGGTTACTATGGGGTGTATGGTATATACTGGTTACTATGGAGTGTATTATACATACAGGTTACTATGGGGTGTATGGTATATACTGGCTACTATGGGTTGTATGGTATATAGTAGTTACTATGGGGTGTATGGTATATACTGGTTACTATGGGGTGTATGGTATATACTGGTTACTATGGAGTGTATTATACATACAGGTTACTATGGGGTGTATGGTATATACTGGTTACTATGGGGTGTATGGTATATACTGGTTACTATGGAGTGTATTATACATACAGGTTACTATGGGGTGTATGGTATATACTGGTTACTATGGGGTGTATGGTATATACTGGTTACTATGGGGTGTATGGTATATACTGGTTACTATGGGGTGTATGGTATATACAGGTTACTATGGGGTGTATGGTATATACTGGTTACTATGGGGTGTATAGTATATACTGGTTACTATGGAGTGTATTATACATACAGGTTACTATGGGGTGTATGGTATATACTGGTTACTGTGGGGTGTATTATACATACAGGTTACTATGGGGTGTATGGTATATATTGGATACTATGGGGCGTATGGTATATAGTAGTTACTATGGGGTGTATAGTATATACTGGTTACTATAGAGTGTATTATACATACAGGTTACTATGGGGTGTATGGTATATACTGGTTACTATGGGGTATATGGTATATACTGGTTACTATGGGGTGTATGGTATATACTCGTTACTATAGGGTATATGGTATATACTGGTTACTATGGGGTGTATTGTACATACAGGTTACTATGGGGTGTAGAGTATATACTGATAATGTGTGCAAAACTGTAAAGCACTGCGGAATATGTTAGCGCTATATAAAAATAAAGATTATTAGATTATTATTACTGGTTGCAATAGGGTGTATGGTACATACAGGTTACTATGGGGTGCATTGTACATATTGGTTACTATGGAGTGTATTGTACATATTGGTTACTAGGGGTGTGTAGTATATACTGGTTACTATGGGGTGTATGGTATATACTGGTTACTATGGGGTGTATGGTATATACTGGTTACTATGGAGTGTATTGTACATATTGGTTACTAGGGGTGTGTAGTATATACTGGTTACTATGGGGTGTATTGTACATACAGGTGAAGACAGGTTATTATTGGATGTATTGTACATACAGGTTACTAGAGGATGTGTTGTAGAAATAGATTACTATGGGGTGTATTGTATATATTGATTACTACGGGGTATAGATAGAGAATGGAGAAAACCAAGCCAGCGTGCTTCCACCCAAGATACCAAAGATCCAAAAAAGTGTGCTAAAAAACTTTTAATGTTAAAAAAACCTTCTAACATGGCATTATTAGAGAGAATAACGCATTTCGGTTATCCAGCCTTCATCAGGTGTATCATCTGATGAAGGCTGGATAGCCAAAACGCATTGTTTTAATTTTGTTTATATTTTATTCTCTCTAACAATGGCATGTTAAAAGTTTTTTATGAGTAAAAGTTTTTTAGCACACTGTTTTGGATCCTTGGTGTGCAGGGTTCTTCTGCACACCCGAGTCGCTGCTCCTGCGCACACCCGAGTCGCTGCTCCTGCGCACACCCGAGTCGCTGCTCCTGCGCACACCCGAGTCGCTGCTCCTGCGCACACCCGAGTCGCTGCTCCTGCGCACACCCGAGTCGCTGCTCCTGCGCACACCCGAGTCGCTGCTCCTGCGCACACCCGAGTCGCTGCTCCTGCGCACAGCTCTGAGGGCATGTGCCCACGATCCCGAATAGCATTGTTTTGAACACAGCTCACCTGCGCTGCATCCTACATTACAAGCACAGTGGATGGGATTTCTATAATCCCATGCCCACGGTGCTTCTATTTAAGGCTGTGTAAACTCTCCCGCGGTGCGGGTTTACGAGCCTTGGCATGTCAATTATTTATCTCAGCTGCATAGTCTCACCCATAGCCATTCATTACATGCGTGATTAGAATGCAGCAAAAATACGCTGCTATATACTGACTGTGGGCACATAGCCTGATTCGCTGGTCCTCCGCACACCCCCGAGTCTCCACTGCTCCGTGCACCCCCGAGTCACTTCTTCTACTCCGCACACCCCCGAGTTGCTTCTGCTCCGCACACCCCCTGAGTCTCCGCTCACCCCTGAGTAGCTTCTGCTCCGAACACCCTCGAGTCTCCGCTCCACCGCACACCCCAGAGTCTCTGCTCCTCCACACACCCCCATCTCCGCACATCCCCCGAGTCTCCGCTCCTCTGCACACCCCAGAGTCTCTGCTCCTCTACACAACACCAAGTCTCCAAACACCTGAGTCTTCGCTCCTCTGCGAACCCCCGAGTTTCAGCTCCTCTGCGCACACCAGAGTTTCGGCTCCTCTGCACACCCCCGAGTCTCCGCTCCTCCAGACACTCCTGAGTCTCCGCTCCTCTGAACACCCCCAAGTCTCCGCTCCTCTGAACACCCCCAAGTCTCCGCTCCTCTGCACACCCCCGAGTCTCCTCTCCACCGCACGCCTGAGTCTCTGCTCCTCCGCACACCCGAGTCTCCGCTCCTCCGCACATCCCCGAGTCTCCTCTCCTCCACACACCCCCGAGTCTCCGCTCCTCTGCACACCCCGGAGTCTCCTCTCCTTGCACACCCGAGTCTCTGCCCCTCCGCACATCCTCGAGTCCCCTCTCCTCCGCACACCCGAATCTCCGTTCTTCCGCACAACCCCTAGTCTCCTCTCCTCTGCACACCCCCGAGTCTCTGCTCCTCCGCACATCCCCGAGTCTCCACTCCTCCGTACACTGCTGAGTCTCTGCACACTGCTGAGTCTCCACACATCCCCAAGTTGCCGAGTCTCTGCTCCTCCGCACAACCCCAAGTCGCTTCTGATTCAAACACCTCAGAGTTTCCGCTACTCGGCGCACCCCTTGGTCTCCGCTCCTCTGCACACCTCGAGTCTCCGCTCCTCGCCGAGTAGCTTCTGCTCTGCACACCCCCGAGTCTCCTCTCCTCGCACACCCGAGTCTCTGCCCCTCCGCACACCCCTGAGTCTCTGCTCCTCCGCACAACCCTGAGTCTCTGCTCCTCTGCACACCTGAGCCTCTGATCCTCCGCACACCCCCGAATCTCCGCTCCTCTGCACACCTGAGTCTCCTCTCCTCCGAACACCCTCGTGTCTCCGCTCCTCCACACAACGCTGAGTCTTAGCTCCTCCGCACAACCCCGAGTTGCTTCTGCTTCACACAACCCCGAGTCTCCTCTCCTCGCACACCCCCGAGTCTCTGCCCCTCCACACACCCCCGAGTTTTCGCTTCTCCGCACACCCCGAGTTTCCACTCCTCCGCACACCCCTGAGTTTCCGCTCCTCCGCACACATCCGAGTTTCCGCTCCTCCGCACACCCCCGAGTTTCCGCTCCTCCGCACACCTGAGTCTCCTCTTCTCCGCACACTCCCAAGTCTCCGCTCCTCTGCACACCCCCGAGTTTCCGCTCCTCCGCACACCCCCGAGTTTCCGCTCCTCCACACACCTGAGTCTCCTCTTCTCCGCACACCCCCGAGTCTCCGCTCCTCCACACACCTGAGTTTCCGCTCCTCCGCACACCCCCAAGTTTCCACTCCTCCGCACACCGGAGTATCCTCTCCTCCGCACACCTGAGTCTCCTCTCCTCCGCACGGTTGTTTGCCCACTTTGATGCCAACTCTGATGCCCAGAACCTATTTGGGCCAGGCTGGAGGGACCTGGGTTTGATGGTGGGCATCGGTATTGATGTATTCTTAGTGTGAGATCAGTGGCCCAAAGTCATTTAACCCTTTAAAAACACCAGTTACTTATTCAAATGTCCACTTTGATGCCAATTCTGATGCCCAGAACCCATTTGGGCCGGGCAGGAGACATCTGGTTTTGATGTGGGGCTCCCTGTTCTATATGTCCGCAGTGTGATATCAATGGCCCAAAGTCATTTAACCCTTTAACGCCCTTCAGTGCCCACTTTGATGCTCATTTTTGTGCCAGTTTTATCATTTTTGTAGCTGTGTTTAACCCCTTAATGACCGATACGCCTTTTAACGGCGGCCACTAAGGGTACTTAAACCACAGCGCCGTTAATTAACGGCGCTGTGGAAAAAGTGAATAGCGCCCCCCAGAGTCCGATTTTCTCTGGGGTCTCGGTTGCCGAGGGTAGCCGAGACCCCAGAGAACATGATTCGGGGGGTTTTTACCAACCCCCGAGTTGCGATCGCCGGTAATTAACCGTTTACCGGCGGTCGCAACAAAAAAAACAAACCGCAATTTGCCATTTAATTTCTCTGTCCTCCGATGTGATCGCACATCGGAGGACAGAGAAATAGGGTCCCCGATCGCCCCCAATACTCACCTATCTCCCCCCCGTGCTCCTCGTGGCTCCCGATGGGCGCCGCCATCTTTTTTCCAGGGCGCCGCCCGGAAGATCTTTGGGGTCTCGGCTGCTGGGGGTAGCCGAGACCCCAAAGAACATGTCTGTTTTGCGATCGCCGGTAATTAACTGTTTACTGGCGACCGCAAAAAAAAAAAAGCGATCTGTAATTCTCTGTCCTCTGATGTGATCGCACATCAGAGGACAGAGAAATAGGGGGATTCGGGGACCCTATCATACTCACCTGGTGTCCCTGGGTCCTCCTGCATCTCCTCCTGCCGGCCGGCTTCTTCCTCGGGAAAGAAAATGGCGGGCGCATGCGCAGTGCACCCGCCATCTGCTGCCATCTGCCGGTCGGCAGGAGAGACGAATTGGGGCTAAAATTAGGGTTAGGGTTAGGGCTAGGGTTGGGGCTAAATTTAGGGTTAGGGTTGGGGCTAAATTTAGGGTTAGGGCTAGGGTTAGGGTTAGGCTACTTTCACACTAGCGTTTTTTGGCTTCCGTCGCAATGCGTCGTTGGAGAAAAAACGCATCCTGCAAAAGTACTTGCAGGATGCGTTTTTTCTCCATTGACTTGCATTAGCGACACATTGCGACGTATTGCCACACGTCGCATCCGTCATGCGACGGATGCGTCGTGCTTTGGCGGACCGTCAGCACAAAAAAAGCTACATGTAACTTTTTTTGTGCGATGTGTCCGCCATTTCCGACCGCGCATGCGCGGCCGGAACTCCGCCCCCGCCTCCCCGCACCTCACAATGGGGCAGCGGATGCGTTGAAAAAACAACATCCACTGCACCCGTTGTGCGGCGCTTACAACGCTAGCGTCGGTACGTTGGCCCGACACACTGCGATGGGCCGAGTACGACGCTAGTGTGAATGTAGCCTTAGGCTTCTTTCACACTTGCGTCGGTACGGGGCGGTCGCAATGCGTCGGCCCGACGTACCGACGCACGTTGTGAAAATTGTGCACAACGTGGGCAGCGGATGCAGTTTTTCAACGCATCCGCTGCCCAGTCTATGTCCTGGGGAGGAGGGGGCAGAGTTACGGCCACGCATGCGCGGAAATGGCGGACGCGACGTACAAAAAAAAGGTTACATTGAACTTTTTTTGTGACGACGGTCCGCCAAAACACAACGGATCCAGTGCACGATGGACGCGACGTGTGGCCATCCGTCGGTAATACAAGTCTATGGGCAAAAAAGGCATCCTGTGGGCACATTTGCAGGATCCGTTTTTTCTCCAAAACGACGGATTGCGACGGATGCCACACGACGCAAGTGTGAAAGTAGCCTTAGGGTTAGGGTTGGGGCTAAAGTTAGGGCTAGGGTTAGGGTTAAATTTAGGGTTAGGGTTGGGGCTAAAGTTAGCGTTAGGGTTGGGGCTAAAATTAGGGTTAGGGTTGGGGCTAAAGTTATGGTTAGGGTTGGGGCTAAAGTTAGGGTTAGAGTTGGGATTAGGGTTAGGGTTTGGATTAGGGTTGGTATTAGGGTTACGTTTGGGATTAGGGTTGGAATTAGGGTTACGTATGGGATTAGGGTTAGGGTAGGGATTAGGGTTAAGGTTAGGGTTGGGATTAGGGTTAGGGGTGTATTGGGATTAGGGTTAGGTTTGAGGTTAGGGTTAGGGGTGTGTTGGAGTTAGGGTTGGAGCTAGAATTGGGGGGTTTCCACTGTTTAGGTACATCAGGGGGTCTCCAAACACGACAGCCAATTTTGCGCTAAAAAAGTCAAATAGTGCTCCCTCCCTTCTGAGCTCTGCCGTGCGCCCAAACAGTGGTTTACCCCCACATATGGGGCATCAGCGTACTCGGGATAAATTGGACAACAACTTTTGGGGTCCAATTTCTCCTGTTACCCTTGTGAAAATAAAAACTTGGGGGCTAAAAATCTAAAATTTTGTGGGAAAAAAAATATTTTTTTATTTTCACTACTCTGCATTATAAACTTCTGTGAAGCACTTGAGCATTCAAAGTTCTCACCACATATCTAGATAAGTTCCTTAGGGGGTCTAGTTTCCAAAATGTGGTCACTTGTGGGGGGTTTCTACTGTTTAGGTACATCAGGGGCTCTGCAAACGCAACATAACACCCACAGACAATTCTATCAAAGTCTGAATTCCAAAATGGCGCTCCTTCTCTTCCGAGCTCTGCCGTGTGCCCAAACAGTGGTTTACCCCCACATATGGGGTACCAGCATACTAAGGACAAATTGGAGAACAAATATTGGCGTCCAATTTCTCTTGTTACCCTTGTGAAAATAAAAACTTGGGGGCTAAAAAATATTTTTTGTGGAAAAAAAAATATTTTCTATTTTCACTACTCTGCATTATAAACTTCTGTGAAGCACTTGGGCATTCAAAGTTCTCACCACATATCTAGATAAGTTCCTTGGGGGGTCTAGTTTCCAAAATGGGGTCACTTGTGGGGGGTTTCTACTGTTTAGGTACATCAGTGGCTCTGCAAACGCAACATAACACCCGCAGACCATTCTATCAAAGCCTGCATTCCAAAATGGCGCTCCTTCCCTTCTGAGCTCTGCCGTGCACCCAAACAGTGGTTTACCCCCACATAATGGGTACCAGCATACTCAGGACAAATTGGACAACAACTTTTGAGGTCCAATTTCTCTTGTTACCCTTGTGAAAATAAAAATTTGGGGGCTAAAAAATATTTTTTGTGGGAAAAAAATATATTTTTTATTTTCACCACTCTGCATTATAAACTTCTGTGAAGCACTTGGGCATTCAAAGTTCTCACCACATATCTAGATAAGTTCCTTGGGGGGTCTATTTTCCAAAATGGGGTCACTTGTTGGGGGTTTCTACTGTTTAGGTACATTAGGGGTCTGCAAACGCAACATAACGCCCGCAGACAATTCTATCAGTCTGCATTCCAAAACGGCGCTCCTTCCTTTCCGAGCTCAGCCATGCGCCCAAACAGTGGTTTACCCCCACATATGGGGTACCAGCATACTCAGGACAAATTGTACAACAACTTTTGAGGTCCAATTTCTCTTGTTACCCTGGTGAAAATAAAAACTTGGGGGCAAAAAAACCTTTTTTGTTAAAAAAACCCCATTTTTTATTTTCACGACTCTGCATTATAAACTTCTGTGATGCACTTGGGCATTCAAAGTTCTCACTACACATCTAGATAAGCTCCATGGGGGGTCTAGTTTCCAAAATGGGGTCAATTTTGGGGGGTTTCTACTGTTTAGGCACATCAGGGGCTCTCCAAACGCGACATGGCGTCCGATCTCAATTCCAGTCAATTTTGCATTGAAAAGTCAAATGGCGCTCCTTTGCTTCCGAGCTCAGCCATGCGCCCAAACAGTGGTTTACCCCCACATAAGGGGTGTCGGCGTACTCAGGACAAATTGTACAACAACTTCTGGGGTACATTTTCTCCTTTTACCCTTGGTAAAATAAAAATTTGGAGGCAAAAATATCATTTTTGTAGAAAAAATTTGATTTTTTTCACGGCTCTACGTTATAAACTTCTGTGAAGCACCTGGGGGTTTAAAGTGCTCACCACACATCTAGATAAGTTCCTTAAGGGGTCTAGTTTCCAAAATGGTGTCATTTGTGGGGGGTTTCCACTATTTAGGCACATCAGGGGCTCTCCAAACGTGACATGCGTCCGATCTCAATTCCAGCCAATTCTACATTGAAAAAGTAAAACGACACTCCTTCTCTTCCAAGCTCTGCGGTGCGCCCAAACAGTGGTTTACCCCCACATATGGGGTATCAATGTACTCAGGAGAAATTGCTCAACAACTTTTGTGGTCTAATTTCTCCTGTTACCCTTGTGAAAATAAAAATTTGGGGGCAAAAAGATCATTTTTGTAGGAAAAATTCGATTTTTTATTTTCACGGCTCTACGTTATAAACTTCTGTGAAGCACTTGGGGGTTCAAAGTGCTCACCACACATCTAGATAAGTTCCTTAAGGGGTCTAGTTTTCAAAATGGTGTCACTTGTGGGGGTTTCCACTGTTTAGGCACATTAGGGGCTCTCCAAACGCGACATGGCATCCGATGTCAATTCCAGCCAATTCTGCATTGAGAAAGTCAAACGGTGCTCCTTCACTTCCAAGCTCTGCGGTGCGCCCAAACAGTGGTTTACCCCCACATATGGGGTATCGACGTACTCAGGAGAAATTGCACAACTTTTGTGGTCTAATTTCTCCTGTTACCCTTGTGAAAATAAGAATTTGTGGGTGAAAAAATCATTTTTGTGAAAACAAATGCGATTTTTTTTTTCACGGCTCTACGTTATAAACTTCTGTGAAGCACTTGGGGGTTCAAAGTGCTCACCACACATCTAGATAAGTTCCTTAAGGGGTCTAGTTTCCAAAATGGTGTCACTTGTGGGGGTTTCCACTGTTTAGGCACATTAGGGGCTCTCCAAACGCGACATGGCGTCCGATCTCAATTCCAGCCAATTCTGCATTGAAACAGTCAAACGGCACTCCTTCACTTCCAAGCTCTGCGGTGCGCCCAAACAGTGGTTTACCTCCACATATGGGGTATCGGCGTACTCAGGAGAAATTGCACAACAAAATTTGTGGTTAAATTTCTGTTTTTACACTTGTGAAAATTAAAAAAAATGGTCCTGAAGTAAAATGTTTGCAAAAAAAAGTTAAATGTTCATTTTTTTCTTCCACATTGTTTCAGTTCCTGTGAAGTACGTAAAGGGTTAATAAACTTCTTGAATGTGGTTTTGAGCAGCTTGAGGGGTGCAGTTTTTAGAATGGTGTCACACTTGGTTATTTTCTATCATATAGACCCCTCAAAATGACTTCAAATGAGATGTGGTCCCTAAAAAAAACATGGTGTTGTAAAAATGAGAAATTGCTGGTCAACTTTTAACCCTTATAACTCCCTAACAAAAAAAAAAATTGTTTCCAAAATTGTGCTAATGTAAAGTAGACATGTGGGAAATGTTATTTATTAACTATTTTTCGTGACATATCTCTCTGATTTAAGGGCATAAAAATACAAAGTTTGAAAATTGCAAAATTTTTAAAATTTTCGCCATATTTCCGTCTTTTTCATAAATAATCGCAAGTAATATCGAAGAAATGTTACCACTAACTTGAAGTACAATATGTCACGAAAAAACAATCTCAGAATCAGCGGGATCCGATAAAGCGTTCCAGAGTTATAACCTCATAAAGTGACACTGGTCAGAATTGTAAAAATTGGCTCGGTCATTAAGTACCAAATTGGCTCTGTCACTAAGGGGTTAAGTGTCTTCACATCAGGGAACTTCGCTGCATTGTATGTTATTATTGTGATGATTATTATTTGTTGATAATAAGAAACTGACGAATAAGAAACCAACTTGAGCCTCGTGCGGAGAAGGGACATTGTTTGTAAACTATCCCTGAGCGAGAGGGGAGAGAGGGGAGAATGGGCGGTAATGACAGGGGGAGGGGAGCGCACTACAGCCCTGGGCTGCCGCACTATAAAGCCCAGTGACACGCTGTGTGCAGGCACTGACAGAGCGCAGTGCCCGGGAGTAGTCGGGACAGGGGCGCACCGGAGGAGGGCGCTGTGCTGCACGCAGGTAGGGGAGTGCATGGAGTCCTGGGATGGAGCTACAGCAGCCGGAGCCTGGAGAGCCTTCCTGAGGCGCCCTGCTATGTGACTGTCACACAGGACTACTGAGCACCGAGCTGCACAGCGGCCCCCGCACTGGAGCTGGTGGATTGCGGTACTGCACACCTGTGCACACTCGGGGAATCGCCGTTGTGGGGAGCAGCCCATGTGGATCTCCGCTGGCTCCGACAAGTCCTGCCCGCCGCTCAGCCGCCTCCGCCCTCTCCTGAAGCTTTCCCTGGGGCTTTGTTCCTTCCTGTCCCGCAGTGGCTCCCAAGTGCTGCTGCTGCTGCTGCGGTGGTGGTGGCGGTGCTGGCGGCGGCTCCTCCACCCAGCCGGCCCCCCTGGACCCGGAGAACGGGGGTGCAGCCGGCCCGAGCGAGCGGGCACTGAAAGCTGGACGCATCAAGAGGATGGTGCGGCTGGCAGCGGAGCTCCTGCTGCTGCTGGGACTTGTGCTGCTCACACTGCACATCACTGTGCTGCGAGGGAGTCCTGCCAGCCCGGCCAATGCCAGCAGCCAGCACCAGGTGAGTCTGCGCCCGGGAGAAAGTGATGGGAGATGCCACCTGCGGCTCCGACACCCGGTGTGAACGGGGAATGTAGGCGGAGGAACCGCACTGAGCTGCCACAGAGAGAGAGGGACTGTGAGTGATGGATGTGTCAGCGAGGAAAAAAGGCTGTAGGTGAGAAACACTATCTATAGGGGAGATACACTATATATATATATAGGGCAGATATAATATATCTATAGGGCAGATGGCTGTAGGCGAGAAACACTATCTATAGGGCAGATGCACTGTATAGCTATAGGGCAGATACATACACACACACACTATATATATATATATATATATATATATAGTAGATGCACTATATATCTATAGGGCAGATGTCTGTATATAGGGCAGATATGGATATAGGGCAGATACACTATATGTACAGGTCCAATACAGTGTGTGTGTGTGTGTGTGTGTGTGTATATATATATATATATATATATATATATATATATATATATACGGCAGATACACTATATATCTATAGGGCAGCTATGGATATAGGGCAGATACACTATATGTACAGGCCAGTTATGTAGAGCTATAGGTCAGATACACTATATATGTACAGGTCAGATATGTAGAGCTATAGGTCACATACACTATCTACGGTATGTATCTGCAGATGAGGTGCGGTGTATAGGTCAGATACAATGTATAGGTCAGATGTGATGTGTCTGTAGGTTAGATGTGATGAGTATCTATAGGTGAGATCTGTATATCTATATTCAGACAATGTGCTTGGGTATGAGAGAACGGATTGATTTTAATCAGTGTTTTCTGTCCAGTTTTACCATTATCGTGACATCTGTTTTGCCCAAAATTCTAAGCTTTTCCTACCCATGCATTCTTTTTTTTTTTTACTTTTTCTTTTTTTTTTTTTTCTTAATTTTTTTTTTTTATATGCAGACCATCTAACTGCAAAAAAAACAAAACAGACCCGTGAACATGCTTAGAGATTAGAATGAGTACATGTTCTGTCCATGAAAAAATCACAATAAGGCCGCCGTCACACTAGCGAGTTTTACGGACGTAAGAGCGCATAAAATACGTCCGTAAAACACGCCTAACAAACGGCCCAATTATTCCCAATGGGTCAGGTCCTATCAGCCGTATATTACACATCCGTAGTATACGGTATTGTACGGACGTAGAAAATCGCAGCATGCTGCGTTTGTCAGCGTATTGCGCAAAAAATACGCCAATGAAAGTCTATGGGGGCGAGAAAAATACGGATTCCACACTGACCAGCAGTGTGACTTGCGAGAAATACGCAGCGGTGTTAGTGAAAAGCCGGTAATTCAATTGCCGGCTTTTCATTTCTCCTTCACAAACCCGACAGGATATGAGACATGGTTTACATACAGTACACCATCTCATATCCCCTTTTTTTTTTTTTTTTTTTTGCATATTCCACACTACTAATGTTAGTAGTGTGTATGTGCAAAATTTGGGCGCTGTAGCTGCTAAAATAAAGGGTTAAATGGCGGAAAAAATTGGCGTGTGCACCAGCGCAATTTTCTCCGCCAGAGTGGTAAAGCCAGTGACTGAGGGCAGATATTAATAGCCAGGAGAGGGTCCATGGTTATTGGCCCCCCCTGGCTACAAACATCTGCCCCCAGCCACCCCAGAAAAGGCACATCTGGAAGATGTGCCTATTCTGGCACTTGGCCACTCTCTTCCCACTCCCGTGTAGCGGTGGGATATGGGGTAATGAAGGGTTAACGCCACCTTGCTATTGTAAGGTGACATTAAGCCAGATTAATAATGGAGAGGCATCAATTATGACACCTATCCATTATTAATCCAATTGTCTGAAAGGGTTAAAAAACACACACACACACACACACACACACACACACACACACACACACACACACACACACACACACACACACACACACACACACACACACACACATTATTAAAAATGATTTTAATGAAATAAACACACAGGTTTTAGTATTTTATTGTTCTCTCAATCCACCTGAAGACCCTCGCTTGGCAAAATAATAAACCAACAATATACATACCTTCTGATGAACTGTCAGGTCCCACGAAGTAAATCCATCTGAAGGGGTTAAATCAATTTACAGGCAGGAGCTGTGCTAAAGCACTCGCTCGTACCTGCGATCCCCGGGTGCTGAAAGGAAAGCTGGGTGATCTGTACTTACATTGAGTCGCGGTGAGGCGCCCTCTGCTGGATGTCCTCATGAACCGGAGCCTTGGAAAAGTTCCCACGCTCGAGTTCATATGAGTTCATCCACCAGAGGGTGCCTCACCGCAACTCAATGTAAGTACAGATCACCCAGCTTTCCTTTCAGCACCGAGGATTACAGGTACGAGCGAGTGCTTTAGCACAGCTCCTGCCTGTAAATTGATTTAACCCCTTCAGATGGATTTACTTCGTGGGACCTGACCGTTCATCAGAAGGTATGTATATTGTTGGTTTATTATTTTGCCAAGTGAGGGTCTTCAGGTGGATTGAGAGAACAATAAAATACTAAAACAACCTGTGTTTATTTCATTAAATCATTTTTAATAATGTGTGTGTGTGTGTGTGTGTGTGTGTGTGTTTTAACCCTTTCAGACAATTGGATTAATAATGGATAGGTGTCATAATTGATGCCTCTCCATTATTAATCTGGCTTAATGTCACCTTACAATAGCAAGGTGGCATTAACCCTTCATTACCCGATATCCCACCGCTACACGGGAATGGGAAGAGAGTGGCCAAGTGCCAGAATAGGCGCATCTTCCAGATGTGCCTTTTCTGGGGTGGCTGGGGGCAGATGTTTGTAGCCAGGGGGGGCCAATAACCATGGACCCTCTCTAGGCTATTAATATCTGCCTTCAGTCACTGGCTTTACCACTCTGGCGGAGAAAATTGCGCGGGAGCCCACGCCAATTTTTTTCGCCATTTCACCCTTTATTTTAGCAGCTACAGCGCCCAAATTTTGCACATACACACTACTAACATTAGTAGTGTGGAATATGCAAAAAAAAGGGGGATATGAGATGGTTTACTGTATGTAAACCATGTCTCATATCATGTCGTGTTTAGGCAGGAGAAATGAAAAGCCGGCAATTGAATTTCCGGCTTTTCACATATATCGCGCTGAATTAAATATAAATACAGAATATATATATATATATATATATATATATATATATATATATATATATATATATATATATATACACACTGTATATATGTTTTAACGGACATTTGAGCACATAAATCCATTAGATGTCGGTTTTGCAAGCCTGCGAGAAAATATCGCAGTACGGATGCCATACGGATTACATACGGAGGATGCCATGCGCAAAATACGCTGACACACCCTGCCTACGGAGGACATACGGATCACTATTTTGGGAACATTTCTTTTACGGCCGTAAAAAAAAAAAAGGAGGACTGTATTGTCTTACGCCTAGTGTGACGCTGGCCTAACTCTTTCAATCTTCTCCAATTTGGGCTCCGCTCTCATCTGTGTTGGAGGCTGTTGCAGATCTGGCCAGAAAAGCCTCTCGTAGTTTGTCCAGTAAAAGAATGGACATGGTGACCTAAATCTTCTGGACCCCATTATAGTCAGTAGGGTCCATCTCAAACTGTTGCTGCCTGTTACGTGACTGATCCGACGCTGCGATAATGTTAAGTGTTCTGTTTCCGCGGTGGAACCAAAAAAAACGGAAATGGCATCAAACATGAACACAACCATAAAGCTAATACTTATTTTTCAGGTACTGAAAATAAAAATCGCATAATTTTTTTTTTTTTTACAGTCGAGGAATGTAGACAGTTATCAGCCCTGACCATTACAATTAACTATTTGTGACTTGCTGACAACTGGCTTTTCTTCCTATGTGTATGTTCTCATGATCGCTCACAGCCAGAGGGCCAGTATCCCATCACCACAACTCTCATCAGACTTCTGGAGCGTCCCTATGTATAGAATCTAAGCTTTTCTTGGGTAGGGGAATCCATCTGTAGACGGGCAGCTGAGTGTTTTTTGGGATGTGATAGATCGATCTGTTTGAGGTTTGGGTTTTTCTCTACCCTAGATGTGATTTATCAGCATACTGGTATATTGTCCTGTATTCTGACTGATACTTTGCTGTATGTTACGGTTTCACTGACCGTATGAGACAAAACGGATCAATACTAGGAATCTTGTGTCCTACCACAGATGTGTAGCAGAGCAGATTTTGGAGGACATCAGTGCTCTAAGACAGTGGTCCTCAACCTTTCTGACCTTGAGCGCCACATTCAGCTCTGCAAGAGGGTCGCGAGCCTCATCCAGCCACTGCCTCATAATAGTGGCAACCAAAGCCTCCATTACGGGTATAATGATAACCAAAGCTTTTCCACACAAATCCCCCCCAAGCAGTATACCAAGATCCAGGGGTTCCCACCACATTCAGCATTCTCCCAACACAGTCGCATCCATCTTCAAGCACCTCCTCTGACCGGTAGTACCATCCTATCTCCAGCGTACCATACTTAAATTATCTCTAAACCCCCAAGACCAGTAGAAGTGTTCCCAAATCTGCTCTTCTATGTAGGGCTACTCACAATGTTCACCATTTTGAGATGTGCTCTTCATGCCAGTTTACTAAATCTGGAGCGAATGCACCAAGCTGTCAGACAGCCGCGAGCCACAGTTCATGGGACCTCGAGACACATGTGGCTCCCGACCTACAGGATGGGGACCCCTGCTCTAAGATCTAGGTTGAGGCTTATGTAAAGAAACCTTTGGGATACCAGTGTGATCAGTACTGGGAATCCCTATGGCTACATCGGTTTACCCTTTTTGAAAATTCCCTTGGTAAACTGTTATGACCCCAATGGCGAGGGTCTCAGAGGAACGTGGAAGTCTGCAGAATACAAAAATCCAGCTCATAGGGCAGTGGTAACTGGGTTGACCATATATCTACTCCTAACGCCAACACTAGAAGTAGCCGGGGATCATTCCTACGTTGATTCTAGATGACACGCGCCAGCCGGAGAATCTAGCTACCCCTAGTAGAGGAAAACAAAGACCTTTCTTGCCTCCAGAGAAGGGGACCCCAAAGCTGGATAGAAGCCCCCCACAAATAATAACGGTGAGGTAAGAGGAAATGACAAACACAGAAATGAACCAGGTTTAGCACAGAGAGGCCAGCTTACTAATAGCAGAATAAAGAAAGGTAACTTATATGGTCAACAAAAACCCTATCAAAATCCACACTGGAAATTCAAGAACCCCCGAACCGTCTAACGGTCCGGGGGGAGAACACCAGCCCCCTAGAGCTTCCAGCAAAGGTCAGGATATAGATTTGGGACAAGCTGGACAAAAATACAAAACCAAAACAAATAGCAAAAAACAAAAGGCAGACTTAGCTGATATAACTGGAACCAGGATCAGTAGACAAGAGCACAGCAGACTAGCTCTGATAACTACGTTGCCAGGCATTGAACTGAAGGTCCAGGGAGCTTATATAGCAACACCCCTAACTAACGACCCAGGTGCGGATAAAAGGAATGACAGAAAAACCAGAGTCAAAAAACTAGTAACCACTAGAGGGAGCAAAAAGCAAATTCACAACAGTAAACCTTTTAATTTCAGACCCGAAATTACCGTAATTGTTTTTCTCATTCATTTGTTAGATACAGTTGGGCACAGTGATAAAATCTGTGATCTATCACTTTATCACCTTCCTAAGCAATATCTGGACAAGTGTCGGGGACCAGGTGGCCAATGTGCCTAGAAATCTGTTACAGGCACCTGACTTTTTATAGTTGCCTACTACTGAACTCTCCTGAAGTTGTGTTGTTCTCTGGAAGCCACAGTAATGATACATTTTGTAAAATCATTGCTATCACGAAGTCAGAAACTGGGCATAAGAATAAAAATCTGTCTCCTGAAATGTCCCAATTTATGCCATCAAGGTCCTACATTTATAGAGGAGAGATAAGATAGTCCAACTGCACTGTGGATTTACTGGATGATTATAAGGTTTTCTGGACTTTTTTTTTTCTTCTTTCTTTTTTTTTTTTCCTTGTACAACCCCATCACACGTTGGACTTCAAAAGTTGACCTTGAATTCATGTGTCATTTCTTCCAGAACATGATCCTAAAGTGTTTTCTAAAATCCTCAATGACGCTACTGTAAATGTGGTAAGATCAGAGTGTCAGTGCTACGTCCAGGGTACTCATTGTAGATGTTGGTAACATGGGATAAATAACCCAATCTGGGCAAAAATTACTTAGGCTGTACCCCATCAGCTTGACCTTGAAGTGATGCCATTCCTGTCATCTTCAGTCTCAGATTTCTAATATCCTCTTTATGGGAATGGTTTGGTGTGTTTTTTTTTTTTTTTTTTTTTTTGTGTGTGTGTGTGAAGCAGTTAATAACCATGGAGCGAGCATTAGTTTTGGTAATCGGGTATGTGTTTGTCCCTTCACCCCCCCCCCCCCCCCCCTCCATTTAGGATGAAAACATATTGAAGCAATTGTAACAAGGAAGTTGAAAGGCGCACAGTGGGGTTCTGCTACTACTGTGCGCTCATCTTAAACATGGGCAACAGTGTCACTGATTTAGGAAGTACAACGATCTATTAATATAAAATCCTCTTTTAATAATCTTTACGTGAAATGCACTATAGATTGCTAATCTGTTAACTGGGCATGTACCTTTACATGTCTGCTGGAAGATGTATGTAGACCCTCTTCCACTGTTATCTGACTGTTGGGAGATGTATGTAGACCCTCTTCAATTGTTATCTGGATTTTGGAAGGTGTTTAGAGACCCTGTTCCACTTTTTTTTTTTTTCCTTGTATGTGAGCCAATTAATAAAAAATTGAATCATGCCTTAGTTAAACACTCAAAAGCGTGTGTGTGTGTGTGTGTGTGTGTGTGTGTGTGTGTGTGTGTATATGATGATATATAATGTGATATGATATATATAAAGATGGTAGTGGTTCTGTCATACGAATTCCACCAATCTCTATAATCAAAGTTTTAGGTCAGTTTCACATATGATGCAGTGCGGTTTGCAGTCAGTTCATGCATTGTGGCCGGTATTCCGTGTGAAAATGGCCTTTGTGGGAAATGTTAAAGACAGTTAATGTTAACGGCAGATGTATTGATTGCAGTATATCATGGAACTTCTTTAATCCATATTAACTAGAAGTAGTAAAGCTCTTAAGAGACCATGGCTTTTAATTTCCTAGTGATTCGTAGGATTCGGGCAACAAGGTACTTTTATCCAACATCAAGATGGGAGTTGGTGGTTTTTTTTTTTTTTTTTTTTGTAATATTTTGTTAGAGTTAGAAGACCCCCTGACTTAAGGCTAAAAATCTTCATAAAGCTCCTTATTCAGGGCTCCGTCTGTTGAAATCTATATTCCGGGAAAGCAACTTCTCCTTTTAGTTGTCAGGAAGAGCATAACATGGCCATCTAGGGTACCATGTCAGGCTATGTACACACAACATCTTTTTCTGGCAACGTCGCCCTGAAACTGACCTAAAACAATGAGCAAAAGGTTGAACATGTGCGTTTCTATGTAGAAAGTACGGTAGTTACTGTTGTATGTAAAGTCTTATGATCGTCTTTAAACCACTTCAGGTTTCATAACATACACAGCGGCTTAAAAAAAAGTGACCTGATCATTTTTATGGTGCCTAAGGAAGATGCCACGAGCTAAATAAAGTCTAAAGGGAGCCCAACAGACAGATGGAAGACGCCAGGCATCTCATGAAGCGCTTTAAAAATACCAGAATTTCCTGAAGGGGGAAAAAAGCTAGGTAGGTTCACCCAAGTTTGACATCGTATGCAGAATACCCTAGGAATGCCATGCTGGGTGCGTATGACTGGAGGCTTGTCAAAGTCTCAGTCAGAATAATCCAAAGCAAGGTGAAAAGCTGATCATCGTTCGGGAGCAAAAATGTGTTTGGTGCCATATGTGGAAAGTTTTCAGCGTATGAACAATGCAAAACGATGCAAAGATATGAAGGTTTTGCTTAAAAAATGATCCGTTGGCAGTTCTGAAGTCCATGTTTGTGTTGAGGATAAGGTGACTTC
Source organism: Ranitomeya variabilis (assembly GCF_051348905.1). NCBI lineage: Eukaryota > Metazoa > Chordata > Amphibia > Anura > Dendrobatidae > Ranitomeya > Ranitomeya variabilis. The sequence goes on along the minus strand of NC_135233.1, from coordinate 78,025,626 downwards.
ACCATCTTGACCATTTTTTGCAGTAGATCAGACCACATTAAGATCAACAAATGAATCCCCCTTGTGAAGCGTGAATGCAGCTCCTGGTGTATATATACTGTATCGATCACGCCAATACACCCTGACATTCATAATAACTTCTACTTAAAAATCCTCCCTTTAGTCGTGAATGGTTTAAATTATCCTCTTCAATGTAACAGGATTTGAAAGCTTCGCATTGTAATTCTATCTCCTCGGGTCTTTTCAAGTAAACTATTTTGGTTGAAGCAGCTGTATAACTATAAATTGTAATGATAACAGATATTAGCATGACCATATTTATTATGTATACATATATATATAATCTCAGATCAGCTTTAAGGATCTTGTATAAAATCAGATGTTGGTCGTGCACGGAATAGACAGATTTGTTGTGTAATTTCACGTTCCTCCATAAACCATTTTCTGCTATGAGATCAGATTATTTATTTATTTTGGTCCAGTGTCTGCATAAATGCCGTGGTCTCCATGGGTGCTGGTGGGCTGAGTCAAGGTGTTTCATTTCATCCCCTTTTAGTTTTGGGATACTGTAATCTATTCCAGGTTCGTTTGTGCAGTCCCGAATATGAAATCATAGTTGTTGTTGTTTTTTTTTTTTTTTAAATAAAGATTTACATGGGGTATCTTGACCCCTTAGAGTTTGTTTGTATTTATTTTTTTTTTTTCTAGAATTGTTTTTAGCATTTGCCACATCCGTTATTGCCCTTGACTGATCCAGGAGGCTGATCAAAAGCACTGTGGTCACCCAACCGGTGCCCAACTTTGTAAATCGGTTATCTCTGACTTAGACCAAAACCATTTGGCCAAACACAACCGATATATGGGAATTCAGCCTTAGGGCTCATTTCCACATGCGAGGCACACGTCCGTATCTCGCATGTGGAAACCAAGCTGTGCAGCCGGCACTTTGGAGCGGAGCGTGCAGCTCCATGTGTTCCTATGCGGCCGCACGCTCCGCTCTGGAGTGCCGGCTCCACAGCTTGGTTTCCACATGCGAGATACGGACGTGTGCCTCGCATGTGGAAATGAGCCCTTAATGGGCTCATCTGGTGAAGAACATGATATCACATATTCATAGGATAGTTGATACCTTATGGATCAATGGACGTCTGACTACTGGGACGTGGCAGAATGGGTCTCTTTTACCTCTTAGGATGGTACAGCAGTGCACATGCTCAGCTGAAGCTTCATTTATTCAATATGGCGCTGCCAAGTGCTGCGGTCAGCCCTATAGAGAATGAATTGAGCATCAGTCAGACATCCAAATTGCAGCTCCATTTTGTAACTAGGATACAGTGCCATCTGCCGATCGGTGCAGGTCTCAGCAGTTGGACCCCTACGATACGTTAGCGATATCCTATTGAGAGGTGATATTTTGTTTTTGACTGTCCCATCCTATTGTAAGATCCTAAAATGTCATGAAGTAGTCGATTTAATGCCAGAATAGAAAAAAATATGACCAGCAGCATCTTCACCTACCGTAACTCTTAACATAAAGCCCTATTAAGGTTTGGAACTTCTGAGTACAGGTCAACACAAAGAGACCCTTACGAGCATTGGCTCTGGCAGATATGTCCTGTCACCGGTTATTCCAAGTCATTGCTGGGTAAATGAGCAAATATCTTTTGTTTGCTGAGAGTATGCCTCCCAACGTCCCAATCAGCTGATGTAAATGGCCGTCTGCTAAGGAGAAATGGCTAGCACTTGTCACACTAGGTGGAGCATACTGCTGATTGTGAGTGTGTAGGGTTTTACAGAGGTCCACAACAACTTTACTGTTCAGCACCATCTGAATATGGCCTACCACAATCAAATTATCAGTTTTGGAAATGTGCTGTGAAAATTTTGGTGAGGAGCCTAAAGTTGCCATAAGAGACATTTATGACTTGTTAATGGGGTATACAATAAATGTCTGGGGGCATAAACATATCAAGAAGAACCTATTGAGTTCTATAGGTGATCAGAAAACCTTGACCCGTTCTGTATCATAGACTTCAGTAACAAGTCACCAAGCATGCACAGCCACTTCTGCCTTCTCCTTTTCAGGTTTGCTTATCCCTCGAGCATAAGTTCATGGGATATTCTGTAGATCGATCAAAAAATGTCTCCATATTGGCAAAAAGTGGACAGTTTACGTAAGATCGTTGTCTGGATTTTTTTTTTTTTTGTACAAATGGAGTGCTAAACTTTTCCATCAAAACCATTTACTTTATGTGCTTCATATGGATATAGCCACGATTTTGAAGAAAACACTGGGGTGTACACATGCAAGACTCTGGACTACTGTAAGAGCCTTTTGTGTAGTGGACCTTCTTCACAAGAATCTGTGTAGTTGACATGACGGTGATCATGCAGTGCTAACCACTGAGCCACTGTGCTGCACCCTAGAACTGAACAACGAAAGTGATAGTGCGTGATACATCTCCTGATGGACACCAGAAGCACCTGATGCACCCTCTTGAATATAATAGGGTCCTTCAATAATGAGCCTCAGAATCCAATTTGAACAGTGCCTAATATGATCACATAACACAACTGAAGTTACTGTTAGGCCGGCGTCACACTAGAGAGAAATACGGACGAGGGAGACCCATTGCACACGGACCAATGATTCTCTATGGGGCAGCTTCCATCAACCGTATATTTCTCGGCTGTATTTTACGGGCTGAGAAAATCGCAGCATGCTGCGATTGTCAGGGTATTCCTCCAAAAATACGCCAATGAAAGTCTATGGGAGCGAGAAAAATACGGATTACACATGGACCACACGTCTGCCTGGCAAGAAATACGCATCGGTGTCCTATAGAAAAGCCTACCGGCAGTGCGGTGTACAGTAAAGTCACACTGGCCGGTTAAAAATAGAATAGATAAAATAATTGTCTACACATTGTGTGGGTGTGTGGGTGTGTGTGGGTGTGTGTGTGTGTGTGTGTGTGTGTGTGTGTGTGTGTGTGTGTGTGTGTGTGTGGTCCAAAAGTAGGTGGACAGTATGTGTACTAGGGTTATGAAGGGGGAGATTTATCAAACATGGTGTAAAGTGAAACTGACTCAGTTCCCCTTGGCAACCAATCAGATTTCACTTTTCATTCTTCATAGACTCTTTGGAAAATCAAAGGTGGAATATGATTGGTTGCTGAGTGCAATTGAGTCAGTTTCACAGATCCAGTTTTCACAGATAAATCTCCCCCAAATCTGTTTTCTTTTCAGATAACCCATAATGGCAAATAATTTAACCCCTTACTGACCTCGGACGGGATAGTACGTCCGAGGTCAGCTCCCCTGATTTGATGCAGGGCTCCGCGGTGAGCCCGCATCAAAGCCGGGACATGTCAGCTGTTTTGAACAGCTGACATGTGCCCGCAGTAGCGGCGGGTGAAATCGCGATTCACCCGCCGCTATTAACTAGTTAAATGCCGCTGTCAAACGCAGACAGCGGCATTTAACTACCGCATCCGGCCGGGCGGCCGGAAATGACGTCATCGCCGACCCCCGTCACATGATCGGAGGTCGGCGATGTGTCAGGACAGTAACCATAGAGGTCCTTGAGACCTCTATGGTTACTGATCGCCGGTAGCTGTAAGCGCCACCCTGTGGTCGGCGCTCACAGCACACCTGCAATTCTGCTGCATAGCAGCGAACATGAGATCGCTGCTATGTAGCAGAGGCGATCGGGTTGTGCCTGCTTCTAGCCTCCTATAGAGGCTATAGAAGCATGGCAAAAGTTAAAAAAAATGTGAAAAAAAATAAAAAAAATATAAAACTTTAAATCACCCCCCTTTCGCCCCATTCAAAATAAATCAATAAAAAAAAAATCAAATCTACACATATTTCGTATCGCCGCGTTCAGAATCGCCCGATCTATCAATAAAAAAAAGCATTAACCTGATCGCTAAATGGCATAGCGGGAAAAAAATTAGAAACGCCAGAATTGCGTTTTTTTTTTTGTCGCCGTGACATTGCATTAAAATGCAATAACGGGCGATCAAAAGAACGTATCTGCACCAAAATGCTATCATTAAAAATGCCAGCTCGGCACGCAAAAAATAAGCCCTCAACCGACCCCAGATCATGAAAAATGGAGACGCTAGCAAAAAAGCCAAGCAAAAAACAAGTGTGGGATTGTACTTTTTTTGCAATTTCACCGCACTTGGAATTTTTTCCCTTTCTCTAGTACACGACATGGTAAAACCAATGATGTCGTTCAAAAGTACAACTCGTCCCGCAAAAAATAAGCCCTCACATGGCCAAATTGACAGAAAAATAAAAAAGTTATGGCTCTGGGAAGGAGGGGAGTGAAAAACGAACACGGAAAAACGAAAAATCCCAAGGTCATGAAGGGGTTAAATACAGATCAAAGAAAATGGATTTTAAAAGAGTATTGGAAATCGCAAAATGCTGAAACAGTTAGAGCAAATTGGGTTGAAACATTTGGTACTCAAGCCCCAAAGAGACAAACCATTTACCGCATTTGTGACAAATTCGATGCCACTGGCTCAATCCTTAATGCTCCAAAAACTGGTCGACCGAAACAGTCTGTTAGCTCTTGAGTTCCTGCTGCTGCACAGGGGGAATCTCAAACCACCTTCGCTGCGGTCTCCCATTCTTCTCCAGCCGCAGTGGAGCCTGCTCAGCAGAGACGTCGGTTCCAGCATCTGGCTCAGGCAGATACTGTGCGCTTGATTGCTGCTGCCCTTCCAGGCTCAGCCATTGTAGCCAGTACTGGTCAGCGGCAAGCAGATGCTTCTGGGACTAAGTCCTGCTTTTCTCCTTCTGAGCATGCCCAAGGAAAGACCTCTCATTGGAGGTCGGGGGTCACATGCTCATGTCCTGTTGCAGCTGCTATTGGTCCACTAGGAAGGTCCTGAAGAAGCTACAGCTATAAAAGGTTTGCGCTAGTATCAATTGTGTTTGGTTGTTGCCAGTGGATACTCTACCACTCAGTCATATGTGGAGAGTCTGTTCAGCTCTGGGGCTGTACACTCAGGCAGGCAGCTAGCGTCAGTGGGGGCAATTAGCCTTGGCTTAGCATCTGGTTCCTTCATGTGCGGTTAGCACAGAAGAGTTCCAGAGCAAGCACAACCCTAGTTAGAGTAATAGTTTTCTGTGTACAGTGCATCTCTGCGAAGTAACAGAGCTCGCTTTCATTTCACACGGGGTGAGGTTAACGTGTGAGCTCAGTGTCCATCAGCGATTACTTAGCAGCAGGTATCTCTGCACGGTGGACCTTGGGCTGGAAACGCACCTCGTATCTATCTCTCATTACTCGGTGCGTTCCGCTAGACCTAACAGTCTGTACAGAAAATAATAAACAACTTGTTGCTGAAACATTTGTTCAGAGTCCAAAAAAAAGTCCACCAGAAGAGTCTCTTTAGAATTGGGAATTTCACGAGCTTCCATCATGCGAATCCTGAAATCTATTGGGTGGAAAGCTTATCGTCCACGTCTAATTCATGGTTTATTGGAGAATGATCCAGACAGGTGAGTATCTTGAACGCAGCGTGTCCTATTACCTTGCGGCGACGCTGCGTCGCCGCAAGGTAAAACACAGGGCCCTATGTGTGGGGTGCGATGATGCCGGATGTGCGTCTACAGAAGGGGCAGAGCTTTGGGCAGAGCGAGTTTTCTGCTCCATCCAAAGCGCCGGCCATCCTGAACGTGGACACGTACCCTTAGTGCCAGAATAGGTGCATCTTACAGGTGTGCCTTTTCTGGGGTGGCTGGGGGCAGATCTTTTTAGCCGGGGGGGGGGGGGGGGGCAATAACCATGGTCCCTCTCTAGGCTATTAATATCTGCCCTCAGTCACTGGCTTTCCCACTCTGGCGGAGAAAATTGCGCGGGAGCCCATGCCAGTTTTTTCTGTGATTTAACCCTTTATTTTAACACCTAGAGCTCCAAAATTTTGCACACACAAACTAATTAGTGAGGAATATGTAAGAATATAACGGATATGAAATGGTTTACTGTGTGTAAACCATGTTTCATATCCTGTCGGGTTTGGTAAGGAGTTAGCAAAAGTCGGCAATTGAATTACCGGCTTTTATGCTATCCAGCTCTGTATTAAAAAAAAAAAAAAGTGTGTCTCACAGAGAGAGAGAAAAAATATATATAATTTTCACGAATATTTGAGCCCATGGATCCATTATATGTCCACATTTTGCAAGCCAACGAGAATCTCGCCATACGGATGACACGGATAGTAGTTAGCTTGCAGAATGCTAGCGTTTTCCAAGCGATCTGTAGCATCGCTTGGAAAACTGACTGACAGGTTGGTCACACTTGTCAAACATAGTGTTTGACAAGTGTGACCAACTTTTTACTATTGATGCTGCCTATGCAGCATCAATAGTAAAAAGATCTAATGTTAAAATAATTTAAAAAAAATAAAAAATTGTGATATTCTCACCTTCCGGCGTCCCCGGCAGTCTTCCCGCTCCTCGCAATGCTTCGGTCCCAGTAATGCTTTGCTACAATGACCCCAGATGACATAGCGGTCTCGCGAGACCGCACGTCATCACAGGTCATTCTCGCAATGCATTATTGGGAACGCAAGCATTACGAGGAGCGGGAAGACTGCCGGGGACGCCGGAAGGTGAGAATATCACAATTTTTTATTTTTTATATATATATAATTTTTTTTAACAATTATATGGTTCCCAGGGCCTGGAGGAGAGTCTCCTTTTCTCCACCCTGGGTACCAACCGCACATGATCAGCTTACTTCCCGCATGGTGGGCATAGACCCATGCGGAAAGTAAGTGAATCAATGCATTCCTATGTTTGCGGAATCCCCGCGATTCCGCACAAAAAATGAACTTGCTGCTTTTTTTTTTTTTTTTTCAAAATGCGATTCCGCCATGGAAAAAAAACGCAGCATGTGCGCAAAAAATGCGGATTGCATTCTAATAAATAGGATGCTTAATGTATGCGGTTTTATCGCGTTTTTATAGCAAAAAAATCGAAAATTCCTAAACGTGTGCACATAGCCTTAAAGAGATCCTTCAAGAGGTTGTTTCATCTTAACTAGTTATAAGTGAAAAGTACTTGTAAAAACAAGCAACTTTGCGATTTATCTAGCATTAAAAATCCTCTCTGTTTTCAAGAGTCAGGCCGGCGTCACACTCGGCGTAAGACAATACGCCACGTATTATACATCCGTAATACGGCCGAAATACGGTGAAATGTTCCCAAAATAGTGATCCGTAGTCAGGATGTGTCAGCGTATTTTGCGCATGGCATCCTCCGTATGTAATCCGTATGGCATCCGTACTGCGAGATTTTCGCGCAGGCTTGCAAAACCGACATCTAATGGATTTATGTGCTCAAATGTTCGGGAAAACATATATACAGTATATATATATATATATATATGTCATTGAGACACATATATATATATTCTGTATTTAGATTTCATTCAGCGCGATATGTGTTAAAAGCCGGTAATTCAATTGCCGGCTTCTCATTTCTCCTGCACAAACCCGACAGGATATGAGACATGGTTTACATACAGTAAACCATCTCATATCCCCATTTTTTTTGCATATTCCACACTACTAATGTTAGTAGTGTGTATGTGCAAAATTTCAGCGCTGTAGCTGCTGAAATAAAGGGTTAAATGGCGGAAAAAATTGGCGTGGGCTCCCGCGCAATTTTCTCCGCCAGAATGGTAAAGCCAGTGACTGAGGGCAGATATTAATAGCCAGGAGAGGGTCCTTGGTTATTGGCCCCCCCGTGGCTAAAAACATCTGCCCCCAGCCACCCCAGAAAAGGCACATCTGGAAGATGCGCCTATTCTGGCACTTGGCCACTCTCTTCCCACTCCCTGTAGCGGTGGGATATGGGGTAATGAAGGGTTAATGCCACCTTGCTATTGGAAGGTGACATTAAGCCAGATTAATAAAGGAGAGGCGTCAATTATGACACCTATCCATTATTAATCCAATTGTAGGAAAGGGTTAAAAAACACACACACACATGATTTAAAAGTATTTTAATGAAAAAAACACAGCGGTTGTTGTAATAATTTATTGTACTCTCAGTCCATCAGGAACACCCTCGCTTGGAAAAATAATAAACGCACAAGATACATACCTTCTGCTGTCAGATCAGGTCCCACGAAGTAATCCATCTGAAGGGGTTAACTAATATTACAGGCAGAGCTGCGATAAACCGCTCGCTCGTACCTGTAATCCCCGGGTGCTGTCATTGACCTACATTTCCTTCAGTCGCGGTGATGCGCCCCCTGGTGGATGTCCTCATATGACCTGTAGCGTGGGAAAAAGTTCCCAGGCTGCAGTTCATGAGAACATCCAGCAGGGGCGCATCACCGCAACTGAATGTAAGTATAGATCACTGCTTTCCTTTCAGCACCCGGGGATTACAGGTACGAGCGAGCGGTTTATCGCAGCTCTGCCTGTAATATTAGTTAACCCCTTCAGATGGATTACTTCGTGGGACCTGATCTGACAGCAGAAGGTATGTATCTTGTGCGTTTATTATTTTTCCAAGCGAGGGTGTTCCTGATGGACTGAGAGTACAATAAATTATTACAACAACCGCTGTGTTTTTTTCATTAAAATACTTTTAAATCGTGTGTGTGTGTTTTTTAACCCTTTCCTACAATTGGATTAATAATGGATAGGTGTCATAATTGACGCCTCTCCATTATTAATCTGGCTTAATGTCACCTTCCAATAGCAAGGTGGCATTAACCCTTCATTACCCCATATCCCACCGCTACAGGGAGTGGGAAGAGAGTGGCCAAGTGCCAGAATAGGCGCATCTTCCAGATGTGCCTTTTCTGGGGTGGCTGGGGGCAGATGTTTTTAGCCACGGGGGGGCCAATAACCATGGACCCTCTCCTGGCTATTAATATCTGACCTCAGTCACTGGCTTTACCATTCTGGCGGAGAAAATTGCGCGGGAGCCCACGCCAATTTTTTCCGCCATTTAACCCTTTATTTCAGCAGCTACAGCGCTGAAATTTTGCACATACACACTACTAACATTAGTAATGTGGAATATGCAAAAAAAAAGGGGATATGAGATGGTTTACTGTATGTAAACCATGTCTCATATCCTGTCGGGTTTGTGCAGGAGAAATTAAAAGCCGGCAATTGAATTACCGACTTTTCACTAACACCGCTGCGTATTTCTCGCAAGTCACACTGCTGGTCAGTGTGGAATCCGTATTTTTCACGCCCCCATAGACTTTCATTGGCGATTTTTTTTGCGCAGTACGCTGACAAACGCAGCATGCTGCGATTTTGTACGGCCGTAGAAAGCCGTATAATACTGAACCGTAATATACGGCTAATAGGAGCAGCCCCATTGAGAATAATTGTGCCGTATGTTATGCGAGTTTTACGGACGTAGTTTCTGCGCTCTTACGTCCGTAAAACTCGCCAGTGTGACGCCGGCCTCAGGCTCTCCGCCAGTTCCCTAGATAAGGAGCACACACTGCTTGCTGGATCTATGCTTTAGAGTCTGCTTGCAACATTGAAAAGCTGGCCAGATTGTGTAATCAACCAGCCGCGCTTCACCTATATTGCATAAGCAAAGGTGCCTGGAAGAGAGCTTGGGTCAGACCAATGATGTAACCATGCTGCCTTCCCAATCTGTTAGTCTTCAGGACTCTGCCTCTTACAAAGGAAGAAACCCAGGACAGAATCACTGGCAGTATAGATAGTGGTGCTGGTTCAGACAGAACGGATTCAGGATTGGACATAATGGCTTTGTCAGACAGGATGGTTTGAGGATCACTGGACAGGTAATTGTACAGGATTGCAGAATGGGTACAGGAACAGGGACTTGATAATGGACTAGTAGCTTTGAGACACACTAGGTACTGAAGTTGCTCAGGCACCTCCCTACAGGGGAGGGTGCCTTAAATACCTAATGGCTCCTAGCTAAATGTTGGGGACACTTGTGGGAAGTATTTGCTCCCTAAACACGTTGACCGGAGACCTGCGCAACATGCATGAGCTCTGGGAGCAGGAGATGCTGCTGAGTGGCCGCAGTGATGAGCATGTTGGTGTCCCTGCTGCAGGGGAGGGAGAGGAACGATGCAGGGATGGGGCAGATGAGAACAGGGTTGTTTTTTTTTTGGGAGGGGGGTTTATAGGACTAAGCCCCCATATAGACACATGGTTACTCAAAGGTCTAACCTTCATAGGGGGAGGGAGGAAAGGAGAAACAAACAAAAAAAAAAAATCAATTATATACAGTGCAGACCAAAAGTTTGGACACACCTTCTCATTTAAAGATTTTTCTGTATTTTCATGACTATGAAAATTGTACATTCCCACTGGAGGCATCAAAACTATGAATTAACACATGTGGAATTATATACTTAACAAAAAAGTGTGAAACAACTGAAATTATGTCTTATATTCTAGGTTCTTCAAAGTAGCCACATTTTGCTTTGATGACTGTTTTGCACACTCTTGGCATTCTCTTGATGAGCTTCAAGTGGTAGTCACCGGAAATGGTCTTCCAACAATCTTGAAGGAGTTCCCAGAGATGCTTAGCACTTGTTGGCCCTTTTGCCTTCACTCTGCAGTCCAGCTCACCCCAAACCATCTCGATTGGGATCAGGTCTGGTGACTATGGAGGTCAGGTCATCTGGTTTTGCACCCCATCACTCTCCTTCTTGGTCAAGTAACCCTTATACAGCCTGGAGGTGTGTTTGGGGTCATTGTCCTGTTGAAAAACAAATGATGGTCCAACTAAACGCTAACCGAATGGAATAGCATGCCGCTGCAAGATGCTGTGGTAGCCATACTGGTTCAGTATGCCTTCAATTTTGAATAAATCCCCAATAGTGTCTCCAGCAAAGCACCCCCACACCATCACACCTCCTCCTCCATGCTTTACGGTGGGAACCAGGCATGTAGAGTCCATCCGTTCACCTGTTCTGCGTCGCACAACGACACAGTGGTTGGAACCAAAGATCTCAAATTTGGACTCATCAGACCAAAGCACAGATTTCCACTGGTCTAATGTCCATTCCTTGTGTTCTTTAGCCCAAACAGGTCTCTTCTGCTTGTTGCCTGTCCTTAGCAGAGATTTCCTAGCAGCTATTTTACCATTAAGACCTGCTGCACAAAGTCTCTTCTTAACAGTTCTTGTAGAGATGTGTCTGCTGCTAGAACTCTGTGTGGCATTGACCTGGTCTCTAATCTGAGCTGCTGTTAACCTGCGATTTCTGAGGCTGGTGACTCGGATAAACTTATCCTCAGAAGTAGAGGTGACTCTTGGTCTTCCTTTCCTGGGGCGGTCCTCATGTGAGCCAGTTTCTTTGTAGCGCTTGATGGTTTTTGCCACTGCACTTGGGGATACTTTGAAAGTTTGCCCAAATTTTCGGACTACTTTTTGAAGCTCATCAAGAGAGTGTGCAATGCAGTCATCAAAGCAAAAGGTGGCTACTTTGAAGAACCTAGAATATAAGATAATTTCAGTTGTTTCACACTTTTTCGTTAAGTATATAATTCCACATGTGTTGATTCATAGTTTTGATGCCTTCAGTGTGAATTTACAATTTTCATAGTCATGAAAATACAGAAAAATCTTTAAATGAGAAGGTGTGTCCAAACTTTTGGTCTGTACTGTACTTTTTTTTTTTTTTTTGGACACTTGATAGCTTTTGATATTAATTCGGTTATGGCTTTATTGCCATCAAATCATAATCTTAGGGACATAATTAAAAAATATACAGTTAGAGTTTACAATAAGCACGAAATATCCCCCAAAAAAACTCATCCTCATGGCTGCGAAATATGTTGGCGCTATATAAATAAAATTATTCTTATTATTATTATGGCCTTATGATTTTTTTTTTTTTTAATTTTGTGTACAGAACACTAAATGACTGATTATTCATTGCATTTGCAGCTTTTTTTTTTCTTTTACCTAGTCTTTGATGGGGGAGGGGTTTATTTGCTCCAAATTCTTTAATTTGCACCATATTTTTTAATTTTTTTTAAGTCTGTTTCATGTGTTTTGGAGTTTTTTGTACCTTTTTTTTGTTCGTTGTTTAAGTGTAGATGTAGATTTGGTTTTGCAATTGTTTACAGTCAGTTCATCAATTGCAACTTTTATGTAAAAATTTACTTTTTTTAAATGTAGTCCCCTGACAGCGTAAGATGTGTTGTGTTTTTTTTTTTTTATCTAATGCTTTTTGAACAACAAGTGCCAAGAATGACATGTTGTGTAAAATCAGATGGCCGTTTCTGGTTGACCACGCTGCTGCTGGAAAAGGAGTCGTTCCACATTGTGGTAGTACTTGATAGTAACTTCATTGTGATTTTCACGTTCGCAACTCTTTTTCAAAAATAGTCTACATACAATTTTTTTTTTCTTTCTGTTACACAAGAATAATCTGTTGGCATAGCCTTAAGATCTAAATCGACGCTCCTTTAAGAAAATCGTAATGTTGACGAAGGAACTACTAACATGTATGTAGATTCGGAAATGTGTTCAGTGTTATTTAAGACCAGACGTAGTCTGCAGATAAACAGGAGGATTTTCCTTAAGCGATTTTGCCAGTAGCTTTGAACTTGACTTTGCTCCTGATAAATTGGAGAAGAGAAGTCACAGCTGGAGAAGTGATAAAGAAATGATGGCACTTCCAAAAAGAAAACCACTGACCATCCCGGAACAAAATCCTTCTGTTGAAAAGATCATTGATTTTCCCCTGACAATTTAAGTGAACATCTGTGCGGTATTGAAGTGGCTTTCTTCTGAGGGAGCATGTGCCGTGGTGTGTGATATTTGAGATCACAATGCAGGCCCTTCTTTCTGCACCCTATAATGAATCTAGCAGGTCTGTTGATATTTCATTATGCCTCGCTGTTGCGTTTCATCACTATTTAACGTGCATGTTCCAGGAATGATTGCTATGCCTCATCTCGGATGAATTTTATTTCTGCAAAAAAAAATAATATTTAAAGGGTTTTCGTCAACAGCCTCCATTCTCCCCTCTCCCCTTATGTCATAACAGACAGCTCTGGAATTGTAGTGATAAGGGGCACGGCAAGTCTTTGCAGGACCAGAATATTTTTTTGGGTGGGCGATGTAAGGAGAATGGTTTTGTTTTTAGCAGAATGCACTGAATTTATTTAAATCATCTAAAATAAATTGACAGTATTTTGGCAGCTCTCAGCCACGATCTGCGTTGAGGCTTCTATATGACATGTCAGTAAATCACTTTATTGGAATACCCCCTTTAAGCCACATGCAGAAATGCTGCGGCAGCAACCATTTTCTGTCTTTAGTGTGTTTTTTGTTTATTTTTGTGGATTTAACTTTGGAGTTCAGCTCATGTACATGCTTTTTAGTCTTATTATATTTAAATAGTAACTTTTAAATTTTTTGTTTTGGGAATTGGTAGTGTACATGAAAATAAGCAACTTTGTAATATGTCTTATCAGAGAAATCTGCTTCTTTCTCCTCCTCCAGGACTGATCAGTCATTTTCAAAATGTTCAATTCACGGATAAAATCTGTATTCAGTGAAGACAGATTATTACATTACTGAGATAGGAGATAGCAGTTGTTAAAGAGAACCTGTCACCCCCAAAATCGATGGTTAGGTAAGCTCACCGTCATCAGGGGCTTATCTACAGCATTCTGTAATGCTGTAGATAAGCCCCCGATGTTACCTGAAAGAGGAGAAAAAGAGGTTAGATTATACTCACCCAGGGGCGGTCCCGCTGCGGTCCGGGTCCGATGGGTGTCTCAGGTCCGGTCCAGAGCCTCCTATCTTCATTCCATGACGTCCTCTTCTGGTCTACACGCCGCGGCTGCGGCGAAGGCGTACTTTGTCTGCCCTGTTGAGGGCAAAGCAAAGTACTGTGTTATGATCCGGTGGTAGGATCACCAAACTGACCTGATAGGTAAACCAGAATATTAGGACGAGCTCTGGGGATGTGGAAACTATACTGACCACAACACTGAACCTATCCAATACACACTAAAGGCAGCCGTGGAGCGTTACCTAAAAACCTAGACGCCTCGTCACAGCCTGAGGAACTAACTACCCCTAGAGAGAAAGCCAAGCCTCACTTGCCTCAGAGAAATGACCCCAAAGTTTAGACAGCCCCCACAAATAATAACGGTGAGTTATTATACTCACCAATACAAACGTAGTAATGAAAGACACGTTTAAGGAAATGAGTCCCGCTAAAGCTAAATAGACTGAAGATAGCAAGGGATCTGTGCGGTCAGTACAAAAACTATCAAAAACTATCCACGCAGAAAATACAAGAACCCCCACACCGACTCACGATGTGAGGGGCGCACTCTGCACCCCAGAACTTCCAGCAAGCAAAAAATCACATATAAGCAAGCTGGACTGAACTCATCATATAATGAAACATATTTTCAAGAGAAAAATGAGCAAACATGAACTAGCAAGACTTAGCTTCTCCGGATGGAGACAGGTCACAAGGAAGTCCAGAGAGATCAGAACCAGTACTGAATACAACGACAGCAGGCCACAAACAAAGGTGCAGGTGGAGTTAAATAGGAACCAGCAAAGCAGGAAATGAGGCAGCTGAGCCCATCTCCAGACCCGCAGTATCGCTAAAGGCCACCAGAGGGAGCCCAGACGGAATTCACAACAGTACTGCAGTGCGCAGGCGCCGGGCCTCTCTGACCTTTCCCGTTTCCTGCGCGCTGCAGTACTTTGCTCTGCACTCAACAGGGCAGACAAAGTACGCCTGCGCCGCAGCCGCGGCATGAAGACCAGAAGAGGACATCAATAAAAGAGTCAATATCGACCCTTTACCAAGCCTTGCCATATGAGTTAGGAAAAAAATGGCAAACCAGAATCTCAGTTTGCAGACTGTTTTGGGGTATTGCCCCTTTTCAGTGCAAAGTATGAGATGTAGTTTGGCTAGTTGAGAGGCTTAAAACTCTTGAGATTCTGGTTAAGCTTGTATCTGCAGTCATATGGCAAGGCTCGGTAAAGGGTCGATAATGACATTTAGGGTACCGTCACATTTAGCGACGCTGCAGCGATCTAGACAACGATGCCAATCGCTGCAGCGTCGCTGTGTGGTCGCTGGAGAGCTGTCACACAGACATCTCTCCAGCGACCAACGATGCCGAAGTCCCCGGGTAACCAGGGTAAACATCGGGTTACTAAGCGCAGGGCCGCGCTTAGTAACCCGATGTTTACCCTGGTTACCAGTGTAAATGTAAAAAAAACACTACATACTTACATTCTGGTGTCTGTCGCGTCCCCCGGCGTTCTGCTTCCCTGCACTGTAAGCGCCGGCCGTAAAGCAGAGCGGTGACGTCACCGCTGTGCCCTGCTTTACGGCCAGCCGGCGCTGACACAGTGCAGGGAAGCCGAACGCCGGGGGACGACAGACACCGGAATGTAAGTATGTAGTGTTTTTTTTTTTTTTTACATTTACACTGGTAACCAGGGTAAATATCAGGTTACTAAGCGCGGCCCTGCACTTAGTAACCCAATGTTTTCCCTGGTTACCAGTGAAGACATCGCTGAATCCACGTCACACACGCCGATTCAGCGATGTCTGCTGGAGATCCAGCGACGAAATAAGGTGCTGGCCTTCTAGCTCCGACCAGCGATGTCACAGCAGGATCCTGATCGCTGCTGCGTGTCAAACACAATGATATCGCTATCCAGGACGCTGCAACGTCACGGATCGCTAGCGATATCGTTTTTAAGTTGTTCAGTGTGAAGGTACCTTTAGGATTACTACTTCCACTAGGTGGAGCTAGAGTTCTAGTCCTCTTCCTCTGAAGAGAAAATTTGCATATTTAATTTCCCAAAGGAGCATGTATGGCGTGTAAGTCTCCTCACTCTGATATGCCAGGCCTGACTTGTCACTCTCCACAAGGAGAAACGTTGCTCCTTAGAACGCGGATTTCTATAAATGCCATCCACTTTGCTGGAACTGTAAGATCCTGAGTTTTTGACGATGTGAAAAGAAGTGGCGTCAAAAACTCCTCATTGGAACATGGCCTTTATAGAGTAAAATGTGAAGAGCACAGTCAACGGACTACATCTATGTGCTATCATGTGCCAAGGAGTTGCATCGGCGAGCTTGAACCGCAAAACCGATCTAAATGTAGGACAGGTGTCTAGTTTTTTTTTTTGTTTGTTTGTTTGTTTTTTCTCTAGACAATCACAAAATACATGTGAAAAGGCACATTTGTTGTAATGGGTCTGTGGTCTATCTAAAAATAATGGGTAGCACATGTATCGGGGGAGGGGAACTGCCGTGTTAAACTCACCCAAGTGAGCTAAATATGTTAGCCCGATGACCATACTGCAGCCTCATTATTTCTATTGGAGACTACCATAAAACTAGAGCCCCCTGGGAGTTAGGGTATGTTTCCATGGTCAGTAAACTCTGCTTGTTTGACGCTGCGCAGAGCTGCAGCGTCAAACACGCAGCGTCCAGATGTTCCAGCATAGTGGAGGGGATTTTTTGAAATCCCGTGTCCACTATGCGTGGAAACACGCACGCGTCGGCCCTGCGACTCCGGACATGCTGCGCGTCTTTTCAGATCGCAGCATGTCCGTGTTACCTGCGGCGACGCTGCGTCGCCGCAAGTAATATCACAGGGCCCTATGCGAGGGTGCAATGATCCCGGATGTGTACAGTTAACACATCCGGCATCATCGCGTCCCGGAAAGGGGGCGGGGCTTAGCACCGAGCGGCTTCGCCGCTCCGGCGATACCGCCGGCCATCCTGAACGTGGACACGCACCTATAGTGTATGGACGGGGTAGCTCTGGTGCAATCCTCCCACCATCTGAAGTCCTAGCGTCAACTACTGCAGAAGATGTCACCTCTCCTACCTGCCCCCTGCCATGAATTTTCTTTTTAGTATCTAGCTTCTACGACGTCCTGTAATAGATGTAATGAAGAAGGCACCTTTTGGGGCTCATGTCCATGATGGTTTTTTTTTTTTTTTTTTTTTTTTTTGGGGGGGGGGGGGGGCATGTTTCATCAAACTCTTTTTGTATAGTGGTAATCTCCGGTAGACACATTGGATCTCGGAGAGAGCATCTCCATACACATGGCACCGATGAAGGCTCTTTACAATCCGGGTCTTGGGTTTCTTACAGTTTCCATTCTTTTCACACCAAGGCCTTGTCTGTTTTTTGCAGATGAAATTAAGGAAAAAAAAGTGTTGAACAAGTGGCTGGAAATACAGGAGGATTATCCTATATACACTTCAAACTTGGCTTCTAGCTCCGAAGTATTATTGGTCCATTCATTATAAAAAAATTTTGACCACAAGTATTTTAAAGTACAGTTTTTCCGGTGCAATCAATTTAACAAGTGTCAGGTGGCATTACTGGTACTGTAAATGCTTTGTGTCTATAAATATGGCATTTCCAGACCCCGACGTTTCCTTATGCTAATTATAAAAGCAGACCTTATTTGCTATCCATTATCACAGCTTGTGCAGCAGAATTGACACCTGTATTACGTTATTATATGGGCCTGCATGGTTGTGCAACCACAGGGCTGGATGGATATTTATAGAATGGCGAAAAAACTGGTAAATCTTCAGTCGTAATAATCTCTGAGGACTTCTGGGTGGTTTATATGGGTGTCTATACTCTGGGTGTGCCTCTGTTTTGGACTTCAGGAATTACATGCTTTAATTTCTTTGAACAAATAGTTTTGTTTTTTTGCTTTAGTAACGGTCACAGCGTGTTAAGGCCTCCAAACACATTAGAAAGCTGTTGGCCGAAACGATTGTTAGGCCAACAGCTATCTCTTCCCGACTTTCCCCCATACAGAGGAACACTACTCGGCCAAGCGCTCGTGTGTTCTCTATGAGAGGCGCGCTTCCCTGGGAGACTACCGGAGAACGAAAGGATCGGCCTTTAGATATCATACAGGCCAGATCCTTTTCTCCATCGACCTCCTCTGTTGGGGAAGACTCGGGGAGGGCCCATACACATTAGACTATCAGCCTATCCTGCCAATATCGGTGAATTTAGACTTTAATTTCATGTGTATTGGGGTCTTTTGGTTATGCTAAGACGTCATTAAAGAGGTTGTTCACTACTCGGACAGTCCCTTCTCAATCAGCATATTTCTGCACCCTTTCCCTCCCCCCAATAAAATAATAAAACAATACTGGTGTTCTTCCAGCTGCGTCTTCAATCGCTCTTCCAGGAATCGTGTTATATCTTGTCACATGATCCCTGCAGACTATCGGCCCTGGATTCGCTCCGCCTTTGGATGAATCAGCTGTCCAGAGGAGATGAGCGAGCAGTCGCAGTTCTCACTTCCTCTTGATGTCTGTTTCCTCCAAAGGTGGGGAGAGTGAAGACAGTGCTGATTGGCCACAGGGATTGCGTGACATAATGTAACACAAGCCATGGGAGAGCTAGTATCATCACTAATGGAATGGCACCGATACCAGAGATGGGAATAATTGTACTATTTTACTGGGGGAAAAATATAAATTGAATTAAGAAGCTATTGTCCAAGTAGTGGAGAACCCCTTAAATCAACTTCTACCTCAACCAGTAATCTAAAGATATTTACTACTTTAAAACATTCCCATGATAATAAATAGGCAGCATGAAAATAAGCAAGTTTGTAATTGACTTGCTTTTTCTGGAGAATGACAGCAGATAGAAATGAGCGATTTACATGCTGGATAGATTCCATGGAGCTTGGTCACTAGTGCTGGGGTTTAATGTGCATTTTCCCTACATTCCATGAGAGGAGTTAACTCCTAACGCCCAGTCGCCTGTCTCCAGCCTACTGATTTATGTATAGTAGTTAGCTGCTCACCTTTCTCCCTCCCTCTCCGCTCCTGACAAGGCACTGGTATAAATCTTGCTAAATCAGTAGCCCCGTCTATTAGCTGCTCCTAGAGCAGTGCTCCTAATCATGGCTCTCACTGTCCTGAGCCATGTGCTTGTTCTAATAGCCTGATTTTTCTATGTCAGTGTACTCTCCAGAACAAACAACTGATGACTGAAAGTGTTACAGCAGAACTTGTGCTGAGCTTCATAGTTCTACTAATACTATAGCTCTGTCATCACCAGAACTGTTACTCAAGGAGGATTGCCTGCCCTACTAGAAGTTAGGAGACTACAGAGTTGTGAGCTGCTTAAGAGACAACTTGAGAATAACCTTTTAAAGGAGCCTGTCAGTGTCTTTTACCACTCACCCAAATAGTTAACATGCCTGTATAGCTCTTTAAATGAAAAGATGGTTAATACCTTTTTGTGTCTGCAAAGATCTTTATTCAGAGACCAGATATTCCTTGTTTAATGTATATTGATATTATATATATGTATTGTAAATTGTGGAGGAACCATGTACTTCCAACTCTTTTGGCCACCATCTGTATTCACCACCTACTGCTACACTCCTTGGTTGATTGGATATGTTACGTCATGAAACCAAAGACCTGACAGTCAACCAGAGGAGGGTGGTGATAGGCGGAGACTGCAGAGGGAGACAGAGAAGCTGCAAGTACATTGTTACGCCACAATTCACTTCCGACCTCCCTCATGTACGTATACCTTCAAATAGCAATTTTTTTGACACTGGAGCAGCACTTTGGGGACTTAAGGCCATGTGCGCACGTTCAGGATTTTTCGCGTTTTTTTCGCTATAAAAACGTGATAAAAATGCGAAAAAAACGCTTACATATGCCACCTATTATTTACAGGGTATTCCGCATTTTTTGTGCAAATGTTGCGATTTTTTTTCTGCGAAAAAATCGCATTGCGGAAAAAAAAGCAACATGTTCATTAAGGGGTATGTGCACACGTCCGGATTTCTTGCAGAAATTTCCTGAAGAAAACCGGAAATTTTCTGCAAGAAATCCGCATTTTTTTTTTTTGCGGTTTTTTTCCGTTTTTTTCGCATTTTTTTTTAGCATTCTGCAAGCGTAAGTAGCTTGCAGAATGCTAAAGTTTTCCAAGCGATCTGTAGCATCGCTTGGAAAACTGACTGACAGGTTGGTCACACTTGTCAAACATAGCGTTTGACAAGCGTGACCAACTTTTTACTATAGATGCAGCCTATGCAGCATCTATAGTAAAAGATAGAATGTTTAAAAATAATAAAAAAAATGGTTATACTCACCTGCAGGCGTCCGTTCCTATAGATGCCGGTGTGGTTCAGGACCTTCCATGACGTCGCGGTCACGTGAGCGGTCACATGATCGGTCTTGCGACCAATCACAGGACCGCGACGTCATCGCAGGTCCTTCACCGCACACCAGCTATAGAAACCGAAGCGGCAGCATGCAGCGGAGAGGCGGGAAGACATCGAAGGTGAGTATATGACTATTTTTTATTTTAATTCTTTTTTTTTTGACCAATTATATGGTGCCCAGTCCGTGGAGGAGAGTCTCCTCTCCTCCACCCTGGGTACCAACCGCACATAATCTGCTTACTTCCCGCATGGTGTGCACAGCCCCGTGCGGGAAGTAAACAGATCAATGGACTCCTAGGTGTGCGGAATCCCCACAATTCCGCATTTTTAATGAACATGTTGCTTTTTTTTCCGCGATGCGATTTTTTTCACGGAAAAAATCGCAACATTTGCACAAAAAATGCGGAATACCCTGTAAATAATAGGTGGCATATGTAAGCGTTTTTTTCGCGTTTTTATAGGGAAAAAAACGCAAAAAATCCTGATCGTGTGCACATGGCCTTAAAATGCAGAATTGCGGGGATTCCGCACACCTAGGAGTGCATTGATCTGCTTACTTCCCGCACAGGGCTGTGCACACCATGCGGGAAGTAAGCAGATTATATGCGGTTGGTACCCAGGGTGGAGGAGAGGAGACTCTCCTCCACGGACTGGGCACCATATAATTGGTCAAAAAAAAAGAATTAAAATAAAAAATAGTCATATACTCACCTTCGATGTCTTCCCGCCTCTCTGCTGCATGCTGCCGCTTCGGTTTCTATAGCTGGTGTGCGGTGAAGGACCTGCGATGACGTCGCGGTCTTGTGACGTCATGGAAGGTCCTGAACCACACCGGCATCTATAGGAACGGACGCCTGCAGGTGAGTATAACCATTTTTTTTTATTTTTTTTATTATTTTTAAACATTCTATCTTTTACTATAGATGCTGCATAAGCAGCATCTATAGTAAAAAGATGGTCACACTTGTCAAACGCTATGTTTGACTAGTGTGACTAACCTGTCAGTCAGTTTTCCAAGCGATGCTACAGATCGCTTGGAAAACTTTAGCATTCTGCAAGCTAATTACGCTTGCAGAATGCTAAAAAAACGCGAAAAAAACTGAAAAAAAAACGCAAAAAAAAAAAAATGCAGATTTCTTGCAGAAAATTTCCGGTTTTCTTCAGGAAATTTCTGCAAGAAATCCGGACGTGTGCACATACCCTAAAAGTTTAAAATGGCTTACATTTTAAAGAGAAACACAGCAATATAAACTTTTTTTTTCGGTGGGGCGTTGCTGACAGGTTCCCTTTTGAAAGGGAATCTGTCAAATAGTACATGCAGTGGATATGAAACTTGGCACCTTCAATCCAAAATCTAGACATTTCGTTATGAATAACCACATAACTTCAATACCCTAAACACCTTCCCTTCATTTTTAGCGGTGAAGTATCAG
Source organism: Ranitomeya variabilis (assembly GCF_051348905.1). Taxonomy (NCBI): domain Eukaryota; kingdom Metazoa; phylum Chordata; class Amphibia; order Anura; family Dendrobatidae; genus Ranitomeya; species Ranitomeya variabilis. Next base: position 78,003,976 of record NC_135233.1, on the reverse strand, counting down.
ATCACCTGTATGTAGCAGAGCCGATCGGATTATGGCAGCTTCTAGTCTCCCATGGAGACTGGTGAAGCATGCCAAAAGTAAAATAATTTTTTTTAAAAAAAAATAAAAAATATATAAAAGTTCAATTCGCCCCCCTTTCGCCCCATTCAAAATGAAACAATAAAAAAAACACATTCACATATTTGGTATTGCTGCTTTCAGAATCACCCGATCTATCAATATAAAAAAAGATTAACATGATCGCTAAACGGTGTAGTGAGAAAGTCAATACGGCAGAATTACGGGGTTTTTTTTGTCGCCACAACATTGCATTAAAATGCAATAATGATCGATCAAAAGAACGTATCTGCACCAATTAAGGGCTGTCCCACACGTCCAGATAATTCCGGTACCGGAATAAATCGGTACCGGAGTTATCCGTGTCCGTGTGCCTGGGAACTCACGTAGGCCATACGTGCGGCACACGTGTGCCGCCCGTATGGCGAGTGGGTACCACACGGAGCGTGTGGTACCCACGCGTGTGGTACCCTGCATTGCGCTGAAGCCGCGATTCATATGTTCCCTGCAGCAGCGTTTGCTGCAGAGAATATATGAATAATAGTGTTTAAAATAAAGATCTATGTGTCCGCCGCCCTCCCACCCCCTGTGCGCCCCCCCGCTGTTCAGAAAATACTTACCCGCCTCCCTCGCTGCTTCCTGGTCTGGCCGCGGCTTCTAGTGTATGCGGTCACGTGGGGCCGATCATTTACAGTCATGAATATGTGGCTCCACCTCCCATAGGGGCGGAGCCGACTATTCATGATTGTAAATGAGCGGCCCCACGTGACCGCATACAGTAGGAGGCGCGGGGCAGAGAGGAAGGAGTGACAGCCAACGTGGGAGCGGGTGAGTATTTTCAGAACAGCGGGGGGGCGCACAGGGGGTGGGGGGGCGGCGGACACATAGATCTTTATTTTAAACACTATTCATATATTCTCTGCAGCAAACGCTGCTGCAGGGAACATATGAATCGCGGCTTCAGCACCATGTGGGGGGGACAGCGCTTACTGTAGCGCTGTCTCCTGCACGCACACGGACCCCAGACGGAGAACGTCCGTGTGAGGTCCGTGTTTTACACGGACCCATTGACTTTAATGGGTCCGTGTAATATGTGCGCTCCCACGAACACTGACATGTCTCCGTGTTTGGCACACGGAGACACGGTCCGCAAAAAATCAATGACATCTGAACAGATGCATTGATTTTTATGGGTCTACGTGTGTCAGTGTCTCCGGTACGTGAGGAAACTGTCACCTCACGTACCGGAGCCACTGACGTGTGAAACCGGCCTAATTATATGGTATAATTAAAAACGTCAGCTCGACCCGCAAAAACTAAGCCCTCACCCGACCCCAGATCACGAAAAATGGAGACGCTGCAGGTATTGGAAAATGGTGCAATTTTTTTTATTCTTAACTTACACTTTTTTTTTTCTCACCACATTAATAATATAGAACCTAGATATGTTTGATGTCGTAATGACCTGGAGAATCATATTGGCAGGTCAGTTTTAGCATTTAGTAAACCTGGTTATAAAAAAAAAAATCACTCTGGGATTGCACTTTTTTTGCAATTTCGCCACACTTGGAATTTTTTTTTCCCCGTTTTCCAGTACACGATATGTTAAAACCAATGTTGTCGTTCCAAAGTACAACTCGTGCCGCAAAAAAAAAACCCTCACATGACCATTTAGACCAACAATTAAAAGTCATGGCTCTTGAAAGAAGGGAGCAAAAAAAATGAAACCGCAAATACGAAAATACCTCTGGGGGTTAAAGAGGATATTTCACCTTTCTTTTTATTTTTTGCCGTCATCTCTGCAATGGAGAGGTAATATGGAAAAACAAACATTTTATTCTGTTGTTCAACCACTATTACATGTCTTAGGCCGGAGACACACTGGTGCGAGAGACGGCCGAGTCTCGCTGGTTAAAAGCAAGCTGTGGCACCTGCACTCCGGAGCGGAGCGTGCGGCTCCATAGCAATACATGGAGCTGCACGCTCAGCTCCGGAATGCAGGTGCCACAGCTTGCTTTTAACCAGCGAGACTCGGCCGTCTCTCGCACCAGTGTGTCTCCGGCCTCAAATAATGAATTCAGTCTGGATTAAAATGTAACTCCGTCCTAAGGCTGCCGTCACACTGTCAGTATTTGGTCAGTATTTTACATCAGTATTTGTAAGCCAAAACCAGGAGTGGGTGATAAATCCAGAAGTGGTGCAGATGTTTCTATCATACTTTTCCTCTAATTGTTCCACTCCTGGTTTTGGCTTATAAATACTGATGTAAAATACTGACCAAATACTGCTAGTGTGACGGCAGCCTAACTCTTATTTATTTATTTTTTGCCTTTCGGATAACATGCTTTTTATACAATCCGCCTTTGCAGGACGTCTTCCTGTACAACGTACTGCTCTACGCACCTGCAGAGGGTGGAAGCTTGAGCCTCTCTCCCCCGGATAAGTAAAGCTTCCATTTTAAGTCTCTCTTAATCCAACAGGTGTAATATTTCTGTGTACAGATGAACAAAGCGGTGAAGCTTAAAGGTGCACTTTACCATCCAGTGAATCTTAAAACCAATTTGACTCTTATGGACTTGCATGAAAAATACCAAAAATTGTGTTTTTAGTTAATCTTTTAGGGTTTTTTTCTCTTTTTTGTGTGTCTAGACTGCAAAATAGAGATAAATGTGACCTAGAAGGTAAAATAGTGGTACTGGCTGTTCCCAGTTAGTAGTGGATTACGTATTTAAACTTAGCAAATTCCTAAAAACTCAGGCATCTCCTGTAGTTTAGTGGTCCAAAACGTATGGAATTGATCTGTGGGGCTTTTAAATGGAATCTGTTGCCAGGTTTTTGCTATGTAATCTGAATGCGCCATTATGCAGGGGCGGAGACAATGATTCCAGCAATGTGTCACTTATTAGGCTGTGTTTTGCAGTTTTGGTACAATCAGTGTTTTATCAGCAGGAGATTATCATTAGAGGACTAGGTGGCTTGTGCCTCCTAGTCTGATCACACCCCCACTACTGATCGGCAGCTTTCAGTCAATGGCAGATTTGTGTGTACAATCAGTGCTGCGGGCAGGGTTATACAGAGCTCAACATTCTGAGCTCTGCTAGATCAGCACTAGGGAGAAAACTGTGATTCTATCACAACTGCTGCAACCAGTAAGCGAAGTGATACATCGCTGGAATGTTTTATGTCAGTATTTTAGGAGTTCTGGTGATGATGCTTTGAATTGTGGATATGTTCTACTAATTTCATTTTAAACCTCCCAACTTCCCAGTATATCCTCCAGAAAATGTATTTTGGGGGGTTTCATGGCTTATGCAGGTGGTTTAAATTATTGCAATTAACATATTTTCTAGCTCTGTAGCTCTTTTCCAATGCATCCTAAAGCAGGTGCTGGCAGACCATAAAAAATATGGGAGATTATAAAATGTTCAAATGCGATTTTATTAAACCATGAATAATTTTTATTTGTGGTAAAAAATGTGCTTTTCAGCAAATATACCAAATACCGGCATACTACTATATTTCTTTTTGGGAGGGGGCAAATGTCAGTTTTCTTGTTCTATTTTAACTGCTGCGTTAATACATTTTCCATTTTACAGAGGTCCACATATTCTCTAAAGTATTTGTTTTTCATTCTTAAACAAGCCCACCTTGATCTGAAGGAATGGATCTATAGCGGGGCCCGTGTCAAATTTAAAATAAAACCCAGATAATATATGTATTCTTGCCGAAGGGAACTTGGGTTTGTTTTCTGGCGGTGTTGTGTATGTTACGTATATTGCACAAAATCATTTTGGAACTTGATATTGGGTGTTTCTCTTTAGACCTTTTTTGGTCTAAATTCCCCCCATATGCCATCGTTGGGCTGGGAGCTGTCTCGCTCAACTGTCCCACTCCAGTGTTCTCTGTAGGAGTCCTCTGGAGGTGGAATTTCTCCGAAACAAAGGATCGGCAGTCTGAAATTGAGCATGCCGAAACCTTCTCTCTTATGACAGTCGTCTGGTCGAGGCCCTTCTTGATCTAAATGCTTGGGCCGATTAAAATATAAAACGTATACTCCACTCCTGTGACTGCGCCGTGTTAGCGGTGTTGGCACTCGGGGCTCTTTTACGGTGTTATGACTCATGAGCGCCCAATCAGCGCTGATGTCACTGTCTTCGCCTTCATACGGATTGAGCTCTAAGGCCAGGGTCACACTTGCGAGTTCAATGCCAGAAACTCGTGCATCAATACCCGGCACTGCCGCCAGCACTCGGACCGGAGCGTTCAGCTGCATAGAAATGCACGCAGCCACACACTCCGGTCCCGAGTGCCGGCGGCAGTGCCGGGTATTGATGCGAGAGACTCTCATCACACTCGTAAGTGTGACTCCGGCCTTGGATCTGTTCTAATAGATCACTACTGGACATGTGAGCAAAGCCTTAAGGTGGAGAAGGAGCTGGACAAGAAGAATGACAGAGACCCAGGATTGTGCACCAAGCAGCTAATTAGCAAATCGTAAAAGATGATTTTCTTGCATAGGCAGCATCAATAGTAAAAACTTGGTCACACAGGGTTAATAGCGGCAGTAACGGAGTGAGTTACCCACGGCATAACGCGGTCCGTTACCGCTGCCATTAACCCTGTGTGAGCGGTGACTGGAGGGGAGTATGGAGGGGGCACACGGGGAGTATGGAGCGGGCACTGACTGCGGGGAGTATGGAGCGGGCACTGACTGCAGGGAGTATGGAGCGGGTGCCGGGCACTGACTGCAGGGGAGTAGGGAGGGACTAATCGGACTGTGCCCATCGCTGATTGGTCACGGCAGCCATGACAGGCAGCTGGCGCAACCAATCAGCGACGCGGGATTTCCGTGACGGAAGTTGCCGACAGAAAGACGGAAGTACCCCTTAGATAATTATATATATATATATATATATATATATATATATATATATATATATATATATATATATATATACACACACACACACACACACACACACACACACACACACACACACACACACACACACACACACACACCCACCCTATTTGCCTCTCTGCACATTCCCCGCAGCACATCCCGGCAGCTTGAGCTTCCTCTCTGAAACTGCCAGGCAGCAGGCAGGAAGGAGGACGGTGCTGGATCACCTCAGATCGGCTCCGGGGCCCCGATTCAGCAGCATCGCCGGGCAGTGTTGGAATCAGCATGCGGCTAACGCTGCCCGCTATTAAAGTGAAATAGTATTCACTCCTTTACATGCCCATAAGGGCGTCGGGAAGCGTGAATATTCATTTCTCTTTAGCGCCGGGGACAGGCTCCTATCTCCAGCTGCTACTCTCTGGTATCGGGAGGGCCCCCCTTGACTCAAGGGCTCCATAGCAGCTGGATGTGCCGCTATTAGCGACACGCCACTGGTTGGGGGGCCCCTGGAGCAGTGGGGGCCCTAGGCAGCTGCTGGCCAATATGTCAGCAGGTGTCAGTGCCTGGGCCCACCGGAGAATCCTCCAGTTCTTCGGTGGGCCAGTCCGACCCTGCTCGTATAGTGTTCTCATAAAATACAGAGTGATTAGTGCTAAATCGCAGCAACATGTCTTATGTCAGTCTGGTGTCTTATGACGCTGTGCAGTGAAAGTCTATGGGTCTATGAAAAATAGATCGGACACCACTCAGATACCATGCAAGTGCTATTTGGTTTTCACCAAATAGTTTTTCTCCCCCCCCCCCCCCAACAGAGAAATCTGGTGGAACTGATCAAAAACCCTGATGAAACTCTTACCGCTGTTTCTCATATGAGCAGATCACTGTTGTGTTCATAAGCCCTCAGTCTGAGACAAAGTGACCATGTCAAAAACAAAGTACCATATTCTGGACAAAAAAAAAACATTTGCGAAAAAGGAGAGCACTCCAGATACTGAATAAACCTAACAAAATACATTTTTATTAACAACCACTTAAAAAGATCCAAGTAATTATTACCCGAATAATATCAATACAACATGTGAAAAGATCAAAAGCATGATACCTGGTACAGTATGAGGTTCTCAATTAGAGCTCAAACTATAGAACCGTCACTGGAAGTCTGTCCTTTGATCCTCTCACATCACCAGGTTTGTAGGGCACATCACAACGCTGGAGGCATGGACTACACTGAGCATGCACCACATTATCAGACTGCATCTGTACACTTGAAGGGAACCATATATTTATAGGCACAACACACTGATATAGACATCGTGCCACGAAGAATCCATGATAAACGCGCGTCGGGGCATAGAGAGGAGCTTCCACTTTATTGATTTGCTGCTATACTTTTTTACTCATAGTATTTGTGGTCACTACATTTTCTGATTCCAGTACTTTAACACACTGCTGGAATATGCATTGTGCTGAACTCGTACTCTTTTTCGGCATAATTATTTATTAGTCTTTCATTGTCTAGTGTAATACTCATACGCTATTGAAACTGATATGCCTTGATATGTTTCTATCTTTCTGAGCTGGAACATCATACTCTACTACATTTTAAATCGGTCCTAAACGGTTTTGATCTTTTCACATTTTGTATTGATATTCGGGTAATAAAGTGACAATATTGTTGTACTTATGTGGTAAAGTTAACTACAAATTATTTATCTGTTAGTTCATGTATTCCGGTTATTTTATATTGTATATGCTGTAATACCTTGACACTATGGTTGTTGTTTTTTTTTTTTTGTTTTTTGTTTTTTTTAGGGGTCCATGCTTATACTGTTGGGTGCTGTTTAGTACGTTAGTAAGGTGAAGCATCATTAGTACTAACGATGCTGGTCTGGGCATTTTGAATGATAGAAATAAATCCATCCACCAAAGTTTTTTGTATGAAACCTATAAGGGATAGATGGCAGAGATCTTAGTGATTAGGATCCAGCTGCAAACTGAATGGCAGAAAATACCAGAATATATATGTTTTTCTGTAATATAAATTCTTTTTGTTTGTTATAAAGTTTCTTTCTCACACTCTGTATAGCATGGTGCCACTTAGCACCATAAGTGTGTCTAAAATTGCTTCAGTAAGATCATACAAGCAATATTTTATCTTGCGATCCCAATGATGATATAGATATATTCAAATTAATGAAGATTGATTTACGGAAGCCCTTTTCAAAATACTATTATTCAGTAGTCCTGTGGTTTTTGCTCATATACCGTATGTGGCGATTCTTTTGAAAAGTAAAGGATCCTACCGGGAGGTTACACCGGACAGACCTTTCTTTAGGATTTGGTGAGTGTGACTGTCCTATTTAAAGGGAATGAAGTCAAGCAGTAAATTCACTGCTCACCCTTTTCACATTGACCCTTTCTCCCAGCATGGGGTCTTTGATCTTGTAACAATAGCAGATGGACATGGTGTAAAAACTAGGACCCTTGAGGAATAAAAAGAGCCCATTCATACTGTGTTAGAATATTGTGATGGCGTCTCTTTTGCGGGACACAAATTCTGCAATACTTAAAATATCATTTCCAAGTGTTAAGCTTAATAAATATATATATATATATATATACATACACACACACACACACACACACACACACACACACACACACACACACACACACACACACACACACACACACTATGCGTTTGTATGATCAGTGGCGATTTCAGGACCTGGACTCCCATCGCTCAGCAGTCCTTTGCGCAGATTAGTGCAGCATGGTGGATCAGTGGTTAGCACTGTTGGTTTGCAGCACTGGGGTCCTGGGTTCAAATCCCACCAAGGACAACATTTGCAAGGAGTATGCATCTTCTACCTGTATTTACGTGGGTTTCCTCCGGGTTCTCCGGTTTCTTCCCATACTCCAAAGACCTCTACTGATGGGAAATTTAGATTTTTAGCCCTAATGCGAACAGCAATGATGATGTCTGTAACGCACTATGGAATAAATGGCACTAAATAAGCAAAGCATAATAATCAGATAAATTTGTTTCATTGTTCGTTTGCTTTCTAAATACAAAATTAAGCAAGTTTCATATTGCTGCCACAGAATATCTGCAAATCCTATATCTAGATGAGTGCTTTTGCAAAACTGATACACAGCTGTCAAAACTCTCAGTGTTAGAGATAGCAGAAAGAAGTGAGGATGTACACAGATCTGCTGTTGAGAGGGGAGAATGTATCTATAACTTTAGGGAGGGCAGAGAAAAGGAGGAAAGCACAACATGAGCTGTTGAGCCCAGTGGTTGGCTGCAGCAGTGATATCGGCTCTACTGTGCTCATACCCCCTGCAATTATCAAAAACTGAATCAGCAGTAGAACGGCATCACTGGACCCAGGGAGCGTGATTTGAAGCTCAGTTTGGTAGAACTTTTAAAGGGAATCTAAGCAGATTTTTGCTATGTAATCTGAGGACAGCATGATATAGGGATTATTACACTAAATTTAGCCATGTGTCGCTTATTATGCTGTGTGCTGTTAATTACTGGTACTTACAATGAAAGTTTTATCACCAGGACATTATCACTGCCTAGACTACAGCTCAGGGGACTGCTAGACTGACCACACCCCCTCCTGTGATGAGCAGCTCACTGTCAATAGACAACACTGTGTCACACCTGCTGCATCCAATAAACTAAGTGATAAATTATTGAAATCTGGATCTCTTTTCATACATTATGCTGCTCTCGGAAGAGGTAGCAGAAACCTGGTGACAGATTCCCTTTAAGGGTATTTTCACATGTGATTCATATGCTGTGGACTTCCCTCAACAGCAAAAATTGCATCGAATAATGAAGTTTTTGTGTAAGATTTATTTTATTGTGCAAATGCTGCAGATTTTCAAACCACTTTGAAAATTTGCATTGGATTTAAATTCCACACCGCATGTTAGTTTCCTGAAAAGTTAAAGCCTTTACCAAGCAACCAACGTTTTCAGAATGGTTCCATTTTTCAAACAAGGGTGTTTGGCTTTTTACAGTAGCATAAGTAGAAGTGAAGTTCTATCGGGCCCAGGACACAATTTGGACCCTGTACCCCCAGTAGCATGTTCATATGCTTGGACCCCAATCAGGGTGATACAGTCTCTCTTGGCCCCCACTACATGTATGTGTGTATGTATGTATATATATATATATACTAGCTGTACTACCCGGCTTCGCCCGGGTTAATGACTGCTGTTAGCAAAATAGAATGTGTTAACAAAAATTTATTCTGCACACAAAAACCACAAAACAAATAGATAGAAATGTAATTATTAAAAGGCAAAAACTAAGCTAATAGAAGAATTTCACAACATATATTAGCTTTGTTATACTGAGAATGTCTTTGTTGCCTATATTAACCAATCAGAGCTCAGATTAATTAACTGTAGCAAAATAGAAGCTGAGCTGTGATTGGTTGCTATTGGCAGCCTGATAAATCCCCAGCCAACAGTAAGCCCACCCCCTGGCAGTATATATTAGCTCACACATACACATAATAGACAGGTCATGTGACTGACAGCTGCCGTATTTCCTATATGGTACATTTGTTGCTCTTGTAGTTTGTCTGCTTATTAATCAGATTTTTATTTTTGAAGGACAATACCAGACTTGTGTGTGTTTCAGGGCGAGTTTCATGTATCAAGTTGTGTGTGTTGAGTTGCGTGTGGCGACATGCATGTAGTGACTTTTGTGAGATGAGTTTTGTGTGGCGACATGCGTGTAGCAACATTTTGTGTGTCGAGTTGCATGTCACAGGTTAGTATAGTAAGTTGTGTGCAGCAAGTTTTGAGCATGGCGAGTTTTGCGCGTGGCGAGTTTCATGTGTGGTGCGTTTTGAGTATGTGCAAGTTTTGTGTGAGTCAACTTTTGCATGTGGTGCAACTTTTGTACATGTGGCAATTTTTCTGTGTGTGCAAGTTTTGCATGAGGTGAGTATTCCATGAGGTGAGTTTTGCGTGTGGCGAGTTTTGCGTGAGCCTAGTTTTGCATATGGCGAGTTTTGCATGTAGCGAGTTTTGCGTGTGGCGAGTTTTGAGTGGTGACTTTTGTGTTTCGACTTTTATGTGGCGAGGTTGGTGTATGTGTGGTGAAATGTGCGCTGAGGGTCGTATATGTGTTCAAGCACGTGGTAGTGTGTGGCGCATTTTGTGTTTGTGTCGGGGCCCCACCTTAGCAACTGTACGGTATATACTCTTTGGCGCCATCGCTCTCATTCTTTAAGTCCCCATTGTTCACATCTGGCAGCTGTCAATTTTTCTCCAACACTTTTCCCTTCACTTTTTCCCCATTATGTAGACAGGGGCAAAATTGTTTGGTGAATTGGAACGCGCGGGGTTAAAATTTCACCTCACAACATAGCCTATGACGCTCTCGGGGTCCAGACGTGTGACTGTGCAAAATTTTGTGGCTGTAGCTGTGACGGTGCAGATGCCAATCCCGGACATACACACATACATACATACATACATACATACACACATTCAGCTTTATATATTAGATATACCTGTATGTAATCTCCTGTATATAGTATATACCTGTGTGTCATCTCACCTATATATAGTATATATGTGTGTCATCTCCTCCTGTATATAGTATATACCTGTATGTCATCTCCTCCTATACATAGCATATACCTGTATGTCATCTCCTCCTGTATATACTATATACTGTACCTGTAGGTAATCTGCTCCTGTATATAGTATATACCTGTGTGTCATCTCATCCTGTATGTAGTATGTTCCTGTATGTCATCTCCTCCTCTATATAGTATATACCTGTGTGTCATCTCTCCTGTATATAGTATATATCTGTGTGTCATCTCCTGTATATAGTATATACCTGTGTGTCATCTCCCCTGTAAATAGTATATACCTGTGTGTCATCTCCTCCTGTATATAGTATATATCTGTATGTCATCTCCTCCTGTATTAGCCCTCGTTCACACGTTATTTGGTCAGTATTTTTACCTCAGTATTTGTAAGCTAAATTGGCAGCCTGATAAATCCCCAGCCAACAGTAAGCCCACCCCCTGGCAGTATATATTAGCTCACACATACACATAATAGACTGGTCATGTGACTGACAGCTGCCGGATTCCTATATGGTACATTTGTTGCTCTTGTAGTTTTTCAGCTTATTAATCGGATTTTTATTTTTGAAGGATAATACCAGACTTGTGTGTGTTTTAGGGCGGGTTTCGTGTGTCAAGTTGTGTGTGTTGAGTTGCGTGTGGCGACATGCATGTAGCGACTTTTGTGAGATGAGTTTTGTGTGGCGACATGCGTGTAGCAACTTTTTGTGTGTCGAGTTGCATGTGACAGGTTAGTGTAGCAAGTTGTGTGCAGCAAGTTTTGCGCATGGCGAGTTTTGCGCGTGGCGAGTTTTATGTGTGGTGCCTTTTGAGTATGTGCAAGTTTTGTGTGAGGCAACTTTTGCATGTGTTGCAACTTTTGTGCATGTGGCAATTTTTCCGCGTGTGCAAGTTTTGCGTGTGGCGAGTTTTCCATGAGGTGAGTTTTGCACGTGTGGCGAGTTTTGCATGTGGAGAGTTTTGCGCGTGGCGAGTTTTGAGCGGCGACTTTTGTGTTTCGACTTTTATGTGGCGAGGTTGGTGTATGTGTGGTGAAATGTGCGCTGAGGGTCGTATATGTGTTCGAGCACGTGGTAGTGTGTGGCGCATTTTGTGTGTGTGTTCATATCCCCGTGGTGGTGTGGTGATTATCTAATGTCGGGGCCCCACCTTAGCAACTGTACAGTATATACTCTTTGGCGCTATCGCTGTCATTCTTTAAGTCCCCTTTGTTCACATCTGGCAGCTGGTAATTTGCCTCCAACACTTTTCCTTTCACTTTTTCCCCATTATGTAGATAGGGGCAAAATTGTTTGGTGAATTGGAAAGAGCGGGGTTAAAATTTCACCTTACAACATAGCTTTGACGCTCTCGGGGTCCAGACGTGTGACTGTGCAAAATTTTGTGCCTGTAGCTGCGACGCCTCCAACACTTTTGCTTTCACTTTTTCCCCATTATGTAGATAGGGGCAAAATTGTTTGGTGAATTGGAAAGCGCGGGGTTAAAATTTCACCTCACAACATAGCCTATGACGCTCTCGGGGTCCAGACGTGTGACTGTGCAAAATGTTGTGCCTGTAGCTGCGACGCATCCAACACTTTTCCTTTCACTTTTTCCCCATTATGTAGATAGGGGCAAAATTGTTTGGTGAATTGGAAAGCGCGGGGTTAAAATTTCACCTCACAACATAGCCTATGACGCTCTCGGGGTCCAGACGTGTGACTGTGCAAAATTTTGTGGCTGTAGCTGCGACGGTTCAGATGCCAATCCCGGACATACATACATACATACATACATACACACACACACACATTCAGCTTTATATATTAGACTAGCTGTACTACCCGGCTTCGCCCGGGTTAATGACTGCTGTTAGCAAAATAGAATGTGTTAACAAAAATTTATTCTGCACACAAAAACCACAAAACAAATAGATAGAAATGTAATTATTAAAAGGCAAAAACTAAGCAAATAGAAGCATTTCACAACATATATTAGCTTTGTTATACTGAGAATGTCTTTGTTGCCTATATTAACCAATCAGAGCTCAGGTTAATTAACTGTAGCAAAATAGAAGCTGAGCTGTGATTGGTTGCTATTGGCAGCCTGATAAATCCCCAGCCAACAGGAAGCCCTCCCCCCTGGCAGTATATATTAGCTCACACATACACATAATAGACAGGTCATGTGACTGACAGCTGCCGTATTTCCTATATGGTACATTTGTTGCTCTTGTAGTTTGCTTATTAATCAGATTTTTATTTTTGAAGGACAATACCAGACTTGTGTGTGTTTTAGGGCGAGTTTTATGTGTCAAGTTGTGTGTGTTGAGTTGCGTGTGGCGACATGCATGTAGCGACTTTTGTGAGATGAGTTTTGTGTGGCGACATGCGTGTAGCAACATTTTGTGTGTTGAGTTGCATGTGACAGGTTAGTGTAGCAAGTTGTGTGCAGCAAGATTTGTGCATGGCGAGTTTTGCGCGTGGCGAGTTTTATGTGTGGTGCATTTTGAGTATGTGCAAGTTTTGTGTGAGGCAACTTTTGCATGTGGTGCAACTTTTGTACATGTGGCAATTTTTCTGTGTGTGCAAGTTTTGCATGAGGTGAGTTTTCCATGAGGTGAGTTTTGCACGTGTGGCGAGTTTTGCGTGAGCCTAGTTTTGCATATGGCGAGTTTTGCATGTAGCGAGTTTTGAGTGGTGACTTTTGTGTTTCGACTTTTATGTGGCGAGGTTGGTGTGTGTGTGTGGTGAAATGTGTGCTGAGGGTGGTATATGTGTTCAAGCACGTGGTAGTGTGTGGCGCATTTTGTGTTTGTGTTCATATCCCCGTGTGTGGTGAGTATCCCATGTCGGGGCCCCACCTTAGCAACTGTACGGTATATACTCTTTGTCGCCATCGCTCTCATTCTTTAAGTCTTCATTGTTCACATCTGGCAGCTGTCAATTTTCCTCCAACACTTTTCCCTTCACTTTTTCCCCATTATGTAGATAGGAGCAAAATTGTTTGGTGAATTGGAACGCGCGGGGTTAAAATTTCACCTCACAACATAGCCTATGACGCTCTCGGGGTCCAGACGTGTGACTGTGCAAAATTTTGTGGCTGTAGCTGCGACGGTACAGATGCCAATCCCGGACATACACACATACATACATACACACATTCAGCTTTATATATTAGATATACCTGTATGTAATCTCCTGTATATAGTATATACCTGTGTGTCATCTCACCTATATATAGTATATATCTGTGTGTCATCTCCTGTATATAGTATATACCTGTATGTCATCTCCTCCTATACTACATAGCATATACCTGTGTCATCTCCTCCTGTATATACTATATACCTGTAGGTAATCTGCTCCTGTATATAGTATATACCTGTGTGTCATCTCCTCCTGTATATAGTATATACCTGTATGTCATCTCCTCCTGTATGTAGTATGTACCTGTATGTCATCTCCTCCTCTATATAGTATATACCTGTGTGTCATCTCTCCTGTATATAGTATATATCTGTGTGTCATCTCCTCCTGTATATAGTATATACCTGTGTGTCATCTCCCCTGTAAATAGTATATACCTGTGTGTCATCTCCTGTATATAGTATATAGCTGTATGTCATCTCCTCCTGTATTAGCCCTCGTTCACACGTTATTTGGTCAGTATTTTTACCTCAGTATTTGTAAGCTAAAATGGCAGCCTGATAAATCCCCAGCCAACAGTAAGCCCACCCCCTGGCAGTATATATTAGCTCACACATACACATAATAGACTGGTCATGTGACTGACAGCTGCCGGATTCCTATATGGTACATTTGTTGCTCTTGTAGTTTGTCTGCTTATTAATCAGATTTTTATTTTTGAAGGATACCAGACTTGTGTGTGTTTTAGGGCGAGTTTCGTGTGTCAAGTTGTGTGTGTTGAGTTGCGTGTGGCGACATGCATGTAGGGACTTTTGTGAGATGAGTTTTGTGTGGCGACATGCGTGTAGCAACTTTTTGTGTGTCGAGTTGCATGTGACAGGTTAGTGTAGCAAGTTGTGTGCAGCAAGTTTTGCGCATGGCGAGTTTTGCGCGTGGCGAGTTTTATGTGTGGTGCCTTTTGAGTATGTGCAAGTTTTGTGTGAGGCAACTTTTGCATGTGTTGCAACTTTTGTGCATGTGGCAATTTTTCTGCGTGTGGCAATTTTTCTGCGTGTGCAAGTTTTGCGTGTGGCGAGTTTTGCACGTGTGGCGAGTTTTGCATGTGGAGAGTTTTGCGCGTGGCGAGTTTTGAGCGGCGACTTTTGTGTTTCTACTTTTATGTGGCGAGGTTGGTGTATGTGTGGTGAAATGTGCACTGAGGGTGGTATATGTGTTCGAGCACGTGGTAGTGTGTGGCGCATTTTGTGTGTGTGTTCATATCCCCGTGGTGGTGTGATTATCCCATGTTGGGGCCCCACCTTAGCAACTGTACAGTATATACTCTTTGGTGCCATCGCTGTCATTCTTTAAGTCCCCCTTGTTCACATCTGGCAGCTGTTAATTTGCCTCCAACACTTTTCCTTTCATTTTTTCCCCATTATGTAGATAGGGGCAAAATTGTTTGGTGACTTGGAAAGCGCGGGGTTAAAATTTCACCTCACAATATAGCTTTGACGCTCTCAGGGTCCAGACGTGTGACTGTGCAAAATTTTGTGCCTGTAGCTGCGACGCCTCCAACACTTTTCCTTTCACTTTTTCCCCATTATGTAGATAGGGGCAAAATTGTTTGGTGAATTGGAAAGCGCGGGGTTAAAATTTCACCTCACAACATAGCCTATGACGCTCTCGGGGTCCAGACGTGTGACTGTGCAAAATTTTGTGGCTGTAGCTGCTACGGTTCAGATGCCAATCCCGGACATACATACATACATACATACATACACACACACACATTCAGCTTTATATATTAGACTAGCTGTACTACCCGGCTTCGCCCGGGTTAATGACTGCTGTTAGCAAAATAGAATGTGTTAACAAAAATTTATTCTGCACACAAAAACCACAAAACAAATAGATAGAAATGTAATTATTAAAAGGCAAAAACTAAGCAAATAGAAGCATTTCACAACATATATTAGCTTTGTTATACTGAGAATGTCTTTGTTGCCTATATTAACCAATCAGAGCTCAGGTTAATTAACTGTAGCAAAATAGAAGCTGAGCTGTGATTGGTTGCTATTGGCAGCCTGATAAATCCCCAGCCAACAGGAAGCCCTCCCCCCTGGCAGTATATATTAGCTCACACATACACATAATAGACAGGTCATGTGACTGACAGCTGCCGTATTTCCTATATGGTACATTTGTTGCTCTTGTAGTTTGCTTATTAATCAGATTTTTATTTTTGAAGGACAATACCAGACTTGTGTGTGTTTTAGGGCGAGTTTTATGTGTCAAGTTGTGTGTGTTGAGTTGCGTGTGGCGACATGCATGTAGCGACTTTTGTGAGATGAGTTTTGTGTGGCGACATGCGTGTAGCAACATTTTGTGTGTTGAGTTGCATGTGACAGGTTAGTGTAGCAAGTTGTGTGCAGCAAGATTTGTGCATGGCGAGTTTTGCGCGTGGCGAGTTTTATGTGTGGTGCATTTTGAGTATGTGCAAGTTTTGTGTGAGGCAACTTTTGCATGTGGTGCAACTTTTGTACATGTGGCAATTTTTCTGTGTGTGCAAGTTTTGCATGAGGTGAGTTTTCCATGAGGTGAGTTTTGCACGTGTGGCGAGTTTTGCGTGAGCCTAGTTTTGCATATGGCGAGTTTTGCATGTAGCGAGTTTTGAGTGGTGACTTTTGTGTTTCGACTTTTATGTGGCGAGGTTGGTGTGTGTGTGTGGTGAAATGTGTGCTGAGGGTGGTATATGTGTTCAAGCACGTGGTAGTGTGTGGCGCATTTTGTGTTTGTGTTCATATCCCCGTGTGTGGTGAGTATCCCATGTCGGGGCCCCACCTTAGCAACTGTACGGTATATACTCTTTGTCGCCATCGCTCTCATTCTTTAAGTCCTCATTGTTCACATCTGGCAGCTGTCAATTTTCCTCCAACACTTTTCCCTTCACTTTTTCCCCATTATGTAGATAGGAGCAAAATTGTTTGGTGAATTGGAACGCGCGGGGTTAAAATTTCACCTCACAACATAGCCTATGACGCTCTCGGGGTCCAGACGTGTGACTGTGCAAAATTTTGTGGCTGTAGCTGCGACGGTACAGATGCCAATCCCGGACATACACACATACATACATACACACATTCAGCTTTATATATTAGATATACCTGTATGTAATCTCCTGTATATAGTATATACCTGTGTGTCATCTCACCTATATATAGTATATATCTGTGTGTCATCTCCTGTATATAGTATATACCTGTATGTCATCTCCTCCTATACATAGCATATACCTGTGTCATCTCCTCCTGTATATACTATATACCTGTAGGTAATCTGCTCCTGTATATAGTATATACCTGTGTGTCATCTCCTCCTGTATATAGTATATACCTGTATGTCATCTCCTCCTGTATGTAGTATGTACCTGTATGTCATCTCCTCCTCTATATAGTATATACCTGTGTGTCATCTCTCCTGTATATAGTATATATCTGTGTGTCATCTCCTCCTGTATATAGTATATACCTGTGTGTCATCTCCCCTGTAAATAGTATATACCTGTGTGTCATCTCCTGTATATAGTATATAGCTGTATGCCATCTCCTCCTGTATTAGCCCTCGTTCACACGTTATTTGGTCAGTATTTTTACCTCAGTATTTGTAAGCTAAAATGGCAGCCTGATAAATCCCCAGCCAACAGTAAGCCCACCCCCTGGCAGTATATATTAGCTCACACATACACATAATAGACTGGTCATGTGACTGACAGCTGCCGGATTCCTATATGGTACATTTGTTGCTCTTGTAGTTTGTCTGCTTATTAATCAGATTTTTATTTTTGAAGGATACCAGACTTGTGTGTGTTTTAGGGCGAGTTTCGTGTGTCAAGTTGTGTGTGTTGAGTTGCGTGTGGCGACATGCATGTAGGGACTTTTGTGAGATGAGTTTTGTGTGGCGACATGCGTGTAGCAACTTTTTGTGTGTCGAGTTGCATGTGACAGGTTAGTGTAGCAAGTTGTGTGCAGCAAGTTTTGCGCATGGCGAGTTTTGCGCGTGGCGAGTTTTATGTGTGGTGCCTTTTGAGTATGTGCAAGTTTTGTGTGAGGCAACTTTTGCATGTGTTGCAACTTTTGTGCATGTGGCAATTTTTCTGCGTGTGGCAATTTTTCTGCGTGTGCAAGTTTTGCGTGTGGCGAGTTTTGCACGTGTGGCGAGTTTTGCATGTGGAGAGTTTTGCGCGTTGCGAGTTTTGAGTGGTGACTTTTGTGTTTCGACTTTTATGTGGCGAGGTTGGTGTGTGTGTGGTGAAATGTGTGCTGAGGGTCGTATATGTGTTCAAGCACGTGGTAGTGTGTGGCGCATTTTGTGTTTGTGTTCATATCCCCGTGTGTGGTGAGTATCCCATGTCGGGGCCCCACCTTAGCAACTGTACGGTATATACCCTTTGGCGCCATCGCTCTCATTCTTTAAGTCCTCATTGTTCACATCTGGCAGCTGTCAATTTTCCTCCAACACTTTTCCCTTCACTTTTTCCCCATTATGTAGATAGGGGCAAAATTGTTTGGTGAATTGGAACGCGCGGGGTTAAAATTTCACCTCACAACATAGCCTATGACGCTCTCGGGGTCCAGACGTGTGACTGTGCAAAATTTTGTGGCTGTAGCTGCGACGGTGCAGATGCCAATCCCGGACATACACACATACATACATACACACATTCAGCTTTATATATTAGATATACCTGTATGTAATCTCCTGTATATAGTATATACCTGTGTGTCATCTCGCCTATATATAGTATATATCTGTGTGTCATCTCCTCCTGTATATAGTATATACCTGTATGTCATCTCCTCCTATACATAGCATATACCTGTATGTCATCTCCTCCTGTATATACTATATACCTGTAGGTAATCTGCTCCTGTATATAGTATATACCTGTGTGTCATCTCCTCCTGTATATAGTATATACCTGTATGTCATCTCGTCCTGTATGTAGTATGTACCTGTATGTCATCTCCTCCTCTATATAGTATATACCTGTGTGTCATCTCTCCTGTATATAGTATATATCTGTGTGTCATCTCCTCCTGTATATAGTATATACCTGTGTGTCATCTCCCCTGTAAATAGTATATACCTGTGTGTCATCTCCTCCTGTATATAGTATATATCTGTATGTCATCTCCTCCTGTATTAGACCTCGTTCACACGTTATTTGGTCAGTATTTTTACCTCAGTATTTGTAAGCTAAAATGGCAGCCTGATAAATCCCCAGCCAACAGTAAGCCCACCCCCTGGCAGTATATATTAGCTCACACATACACATAATAGACTGGTCATGTGACTGACAGCTGCCGGATTCCTATATGGTACATTTGTTGCTCTTGTAGTTTGTCTGCTTATTAATCAGATTTTTATTTTTGAAGGATAATACCAGACTTGTGTGTGTTTTAGGGCGAGTTTCGTGTGTCAAGTTGTGTGTGTTGAGTTGCGTGTGGCGACATGCATGTAGGGACTTTTGTGAGATGAGTTTTGTGTGGCGACATGCGTGTAGCAACTTTTTGTGTGTCGAGTTGCATGTGACAGGTTAGCGTTGTGTGCAGCAAGTTTTGCGCATGGCGAGTTTTGCGCGTGGCGAGTTTTATGTGTGGTGCCTTTTGAGTATGTGCAAGTTTTGTGTGAGGCAACTTTTGCATGTGTTGCAACTTTTGTGCATGTGGCAATTTTTCTGCGTGTGGCAATTTTTCTGCGTGTGCAAGTTTTGCGTGTGGCGAGTTTTCCATGAGGTGAGTTTTGCACGTGTGGCGAGTTTTGCATGTAGAGAGTTTTGCGCGTGGCGAGTTTTGAGCGGCGACTTTTGTGTTTCTACTTTTATGTGGCGAGGTTGGTGTATGTGTGGTGAAATGTGCGCTGAGGGTGGTATATGTGTTCGAGCACGTGGTAGTATGTGGCGCATTTTGTGTGTGTGTTCATATCCCCGTGGTGGTGTGGTGATTATCCCATGTTGGGGCCCCACCTTAGCAACTGTACAGTATATACTCTTTGGCGCCATCGCTGTCATTCTTTAAGTCCCCCTTGTTCACATCTGGCAGCTGTTAATTTGCCTCCAACACTTTTCCTTTCATTTTTTCCCCATTATGTAGATAGGGGCAAAATTGTTTGGTGAATTGGAAAGCGCGGGGTTAAAATTTCACCTCACAACATAGCTTTGATGCTCTCAGGGTCCAGACGTGTGACTGTGCAAAATTTTGTGCCTGTAGCTGCGACGCCTCCAACACTTTTCCTTTCACTTTTTCCCCATTATGTCGATAGGGGCAAAATTGTTTGGTGAATTGGAAAGCGCGGGGTTAAAATTTCACCTCACAACATAGCCTATGACGCTCTCGGGGTCCAGACGTGTGACTGTGCAAAATTTTGTGGCTGTAGCTGCGACGGTTCAGATGCCAATCCCGGACATACATACATACATACATACATACACACACACACACATTCAGCTTTATATATTAGACTAGCTGTACTACCCGGCTTCGCCCGGGTTAATGACTGCTGTTAGCAAAATAGAATGTGTTAACAAAAATTTATTCTGCACACAAAAACCACAAAACAAATAGATAGAAATGTAATTATTAAAAGGCAAAAACTAAGCAAATAGAAGCATTTCACAACATATATTAGCTTTGTTATACTGAGAATGTCTTTGTTGCCTATATTAACCAATCAGAGCTCAGGTTAATTAACTGTAGCAAAATAGAAGCTGAGCTGTGATTGGTTGCTATTGGCAGCCTGATAAATCCCCAGCCAACAGGAAGCCCTCCCCCCTGGCAGTATATATTAGCTCACACATACACATAATAGACAGGTCATGTGACTGACAGCTGCCGTATTTCCTATATGGTACATTTGTTGCTCTTGTAGTTTGCTTATTAATCAGATTTTTATTTTTGAAGGACAATACCAGACTTGTGTGTGTTTTAGGGCGAGTTTTATGTGTCAAGTTGTGTGTGTTGAGTTGCGTGTGGCGACATGCATGTAGCGACTTTTGTGAGATGAGTTTTGTGTGGCGACATGCGTGTAGCAACATTTTGTGTGTTGAGTTGCATGTGACAGGTTAGTGTAGCAAGTTGTGTGCAGCAAGATTTGTGCATGGCGAGTTTTGCGCGTGGCGAGTTTTATGTGTGGTGCATTTTGAGTATGTGCAAGTTTTGTGTGAGGCAACTTTTGCATGTGGTGCAACTTTTGTACATGTGGCAATTTTTCTGTGTGTGCAAGTTTTGCATGAGGTGAGTTTTCCATGAGGTGAGTTTTGCACGTGTGGCGAGTTTTGCGTGAGCCTAGTTTTGCATATGGCGAGTTTTGCATGTAGCGAGTTTTGAGTGGTGACTTTTGTGTTTCGACTTTTATGTGGCGAGGTTGGTGTGTGTGTGTGGTGAAATGTGTGCTGAGGGTGGTATATGTGTTCAAGCACGTGGTAGTGTGTGGCGCATTTTGTGTTTGTGTTCATATCCCCGTGTGTGGTGAGTATCCCATGTCGGGGCCCCACCTTAGCAACTGTACGGTATATACTCTTTGTCGCCATCGCTCTCATTCTTTAAGTCCTCATTGTTCACATCTGGCAGCTGTCAATTTTCCTCCAACACTTTTCCCTTCACTTTTTCCCCATTATGTAGATAGGAGCAAAATTGTTTGGTGAATTGGAACGCGCGGGGTTAAAATTTCACCTCACAACATAGCCTATGACGCTCTCGGGGTCCAGACGTGTGACTGTGCAAAATTTTGTGGCTGTAGCTGCGACGGTACAGATGCCAATCCCGGACATACACACATACATACATACACACATTCAGCTTTATATATTAGATATACCTGTATGTAATCTCCTGTATATAGTATATACCTGTGTGTCATCTCACCTATATATAGTATATATCTGTGTGTCATCTCCTGTATATAGTATATACCTGTATGTCATCTCCTCCTATACATAGCATATACCTGTGTCATCTCCTCCTGTATATACTATATACCTGTAGGTAATCTGCTCCTGTATATAGTATATACCTGTGTGTCATCTCCTCCTGTATATAGTATATACCTGTATGTCATCTCCTCCTGTATGTAGTATGTACCTGTATGTCATCTCCTCCTCTATATAGTATATACCTGTGTGTCATCTCTCCTGTATATAGTATATATCTGTGTGTCATCTCCTCCTGTATATAGTATATACCTGTGTGTCATCTCCCCTGTAAATAGTATATACCTGTGTGTCATCTCCTGTATATAGTATATAGCTGTATGCCATCTCCTCCTGTATTAGCCCTCGTTCACACGTTATTTGGTCAGTATTTTTACCTCAGTATTTGTAAGCTAAAATGGCAGCCTGATAAATCCCCAGCCAACAGTAAGCCCACCCCCTGGCAGTATATATTAGCTCACACATACACATAATAGACTGGTCATGTGACTGACAGCTGCCGGATTCCTATATGGTACATTTGTTGCTCTTGTAGTTTGTCTGCTTATTAATCAGATTTTTATTTTTGAAGGATACCAGACTTGTGTGTGTTTTAGGGCGAGTTTCGTGTGTCAAGTTGTGTGTGTTGAGTTGCGTGTGGCGACATGCATGTAGGGACTTTTGTGAGATGAGTTTTGTGTGGCGACATGCGTGTAGCAACTTTTTGTGTGTCGAGTTGCATGTGACAGGTTAGTGTAGCAAGTTGTGTGCAGCAAGTTTTGCGCATGGCGAGTTTTGCGCGTGGCGAGTTTTATGTGTGGTGCCTTTTGAGTATGTGCAAGTTTTGTGTGAGGCAACTTTTGCATGTGTTGCAACTTTTGTGCATGTGGCAATTTTTCTGCGTGTGGCAATTTTTCTGCGTGTGCAAGTTTTGCGTGTGGCGAGTTTTGCACGTGTGGCGAGTTTTGCATGTGGAGAGTTTTGCGCGTGGCGAGTTTTGAGCGGCGACTTTTGTGTTTCTACTTTTATGTGGCGAGGTTGGTGTATGTGTGGTGAAATGTGCACTGAGGGTGGTATATGTGTTCGAGCACGTGGTAGTGTGTGGCGCATTTTGTGTGTGTGTTCATATCCCCGTGGTGGTGTGATTATCCCATGTTGGGGCCCCACCTTAGCAACTGTACAGTATATACTCTTTGGTGCCATCGCTGTCATTCTTTAAGTCCCCCTTGTTCACATCTGGCAGCTGTTAATTTGCCTCCAACACTTTTCCTTTCATTTTTTCCCCATTATGTAGATAGGGGCAAAATTGTTTGGTGACTTGGAAAGCGCGGGGTTAAAATTTCACCTCACAATATAGCTTTGACGCTCTCAGGGTCCAGACGTGTGACTGTGCAAAATTTTGTGCCTGTAGCTGCGACGCCTCCAACACTTTTCCTTTCACTTTTTCCCCATTATGTAGATAGGGGCAAAATTGTTTGGTGAATTGGAAAGCGCGGGGTTAAAATTTCACCTCACAACATAGCCTATGACGCTCTCGGGGTCCAGACGTGTGACTGTGCAAAATTTTGTGGCTGTAGCTGCTACGGTTCAGATGCCAATCCCGGACATACATACATACATACATACATACACACACACACACATTCAGCTTTATATATTAGACTAGCTGTACTACCCGGCTTCGCCCGGGTTAATGACTGCTGTTAGCAAAATAGAATGTGTTAACAAAAATTTATTCTGCACACAAAAACCACAAAACAAATAGATAGAAATGTAATTATTAAAAGGCAAAAACTAAGCTAATAGAAGAATTTCACAACATATATTAGCTTTGTTATACTGAGAATGTCTTTGTTGCCTATATTAACCAATCAGAGCTCAGATTAATTAACTGTAGCAAAATAGAAGCTGAGCTGTGATTGGTTGCTATTGGCAGCCTGATAAATCCCCAGCCAACAGTAAGCCCACCCCCTGGCAGTATATATTAGCTCACACATACACATAATAGACAGGTCATGTGACTGACAGCTGCCGTATTTCCTATATGGTACATTTGTTGCTCTTGTAGTTTGTCTGCTTATTAATCAGATTTTTATTTTTGAAGGACAATACCAGACTTGTGTGTGTTTCAGGGCGAGTTTCATGTATCAAGTTGTGTGTGTTGAGTTGCGTGTGGCGACATGCATGTAGTGACTTTTGTGAGATGAGTTTTGTGTGGCGACATGCGTGTAGCAACATTTTGTGTGTCGAGTTGCATGTCACAGGTTAGTATAGTAAGTTGTGTGCAGCAAGTTTTGAGCATGGCGAGTTTTGCGCGTGGCGAGTTTCATGTGTGGTGCGTTTTGAGTATGTGCAAGTTTTGTGTGAGTCAACTTTTGCATGTGGTGCAACTTTTGTACATGTGGCAATTTTTCTGTGTGTGCAAGTTTTGCATGAGGTGAGTATTCCATGAGGTGAGTTTTGCGTGTGGCGAGTTTTGCGTGAGCCTAGTTTTGCATATGGCGAGTTTTGCATGTAGCGAGTTTTGCGTGTGGCGAGTTTTGAGTGGTGACTTTTGTGTTTCGACTTTTATGTGGCGAGGTTGGTGTATGTGTGGTGAAATGTGCGCTGAGGGTCGTATATGTGTTCAAGCACGTGGTAGTGTGTGGCGCATTTTGTGTTTGTGTCGGGGCCCCACCTTAGCAACTGTACGGTATATACTCTTTGGCGCCATCGCTCTCATTCTTTAAGTCCCCATTGTTCACATCTGGCAGCTGTCAATTTTTCTCCAACACTTTTCCCTTCACTTTTTCCCCATTATGTAGACAGGGGCAAAATTGTTTGGTGAATTGGAACGCGCGGGGTTAAAATTTCACCTCACAACATAGCCTATGACGCTCTCGGGGTCCAGACGTGTGACTGTGCAAAATTTTGTGGCTGTAGCTGTGACGGTGCAGATGCCAATCCCGGACATACACACATACATACATACATACATACATACATACATACACACATTCAGCTTTATATATTAGATATACCTGTATGTAATCTCCTGTATATAGTATATACCTGTGTGTCATCTCACCTATATATAGTATATATGTGTGTCATCTCCTCCTGTATATAGTATATACCTGTATGTCATCTCCTCCTATACATAGCATATACCTGTATGTCATCTCCTCCTGTATATACTATATACTGTACCTGTAGGTAATCTGCTCCTGTATATAGTATATACCTGTGTGTCATCTCATCCTGTATGTAGTATGTTCCTGTATGTCATCTCCTCCTCTATATAGTATATACCTGTGTGTCATCTCTCCTGTATATAGTATATATCTGTGTGTCATCTCCTGTATATAGTATATACCTGTGTGTCATCTCCCCTGTAAATAGTATATACCTGTGTGTCATCTCCTCCTGTATATAGTATATATCTGTATGTCATCTCCTCCTGTATTAGCCCTCGTTCACACGTTATTTGGTCAGTATTTTTACCTCAGTATTTGTAAGCTAAATTGGCAGCCTGATAAATCCCCAGCCAACAGTAAGCCCACCCCCTGGCAGTATATATTAGCTCACACATACACATAATAGACTGGTCATGTGACTGACAGCTGCCGGATTCCTATATGGTACATTTGTTGCTCTTGTAGTTTTTCAGCTTATTAATCGGATTTTTATTTTTGAAGGATAATACCAGACTTGTGTGTGTTTTAGGGCGGGTTTCGTGTGTCAAGTTGTGTGTGTTGAGTTGCGTGTGGCGACATGCATGTAGCGACTTTTGTGAGATGAGTTTTGTGTGGCGACATGCGTGTAGCAACTTTTTGTGTGTCGAGTTGCATGTGACAGGTTAGTGTAGCAAGTTGTGTGCAGCAAGTTTTGCGCATGGCGAGTTTTGCGCGTGGCGAGTTTTATGTGTGGTGCCTTTTGAGTATGTGCAAGTTTTGTGTGAGGCAACTTTTGCATGTGTTGCAACTTTTGTGCATGTGGCAATTTTTCCGCGTGTGCAAGTTTTGCGTGTGGCGAGTTTTCCATGAGGTGAGTTTTGCACGTGTGGCGAGTTTTGCATGTGGAGAGTTTTGCGCGTGGCGAGTTTTGAGCGGCGACTTTTGTGTTTCGACTTTTATGTGGCGAGGTTGGTGTATGTGTGGTGAAATGTGCGCTGAGGGTCGTATATGTGTTCGAGCACGTGGTAGTGTGTGGCGCATTTTGTGTGTGTGTTCATATCCCCGTGGTGGTGTGGTGATTATCTAATGTCGGGGCCCCACCTTAGCAACTGTACAGTATATACTCTTTGGCGCTATCGCTGTCATTCTTTAAGTCCCCTTTGTTCACATCTGGCAGCTGGTAATTTGCCTCCAACACTTTTCCTTTCACTTTTTCCCCATTATGTAGATAGGGGCAAAATTGTTTGGTGAATTGGAAAGAGCGGGGTTAAAATTTCACCTTACAACATAGCTTTGACGCTCTCGGGGTCCAGACGTGTGACTGTGCAAAATTTTGTGCCTGTAGCTGCGACGCCTCCAACACTTTTGCTTTCACTTTTTCCCCATTATGTAGATAGGGGCAAAATTGTTTGGTGAATTGGAAAGCGCGGGGTTAAAATTTCACCTCACAACATAGCCTATGACGCTCTCGGGGTCCAGACGTGTGACTGTGCAAAATGTTGTGCCTGTAGCTGCGACGCATCCAACACTTTTCCTTTCACTTTTTCCCCATTATGTAGATAGGGGCAAAATTGTTTGGTGAATTGGAAAGCGCGGGGTTAAAATTTCACCTCACAACATAGCCTATGACGCTCTCGGGGTCCAGACGTGTGACTGTGCAAAATTTTGTGGCTGTAGCTGCGACGGTTCAGATGCCAATCCCGGACATACATACATACATACATACATACACACACACACACATTCAGCTTTATATATTAGATATATGTATATATTTATTACAAATACAATTTGTAAATGTGACAGAACATGGTAATAAACATTTTTCGGTTATAAATCTGAATAAAACAGTCGTAGATAAAGAATAATACACATTATTCATATAAATACCTAAGGGCCCGCTAATGAAATAGACAAACCACCAGAATGTATAGTTCAGAAATAAAATAAACCTTTATTAATACAACATCATTAAAATCAGGTGTGAATATAACACCATTGAAACATTAAAAGGTGCCTCCAGTCATAGTGATCAGGGCTCAAACAACCCCCACTTAACGCCTAATGTACTGACACACAGTAAGTGACTATTCTAATGGCAATGGAATAAACAGTTAAGGAGAGAAATGATGAATATGAGATACAATATTATAGTGAATCTACCGCCATATAGCCCATATAGCAAAGCAAAAAAGGTTCGAGTATATATATATGTTACACAAGTAACTAAAACTAATGCTGAATAAGGGTGGCAGCAAAAAAGCTAATATGGATTGTAAGACTACTAGAAAAAATCTCCTGAACAAATTTACCCAGTGGAGGCTGCACGAGACCTGAAGGTTCCCCAACGCGCGTTTCGAGTTGAATTCTTCTTCACACCCCCGGAAGAAGAATTCAACTCGAAACGCGCGTTGGGGAACCTTCAGGTCTCGTGCAGCCTCCACTGGGTAAATTTGTTCAGGAGATTTTTTCTAGTAGTTTTACAATCCATATTAGTTTTTTTGCTGCCACCCTCATTCAGCATTAGTTTTAGTTACTTGTGTAACATATATATATATATACTCGAAC
Organism: Ranitomeya variabilis; assembly: GCF_051348905.1. NCBI lineage: Eukaryota > Metazoa > Chordata > Amphibia > Anura > Dendrobatidae > Ranitomeya > Ranitomeya variabilis. Next base: position 77,976,587 of record NC_135233.1, on the reverse strand, counting down.
CTTTTTTGCTTTGCTATATGGGCTATATGGCGGTAGATTCACTATAATATTGTATCTCTATTCATCATTTCTCTCCTTAACTGTTTATTCCATTGCCATTAGAATAGTCACTTACTGTGTGTCAGTAAATTAGGCGTTAAGTGGGGGTTGTTTGAGCCCTGATCACTATGACTGGAGGCACCTTTTAATGTTTCAATGGTGTTATATTCACACCTGATTTTAATGATGTTGTATTAATAAAGGTTTATTTTATTTCTGAACTATACATTCTGGTGGTTTGTCTATTTCATTAGCGGGCCCTTAGGTATTTATGTTATCTTGAATGTGTTCACATATATATTCTTTGGACTAATATGCATACACATTATTCATATACTATTACTGAACAAAATCCACTATACCGAGACCAGTACATCAATAATACCACATACAAGAAACAAATAATGGCGCCACACCATAGCCAGTCCATATATTACGACCAGATAGTGACCAAAAATAGCACTATACTGATTAATAAAAATTACTGTACTAACCCTAATACTACCCCCATATAGTAGAAGGTATCCATATATATATATACAGTGCAAGGAGCTCCAGATACTCAACGGTAACACTTACAGTGGAAGCAATGTGTTTGTCTACGTTCACATTTGCGGTCTGCGCCGCAGCGTCGGGCGCCGCAGCGTCGCCGCATTCGTCATGCGCCCCTATATTTAACATGGGGGCGCATGGACATGCATCGCACTTGCATTTTGTGCCGCATGCGTCACTGCGGCGCACGCGTCCGGGCGCAGAGGACGCAGCAAGTTGCATTTTTGCTGCGTCCAAAATCAATCAAAAAAAGGACGCATGCGGCGCAAAACGCAGCGTTGTGCATGCGTTTTGCTGCGTTTTTGTTTGCGTTGTGCGTTGCGTCGCCGACGCTGCGGCGCACAACGCAAATGTGAACGTAGCCTTTCTGCTTTTCCCAATTCTATAGTATCAGTACCTCCACTCTGTCCCACAATAACCGTATCCTCAAAAATAAAAACCATACGGTAGTGATTTGCCCCTATGTCCCCCATACACTAGTAATGCTGATGTCCCCTATGTGCCCAAATGCAGTAGAATTTCCCCCACTATGGGAATTGTACCGTAGTATTGTCCACCTATTATGGTCCTACAAACTGTAACGTCTTTCATTGTAGCCCTGATATAATAAGAATATTTCACTTTGTGGCCCCATAAATGAATAATGTTCCTTTATATGGCCCCATACAGTAATAATGTCCTCCAATACCTTGTCTATGTCCCCCATTGTGCCTCCACAGTGCTGCACTGCTACTCTTATTCCATAGCCGCAGATCTCGGTGACCCCAGCGCGTGTCATGTAACACCGCCGTTGTGCTTTGCAGGTGGAGGGTAACTGCGGGGCAGGGAGCCTTCTCCTCCTTGCTCCACCATAGTTTCTAACAGGACGTGCGTTTGAGGACGCACTTTCAGTCGAAAATAGCTCTTGCCGTAACGGGCTTTCTTGAGGTCTCACCCCCGATGTCCAGGCTCGTTACGACCTTGGCTTTTAAAATACGGTCATGTTCTCCATAATTAATGAACAATATGACGACGACAACAGCGGACTTTATTCTGTCTATATTTCCTTGTCTTTTTCTTTTGAAAATCTGTTTTGCTTTATAGATTTTTACACGTTTCTAACCGTATTAAACGTTATCAATTTTACTCATATGGAATAAAGGTTTCATGCCTAAAAGACTGAGCCTTGTACAAAATATCTTCAAGATATTTGGATCGACTTGAAACATTTTATAGCCAGTCGCTTTAAGTGGAGACCCATTCGGCTTTTCCCCACAAAAGCCCTCTCCATTCCGTCTCTTGGGGGCGGTGGAGGAGATCCGCACGGTTCCTATCTGGTGATACCATAGTGCTTCCTGGTGATAATTGTGAGGAGGGTGTGGAGGGAAAGCTGCTGGAATGTGTTTGCCAAAATCCAGGAACATGTTCAATAACACAATCTTGAAGCACTAACCGAATTCTGAAAGAAATTGGATCTGGAAAACATCCATCACTTGATACCCCCTAAGATAGTTTGGTTGTTAACGGCTTAAAGAGTGTTACATATATTAAATGATCAAAACTAAACCGTTTCTAATACAGGAAGCCTTTAATATCCTTGGGGGTTAAAAGAAATTCCGGCTTTATGTTAAATAGACTTTTCTCAAATTTCTTAAAATTATATGCTGGGAGAACAAAAGTACGGTATGTGTCTATAGACTTAATTTGTTTTTACTCCACCTATTTTAATAAATTCAGCAAGGTTTAACCAACACTAAAATCTATGTAACATTCAAAGTTCATAGGACCAGTACAAGATAACTATTGTTTTTTTTTCAGTACTTCAGAGCTGCACTCACAATTCTGCCTGTTTTTTGTTTGTTTTTTGTTTTTTTTTGGAAGCAGTCAACAATCCAGTAATCCAGGTCCTCCTTGACCCTATGATTTAATTGAGTGTACCGTTATGACCTGATTATAGTCTTCTGAATTCATTGGGACGTAATAGTATGCCTAGTGGATGTCACCGGCACATGAGGTACAAGTTGTAATATACTAATGACAATCCGTTGCAGTGGAAAGGATTGTAATTTGAGGTCCCAAGTAAGGATTAAAATATTTAAAAGGGAATCTGTCCTCAGATTTTTGTTATGTAATCTGAGAGCAGCATGATGTAGGAGCAGAGAGCCTGGTTCCAGCAATGTTTCACTTATTGGGCTGTGTTTTTCTGTTTTAATACAATCAGTGTTTTATTGGCCGGAGATTATCACTGCAGGACTAGGTGACTTGTGCTTCCTGGTCCAATTGAGACCCCCATCACTGATTAGCAGCTTTGTCACTATACAATGGAAACAGAAAGTGCTGATGTGGGCAGGGATATACACAGCTCAGCCTTTAAGATCTGCAACAGAGAAAACTCTTATTCTAAGTGACACTTCACTGGAATCAGGGTTTCTGTCCCTACCCAATGCTGCTGTCGGATTACATGGTAACTAACTTCTGACAGATTACCATTATTACAGTATATTGAAAGCACCACTCCAGCATGGTATTTTTGTCTTTTTTTTCCTGCACTGGAGTAGTGCTTTTAAGTTTGGGATCCAGTGATTGTGTGGTTGGTGGTGTCGCGGTGGTACCGTGGACACCTCTTTAATGCGCTCTGCAGGGAGCACCGCACACTGCTGGCTCGGACATTCCTGTCATTCCTGTGTGTTGGTGCAAGGTTATTTAAACTCCTCATTTACAGTGCAGGAATGGCCATCTGACAGGTCTGTGCGGTGATGGGTTTATTTGTCAGCACAGAGATGTAATTGTCTGCTCCCTGTCCAAATGTTTGTGGTGGTAAATGGGAGACGTGTAGAGGCGGCATTCAGAGCGAATATTACACTTCTACGTAAACCGCATAGAAGATCCAACCTCATCCCTCCCATTATTGGCTCTGTTCACACCACGTTTTTCTTTAAAAAAATAAAATTAAAAAATTGTGCATGCTTTCTATTTTCCTGCAACAGCCAGATGTTTCGGGCAGGATTAGTAAAAATCCCATTTGCTATGTTCCTTGCGATTAATGGTTTTTCTCATTGACTTTCATGAAGGAAACTGTTCCATAGAATTGAACAATCCCCCTCGCACATCACACATGGAGACTGGCACAAAAGAAAGGAGAAATTGTTTTTCCTCTTTCCCTTTTTGACACAATCATTCTTTTTATCGAAAAAAAAAAAGACGTATGAAATGTTAATCTCCAAAATGTAGCTTACCCTTGTTACTACAAGCTCTGCCTCCAATGGACGCCATTGCTTATGGCATAGTGTTTGGCAAAGTTCAAAGTGATTGTCCAATTCTTTAAAATTGGTGTCCTTCCCAATCCTTACCCCCCGCGCCCTTTTCTTACACATAAGATAGGTGTCAGATGAGCAGTCGTTTAACCAACAACTATTTCCCTTGACTCCTTCATACACGAGCTCCAGCTCCTATGTTCTCTATGATAGAGCTGCTGCCAGACTCCTCTGCCGGTGGCTTATCTCCCAGAGAACAAAAGGATCGGCCCTTGTAAATCTTGTGTGCAGATCCTTTTCTTCCCCAAAATCCTCTGTCAGGAGGCCCCATACGCATTAGTCTGCTGGTCATTCCCTCCAGGCCAGCTCTAGTCTAATGTGTATGGGGGGCCTGTAATATATGCCAATAACCTTAAACAGTTTGGGGTCTGGCTCTCCACACACCCCCAGTTGATCATGGGTTAAAAGTAGAGTTGAGCGAATTTTTCAAAATTCTGATCCGATTACGATCGGCAGCGAGTATTGTATTTGCGATATTCGCCGAACGTCATTGGAGTCAATGGGAGTAGAAATGAACGAATAATGTTCGGAGTCGATCATCAACCATAAATTGGGCACCAATATGGCAAATTCAGATTCAGCGACCGATTCCGAACATATTCGCTCAACTCTAATTAAAAGAAGTTGCAACACTTTTGCAGGACCTGTGTCCCCTTCTTTTTGTAACCATTACATAGAATCCACTCTACAAGACCACCTCTTCGAGAATGCCACCTGCTCTCTAACACGTTTTAGGCCGTGTTCCCATGAGGAGTTTTTGATGCACCATATTTTTAATAAGTCAAAAAATGCTACATCTTACAGTTCCAGCAAATTGAATGGGATTTATGGAAATCTCGTGCCTGAGCTGCTTTTCTACTCAGCGTAATCTGCCCTGCGGTGCGGGATTCTAATCTGCAGCGTGTCAATTTCTCTTCCTGTACACAGAGTTTTATGTGCGGATTTTCCCCATAGACTTGTATTAGATGCAGAAAATCCGCAGGTAACAAACGCACATGTGTTTTTCGTGCATTTCCACTGCAAAAGCGCATTAAAAACTCATGTAATCCTCCCATGGCTGTATCAATAAAGATTTGTCAAAGCCAAATACCAGGAAGCACCAAAAACAAAGCGTGACAAGATAAAAAACCACAGCATGAAAAAGGCAACGAAAACGCAAGTCACCTCATTTACTTAATAGGGGCAGAAAATCTGCAACAACAAAAACTCGTCGTGGGAACGTAGCCTTAAAGTATGTTCACATGTCGCGTTTATGCTGCATTTTTCGCAGGGCTGTGGAGACGGTAAGCCAAACCTCCGACGACTCAATTCCCAAGACTCCGACTCCACCAAAATGGGCTCCGACTCCACAGCCCATGTAGCACCAACATATTCCGCAGCGCTTTACAGTTCAACTTGCTGACCATTTTTCACCCATTCTAATGCATAAGAAAAAAGCATTACAAAAATTATTTTTTATGAAGCAATTTTCCTGCCTAGAAACTCGTTTTTGATGCAGAAATGTCCATAGCAAATAATGTGCTTACCTTTACTAGGACAGAATTTAATGTTTATCATGTACAGTATATACTGTAAGGCTTTGTTCACATGTCCAGTAGGGATCCTTTTAGAAGGGATCCAGCAGCCATCCCTTGGCCAATCTTGTGCAAACACAACTTTTTAGTCCATTTTTCAATAAGTGATCTGTGCTGCATCCATTTATCTTAACATTGAAGTCTATGGAAAACGGATCTGGTTATTATTTGGGTTTTTTTTTTATTTGTGGCGGATCTGGTTTTTTGCTTACTGGATCCAGTTTCCATAGATTACAATACTAAAAAAAAAATGGAACTGGAGAGGACATGTGAACATAGCCTAAGAAAACCATTTCTCAGTATAATTTTTAGGTGATCATCTGAGTTTTTCAATCTATCTATCTATCTATCTATCTATCTATCTATCTATCTATCTATCTATCTATCTATCTATCTATCTATCTATCTATCTATCTATCTATCTATCTATCTATCTATCTATCTATCTATCATCACCAAAGTCAGAGAAAGCGCTCTTCTACCTCAGGTTCATGGCTCTGAATTGTTAATGTTAATGTATACATCTCACCTCATAATTATAGGCCAGATTGACCTCTGAAATCTCTGCCACCACTGGAATTTCTAATATATATATTATAATAGTTTGCCTTAATAATATTGAACATGAAGTTTAGTTTGTGTGATTTTTTATTTTTTTTTGTTATGCAGAACGGCGAGTCTTCTTCTGAATCCAGCTTTCCGTTTTCCCATGTTGAAAGACAAGGATATCTAGAGGACCAGGCAGCGCGCAGGTCTCTTCCTAAACATCATCTTCTGACCAATGGACACTCCTCTTTACAAAGAGATGGACCAGGTTCATTCCTTTTGGATCTTCCAAACTTTCCGGATCTGTCCAAGGCTGATATTGATGGACAGAATCCAAATATTCAGGTAAATGGCAGATGTTCAAAGTTTAGGTGGCAAAGCGCCGTGCACCATAGCGGCACAGGCTCTGTCATCATTCTACAGGCGGAAGCTTCCTTATAATCCCACAGCATTTGCCTACAGTCTAGATCACCTTATTATATAATAAAGACTTGTACCCTAATGTCTTAAAGAGAATCTGCCACCTAATCTTAGAGCAGCATGATGTAGGGACAGAGACCTTGATTCCAGCAATGTGTCACTGGGCTGGTGCTGTAATTTTGATAATCTCATACTGGTTTTATCACTAGAAGACTAGAAAACCTACTGCCATGTGTTCCTGCATATTTATGAGCTTTTTCTAATCCCGCTTCCACCACTGGCAGCTTTCTGCCTATGCACAGTGTACACAGGAAGCTGCATACCAGTGGTGTTGGCAGGGTATACAGAGCAAAGCATTCAGAGATCTGGTATATCTGCAGAAGATAAAATGGTGGTTTAAAAAAAATACAACACGCAGCCTCACAAGTGATACAATTCTGAAATCTGGGTCTCTGCCCCTATATTATACATGCAGATGGTGCAGCAAAAACCTGGTGACAGATTCCCTGTAAAATCAAACCTTATAACTAGATTTACAAATAAAGCTGACTCCACTGTAGTGTTTTTGGAGCTTTATGATTAGTGATGAGCGAACGTGATCGGATAAGATGTTATCTGAGCATGCTCGGGTGCTAACCAAATGGCGTGCTCGAAAAATGTGTTTGAGTCCCCGCACATGCATGTCTCACGGCTGTCTAACAGCTGCGAGACATGCAGCTGTGTGGGTGCTAACATATTTTTTGAGCACGCTGAAAGCACACAGTTGACAATGGAGCATGCTCAGATAACACCTTATCCCAGCATGTTCGCTCATCACTATTTATTATCTAAAAAATGGTATTCTTTACATTTGTCACATTTATCAGTGATTTTGAGTTGGGTAAAGGGGGTAACACATGCATGATGTTTGGGATATATTTTAATCAATTTTACCAATTGATTGATTTCTTTTGTATACACTGTCAGCACAAAATGACTGTTCAAAGCAAGAATTGTGTGTTTGGTGCACCCTCGGCAAGACTAAACATTTCAGTGCACCTTCCCACCTTCTTGTCTTTAAGTTATTTTCGTCCTTCTCTTTCTTGATTGACCGTTTTGGCTTTTTTAGGAGACAGAAAAAAGGTGGCGCTAAATGGGGAAAGTAGTCGGTAGGAAGGTGCACCAGACTGCAAGTTCTCGCCAAGGGGGCACTGAGAGCACGCGTGTGTGGTTTGAACAATCATTTTTGTGCTGACACCGTCCCTTTAAGAAGGGGCTGTGGTACTAATTAGCTCATATTTTTGCTCTTTATTCATATTTTTCCTCTTTATCTTTTTTTTTTTCCCAATGCAAAGCAGCTGTCTTGAAGTATTGTGCAATATGAACTCTCTGTTCTCAGCATCCAGGAGGGTCTCGGCAGTTACGCCCCCATGATTATTGCTAGAGAGGCCCATCCGTAAGATTATAAACTAACAAAACTATTTTTTGATGCAGTGCAGACTGCGGATGGCTACTTTGGTTCCCTTTTGTGCAATGTGACAAATATAGTGTGAGGAGACTTGTTGGAGTCTAATACAATGAATTGATTGCATGGTATGTGTTGGCAGCGTGAAGCATGGACTGTGTTTTCTTCCGTTAGTTCTGTCGTTCTGCTGACCTAGCTTTGCCATTTCATGAATACTAGACAGACTGCATGTTTACATGTGCTGACGTTAGTAGCAGATCGTTTTGTGATCTGTATGGGATACTAGTTACAACAGCTGTCTGGGGTCTGATGATACATTACATGCTGCCGGATGGTGACTACACGGAGAAGACTTGACGTAGCTCTGTCTCATTTCTTATCTTGTTTGCAATTGTATAAAAGAGCAGCTGGAGATCCTGAATTTGTATCAGCCGTTGTGGGATTGTGGTACCATTGCAAAGAACGGCTAAGTTTTGGGGTCATCTGTTGGTCATTTTTGGGTCTTCATGTGGCTGGTGACTTCCACTCTGCAGCCATATGGGTATTTTGTCTCTGAAATATTACTTGGGACCAAGATTGGGGTTTGAAGCGCAGGAGTCTCCTCTGAAGATGAGTGAATATTACTTTGAAGATTAAGGAATAAAATTTTGTTGACGCTCCGCGGACAAGTGCTGGAATTCCACTTTGTTAGATTTATCAAGGAAGGCAAAAACATGACATTTTTATTATTACCACTCAGGCTACTTTCACACATCAGGATTTTTGTTTCAGGCAGAATCCGGCTAATGTACCAAAAAACGGATCCGTTGGAAATAGTCTAAAAAATGATGCAACGGATCAGTTTTTCTTTTTTAAGTGAATCAAGCCCGTCCTTGTATTCTATTACCTCCTTCTCTTTCACCCGTCTGGCCCACCCTTCTCTGCCTCTCAAATCTCGCGAGGATGGAAGTGTAGTGGCACATGCGCGCCTGGAAAGGCAGAGAAGGGCAGGCCAGACAGGTGGAAGAGAAGGAGCCACTTCACTTCCATCCTCACGAGATTTGAGCGGCAGAAAAGGGCGGGCCAGACAGGTGAAAGATGAGGTAATAGGATACAAGGACGGGCTTGATTCACTTACACCTTCCTGGTGACGCATGTCTTCATCGGGACCGCTCCCCGCACCATATGCGGCGACCGCAGAGCTTCGCACCCACCGTATAAGACAACCCCCGACTTTTAAGAAGATTTTCAGGAGTTAAAAAGTAATCTTATATGCCAGAAAATACGGTATATCCACAAGATCCATATTAAGTGTCCAGTAGTAGTAATTGTGTTTTATGTATTGCGTTGTTCTGTTTTTTGTTTTTCAACAATTTTGATCCACTATTACTTGGCACATTCTTTTTAATTATTTTTGTCACGCTGATAGTACGGTAAGGCTGCCGTCACACTAGCAGTATTTGGTCAGTATTTTACATCAGTATTTGCAAGCCAAAACCAGGAGTGGGTGATAAATACAGAAGTGGTGCATATGTTTCTATTATACTTTTCTGATTGTTCCACTCCTGGTTTTGGCTTACAAATACTGACGTAAAATACTGACCAAATACTGCTAGTGTGACGGCAGCCTAATTCTCATGCTTTCTCAGTGCCGTCCTACTCACTGTTGTTACTGCTCTGCTTCTCCTTGTGTCAGGCTGTCTCACTCAGTTTGCCTCTTGCAGCACTCCTCTGCACTGCTGCATCTTCCTGCTGTTTCCCATGGCTATAGGGAGGCGTGGCCAGTCTCCTGTGTCCTGCAGAGATTAGCAGCTACTCCCTCAACTCCTTGCCTGAGCATTGGTTCTAGTTAGTAGTGATGAGCAGTCCAGCTCCTTTTGGTGATCCAGCTCTCATGGCTCCGCTCACCAGCCGGCTCTTTCTGGATCCTAAATGGATCCCTATTAAATGTGTTTGCGCATCTGAAACCACGCCCTCCTATCGCAGAAACTGCGCCCACTTTCTAGTAACAGTTCAGTTGAGTGTGCGGAGTTATGTCTTCTGAACAAAGGGATTTTACACCCAGTAAGAGCCAGTCAGAGAATTCAGTGGCTCTCGCTGGGGTGCCGGCTCCCATCGTTCACAGCAAGGAGCCGGCTCTTTGTACCAGATCGTTCGCGAACGACCCATCACCACTAGTTAGCAGTTTGTCACTAGCTTCCAATCTAGGTGTGTTCCTGTTTTGTCTCCTCTTATCACTTCGGCTTGTCTACTCACTTTGTCTGTCCTCTCTGCTCCTGACCTTGGCTTTGTATCCTGAACCTGCGCTATCTGTCCTGACATCAGACTGCCTGTCTATGTTTCTGCCTGTACCCTCTGTACCTCGTATTCCTGCCTTGACCCGTTGGTGAGCTGCTGGATATCCGGTACTGCCCTGGAGTGGCACCTGATGACTAGTCCGTGGACCAAGCCTATCCTCACAATCAGAGGCTCTAGCGATGACCAGGGAGCCACTTAGTAATTTGGGGGTGCTACAACCAGAATCCCCTGATATCGTCAGGGGGCGGAATGCTCCATTGATGGAATAGTGGACGTGACCGGGTTTTGCATGTTCGCACTCTATTAATTTATATAGTGGGCGGATGTTCAGTATCTGGCTGTTCACATGGCTGTGCAATTTGTTTCCTCCAACATCGGAAAACAGATGATCGGCAGGGGGTGGCAGTTGCTTCACCCCCACTGATCAGACGTTGACCTATCCTAAGGATAAGCCATCAATTTTAAAATCCCGGACAACCCCTTTAAGGGATAATTTCAGATATTGGCACGTGAACAAGACATTACATACAGTGGGTACAGAAAGTATTCATACCCCTTTAAATTTTTCACTCTTTGTTTTATTGCATCCATTTGGTAAATTCAAAGAAGTTAATTTTTTTTCTCATTAATGTACACTCTGCACCCCATTTTGACTGAAAAAAACCCCAGAAATGTAGTAATTTTTGCAAATGTATTAAAAAAGAAAAACTGAAAAATCACATGGTCATAAGTATTCAGACCCTTTGCTCAGTATTGAGTAGAAGCACCCTTTTGAGCTAGTACAGCCATGTGTCTTCTTGGGAATGATGCAACAAGTTTTTCACACCTGGATTTGGGGATCCTCTGCCATTCTTCCTTGCAGATCCTCTCTAGTTACGTCAGGTTGGATGGTGAACGTTGGTGGACTGCCAATTGGGTTTAGGTCAGGGCCCTGGCTGGTCCAGTCAAGAATGGTCACAGAGTTCCTCTGAAGCCACTCCTTTTGCTATTTTAGCTGTGTGCTTAGGATCATTGTCTTGTTGGAAGGTGAACCTTCGGCCAAGTCTGAGGTCCAGAGCACTCTGGAAGGGTTTTCATCCAGGATATTTCTGTACTTGGCCACATTCATGTTTCCTTCAATGACAACCAGTTGTCCTGTCCCTGCAGCTGAAAAACACCCCCATAGCATAATGCTGCCACCACCATGTTTCACTGTTGGGATTGTATTGGGCAGGTGATTAGCAGTGCCTGCTTTTCTCCACACATACAGCTTTAGAATTATCACCAAAAAGGTCCATCTTCGTCTCACCAGACCAGAGAATCTTATTTCTCAGTCTGGGAGTCCTTCATGTGTTTTTTTTATTTTTATTTTTTCCGCAAACTATGCGGGCTTTCATATGGCTTGCACTGAGGAGAGGCTTCCGTCGGGCCACTCTGCCATAAAGGCCCGACTGGTGGAGGGCTGCAGTGATAGTTGACTTTGTGAAACTTTCTCCCATCTCCCTATTGCATCTCTTGGGCTCAGCCACAGTGATCTTGGGGTTCTTCTTTACCTCTCACCAAGGCTCTTAACCCATGATTGCTCAATTTGGCTGGACGGCCAGGTCTAGGAAGGCTTCTGGTAGTCCCAAACTTCTTCCATTTAAGGATTATGGAGGCCACTGTGCTCTTAGGAACCTTGAGTACTGCAGAAATTCTGTTGTAACCTTGGCCAGATCTGTGCCTTGCCACAATTCTGTCTCTGAGCTCCTTGGCCAGTTCCTTTGACCTCATGATTCTCATTTGGTCTGACATGCACTGTGAGCTATGATGTCTAGGGTTGAGCGACTTTCATTTTTTTAAGATCGAGTCGGGTTTTGGAAAACCCGATTTTGTCCAGAGTCGAGTCGAGTGCAGTCGGCCGATTGTCGCTAAAAGTCGGGGATCGACCGAAACACGAAACCCAATGCAAGTCAATGGGGAAGCATAGTCGGCAGTGAGTGGAGGCCAGGAAAACACCTACAGTGCCCATTTTAATGCCAAAAACATCCATTCTTGTTTCTGAAGCTTGTCAATCTTAATTAACTTTATAATAATAGTTGGGCATTGGAACTTGGGGGTCATTTGGCAAAAGTTGTTGGGGGTAGGGCTGGTTCAAGGTTTTAATGGGCCCAGGAAACGTGGACTACGTCACGGCGGTGGAGCAGGGAGAGGTAAGTATTTCAACGTTGCAAGTGCTGTGATCCTGAGCAAGCAGGGGGGGCCCACTAGTTCGCATTGGCACTGGCACAGGGCCCCTCAAAGTAAGGCGGTGTGTTTGCATGGCGGGGGCGCCTCCCACCAGCAGCGTCACTTTTGCGTACTCTGAGGGGCCCTGTGCCAGTGACGTCGCCAACGAGTATGCCCCCCCCCACCTGATGAAGGAACCTGCACTTTCATCTGCACCTTCCTCTTTGTCCCTGTGTAAGGTGGTATAACATGCGGGAAGGGGAACCTTACTTTCAGCAGGGTCAGATTCTGGCTGTGTAGAGTGCAAGGGGAATGTAGTGGTCTAGGTCAATGTACCAGCAGACTCATCTAGCAGTGGCTGGGCAATGGGCAGGATGAGGAGGAAACAGATATAGGGCCAAAGAATAAATTAGGCTAAATGCAGTTCAAAATTGGTAACAGGACTAAACAGGCGGCATTGCTTTGTTCAGTGGAGTAGCAAACCCAAGAGCAGCAAACACTTTTTCAAGGGCCCAACCACACCAGTAGGCCAAATGCAGTTTAATATCTGATACTATAGGCCAAAAGCCAGAAGGTAGAAGCTCAGCTGTATTCAGTTGAGGACAACACCAGGCAGGGGCAGACACCGTTAGTAGGCCCTAAACACCAATTTTTTTTATTTAAAAACAGCACTTAATGAGAGCCAGAAGGTTGAAGCTCAGCTGTATTCAGTTGAGGACAAACACCAGGCAGGGGCAGACACCGTTAGTAGGCCCTAAACACCATTTTTTAAAAACACAGCACTTAATGATAGCCAAAAGGTTGAAGCACAGCTGTATTCAGTTGAGGACAACACCAGGGAGGGGCAGACACTGTTATTAGGCCGGAACCACCAATTTTTTAAAAAACAGCAGTTAATCAGAGCCAGAAGGTAGAAGCTCAGCTTTATTCAGTTGAGGACAACACCAGGCAGGGGCAGACACCGTTAGTAGGCCGGAACCACCAATTTTTTAAAAAACAGCAGTTAATCAGAGCCAGAAGGTAGAAGCTCAGCTTTATTCAGTTGAGGACAAACACCAGGTAGGGGCAGACACCGTTATTAGTCCCTAAACACCAATTTTTTTTATTTAAAAACAGTACTTAATGAGAGCCAGAAGGTTGAAGCACAGCTGTATTCAGTTGAGGACAACACCAGGCAGGGGCAGACACCGTTAGTAGGCCGGAACCACCAATTTTTTTAAAAACAGCAGTTAATCAGAGCCAGAAGATAGAAGCTCAGCTTTATTCAGTTGAGGACAACACCAGGCAGGGGCAGACACCGTTAGTAGGCCGGAACCACCATTTTTTTTAAAAAACAGCAGTTAATCAGAGCCAGAAGGTAGAAGCTCAGCTTTATTCAGTTGAGGACAACTTGAATTAGGGACTGCAGACAGACTTAGCAGGCTGTCCCCTGTGTGGACCATGCATCCAATACATTAACCCATCGAGCCACAAAGGACACGTAACCTTCCGTGGCCATGCCTACAGGTCCATGTGTCTGTTGTCAGGTGTACCTTTGGACTCACAGATTGACAGAATGCAAGGACAATCCGGTCTTTAACATGCTGGTGGAGGGGTGGGATGGCTTTTCTCGCAAAAGAATTGTCAACTGGGTAGCTCATAGCGTGGTACATCGTAGTCCATCCTTGCTTTATTAATATTAAATAAAATAAAAAAATAGGCTCTATGCACTGTAAAATAGGTTCCAGGGGTACACGGGCAGCAGTGGTCTGGTCAGTGGAGGCCTAGTGGAAGGAGGGACCGCAGACAGGCTTCGAAGGCCTAACACAATTAAATTGGCTGGCTGTAGGCACTTTATAATTGGTTCCAGGGGGACACGGGCAGCAGTGGTCTGGTCAGTGGAGGCCTAGTGGAAGGAGGGACCGAAGACAGGCTTCGAAGGCCTAACATAATAAAATGGGCTGGCTGTAGGCACTGTAAAATAGGTTCCAGGGGTACACGGGCAGCAGTGGTCAGGTCAGTGGAGGCCTAGTGGAAGGAGGGACCGCAGACAGGCTTCGAAGGCCTAACACAATAAAATGGGCTGGCTGTAGGCACTTTATAATTGGTTCCAGGGGGACACGGGCAGCAGTGGTCTGGTCAGTGGAGGCCGAGTGGAAGGAGGGACCGCAGACAGGCTTCGAAGGCCTAACACAATAAAATGGGCTGGCTGTAGGCACTTTTTAATTGGTTCCAGGGGGACACGGGCAGCAGTGGTCTGGTCAGTGGAGGCCGAGTGGAAGGAGGGACCGCAGACAGGCTTCGAAGGCCTAACACAATAAAATGGGCTGGCTGTAGGCACTTTTTAATTGGTTCCAGGGGGACACGGGCAGCAGTGGTCTGGTCAGTGGAGGCCGAGTGGAAGGAGGGACCGCAGACAGGCTTCGAAGGCCTAACACAATAAAATGGGCTGGCTGTAGGCACTTTTTAATTGGTTCCAGGGGGACACGGGCAGCAGTGGTCTGGTCAGTGGAGGCCGAGTGGAAGGAGGGACCGCAGACAGGCTTCGAAGGCCTAACACAATAAAATGGGCTGGCTGTAGGCACTTTTTAATTGGTTCCAGGGGGATACGGGCAGCAGTGGTCTGGTCAGTGGAGGCCGAGTGGAAGGAGGGACCGCAGACAGGCTTCGAAGGCCTAACACAATAAAATGGGCTGGCTGTAGGCACTTTATAATTGGTTCCAGGGGGACACGGGCAGCAGTGGTCTGGTCAGTGGAGGCCGAGTGGAAGGAGGGACCGCAGACAGGCTTCGAAGGCCTAACACAATAAAATGGGCTGGCTGTAGGCACTTTATAATTGGTTCCAGGGGGACACGGGCAGCAGTGGTCTGGTCAGTGGAGGCCGAGTGGAAGGAGGGACCGCAGACAGGCTTCGAAGGCCTAACACAATAAAATGGGCTGGCTGTAGGCACTTTATAATTGGTTCCAGGGGACACGGGCAGCAGTGGTCTGGTCAGTGGAGGCCGAGTGGAAGGAGGGACCGCAGATAGTAGTCCAAAACAACAAATAAATGTGAATGTCTCGCATTAAAACAAAACAAAAACACTAAAGGGTGCAATCATTAGGTTCAGGGGTGGGATCCTCTGCGTTGTTTCAGACCTACTAATTTAGCGCAAAGTATTTACTGTGGTAAATAGAGGAAAATGCCCCTGACTATGTTAAGTACCATCATACATGTCAACACAATGGTATTGTCAGTGGCAGGTATGGAAGGATGTCAGCGCATAGACTAAACATTGGTGGAAGTGTGAGAGATAACTGTGGAAGTGGTAGAGCAATGTTTGACCTGGGGGTGGGTGAACTCTCTTGTGGCCGGCGGTACAGGCCCAGGGCCCCTCATGTTACAACAGTGTGTCTGACGTTGGGTGCGCACCACCACTGCCAGAGACACTTTATTGTACTATGAGGGACCCAGTAGCAATGCCGTCGACCAAAAGCGAGCACACCCACCTCTTCAGACAAACAGCAGTCTCACGGGTGCTTGCGCCAAGTCGCGATACCACGGCCCCGTGTGGGGAGTTTGGCCATTTAGGGAGGTGTAAACATGTCGTATGCTGGACAATCAGCTGCAGCAAATTATTCATTAGAAAAGTAATTCACAGTAGTCCACAGGCAAGAGCTTTTCATAGGAAAGCTAGGTGTCGGCCGGGCAAGGTGGGGCAAAAGATTTCGAAATCCAGTTGTGGTTCATTTTAATGAATGTTAGATCGTCAACATTTTGGGTAGCCAGACGAGTCCTTTTTTCGGTTAATATTGAACCTGCAGCACTGAATACTCTTTCTGATAGGACACTTGCTGCCGGGCAAGCAAGCTCCTGCAATGCATATTCTGCCAATTCTGGCCAGGTGTCTAATTTTGATGCCCAGTAATCAAATGGGAATGACGGTTGAGGGAGAACATCGATAAGGGATGAAAAATAGTTAGTAACCATACTGGACAAATGTTGTCTCCTGTCACTTTCAATTGATGCAGCAGTACCTGTCCTGTCTGCGGTCATAGCAAAATCACTCCACAACCTGGTCAGAAAACCCCTCTGTCCAACGCCACTTCTGATGTGTGCACCCCTAACACTCCTAGTCTGCTGCCCCCTGGAGCTCGTGTGAGAACGATCACGTGCGCTGTGTGCTGGGAATGCCTGAAGCAAACGGTCAACAAGAGTTGATTGTTTGGTTGCTAATATTAGTTCCAAGTTCTCATGTGGCATAATATTTTGCAATTTGCCTTTATAGCGTGGATCAAGGAGGCAGGCCAACCAGTAATCGTCATCGTTCATCATTTTCGTAATGCGTGTGTCCCTTTTTAGGATACGTAAGGCATAATCCGCCATGTGGGCCAAAGTTCCAGTTGTCAAATCTCCGGTTGTGATTGGTTGAGGGGCAGTTTCAGGCAAATCTACGTCACTTTTGTCCCTCAAAAAAACAGAACCCGGCCTTGCCACGCAACCAATTTCCAGTGCCCCCGGGAAAGCTTCCGCATTAAAAATATACTCATCCCCATCATCCTCCTCGTCCTCCACCTCCTCTTCGCCCGCTACCTCGTCCTGTACACTGCCCTGACCAGACAATGGCTGACTGTCATCAAGGCTTTCCTCTTCCTCTGGTGCAGACGCCTGATCCTTTATGTGCGTCAAACTTTGCATCAGCAGACGCATTAGGGGGATGCTCATGCTTATTACGGCGTTGTCTGCACTAACCAGCCGTGTGCATTCCTCAAAACACTGAAGGACTTGACACATGTCTTGTATCTTCGACCACTGCACACCTGACAACTCCATGTCTGCCATTCTACTGCCTGCCCGTGTATGTGTATCCTCCCACAAAAACATAACAGCCCGCCTCTGTTGGCACAGTCTCTGAAGCATGTGCAGTGTTGAGTTCCACCTTGTTGCAACGTCTATGATTAGGCGATGCTGGGGAAGGTTCAAAGACCGCTGATAGTTCTGCATACGGCTGGAGTGTACAGGCGAACGTCGGATATGTGAGCAAAGTCCACGCACTTTGAGGAGCAGGTCGGAGAACCCAGGATAAGTTTTCAATAAGCACTGCACCACCAGGTTTAAGGTGTGAGCCAGGCAAGGAATGTGTTTCAGTTGGGAAAGGGAGATGGCAGCCATGAAATTCCTTCCGTTATCACTCACTACCTTGCCTGCCTCAAGATCTACTGTGCCCAGCCACGACTGCGTTTCTTGTTGCAAGAACTCGGACAGAACTTCCGCGGTGTGTCTGTTGTCGCCCAAACACTTCATAGCCAATACAGCCTGCTGATGCTTGCCAGTAGCTGGCCCATAATGGGACAACTGGTGTGCAACAGTGTCATCTGCCGATGGAGTGGTTGGCCGACTGCGGTCTGTGGAAGAGCTGTAGCTTCTGCAGGAGGACGAGGAGGAGGAGGGGGTGCGAACGCCTACAGCCAACTGTTTCCTAGACCGTGGGCTAGGCACAACTGTCCCGAAATTGATGTCCCCTGTGGACCCTGCATCCACCACATTCACCCAGTGTGCCGTGATGGACACATAACGTCCCTGGCCATGCCTACTGGTCCATGCATCTGTAGTCAGGTGCACCTTTGTACTCACAGATTGCCTGAGTGCATGGACGATGCGCTGTTTAACATGCTGGTGCAGGGCTGGGATGGCTTTTCTTGAAAAAAAGTGTCGACTGGGTAGCTCGTATCGTGGTTCAGCGTACATCAGGGCTTTGGAAGCTTCGCTTTCAACTAACCGGTAGGGCATCATCTCTAACGAGATTAGTCTAGCTATGTGGGCGTTAAAGCCCTGTGTACGCGAATGCGAGGATAAGTACTTCCTTTTCCTAACCAGAGTCTCATGTAGTGTGAGCTGAACTGGAGAGATGGAGAACGTGGAACTTGCGGGTGTGCCGGTGTACATGGCAGACTGAGAGACGGTTGGAGACGGTATTGTTTCCGCCGGTGACCTAGATGCAATATTTCCTCCTACAAAACTGGTGATTCCCTGACCCTGACTGCTTTTGGCTGGCAAAGAAACCTGCACAGATACTGCCGGTGGTGCGGAAAATGGTGGCCTTACAGTGACGTAAGGGATGTTGCGTTGCTGACTAGCTTCATTGGCCGAGGGTGCTACAACCTTAAGGGACGTTTGGTAGTTAGTCCAGGCTTGAAAATGCATGGTGGTTAAGTGTCTATGCATGCAACTAGTATTTAGACTTTTGAGATTCTGACCTCTGCTTAAGCTAGTTGAACATTTTTGACAGATGACTTTGCGCTGATCAATTGGATGTTGTTTAAAAAAAATGCCAGACTGCACTCTTCCTAGCATCGGATCCCTTTTCAGGGATTGCAGACTGAGCTTTAACCGGATGGCCACGCTGTCCTCCAACAGGTTTTGGCTTTGACACGCGTTTTGGGCCAGATACGGGCACGGCAGATGGAACCTGTTGCGATGTTGATGCCTGCTGCGGCCCCTCCTCCACCTCCGCTTCTGAACTACTGCCGCCTGCACCCAGTTCCCCCAATGGCTGCCAATCGGGGTCAACAACTGGGTCATCTATTACCTCCTCTTCGAGCTCGTGTGCAACTTCCTCTGTGTCACTGTGTCGGTCGGTGGTATAGCGTTCGTGGCGGGGCAACATAGTCTCATCAGGGTCTGATTGTGGATCAGTACCCTGAGAGGGCAATGTGGTGGTCTGAGTCAAAGGAGCAGCATAGTACTCTGGCTGTGGCTGTGCATCAGTGCACTCCATGTCAGAATCTACTTGTAATGGGCATGGCCTGTTAAGTGTTTCACTTTCTAAGCCAGGGACGGTATGTGTAAAGAGCTCCATGGAGTAAACCGTTGTGTCGCCTGCTGCATCCTTCTCTCTTGTTGTAGTTTTTGCTGAAGAGGACAAGGAAGCGACTTGTCCCTGACCGTGAACATCCACAAGCGACGCGCTGCTTTTACATTTACCAGTTTCAGAAGAGGAGGCAAAAGAGCTAGAGGCTGAGTCTGCAATGTAAGCCAAAACTTGCTGTTGCTGCTCCGCCTTT
This sequence comes from Ranitomeya variabilis, assembly GCF_051348905.1. Taxonomy (NCBI): domain Eukaryota; kingdom Metazoa; phylum Chordata; class Amphibia; order Anura; family Dendrobatidae; genus Ranitomeya; species Ranitomeya variabilis. Next base: position 77,957,232 of record NC_135233.1, on the reverse strand, counting down.
AAAAGCGGTTTTCCGACTCCCAGAAAAGAGAGCGTTCGAGGCCTTGTGTAGCCAGACGACGAAACTGGCTCCACAGCTCCAGACTTAGGTGGAATATTTTTATCCCCACGACCACCTGATGCTCCACTACCACTACCATCATTACCAGCTGACAATGAACGCCCACGGCCACGACGACCTCTTGCACCAGACTTCCTAATTTTTTTTTAAAATTAACCAAAGTAACTTTATTTGTTGCTGTCAAACAACTTACACGGTGAGCTATAACTTCAGTATGATTTCAATATCCCTTAACAGGTTGGTGAGACCACAAGGAAAATCAGGCACAATGTTACACACTCTGTTTTCTGTGGCACCAAATCACAGAGATGCCACACACGCAGGACTGTCACTCAAGCACAAATGTCAATATTAATCTCACACCTTATTTTATTTATTTTTTTTCTCAGGGAGACTTTAGAAACCAAATAAGATCAAATGATTTCTTTCAGGGACAATTTAGAAACCAAATACTAAAAAAATAAAAAGACTTTCTAGGGCCCAGTGAGTGAGAGATGGCACACACAGGAGTCAGGAGTGGCACACAAGCCCTGAGGCCAATATTAATCTCCCACTGATTGATGTTTTATTTTTTTTTCAGGTAGATTTTAGAACCCAAATCAAGCAAAAAAATAAATAGGCTTTCTATGGCCCACTGAGTGAGAGATGGCACACACAGGAGTCAGGAGTGGCACACAAGCCCTGAGGCCAATATTAATCTCCCACTGATTGATGTTTTATTTTTTTTTCTGGTAGATTTTAGAACCCAAATCAAGCAAAAAAATAAATAGGCTTTCTATGGCCCACTGAGTGAGAGATGGCACACACAGGAGTCAGGAGTGGCACACAAGCCCTGAGGCCAATATTAATCTCCCACTGATTGATTTTTTTTTTCAGGTAGATTTTAGAACCCAAATGAAGCAAAAAAATAAATAGGCTTTCTATGGCCCACTGAGTGAGAGATGGCACACACAGGAGTCAAGAGTGGCACACAAGCCCTGAGGCCAATATTAATCTCCCACTGATTGATGTTTTATTTTTTTTCTGGTAGATTTTAGAACCCAAATCAAGCAAAAAAATAAATAGGCTTTCTATGGCCCACTGAGTGAGAGATGGCACACACAGGAGTCAGGAGTGGCACACAAGTCCTGAGGCCAATATTAATCTCCCACTGATTGATTTTTTTTTTTTCAGGTAGATTTTAGAACCCAAATGAAGCAAAAAAATAAATAGGCTTTCTATGGCCCACTGAGTGAGAGATGGCACACACAGGAGTCAAGAGTGGCACACAAGCCCTGAGGCCAATATTAATCTCCCACTGATTGATGTTTTTTTTTTTTTTCTGGTAGATTTTAGAACCCAAATCAAGCAAAAAAATAAATAGGCTTTCTATGGCCCACTGAGTGAGAGATGGCACACACAGGAGTCAGGAGTGGCACACAAGCCCTGAGGCCAATATTAATCTCCCACTGATTGATGTTTTATTTTTTTTTTCAGGTAAATTTTAGAACCCAAATGAAGCAAAAAAATAAATAGGCTTTCTATGGCCCACTGAGTGAGAGATGGCACACACAGGAGTCAGGAGTGGCACACAAGCCCTGAGGCCAATATGAATCTCCCACTGATTGATGTTTTATTTTTTTTTCTGGTAGACTTTAGAACCCAAATCAAGCAAAAAAATAAATAGGCTTTCTATGGCCCACTGAGTGAGAGATAGCACACACAGGAGTCAGGAGTGGCACACAAGCCCTGAGGCCAATATTAATCTCCCACTGATTGAGGTTTTATTTTTTTTTTTCAGGTAGATTTTAGAACCCAAATGAAGCAAAAAAATAAATAGGCTTTCTATGGCCCACTGAGTGAGAGATGGCACACACAGGAGTCAGGAGTGGCACACAAGCTCTGAGGCCAATATGAATCTCCCACTGATTGATGTTTTATTTTTTTTTGTGGTAGATTTTAGAACCCAAATCAAGCAAAAAAATAAATAGGCTTTCTATGGCCCACTGAGTGAGAGATGGCACACACAGGAGTCAGGAGTGGCACACAAGCCCTGATGCCAATATTAATCTCCCACTGATTGATGTTTTTTTTTTTTTTTCAGGTAGATTTTAGAACCCAAATGAAGCAAAAAAATAAATAGGCTTTCTATGGCCCACTGAGTGAGAGATAGCACACACAGGAGTCAGGAGTGGCACACAAGCCCTGAGGCCAATATTAATCTCCCACTGATTGATGTTTTATTTTTTTTTCTGGTAGATTTTAGAACCCAAATCAAGCAAAAAAATAAATAGGCTTTCTATGGCCCACTGAGTGAGAGATGGCACACACAGGGATGGCACACACAGGGATGGCACACACAGGGATGGCACTCTAGCAGAAATGCCAATCTTAATCTCCCACAAAAAAAAAAAAAAAAACAGGGACTGTCCTACAATTACTATCTCCCTGCAGTAATCTCAGCCAGGTATGGCAGGCAGCAATAAGGAGTGGACTGATGCACAAATTAAATAAAAAGTGTGGACAAACAAAAAAGATAGCTGTGCAGAAAGGAAGGAACAAGAGGATATGTGCTTTGAAAAAAGCAGTTGGTTTGCACAGTGGCGTACACACAGCAAGGGAGCCTTCTAGGGCAGCCCAATGAGCTACAGCGCTGAGAAAAAAAAAAAAAAAAAAGGAGCTTCCACTGTCCCTGCACACCGAAGGTGGTGTTGGACAGTGGAAATCGCTACAGCACAAGCGGTTTGGTGGTTAATGGACCCTGCCTAACGCTCTCCCTGCTTCTGATGAAGCGGCAGCAACCTCTCCCTAAGCTCAGATCAGCAGCAGAGAGATGACGGTCGGCGGGAACGCCCCTTTATAGCCCCTGTGACGCCGCAGACAGCAAGCCAATCACTGCAATGCCCTTCTCTAAGATGGTGGGGACCAGGACCTATGTCATCACGCTGCCCACACTCTGCGTTCACCTTCATTGGCTGAGAAATGGCGCTTTTCGCGTCATTGAAACGCGACTTTGGCGCGAAAGTCGCGTACCGCATGGCCGATGCAATGCTGGGATCGGCTCGGTTTCATGAGACGCCGACTTTGCCAAAAGTCGGCGACTTTTGAAAATGAACGACCCGTTTCGCTCAACCCTAATGATGTCTTGTATAGACAGGTGTATGCCTTTCCAAATCAAGTCCTATCAGTTTAATTAAACACAGGTGGACTCCAATGTAGGAGTAGAACCATCTCAGGCCGGTTTCACACGTCAGTGGCTCCGGTACGTGAGGTGACAGTTTCCTCACGTACCGGAGACACTGACACACGTAGACCCATAAAAATCAATGCATCTGTTCAGATGTCATTGATTTTTTGCGGACCGTGTCTCCGTGTGCCAAACACGGAGACATGTCAGTGTTCGTGGGAGCGCACGTATTACACGGACCCAATAGAGTCAATGGGTCCGCGTAAAACACGGACCTCACACGGACATTCTCCGTCTGGGGTCCGTGTGCGTGCAGGAGACAGCGCTACAGTAAGCGCTGTCCCCCCCACATGGTGCTGAAGCCGGTATTCATATCTTCCCTGTAGCAGCGTTTGCTGCAGAGAAAATATGAATAATAGTGTTAAAAATAAAGATCCATGTGTCCGCCGCCCCCCCACCCCCTGTGCGCCCCCCCGCTGGTCAGAAAATACTCACCCGCTCCCTCGCTCCTTCCTGGTCTGGCCGCGCCTCCTACTGTATGCGGTCACGTGGGGCCGATCATTTACAATCATGAATAGTCGGCTCCGCCCCTATGGGAGGTGGAGCCACATATTCATGACTGTAAATGATCGGCCCCACGTGACCGCATGCAGGAGAAGCCGCGGCCAGACCAGGAAGGAGCGACAGCCGACGGGGGACCCGGGTAAGTATTTTCTGACCAGCGGGGGGGCGCACAGGGGGTGGGGGGGCGGCGGACACCTAAATCTTTATTTTTAACACAATTCTTCATATTTTCTCTGCAGCAAACGCTACTGCAGAGAGGATATGAATCGCAGCTTCAGCAGCTTCAGCACCATGCAGAGTGGGTACCACACGCTCCGTGTGGTACCCACTCGCCATACGGGCGGCACACGTGTGCCGCACGTATGGCCTCCGTGAGTTCCCAGGCACACGGACACGGATAACTCCGGTACCGATTTATTCCGGTACCGGAATTATCTGGACGTGTGGGACAGCCCTCAAGGAGGATCACAAGGAAATGGACAGCATGTGACTTAAATATGAGAATCTGAGCAAAGGGTCTGAATACTTATTACCATGTGATATTTCAGTTTTTCTTTTTTATTAAATTTGCAAAAAATTACAACATTTCTGTTTGTTTTTTTGTTTGTTTTTTTCAGTCAAGATCGGGTGCAGAGTGTACATTAAGGAAAAAAAATGAACTTTGTTGAAATTTACCAAATGGCTGCAATGAAAGAGTGAAAAAAATGTAAAGGGGTCTGAATACTTTCCGTACCCACTGTAAATTTATATGAACTGTTATATTTGTGCAGCTAGAATTTGCGTGACTTGGAACAGAAGTGAACGATCATACCGGTAATATTTTTGTGAAGGTATAAGAAGTGACCTCCCCTTCGCTCGTATTTGATGGCATTTACTAGGAACTGAGTTGAAGACTAGACACGGTGCAATTTTTCAGGCTAGATCCAAATACAGATGTTAACAATTTGAACGTCTTGTTTTAAGTGCAATTTCCTACCTTTAGTAATGTAAACAGTTATTTCAGTAATGCCTATAATTTCTTTAATCTGGTCGGTTTATCTTGAATAGCAATGAAGTGGGTTATGTCGACATGTCATTTTAGAAAGTCTTTAAAGTGCGAATTCCAGAACTGTGTCACTGGCAGGATGGAAATGCACTGATGAAGTCAAACGTATTACTATGGATCATACAGCTCTGCAAAGTCCAGGGTAATGGTCCATCTACATGTATGACCACATGTGTGATAGATAACACATTATTAGTCTATTTTTTTTTTTTTTTTTTTCTGTAATACCTTCTCCACATGGCCAATTTCCATTTTTGCTTTTGTTCTCCAATTCGTCCAAGCGCCATAACTTTTTCTTTTTTTAATTAATTTTTTTTATGGCTATTGGATTTAAAACGCCGTACAGGTCAATGCACCTCCTCAACTAATAGGTTTTCATCCATCTCTGACAATTCGGGTTTTACAGGAGCCAGAGAAGGGCAATCAAGAAGGAAGAAGGCTCAGATATTTGCAGAACCAGTTGGAACTGTATGGCCACGCTAAGGGTGCAGAAGAGCGCCTGTGCTTGGTTTGAATTGTAAATTTGTGGTAACAGCCTCCCTTAAAAAACGAAATGCCATACTCTTAGAGGGGATAATGTAGAATAATATTGATAGAATAATACTAATTACCATCTAGCAACCTAACCATGAAAATCTTTGGATATATTGGTTTCATTTGGTGATGGCCCCCGTTAGCCATGCTTTGTGCCCAGTTTTTGCAACTTTTATCCAATGCACACAGAAGTAGATTAATTTTTTTTGTTTAGCCAGAAATCTAAGGCAGTGTTTCCCCAACTCTAGTCCTCAACAAGTCAAGTTTTCAGGATTTCTGTAGTATTGCACAGATGATGGAATTCTTATCTGCCAGGTGATGCAAAGACCACCTGTGCAATACGAAGGAAATCTTGAGAAAGTGACCTGTCAGGGCTCTTGAGGACTGGAGATGGGGAACACTGCTCTAAGGGCTCACACATGTGGCTGTAATTTTGGTGTGCGTCCAATCTGACAAAACATTGGAATTCACTCTGACCAATGGGACTGTACAGATTTTTTTTTTTCTCAAACCGAGGCAGTCTGAGGATAATATTGCCGCATGTCCGAATTTGATCCGATGTTTGGATCGCACTCTGCCATGCAAGTCAATCAGTCCATGGAAACCAGACTCAGATGACGCACTGACACAATGGAGAAGATGGAGAAAAACATTTTCTCCATCTTCTTTTGATCCGAGGGAATTGGATCACACTCTGATCATAGTTTGATCAGTGAGTGATTTGCACAATTGTCCCGATTCTCTGGGATGAGAGAATATAGACTCGTCTACACCTGACTGTACAACTATAATTACCTCACCGGGGAGCTGCCAGGCTGCGCAACATGACAGTAATTGCAAAACCGGATTACATTCCCTTATCCCCTTAGCAATGGATCCTAATTGTTACTAGTTTGACTTTTGATTTCTTACTGCAACCAGCCTGTAAAAACCTAAAACACATCCCCAAATTATCTAATTCAACTTGGACTACTGGTTTTATTGAGTTTCAGATGCATGTATCATATCTAGAAAGTTCTCTAAGTATACTGCAACAAAGGCAAATTAAAGTACCGTAATCTAGAAACAATGTTTCTCTAGAATCTTCTGTTTTTACATTTTTGATTTGATCACTATTGGTGGGTGTCCTCTTATTTCTCCAACTATTACTCCAGTATTATTTTGCCACCTTGAATGGTGGAGATTTTTTATAAGTTTGGAAAATTTAAGACCTCATGATGTGCTTGAATTTGACATCTGAATGTTGGCCACGGGGGTTATAAGCCATCCTATTCCCTATTTCTCCCGTAGATCTGTCTTAAAGCAACAACTAAATATGGATCCAATTGAATTTCAATTACGTGTGAAGAAGGGGGTCTTGGCTTCCCATTAAAGGATGAAGAATCTGTCTTTAGATTTTCAGCTTTGGCAACAAGTTCAGCAAAATTATTCAAGACTTCTTTTAGCTTTCAGCCATACAAATCCCAAATCATATTCTTTACGATGACTTCCAGAAAAAAAAAAAGAAATATTAACTCACTATGTCTGCTTTTTTGTCATATCAAAAACCTTGTTTTACGAGTGAAAGAATGGTCTGACCTCTAGGTGTATGCGCACATGTGTCAAAAATCCTGCTCTTAATGCAGATGTTACTGTCCTTGAAATTGCTGGTATTCTGCAACATCTGTGACGCACATGTATTTTCTCAAAAGAAAGTTAGCCCATGATCTAGAACTTGCCAATGTAATGTCTTGAATATCTAGCAATCCATCAATGTCTATGCTAAGTTTCTTGAAATATTGTTGTATATTACTACACTGGTGAACACAGACAGAAAATGGCCCCCATTCATTACTTTAATTTTTGGGGATGTAATGTTTCTATACATTGGATATTCTCATATGATCTATAAAATCTATGCAGAACCTGGATTATAAGCGATCAGTCATGGCAGGCGATTACTGTCCTGTACATCAACTAGGCCTCACTTTTTATCCCATTACTCTTTGTACTTTCTCAGGTTACAATTGAAGTAGTTGACGGAGCAGACATGGAGCCGGAAAATGACATGCCAAAGGACAACAAGCCCAGCTGGTCAGTTCCATCACCTGACTGGAGAAGTTGGTGGCAGAGGTCATCAACACTACCCAGGATAAATTATGGAGGCCAAGACTACAAATATGACAGCACCACTGAGGATAGCAACTTCTTAAACCCTCTGAGTGGTTGGAACAGACAAGTTCCCAGTCATCGTACACTTGATCTGAAGGAACAGCCAGAGTATGGTAAGTTCATGTTACACAGTTCGCCCTGTACTCACAGATAAGGGGTCAATAAAATGGTGTCCAGGTCGTTCTTGAGAAGGTGGAATCAGTTTTGAAAATTATAGGTAAAGATCATGGATGAGGATACGTCATAAATGTGTGTGTGTGTGTGTGTGTGTGCGGTTGAAAGACGTTTTCAGTGCAATGAAACCATGGTGAGCTGTACCTCAAAGTGTCATTGTTTGGTCATTTTTAGGATAGGCTGTGTAGGGATTTGCGGGGTTGGTGTTTTTTCTGTCTATTCTTATAATTATTTTGAAAAGCTTGTACAACCCCAGGCAAAAATAGTGGAATCACCGGCCTTGGAGGATGTTCATTCAGTCATTTCAAATGGCAACTTTCTGGCTTTAAGAAACACTAAAAGAAATCATGAACAAAAATTGTGGTAGTCCGTAATGGTTACTTTTTTTTAACCAGGCATAGGGGAAAAATTATGGAGTCACTCAATTCTGAGGAAAAAATTATGGAATTGCCCTGAAAATTTTCATACCCAAAAATAACACCTGCATCAAATTGGACCTGCTCGTTAGTGTGCATCTAAAAAGGAGTGATCACACCTTGGAGAGCTGTTGCACCAAGTGGACTGACATGAATCATGGATCCAACAGGAGAGATGTCAATTGAAACAAAGGAGAGGATTATCAAACTCTTAAGAGGGTAAATCATCACACAATGTTTCAAAAGATGTTGGTTGTTCACAGTCAGCTGTGTCTAAAATCTGGACCAAATACAAACAACATGGGAAGGTTGTTAAAAGCAAACATACTGGTAGACCAAGGAAGACATCAAAGCGTCAAGACCGGAAACTGAAAGCAATATGTCTCCAAAACAGGAAATGCACAACAAAACAAATGAGGAACGAATGGGTGGAAACTGGAGTCAATGTCTGTGACCGATCTGTAAGAAACCGCCTAAAGGAAATGGGATTTACATACAGAAATGCTAAACGAAAGCCATCATTAACACCTAAACAGAAAAAAACAAGGTTACAATGGGCTAAGGAAAAGCAATCGTGGACTGTGGATGACTGGATGAAAGTCATATTCAGTGATGAATCGCGAATCTGCATTGGGCAAGGTGATGATGCTGGAACTTTTGTTTGGTGCCGTTCCAATGAGATTTATAAAGATGACTGCCTGAAGAGAACATGCACATTTCCACAGTCATTGATGATATGGGGCTGCATGTCAGGTAAAGGCACTGGGGAGATGGCTGTCATTACGTCTTCAATAAATGCACAAGTTTATGTTGATATTTTGGACACTTTTTCTTATCCCATCAATTGAAAGGATTTTTGGGGATGATTAAATCATTTTTCAAGATGATAATACATCCTGCCATAGAGCAAAAATTGTGAAAACATTCCTTGAAAAAAGACACGTAAGGTCAATGTCATGGCCTGCAAATAGTCCGAATCTCAATCCAATTGAAAATCTTTGCTGTTGTCAGATCAGCTTTGCAGGTTGGAGCCTTGTCATGGACCATTTTCTTCAACTTCCACCAATCAGAGAAAGTTGGAGCCAGATTGATGAAGAGTACTGTTTGACACTCACTAAGTCCATGCCTGCCTCAGAGACTGCAAGCTGTTATAAAAGCCAGAGGTGGTGCAACAAAACACTGGTGATGTTTTGGAGTGTTTTTTTGTTTGTTTTTGACGATTCCATAATTTATTTATTTTTCCTCAGAATTGAGTAATTCCATAATTTTTGCCAGGGGTTGTATTAGTAGGATTTTTGCATTGATTGAAAAACAAGACCTCTATAGTACTATCACTTCACATGGATATGATTTTATTTATATATATATATATATATATATATATATATATATAAATTATATATATATATATATATATATATATATATATATATATATATATAATTTTTTTTTTTTTCTCTATCGCTCTTGAGAAAAGCAGAGAAATCTGGCGAAACGTTGCAGTTTTCTTCTAATGGATCAGTAAATCTCCTATTCTTATTTCCTAATTTCTTCTTTTACTTCTCACAATAGTATAAAATAATAAAAGTAAGGATCTCCCTCTGTGTCTGTACTTTTATCGTGAGGATAGTTGTTTGCAGTCAGACACAGACAGGGGGATGTCACTGAGTAGAATCTACAGAAATTAATGAGCGAACAAGAAATCGTCAGATCTGGAGTATCGAGGGATCTGTAAGATAGATATTGTAAATTCTATTACTTTTGCACCATTTTGAGAGTCACGGCACAGTTGCTCTTTCCCTATCCCTAAAGCTACAGGCGTTGTAGCTATCCCTGCTCCCCTTATTACTCCTGATGGTGAAGATGCCGGGGCTACATGCCTTACTGAGCTCCTGAATCGGCCATTATCTTTCCCCTCTCCCACCCAGGAAAGTGGGTATTTATGTATATGAATACACAAACCAGATTAGCAAGGGAAGACCTACAGTGATAAATGAAAATACCAAAGCTACAAATTGGCACTCACAAACAGAGTGGAAGTAAATGAAGGAAAAACCAAATAGGAGAGGATGAGGATATGTACACTGACAAAACACCAAGCAACAGTCTCTTGAGAAACACTCTAAATGCCCCCTCAAACAAACAAGACCTTAAACTCCAGAACCAGACACTGTGAAACTAACACTGGCAATGCCTCCTTTCTAGAAGCTAGTACATATAGGAGAGGGGAGTGGCCAATACTGAACAGCTGAGATCATCAAGGCAGGAAAGCTCCAGGAGCTCCCAACTGAACAGATTAACCCTGCACTGCTAGCAGACACCGGCACTGTTTGAAGGGGTTTTCCCACGAACAAAAGTTGATTTTAATCAATCGATCTTGGAATGATAAGTTTCATTACAGCACAGAATCATAACTGATTATTTATTTGAAGTAAAACTTTGTGTAAATACAAGCAGGGAAATATTTTATCTCTCTAAAAGAATTTAGCTGCTATTCCCTGCTGTACTGTCTGAATACTCTTTTGCTTCCTCCCCTGCCCAGGAGCTGTGGTAGGATTAGACCAGTGATTTTCAACCTTTTTTGAGCCGCGGCACACTTTTTATACTTAAAAAATCCCGAGGCACACCACCAACCAAAATGGCACAAAATGGTGCGTCCAGGTTTGAGATGAAAGTCCGCAGTCATTCTATGTGACTGCAGGCTTCTGAATTCTCACAGCGCAAGCACTGCACACTTTCAGGATTCTCCCTTGCCGGTGGCCAGAGTGGACGGTCATGACAGCACAAGTATGTGATTTGGATACTTCTGGTCACATTCTAACTAGACGTGTCCGGCCTCAGTCAATTCATTTTCATTGAATGAGGCCACACATGTCTAGTCAGCACGTGACCGCATGTATGTAAATCACCAACATCAGAGAATTGTGATAGCAGTGTGCACTGTGAGAATTCAGAAGTCTGCAGTCACATAGTATGACTGCAGACTCATCACAACCTTGGACATCCCCTTTAATGTTCCTAACAAATAAAAATGAGAATTAGTATCACAAAAAAAACACATTTACATCCAGGTACCTGATAGATGACGTTGTTTGTGGAGTCGCCTCTTTCTTTTCATCTTCACCTTGTCCAGATGCCATGATGACTCTTCTCATCCACCGGCAGAGCTCGTTTCTGCAGACTTCCATCTTCTCCTGTCTTCTGCAGCACATCCCGACACAACACCCTTAAAGATAGCAGTGTTATTATAATGCTCCGGAATAACAATATCTGCCCTAGGCTGAGCCTCTGAGTAAATAATTGCCCCTCACTTTATTCCCAGCACATAATATGACCCTCACTGTCCCTCTTATGGTACATGCCATCCACACTACCCTCTCTCTCTTTTCCATACTTCACACTGCCTTCTCATACGGTGTCCCTCATAGAGAGCCCAGTCTCTCTACTGTGCCCCTTCATTACACTCCTCCTACTTGGCATACTGTCTCCTCCTGGCTGTTACCCTCACACTACTCAGTATCTATTATGTGTCCACTCACACTTTCATCCCCCCATACTGTCTGCACACATTTCTAATAGCCTCCTCCTGTACATCCCCCCCCCCTGCTAACATACCCCTTTGCTCTCTCCATATTTCCTCCTCACACATTCCCCCCTCACACATTCCCCCGACTCCCCATACTGTCCTCACACATCCCATCACCGTTGCTCCCAGTACTGTCAGCACACATTTTTCCCCTCGCTACTGTGTCCACCCCCATCTCCCCACTCACCCCCACAGAATATATCCACTGCCCTTCCGATAGAATAAATCCATCCCCTTCCACAGAATAAATGCACCCTGCCCCACACATGCTAAATAAATTCCAGCCCCCCCCACGTACACACTGAATAAATCCCCCACACACACTGAATAAATCCCCCCACACACTGAATAAATCCCCCCCCCACACTGAATAAATCCCCCCACACTTAATAAATCCCCCCACACACTTAATAAATCCCCACACATACTCCCCATAAACCCACCCCACGCTGAATCTTCGGTGTCTTCAGCTCCACAGCACAGGAGCACTTACCACCAAGTCTCTTCTTTCTCCTGCACGCCGGATAGTGACGTCACAGCGTGATCACATGACCTGATCACGCTGCTGGCGTCGCTCTGACCCGGCAGTCAGAGCCTCAATTGTACTCGCAGCTGGTAGATGTCTGCGAGTACAATTGATCTCCGGGAGCCGGCGCGCTGCAGCTTCTCTGTGCCGGCTGTCAGCTTGACAGTCGGCACAGAGAACAGCTGACTCCCGTTCCCCGCGGCACACCCGACCATGTGTCGCGGCACACTAGTGTGCCGCGGCACACTGGTTGAAAAACATTAATCCATGTTCCTGTACGGTCAGACACAGCCATTACACAGCAGAGGCACATATATAAGATTATCTCTGCACAGGGACATTATATTTAAACACAACTGTGGAACTTCTGTTGATTTAAAATCAACTTTTGTTCACAGGAAAATCCCTTTTAATATGCAGGTGACGGGCTTCTAATTAGTGCAGGAGAAATCAGACAACGCGGTCTACTAGCATCTCTGTGTTGCAGTAAACCAATGACAGAGAGGCGTTAAAGGGATTGTCCACTACATGGACTACTGCATTTTAAATACAGTTGTCCCCCTTGTAAAATAAAAATAACATATACTCATCTAATGCACCAACACCGTTCCAGCAAGTGATGTTTCCTGGTAGTGGACAACCCCTTTAAAGAGAATCTGTCACCAGTTTGTTCCCACCTAATCTGAGAGCAGCATAATGTATAGACAGAGCCCTTGATTCCAGCAATGTGGGATGCTTGCTGTAGATTTGACAAAATCGCTGATTTATTAGCAGGAGATTATCACTAGAGGACTAGTAAACCTACTGCCAGGTAGTCCTCCATATTTATGATCTCTGTGTAACTCCAGCCCCACCACTGACTGGCAGCTTTCTACCTATGCACAGTGTACACAGAAAGCTGCCAATCAGGGGCGAGGTGGATTTATACAGAGCTCAGCATTCGGACAGTCAGAGAACCTTAGATCTGCAGCACAGAAAACAATGATTTTAACAAATTGACAGCACTATAAGTTACACAGAGCTGGAATCGGGGTCTCTGTCTCTACGTTATGCTCCTCTCAGATGGAGTAGCAAAAACCTTTTGACAGATTCCGTTTAATTAAACCTAAATCTTTGAGATGTTCAATCCCTTTAATGACCTTTTTAACTTTCACAGTTTAATTGCATTCGTATATGTATTATCTATATCATTTATTGACTTTTATTGAAAAATGATGTTGTTGTTGCTTTTCTCCATAGATTACGCAGATGGAGAAGGAGACTGGAGCACATGGTCTGTGTGCAGCGTTACCTGCGGCAGTGGAAACCAGAAGCGTACAAGGTCTTGCGGATATGCCTGCACAGCCACAGAGTCCCGGACGTGTGATATGCCAAATTGTCCTGGTACGTGAATGAGGATTACTTGCAGGGGTTGTCCACGACTAGAACAACCCCCTTCTCATTCGTCAGGTTTGGCCCCGCCAAACAAATAAAAATACCTATACTCGCCCCCGGTGTCGCTCCAGCGGTGTCGGCACTCGCGTTCCTGGGGCCCACATGAGATAGTTACGTCACACAAGCCCTGCGCCCAATCTGCGCTGGCGTCACCGTCCCCTCCTCCGATCGTATTGAACATCAACAGGAACTGAGGGCTGCAACTGATCTGACTTCCGTTTGATTTATCCGAAGGCGGAGACAGTGACGACGGCACTGAATGGTCACAGGGCTCATGTGGCGTAACAACCTCCTGTGAGCCGCAGGAACGTGAATGCTGACACCGCTGGAATGGTACTGGCACCAGAGGCGAGTATGGGTGTTTTTATTTTAATGGGGCCAAATATGGAAAAACGCAACTCCTTCTCATTCCTCGTGGTACAAACTCATCACCACAAGAATCATTACCAAGTGTATAAAAGTAGGTGTTACTCCGGTTCTGTATTACAGACAGACCATCCTTGGGCTGCCAGGTGCTTCCTTAAAATTCTTCTAGAAAACATACCATTATGTAATCTGTTTTTGTTTGTTTTGTCTCTTTTCTTTCATAACACTAGTTTTATTTTATTTAGAGTTGTGTGAAAAAGTGTTTGCCCCCTTCCTGATTTCCTGTTCTTCTTCATGTTTGTCACACTTAAATGATTCAGATCACCAAATAAATGTACATATTAGACAAAAATAACACAAGTAAAGGCAAAATGCAGTTTTTAAATTAAGGGGTTTTTTTAATAGTAAAGGAGTTATCCACTACCAGAAAAAAAACCCTTCTTAAACTAAATGTTTGGCCCTGATAAAATAAACCAACCTATAGTCACCTCCTGTATCGGCTTCGTTCCAGCAGTGTCAGGTCTCGTGGTCCCTGAGCTGTGATGCGGTGGAATGCCACGTGATGACTGGTGCCTAATCTGCACTGGCATCACTGTCACTGCCTTTGTATGAGCTGAACATGAAGCGGAAGTCGGGGCTGCAGCTGATCTTGGACTTCCTCTTCATATTCATTTCGACAGGATGCAGGGACAGTGATGCCAGCGCTGATGTGGTGCCCGGCGCCCAATGTCACAACCCCGGGACCGCGAGTGCTGTAACGGAGCTGGCACAGGAAGTGTGTATTGTATAGGTTCGCCTTATTTTATCCTAGTAGTGGACAACCCCTTTAAGGGAAAAAGAAAACCAACAGGGCCCCGTGTGAAAAAGTGTTTGCACCCCCCCCCGCATACACACACACATATATCATATATTTGGGAAGCGGAGTTTAAATTCCCTATCCACACCAGGTCTGATTACTGAAACACCTGATCTCAATCAAGAAATCACTTAAAAAGGACCTAACTGACAAAATGAAATGGACTAAAGCTCCTCAAAAGCTAGACCTCATTTCCAAAGAAATTCTGCAGCAAATGAGGAACAAAATAATTGAGATCCATCCATCTGGAAATGGTTAGAAAGCCATTTCTAAAGCTTTGGGACTCCAGTGAACCACAGTGAGAGCCATTATCCACAAATGGCGACAACATGGAACAGTGGGGAACCTTCCCAGGAGTGGCCGGCTGACCAAAATTACCTCAAAAGCGCAGTGA
Source organism: Ranitomeya variabilis (assembly GCF_051348905.1). NCBI lineage: Eukaryota > Metazoa > Chordata > Amphibia > Anura > Dendrobatidae > Ranitomeya > Ranitomeya variabilis. The sequence continues at coordinate 77,941,960 of NC_135233.1, read as the reverse complement.
AGACTCATCCAATAGGTCATAAAAGACTCTACAACAAGAATATCCAAAAAACTGCATTTGCCTTTGTTAGTGTTCATGACTTCACCATAAGAAAGAGACTAGGCAAAAATGGTCTGCATGGCAGAGTTCCAAGGTGAAAACCGATGCTGAACAGTAAGAACATAAAGGCTCCTCTTAGTTTTGCCAGAAAACATCTTGATGATCCACAAGACTTTTGGGAGAATAATCTGTGGACTGACAATACAAAAGTTGAACTTTTTGGAAGGTGTAAGTCCCATTACATTTGGCTTAGAAGTAACACTGTAAGATGTTCCTTTTCTGAAATGCGAGCTGTAAAATATTATGGTGGTGGTAGTGTGATGGTCTGGCGCTGTTTTGCCCTCCAATGTGGCTGAATTACAACAACTCTGCGAAAATGAGTGGGCCAAAATTCTTCCAGAGCGTTGTAAAAGACTCCTTGCCAGTTATAGCAAACGCTTGATTGAAGTTGTTGCTACTAAGGGTGACCAAACCAGCTATTAGGTTTAGGGGGCAATCACGTTTTCACACAGGGCCCTGTAGGTTTGGATTTCTTTTTCTCATAATAAAAAGACCTTCATTTTAAAAACTGCATTTTGTGATTACTTGTGGAATCTTTGTCTAATACTTGCAATCAGGAAATCAGGAAAGGGTCAAACACTTTTTCTCACAAAATGTATATATTTTTTTAGGCCCTTAAATTCCCTGCATATCATGTGGGGTCCGGATCCTCAGAACCCCCCCCCCCCCTCCATATGATCACTGAAAAGACTGCTCAGAAGTGTGCAGGTCAGTAGGCAAAAGTGCAAAACTCCTGCCAGAGCGGCGTGCAGAATCTATAGGCTTTCTATTGAACCTACACTCCGCTGTGCGCATGCTCACACAGGGGGCATGCACATCTACCTCTTGAGCTGCACCCTTGTGAATAGTCTATTGAATGTTTGCTAAGGGGGACTTAGGACCCAGACCTCACTGTTCAAGGAATTAAAGGACCCAAAATTATTTTTAAAAGTTTACCAAAGTTTAGAGACATTTATAGTATATTAATGGCATGAAATTAATTTAATGAACCATATATATGCCGCCACCTCTCCATGTGTTGAGACCAGGGCCCTGTAATAAGATAAATTTGGGTCTCATCATATCGGTATGCAATAATTTCTGAGATGGAACAACCCCTTTAATATATATGTTGTTAATGTTTTTGAAAATGATGTTGATATGGTTCCTTCGTATGCTGCAAACTCTTGGAAGCCTGCAAGTATCACACGGCGTCTGTGCTCACTCTGGAGGTATTCGCCCACCAGTGGGCACCATGAGCATTGATGCTGAGGCATCTCTCCACCATAGGGTCCCATTGTAAAGAAGCATATACTGCATGACTCCCTTTATAGACATCACAGTTTGCTGTGCTTTACAGTAAAACAAACGGTAGGCAGACTCCTACCTACCAGACACAGACCGAACGCACCCACTTATGGCCTCCATCTGGTGAATGGGGGACTATGGCAAAGTTAGCCTACAGTATATGTCAGGAACTCTACTCTAAGTGCACAAGTGTCCACGTACCATAAAGTTCACAGAAGTCTGGAGCTGTTTTTTTAGTTAACATTTTTTGTGTTACAAAGACGAATAAATCATAGCCGTGAAAAGTAGGAAAATCTTCCCTGAAGATTACAAGTTCCTGCCTCATTTCATAGGGTTCACGGCTTTCTCCAGAGCACAGGTGGCATCTGGTGATCAGATTTTACACGGAGGCACAGCAGGCGTAATGGAGAATTTGGTATAAAAATGTTATTTTATTTCTCCACTTATAGTCCAGTACCACTTAATTCCTTTCAAATAAGTCATTTTTTGGCAGTTCAGGGCGTTTCCTAAAGTTGGTAAGAAAAGTGTAGCATTTCATATCCAATGAGGTGTTTGTAATTAAAGTTCTGTGTGGTCTCTGAGCCTCCGAGATTTCTCCAAAGCTGCCATTTCCAGCACAATACATTTACAGTAAGTAAGATTTTATGGTTCACAGGATGCAGGGTTAAGATTGATTTTTATACTAATACACGTATTGCTGTCTTTGGCTAATGGCAGAACATGTCTGGGTACAGTTAAGCACTGCCGTACTTTATAACACCAATTACAAGGGCAAAAAATTGTGTTGGTGTCTCTTTGTTACTGGCTTAGTCACAAAAATAACATGATCACGACAGGATTCGTTGACTTCACTTGCAGCTGATCCACCTCCCTCGAACTTACAGAATAGTGGACGGCCAGCCGTAAACTCTTCGAGGTTGCTAATATTAGTTAAAGGGAACCTGTCTCTCCTTTACCTGCATATACAGGGTTAATTTGATTCTTAAAAGCCTTTAAATCCTGTCCTTCCGGCTTATTGGAGCAGCAGCTGCAGGGAGAAAATTAAGTTTTGTTCTCCCTGCAGCTGCTCGCTTCCAGTCATCGGGGCGTATATTGATACGCAGTGAGCGTGGCTGTAATCACTCCCCTGACTTTGAATGACCATCTGCTCTGTGTTCAGCATGTGTGTGGAGAGCAGGCTGTCAATCAAAGTGAGGGGAGGGCCCCTGCTCAGATGACATGACAGTAGGCAAATAGCTGCAGGAAGAATGAACCTTCATTTTCCATCTATATCTGCAGGTAATTAGTGTTTCTGCTCATGACTGAGGTGATTGATATGTCTTTTGCCATAGGATAGACCTGTCAATCACCTGCAGCAACAACGGCTAGAGCCGGCCGGGGGCAGAGTCGGACTAGTTTGGTCTCTGACTACAGTCCCCCGACAGAACTTTAAACTATATTTTCTCTGGAACGGTCCAGCTGTCATGCAGCCAAGTTCCGATTTGTGCTGCCTGGAGTTTGGGAATCAATGACAGGTTCTCTCTAGGGGCGTCACATACAGTTTCATTATATATTTCATAAAATCACAGCACTTGAATTCTCTGAGGCTATGTTCACCTAATATTTGACCCTACATTCAGTCGCCTAGTCGAGGGTTACATATGAAGTCCCGCAAAAATGGAATTCAGACGTATGTTCTGATCGGACCATTGACTATAATGATGCAGACGGAGTCGGTGTGCTGTTAGACATTATTTTTGGCCATTTACGTCTGTTGGAGGCAGGCAGCAAGACATAGTCGACTACGTCTTGAATCTAGCGTCAACCAAGCGTATATAGCCAATAATGATGTCCTCTTCTTTAGATTAGAGGGCCTGGCATTGTCATGTGGTGACACAAATGTGGTATTGTACCAGGCTGGCTAATCGAAAGGAGAGCCATGAATGCCACGAGGTAAGAAGTGGTTCTGCTCCCGTCCCATGGCTTCAGATTACTGACAAATTAGCAACCGGATAACTCCTCTAATAAATTGTTTGTCATCACTGTTGGCTTTTTGCCATTTTGTCTTGCCTTACAAAAAATTGCAGGGTTCAGTGTTCTTAATCAACTGCTAGAGCAAGTTGTACGGGCCTCCTGTCTGCGCATTCATTTACTACACAGGGCTTGGGACGAAGAAGAACAAGGTGGCTTTAGGAACGAATACTTTGTGAGGGGCGATGCAACTTTTTAGCGTCTGTTCTGAATAACCTTCTCCCCTGTGAGTCAGTGAAAGCCATGTGTTACCACCTGCTTTGAACTGTTTAAGCCACCTGCAAATACTTGTGTGCAAATCAGATCTGTATGTGCAAGAAAGGCTGGAGCTGCCATTTATTAACTGCCTTTCATTCCGATTCTCCAGGAATTGAAGACACATTCAGGACGGCAGCGACAGAAGTGAGTCTCCTCGCGGGGAATGATGAATTTAATGCTACAAAGTTGTTTGGAGTTGGTAAGTGGTATAATGTGAAAGATGTTGCCTGCTTTGATCAATCCCTGATGGTTAGAAGGAGTCTGTCAGCACAGAATCACTGGTCAGGCACAGGGGCTCAGTCACACTTGGCCCAGCAGTTTTCTGGACCTTCTCACCTGCTTCTTTTGCATCTATCTCTGCCCTCTTCGTTGATTGACAGCTCTGGCTTTACAGAAGCCCAGAGAAGGAAGGTGCTCGGAAATGTTTGGCCTTGCCAAGGGTGCACCAAGCGCCTGTGCTTGGTTTGAAAAGTCATTTTGTGCTGATGGACTCACTATAAAGTCATCACTTAGTGTTCCAGTGCAGGAACTCCCGGGAATTAGATGGAATATGTGACTGCAACTTGTAGCAAATATGCATTTACCCTGCAGTGCCTCCGCAGGAGAAAAAGAGTATTAGTGTCCTTTACAATTTATGGACTGTTTGTTTCTTTTTTTGCTATTTTTGTTTTGTTTTTTTCTACACTATTTGTAGCCTCTCTTATTTAGTAGATATGGGTATTGAACAAGGGTTTTTGAAAATGTATTTTCCAGACCAGAAGTTACCTTTCCTATTTTAAGGTTTGCTATTGGCAGACCCTAAAAAGATATTTGTCAAGAAATTCTACTTCTACAAGAGTGGTAGCTGTAAGAATTGGGCTTTGGATGGTACCAGTCTGGCCGGCAATTGTAATATAGCGTATCTGCTTTTTTTTTTTTTGCTCCTAGATACTGATAGTTGTGAACGTTGGATGAACTGCAAAAGCGAATTCCTCAAGAAGTACATGCATAAAGTGGCCAACGATCTTCCAAGCTGTCCTTGCTCTTATCCTACAGAAGTCGCCTACAGCACCGCTGACATATATGACCGCATAAAACGGAAGGAATTTCGTTGGAAGGACGCAAGCGGTCCGAAAGAGAAACTTGAGATTTACAAGCCAACAGCCAGATATTGCATCCGCTCAATGCTTTCTCTGGAGAGCACCACTCTAGCTGCCCAGCACTGTTGCTTCGATGACAGCATGCAATTAATCACCAGGGGTAAAGGTGCTGGCACCCCAAATCTGATCAGCGTAGAGTTTTCTGCAGAACTACATTACAAAGTGGACATACTGCCATGGATCATGTGCAAAGGGGACTGGAGTCGGTATAATGAGATACGACCTCCAAACAATGGACAGAAATGCACAGAGAACCCCTCCGAAGAAGACTATTTAAAACAGTTCCAAGAAGCTCAAGAATTCTAGACATTTGCCGTGCTGGAAAGATATTTATAGAAGGACGGAGTCACCATTTCAGTGCTAGTCCTGTGGGGTGTATAAGACCTTGTTTGTAGCCCAGTGTCTGTATCTAGATTACCTAGGCATCGCTATAAAAATTTGGCAGATGGCAATTTTTAATCTGGATCCTGTGAATTATTTACATGATGCTTATACCGACCGTGTTAAAGCCGGAGCTCAGTGTTGAAGACATCAAGCGCTTTTGGTTACGGTAATCCAATGACCTGCCGTTGCTTTCCGCTGCGTAGACAGCTTGTATTGCTGCTGCAATGGCCAGATAGCCCTCCAGTTGCTGCATGAGATTTATTGATGATGGCCCTGACTCTAAAGTCTGTGGGCACATCATACATGTGGCCCAGAAAACCCCTTTGCCACTGCATATTTATGTATGAACAGGCCAACGTCGGCACGCCTACATCCCACCGTCCTCCCATTGTTCTAGAAACATTTTTTTGCTCCTTCCCAAGTAAGCAGTATTCATAATCTGGCAACGACTTTCCCGCTACCCCATGTTTCTAATGTGTATAACCTGACCTTAATAGCGTGCTGGAGGTGATACTCTACTGATACTTCACTGAAATCGATGGGAAGTATGTGTTGGGTGCTCCAGAGCCTGATATGGCTAACAGACGGGGGATGCCTCCATTAACAATTCTCATCTATTAACTTAACTTTCTAATATAAATTCACAAATAGTGTTTCTAATGCACAAAACTAATTTTCGGACTTCCTTCTGCTGGCTTGGACCCATGCTCTCCAACCATCATGTCATCCTTGTTAATGGCCAGCTAATCAAAAAAAAAAAATAAGTTATTGTTTTTATTAAAGGGGTTTGTTAGCAGCCATACTTGCTTTCCCCTGCTCCATCGCCGGCTGTCCACCGTTGCTCCTGGTGGTGGTTACAAGCGGCAGCCATGACTTCACGACTACAGCGCACTTGACTGATGCAGCCAATTCTTGAGCTCAGTCGCTTGTGCCCTCTACATCATAATCATCATCGCTGAACCCAGTGATTGGCTGCAGCGGTAATGTGCTCTGTAGTTGCAACATCCCCATCACCGGGAGAAGCGGTGGAGAGCTGGCACTTGAGCAGGGGGAGGTAGGTACGGCGGATTTTATGATGGGTAAATAGGACAAGCCAATGAGGTGAGAAAATTTGGTAGTGGAAAAACCTATTTAATTAGCCAGGGCTGTAGATTCGGTAAGCCAAACCTCCGACTCCTCAATTTCCATGACACCGACTCCACCAAAATGGGCTCCGACTCCATGACTCAGACTCCACAGCCCTGTAATTAGCTATTAATTACATATCTATAAGAAGAAATTCACACAGGACGGAATGGTGGTGGATTTTTTTCTGCAAGAAAAAAAATGTTCTGCCGCAGAATACAGTACAAGGAAAGAGAATGAGATTTTACCATTTGTAATTCACACGCTGTAACATTTTTCACATGGAAATTGAGCTGCGGTACGAATTTTTATATCCGCGATATGTCCGTTTCTGTTGTGGACTGTGCGGGTATTTATTTCAGATTTTCCCTATTTGGAAAGCAAAATTTGCAATCAAATCCACAGGCAATGTATTCTGGTGGATTGTGAATGGCAATAGAGGAGCCTTACCCTTCCACTGGTTGATCCTATTACCCCAATAAATTGCATCTGTCAGATTTGTCAGCTATTTAAAATAAAATCAAACCTGATTGGTCGCTATAAGTAATGGCAGGGACGACTTTAGTGTCTTTTAAAATTGATTATGGGTCGGAAAAACTGGTTTGTGGTACAGCAATTATTCCTCTTGAAAATGTCTTTGTATCCAGGTGTATAGACCTGAGGAAGGCAGTGGTCCTGATTCATGAAGATTGGTATTTTGTACTCCAGTATTGATGGAGAGTGCGCTGGAGTAAGATGCCCCATATTCATTAGGAGACGTGCGCCTCTGCAATACGTGTACTCCAGTCAGCGACTGGAGTACATTCCCTTCATTAGTAGCATAAATGATGATGAAGTTGTCGGGCTTACTCATCTACGCTCCATCCCATCTTGAGTTCTGGACACTTTTCTAAAATTTTGGTAGCACTGACCAGGACTGCTTAAAAAAAGAAATATATTTAAAAAAAAAGCCAAAAGTTGCAAGATTTTTGCTCAAAAAATTCTAACGTTTAAAGCAGTTATACACCAGAAAACTAGTGTAAGTGGATCGGCTCCAGAGTCTTCAGATATTTAATTTTAGTAGCCAATGGAAAAGGACAAGTGGCCAATAGTGATGAGCACAAGTACTCGTTACTCGACTTTGCCGAAGGCGTTAGACAACTACAAAACATGCGGGTATTACCTGACGAACACGGGCAATGCCCGAAAACAGACCCAAAACTTGGGGACGCGAACATTTTACTCAAGCACCCGCAATACTCTGGGCATACCCGAGCACCCTTGGCAAATTCTCGTAACGAGCACATCATTACTGGCAAACGTTCAAGACTAGTTGGGTCTTTTCTTAAAACTTGGTATTTTATGGGTTTTAACAACTAAGTACACATAGTTCTTTTTTTTTTTTAATCCTTCCTCTCCCAGTCCTGTCTGACAAACATGCTCATTCTGAATTGGTCATAAAAATTGTATATATTTATCATGACTGTTTGCCACCCATATCTATCAGGTTTAGTAGTTGTTTAACGGAGCTTCCATTTCTTTGCATTTTTTTTTTATCCATATATTTTTGGCTTTCAAGATGGGCCTTTAAAGGAATCTGACAGCAGTTTTTTGCTATGTAATCTGAGATCAGTCAGTGACCCTGATTACAGTGATGTGTCACTTACTAGACTGCTGTTTCAATAAAATCAGTGACTTATCATCAGGAGATTATCACTGCAGGACTAGGTGTCTTGTGCCTCGTGGTCCAACCCCACCTCCACCACTGATTAGTAACTTTCTATCAATATACAATGTACACAGAAAACTGCAAATAGTGGTGTGGGCGTATTTAAACAGGGCTCAGCATTCAGAAGAGAACTGCTAGGTCTACAGCAGAGAAAACTGATTGTTTTAAAATGAAAGCAAGCAGCCCAGTAAGTGACACATCACTGGAATCGGGGTCCCAGCCTCTAGTTCATGCTGCATAGCAAAAGCTAGTGACAGACTCCCTTTTTAAAAAAAAAAAAAAAAAAACATAAGTGAAGGAAAAATAGAGGGTTATTTTTAAATCTTTGTATTCTATTTTTTAAATAAATGAAAATCCTTCCTAATATAGGGGGTGACCTTTCACATGCTACCTTTTTTCAAAATGGACACCATGGTTATTTATACACAACTAGGAGAATTCAGGGTAGCTTATGTCATGTGACTTATTTTTCAGGGACTAAAAATATAAAGAAAAGTGGCACTTTCTCAAAAATACAGCAAATTCAGTGTTTTGTCTTGTTCTACATTATTTTAATGTTTAGTCCTTGCATTTATTTTCTATTTCTGGGGTAGGCCTCAACCAAATGGAGTCTAAAAGAAGAGAATATTTGAAGAATGTGTGGGGTTCATCGGTTATTGCTGTTTACAGATACTACAATATTTTTGTAAAGTATTTATTACATTGTAGTTATATCATGCGTTGCGCATGTCTATTGTATTGTGACTTTATGTTTTTTTTGCTTTGTCTTTACTTTTTCCTCTGCTGGAATGTCATCACATATGTGGAACACAACCACCACGTTTGAAGCTGGTCATCTGTTATTTTTGATGTCCATTAAGAAAGCAATGCTAAATAAATTCACCCAAAGAGTTGTTTTTTCTGTCTATTTTATTTTGTTTTTGTTTGTTTTTTTAACATCTATAATTTTGTTTTCATTCAAATCAATTGAATATATCTGGAAAACTTAGGAACCTAAATTTAGACTACATTTTACTGTCAAAGTAACAAGTGCCATGAATTTCATGGGTTGTGTTTTTGTTTGTTTTCTCTTTCCCAAGGGTTTTTGTGGTTTATTTTCATGCACAGTTTTGTTTTTTGTTTTTGTGGCCTGTTTAGGTTCTTTTTTTTTTTTTTTTTAAATCTATGTTAGGCCTCATCATGGGAAAATCTAGAAAATATGCGGGGGGGGGGGGAGTAAATGTCATAATAGATAAAAATTTCAGGTTCCTTGTCTCTCTCTTCCTCACCACCCCAAAAAAAGTGCTAAAAGACACGTAAAGATAGAGTGAAACATCAGTTAACAATCAAGTCATACAGTCCACGCTGGCTGCAGTGACTTTGCCTGAAAAACCTAAGGTGCCTTCTTGGAGCACCATAGTATAGGTCTCCAGTGAAGCCCACCAGTGCACAATGAAGTCGTTTTATGAGCTTTATATTTAAAGCAAATTATTGGGTCAGATGAGATCTGAAAATTTCTAACTAAATAAGGCATTTCTGATCTCGCAGGACTGAGTCTGCCATTGTCCAAATCTGCATGATCAGAGATGTTTGTCTGTTAATATTATGTATAATCTGCTAAATGTAAGATGGCCTTGACTACAAAAAAAAATTTCAAGCTGCTTAGTTTTCCTCTTTTTAGAGACATTGAACTATAAAAAGAATTGTTACATAGGTTAACAAACCCTTTAAGACAAAAGTTGCTTGACACGCTTTTACAGTTTTGGTTATTTTTTTCTAATTGTTGCTGGCAATATTCTAATAAAAATACTGACCCAAAAAAATGTTAACATTATTTCAAACACTTTTCCATGTTTCATCAGGTATTCCATGGCAAAAAAAAGACATCAATTTCCTTTCCACATTCTTTTCTACAGCATTTTTTCACACACTTGCCTAAAACTTTTGTATGGTAAAGTAAGAATGCTTCCAAAGATAGAAGTGTTAATAGTTAGCATTCTCTAACTGATAAAAATAAAGTGATCAAAATGGAAATCTAAATCAAATCAATGTTTGGTGTGGCCGCCTTGAAAACAACATCGCTTTTCATTAGTTCTACAGAATCCCTAAATAGATGCACGAGTCTACCTAGAAGAACTGAACACCTTACCTGACCATGCTCGTGTGCCATCCAAGTGTCTTCGGCGTGCTCGAAAAATATGTTCGAGTCCCCGTGGCTGTTCAACAGCCGTAACACACGCAGGTATTGTCTGTTAGGCAATCCCCGCATGTGTTGAGGCTATTGAACAACCCCGAGACATGCAAAATCGGGGGCTTGAACATATTATTCAAGCACACCGAAGACAGTTGGTTAGCACCCGCGCATGTTGGGCTAACCTCTTGTCCAAGCCCCTTCACTCATCACCGTTAGTAACCAACTATACCGACCAGGTGAAAATTTAGCGGTGGATGCCGAGATGACAGCTCATATATAGGCTGTAGTCTCTCTTCCTCTTCCGGTATCCAATATGATTTGGTAGCAATCTATGGGCAGGCCATATAGCCACTTGAACTTATCCGTTATCCCAGTATACGTTACTGATGAAGGTCCCTTTGTGTGACCGAAACGTTTACTGCTTTGGGATGTAATAAATCTTTCGTTTCTTCTCACTACAAAGTTGAGCGCCTGGTTTTGTATTATTTATTGAACAACCCCGAGACATGCAAAATCGGGGGCTTGAACATATTATTCAAGCACACCGAAGACAGTTGGTAAGCACCCGCGCATGTTGGGCTAACCTCTTGTCCGAGCACGTTCACTCATCACCGTTAGTAACCAACTATACCGACCAGGGGAAAATGATCAACTTTTTCTTGTAGGTTGAAACACAGTAATTGAAAGAAAAACAGCTTTGTGGGATTCTTAAAAATTGGGTGAGGAACAGACAAAGACGAGAATATAGTCACAATCATACCACAAAACAATAGGTTATAATCGGCACTCCGTGTGGCTGGTGCTGCACATTGGTGGAATGGATATCTAGACCATACACAAGACCACAGAAATCATTAGTTACAGTGAAGAAACTGTTATTGATCTGTCCATGTTATGTTCAGGGGAACCACATTTTACAAGATGGACAATGTTTCAGTCTTCACTGCCCTTGATCAGATTGTTAGAAGAATTGTGGTGGATGCTCAATAAGAATCTGTGTGCGGTCAGCCTCTCTACTGAGCGTCCACCACACGACTATTATGGCTGTGATTAAACGGAGTGTCAGCATAGAATGACTATTCAAGCCTGCTATCGGTGCTTCTTGGCGGGGAACAATCGTTTAACTACACCTTCGCACCTGCTTATTTTCCATCGATCTCCACCCTTCTCTTGCTCTATGAAGACAGAATGGTCAGCCAAAGAAGAGGGAGACTAGAGATAGAGGGACAACAAGCATGTGGGAAAGTGTAGGTAAATGTTTGGCCCTGCCATGAAGCACTGAGTGGCAGGGCTCAGTTTGAACAGTTATTCTGTGCCGACAGTCCCTTTAAGGGCAGAGCAGATACAATGGCCATCAGGTAAAGCATGGTACCCTCAAACATGAAATGTTGTCATCAATAATATTTTCTTCGCTGCCTTTAAGGAGTGCCGTGGCCTTTTGTGCATTGTGTGCCATGGCAAGACTGACCACAAGGTAGTTATACAGCATCAGCAAGGTCTCTCCCAAGCAAAGGTGTTTTTAGGCAGCTCTTTGGTCTTGGCCATGGTGGAGAGGTTGGAGTGTGATTGAGTGTGTGGACAGGTGTCTTTTATACAGATAACAAGTTCAAGCAGATGCAATTAGTACAGGTTATGAGTGCAGAGTAGGAGGGCTTCTTAAAGAAAAAGTAACAGTTCTGTAAGAATCAGTTCTTGCTGGTTGGTAGGTAATCAATTGCTTATTTCATGCAATAAAATGCAGTTATTTATAAATCATACAATGTGATTTTTCTGTTTTTTATTTTTAGATTCTGTCTCTCACAGTTGAAGTGTACTCACGATAAAAATTACAGACCTCTCCATTCTTTGTAGGTGGGAAAACTTGCAAAATCGGCAGCGTATCAAATACTTATTTTCCCCACTGTATATGTTTGAATCTGACAAGGTTAACTACTCCATGGAGTTTGCATGTTCTCCTTCTGTTTATATGGGTGTATTTGGGATAGGATAGTTGTCAGTCCTACTTGGGTCAGGGAATCTCCTGATATGGAGCATCAGCCATCAGACCTTCGCAGTAAGACATTTATGCCCTTTCTACGTGGGAAATCCTTTGAATATTAATTCCTTTGTTGCAGAGATGGATAACTCCTAGACATCCCTGGCACCATTCTTCTTGATTACATTTTAATGTATGGGTGCCATATATTCTTGAGTGTTGGGCTCTAGAGGACACAGATAAATCATGCAATTTAGCCACTGGATCTATCGTTTAGTTCTTTTGTAGAAATATTATATTTGTACATGAAATCATTCTTAATAGTGATGAGCGAATATACTCGTTACCTGAGATTTCTCGAGCATGCTCGTGGGTCCTCCGAGTATTTTTTAGTGCTCGGAGATTTAGTTTTTCTTGCCGCAGCTGAATTATTTACATCTGTTAGCCAGCATAAGTACATGTGTGGGTTCTCTAGCAACCAGGCAACCCCCACATGTACTTATGCTGGCTAACAGATGTAAATCATTCAGCTGCGGCAAGAAAAACTAAATCTCCGAGCACTAAAAAATACTCGGAGGACCCCCGAGCGTGCTCGAGAAATCTTCAGTAACAAGTATATTTGCTCATCACTAATTCTTAACCTTTTCCAGGTTTGGATTATCAATATTTTTTTTTGTAAGGTGTGTTTTTTTTTATTTTTATTTTTTTTTACATTTTTTATGTTGATTTGTAAACCATTTGATTAGATAGTCATTCATAGTCCTCCTCCAAGTTACGTTAATATGACAATCACGCCCTTATTCACAGTCAAGGTATTTCTGCCAAAGGAAAAAAAAGGAGATTTCTGTGCCTTAAAAAACAACATCCTCTGTATTTTTGTTGGCGATGTGACAGAAACTTTCTGTTTCAAGTGGAAATGACTGATTTTAGACTTCATATTTATTTTTTCTACCTTTCCGGCTTCAGACGTTCAGCCAGTCATTCCATGTCTCGTTTATCCATTCATATTTCAGAATCCATTTTTATACAGCAAAGGAAAAATAAAGTGCGCAGGTAGAGCCATAAAATATCTTGACTTGAACACGAGTCCATGTCACAAAGTGCTCTTGTGTTTCGCCGACTTCTGTATGACTACGCTGGTAACACAAGTAAAGCTATTTTAATGACCGCCACACTCTCGGGGGCTGCTGATAGATCTCCACATTTGTAAAAGAGCAACTCAGGCTATTTGGAAACAAACTCTGGAAATACTTCGATGATTGACAGATTTCCTACTTTCTAAGAAATGTAGACTCAAAGAACATAAACTAATGGCAAGTACTGAAATGTATAGGAGAAACAAAAAAGAAAAAACATAGTGGCCGCTAAAAAAAAATATTTTATGTTTTTTCTTTACAAGCAGCTAAAATGACTTCATCCATAAATCTTTCTTTCCACACCACTGAACATGAAATTGTGTTCCCATTATGTAAGACCTTGTTCGCGCTAGCATTTTTCTTTTATAATGAAACAAAAAATCAAGTATTAAGTGACAGGTCCCATTTATTTCAATGAAGGTTTAAAACAGATTCTACAATTCTTATTTTCAAATATACTCCTCAACATTGAAATGGCAACACCATTTTGGAAAAGTTGTTGAATTATGTAAATCAAAGGATGGATAGAGCATGTTGATGATATGAAAATGATGAAAAAATGGAAACATTTTCAAAGCATCTCGATTTATTGAGTATCAAATATGAGAGACAAATATACATGCGCTTTCACACTTTGGCTGCTATCAATGAGGTTATTAATGGTTGAGGAATGTTCTGCCATGCTGAATGAACTCCAGCAAATCATCAAGATCCGCTGCTGGCAGCTCCCTTTTCAATCCCTTACCAATGACATTCCATTTGTGCTCGATGGTAGACAAGTCCGGAGATGTTGCAAATAGCACGTTTAGGCCATGCAGGTTGCTCAAAGTAGCATGAGCAAGATGTGGCCTGGTGTTGCGCTGTTGAAAAATGGCTCCTCTGGTTCTTTGGAGAAATGGACACATCACTGGTTTCCTGATCAAATCAATGCATCAGAAAGCTGTTAGTGTTCCTGCAATGAAGACTAGCAGGGTCTGGCTATTGTATGTGATGTGACCCTGCACCATAATCCCAGGACAGGACTGGTGTGACGATCTCTCCTCAAAACCTCATTTGGGGGTTTTCCATGTGGTCTCGTCTATTTTGAAGAAGGGAACGTATTGATCTATTCTGTACTGCAAGTGAAAATAATTTCACGTATCATGCCTAAGGCGTAAAGCAGTGACATTAGAAGGCTCTTACACGATATTGTCCATCAACAGTTCTGTTGAGCTCCACATACCACCACTTGTAAAGACGATCATGGTGCAGAGCAAGATGGCAATGGAGGCTTGAATGGAGCTCTGTCCAGTTCATTGATGAGTCTCGCTTTTGTCTTGGACGCATTGACAGACCGAAATTGTTCTAGAGACAAGGGGGCACCGCCATGAAAAGACCTTCATCAGGGGAATGTGAAAGTATCACAGGAATCATCTTTCAACACAAAAACTCCAGGCCACATGGTGCTACTGAGAACAGCCTGCATGGTCTAAATGTACTACCATGGCCTGTAGCGCTTGTCTCCCATCGAGCACATCTGGGAAAACATCGGTCATCATTTGCTAAGGGAGCTGCCAGCAGTAAATTTTGATGATTGGCTCAAGTGCATTCAGCGTGGCAGAACATTCTTTAGACAACCATTAATATCCTCGTTGATAGAAGCAAGGTATGTAATGTGTGTATTTCTGTGTGTGGCACTAATACTCAATACTGAATAAATTGAGAAGTTTTGAAAAGTTAGTTTCCAGTTTTTTCTTATTTTCATATTATTAATATTTTTATCAATTCGGAGATTTCCATAATTCCACGACTTGCAGTTTTAATGCTGAAGAGTGTATATTCAATGTAAAAATTAAAGGGGTTGTACCAAGACTACAAGATTACTTTCTCATTGCAACTGATCACGACAAAGGAGGTTTAGAGCCCCCTAGTTTAATAGAGCAGTGGCCAAACATAGTCTAAGTTGGAAATACTTTGGCCCCGACTTATTGAGAACGATGACTTCCGCATTGGCCTTAATGAACGGGTGTGTTGGAGTCAGACACTCCTTATTCATTAGGAGATACCACACCAAAAATCGTACTCCAGTCCCAGACTGCACTAAGGTTTCTGGAGTAATTAATGCCACAGTTGGTCATGAATTAGTTGAGCTGTGGTTTCTCCCATCCTCTTCCCATCCCAGCTCTGACCATTTTGGAAACTGGTGTGAAAATGCCAAAAGTCACTAGACAAAATTTTTGCACAATCCAAGTTGTACAAAAAATTGTCAAGTGTTCTAAGCAATTTGCAACAGAATTCAGGCTAAATTGCTTTGATGAATTCAATACTTGAAACAATCAGCGTCGTAGAAATTCCAGGCCAAAGAGGAACAAATACATGGCACTCTGTGATGCAGTAATACTATCCTATCTTTATTCAATACAAGTAGTACATGGATGCAGGTGGAGCGGAGGATGACGGCCGTTTCGCGTCGATCAGAACTGCACCTGTTGAAGCGTCTGATCGACTTGTGGACTTGGTAAGAAAATGATTAATACCGTCTTGATAAAGATAGAGAAAAGCCTATCTCCTAGTAATTAGGTGTAGCAATGGGTGCTGCATGCAGTGCCTTATCTGAGAGTATGGGTTTATTGTTTTGTCTTGCAGTCTAGTGTTCTAGCAGTACAAGAGAGCTGTTATAGTAACGTCCCACCCGTACAGATACAGTACTCTCAGCAGAGCAGTACATTAGGGTTTCTATAATGTGTGAACGCAGCCTGATCAGTCACACTCTCTGCGTTGTAATGATAATAAGATAACTGTTGATTCTGTCCCAGTCTATATGGCAAAGCTGCAGAAAATGGGAAACGTCAGTTAACCGGTTATGTTATCTTTATATATGCAGCGTCACAAAAAAGTAAAATAATGAACGCAGATTGAAATAATGTGATTTTCTGATGTTTTTAATTAAACAAATACCTGTCATACTTTATCATTAAATTCATGGCGAAAGAAAATACTGCTCTGCTGAATTCTCCGAGTATGAGGTTCTCTTGTATGTTTCTGTCAGCACAGAATTACTGTATCATTTTATTCCAATTTTCCAACACCCTCAATAATTCTTTAGAAGTACGAGACGGAGAGCAATTGCAGAACTTTTGACAATCTCATCCATCCTATCCTTACAAAATCACCTGCAGCAAATTTATGAAAAGGAATGTGAGTAGGTCGTTCTTGGAGTAGCTACAGAAATAGTTTCCTTTGAAGACTCCAAACAGCATTGCTAGTAAAAAAAGAAAAAAAACGTTTGGAACTTCACCATCAAACAATTGCCAGCCAAGGAATTTTGCAGAATTGTTCAGCTCTTGACAAGTTTCCAAACTTTGTAAAAGGATAGAAGATGTTAGAGAAGAGCTACAGGTCAACGGATGGGCAGAGTTTATGAAAATGGCTCACTAACGTATTGACTTGACATAGTGAAAAAATTATCCGGAGGATCTGGAACACGTAACTTTTGTTTGTCAGTCGTGAGCAAATGTGTTTTGCATTTTTATAGCCTCTTGACTGCAACCTGTGTACGTAAAAGAGAGAAACCATTCAAATGCATAGCGCTTAAGGGTTGCCAGTCACTAAATGCAAAAACACTCAGCTCCCTCCCAAGCAGACCATGAAAATGAATGAAGACTATGACTGTTTCTAATATATAGCAGCCAAAAGAAACCTTGGAGGAAGCAAGGAGGGTAAACTTCATACAACTCAGCCTATGTTTTCTCCCTTTTAAAAATAAATATTTCTTTTGGCCACTTTCACATCAAATGCGTCGCAGGTTATTCTGGCAACTTTGAGTTAACACTAAAAATAAGGCTAATTATCTTATATGTCATTTTATTTGGTGCTGCCCAACTTAGCACTTACAGTCATAAAAAGAGATATACAGAAAGTACATTATTTATTATGTGCTGCAAGTATAGATACAAAAATGATCCGTGTGCTCAAAACTCTGGGACTGTACAGTAGACACTCAGTGTGCCGCTGTATGGTGCTCCTTGCAGGCAGCATGGTATAAAGAGATTTTTCCCTAAAAGCGATGAGTTTGATATGACATGTTTTGTATTAGAGGTATCTAGAGGTATATTAGCATCCTATAGAAGTCTATAGGCGTCGTATAGCTCAGAGGCCTGAATAGAGATCTACTAGACCATGTGCACCACAGATATAAAATTCTTCCAATTTTTTTAGTATATTTTTTGTTTTTGCCTGCCATTACTAAACAATTATATAAAGTACCTATTGTGTCCCCCCCCATTTCCTTGTAGATTGTAAGCTTGCGAGCAGGGACCTCACTCCTAATGTCACTGTTTAAATTGTCTTAACTTGTATTGAATCTGTCTGTATATGTCCCCACTTAATTGTAAAGTGCTGCGGAATATGTTGGCTCTATATAAATAAAGATTATTATTATTATTATAGATTATTAAAGTACTTCTAGGAATGATTGTCATGTTTTACATTATAATTGATGGGACGGGTTAAGAGAAATAAATGATCTATCGTTTTCCGAACGACCCACATAAACATATGCCATGGACAATAGTCATACCAAAATATCAGACATGCCCGATCAATATTTCGGATGACTACGAACATTCGTTGACCAAAAGTCGAACATTCACCATCTACTGTATATCGAACGATTGATTTGGTCAAAATCGTCCTTTTGGTACAACTTATGTCTAATGTGTATGAGGGCCTTGACTTCGAGATTTCATACACAATTTCACTATCCTAATCCATTCTTAATCTCAATCCAAGGACCAGGGTGTGTTTAGAGCCCACACTCTCGTGTGGCATGACAGAAAGCCGGCGTCTCCCAGGAGAAATAAAGTTCATTTTCTCCCAGTTTTCGCACTTTTATTACAGGAGCCTAACACCTTTATAGCGCTATTAACCTGTAGATTAACCCTATATCTGCAGGTTAATAGTGTAATCGGACCTGATTGGTTCCCTTTAAGCCTTTACATTTTATTGCAGCCCCTGGAATTGGTTCAGTCATTGCCCTTGGCCCCTCAGAAAATTGTGCATCCCTGCTCTACCGCCATGTCAATCAGTGGTTCTCCTGCAAATGGCATCAACGAAAGAGAGGGAATCCATTTGATTACACCAATTATTGTTGTGTGTAATCTTGCGAGTTTTGTAATGTGCTGAAATCAAGAAAATCTGAAGACTGAATGTCTACTCTGCTTAAAGCACAGTCTTCTCCTATTACACAGAATCTCTTGTTTGCACGTAAGCACGCCATACTTCACCCCTTCTCATACCTTGCATCCCTGTAGTTTATACATTCATGAGATGATTACCATCTGTATAATATAACCCACATCAATAGAAGCATAAGCAGGCATACTGCATAAAAGATGTGTCTATTGACCAAGAAAAAGCAAGAAGCATAAGGTATTGGATGAACAGAAGAAAATAGATGATATCCGTAAGCGTAAAAGAATAGCCAAGTCAACAGCACAAAAAAGGATGGAATGCTTTCTGCTGGTTATTAGAACCACTTCTGACATTTTTTAGAACATTCTTGGCATTGCATATTTACCATGTACTCCATCCAGCAGGAAATCTTTTTTGTCTTAATAATCAGTTCTAAGAAATTCAAATTTGCTCAACCAGTTCAGACCAATTGGCTACAGATGGTTCTAGGCTGGTACTCTACTGAGAAGTTGAGTTACCACCTCAAACAGATGTGGTCTACAAGAAGACTGCTCAATATGAAAAATAGCTCATTGTGCAAAAGTAACCTAATTGCCCAAAAATCGATAGTGAGCCAGTAATGTTACCTACAACCTCAATGCTTTTTAATGCTTTTTGGGGTCTTTAATGTCTTCAAATGCTAATTGTCTCTATCAGTGGTGTAGCATGGGGAGGTAGGGTGGATGGGGCGCATGGCCCAATTCTCAAAGTCTATGCAGGCTCAAAATTTCACAGCTCTACCCCCCTTGCCCACCCACTGTCAAATGGTCACCTGTAAGGGCTAATCTAATTTTTCATGCAGAGTAGTCAGTGCCCGCCTGGAGCTGCTTATGCAACAGGCAAGATGTCTATGTCACCTAATTATCTGGCAATCTATTGCATGTAACGCTGGCCAATTATGCTGAAAAGTAACCGTCTGTAGCTGAAAGCTGCATGAGAACATGATGGAATAGGCATACACCCACGAGTACTAACAGAGCTAAGTATTGTAATGGACAAACCATTATTTCTTAAATGTAGGAACTCTATAGCGACAGGGTCTGTTCCACAGGACTGGCGCATAGCAAATGTGGTACCAATATTCAAAAAGGGCTCTAAAACTGAACCTGGAAATTATAGGCCAGTAAGTCTAACCTCTATTGTTGGTAAAATATTTGAAGGGTTTCTGAGGGATGTTATTCTGGATTATCTCAATGAGAATAACTGTTTAACTCCATATCAGCATGGGTTTATGAGGGATCACTCCGGTCAAACCAATATAATCAGTTTTTATGAAGAGGTAAGCTATAGACTGGACCAAGGTGAGTCATTGGACGTGGTATATCAAAGCGTTTGATACCATGCCACACAAGAGGTTGGTACAGAAAATGAGAATGCTGAGTCTGGGGGAAAATGTGTGTAAATGGGTAAGTAACTGGCTTTGTGATAGAAAGCAGAGGGTGGTTATAAATGGTATATTCTCTGACTGGCTTGCTGTGACCAGTGGGGTACCGCAAGGGTCGGTGTCGGGACCTATTCTCTTCAACATATTTATTAACAATCTGGTAGAAGATTTACACAGTAAAATATCGATATTTGTCGGTATCAGATGATACAAAACTATGTAAAGCAGTCCAGTCAATACAAGAGAAGATAGTATTCTGCTACAGACGGATCTGGATAATTTGGAAACTTGGGCCGGGAGCTGGCAGATGCAGTTTAACAATGATAAATGTAAGGCTATACACATGGGAAGAAAAAAACAATATCACCATTACGAGAAATGAACGAGAAACTATTGGGTAAATCTGACATGGAGGACTTGGGGATCCTAGTTAATGATAACTTACCTGGAGCAACCATTGCCAGGCAGTGGCTGCCAAGGCAAACAGGATCATGGGGTGCATTAAAAGAGGTCTGGATACACGTGATGAGAGCATTATACTGCCCCTGTACAAATCCCTGGTTAGACTGCACATAGAGTACTGTGTACAGTTTTGGGCATCGGTGCTCAGGAAGGATATAATGGAACTAGAGCGAGTACAAAGGAGGGCAACAAAATTCATAAAGGAGTTGGGGAACTACAATACCCAGAGAGATTAGCAAAATTAGGATTATTTAGTCTAGAAAAAAGATGACTGAGGGGCGATCTAATAACCATATATATAATATATAAAGCTGAATGTGTGTATGTGTGTATGTCCGGGATTGGCATCTGAACCGTCGCAGCTACAGCCACAAAATTTTGCACAGTCACACGTCTGGACCCCGAGAGCGTCAAAGCTATGTTGTGAGGTGAAATTTTAACCCCGCGCTTTCCAATTCACCAAACAATTTTGCCCCTATCTACATAATGGGGAAAAAATGAAAGGAAAAGTGTTGGAGGCAAATTAACAGCTGCCAGATGTGAACAAGGGGGACTTAAAGAATGAGAGCGATGGCGCCAAAGAGTATATACTGTACAGTTGTTAAGGTGGGGCCCCGACATGGGATAATCACCACACCACCACGGGGATATGAACACACACACAAAATGCGCCACACACTACCACGTGCTCGAACACATATACCACCCTCAGCGCACATTTCACCACACATACACCAACCTCGCCACATAAAAGTCGAAACACAAAAGTCGCCGCTCAAAACTCGCCACGCGCAAAACTCGCCACACGTGCAAAACTCACCTCATGGAAAACTCGCCACACGCAAAACTTGCACACGCGGAAAAATTGCCACATGCACAAAAGTTGCAACACATGCAAAAGTTGCCTCACACAAAACTTGCACATACTCAAAAGGCACCACACATAAAACTCGCCACGCGCAAAACTTGCCATGCGCAAAACTTGCTGCACACAGCTTGCTACACTAACCTGTCACATGCAACTCGACACACAAAAAGTTGCTACACGCATGTCGCCACACAAAACTCATCTCACAAAAGTCGCTACATGCATGTCGCCACACGCAACTCAACACACACAACTTGACACACGAAACTCACCCTAAAACACACACAAGTCTGGTATTATCCTTCAAAAATAAAAATCTGATTAATAAGCAGACAAACTACAAGAGCAACAAATGTACCATATAGGAATCCGGCAGCTGTCAGTCACATGACCAGTCTATTATGTGTATGTGTGAGCTAATATATACTGCCAGGGGGTGGGCTTACTGTTGGCTGGGGATTTATCAGGCTGCCAACTTAGCTTACAAATACTGAGGTAAAAATACTGAGCAAATAACGTGTGAACAAGGTCTAATACAGGAGGAGATGACATACAGATATATACTATATACAGGAGGAGATGACACACAGGTATATACTATTTACAGGGGAGATGACACACAGGTATATACTATATACAGGAGGAGATGACACACAGATATATACTATATACAGGAGAGATGACACACAGGTATATACTATATAGAGGAGGAGATGACATACAGGTACATACTACATACAGGAGGAGATGACATACAGGTATATACTATATACAGGAGGAGATGACACACAGGTATATACTATATACAGGAGCAGATTACCTACAGGTATATAGTATATACAGGAGGAGATGACATACAGGTATATGCTATGTATAGGAGGAGATGACACACAGATATATACTATATATAGGTGAGATGACACACAGGTATATACTATATACAGGAGATTACATACAGGTATATACTATATATAGGAGGAGATGACATACAGGTATATACTATATACAGGGGAGATGACACACAGCAGGTATATACTATATACAGGGGAGATGACATACAGGTATATACTATATACAGGCGATGACATACAGGTGTATACTATATATAAAGGAGATGACAAACATGTATATACTGAGGTGAAAATGAGAGGTGTGAGGTGAAAATGAAAAGGTGTGAGTGCAAAATGAGAGGAGTGAGGGAAAATAGTGGAGTGATCGGAAAATGACAGATGTGAGGTCGAAATGACAAGTGTTAGGGGGGAATGAGAGGAGTGAGGGGGAAAATAAGAGGAGTGAGGGGGAAAATGAGAGGTGTGAGGGAGAAAATGAGAGATGTGAGGGGGAAAATGAAAGATGTGATGGGGAAAATGAGAGGCGTGATGGGAAAATAAGAGAAGTTAGGTGCTATAACTAACCACAGATATTTACTATGCCCAGGCAACGCCGGGCTCTTCAGCTAGTAAGTATATAAGGGGACAATGCAAATATCTCTCAGAGGATCTATTTATACCGAGGAAGGTGATGATCACAAGGGGGCATTCTCTGCATCTGGAGGAGAGAAGGTTTTTCCACCAACATGGAAGAGGATTCTTTACTGTTAGGACAGTGAGAATCTGGAATTCTTTCCCTGAGGAGGTGGTGATGGCATACTCAGTCGATGGGTTCAAGAGAGGCCTGGATGTCTTCCTGGAGCGTAACAATATTGTATCTTACAGTTATTACGTTCTTTAGAAGGATGGTGATCTGGAGATTTATTCTGACGGAATATAGGCTTAACTGGATGGACAAATGTGTTTTTTCAGCCTTGCTATGTTACTATGTTAGGTACCTGGTTAGCTGATTGTATGGGCTTTATGGATGCCACTATTCTCTAGTGTGTAAATGACTAGCACTGTTATTGGTCACTATTAGTGATGAGCGAATATACTCGGTACTCGAGATTTCCCGAGCATGCTCGGGGGTCCTCCAAGTATTTTTTTATTGCTCGGAGATTTAGTTTTCAGTGCACAGCTGAATGATTTACATCTGTTAGCCAGCATAAGTACATGTGGGGATTCCCTAGCAACCAGGCAACCCCTACATGCACTTAGGCCGGCCTCACACTAGCGAGTTTTACGGACGTAAGAGCGCAGAAATTACGTCCGTAAAACTCGCAAAATAAACGGCACAATTATTCTCAATGGGGCTGCTCCTATTAGCCGTATATTACGGTTCAGTATTATACGGCTTTCTACGGCCGCACAAAATCGCAGCATGCTGCGTTTGTCAGCATATTGCGCAAAAAAATCGCTAATGAAAGTCTATGGGGGTGAGAAAAATACGGATTCCACACTGACCTGCAGTGTGACTTGCGAGAAATACGCAGCGGTGTTAGTGAAAAGTCGGTAATTCAATTGCCGGCTTTTCATTTCTCCTGCACAAACCCGACAGGATATGAGACATGGTTTACATACAGTAAACCATCTCATATCCCCTTTTTTTTTGCATATTCCACACTACTAATGTTAGTAGTGTGTATGTGCAAAATTTCAGCGCTGTAGCTGCTAAAATAAAGGGTTAAATGGCGGAAAAAATTGGCGTGGGCTCCCGCGCAATTTTCTCCGCCAGAATGGTAAAGCCAGTGACTGAGGGCAGATATTAATAGCCTAGAGAGGGTCCATGGTTATTGGCCCCCCCGTGGCTAAAAACATCTGCCCCCAGCCACCCCAGAAAAGGCACATCTGGAAGATGCGCCTATTCTGGCACTTGGCCACTCTCTTCCCACTCCCTGTAGCGGTGGGATATGGGGTAATGAAGGGTTAATGCCACCTTGCTATTGGAAGGTGACATTAAGCCAGATTAATAATGGAGAGGCGTCAATTATGACACCTATCCATTATTAATCCAATTGTTGGAAAGGGTTAAAAAACACACACACACATGATTTAAAAGTAGTTTAATGAAATAAACACAGCGGTTGTTGTAATAATTTATTGTTCTCTCAATCCATCAGGAACACCCTCGCTTGGAAAAATAATAAACGCACAAGATACATACCTTCTGGTGAACCGTCTCGTCCCACGAAGTAATCCATCTGAAGGGGTTAACTAATATTACAGGCTCGAGCTGCGATAAACCACTCGCTCGTACCTGTAATCCCCGGGTGCTGAAAGGAAAGCAGGATCTGTACTTACATTGAGTCGCGGTGAGGCGCCCTCTGGTGGATGTTCTCATGAACTGCAGCCTGGGAACTTTTTCCCACGCTCCAGGTCATATGAGGACATCCACCAGGGGGCGCATCACCGCGACTGAAGGAAATGTAGGTCAATGACCTACATTTCATTCATTCGCCGGGGAATTACAAGCACGAGCACCGCTGCATTTAGCAGGGCTCCTGCCTGTAATATTAGTTAACCCCTTCAGATGGATTACTTCGTGGGACGAGACGGTTCACCAGAAGGTATGTATCTTGTGCGTTTATTATTTTTCCAAGCGAGGGTGTTCCTGATGGATTGAGAGAACAATAAATTATTACAACAACCGCTGTGTTTATTTCATTAAACTACTTTTAAATCATGTGTGTGTGTGTTTTTTAACCCTTTCCAACAATTGGATTAATAATGGATAGGTGACATCATTGACGCCTCTCCATTATTAATCTGGCTTAATGTCACCTTCCAATAGCAAGGTGGCATTAACCCTTCATTACCCCATATCCCACCGCTACAGGGAGTGGGAAGAGAGTGGCCAAGTGCCAGAATAGGCGCATCTTCCAGATGTGCCTTTTCTGGGGTGGCTGGGGGCAGATGTTTTTAGCCACGGGGGGGCCAATAACCATGGACCCTCTCCTGGCTATTAATATCTGCCCTCAGTCACTGGCTTTACCATTCTGGCGGAGAAAATTGCGCGGGAGCCCACGCCAATTTTTTCCGCCATTTAACCCTTTATTTCAGCAGCTACAGCGCTGAAATTTTGCACATACACACTACTAACATTAGTAGTGTGGAATATGGCAATTGAATTACCGGCTGTTCACAGATATCGCGCTGAATGAAATCTAAATACAGAATATATATATATGTGTCTCAATGACATATATATATATATATATACTGTATATATGTTTTCCCGAACATTTGAGCACATAAATCCATTAGATGTCGGTTTTGCAAGCCTGCGCGAAAATCTCGCAGTACGGATGCCATACGGATTACATACGGAGGATGCCATGCGCAAAATACGCTGACACACCCTGACTACGGATCAATATTTTGGGAACATTTCTCTGTATTACGGCCGTAGTACGGACGTATAATACGTGGCGTATTGTCTTACGCCAAGTGTGAGGCCGGCCTTATGCTGGCTAACAGATGTAAATCATTCAGCTGTGGCACTGAAAAATAAATCTCCGAGGACTTACAAATACCCGGAGGACACCCAAGCGTGCTGGGGAAATCTCGAGTACCGAGTATATTCGCTCATCACTAGTCACTGTTCTTGGCTTTTATAAGGGTGCTGCATCATGTAATATTTTGACAATACAAAAGACCTGACATTTGTGTATCTGTCATCTCAATATTCAGTTTTACTGTTGAATGGAAAATATAACAAGATCCTTATTCACGGGGCTGGTAACAATACTGAGAATACTTAGACAAGAGCTGGTGAGCCCACTCTGGCCAGGTTTTAATTTGCATCATCTGCCATACATCTACAACAGATATGCACACTGCATATATTTAACCCTAGAACGCATACCTGGGGCCTCGTAGGCCTGCCAGGTTACTTGTTTTCTATTTTCTGTCAAAGTACTTTAGTTAGAATTTTGAAAATCTAGGTAATCCTCAGGTATATAGTTGTTAGTAATTTCCCGTTATTCATATATTTTTATGTTACAGACATTTCAGTATAACAACCTTTTTTTTGGGACTACCCCATATTCACGCACCTGGGGCCTTTTAGGCCTGTACTAGGTTTACATGTGATACACAGATTTGCTTATCAAGGCAAATTACGGAGGCAATGATCCGATGTGGAATACGCTTTCTGGAACATCCAGAGCAAAGAGAAAAAAAAGAAAGCGCTGCTATATTTGTCCAGCAAAGGAGGAAAGAAAATCGGAGCGTTTCTGTTCTACTTGCGGACAAAATGTATGCAACGAACATTCAGCCGAAAAAATAATTTGCGAGAATTGTCGGGGGAATATGTAAAGTTACAAATAAATATTCCTGCACCAAGTTTGCTACAACCAAAAAATGTTTTCATAAAAAAATTGCATATAGAATGCCTATATTTGGCGTGCCCATTTACTTACTTTTTTGTTGTTTTATGCACATAATTATGTTTTGAAATATACACATCTTAGGCTGTGTTCCCAGTAACGCTGGGTTTCACCAGAAGGGGATCCATAATGGATCTGACCTCCTGGTAACTCCAGGATTCCACCAGCCTTAGCTGGGGTCACCAGAAGGTCAGATCCATTACGGATCCCCTCCTGGCGGACCCCAGCGCTAGTTGGAATGCATCCTTACCTTGCAATTGTAAAATAAATTTTGAAAAGTATTTTACTTTGAGTTATTACGTGTTATTTGCACACAGGCCTAAAAGGCCCCAGGTGCGTGAATATGGGGTAGTCCCAAAAAAGGGTTGTTATACCGAAATGCCTATAACATAAAAATATATGAACAACTGGAAATTACTAACTATATACCTGAGGAATACCTAGAGTTTCAAAATTCTAACTAAAGTAATCTTACAGAAAATAGAAAACAAGTAACCTGGCAGGCCTGCGAGGCCCTAGGTATGCGTCCGCCAGCCTTAGCTAGGGTCACCAGGAGGTCAGATCCATTACGGAATCCCGTCCTGGCGGACCCCTGCGCTGGTGGGAATGCATCCTTACTTTGCAATAAACTTTGAAAAGTATTTTTATTTGAGTTATTCCATGATAATTGTAAACAGGCCTAAAAGGCCCCAGGTGCGTGAATGTGTAGATTTCTATGGGTATGCGCTCTAGGGCTAACAGACCTGAGCATGATCCTTACAGTGTGGATGCTGGCTGTGTGATACAGCTGACACCCAAAGATAGCTAGTACCATCTGAGATAGCTCTGATCTCAGACGTTTAACCTCTTAAAAACTGCTGTCAATATTTTAAGAGATTGGAAATGTGGGAATGGTGTGTCTTCTGACCACCATTCTTTTCCCAGAACATGAGAACAGGGTGCCAATGGCTTTGTAATGCTAATGGAATCCAAAAAGAAAAGCCAGGTAAGAAAATGTGATATTGCTGATGTGTAACTATCAGAACTAATTACATTTATTATTAATCTATTTGATGAAGCTGAAGTGGGGACAAATGGAAGAATCACTTGTTTTTGGTCATTTTACATCCCCAAAATAGAATGGAAAAGATCAGAAGGTTGTATGACGCCCACAATAGTAGTTTGGGGAGACACGGTGCAGAGACACTAGTCTGCTGGCCCGATATCGCATGGTTCAGGGCTTATTCCACTGAACGCACCCTCTCCTTTCCCATGGGCATAATATTACTCAGGCAACACAGGGTGAGGGTAAAAGAGAGTGGCAATACGTTATTGAACCACCAACAGCCAATAACACATAAAACAATCCCAGCAAAATACCCAGAGTCTGACCCTTCTGCTGACAAGCCGGGATTTGAGCAGCTGCAATTCTAGGGCCGACTACCCCCACCTGTGACACCCACAGATAGGACGTAACGACAAGTTTAGGAAGCCAAAAGTCCATTTAGGCATGTGACCGGATGGTCATAACATGGCTTCTCTGAACATCTCTATGGAGCCAGGTGACCAGTGGGTCCTGATCCTGGCATCCTCAAGCATATCCATGGGTTCAGTGATGGTCAACCAAGCAGATTTGAATTCTTTCAGATGGGGCCATGGTCCCCTAAGCTGGCATCCTGTAGTACCTCAATTTTTTGTCTTTCGTGATGGAGCCATGATGTCCTGGCTGCCGTCCTATAGGGTGTTCCTGGCTGTGGTTGTGTAAAGATTCTCTGGTTCTTTCAGAAGGATAGAAAATCCCTTTTAATACCCATTTCTGTGGCTCAGGTCATCATCTACAGGTTAGGGGGAGGTGGGATGAGTTTAACATTCATTGTTTGAGTATTTAATCAATCTGCATAGTTCATCCTTCTCTGTTTTGCAGGTCAACAAATTACCTAGCCTGGACAATGTGTAATCAACATATTAACAAGCATCTATTGTTCAATTACCTTCTGTCCCTGTCATCCAAGATAACAACACAATGTGCTATAACGCATTCCATAAATGGTTATATAATCCCCTAAGTTCCTTTGTATACTCCCCAAAAACCTTCTGAAGTTCTCTCACGCTGTATGTTAATCCTGTCCGTCCGATTAGAAGGGCGTCAATTCTGTGTTCTCTATCACTCCTAGCGGCTGCTGCTTGTTGTCCGTCTGTCTCCTCCGTCTTTCACATATCCGGGCAAAATCTTGCTCCTGGGCAGAGAAATTGCGCCTCACGCCTGCGCACTACGCTTTTCCCTACTGCGTGCAGGCGCATTTATTTTCAATTTTGGCTTTACGGCAGTAGGGCAAAGCAAAGTGCGCTGGTGAAAGCTGCAAATTCACTGCACAGGAGCAAGACTTCATCCAGCATTGTGGATGACGCAGGATGCGTCATCCACGCAATCAAGGTAGGAGGACGGTGAGCAGGATATGGGAGGACGGGTCACACTGTGAATTTACTGTACTTGGCACATGAAGTGTCAGGTTTTCTAGGAGTTGGGTGGGTGAAAATCCGATGGCACATGCATTGTCTGTGTGCTGTGCAATTTTTTCTCTCGCACTCATTGACGTTTAATATATGAGAATTGCATCATGCTGCGATTTTTTTCTCAGTCCGATCTGAGCTGAGAAAAAATAGCAGATGAGCAGTGAATCATTGAATAACATTAGGCAGAAGAATGCAAACACGATTTTTTTTATCGGATTGCACTGTTACATTTTTTTCGCAAATGAGTGTGAGCCCAAAATCTAATTATTTGTGGTATAAAACAAAATAAAACCTTTCCATTGACTTATTGGAAATGTACCTTCATAAAAAATTCTAATTTATGCTTTTATAGTAATCATATTTTTTAAGCACATTTTTTTTTCCTTTCCAAGTCACTATTTATATTGAAGAAAAAAAACCCCAAAACAACTGAAACCTTGCATTTTTTCTTTGACCACTGAAGTCTACTTTTCATCTCCTCAACATAGGCAGGATTCCAATGTCAGCAGTATATCAACTATATATGCAGTAGGTAACAGATGATTCACCATTCACAATAGGTGAAGGTCACAACTTTCCTCATCCACCTCCCAGCACAGTAGCTCCTTATAGCTACGGCGCATACCTGGAAAACTTTCCTTTAGAAGTCTACGAACATCTCAAGTCTATGTTTTTCATTGATACATTGATCCATTGATAAAGTGACTGCTTTAAATCAGATCGCTGAATGCTCAGCTCAAGAAAGATGTTAAGAAAATAAAATAAAAATCTATTTAATAAGAAAATTAAAAAAAGTATAAGAATATGTCTCAGGCTCAGCAGTTAATGTCACAACTTGTAGTCTCTCATGGGAACAAAATTAAAAGTTAAAAAAAAGTTTGACAAAGAAAAAAAAAATACTTCAGAAACTATATATTTTTCCCTTAATACATTTAAAAAAAAAAATAAATAAAACTAAATATATACATGATACTGCTATGATCGTAACAACCTATAGAAAAAATCCAACACATTATGTATAGAGTAACCATCATTTTAGTTTTTATTTGCACATGAAAATAAGAAACTTATAATAATAATAATTGTAATATTTCTTATCTGATAAATCTGCTTCTTTCACCTCCTGGAATCGATCATTCATTCTCACTTTATTGGTAAAATCTGTCTTCAGTAAACACAGTTTTCCCATTACTGAGATAGGAGATGACAGTTGGTGCTTTTAAAATTCTATATAGAAACAAACATTCTGCTGTAAGTTTTCCTGAAATTACAGTTACAGTGCTCCATAGAACTTTAAAAGCACCAACTGACATTTCCTATCTCGGTAATGGAAAAAATGTTGTACAGCAATACCACCTGAGTTATTTTAATCCTTACCAGTTTGAGACCATATTAATTAATTATAATAAAAGTCAAGGTTTAATCACAATGTTACTTAAGTTGGGTCCATTTACCTTCTGGGCAAATATTTGACTTTATTTCTCCGCGACTTTCCCGAGACACAACTATAACTTTATCCAACCTGCTAATATTGTAGAAGAACTCTCCGCGTCCCTAAGGCTTTGATCCAATGCGCCACTTAGACTGAAAGGAGTCGTTATTGCGAGGTTTATTATTTATACTTTGTTAATGCTTTTGAGGCTGTCCATACATTTGCTTGAGTGCTGCTTTTGATCACTGGGTACTGCGCAGTCTGTTCTGGATTTAAGATTGCCAGTGATCAAACAGTGCACCTGGGATGGTTCCCATGGACAAGGAAAAAAAGGCCTTATCTGTTTTAAACTCCATGATCAAAGCGCTGCAGCCAACCTCACTTTCCGCTGTGCAGGCTTTAGTGCACATTTCAGCAGTACAATCCCCAGCTTTCCATTTTATTAACCTTTTATTTTCCTCCTGCTTTAGTTTATGCTTGAGGAAGTTTCTTAACCCTCACAGCTGGAAGAAAAAAAAGAAAAAGATCGCACTGTCAGACAATGTTGTTCCAGCCAAGTTTAGCTAACCAGAGAATATTAGTAGAACGTCATCAGATCAGCAGAAAAACTGCGACCTCAGCGCCTAATGATACAGACAACTTTGTAGTGAAGTTGGTCCATTATTTCCTTCCTTACCCAAATAATTGTGACTACAACTTGGTGTTATTTTTATTATTTAGATCTCATAACATTTTCTGGGGGGAAATCACTTATCATGTATGGTCAGTCGTCCATATCATGTCTCCTACGCACGTTGTTGAACATTACCGGTAGCATTACAGTTTTCAAATTGTACCCATCACTATAGTTTTTTACATAAATCAATAGTGTCATATCTACTATATAATTGTCTAAGGGTACTTCCGTCTGTCTGTCCTTCTGTCTGTCTGTCGCGGTTATTCGTTCGCTGATTGGTCTCGGCAGCTGTCTGTCATGGCTGCCGCGACCAATCAGCGACGCGCACAGTCCGGAAGAAAATGGCCGGTCCTTACTCCCCGCACTCACTGCCCGGCGCCCGCATACACCCCTCCGCTCACCGCTCACACAGGGTTAATGGCAGCGGTAACGGACCGAGTTATGCCGCGGTGTAATGCAGTCCGTTACCGCTGCTATTAACCCTGTGTGACCAACTTTTTACTATTCATGTTGCCTATGCGGCATGAATAGTAAAACGAATGTTAAAAATAATAAATAAAAAAATAAAAAAAACGTGATATACTCACCGTCCGTGGGCCCCTCGGATCCAGAACCGGCCTTTCCCGCTTGCGAGGTTCCGGTGACTGCTCCATGCTGCGATCTCGCGAGATGATGACGTTGCGGTCTCGCGAGACTGCTACGTCATCATCTCGCGAGACCGCAGCATGGAGCAGTCACCGGAGCGTTGCAAGCGGGAAAGGCCGGTTCTGGATCCGGAGGCTCCGGAAGGTGAGTATATAACTATTTTTTATTTTATTTCTTTTTTTTAACAGGGATATGATGCCCACATTGCTATATACTACGTGGGCTGGGCAATATACTACATGGGCTGGGCAATATACTACATGGGCTGTGCTATATACTACGTGGGCTGCGCAATATACTAAGTGGCTGGGCAATATACTACGTGACCTGCGCAATATACAACATGGGCTGCGCAATATACAACGTGGGCTGCGCAATATACAACGTGGGCTGCGCAATATACTACGTGGGCTGCGCAATATACAACGTGGGCTGTGCAATATGCTACGTGGGCTGCGCAATATACAATGTGGGCTGCACAATGTACTGCGTTGGGTGTGCAATGTACTGCGTTGGCTGCGCAATGTACTACGTGGGCTGTGCAATATAATACGTGGGCTGTACTATACACTACGCATACATATTCTAGAATACCCGATGCGTTAGAATCGGGCCACCATCTAGTGTGAAATAAATGTCATTATTTTAGGCAAAAGTGAAAAATTCCTCACCTCCCATCAACCAGCAGTCCATGAGCCCAGGCACATGACTGATTTTCTCGTACAAGCGCTATCCGTCGTTCTCATGGATCACACTCGGACCAATGTTATTCTACAGGACTGCTGTTAGATTTTCTTTTTTTTGCACTGAGTGATCCGCGGAAAGATTTGGAAACATATACCATTTTGATCTGAGTGTCGGATCAAAATCGATAATGCAAGTATATGGGTCAGTCAAAAAAAATCGGACATCTGAGTGCAATTCAATTTTCACGGACTGACAGAATGGAGAAGATGGAGAAACATTTTTTTCCTCTCTCTTCATGTCTGAGAAAAACGGAGGCCACTCTGATGAAACTCTGATCAAAGTCTGATCAGAGTAATCGGGTGGTTTTCTCTGACGTGGAGACATCGGTCATAAGAACCTACTTTAAGGTTAAGTTCCCATGATAAATTTTTGGTGAGATTTTGACGCTACGTATCTTTGTACACATTTTATAGTTCCAGCAAAGTGGATGGGATTTCTAGAAATCTCATGCCCTCTGTGCTTTTTTTATGCAGCGTAAACTGACCTGCATTGCGTGCTTCAAATCCACAACATGTCAATTACTGTTGCGGGTACGCCAAGTTTTATGCGCAGATTTTCCCCATAGACTTGCATCAGATGTGGAAATTCTGCAGGTTAAAAACCCATATGAAGTTTTGACAAAACCAAATACAATGGATGAACACGTAGGTGGGCTTCGCTGCTGGAGTAAATACATTTTTCAGAAATGAAGATGAGAATATTTTTTTTTATTCACAGCATGTTGCAACGCCATACCGGTATCTTTATCAAGTAAAAAAACCCAAAAAGATGCCTGTGACAACGCCACCAGTTGAGCGCAACCAGCAATTTCCTACTTTCCCTCCATACGATATAACCCTATTGTGAGATTTGTTTCCCACTTTTATCTATTCTTTATGTAGAACATCACATACCTACAAGAGACAAAAACCGTAACTGAAAAAACAACGGTAAATGAAAAAACCCAAGTAACCCAATTTACTTACTAGTTGGAAAAATGCTTCAGGAAATCTGCAACATCAAAAACTAAAAAAAAAAAAAATGGAGGAAATGGCAATTTACCACTGAAGGAATAAGTCCAGTATGCAGGGAATAACATTCTGACCAGACGGTAATATTCATAGAAAAAAATCAGGAGGTTCCAGCTTGTGGTAAAATATTGGATATCAGTCCATCTTTATTAAATTAAAAGTCCATAAAAAAAAAAATAAGGTGCTCGTTATTTTTGTTTTGTATGGACTTTTAATTTAATAAAGATGGACTGATCTCCACTATTTTACCGGAACCTTCTGTTTTTTTCTACGAACATCAAAAACTCACCAAATACTACTATTGTAGGAATTTTGCCTGAGTGTCCAGAAACCCGACAAGAACTAGGTTTCATATATCTGGCTATTTGTTTTTTACCCACGGACTGGGCTAGAAATATATGAAGCAGACTGATTCACAGACATCTGAAAGAGTCCTTAGTATTCTATGGGATTGTTCCTCACGTCTGGCACATCAGGTGTATCTAGTGTTAGAGTCGGAGCAAAAAAACGTATCAGTGTGTACCAGAAAGTAATCAATATATCAAAACCTGGCTTTAGTCTCACAAAAAATAAGCCTGCTGTAATTCAGAAGGCAGGGAGGAGGGGGATGCAGCTGCACCTTCACAGTGCTTTAATGAAAATGCGCATGTGGGAGAAGAAAGAGTGCAATAGGGAAGATAAAGGTTCTCCTATATAAGTGATTATAGCATGTCAAACTCATAAGTCATAAGTAGGGTCAGACCAATGGACCTCACCAATCCTACAAAGGTGATTTTTTAGGTTTAGTCCTAAGTGGAGAGCAAGTAGTGCAGAGCTCATAGTTGCATTAAAAATAGCATATGACAATTACCAGAGCCTCTTTTACTCCACCGCCTACTGAAAAAACAGTGGGAGCTGCGGCTAAAGGATGTTGGCCAAAACAAGCCTTCATCTGACAGCCATCTCACGTGTTTGGTTAGCTTAAGTCATATTTGGTGACTGTAATAAGAGCAACGCTCAGTGTAACTGTGGGTGCGTGTGTGTACATTCTGTTCTATCACCGTTCCATGGAACAGGATCAGGTTCGTTAGTCAGGGTGGATTTATTTAACCCTTAATTTTGGAATAGTATAAACCATACCTGTATTAAAAATTAGTCATCATACATAATCATCAATGTCCATGACATGTCCCCTCCGTAGTAGACCTCTAGGTCCATAAATTATCAGTAGAGCAAAATGGAAAGAAACAAGAATACTGCAATTAGTTCAAAATATGCATCACGGGTCACAGAACATAGAAGACGTGTACAGACTCTGCAGGAAAGGAAACGGCTTGATCCAGAAAGAGATCCATTTGCCTCCCTTAAGTCCTCATGTAATCCCTTAATTGCCTCAACATGTTTTGACATACTTACAATCAAGATAGTTTTTTTTTTTTTGCATTTTGTACGATCCTTCAGCCGAGATGTCACTTCATGGTATACAGAAGAGTTATGATGGCTTTCGACAAGCAATGTATCGAAGGGGTAACCATTGTGTTGGCTTGCTTTGTAATCCTGGTTCCTTTTGGCAATGCTCGGGGTAAATGTAGCCTGGATATATTCCCAGCAGCCCCTGGTGAGTATTGTTCTAAGTCCTCAATGTGAAAACCGCAAGGTAATTTTTCACTACCACAGCTCTGGGTTTACTTTGTATTGAGCCATCGTTGGCTTTTCTTTGACATTTCTGAACGTGATCCGCTGTCATTAAATTTCTGTAGTGTATGGTGCGGCCAATTTTAGATTTAATCCTTCCTTCGCTTATACAGTTTACAGCCAAAGTGCATTTTTGCGTTCACTTCTTGCTTCGTCAGCGCTGGAGTTCTGTACGTTTTACAGCTTTTGCCAAGATTAGAGCTTCAAAAATGTAATCAGTTCTAAAGAAAAAAATGTAATGAAAAATATATTTTGAATACAGGGAGTGATAAAGGCGAATTCCTGTGACTGCAGAATCCTATAGTTTTGTGCGTATTGCAGATATGACATAGGCTAATGAGTCATCAAATCAGAAATTAAGTATGTTTGAAAGGAAATTATTCTCCGCTGACTTTTGTATAGTCTGGCTGTAGTTGATATGACAATTGTAGATATAAGACTATTGGCGAGCCGACTCATTTACTTGTCTCTGTTTATCCTACAAAATGTGTGGATTATGGGTAATTGTTTACAATTTCCAATGAAATTTTCCATCTCTGAAAATGAAACCAGTAACATAGGATTTTCTATTTCCATAGGATCTTCATCGTGGGGTAATACAAGACAACTTTATCATTGTAGATGATGAATAACTTTTCAAGGCGTTGTTGGAAATGATTACCGACAATAAATAACTGTGCCCTAATCAGGACCCTCATTTATAACTATAGTGATAAGTGTCTGAAGGTGTAATGCTTAATTTCACCTGTGGGGCTGCTGTTGCGAAACGTAACACTTTTTTTTCCAGGTTGCCCTACTGAATGATTGATGCTGGTCCATACAGCAGAACACTCTGTAATTAGCTTGTAGTCAGGGGATACATGTAACAAAAACGGTTTATCTTAGGGTTCATTCAGACGTCCGTTTTCTTTCACGCATGAGAGAATCGTTCCAAGTTTCAGCAGTAATTTTGTTCAGAATGTCATCCGAGTTTCATCAGAAAAAACCCAATCTCACTTGACGAATTAGCGCCTAAGAGTTCAAGTTTTGCCCTCCGTTATTACAATGTCAGCACTTCTTTACATGTCCTTACTGAGCCAACACTGGATCATTTATGTTCATAGTTGTGGTTTACTATTCCTCCTTAGGTTTGGACTCTGGATTTCCCATAGGGCAGTGTAAGGAAATACCGAAATTTAGGAAGGTTCATTTACTTTCATTGAATGAATGAAGGAAAGGTTGGCATAAAGAATAATTTGGATGCATGTATTGGTATGTAGTGATCATAACATACCTGGTGTAGTAATTAGGAAGCTAAGTGCAGATACTACATATCAGGTTTGCACTGGGTAATTAATGGCCATTGCAGTTGGCGTAATGTAGGTACGCCAATTATATGTGCCGCACTGTCATCAGGGCAGTATTATAGTTACAATCATTATTGATTTTCCAGGACTTCAGGTAAAGCCGCCAATACACATGACATCTGTCAGCCTGATGCTTGTTCTGCCCACAGTTACCTTTACAAACTGTTCCATAGACTTGTATGCACTGCCCAAACGTGCCTGTTTTATCCATATCGAATAGGCCTCTGATAGACTCTTCTGGAAGAAACTTATTTCCAGCAGCAACAAAGGATCGGGTAAGTTATTAATATACTCCATCCCCTTTCCTCCGAAATCTGTTGACTGTGGACATTCACAACCAATCATGCTAAAGTCTGTGTGTTTGTCATTTGTATGGCCATCTTAAAGTTTATGTCCACATGTCCACCTTTACAACTTTTTTATCCTTAGCACCCAAAATGAAAAGTGAAATAACTTTACAACTTTCCACAGTAACATCCAACAACTATGGCCCCAATTCATCAAGACCGTGAATCTTCACAGGGGAGGGACGGAGTGCGAGGCTCCTGATTTATTGAGCTGAGCACACCTCTTAATATATCAGTGGCATCAGTCGAGTGGCGTCCACCTCCTCAGTAATTGCTTCACCACAAATCTTACTCCAGTCCCTGCTGGAGTAAGATTTGTTGCATAGGGAACGCCGACACTCGTCATTAATTTGATGAACTACAGTCACCATATCCCCTTCTTGCCCAGCTCTAGCCTTTATTGGAGCTGGGTGAAAATGGTATAAAAATGCCAAAGGTTGCAAAAGTTTAGCGCAGGTTCAAGTTAAGCCAAAACTTTGCCGATTCTCAAAGCTTTTTAGACCTGAATTCAGCCTTAAAGCTTTGATGAACTGGGCACATAGTGTAGTCTAATCCAATATTCATACTTTGGCACCTTAATTTTTACGTACAAATATTCAGTAGATTGCCAAGAAGAAAAAGTCAGATGGAAGAGAGCACGGCTGCAGGATCAGACTACACAGAGGTTTTTTCGTAGTCTGTTACCATGGAGATAAAGTTGCAGTTGCTTTATTTTAGATGCATTTCAACAGTAAAAATAGTTGCAAAGGTGGAAACTGTAAGTTTATTCTGTAACATCTCAATGTTACTATAATGCAAATAATAAACAGCTATACCCACACAATGGAAAATATTAGCGACCTGTATATTGTAACAGTTGCATTATAACCCTATTATTATGAGTTATTGTAATGCGGCACATACCACTCAATACAGTTAGTGTATAAGAGCGTGCCATATCTACGCGGCATTGATTGGCAGTCAGTCATATTTATATATCTAATGCTCACACTGTCAGTGTATAGATACCCATACATATGATTAATAGATCTCAGAGTTTTTCTTGGAAGTATAGGATAGTTGGAAAATAAGCACATCCATAATTATGACTAGCTCTTCCTTGACTTGTTTTCGGCTGGACCCCACACATAACGTTGTGCCAAACCACCCTTTACTGTGTTTGCTGGCAGCATGTAGTCGTCAGTCACTGCCAGAGCATAGCAGATAAAAGTAACCACAATTTATTTGTGAATGTCACTCTTCATGAGTCACTGATAGTGCAACGTGCCGAAGAGAACTCAACTGTGAGAAGCTCATTCTGGGTCGTGATGTCCGAGAGATTTAGTCTTTTATGATATATGTGAGGCGTTCACAGACCCAAAGCCAATTCATCATTGAATTATTCTCCTGATAGACAATGCTAAAATAGTTATAAAAACACAATCCAAGATGATTTGTATGGACCTGGGTCAGCGCTCTGCAGAATGCATTGTTATATCTCCTTCAGGACTTGGAAATTCAATATGTGAGTTAGAATAGCTCATGTCAAAACTGTTTATTAGCAGCGCAGAGTAATTGAGGTAAGCACAGTCAATAGTACGTATGGAGGAAAAGGGAAAATAACATGACAGGATACAAAGGAGGAGAACGTTCCCTCAAGTCTAATCTCTAGAACATCGCAAGAGAGAGAAAAAATCCAGCACCTGGGTAAAATCTTCTAACGTTTCATTTACATATTCTTAAAAAATATAGGAAACATATTGGCAATTCTAACACAAGTGCAAAACTCCAACATGGGTGGGAAAACTCCAACGCGTTTTGAGCTGAACACAGTTCTTGATCACAACATTGCGGAGAACGAGAGCGGTGTTCAGCTTTAAGCATATTGGAGTTTGCTTAAATTTTGGAACTGCCAATGTTTACTATATCTTTTTAGGAAGATGTAAATAAAGCGTTGGAATATTTTCCCCAAGGTTCTGGACTTTCTCTCACTTGCTATGTGTAGCCATAGGCTGGAATAATTTCATGCAACGAGTGATATACTGACCTTAAGCATGAAAAGCAGGGGCGTAAAGATCGCAGACGCTGAGGGTGCTACCAATGCTACCTGTATGTGCTACCAGTGCTAGCTGGATGTGCTACCGAGGACACATAGTCAGGGAAAATGTATTGCGACCCAGAGACCCACTCCCTGCACTGCAATACAATCAGAGGCCTGAAGCTGACGTCATGGGCAGTTCTCACCACAAGCTGCCATCGGCTGCTGGCTCCTGCGCAGGCTACAGAATAGGACACCACTCAGCGTGTCAGTGGTGGAAGGTAAGATCAATTTTTTTTCCTTTTAAAATGTGTTGCAGAAAAATAGAAAAGGCCCAGGATGGGTACATTATACAAGAATGGAGACATTCTACCAGAATGTGGACATTGTATCAGAATGGGGACATTATAACAGAATGGAGGACATTATACCCAGATGGGTGACATTATACCAGGAAGGGGCCCAGGATGGGAGAAAATGTTATAGCATGGGGCCCAGGATTAAGAACATTATTACTGGAAGGGGCCAGGACAGGGGACATTATTACATAGGGGGCAAATATGTCTGTCTTTATAGGATCTGGAATGCTACAAGAGTCCACACATCTGACCAACATGCAGGTGAGGGCTCATGTCCAAATTTTGCCCCAGGGCCCATTAGACTCTAGTTATGCTACTGACGAAAAGCACATTCACCAGTCTGGACTTCTCTGATACATCACTGTTTCATTATTTAATTTCTTCGATTCTATGACCACCTGCCCAACTTAATTGAAATTAATGTAGAACCCAGTAGGAGGAATTTGCATTTATTGCTCCCTGGACATTCATGTTGGCATTTGTGCATCAGTGAAGCAATACTAAGTGTGTGAAGAAGTGCGTCAAGACCATGGAAGTCAGATTGTAGAATGGACTATGGGTGAGGGGAGATTGAGGAAGAGTTTGTAACATGTCAAAATGACCTAATAATTGCCATTATGGCTATACATAATACCTACAGTAGATACAGAACGGCAGCCCTGAAACAAATAGCCAGTTCTAAAACATAAACTACGGTAAATCGCAGGTTAATAAGATAGGAATTATCGTGAGCAAATATTCTTATTACTTTGGTCATAAGGTATAACTCATTTTAATATATGTGAATGGATATGGTTTTGCAACAAATAACAGAAGCAAGGTTGCAAATAGAGAAAAAAATCCTAAATTTATTTTTTACCTTTCACATAATTCAGCTTTTGTTTTTTTTCTTAAATACAGTTCTGAAAAAAACAGACCTATAAAATAGAAATACCAGACTTAGCAGGAAATGGAACTATTGAATATAAAAAAGGTTTTCATTTAAGCCAGTTACTACATAGTGTGTCCATAACAGAAGCAAATAGTGACATACTACTTACCAGGGTCAATCTCGCAATTTTTCACCTTGACTTTTTTATATCCAAGGGTGTAACAACTTCTTCTAGTTCTAATCCTGTAAGTGTAACTTCATGTGAATATAAGTCAGATAGGAAATCAAGTTATTACAAGTGGAAGCCCAACAATGGAGTAGAGGTTTGGGGTTTTCATTTTGCCTTAGATCTGGTACTAAAATGTCATATTTAGAGGGCAGCGTAGTGGCTCAGTGGTTAGCACTGCGACCTTGCAGCGCTGGAGTCCTGGGTTCAGATCCCACCAAGGAAACATCTGCAAGTAGTTTGTATGTTCTCACCTTGTTTGTGTGGGTTTCCTCCAGGTTCTCCAGTTTCCTCCCATATTCTAAAGACATACTGATAGGGAATTTAGATTTTGAGCCCCATCAGGGACAGGGATGATAATGTGTGCAAACTATAAAGCCCTGCCGAATATGTTAGCGCTATATAAAAATAAAGATTATTATTATATTTAATTAGGCAGAGATTAAAGTGCTGAATAACAGAATAATATAATAATTATAAAGGAAGGGCTAGGACTTACCACAGGTGTCTTACTGACAGATGTTCATGCAAAGTCAAATGGAGTCAACGGCAGAAAATGTGCAGCACTTTCACTTTCCTCGAGCCACTGGCACTTTGTTAAAGCATTGATGACATATCCTACCCTTATGCCACCATTCTCCTTCATGAGAGGACCCTCTAAGTTGATATTACAATCAGAAAAATTATGAAATGTTCTATTTTTTTACAGCTAGTTATCATGTATAAGTCTATGTACATATCACATTTAGTAATTATTTTAGGTAAGGGCTAACAATGGCTCTGGCACAAACAGATCTAACAAAGGTTATCATGACTCAAATAACACAGCACTGGGATGTGGGCACAAAAAAGTGTAACTCAACACCTAACATGACATCGATCAACGGCTTTTGCAATGTGAGATAAACTTCTATGACAGGTCATCAAGATGGTGCATGGTGAGTCATGGTAATGTTTGCTACATCCAGGCTCGGACTGGCCCATAGGGTAACAGGGGAATCCCCCGGAGGGCCCCTTGTGCAGATCTGGGCCCACAACCCCACTGTATGGGCAGTACTTGGCATAATTCACTTGATTCACTCTGTACAGAAAAAAAACAGCATCTCATCATTGATTAACCAAACTACCCAGTTTATTAATATATATGGATATAGGTAAATTTGTGAACAAATGTAGAGTAATATTTGTATGCAGGTGAAAAATGGGCCCCTCAAAGTCAATGTTACTGGTGGGCCCTTAGCACCCCAGTCCAACACTGGCTACATCTGTATGCTGAAAGTGTCCATAGGTTCCCTTATACCTGAAATATCCCAAACAAATATTTTTCAGCTGTATTGAATAGCATTTTCAACTGCACTAATTAATATGGCATCATCCAAAGCAGCATATTGTATGTTTAACATTGGTGCCTATCGGCATGGTATTCACTGCATGCACAATTATTAGGCAAGTGAGCGTTTGACCATATCATCATTTTTAGGCAGATTTTCTAACTCCAAGCTGTGTAAACTTGAATACTTATTGGATGAAGCAGATCAGATGATGAGTATTTGTGTTATGAGGTAGGGTACGACCTAAGGATGTCAACACCTTTTATCAAGGTGTGCAGAATTATTAGGCAGCTGGTTTCCCTCAAGCAAAATGCGCCAAAAAAAAAGAGGTTTATCTGACTCTAAAACATCAAAAATTGTTAAAAGTCTTAAAAAGGATGCAGCACTCTCGAAATTGCAAAGATATTGGGGCATTATCAGAACCATCAAAAGTCAACAGGGTCACAAAAACTTGTTGATAAAAAGGAGCACGTTAACTGCCAAAGATTCGATAATCAATTGTGTAGTGACCTCCAGTGCTGTGATATTTCAGAACTACAAATACAACCAGTGAGCAGAAGTACAAGGTTTTCAGTGCTTAGAGACATGGTCAAGGGAACGAAGACGGAAACCCAACCACCTCTGAACAAGACACAGTAGTTGAAATTTCAAGACTGGGCCAAGGAATATCTGAAGACAGATTTTTCAAAGGTTTTATGACTTGATGAGAGGAGAGTGACACTTAACAGTCCAGATTTATGGGCCTGTGGCTGGATCAGTAACAGCTAAAGACCTCGACTTTGATGCCAGAACGGTGATGGTGGCCAATGCTATGGGCTGGTATTATTAACCCCTTTCTGCCATTGGACGTACTATTCCGTCCATGTGGGGTGGGCCTTACTTCCCAAGGACGGAATAGTACGTCCCGCGCGATCAGCCGCGTTCACGGGGGGAGCGCGGCCGATCGCGGCCGGGTGTCAGCTGACTATCGCAGCTGACATCCGGCACTGTGTGTCACGGACCGCCCCCGGCACAATGCGATCAAACATGATCGCAGTGTTCTGGCGGTATAGGGAAGCATCGCGCAGGGAGGGGGCTCCCTGCGGGCTTCCCTGAGACCCTCGGAGCAACGTGATGTGATCGCGTTGCTGCGAGGGTCTCTTACCTCCTCCTCCCTGCAGGCCCGGATCCAAAATGGCCACGGGGCTGCATCCAGGTCCTGCAGGGAGGTGGCTTCACAGCTGTGCACTTCAGATTGCTGATCTGTCACAGTGTACATCAAAGTGTCCGATCAGCGATCTGTCACTTTACTGTGATGTCCCCCCCGGGGCAAAGTAAAAAAAAAAAAAAAATTCCTAAATAAATAGTAAAAAAAAAATATATATATTGTTCCAATAAATACATTCCTTTAAATAAAAAAAAAACAATAAAAGTACACATATTTAGTATCGCCGCGTCCGTAACGACCCGACCTATAAAGCCGTCCCACTAGTTAACCCCTTCAGTGAACACCGTTTAAAAAAAAAAAAAAAAAAAACAAGGCAAAAAACAACGCTTTATCATACCGCCGAACAAAAAGTGGAATAACACGCGATCAGAAAGACGAATATAAATAAACATGGTACGGCTGAAAACGTCATCTTGTCCCGCAAAAAACGAGCTGCAATACAGCATCATCAGTGAAAAAAAAAAAAAGTTATAGTCCTCAGAATAAAGTGATGCAAAAATAATTATTTTTTCTATGAAAAAGTTTTTATCGTATTAAAGCGCCAAAACATAAAAAAAGTATAAATGAGGTATCGCTGTAATCGTACTGACCCGAAGAATAAAACTGCTTTATCCATTTTACCAAACGCAGAACGGTATAAACGCCCCTCCAAAAGAAATTCATAAATAGCTGGTTTTTGGTCATTCTGCCTCACAAAAATCGGAATAAAAAGTGATCAAAAAATGTCACGTGTCCAAAAATGTTACCAATAAAAACGTGAACTTGTCCCTCAAAAAACAAGACCTCACATGACTCTGTAAACCAAAATATGGAAAAATTATAGCTCTAAAAATGTGGTAACGCATTCAATATTTTTTGCAATAAAAAGCGTCTTTTAGTGTGTGACGGCTGCCAATCATAAAAATCCGCTAAAAAACCCTCTATAAAAGTAAATCAAACCCCCCTTCATCACCCCCTTAGTAAGGGAAAAATTTAAAAAATGTATTTATTTCCATTTTCCCATTAGGGCTAGGGCTAGGGTTAGGGTTAAGGTTACAGTTAGGGTTGGGGCTAAAGTTAGGGTTGGGGCTAAAGTTAGGTTTAGGGTTGGGGCTAAAGTTAAGGTTAGGGTTTGGATTACATTTACGGTTGGGAATAGGGTTGGGATTAGGGTTAGGGGTGTGTCAGGGTTAGGGGTGTGGTTAGGGTTACCATTGATATTAGGGTTAGGGGTGTGTTTGCATTAGGGTTTCAGTTATAATTGGGGGGGTTTCCATTGTTTAGGCACATCAGAGGCTCTCCAAACGCGACATGGTGTCCGATCTCAATTCCAGCCAATTCTGCGCTGAAAAAGTAAAACAGTGCTCCTTCCCTTCTGAGCTCTCCTGTGTGCCCAAACAGGGGTTTACCCCAACATATGGGGTATCAGCGTACTCAGGACAAATTGGACAACAACTTTTGGGGTCTAATTTCTCCTGTTACCTTTGGGAAAATACAAAACTGGGGGCTAAAAAATAATTTTTGTGGAAAAAAATAAATTTTATTTTCACAGCTCTGCGTTATAAACTGTAGTGAAACACCTGGGGGTTCAAAGTTCTC
The DNA here is from genome assembly GCF_051348905.1 of Ranitomeya variabilis. Classification (NCBI taxonomy): domain Eukaryota; kingdom Metazoa; phylum Chordata; class Amphibia; order Anura; family Dendrobatidae; genus Ranitomeya; species Ranitomeya variabilis. The sequence goes on along the minus strand of NC_135233.1, from coordinate 77,897,522 downwards.
ACAACACATCTAGATAAGTTCCTTGGGGGGTCTAGTTTCCAATATGGGGTCACTTGTTGGGGGGTTTCTACTGTATAGTTACATCAGGGGCTCTGCAAGTGCAACGTGATGCCTGCAGACCAATCCATCTAAGTCTGCATTCCAAATGGCGCTCCTTCCCTTCCGAGCTCTGTCATGTGCCCAAACGGTGGTTCCCCCCCACATGTTGGGTATCAGCGTACTCAGGACAAATTGGACAACAACTTTTGGGGTTCAATTTCAACTGTTACTCTTGGAAAAATACAAAACTGGGGGCTAAAAAATAATTTTGTGGAAAAAAAGGATTTTTTATTTTCACGGCTCTGCGTTATAAACTGTAGTGAAACTCTTGAGGGTTCAAAGTTCTCACAACACATCTAGATAAGTTCCTTGGGGGGTATAGTTTCCAATATGGGGTCACTTGTGGGGGGTTTCTACTGTTTAGTTACATCAGGGGCTTGGCAAATGCAATGTGACGCCTGCAGACCAATCCATCTAAGTCTGTATTCCAAATGGCGCTCCTTCCCTTCCGAGCTCTGCCATGCGCCCAAACGGTGGTCCCCCCCCCATATATTGGGTATCAGTGTACTCAGGACAAATTGGACAACAACTTTTCGGGTTCAATTTCAACTGTTACCCTTGGAAAAATACAAAACTGGGGGCTAAAAAATAATTTTTGTGGAAAAAAAAGGATTTTTTATTTTCACGGCTCTGCGTTATAAACTGTAGTGAAACACTTGGGGGTTCAGAGTTCTCACAACACATCTAGATAAGTTCCTTGGGGGGTCTAGTTTCCAATATGGGGTCACTTGTGGGGGGTTTCTACTGTTTAGGTACATCAGGGGCTCTGCAAATGCAATGTGATGCCTGCAGACCATTCCATCTAAGTCTGCATTCCAAATGGCGCTCCTTCCCTTCCGAGCTATCCCATGCGCCCAAAAGGTGGTTCCCCCCACATATGGGGTATCAGCGTACTCGGGACAAATTGGACAACTTTTGGGGTCCAATTTCTCCTGTTACCCTTGGGAAAATACAAAACTGGAGGGCTAAAAAATAATTTTTGTGGGAAAATCTTTTTATTTTTATTTTTACGGCTCTACATTATAAACTTCTGTGAAGCACTTGGTGGGTCAAAGTGCTCACCACACCTCAAGATAAGTTCCTTAGGGGGTCTACTTTCCAAAATGGTGTCACTTGTGGGGGGTTTCAATGTTTAGGCACATCAGTGGCTCTCCAAACGCAACATGGCGTCCCATCTCAATTTCTGTCAATTTTGCATTGAAAAGTCAAACGGCGCTCCTTCCCTTCCGAGCTCTCCCATGCGCCCAAACAGTGGTTTACCCCCACATATGGGGTATCATCGTACTCAGGACAAATTGTACAACAACATTTGGGGTCCAATTTCTTCTTACCCTTGGGAAAATAAAAAATTGGGGGTGAAAAGATCATTTTTGTGAAAAAATATGATTTTTATTTTTACGGCTCTGCATTATAAACTTCTGTGAAGCACTTGGTTGGTCAAAGTGCTCAGCACACATCTAGATAAGTTCCTTAGGGGGTCTACTTTCCAAAATGGTGTCACTTGTTGGGGGTTTCAATGTTTAGGCACATCAGGGGCTCTCCAAACGCAACATGGCGTCCCATCTCAATTCGAGTCAATTTTGCATTGAAAAGTCAAATGGCGCTCCTTCCCTTCCGACCTCTGCCATGCGCCCAAACAGTGGTTTACCCCTACATTTGGGGTATCGGCGTACTCAGGTCAAATTGTACAACAACTTTTGGGGTCCATTTTCTCCTGTTACCCTTGGTAAAATAAAACTAATTGGAGCTGAAGTAATTTTTTTGTGAAAAAAAGTTAAATGTTAATTTTTTTTTAAACATTCCAAAAATTCCTGTGAAACACCTGAAGGGTTAATAAACTTCTTGAATGCGTTTTTGAGCACCTTGAGGGGTGCAGTTTTTAGAATGGTGTCACACTTGGTTATTTTTTATCATATAGACCCCTCAAAATGACTTCAAATGTGATGTGGTCCCTAAAAAAAAATGGTGTTGTAAAAATGAGAAATTGCTGGTCAACTTTTAACCCTTATAACTCCCTAACAAAAAAAAAAAATTTGGTTCCAAAATTGTGCTGATGTAAATTAGACATGTGGGAAATGTTACTAATTAAGTATTTTGTGTGACATGTCTCTGTGATTTAAGGGCATAAAAATTTAAAGTTGGAAAATTGCGAAAGTTTCAAAATTTTTGCCAAATTTCCATTTTTTTCACAAATAAACGCAGGTAATATCAAAGATATTTTACCACTATCATGAAGTACAATATGTCACGAGAAAACAATGTCAGAATCACCGGGATTTGTTGAAGCATTCCAGAGTTATAACCTCATAAAGGGACAGTGGTCAGAATTGTAAAAATTGGCCCGGTCATTAACGTGCAAACCACCCTTGGGGGTAAAGACGAGCTACTTGGACCTTTTCAGATTAAAAATGGGTTCAAATTAGTTTATTTATGTTTTAAGGAGGGAGAAATCACTTTTTCACTCAGGGCCCAGCAGGTTTGGATTTCTTTTTCCCTTAATAATGAAGACCTACATTTAATAACTGCATTTTATGTATACTTGTGTTATCTTTGTCTAATATTTAAATTTGTTTTGCGATCTGAAACATTTAAAGTGTGAAAAACATGCAAACGAATAGGAAATCAGGACGGGGCAAACCCTTTTTCACACAACTGTATATATACTGAATATACAAAATTGTGCCATGATCTGATTTTCTAGCACTGGATACATATAATATATTCTGTATGGCTATACATACATGGTGCGGTGGGGTAAGAGGAACGAGAGCTGCACCTGTTATGAACTTCAAAGAGCTTCTTCTATGACCACAAGTTTCACGCAGCATGAAAAATGTGTGCGTTTCCTTTGAAGTTTGAAGCCGGCAGGACATTGTATTGTCAGACTGCACAGAATTAAAGGATCTGACAGCAATCATGTTGTGAAAAAGAAATCGAACCTGCAAGTCCAACATTCATATTTGTTCTATGATAAAGCAAAGATCGGTCATTATTCGCGTGCTTCCAGATATAGTTTATTAGGTGAAGCTAATTGCACATATGATCCACATGGGAAGTAAATGAATTATTCATGAAACAACATCATACAACCAATTTTTGTTTAAGTTCCCTGAATGCAATCAAGTGGTGTGCTAAAATACTTTTATTTAAAAACAAAACACAAAAACAGCTAAATCTTTTACTAGTCTTAAAGGGTTCTTCCTCATGTGCAATTCCTCGGTCTTTAAAGGTTGAGCATATTTTGGTGTTAAGGACTGAAATTTTTTTTAAATTCTTAAAGAGGTTGTCCACTACCCTAACTCGGTTATTGGTTTTTTTTTGCCATAAATACTTAAAAGGGTATACCCATCTCCAAGATGATATCTAAATAAGTAGTAGATATAATAGTAATAATAATATTAGCAAATTCCTTCAATTAGAAATGTAGTATAGTTCTTCTGATTCGCTATATCTTTTTCCTCATGTGCAGTCATTGCAGTAGCTTAGGTATCCATGGTTACGACCACTTATGTAGTGACAGCTAGATGTCGTAATCATGGATTCTTAAGCTACTGCAATGCCTGCACATGAGGAAAGACATATAGCAAATCAGAAGAACTATGTTACATTTTTAATTGGAGGTATTTGCAAATATTATTATTATTACACCTACTACATATGGGGATATGATCTTGGCGATGGGAATACCCCTATAAGAATAATGCCCCTAAATAACCCCATATACATTTTCTGCCAGTTTCATGTTGTTTTCTGTTTTGCATCCTGTGCATTTCCATCTGTCCTGTTCTCTCAGAGATCAGTTCAACTTCAGATTCCTTTGCTCCATTCTGGCTTTATTTCCCATCATCCTGTGTGCTGGGCTGCAAGCCATCAGTGAAAACACTCCCTTCAACTTCGCCTATACCTCTCCCACCCCTCCTACAATATCATACGCAGCCTTAGCACTATCTCCTGTACTGGAAATTGTTACAGGGGATAGAATTAATGCACAAAGCACCAGAATAGGAATAGCAGCCCTGATAATAAAGATTGTCCTCTACTTCTGCTCACTGACTAATGGATAGATATCTGGGGAGATTCGGAAAATGAGACATGGTCAAAATAACAAAAAATGCATTGCTTACAGACATCAAATAATGAAAAAAACAAGTTCATAATTATTTAGTAACAACAATACTAATGTTTTAACTCAGGAAGAGTTCAGAAACCAATATTTTGTGGAATAACCATGATTTTTAGTCACAACTTTCATGCGTCTTGGCATGCTTTCCACCAGTCTTTCACACTGCTTTTGGGTGACCTTATGCCACTCCTGGTACAAAAATGTAAGCAGTTCTTCTTTGATGGCTTGTGACTATCCATCATCCTCTTGATTACATTCCAGAGGTTTTCAATGGGGTTCAGATCTGGAGATTGGGCTGCCCATGACAGGGATTTGATGTGGTGGTCCTTCATCCACACCTTGCTTGCATGGCGCATTGTCCTGCTGGAAAAACCAGTCCTCAGAGTTGGGGAACATTGCCTGAGCAGAAGGAATCAACTGTTTTTCCAGGATAACCTTGTATTGTGGCTTGATTCATACATCCTTCTCAAAGATTAACCTGCCCAATTCCAGCCTTGCTGAAGCACCCCAGATCATCACCGATCCTCCATCAAATTTCACAGTGGGTGCAAGACACTGTGGCTTGTACGCCTCTCCAGGGCTCCATCTAACCATTAGACGACTAGGTGTTGGTCAAAGCTGAAAATTAGACTCATCAGAGAAGATTACCTTACTCTAGTCCTCTATGGTCCAATCCTTATGGTCTTTGGCAAACTTCAGCCTGGCTCTCCTTTGCTGCTCATTGATGAAAGGCCTTTTCTAGCTTTACATGACTTAAGTTCTGTCTCTAGGAGCCTGTTACGAACTGTTCTTGAGAGCACTTCACCCTAGCTGCCTGTAATAATTATAGGAAATAACTCAGGAGAATCTTTGTGTGGAACAAGACAAATACAGGACACAGTTTTATAAGTGGTAAAGTCTATATTATCACACGGTGATTCAAACAGGTGCAGAGAGAAACTCGAGTCCGCAACACTTGGAGTAAATATTAAATGCAGCTTAGCAGTCTATAGGAAACTTCAGAGGAAAATGCAATCACGCAGAAAGTCTATGAAGCACAATTATTCTTGAGGATACTTGACACGAATAAGTCCTTGCTTAGTCCAAAACACAGATAGATATGCTTATAAGGCAGTTCAAATAATATCTTAGCTCAACCAGGGAGGCCTGGGTAATAGTCTCAGGTTCTTGCAAAGCAGCAACAGCTTACATGTCCAGCAAATGCAGATGGAAGTAAACACGAGCAGCAGATGAAGGAGGATTACTGGAACTGGTGTATGCAGCAGGCACTCAGAGCAGAGTAGCAGGATAACCCCACAGGTTCACAGGAGCAGGTATATAGCCAGGGAGTCACCAGAGGTCAGGAGCTGGATGCAAGGCAGAATACTCTAGCACAGACTGAAGGCTGGGGTGGAGTTTTATAGCAGGAAGACACAGTGCACATGAGACCAAATACGCCATCTTGGAAAAGGGCAGTAATGCACAAAAGGTAATTGCTGCTTGATCTTGTGGTAATGGACTGCCGTCTTAGAAATTTTAAGGATGGAGGCAACATGACGCTCACTGTGTCCCTCTGCTAGTAAAGCCAGAATTGAGCCCTTCTTTTGCTCACTCAAGACTTTTCTTTTCAACTTCTTTGGCATGCTAAAAGTTATTTTTTCATTCCTATTACTTAAGGATATTACTAGCACTTGTTTTGCCATCCAGCTTGTTCTATTGCAAGAGGATTGTGAACACCATAGCAGGGTTTTTTATACTTTCCTTCATTAAATAAGATTTGGTTCAGGTGATCACCTAATCAGAAGCACATTAAGTAGGACGAGGGGTACTCTGGTTGGAATTCAACTGACACTGGAATGGAATGGCTGTCAGACATGTAGAGGTGATTTTTATAAAGCAGTGCAGTGCTCTCCTAATTTTTCGGGAATTCTAGAATCTGTAGGTAGTATATAGTACAGGCTACGTACTATATTGCACAGTGACACAACCGACGTAGTATATAACATAGCCACAGTGTATTGCACAGGTATGTAGTATAATGGTCAGCCACGTAGTATATAGCAGAGCCACGTAGTATATAACATAGCCACGTAGTATATTGTAGAGCCACGTAGTACATTGCACAGGCACATAGTATATTGCACAGCCACGTAGTATATAACACAGTCACATAGTATGTAACACAGCCACGTAGTGTATTGCACAGCTATGTAGTATATTGGTCAGCGACGTAGTATATAGCAGAGCCACGTAGTATATTGTAGAGGCACGTAGTATATAACAGAGCCACGTAGTATATTGCACAGTCGACGTAGTATATAACAGAACCGACACAGCCACATGGTATATTGCACAGCTACGTAGTATATAACACAGAGCACGTAGTAAATTGCACAGCCACGTAGTATATTGAAGTCACGTTGTATATTGCACAGTCACGTTGTATATTGCCCAGCTACATAGTATATAGCACAGAGACGCAGTATGTAACACAGCCCACGTAGTATATAGCAATGTGGGCACTATATGCTTGGTTAAAGAAGACTTAAGATAAAAAAAACATAAAGTCACCTTCCGAAGACCCCTTGAAGTCCTGGTGCCTGTGTGCGGTGAACGCAGCAGCTTCCGGTCCCAGGGTTGGTATGAGCGCAGGACCTGTGATGACGTCACGGTCACATGACTGTGAGGTCATGGCAGGTCCTTCTCGCATAGCATCCTTGGCACCGGAACCTGCCACTTGCACTGCCGAGGACAGCCGCGACGTCGGAAGGTGAAAATAACCTTTTTTAATTATTATTATTTGTAACACTAGATCTTTTTACTATTGATGCTGCATACGCAGCATCAATAGTAAAAAGTTGGGGACACACAGGGTTAATAGCAGCGTTAACGGAGTGCGTTACCCGCGGCATAACGCGGTCCATTAACGCTGCCATTAACCCTGCGTGAGCACTCAGCGCTGACTGCAGGGTAGTAAAGCAGCGGCCATTTCGCTGCCAGACTATGGCCATTGCTGACTGGTCGTGGCAATGGTCGTGGGCGTTTTGTCACGACCAATCAGCGACTTGGATTTCCATGACAGACAGAGGCTGCGACCAATGATTATCCGTGACAGACAGAAGGACAGACAGAAAGACGGAAGTGACCCTTAGACAATTATATAGTAGATATATATATATATATATATATATATATATATATATATATATATATATATGGAATAAAAGTATTTAGTCAGCCACCAATTGTGCAAGTTCTCCCACTTAAAAGATGAGAGAGAGAGGACTGTAATTGAAATCATAGGTAGACCACAACTATGAGAGTCGAAATGAGAAAGCAAATCCAGAAAATCACCTTGTCTGATTTGGCAAGATTTATTTTGCAAATTATGGTGGAAAATAAGTATTTGGTTATTAACAAAAGTTCATCTCAATATTTTATTATACTGTATATCCTTTGTTGGCAATGACAGAGGTCATTTTCTGTAAGTCTTCACAAGGCTGGCACACACTGTTGGTGGTATGTTGGCCCATTCCTCCATGCAGATCTCCTCTAGAGCAGTGATGTTTTGGGCCTGTCGCTGGGCAACACGGACTTTCAACTCCCTCCAAAGGTTTTCTATAGGGTTGAGATCTGGAGACTGGCTAAGCCTCTCCAGGACCTTCATATGCTTCTTATGAAGCCACTCCTTTTTTGCCCTGGTGGTGTGCTTGGGATCATTATCATGCTGAATGACCCATCCACATTTCATCTTCAATGCCCTTGCTGATGGAAGGAGGTTTGCACTCAAAATGGCTCCATTCATTGAATCAGTTGTCCTGGTCCCTTTGCAGAGAAAGAGCCCCAAAGCATAATGTTGCCACCCCCATGCTTCACAGTAGGTATAGTGGTCTTTGGATGCAACTCAGCTTTCTGTCTCCTCCAAACACCACTAGTTTTGTTTCTACTAAACAGTTCTACTTTGGTTTCATCAGACCATATGACATTCTCCCAATACTCTTCTGGATAATCCAAATGCTCTCTAGCAAACTTCAGACGGGCCCGGAAATGTACTGGTTTAAGCAGGGAGACACGTCTGGCACTGCAGGATCTGAGTCCCTGGCGGCGCAGTGTGTTACTGATGGTAGCCTTTGTTACGGTGGTCTCAGCTCTATGCAAGTCATTCACTAGGTCCCCCCGTGTGGTTCTGGGATTTTTGCTCACCGTTCTTGTGATCATTTTGACCCCATGGGGCGAGATCTTGCGTGGAGCCCCAGATTGAGGGAGATTATTAGTGGACTGGTAGGTCTTCCATTTTCTTATGATTGCTCCCACAGTTTATTTCATCACACCAATCTGCTTGCCTATTGCAGATTCAGTCTTTCCAGCCTGGTGCAGGGCTACAATTTTGTTTCTGGTGTCCTTCGACAGCTCTTTGGTCTACACCATAGTTAAGTTTGGAGTGTGACTGTTTGAGGTTGTGGACAGATGTCTTTTATACTGATAAGTTCAAACAGGTGCCATTACTACAGGAAATGAGTGGAGGACAGAGGAGCCTCTTAAAGAGGAAGTTAAAGGTCTGTGAGAGCCAGAAATCTTCCATGTTTTAGGTGACCAAGTACTTATTTTCCAAATTTGCAAAACAAATCTTGCCAAATTAGACAAGGTGACAGCAGAATACTGGCTGCAGCTCTTGATATACAGGTGCATCTCACAAAATTAAAATATCATCAAAAAGTTAATTTATTTCAGTTCTTCAATAGAAAAAGTGAAACTCATATTATATAGAGTCATTACAAACAGAGTGATCTATTTCAAGTGTTTATTTCTGTTAATGTTGATGATTATGGCTTACAGCCAATGAAAACCCAAAAGTCATCTCAGTAAATCAGAATAATTAACAAAAAACACCTGCAAAGGCTTCCTAAGCATTTAAAAAGGTTTCTTAGTCTGTTTCCGTAAGCTCCACAATCATGGGGAAGACTGCTGACTTGACAGATGTCCAGAAGGCAGTCATTGACACACTCCACAAGGAGGGTCAGCCACAAAAGGTCATTGCTAAAGAATCTGGTTGTTTGCAGAGTGCTGTATCCAAGCATATTAATGGAAAGTTGTGTGGAAGTAAAAAGTGTGCTAGAAAAAGGTGCACAAGCAACCAGGATAACCACAGCCTTGAAAGGATTGTTAAGAAAAGGCCATTAATCGATGGCTTCGAGGATTAGCTGTGTGGTAAGTATGCACTGTATGTTCTGTATATCAATGTGTTGTTTTTTTTTTACACTTGAACACTGTAGCCGGATGATGGGACTACTGCTGTCCCATCATCCGTCTAACTGTCACTGTACTGTAGCAGGCATAGTCGGATGGGACTAGAAGACCCATCGGACGACGCCTGCCTACACACAGACCAGCACGCACACACATACATACAGCCCAGCACACACACACAGTCCCGGACACCAACGCATGCACACAGATACACACAGCCCCCACACCCCCCCACGGACACACACAAACACCCACACAAACACCCGCACATCTTCCCTGCCCACACTCCACCCACACACTCTTCCCCCTCCCGATCTGCAGCGTTTCTCGCAGGCACATCCGCAGCAAATCTGCAGATCTTTTAAATCTGCGGTTTTGCTGCAGATTGGCCTGACACAATGGAAGTCAATGGGTGCAGAAAAGCTGCAGATCCACAAAATGAATTGACATGCTGCGGGGAAAAAAAAGCTGCGATTCCACGCATTGTTTTTCCGCAGCATGTGCACAACAATTATCAATTTCACATTGACTAACATTGTTTGTGTACTACACTGTGGATTTCATGCAATTCCGCGAGTCCAAAAACGCCACGGAAATGCATCAAAATCCACAACGTGTGCACATAGCCTTAAAAAAGACAGATTTCTTTAGTTTTTGGGGCATTAAAAAAGTCATTTTTTACATTTTAATAATTACAAAAAGTAAAATGGGATGATTCAAAAGTTTGGTCACCCTTGAAAATGTGTGTGCTCAGATAACTTTTACCAAGGTTTCAGATTCGTAATTAGTCTGTTAGTGTTATGGCTTGTTCACTATCATCGTTAGGAAAGGCCAGGTGATGCAAATTTCCCTGCTTTATAAAAACCCAGCCTCCTCTAACCTTCTGGCTAAATACAGCAGACATGGGTTCTTCTAAACAGATGCCTAGCACTCTGAAAATGAAAACGGTGGATGCCCACAAAGCAGAAGGGTGTAAGAAGATAGCAAAGTGTTTTCAAGTTGCCCTTTCCTCAGTTCGAAATGTAATTAAGAAATATCAATCAGTAACAATGGAGGTTAAAATAATGTCTTGATGACCAAGAAAAATGTCAGTGAGAGCTTCTGGTTGGATTGCCAGAGAGGAAAATCAGAACCCACGCTTCACTGCAAAAGACCTTCAGAAAGATTTTGCAGACTCTGGAGTTGTGGTACCCTGTTCTACTGTTCAGAAACACCTGCACAAATATGGCCTTCATGGAAGAGTCATCACAAGAAAACTTACCCTGTGTCCTCACCATAAAATTCAGCTTTAGAAGTACGCAGAAGAACATCTAAACAAGCCTGAAGAATTTTAGAAACAAGTCCTGTGGACTGATGAGGTTAAAATATAACTATTTGGCCATAATGATAACAGATATGTGTGGAGAAAAAAGGGCACAGAATTTTAGGAAAAGAACATCTTGTCTTCCATTAAGCATGGGGGTGAATCAATCATGCTTTGGAGTTGTGTTAAAGCCAATGGGACTGGGAACATTTCCTGAGTAGAGGGAAGAATGGATTCCATGAAATTTCCAAAAATTCTTGATACAAACATGGAGGGCGGAGGGCTCAGTCAGAAAGCTTGGCATATAAATAACAGAAAAACTGACCGGCACATCAAGAACTAGTCTGAACTAGTAAAATCTGATATTTGTTAAATTTTGTTTCCATTTTTTGTTCATTTATATATGACATGGTTTCCATAACTCTTCCTACTTGGTGTTGCAATTTCAATGTTGCGGTGTGTATATATAGGCCTTGTAATCTTGCCTGTTGAACATCACAGAATAAAGGCCATACTTACCTTTATCTGTTACAATACCAATATGCTGCAAAATGGAAACAGACCCCACAGTCAGAGAAGGTGGAGGCAGCAAAATACTAATGAACAACCACGCACACATCCATTGGTGGGAGGCAGTGTGTGTGTGTATGTGTGTGTGTGTGTGTTGTGTAGTATTTACAGATGCACACAGTTAAGACTTGCATAAGGTACCAGTCACACAGATACATGTACTGCACATTCTGGCTTACCGCCTTGTTGGTGACGCCAATACTATTAGATCAGGCAGACTGAACAACAGTATAAGTGCACCCCACAAAAACAGACACCCTATTTTCTCCTACCAACACAAAAGGCTTTGCCTGCATCCAACAAAGAGTAAAGAAAAATACATGAGATATTAGTTAATATTTTGGTCAATGTATGCAAGCTCAAAACGGACATTGAGAGTGCTGTATGTTTTGCAGGTACCTACACTAAAATTAAAAGAAATACACTGAAAGTGACAACAAATGAATTATGCCTGTAATGATAATTTGATGACTGCTCAAAAATCATCTTCCCAGAACAGGAAGTGTCAGCCTATTATGGGGCTCAGAATAAAAACTGCAAGATTTCAGGATTTATTTTTTTTTTACTACTGGCAACAACGGACAATAACAACCTATAACAATTCTTAAATTTCAAAAATAAATACCATATATACTCGAGTATAAGCTGAGTTTTTCAGCACTTTTTTTGTGCTGAAAACACCCCCCCCTCGAGTCACTGTCCCAGAAGACGGTGGGAAAAGGGGGAGCAGAAAGCAGGAGCCGGCGGCTGCGGCTAAAGCCTGTGCCCTCTGCTAAAGAGAAATAAATATTCACTGCGCTGGCAGTAAATATTCATTTCTCTTATAGTGTGCACAGTGTCAGCCACAGCCGCCGGCTTCCAGCAGCTATCAGGCTTTCACGGGTGCGCGACACTTAAGAGTTATGAATATTCACCATTCTGCACACCCACACGTGTGGAGTGGAGTGATTATTCTTTACCTTAATAAGTGGGGACACGTGATCACTCAGCAGCAGGAGCTGCTGGCAACGGGTCAAGATGGAGCCAGGGTGCGCAGGGAAGGTAAGTAGGATTTTTTTTTAATGCTTTTCTCATGGGGTCCATGTATAAAAGGATACAAGATAGTGATGAGGAGCCATGCATTCAAGGATAGGGAGGAGGAGCCATGCAGACAGGGATGGCGATAAGAAGCCATGCATACAAGGATGGGGATAAGGAGCCATGCAGACAAGGATGGGGATAAGGAGCCATGCAGACAGAGATGGGGATAAGGAGCCATGCATACAAGGATGGGGATAAGGAGCCATGTAGACAGAGATGGGGATAAGGGGACAATGCATACCAGGCTTATACTCGAGTCAATAAGTTTTTTTGTGGCAAAATTAAGTACCTTGGCTTATTGTTGAGTCGGCTTATGCACGAGTATATACGGTAAATAACAACCTTGTTTTAAATAATAGGCAATCTTCTGATAACAGATTCCAGATTCCCTAGGAACACTATATACACTACATGTAGTAAAATAAAGTGCATTTATTAAAAGCTTATGATCGTTCCCTAGGCTGTCTTGGGAAATCCAAAGTAAAGGTAAAGAGGACCTGTCAACACGCCTGACTGTTTAGTAAGTCCTGGTATTCTCTATAAAATGTCAATTCTGGAGCAACCTTCCTGTATTATAACTCCTGGAAATGAATGAGTAAACCAACATCTGGGCTTTACCATTTTACTTGTCAATCAAGTTAAATCCCTACCCAGATTGACAGAGTCAGGAGTAGTTGGACACCATCAGACTGTGTAAGCACACACACAATACACAAGGTAAATGGTAACAAAGGAACAACATATTAATGCTGTACAGCAGAGTTAAAAGAAAAAGAACACGAAAAACAAACCGATATTTCAGCACACACTTGTTTTCCCTCAATCTCCACATCCCCCTTCTTTGATTGACAGCTCTCACTTTTTAAAGCTAGAGAAGGCTTGAGATGGAAAACAAGTGGGAGCGGAGGTGCACGTCAGTGACTGGCCGCGTCATGGTGTACTTAGCGCCTGAACTTGTCCTTTTAATTACGTCAGTGAACAAATGCTCAGAGCCAAAGAAAGTGTATAGCAATACTTGACTTTATTTGCAGTCATAGAAAATATACTTAACCCCTTAACGACCGCCGATACGCCTTTTAACGGCGGCCGCTAAGGGTACTTAAACCACAGCGCCGTTAATTAACGGCGCTGTGGAAAAAGTGAATAGCGCCCCCCAGAGTCGGATTTTCTCTGGGGTCTCGGTTGCCGAGGGTAGCCGAGACCCCAGAGAACATGATTCGGGGGGTTTTTACCGACCCCCGAGTTGCGATCGCCGGTAATTAACCGTTTACCGGCGGTCGCAACAAAAAAAAAAAAAACGCGATTTGCCGTTTAATTTCTCTGTCCTCCGATGTGATCGCACATCGGAGGACAGAGAAATGTGGTCCCCGATGGCCCCCAATAGCCCCCCAATACTTACCTACCTCCCCCGGTGCTCCTCGTGTCTCCCCATGGGCGCCGCCATCTTTTTTCCGGGAAAAAATGGCGGGCGCACGCGCAGTGCGCCCGCCGCCCGGCACCCGGATGTTCTTTGGGGTCTCGGCTGCCGGGGGTAGCCGAGACCCCAAAGAACATGATCGGGGTCGATTTGCACCGACCCGTGCTTTGCGATCGCCGGTAATTAACAGTTTACCGGCGACCGCAAAAAAAAAAAAAAAAAAAAAAAAAAAGCGATCAGTTATTTCTCTGTCCTCTGATGTGATCGCACATCAGAGGACAGAGAAATAGGGGGATTCGGGGACCCTAACATACTCACCCGGGGTCCCTGGGTCCTCTTCTGTCTTCTCCTGCCAGCCGGCTTTTTCATCATGGCGGGCGCATGCGCAGTGCGCCCGCCATCTGCTGCCATCTGCCGGCCGGCAGGAGAAGACAAGTTGGGGCTAAAATTAGGGTTAGGGTTAGGGTTAGAGTTAGGGTTAGGGTTAGAGTTAGGGTTAGGGTTGGGGCTAAATTTAGGGTTAGGGTTAGGGCTAGGGTTAGGGTTAGGCTACTTTCACACTAGCGTTTTTTGGCTTCCGTCGCAATGCGTCGTTGGAGAAAAAACGCATCCTGCAAAAGTGCTTGCAGGATGCGTTTTTTCTCCATTGGCTTGCATTAGCGACGCATTGCGACGGATTGCCACATGTCGCATCCGTCGTGCGACGGATGCGTCGTGCTTCGGCGGACCGTCGACACAAAAAAAACTACATGTAACTTTTTTGTGCGACGTGTCCCACATATTTCAGTGCCACGTGCCACGTATTTAAGTGACACGTGCCACGTATCAAAGTGCCACGTGCCACATATTTCAGTGCCACGTATCAAAGTGCCACGTGCCACGTATCAAAGTGCCACGTGCCACGTATCAAAGTGCCACGTGCCACGTATCAAAGTGCCACGTGCCACATATTTCAGTGCCACGTATCAAAGTGCCACGTGCCACGTATCAAAGTGCCACGTGCCACGTATCAAAGTGCCACGTGCCACGTATCAAAGTGCCACGTGCCACATATTTCAGTGCCACGTATCAAAGTGCCACGTGCCACGTATCAGAGTGCCACGTGCCACGTATCAAAGTGCCACGTGCCACATATTTCAGTGCCACGTATCAAAGTGCCACGTGCCACGTATCAAAGTGCCACGTGCCACATCTTTCAGTGCCACGTGCCACGTATTTAAGAGACACGTGCCACGTATCAAAGTGCCACGTGCCACATATTTCAGTGCCACGTGCCACGTATTTAAGTGACACGTGCCACGTATCAAAGTGCCACGTATCACGTATTTCAGTGCCACGTATTTAAGTGACACGTATCACGTATAAGTGCCACGTGTCACGTATTTAATTGCCACATATTTAAGTGCCACGTATCAAGATTTTCCATGGAGAACAGACACATCCAGAGATATGTCTGCTCTCCACGGCTGCAGCAACACACTGACAGGAGCCATAGTTCCTGTCGGTGTGTCACTGCGCATGCGCGAGCGAGTTTACCGGCGGTCATTGACCCCGGCACTCTCGCTTAACGGCAGTGCTGCGTGGGAAAGTTCAACGCAGCTGTACTGCTGTTAACCGAGACGCCGGAGTCATTGAACTCTGGAACAGTACGCGATACACTGCTAGGAGCTTCGCTCCTGGCAGTGTATCGCCGGAGAGCAGCCGATCGGCGTGGGACACTCGTTTTATGGATTCTGCGGACAGGGAGTATGAATTTGGTTTATTATTTTTGGATTTTTTCCTGGAGGATCGAGGGCTTCGCCTACAAGTGTGCTGTTGGTGAGTATATACTCTGTGTTATATGTTGTATGTACTGTGTGTCATGTATGTGTATTGTGTGTAGGTGTTTTGTGTAACTTTACAATTGTGCTAAGTCGCCGGACACAGGGACAACTCTCCCATCCTAATACCGGATGGGAGTAGTAGTCCCATACGGCGACTTAGCACAATGGTGGCACTAGCGTCGCATGGGGACACACACACGCACACACACGCACACACACGCACACACACACACACAGAAGGACTCCATGCTGCTTCACTGGGGGGCGGGGGCTTCCCTCTTCCTGTCCGACGTCACGTCCGGTCCTGGGTGTCAACCCCTCCGTACAAAGACGCCGACACCCAGGACAAAGGCGCTGTGTGTGGAATGGTACTCCCTCCCTTCTGAGCTCTGCCGTGCGCCCAAACAGTGGTTTACCCCCACATATGGGGCATCAGCGTACTCGGGATAAATTGGACAACAACTTTTGGGGTCCAATTTCTCCTGTTACCCTTGTGAAAATAAAAACTTGGGGGCTAAAAATCTTTTTTGTTGGAAAAAAATATATTTTTTTATTTTCACTACTCTGCATTATAAATTTCTGTGAAGCACTTGAGCTTTCAAAGTTCTCACCACATATCTAGATAAGTTCCTTAGGGGGTCTAGTTTCCAAAATTTGGTCACTTGTGGGGGTTTCTACTGTTTAGGTACATTAGGGGTCTGCAAACGCAACATAACGCCCGCAGACAATTCTATCAAAGTCTGCATTGCAAAATGGCGCTCCTTCCCTTCCGAGCTCTGCCGTGCGCCCAAACAGTGGTTTACCCCCACATATGGGGTACCAGCATACTCAGGACAAATTGGACAACAACTTTTGGGGTCCAATTTCTCTTGTTACCCTTGTGAAAATAAAAATTTGGGGGCTAAAAAAATCTTTTTTGTGGGAAAAAAAATATTTTTTATTTTCACTACTCTGCATTATAAACTTCTGTGAAGCACTTGGGCATTCAAAGTTCTCACCACATATCTAGATAAGTTCCTTGGGGGGTCTATTTTCCAAAATGGGGTCACTTGTTGGGGGTTTCTACTGTTTAGGTACATTAGGGGTCTGCAAAGGCAACATAACGCCCGCAGACAATTCTATCAAAGTCTGCATTCCAAAATGGCACTCCTTCCCTTCCGAGCTCTGCCATGCGCCCAAACAGTGGTTTACCCCCACATATGGGGTACCAGCATACTCAGGACAAATTGGACAACAACTTTTGGGGTCCAATTTCTCTTGTTACCCTTGTGAAAATAAAAATTTGGGGGCTAAAAAAATCTTTTTTGTGGGGAAAAAAAATATTTTTTATTTTCACTACTCTGCATTATAAACTTCTGTGAAGCACTTGGGCATTCAAAGTTCTCACCACATATCTAGATAAGTTCCTTGGGGGGTCTATTTTCCAAAATGGGGTCACTTGTTGGGGGTTTCTACTGTTTAGGTACATTAGGGGTCTGCAAAGGCAACATAACGCCCGCAGACAATTCTATCAAAGTCTGCATTCCAAAATGGCACTCCTTCCCTTCCGAGCTCTGCCATGCGCCCAAACAGTGGTTTACCCCCACATATGGGGTACCAGCATACTCAGGACAAATTGGACAACAACTTTTGGGGTCCAATTTCTCTTGTTACCCTTGTGAAAATAAAAATTTGGGGGCTAAAAAAATCTTTTTTGTGGGAAAAAAAATATTTTTTATTTTCACTACTCTGCATTATAAACTTCTGTGAAGCACTTGGGCATTCAAAGTTCTCACCACATATCTAGATAAGTTCCTTGGGGGGTCTATTTTCCAAAATGGGGTCACTTGTTGGGGGTTTCTACTGTTTAGGTACATTAGGGGTCTGCAAAGGCAACATAACGCCCGCAGACAATTCTATCAAAGTCTGCATTCCAAAATGGCACTCCTTCCCTTCCGAGCTCTGCCATGCGCCCAAACAGTGGTTTACCCCCACATATGGGGTACCAGCATACTCAGGACAAATTGGACAACAACTTTTGGGGTCCAATTTCTCTTGTTACCCTTGTGAAAATAAAAACTTGGGGGCTAAAAAATCTTTATTGTTAAAAAATATATATTTTTTATTTTCACGACTCTGCATTATAAACTTCTGTGATGCACTTGGGCATTCAAAGTTCTCACTACACATCTAGATAAGTTCCATGGGGGGTCTAGTTTCCAAAATGGGGTCACTTTTGGGGGGTTTCTGCTGTTTAGGCACATCAGGGGCTCTCCAAACGCGACATGGCGTCCGATCTCAATTCCAGTCAATTTTGCATTGAAAAGTCAAATGGCGCTCCTTTGCTTCCGAGCTCAGCCATGCGCCCAAACAGTGGTTTACCCCCACATATGGGGTGTCGGCGTACTCAAGACAAATTGTACAACAGCTTCTGGGGTCCATTTTCTCCTGTTACCCTTGGTAAAATAAAAATTTGGAGGCAAAAAGATCATTTTTGTAGAAAAAATGCGATTTTTTTATTTTCACGGCTCTACGTTATAAACTTCTGTGAAGCACCTGGGGGTTTAAAGTGCTCACCACACATCTAGATAAGTTCCTTAAGGGGTCTAGTTTCCAAAATGGTGTCATATGTGGGGGGTCTCTACTGTTTAGGCACATCAGCGGCTCTCCAAACGTGACATGGCGTCCGATCTCAATTCCAGCCAATTCTACATTGAAAAAGTAAAACGACGCTCCTTCTCTTCCAAGCTCTGCGGTGCGCCCAAACAGTGGTTTACCCCCATATATGGGGTATCGACGTACTCAGGAGAAATTGCACAACAACTTTTGTGGTCTAATTTCTCCTGTTACCCTTGTGAAAATAAAAATTTGGGGGCAAAAAGATCATTTTTGTAGAAAAAATGAGATTTTTTATTTTCACGGCTCTACGTTATAAACTTCTGTGAAGCACTTGGGGGTTCAAAGTGCTCACCACACATCTAGATAAGTTCCTTGGGGGGTCTAGTTTCCAAAATGGTATCACTTGTGGGGGGTTTCCACTGTTTAGGCACATCAGGGACTCTCCAAACGCGACATGGCATCCGATCTCAATTCCAGCCAATTCTGCATTGAAAAAGTCAAACGGTGCTCCTTCACTTCCAAGCTCTGCGGTGCGCCCAAACAGTGGTTTACCTCCACATATGGGGTATCGACGTACTCAGGAGAAATTGCACAACAACTTTTGTGGTCTAATTTCTCCTGTTACCCTTGTGAAAATAAAAATTTGGGGGCAAAAAGATCATTTTTGTAGAAAAAATGAGATTTTTTATTTTCACGGCTCTACGTTATAAACTTCTGTGAAGCACTTGGGGGTTCAAAGTGCTCACCACACATCTAGATAAGTTCCTTGGGGGGTCTAGTTTCCAAAATGGTATCACTTGTGGGGGGTTTCCACTGTTTAGGCACATCAGGGACTCTCCAAACGCGACATGGCATCCGATCTCAATTCCAGCCAATTCTGCATTGAAAAAGTCAAACGGTGCTCCTTCACTTCCAAGCTCTGCGGTGCGCCCAAACAGTGGTTTACCTCCACATATGGGGTATCGACGTACTCAGGAGAAATTGCACAACAACTTTTGTGGTCTAATTTCTCCTGTTACCCTTGTGAAAATAAGAATTTGTGGGCGAAAAAATCATTTTTGTGAAAACAAATGCGATTTTTTATTTTCACGGCTCTACGTTATAAACTTCTGTGAAGCACTTGGGGGTTCAAAGTGCTCACCACACATCTAGATAAGTTCCTTGGGGGGTCTAGTTTCCAAAATGGTGTCACTTGTGGGGGGTTTCCACTGTTTAGGCACATTAGGGGCTCTCCAAACGCGACATGGCGTCCGATCTCAATTCCAGCCAATTCTGCATTGAAACAGTCAAACGGTGCTCCTTCACTTCCAAGCTCTGCGGTGCGCCCAAACAGTGGTTTACCTCCACATATGGGGTATCGGCGTACTCAGGAAAAATTGCACAACAAAATTTGTGGTTACATTTCTGTTTTTACACTTGTGAAAATTAAAAAAAATGGTTCTGAAGTAAAATGTTTGCAAAAAAAAGTAAAATGTTAATTTTTTTCTTCCACATTGTTTTAGTTCCTGTGAAGTACGTAAAGGGTTAATAAACTTCTTGAATGTGGTTTTGAGCAGCTTGAGGGGTGCAGTTTTTAGAATGGTGTCACACTTGGTTATTTTCTATCATATAGACCCCTCAAAATCACTTCAAAGGTGATGTGGTCCCTAAAAAAAACATGGTGTTGTAAAAATGAGAAATTGCTGGTCAACTTTTAACCCTTATAACTCCCTAACAAAAAAAAAAATTGTTTCCAAAATTGTGCTGATGTAAAGTAGACATGTGAGAAATGTTATTTATTAACTATTTTTTGTGACATATCTCTCTGATTTAAGGGCATAAAAATACAAAGTTTGAAAATTGCAAAATTTTAAAAATTTTCGCCATATTTCCATTTTTTTCATAAATAATCGCAAGTAATATCGAAGAAATGTTACCACTATCTTGAAGTACAACATGTCACGAAAAAACAATCTCAGAATCAGCGGGATCCGATAAAGCGTTCCAGAGTTATAACCTCATAAAGTGACACTGGTCAGAATTGTAAAAATTGGCTCGGTCATTAAGTACCAAATTGGCTCTGTCACTAAGGGGTTAAAGAACCGCACGGTAATATTCAGTTTACAGTACATAGACTTCTATATACTTTGTAGTCTTACTACAGTACATTTTCATTTGCAAGAAACATCATTGGACAAGAGTTGAACTATTGACCAGCAGCATTAGCAAATATATGTTATAGTGAATTATCGTTTTGCTTGGAAGCCCATCTATAAGTATAACGTAGACTCATATATAGCTAGTATGTGTTTCCATGAAGCTCTATGTCTATGTGAAATTATTGTGTATATTTCCTTTATCTTAATTTTACGACAACGTTATATGTGCATACCATAAATATGTCTCCATATACCCCATAAATAAAATAAATTCAGAAAGTCACTTAAAGGGACTGTAATAGCAGAACAGGACTGCTTCCTTGCTGAAACAGCGCCTCTCTTATCTAAAGGGAATTTCTAATATTGCAGTTTTAGACTCATTTACTTGAAAGGGGCCAAGCTGAAATACCAGACACGGCCAATGGACAAGAGTGGCGCTGTATAAACAAGGACACAGTCATACAATTCTTTTAACTGCAGGAAAATAGACTAACTAATATTCTATAAGATATAACATGTTGCAGATAATTAATAAATTAAATGCAAAAAAAAAACCCTGAAAAAATAAATTACATTAACCCATCCTAGGTTATGTAAAAAATAAGAATGTTATTTGAGCCAACTTCCCATCTGCACTGAGCACACTTACTTATACGACAGTCAGGAATTTAAAGGGATGTCAAAGGGATACAGAATTACTCCAAAACTACTTGGAATTTCAAGGAAAATATAACCAGGAAACAAGTAAAATATCAGAGAACAAGATCATCAAAAACAAAACACTATACTCTGGAAACATAATAAATCATTAGGAAAAGGGGTACATCAAACTAACACAAGGTCCAATATCTACGGAGAGGTTGAAGCAGCCTACTGGAAGTAAGCACAATATTATCAGAAGAAGCTTTCACTGTGGCACGAGAGGAATACAGGATACACAGCTGCATGCTGTAGGGGTTATATATTGTGCAATGACGAGAGCTTCTGTAGTATTACAAGTGTGTCATCTGTGAGGAAGAAGCAGCTGGTGGCCGAAGGAAGGGTCATCTTCAGCTGTGTGGGCTCTCTAACCTACACACACCGCCTTCAATGGCGACAGACTGGCCAGCCACTGCACCCGGAGGGAGCCTGGAAATGTGTGTCTGGAGGAAAAAAAAAAGAAAGAAAAGATGAGGTTAAGAAATCAAACAACTCGACCCTGGAATGTATTTACAATGGCACACCATGAGGTCTCGTCAAAGTCTATAGTGAAAGTAGAGGTATCGACGGTAATGTAAAAGACAAGTTCAACTAAAGGTAAAAAAAAAAAAAAAAAAAGTAAGGCTCAACTCTAGTTAGACCTTATTCATTTAGGCATACAAAAAACAAACCGTTTTTAATTAGTGTGTTCAATCTGATTTGTATTAATTTCTGGTCTGCTTGCCCGTTTTTACCATCACAACCTGGCAAGTTCTTAACATAATGTCGCAAGTCACAAGCAGGGATGTTTAGTGAGCACAGAATTCACAATTTAGGAATCAAAATATGTAATTTGAAGAGAATATGTCAGTCGACTGATGACTCAAACCACGGGACAGCAGGAATCAGAACCGGACAGCACAAATCTCTGAAACACCGCAAAGCAGAGTTTGATGACGCGGTCAGGAACAGATAGGGATAAAACTAGTAAAGCATCACGCCCCGCCGGCTTCTCCATGTACTGCTTTAGTTGACAAACAGTTCTCTCCCACGTGTGTACATCGGGACCTGTCAACTAACTAGAGTGGTGCGGGGAGAAGCCGAACGTGGGCAGTGTCGGACTAGTCTAATTTCTCCCTATAGTCCCTGAACGGCTCTTCAAACTATGATTTCTCTGAAATGCTACAACATTACAGAAGGGATCATACCTGGCAGCAATTACGCAGCCATGCACTTATTCGAGCTGCCTGTGGTTTGAAATGACTGATAGGTTCCGATTCAATGCATTCGACCATCTTAAATCAGGCTCAAATAATCTATCAGCAATCCAACATGCCTAACTTTTCTCTACAAAAGTCATCACTTTAAATAACCAGTGGTTTAAAGAATACATAAGTTTTAGCAGTAGTTAACACATTTCGTGATCTAGAGTTGATAAGAGGTTAAGGTCAATTTTCCATATGACCCAGGATTGTTAATGGGAAAACGTCCACTTTTTTTGTGGACTAAGGTGTCAAAAAGGTCAATGTCAACTGTGTTATATTGTGGTTTAGGACTTCAAACCTCTTAATGACCCATGTCGAAAATGTACATCTTGTTAATGTATCACGTCGTCATCTCATACATTTTCTCCATGGTGAGCTCACAATCTGTTAGTACTCTACAGAGAACAAGAACATGGGGTGCTAAGAAGTTGGTGCAGGCATGACCTGACCATGTGCTTCCAAAGACAAAAATAAAAATAATACTATAGACAAACTTTATAACATCTGTCATTTTCCGAGCTCCTCTCAGCTGACTTAAGAGCACAGACCACATAAAAGTTGAATGAACAGGGACAGGGAGACTGTAAAAAACAAATATTGCAACTCCTTTAATGAAACAATGCTTCACTGATAATTAATGGAAGAAAAAATAAAAATGTTTAGATGTTTTTGCAATATTTAGTTTTCTTAGCTTTTCCTAGCCCATAAACTGTTCCTGATGATTAAATGGGTTCTCTTCATCTTATACTAGTATGGAACCACCATGACAATACGATCGGCAGGGAACAATACGCTTGGCTGGGGCTCCGGACAATCCCGACAATGAGTTTCATTCTACTTTTTCTTGCCTTACTTCCAACAAACCACAATACCGGGAACTGTAACATGGCTCCATCCAGATAAGATTCATGAGTCGGACTAAGGTACTGCGGTGCAGAGAAAGTTGTGACAGAGCTACAGAGCTTAAAGGGGATGTCCACTTGAAAGAATATGTTTAGGTATGTTTAAAACCAAAACATAAAAACAAACAAATATACTTATGAAAAGGCATCTCAATATCAGTGCCACTCCTCTATTATTTTCCTTGCGTTCCTATGTCAGCATGTCAACAGAGTGTTCGTGGAGAAGTGACTTGCTCTTTTTTTAATAGCTAAGCCAGACAGACACCTTCTCTGGCACCGCTGATTTAGAGACAGAAAAGGAGGCTGGCTTAAGTGTTAAATGAGCAGGTCAGCCACGGTAGCCACCTCCTTTACACACCGCACTAATGACATGCTGACACAGGAAACTTTCTTGTGTCCAACACAAGCTGGAAGTGCGGCTTCTAGGACGAATACTGAAACCTGGCCATGTTTGGTAATACAAGCATGTTAGCGAGTTCTATATATTATTTCAAGCGCATGGATGCAATTAAAGAAATCAATTGCTTATCTCAGCCTGTGCACGGCAGTCTCTCTCAATTGGCATGAAAGAAGCACCAATAGGCTAATTTGTTTTGGACC
Organism: Ranitomeya variabilis; assembly: GCF_051348905.1. Taxonomy (NCBI): domain Eukaryota; kingdom Metazoa; phylum Chordata; class Amphibia; order Anura; family Dendrobatidae; genus Ranitomeya; species Ranitomeya variabilis. Next base: position 77,873,700 of record NC_135233.1, on the reverse strand, counting down.
AACATGGTCTTCACTCATAACCCCATGAGTAACTCCTTTACGACGTTGGGTGTAATAAGATGCCCACGTTGGACACCCCCTGTTTGGCGCAGGCTCTGAGCCCGCACCTTTCCGGCACATGTCAGCTGATCTATACAGCAGTCATGTGCCTGCAACAGCTGCGAGTGGAATCGGGATCCAACTGCGGCTGTTAACTAGTTAAATTCCGCTGTCAGTTTCTGACAGTAGCATTTAACTCGCGCTTACCAGAAGAGCGTCCTTTATCCCGCTTATTGGTGACCCCGTCACATGATCGTGAATCACCGATGGGTCGACATGACAACCAGAGGTCTCCAGCAGATGTCTATGGTTGTCATAGCCAGATTGCAAGTGAGTATTTCTGCTACACACAGGCGATCTGATCATCGCCTGTGTGTAGCAGAGGCAATCGATGTTTTGCAGCTTCTAGTCTCTCATGGAGACTATTGAAGCATGCAAAAAGTAAAAAATAAATGCTTTTAAAAATATTTAAAAAATAAAAAAATTCAAATTACCCCCCATTTCGTTTCGTCCAAAATAAAACAACTAAAAAAAATAAAATGTGTATATATATATATATATATATATATATATATATATATATATATATATATATATATAAAATTTGGTATCACCGCATTCAGAATTGCCCGATCAATATACAAAAAAAAACCCCAAAATGGCATAACGAGAAAACAGTTGAAAAGCCTGAAATACGTTTCTTGGTTGCCGCAACATTGCATTAAAATGCAATAACGGGCAATCAAATTATATCTGCACCAATATATTATTAAAAACGTCAGCTCGGCACGCAAAAAATAAGCCCTCACCCAACCCCAGATCACGAAAAAAGGAGATGCTATGGGCATCGGAAAATGGCGCAATTTTTTTATTTTTTAACAAATTTTTTTTTTTTTTTTCACCACTTAGATAAAAAAGAACCTAGACATGTTTGGTGTCTAAGAACTTGTATTGACCTGGAGAATCATAATGGCAGGTGAGTTTAACATTTAGTGAACAAGGTAAAAAAAGAAACAACTGTGGAATTGCACTTTTTTTTTGCAATTTCACCACACTTGGAATTTTTGCCCACGTTTTCCAGTACATGATATGTTAAAACCAATGGTCATATTGACTGAAAAATTAAAAAGTTAAGGGGAGCAAAAAACGAAAGTGCAAAAACGGAAATACCCCTGGTCATTAAGGGGTTAAAGACTCCATTGATCTGAAACACTTCAGCCAAGCCCTATAAGCAGCACTTCACTCCTGGATGTCAGATCTGGATTGCATATTTTAGCAAAATGATTGTTTTAAAAAGAGGACCAGACGCTGGATTTTTTATATTTTTATTTGATCTGTAACAAATCCAGTGAAAAGTTCTCTTTAATACCAAAATCACACAACCATTTAAAAATCAAGAGTTTCATCCAAAAACGCAAATTATTTTTTTTTTACACTTGTCATCCATATGCAGTCTGTTCTTTTTTTTTTTTTTTTTACCTTTTACATACAAATTGACTCTTCAGAGAAAAAGAGGACTTGAACTCTATAGTGCCACCTGTTGGAAGTAGCGATCCTACAAATCACAATCAATCCTTTAACGAGTCTTGCAATATGACTTAGGATAAAAGCCAAATTAAATTACCCAGAGGAGGATTGCAAGGTGAATAAGCCTCCTTACCTTGACAAGCCAGAGCTGGTATGTCACTCTCCACAAGGAGAAACCTTACCTCTTAGACCTAGACCATTTACAGGTTCCTATGTTAGAGAATTGCAATGTATCCATAGAAAACAGATGCTATATGTATGACATTTGATTTTTTTCCCACACCCACTGACTACAGGTAATTTAACTGCTGATGATTGTGATTGCTTGTTAAACAATCACTTGATTTTTAACAGAACAGCTGATTGACCCACAAACTGTGCGGCACTTACAATTAAACACACAAGTCCAACATTTTATGCTAAATGGCAATTAGATGACTATATCACATCTAGCTTCCATATTGAACATTTCCCGGCGCCTGCGCACTGCAGTACTTTGCTCTGCCCTCAACAGGGCAGACAAAGTACGCCTGCAACGGAGCAGAAGACCAGAAGAGGACGTCATCGTAAGAAGATGGGAGGCCCTGGACCGCGACGCCCATCGGATCGGACGGCCCGTCCAGGTGAGTATAATCTAACCTTTTTTTCTCATCTTTTAGGATACATTGGGGGCTTATCTACAGCATTACAGAATGCTGTAGATAAGCCCCTGATGCCGGTGGGCTTAGCTCACCGTTGATTTGGGGGGTGACAGATTCCCTTTAAACAGTTATGATCCACTCGTACCTATGACAGTTTATGGGGCTGTTCACTTGTTGGATTTTTTCCTATGACTGAGTAGTCCGTACAAAGTCATGGTTGCAAGTCCGATATTGATCAGAGCATTTGATCAAAATCGGCAATGTAATTCTGTGGGTCAGTGAAAAAAGTCTGACAGCACTCGGATGCCATCTATTTTTTAATGACAGATGATAAAAAAAAAAAGTTTCTCCATTTTCTCCTATCGGTGAAAAAAAAACTGATGAAACGCTGTCTAAACTCTAATGTCACTCACTGATGAAGCTTGGTCTGTTTTTCTTGTACGTGAAAAAAACATGATGTCCGCATGAGCCCTAACTGTTATTTGTTGCTGTGATTTTCAGACGCATCGTGGCAGCACCACATTGTGACCTGGTCAATAGAGATGAGCGAACCCGAACTTTAAAGTTTGGGGTTCGTACTGGTCACTTAGTGTCTGGTGCTGAACTCGGAACATGGATTTCTCCCGGGAGTCAGGTTCAATGTTTGGAATTCCGGTGGAAGGAAGTGAAAGAGAGAAAAAGACAGAGGGAACTAGAACCCGAACTTTCAAAACCCGAACTTCCACGGGTCCGCTCATCCTTACTGGCCACTGTATGGCCTTACCCTAAGGCATCTATAATATTTTAATTTTGGGGGGTTAAACATAAATAGGTACATATAACAAAACATGAAAAAATCCATAATAAGAAGAATGTAGCAAGATGCAAGGAATGTTTCGGATCAACATATGCATTTGAAGTTTCACACTCGAAACACTACAGAAGCCTGGGAGACAGGACTAGAAGAGGGAGATTAACTCATTTCAGGAAAGGTCAAAAACATCTCTTCAGAAGAAGGACTGAGAGCAGCAGCTGTTTCTGTCATCAGAATCAAGATTCCCGGCTGGAGAATATGATAACAATGTAGACCAGATGTCAAAAGGATGCAACTGTGAAGACTGCGATCTTCATGAGCATGGTGATTTCACCGATAAAGGAAATGCCTGAAGCACCTTGCTCTGTATCACGAGCCAACACATGAAAGACAATGGATAATGTAACATAAAGGAAACTTATCTGCTTGTAAATGGGTAGTTCGCATACGCATGTAATGATTATCATTTCGGGTGGATTACAATAATCTACATGAAGACACAGCCTGTCAGACTAATGTGAAGCAACAGTCTGAATTACCATTACAGATGGCTGTATGGATTGTTGTAGAGCTATGAACAACTAAAGTTTTGTTTTTTAATGTGACAGCTTATCTTATGGGAATTAAACTATGAAATTATCAAAATATTTGCAATGTTTCAGCTCAAAATCATAAGGCTTTTATTTATTTAGACAAATTATGTTTGTGGCTGTCTAAAAAAAAAAAAAAAAGTTTTTCTTTCCTCCAAAAACTGCACTACTCTTCTCTATGGACTGTGGATTAGCAGCACTGCCATATTCATTCATATTCTTTAAGGCTGTGTGCACACGTTCCGGATCTTTCACATTTCTTCGCTATAAAAACGCGATGAAAACCATTTAAAATACGCATACATATGCATCCCATCATTTATAATGCATTCCGCTATTTTTGTGCATATGTTGCATTTTTTTTCCGCGAAAAAAAACGCATTGCGGAAAAAAAAGCAGCATGTTCATTAATTTTGAGGATTTTTTGCGGATTTCCCACTATATTATTGCATCCCAGAACCTCTGGAAAAATACGCAAAAAAAACGTGAGAAATCTGAGAAAAAAACGCATGCGGATTTCTTGCAGAAAATGTCCGGTTTTGTTCAGGAAATTTCTACAAGAAATCTTGAGAAGTGTGCACATAGCCTAAATATCAGGCAATGGTCAAAAATAAAATTTCTTGCAAAGAGAAAACTTCCTTTTTCAGAAACATGGCTAACACCCTCTAACACCACCTCCCCTGCTGCGCTGGTTTACGGCGGCCTGCATTTCACCTACATTCCTCGCCCCGGCAACAGACATGGTGGAGGAGTGGGTCTTCTCCTTTCTTCTAACTGCACCTTTAACCCAATCCCACCTCTACCCTTCCCTCTTTTGAAGTCCTCTCTGTCCGCATCTACTCTCCCTCCAACCTTCAAGTGGCCGTCATATACCGACCTCCGGGCCCAGCCACTGCCTTTATTGACCAATTCTCTACCTGGCTTCTTCACTTTCTTGCCACTGACATTCCCACTATCATCATGGGTGACTTCAACATCCCCACTGATACCCTTTAGTCAACAGCCTCCAAACTCCTGTCCCTTACTTCATCTTTTGGACTTGCTCAGTGGTCCTCCTCAGCCACCCACACAGACCGACCGACATGCAATAGACCTGGTCTTCACCCGTCTCTGCTCTCTATCTAACTTCACCATTTCTCCTTTCCCTCTATCCGACTACCAACTACTCACTTTCTCATCTCTGTCCTCCTCACATGTCATCCATGTCCAGCAATATGCGCACCCCCGCAGAAACCTTGCACACACACACTCTCTGACTCTGTTCTATTACTGGCATCCATATCATCACTCCACGACACAGACTGTGCTACTGCTTTCTACAATGCCACTCTCGCTTCAGCTATTGACACGGTTGCCCCTCTCGTTTATGGCAGAGTGTGACGTATCAATAGACAACCTGGCACAATAACAAAACTAAAAAGCTCCAGCAAGTGTCCAGGGTTGCAGAGCAGCGTTGGAAGAAAACACATTAGCAAGGCGACTTCACTGCATTCAAACAGGCAACACTCTCTTTCAAATCTGCTCTCACCTCTGCTAAACAGGTCTAGTTCACAACCCTCGTATCTTCCCTATCCTACAACCCCAAACAGTTATTCAAAACTTTTAACTCCCTCCTCCGCCCCCCACTGCCCCCTCCAACCTCCCTCATCTCTGCTGAGGACTTTGCCACACACTTTAAAAATAAGATCGACCAAACAAGGCGTCTTCATTGTTCAACCACCACAACTCCTTTGTATACCAGACCAATGCCCAAACTCCATAACCTCCCTATCCAACATCACTGAAGGGGAGCTTAACTGTCTCCTCTCCAAATCGCATTTCACCACCTGTGCACTCGACCCCATCCCATCCCACCTCCTCCCCAACCTCATAGCCAATCTTATCACATCCCTAACCCACCTCATCAACCTATCACTAACTTCTGGAACCTTCCCTTACCTTGCCTATCTTTCAAAAGCCAACCCTTGATCCAACTGCTATGTCCAGCTATCGTCCAATATCGCTGCTCCCATTCGCTTCCAAACTCCTGGAGCAGCACATCCATAATGAACTTTCCTCCAACCTCTCATCTAACTTGCTCTTTGACAATCTACAATCTGGTTTCCACCACCATCACTCAACTGAACAGCCCTGACCAAAATTACAAACGACCTACTTACGGCCAATGCTAATAGACAATACTCTATACTCCTCCTAGACCTGTCCTCTGCTTTCGACACATTTGACCACTGCCTCCTACTACAAATCCTCTCCTCCTTTGGCATCAAAGACCTCGTCCTATCCTGGATCTCCTCATACCTTTCCAACCGCACATTCAGCATCTCCCCCTCCCTCCTAATCCCACTCTCTCTGTTGGGAGTCCCCCAAGGCTCTGTTCTAGGACCCTTACTCTTCTCAATCTATACACTTGGCCTGGGACAACTCAAAGTCAATCAAAGGTGCTATATAAATAAATAATAATGGTTGGTTTCAGATATCAGACAACCCCTTTTTATGAAAACAAAACAAAACAAAAAAAAAAAAACAGTCACATGCACACCTGTAATTAATGCAAGGTAACAGACATCTGTCCATATTGCACTTTAGGTTATAAGAAGTATTTTATAATTTTGTTATGCTGAAGTCCTTAGGCAAAAAGAAAAAAAAATCATTTCGATCTTAAGGTAGCCAGAAACATCAGACTTTGGTGGCTCAAAATGAACCATTTCCACCTAAACAAATGTAGGGTTAAACTTTAAAAAATCGTTCAACCGACTGACGTCCATCATCTGAAATCAAGTCGGCCATGTTTGATTTTTTTTTCATATGATAGTTGGACAAAGAAAAAAGTAATTCATTGAGTGAAATAATGTTTGTCTACGGACAATTATTCTTCCACCTTGTTGGTGTAATTGAACATGTATAGCCTAGAACAGCCAATATGGACTAAAATGTTGATGGCTGCATCAGTGTTATGACTGAACAAGATGACTTTTTTTCAGTCAAAGATCAAACCTAAAACTACATTAATGTGTATGTCCATTTTAGGTCTATAATGCGGTGAAGTTGGTATAGTAAAGTTAAAAGGGGTTGTTACTAGGCATGAGCGAAAGTGCTCGGATAAGGTGTTATCGGAGCATGCTCGGGTGCTAGACGAGTGTCTTCGGCATAGTCGAATAACATCTTAGAGTCCCCACAAGTGTGAATTCGACATCTGCAACAAATTCAGGGATTCCATAACAAACAGGCAATCCATGCATGTGTTGCCGCTGTCGAACAGCTGGGAGACATGCAGCCGCGAGGACCAGAATATATTAATCGAGCTCGCTGAAAACACTCGGTTAGCACCCAAGCATGCTCAGCTAACACTATCTGGGCACATTCACTCATCACTAGTTGTTTAGAAAAGAAAAAAGGGGGAGTTGGAGTGGCACCGCAGTAATAATATCTAATTAATACATGGGCCAGTGTGCCATATACCAAAAATGGAGAGTATGAACAAAAACAAAGGCATAGGATTGGTAACAAAACCCAATAATGCTCACAATAAAAAGGCATATGGGTGAAAGAAATAGTGAAAAACTATACCTTTTTTGTATATATAGTGCAAAGGAAAGGGGACATAAAAACATTTAAAAAGGTGGACAAATCAGGGGGAACAAGCCACCAAGACACCCACGGTATATCAAGCAGTCTACCATATAGAAGCATCTAATAACTCGAAATGATCCAACAGTAATACAAAAGAATTGCTGTTAGAACATAAGACAATACAAATATTCATATAAATATGATTCTGCCCAATGTTATAGCATATCAATCAAGAATAATATAATCTAAAGTGGCAGACCGACTCCAGAATAACCGAATGAGAACAAGCTATCCCAAGAAATTAATACCTGTAATAATAAAGGTCAGATCAAGGAACTGATTAGTCGCCTGAAAGAGAAAGCTCAGGGTAGCCCCTGATGAAGCCATCATGTGTGGCGGAACGTGAGGGGTCTGATAGTCTCTCCCTCTGTGATCCCATTTGATGATTCTGCTGAGCTTTGCCTTTCAGGTGACTAATGGGTTCCTTGATCCTGACTACACGGGAGCGCCCTGCTAGAGCTGCTGAGCTCGCTGAATGAATCCAACTAAAATGATAAAAATCCTAGTTTAAAAAAAAAAAAGTTGACTCAGTCTACTGTACTATACAATCTAGTCACTTGCTCAATGTTACCATAGTTCTGTAGAGCTCTAGGCCACAGAAGAAGGAAATGTGGTTGGTAAAGATTTCCAGAGAAACCACACAAGTCGGAGACATGACTATACAATGACAGGGAACAAGGCTGCATTATTACAAGGATGTATCACTAAGTGCCGGGCAGATGGGATTACGGCTTTTAATTGTATGTGGTTTACCACCTGCCCTTTTATGTTTTATGAAGATGAATAAAATTATTATTAAGGTTCTAATTTACCATTTAAAGAAACCCTAATACGCAAGATTACAGTTTTAGAATACTAGCTTTGGTGCTCTGCCAATCCCAAGAATGTATGATTAGAAATTGTTTCGCCGAGTCTCCCTGGCATGAATCTCCAGAAATATCTGCTTCTACTATAAAATCTGTCAAAAACAAAAGATAATAAAAAGAAAAAAATAGGTACGGTGAGGGGCTGAAAAGGTGAATATATGATAATTTTTCTTTTTTGAGCCTAATGTGTTTTTTTTTTACTTATCCAAAGGATTGGTGATAATATATAGATTAGATTAGTGGGAGTCGGATTTATGGCACCCACTCCGGTCTCGATAACTGCGCCACTCATTCCCTGTGCGCCAGCTGAGCACTGCACTTGGCTTTATCTGGGACCCCATATTACATATTGGATAAAAAAAAATTTAAAAAAAAAGAAAAGGACATAAAATGTTATAGTTTTTATTGAACTTTCATAAACTAAGAAATAAAGCAATAGTTGAAAAGACGAATCTCGTTCTATTTAGTAGATGAATCTCGTTCTCTTTAGTCATAACATAAGATGAAGAAATGTAGCCCTAACTTATGTAAATAAAAGTATTTAGGTTAAACTTTTATGTTTCGCCATCTTCGTCCCCGTCTATGGTCACCGTGGGGAAAAAAGAAAAATCTGAAAATGAGTTCATAACACAATAAAAACACCTCTTAAAATACCAACCCCACATCTAAAACATGAGAACACTCCGTGAAAGTGAGTAACACGATTCCCTCAGCGGGGCAGTTTTGCCTTGTTCCCCGACACCTCTAAACACAGGAAAGCAGCGCACACCTCTTCTGTGGTTAGAAATGTATGTTGTGGCAGTTTTAAGCCCCAATTCAATGTGAATCTGCATTAACCTCACCCCTAAATAAAATAGAATTTCTAAAGAATATTAAAAAAAATTGAGTGTAAAATCAATGCCACAAAGTTAACCACCTGAAAAGAATAAACGGTTTTATTTTGAGAGCAGAATAGTAAATCTGGATGAATCAGATATAGAAGCCAGCTATCTGCAATATTGTAAAGTGTGAAATTCGTCACCTACGGCATCTGTTCCTAATCCCTTTTCACCATCAAAAAGATATGAAATGCTTTGAATGTGGATCAAGCCTTTCATTTTGCCAAAATGAACCGTAGTGTTTTTCTGGTCCATAACCCGTAGTCTTCCATCAGGGGCGCTATAACGAGCTCGTTCATGTTCCGCTGTCAGTTTGTTGGATAATCCGATTATAATCAACATAAGGGCACATATAATTACTACACACAGAAAACATGCATATACGGGGCTTCTGGTTTAGCTTAAAGGGGAGGTCTCCTTTCAGAAAACCTTTTCCTCTATAAGGGTAAACTGTGCTTTACTTATGCTGCCCAGGGCCGAAGCTGCGTATCCGCCGCTGACATCACATTTGAGAACGTTGCAGCCAATCAGCGAGCCCAGCAGATTGTGCTGTCCACATCGGTAGAGCCGCTAAGATCAGTGATTGGTTGCAGCGCCGTTTAAGTGAAGTCAGAACGTCAGGTGAACAACACAGACTGACCAGCAGCAGACAGCCAGCGTTGGACCCAGGGAGGGTAAGTACAACTCAGTTTATTTTATTTTTTTACTACTTATGGAGATTATTGGAAAAACTATTCTGAAAGGGCACAACCCCTTTAAACTGAATACACAATACTTTAAGTGATGTTCCACCTTTGGATATATTTTAGTATGGATTGGTCACCAAATTTTACAATACAAACTGCATACATTATTAATATATATTATATTATGAGGCCGATGTACTTAAAAAAAAAAAATCATGTCATAATAGCAGTATAATCCTGTATGAACGATTAAATCAATCTTCACCCTGATTGACAGAACTTCAGCGTACCGCCTCCTTGCTGAGTTCTCACACTGCTCAGTATAAGCTGCAGCTCTCAGGCTAGGTGGTTGGAGACTGACTAACCTTGGACTTGAGAACTCATTCACTCTATAGCTAGATTTATAAAATGCACATCTTAATATCAGGGAATATTTAGCAATTCTGACATGTATTTTCAAAGGAAATACACCAATATCATCAAGTCTGATATATTTAATAATAATGTATACAGTTTGCATTGTAAAATCTGCTCATCAATTCACTTTAAAGCTTAATCTCACAACATTTTCTGCTATTTTCTTTTTGAATTTCAGCAGAAATATGTACTATATGAAAAAACAGACTTGCCATTCGGAATTTTGGCTGCAATTATCATTGCTAATAATGTGTGTTAAAGCTGCATATTTCCTTCTTTGCACTGCACTGCAAAGGGTGAAATCGGTGGTAAACACTCCCCCAAAAATGGTCATAATGAGATTATGCGCATAAGATGCCTTAAAATCGGGGGGAACAAGCCATCGAGACACCCACGGTATATCAAACAGTCTACCACATAGAAGCATCTAATAACTCGAAATGATCCAACAGTAATACAAAAGAATTGCTGTTAAGAACATAAGACAATACAAATATGCATATAAATATGACTCTGCCCAATGTTATAGCATATCAATCAAGAATAATATAATCTAAAGTGGCACACCGACTCCAGAATAACCGAATGAGAACAAGCTATCCCAAGAAATTAATACCTGTAATAATAAAGGTCAGATCAAGGAACTGATTAGTCACCTGAAAGAGAAAGCTCAGGGTAACCCCTGATGAAGCCATCATGTGTGGCGGAGCATGAGGGGTCTGATAGTCTCTCAGACTATCTCACACCGCACGGCTACTGCAAAACAGTGCAGATTTTCCATGTGAAAAATTCAGAAAGAAAATTTGCTGTGTTTGTGTCCCACGGGAATGTACCCTGAAGGTCATTTGGCCCGTTTTAGCACTGTATCCCATGGGCGTGGAGAGCAGTGGATATTCATTCTCCTTAGTAGCGGGCACACGTGATCGCCCAGCAGCCGCAGGAACCAGTGGCTGCATCTACTGTGTCCGATGTTAAAGAGGAATGCTCCCTAAGCCCATAGTTCCTCCCACCTCTCAGTGCCAGCTTCAGTGGACAGATGTAGGAGGAACTATGGGCGTGGGGAGCAGTGAATATTCATTTCTCTTTATCTTTGTGCACAGGTGTTAGCCGCAGCAGTCGGCTTTTAACTACTGTGACACGCTGATCCACAGCTGCTGCTCCCCCACCACCTCCCCATCCACAGCAGGCACATCCAGATTATAAGACACAACCCCATTTTCTTCCAAATTTTGGGAGGAAAAAAGTGTCTTATAGTTAGAGAAAACAATACTGTATTTTACACTTTTTTTATACAGGTTTATCTGTCTAATTCAACTAATTTGCTTACATATGAAAAAAAAAATTAATACAAGGAAAAAAAGACCAGCTGCAATTAGGAGGCCAAAAAAATAAAAATCTCACACAGACATGGTGCCCAAAAAGCAAAGTAAAAGTGGAAACTTATTTTTAAAGGGGTTATATAGTAAAAACAAGCTTTAACTAGTGATGAGCGAACGTGCTCAGATAAGGAGTTATCAGAACAAGCTCGTGTGATAACCAATCATCTTTGGCAAGCTCTTCGGCAATCCCTGCATGTGTTGCGGCTGTCGAACAGCCGCGAGGCAAGCAGCTGAGGGGACTTGAACATATTTTTTGAGCACAATGAAGACACTCTTAGCACACGAGCATGCTCGGATAAAACCTTATCCAAGCACGTTCTCTCATCAATACTTATAACCAGTAAACATGAAGATGATAACTTGCTGATCGGTGGGTGTCCCACAGCTGGGATCTGCACTGATAAACAGCAGTAGGTCGGGAGCTCCATTCTCTATAAGGGTGCTGGAAAAAGAAGAGTGAAGTGCTTGACAGACCCATAGTGAATGAACGGCCTATAGGTCAATCATATGCACGGTCTCTTTATTCTATCAGGAATAACAGTTTCCAAATCTACCAACTAATGCGGCTCCCAGCTGTTGACGTCCACCGACGGATAGGTGATATATTTTTTTCACAAACCAGTTAGCTGCCATAACGCAGAACAAAATGTAAATCCTAAACGAACTGGACAAGAATGGAGGAGACAACAGAACAAACAGTATACTTTAGAATCTAGAGAGTGAGATAACATAAATGAACATCTAAGTTTATTGTTCATCCCTGACTGGGAAGAAAGACAATTTTCAAATATTAGGGTATTTTTTGGTAATGCTTAGTGATAAATTACTTTCTGGGAACGAGACTCATTGTCAATCCTAACTTTCATATGCAGAAAAGTCTTAGTGAATGCTTTGGCTTCCATAGAACCTGTTAGTGATTAGAAACAAGTCACACTTTACAAACCTTGGCTTTGCCATCCTCAGCAGACATGTAACCAACACACATGCTCTCTGTAGTATGGCTCCACAGGAACTCAACTGCAAGGGAAAAGTAGGAATTAGGGTACGCAGAGACATGAACATAGGGCTAAACCACTAAGATTTGCTTTTCTGTACCTAGCAGAGCCTGCTTATTGTCTGCCGAGTCCAGCTTCGAAGAACATCTACACGATCGGAGAACAATTACACCACCAAGAATGCTATCTTCATTAGCCAGGAAGGGTGAACCTAAAAATCATTACTTCGGTTAAACAATTTATATGACACGTGATAAAATACTGATCATTATAATGAAAAAAAAATGTGGGGGGTTAAAAACAGTTCTTGCAAATAAAAGTAATCAACTCCTCGAGGTTCCCCTCAAGATCTCTGCTTGCAGTTACTTATCGTAAGCCCTTTTTGGCTTACTTGCTTCCAGTGTTGAGTGGTTATTGGTTCTCCTGAAGGAGATCCAACTGGTGTATGGAGCCACATTACCAGCCAAAGCTCAATGGGAGGGTGGGTGGGTGCAGTGTAAAAATTAGTACCGTCTCAAAGGAAAAAAAACACCTAGGTGATCACATGACCAAAACAGATTCAATGTTGACCTAGATTATTTCCAAGTAGTGGTAAATTAATGTATGCTCAGCATTAGCAGTGTGAGGGAGACAATAAACCTGTAGTGTTTATTCCTTGCAGGCTTTATGCCATTACTGCACACAGGGTACTTTGAGTCCCCCCCCACTCGTGATCGGTCAGACTCCTTGCTATCATACACTTATGACCTATGCTGTAGACACGTGCTAAATGTTGTTAATGGGAGTTGTACTTCTGAAAGACACCATCCATTGTATCAAAAATAAGAAAAAAAATTCCAAGTAGGTGTATAAAAAAATAAATAAATTGTGAATACTCAATTGTTATTTGGGGTTCTGTTTTTAATGCATTCATTGCGAGATAATATGATTTTCCAGGTTAAGAAGAGAAGACAATGCTCTTCTATTCCTAGACTGCACACTTGGGAAAATACAACTTTTTTATGTTTCCATGTTGGGGATTGCTGATAGTAAGTATCCACGCCAATTCAGAAATTGCACTGAACAATTTCAGTTCTCTAGTTAGCGTCTAAAGTATTATGTTTCTGTAAACCGCATTTTGGGAAAATTTTCGCAAAACTGGCTTTTTTTTTATGTGTGGCACGAACGGATTGTTTTATTGATGTCAATTTGGGGGGCTTGCAACATTTTGATCGTTTTTGCATTAGTTTAGGGGGGTGTGGTGACTGTGAAACCACATTCCTGGTGGCTCACTTTATTTTCTCTTTAAGACGTTTACCATATGTCTTATTTAATTTTATATTTTGATAGACTGGTCTTTTATGGTCATGCCAATACCAAAAAGGTTTCTTTTACTTTATTTTTATATGGGAAATATGGCAGGAGAGATTCAAATTTTTATCTATATCAAACTATGTTTTTTGGTTTTTTTTTGGATTTTTCATTTTATTTAGTTCTTTTAGAGAATTTGAGCAAAATTTGTCTGGTCTCGTATATATACTATATACTGCAATAATACAACATTACAATATATAGTGAAATCAAGGTCTTTTATGGAGCTCAGCTAGTTACTAAAGAAGAGAAGCTAAAAAGTGACTGCGAACAAGTATCAAAGAACTAGAAGGGAAGATATTGTGATTCAGTTACATGGCAGGGATCATATAACTCAATCAGAAGGTTACTCTTGTTAGGGCACTTCAGCAGAGAAAAGAAAGCAATAACCAACAGAAACCAGATTGCAGATGGTTTAAAAGGGCAAACTTAGGAATTAAAACAGAGGGAACGTGCAAGAAAAACAGATGTTCAATTAGTTAGAAGCAAATTCCAAATCAGCAGAACTTTGTTATGTTTAAGACTCCTGAAAAAGAAAGGAAAAGTGAACATCAACAGGTTAAAACAGAGAGTGAACAGCAAGGAAGGGTCGGAAAACAAAATTAGGTTTGGATTTCTAGGTTTTTGGATATCAGTGTTTGACATCATCTTAAAAGAGTTGTACAATGTTTAGATGTTATCCCCTCTCCATTACATAGGGGATAACTTCCCAATCGCTGGGGGTCTGACCACTGGGACCTTTACAAATACAGAAAATCTGGGTACTGAAGAACCCCATGTGAATGGGACCACTGGACAGTGTGTTTGGCGGGTCTATGGTACTCTTACTGTTATAGAATGTAGGTGCATATGATTGACCACCGCTCCATAGAGAGCCTCAGCTCTTGGGATGGATCGTTGGGATCCCAGCGGTCGGACCCCCAGCAATTAGGAAGTTAACATCCAAACTTGGTAAAACCCTTTTAAGTGCTCTGAACACTTTTGTGTTTAATAAAATTAGTTAGGTTTTCCAAGAAAAACCCTGGGGAGCAGCATAATACTGTATTGAGGACTATGGGGAATGCATTATACTATATGAAGAACTATAGGGTGCATTATACTATGGGGAGTGCATTGTACCACATGGAGGGCTATGGGGGGGCACATTATACTATATGGAGGACTATGAGGAGTATATTATAGTATATGGAGGACTGTGGGGAATGCAGTATACTATATGAAGAACTATAAGAACTATGAGTGTATACTATATGGAGGACTATGGGGAGTGTATTATACTATATGAAGGACTATGGGGAGTTATACTATATGGAGGACTATGGGGAGTGTATTATACTATATGGAGGACTATGGGAAGTGTATTATACTATATGGAGGACTATGGGGTGTGTATTATACTATATGAAGGACTGTCATGCACATTATACACTGTGTTCCAAATTATTATGCAGAAAGAGTTTAGGAGTGATAAGGTTGAAATTTTTTTGTTTGTCATTTAAACTCATTGATGGTGATGTGTGCCAGGGCGCTTTATATCACTGAAAGCAATTGCAGATACCTGTGCAAATTAGTTTGGCAGGTGTGTCCAAATAAAGGCAAGACTGCTTAAGAAGGCTGTTCCACATTATTAAGCAGCCTACATTTTTTGCCAAAATGGGAAAGAAAAAGATGTGTCGGCTGCTGAGAAGCAACAAATTGTGGAGTATTTAGGTCAAGGCATGACTACAATCTACATTGCCAAGACACTTCGTCGTGATCATCGCGCAATCAAGAAGTATGTAGCTGATTCCCAGCACACACGTGTGCGTGCTGATAAGGAAAAATTGAGGGCTCTTTCCAACAGGCAATTGTGTAAGGTTAAAAGAGCAGCTGCAAAAATGCCTTGTCATAGCAGCAGACAAGTTTTTGAAGCTGCTGGTGCCTCCAACTTCCCCAGAACAACAAGATGCAGGGTCCTTCAGAGGTGCGTAAGCCATCCTGTCGACCACCTCTATCCACTGCACACAAGCAGAAATGGCTCCAGTGGGCCAAACGATACATGAAGACTGACTTCCAAACAGTTTTGTTCACCGATGAGTGCCGTGCAACGCTCGATTGTCCAGATGGATGGAGTGGAAGATGGCTGGTTGATGGACACCCCATGAAAACATGGCTAAGGCACCAACAAGGAGGAGGTGGAGTAATGTTTTGGGCTGGAATCATGGGGAGAGAGATTGTCGGCCCCTTTATGATCCCTGAAGGGGTAAAGATGAACTCCATAATCTATGTGGAGTTTCTAAAACAACACTTCCTGCCATGGTTCAAGAGGAAGAACCGTGCTTTCTGCAGCAAGATCATTTTCATGCATGATAATGCACCGTCTCATGCTGCAAAAAACACATCTGCATCTCTGGCTGCTATGGGCATAAAAGAGGACAAACTTATGGTGTGGCCACCATCTTCCACTGACCTTAACCCCATTGAGAACCTCTAGAGCATCATCAAAAGAAGTGTCTATGATGGCGGGAGGCAGTTCACATCTAAGCAACAGCTCTGGGAGGGTATTCTGTCCATATGCAAAACAATTGAAGCAGAAACCATCCAAAAACTGACAAATTCAATGAACGAGAGAGTTCAGAAGCTTCTTTCGAACAAGGGGTCCTATGTGCAAATGTAACATCACCTAGAATAAAGTTTTCACTTGAAAACTGTTTGATTTCATTTTGTAATAGGCTGATAATGCTTATAACTTCACAATTGACCATTTTTTTTTTCAAAATAAAAAAAAAGGTTGAAAACTCTGCTGTGCATAATAATTTGGAACATGCATTTTGAGTGTTTATTTTTTTTTTAAAAGATACTGTTTTCATAGGCAGTTTGTTCCAAAACATTGCAATTATACTAGAATAGTAGATGACTGGAAAATAACAATGACTGCAATTCAGATAGGTAATTTAGAGAAAATATGAGGAAATATGATTTGCATAATAATTTGGAACACAGTGTATTATATGGAGGACTATGGGGTGTATTATACTAAACAAGCAAAACACAGCCTACTCATCAAGTGATTGGGTTGGTTATACTGGAACAATAATCCTAGTTCTCAGCAGAACATTGCCTGGAGGAAACTGCAGATATGCTGCTGATAACATGATACTGTATGGGGACAGATTGATCTATTAGTGATCGTTCTCTCGCCATCACTGTTCCTTAGCCAGTGTAAAGAGACTGGGAAACAAGTGTCGAACGACTTCAATATTGTCGACCACACTCGTTTAGCGGTCTGAACTCCGCACATGTAAATACAACAGAAATGTTTCTGTGTGATGTGCAATAAGTTAGCATTTGGGGCCCCATTTTAAACTTTTGCCTAGGGTCCCACTTTGCCTAAAAATGGCCCTGGAATTAATGAAGCACTGGTGGAATTGGTTACACTTTATTTCTTCTCCTAAACTTCACCAGCTGTGTATGAAGTTAAATAAGAAAGGGCAAAGTACAGAACACTTGAAAGATCTCTTAGCCAAGAATGAAAAAAAAAAAAAAAGATGATTAGAGAAGCAGCAATTTGGTAAACAAAATTCCCAGAAATATAGACTAATGCACAGAATGTCCAGGGGCTTACAGTTCATGTGAAATAAGAGAAGAAGGAAAATGATGAATGGGACTGATGCATGATGTGGATAGTATTAATCCATGCACAAAGACATTACTATTCTCTATGCGCTGAATTGTTCAGCAGGTGATTACACTGACAAATATATTCAGGGCATTGTTTCTTACAAAGCTCTTCATAGCATGAAGCGAGATCAAAGTAGCTATGTTGTGAATTTAACCCAGCCTTGCAAAAAAAAAAAAGCGGTAAATGTGACGGTACTATTCACCTCCTTTACAGAAGATGATGTTCTTGCCAAGATAAGAAAAGAGCAGGGGAGCTGGAGGACAGAGAATCAACATGAAGGGGAAAAAACATCTCAGGAACAGCATGGGGTAAAGGCAGGGGAAATTTGAGAACAGCGAGGATTAGAACGCAACGTTATTGGGTGCAAGATTTCAGTTATTACACATCTTTCACGCTTGTGAACAGTAGAGATGTTAAAGCTGACCCGTGGCAGGTCCGTAAATCCACCATCTCTAACTCATTGACAGGAAGAATCCTTTAGTACACTGTGAACACTGCAAAAAAATAAAACTAAAACAAATCCTTACAGTAACCATTGGTTTAATTTTTATTTAATACATTAATACAAATGAAAATAAGCAACTTTATAATATATGTTATCACAGAAATCTGCTTCTTTCTCCTCCAGGACTGATCATTCATTCTCGATTCATGGGTAAAATCTGTCTTCAGCGAAGACAGGTTTTCCCACCACTGAGATAGGATCTAAAAATTCTATGGAGGGATGAGGCACCGATATTCTGCTGCAAGTTCTAGCTAAAAGAGAAGAGAAATTGACACCAATTATCTATTTCGGGAATGGGAAAATCTGTATTTAATGAAAACAATTTTTCCCCCCACATATTTAGGAAATTTGAGAATTAATTTTTCTAATAAGATATATTACAAAGTTTTCTATTTTCAGGAAATAAAAAAAAATGGAGGTTACTCGTTTTTCAATTTTTAGAATCCACAACTCTATGCAGTAAGGTACCACAATCCCACTAAGAAGATACCAAATTAGCATCAGGTTGCATACGCTGAGATGTCACACAATTGCAATTTTCCGTTGTGATACAAAATATAGACAGTTATTTGGTGGTAAGAACGACTCATGGTATACAGGCAACAGCTTTTAACCGAATACAATTAACATCTCATCTCCTGCAATATATTCTAATGGTACAAATTCCCTCTGCTTGCTGTCTGTCATCTTTCGCTTTACCATCTAGAAACATATTTTAATGTGACTGCTAATTCATTGGTGTAATTAATTTGGTGCATTATTGTACTTAATACTCACTGTTGCATATCCATGACTGGGATCAGTGTAGATCTTATCTGGTGGAAGGTGTTCTAACAAATAGATTTAGCCAGACCTAATGTCTTTGATCATCTAACCACCCCCTGGTGTGCTGTCCCCAGCTGCCAAATTATCCCCAATCAGTTCCCACAATCCATCTCTTCTGACCCAGTATTGTGGACTATAAATTTAGAAACATCCTTAGGGGTTCACGTATGTGGGGGTGCACGTGAGCATCCCCAAAGCAAAGCATCCAGAAGATGAGCATCGATCAAAAGGCAGTTATTCCATGGCAGTTAGTCAGGGCAGGAGTCAGGTAACCCACACTCTGCTCTCCCTTCTATCCATGTGCTTTAGGCTAGGTTCACATTGCGTTAGGGCAATCCGTTTAGCGCTAGCGGATTGCGCTAACGCAATGTTTTTTTCGGGGCCGCGTTTAGGGGTCGCTTTAACGTCCCCGCTCTAGCAGATCCCCGATCTGCGAGAGCGGGGAACGGACCTCGGGCACGCCGCAAGCAAGCTGCAAGCAGCGTCCGCGGCGCATCACAAAAGAACGGCACATCGCCAGCGCGAGCCGGAAAAGGCACGCGCTAGCGATGCGCTACAGGCGAAATTTACATTGCTGTCAAAATGGGTGCGCTAACGGACCCGTTGCACGGCGTTAATTGCGACATTTTCGCCGTGCAACGCTGTCCGTTAGCGTGCACACATTAACGCAATGTGAACCTAGCCTTATTCCTATCCTCCTGTGTTCCCTTGCAATCCACATTCCTGCCAAATCCCCCCTCGATCACGACTCATATTCATCAGCTCCTCTCTCCTTCCCTCTCTCATGTACAGCTCCCATGCACTTCTCACCTTCCTGAAAAACCTCAGCCCATCTTGCCCAAACACATTGTACAAAAAAGTTTGTACAATTCCCCAAACTACTTGCTCTTTATCTTCCTACTCCTACTGATTTCAGGGGACTTCTCCCCAACTCTGGTCCACCCTCCCCCAACCTCAACCCCTACCCTACCTCACTTTGAAACCTTACTAATATTACTAATATTAGTTGCACTCCTTCATCTCCTTCTTTTAATTGTGCCCTTTGGAATCCACGGTCTGTATGTAACAAGCTTCCTTTCCTACACAATTACTTTCTGAAACACTCTCTTAATCTGTTGGCCCTCACAGAAACCTGGATTCAGGATTCTGATACTTTCTCTCCTGCTGCCATTTCCCATGGTGGCTTACAATTCTCATTCCCTGTGACCCACAAACAGACATGGTGGTGGAGTCGGCATACTCCTGTCCCCACAATGCACTTTCCAGGTCTCCCTCAGAGTAGCGGACATATACCGGCCCCCAGTATCACGCACCCACTTCCTGGACCATTTCTCTGCCTGGCTGTCCTCAGAACTAGCAACCCTTATCCTGGGGGACTTCAACATCCCCATTAACAGCCTCACTTCCACATCTGCATCCCAGCTTTCACTAACCACTTCTCTAGGCCTCTCACAGCTCTCAACCTCTGAAACACACAAAGACGGTAACACCCTTGACCTGGTCTTTGTATGTCTCTGTTCTATCTCCTACCTAGATAACTCACCGCTTCCCCTCTCTGACACAACATTCTCTCCTTCACACTCACAATTCCTCGCCCAACCCAGCACACTCCTACCTACCACACATTCAGAAATCTACATGCTATTAACCCTCACACACTTTCAGACTCCCTACACTCATCATTGTCCCCAATCTCCTCTTTTTCCTGTCCTGATCTGGCTGTACATCACTACAATGACACTCTTAGAAGCACCCTTGACCAAGTAGCTCCTCTCACCCTCAGAACCTCTAAACACAGAGTAAAACAGCCCTGGCTCACATCACAAATCCGATATCTCCAGCGATGCTCTAGGTGTGCTGAACGCTTATGGAGGAAAACTCGCACACCAGAAGACTTCATACACTTCAAATTTATGTTAAAAACCTATATCTCTGCCCTTCACCTCGCCAAACAGACCTACTTCACCACTCTGATCTTCTCACTATCCAACAACCCCAAGAAACTTTTTGACACCTTTCACTCCCTCCTCAGGCCAAAAGCACAAGCCCCTATCACAGACATTTGTGCTGATGACCTGGCCTCCCACTTTATAGAGAAAATAGATAATATCCATCAGGAAGTCCGCTCCCAGACACCAAGTGCAGTGACTCCCATCCCTCCCCTGCATCTCCCCTGACTCACTCTCCACATTCGATCCCATCACAGAAGAAGTCTCCAAGCTCCTCTCTTCTTTTTGTCCGACTACAAGCCCTACCGACCCCATTCCCTCACATCTCCTCCAGTCTCTCTCTCTCAGTTGTCACAACTCACCTAACTACAATCTTTAATCTCTCACTCTCCTCTGGCATTTTCCTCTCCTCCTTCACTCTATCATTGCTCCATTACTAAAGAAATCCGCCCTCGACCCATCCTGCACAAATAACTTCAGACCGGTCTCCAATCTCCCCTTCATCTCTAAACTCTTGGAGCGCCTGATCTACTTCCCCTTAGCCATTACCTCCTCCTAGACCCTTCACAGTCCGGTTTCCGCCCCCTACATTCAATAGAAACTGCACTCATCAAGGTGACCAATGACCTTCTGACAGCAAAGTGTAAAGGTGACCACTCTCTGCTCATTCTTCTCGACCTTTCTGCAGCTTTCGACACTGTTGACCACCCTCTCCTACTCTCTAGGCTCCAGTCACTAGGTATTAAAGGACATTGCTCTCTCCTGGTTCTCCTCCAATCTTTCCGACCGCTCCTTCAGTGTTCTGTTCTCTGGCTCCATTCATCTCCTCTTCCTCTCCCTTTCGGGGTACCTCAGGGCTCAGTCCTTGGTCCCCTTCTCTTCTCCCTCTACATGGCCCCAATTGGACAGACCATCAGCAGATTTGGCTTTCAGTAAAATCTTTATGCTGATGACACACAACTATACACGTCATCCCCTGACCTTACCCCCAGCTGTACTACAGAACACCACTGACTGTCTGTCTGCAGTCTTCAACATTATGTCCGCTCTCTATCTGAAACTCAACCTCTCCAAAACTGAACTTCCTGTGCTCCCGCCATCTACTAACCTCCCTAGATCTGACATTTCCCTCTCCGTGGGTAACATCACAACACCCCGGCAGCAGGCACGCTGTCTGGGTGTTAGGTTTGACTCCGATCTCTCCTTCACATCCCATGTACAATCTCTTGCCCGCTCGTGCCGCTTACACCTAAAGAACATCTCTAGAATCCGCCCTTTTCTCACCATGGAAACAACAAAAACCCTCACTGTCGCCTTGATCCACTCCCGCCTGGACTACTGTAACGCTCTATTAATTGGCCTCCCCCTCACTCGACTTTCCCCTCTCCAGTCTATACTTAATGCAGCAGCCAGGGTTGTCCATCTAGCTAATTGGTATTCCGAAGTGTCCGCTCTTCGCCAGTCGTTACACTGGCTGCCCATTCATTATAGAATCCAATTCAAAGTGCTTGTTCTCACCCACAAAGCTCTCCACAGTGCGGCACCCCCATACATCTCCTCCCTCATTTCGGTCTATCGGCTTAGCCGACCGCTGCGCTCTGCAAATGACTTTTGACTAACCTCTGCACTAATCCGTAGCTCCCACTCCCGACTCCAAGACTTCTCCCGTGCTGCGCCAATCCTCTGGAATGCTCTACCCCAAGATATTAGGACCATCCACAATTGGCATAGTTTTAGGCGCTCCCTCAAAACACATTTGTTCAGAGCGGCCTATCACGTTCACTAATCAAAATAATTTTATGTTTGTGTGTGTGTGTAGCCCGTTCACTACCTCCATCTATCCCGCACCCCCTGAAGATGGCTGGACCATCATTGTAAATACATCATTGTAAATACACACCTGTACTTTGTATCTCCCCCACCTCATTGTAGAGTGTAAGCTTTCACGAGCAGGGTCATCTCATTTTGCTTTAATTATTGTATTGCTAACATTGTTACTTATGACTTTTATGTTTGAAACTGTTAAACTGTAAAGCGCTGAGGAATATGTTGGCGCTATTTAAATAAAGATTATCATCTTAGGTCATATTCACATGCCGCAGATTGGTTTCAGAAACTAAAGTGCTGAAAATCTATTCTACATATCTGAATGAATATATATCATAATAATAATATGAATATCACTGTAGCATGTCCATTAATTTCTGCAGGTCCAATTCAGATCAATGCAGGGCTGTAGCTATGAAGATAGGAAGCTAAACTTTCAGCTACAAATCTCATATTTTTCCATACTCAGATTTCTTTATAAATGGACACAATGACAATAGCACAAAAAAACAAAGGTACACTTTGTCATGGCTGGTGGGCTCACATGAACTGGTCAATTTGTGCACTAAATACCTTCATTTTATAAATACAGTACAGACCAAAAGTTTGGACACACCTTCTCATTTAAAAAAATTTCTGTATTTTCATGACTATAAAAATTGTACATTCACACTGAAGGCATCAAAACTATGACTTAACACATGTGGAATTATATACTTAACAATAAAGTGTGAAACAACTGAAATTATGTCTTATATTCTAGGTTCTTCAAAGTAGCCACCTTTTCCTTTGATGACTGCTTTGCACACTCTTGGCATTCTCTTGATGAGCTTCAAGAGGTAGTCACTGGGAATGGTATCCAACAATCTTGAAGGATTTCCCAGAAGGCCCTTTTGCCTTCACTCTGCGGTCCAGCTCACCCCAAACCATCTCAATTGGGTTCAGGTCTGGTGACTGTGGAGGTCAGGTCATCTGGCGTAGCATCCCATCACTGGAGGTATGTTTGGGGTCATTGTCCTGTTGAAAAATAAATGATGGTCCAACTAAACGCAAACCGGATGAAATAGCATGCCGATGCAAGATGCTGTGGTAGCCATGCTGGTTCAGTATGCCTTCAATTTTGAATTAATCCCTAACCGTGTCACCAGCAAAGCACCCCCACACCATCACACCTCCTCCTCCATGCTTCATGGTGGGAACCAGGCACGTAGAGTCCATCCGTTCATCTTTTCTGCGTCGCACAAAGACACGGTGGTTGGAACCAAAGATCTCAAATTTGGACTCATCAGACCAAAGCACAGATTTCCACTGGTCTAATGTCCATTCCTTGTGTTCTTTAGCTCAAACAAGTCTCTTCTGCTTGTTGCCTGTCCTTAGCAGTGGTTTCCTAGCAGCTATTTTACCATGAAGGCCTGCTGCACAAAGTCTCCTCTTAACAGTTGTTGTAGAGATGTGTCTGCTGCTAGAACTCTGTGTGGCATTGACCTGGTCTCTAATCTGAGCTGCTGTTAAAATGTTTCCCAATTTTTCGGACTGACTGACCTTCATTTCTTAAAGTAATGATGGCCACTCGTTTTTCTTTACTTAGCTGCTTTTTTCTTGCCATAATACAAATTCTAACAGTCTATTCAGTAGGACTATCAGCTGTGTATCCACCAGACTTCTGCACAACACAACTAATGGTCCCAACCCCATTTATAAGGTAAGAAATCCCACTTATTAAACCTGACAGGGCACACCTGTGAACTGAAAACCATTCCCGGTGACTACCTCTTGAAGCTCATCAAGAGAATGCCAAGAGTCTGCAAAGCAGTCATCAAAGCAAAAGGTGGCTACTTTGAAGAACCTAGAATATAAGACATAATTTCAGTTGTTTCACACTATTTGTTAAGCATATAATTCTACATGTGTTAATTCATAGTTTTGATGCCTTCAGTGTGAATGTACAATTTTCATAGTCATGAAAATACAGAAAAATCTTTAAATGAGAAGGTGTGTCCAAACTTTTGGCCTGTACTGTATATTCTATAGAGAAGAAATGTAGTCTAAATTTCATATCTTCAATGTCTACATACACCTTAGCGCTTACAGAGGCTGCTTTATTCTTTTGATTGTATATTATGCACCTGTTCACACCTGCTTTATTCACTTCGGAGGTGCATGTCTGACTTTTGTAGTATACTTTTGAATGTGGTGACTGTTTCCATATTTGGCTGAGCTGCTGCTATCACACATTTTTCCGGCAGATACTACCTAAAAAAAAAGCACTGAAAAACTTCACAAAAAAATTAACATAATGCACAGCACTGTCAAAACGACATTGCTGTGCACATGTTCAGTCTGTTGTGACTGCTTTTAACTGCTTCATGGTGCAAAAACCATGAAGCTGTTAAAAGAAGAAGACAAAAGAAGTAACATGTTCATTCGACGAGTGGCTTCATTTAGAAGTGTTGCACCATGCATCTAACCTTAGGTTCATGAGCACAGGGGCTGCTATTAGAAATATATACAGCCGGAGTCTAATTTCCATGCATTTGTGAAATGATTAGTACCGTATCTAGAGCATATCCGAGTAAGGTCGATTAGATGGTTGTAAATTGTAAGAAAACATTGAAACACAGTTTTAGGGTAGGGCATAAACACAAGGCTTACCTCCTAGCCACTGCGTGGTCAGTGAGCTGCTTACTGCTGCACGAGACTGTTATGGCAAGATAGTGTAACCAAAATGTACTTTGCCCTCACAGCCAACATTTCATTCTTTTTCTGCAATACACAGAGTTTAGCACACTTGTTGGCCCTTAATAGCAGCAGAATGTGTCTCACAAGTATGTCCCATTCCGGTTAGATGCTTCCAGGGCATGTTTGATGAAATGGGACGTGACTGCATGTCCAGGAGAATGGGAAGTGATGGAGAGAGGTCTCCTTTCTTAGTTTCATACCATGTATACACCCTGGAAAGTAAAGTAAAATACGATCCAAGATGTGATGACAGGTCTGCTTTAAAAGATAAACCCACTGAAAGTTCCTAACTCCCAGCGATTTTTCATCATCCCTTGACAAGAGATCTGGAGGATCAGGGGGGTGGAAGTGGCCAAATCTTTGTTACTTAGCAATACTCAACAGATTCCACAAGAACATATATTTGGCTGCAGATGATCTGACTATATAAGATATAATTAACGGTTACACATTTTCTTTTACATTGCAGACTTATAAAGGATGCTGATGTTTATGCTGCCAGCAATGTAAAACACACATTGAAATATACACTTCGTGTTTAAACTTATTGGATACACCTCTTCGTACCAACTAGGAGTTCTCCTCTGCCCAATGAAGTGCCCGAATTCTGGATTCAATAAAGTACGAATAGGAACAGGTCTGTTGGATATCTTCATGCCTAAAGCTCTGTTCTCCTGTCCTGTAGTTTTTCTGCTTTTTTAATCAGTTTCGGGATGACAAAAACATAAATAAAATGTTTCGGCTCAATATCCATTAATTTGAATATAGATTGAAATGTCCTAAAATGTCGTCCAATTGCCTCTTTTCCAGTTATCTGTTTTTCTGCTGTATCAAATAGGGTAGTATGCACAACTTTTTTTAGTCCAGCCAAAAAACGGATAACAACTGAATCCATCTTTTTAAAATTTACTTTGAAGTTTATGGGAAAAAGGATCACAATATAGGATGTTACAAGAAGATGATAACTGGAAACGTAAACAGGGCCTTCGGCTATGTTCACATTACCGATTATCATCAGTTTGTAACTGGTCTAATATTAAAAAGAAAATTGGAATAATTACATTACAAACAGAGCAAACTTGGATGCAAACTTGGGTTTCCGCTTAGCATCCTTTTTTGTTCCATTTCTCAAAGATCCATTTTTACATAAATTGTTTTTGAACACCGCTAGTGTTGTGGGCATGTGCAGTGCTTAAAACACTGAATCCTTTAAAGGGAAACTGTCAGTAGGAAACTAAGAAAAGCATGATGTAGGGGCAGAAATACTGATTTCAGCGATCTGTCACTAATTAGGCTGTGTGTTGTTGTTTCAATACAATGTTTTATCAAAAGGAGATTATCACTACCTGGATCACAGGTTGCACAAGCCCCGGTACCACCATGACCCCTCCTCTGATAAGCAGCTTACTGTTAATAGACAATGTACACAGAAAGCTGTGGTGTGGAGAGGGGCAACTTTCTGAGCTCCGCTACGTGAATAACTGTGCCACAACTCCTGCACCCAGTAAACGGAGTGATACATCACTGAAATCAGGGTCTCTTTCCCTACATTATGCCGCTCTCATATGAGGTAGCAAAGACCTGGTGACAGATTCCCTTTAACGGATGAAATAACAGGTAACCATCCTGATGTGAGTCACTTCCCATAGACTTTACTGTTAAAAAAAACAATATAGAATTGCTATTCATTCTTTTGGCAAGACAAAGACAGTTGTGCAGAATACTTTTTTGATCTAATAAAAAAAAAAAAATGGATTGCAGTGAAACAAAAGACATTTTAGGGAATTTCCACCCTTTTCAATTTAATGGTTCCTGTACTAGATCATTTTATTTCCTTTTGGTTTTGCCACCCGGAGTGGATTCAGAAAGAAAATTAACTACTAGACACGTGAACAGAACCTAAGAGACTGTCCATGTCCTTGTAGTATGCGGCTCTCGTTGTCTGCTTAAGATAATTCAATTATAACAAGACGTGCTATCCTACTCGTACTAGCCATTGGAAAAGGGAGGCTGCCGCAATATATGAACATACGTATAAGATATGCTCAGGTAGGCTATGGTATTTACATGATGCTACACATTAATACCACAGAGATCTATTTAAGAACTCATGTCGCTTTTCCCAAATTCTGAGCCTTGGGGAGACCGTGCGCTGTAACCTCAGCTTCCTATTCCTAGGTAAAAGGACAATGGTCTTCTGATGTTATGGCGCTACCATTTCAAGACCTACAGAAACCATACACTGTTTACCATCGAAGGAATCGGTATTTCAGTTCTCTCATTAACCATATATTTATGACCACAGAACTCAAGCTAACAGTTTAATGAGGCGAACAATCGGTAATCATGTTACTTACATTCAGTGCTATGGGAAGAAAGAAATTGCCACATGAAGTCTTGGTCATGCCGTACCGTATAGAACTTTATTTCGTCCCTAAGTCCACAAGGACAAAATAAATATAGTAGACATGTGCGTCTGGGGTGCCGCGATGCACTGTCCAGTGAGAAAAATAAGTACGGTAAGTCTCTTACCAGTATCTGGATATGAAGTCTTTATTAAATTCTTCAAACACTTGAGCCATTTTTGGGCTCCAGACTGGAACTTTTTTGGGGGTATAAATACATACCTGACGAAGGCTTCAGCCCGGAGCCGAAAACTGGTTCATGTGTTTCTAGAAATCAACAGATGTACTTGTTTCGCTGGATGGACAACGCACCAATCCACCCCAACAGCACAGATCTCCTATTACTCAAAACCGCTCGTTGATCTGACCGGAAAGTGCTCACTGCCGCAGTCTTGCATAGAGGCGAGTGTATTCTCGAATCCATCGAAAGAAGCGCCACCTCAATTCCACTACTGCCCAAGATAAATACAGAGAATTATTTGGTAGTAGCACATATGTCACGATGTCCAGTGTATCATATCTACTTTCCTGGCACCAGTTCTAGTCCTAGAATACCATGTTTGCTATGCTTCTGTATTGCTGGAGAAACACGGAAATATTAATATTTTACACTACTGCTCCTATTGTCACCACTGCCCCCTGTGCTTGTAAGAGAACACCAGTGAAAAACGCTTTCAATATACACACAAGTGGCGTTGTGTATAATACGCCCGTAATAGCCTGTTATGTCTGTACATAAATGTACACAACTTGTCATAATTCATACTGCTATAATATAAATATAAAAAGAACATATATTGCTATAGTCTAAACATCCCAAGAGTTCAAGGCAGTAAATGCACTAACAACGCCTTCCAGAATCTTGTGGCGAGAAGATTTATACACATTTTATAAACCACATTTTATCTGCTCATTATTTGCCAGCTTTTCTGAAATCATCAAAACACAAATATTTATGGCAACTCTGCAGTCCTGAAACTTGGCTTCATCATTAAAGAGTACATCCCCATTTGTAATATTTGGATTATTCTTGTACACAACTCCTTCCTATTTGCCGGCATTTCACTAGTCGATTTATCACTCAACAGATCACCATCCAGGGCAGTAACACTTAACAAATGTGTTTTCACAAATCTAATTATGCCATGTCTTATTTTTAGTGCTGAAACATTGGTTGGCTGTGCTTTGATTAAAAAAACTACATCTGCCATTGGTTTGTCCATCACCTGCAGATTAGAGAGCTCCAAGTGTCTAAGCCAGGCATTGCCTTCTTGGAAGACATCCCAAGCCTTTTATAGAGTTTGAGAGATGCGCTTGAAATAGGATGGAAGAAATGTACTAAAATAGCCAAAAATCGGTCACCTCCAAGCACAGAGCAAGATGGTATTTTGTGTGCGAACTTGATATTGCCCAACCCTTTCCTCAGCCCTCTGGAGCCAAAGCAAGAATGAATTTTACTGGAACCTTCTCATGTACTTCTAAATGATTCAATTGTTGTAATTTTCACTGCTAAGCAACGCTGATAGTAACTGTATTCTGCATCCAAAGGTTTTCAGCTCAACCTTATTATTAATGTTAACTTCAGCAGAGTGTTTTATAACCCTGCATCATTTTTTTTGTATGATTTTCAAAAGGTTTACCCCAGAAGAAAATATTTCTCTATTAATTATTTTTTTTCCTTTCAATAAATTCTCATGTATCTAGAAATTGCTGTCCATGCTTGTTATGAAATCCTACTAGTGTTTTTATTTTAATTCCCACCTAAGTTTTGCATAAACAGCATTTATGGGCCACAGATGATAAATGTATGACTACTGTGTCCAACAGATCATATCCCCAAGAATCATGACAATGCCAGACCCGAAGGTCCCTGTGAGCAGTAGGGCAACCACTATTTCATTTACTTCCATGGGTCCAATACAAAGATACTGCCCATGAAGAACCACTGCTCCAATACGCAATGACTCAAGCAGTAGTCACGTATGCGGATGGTGGAACACTGAAATACATTTTCGATGGGCCATACACAACCAAATATGGGCAGAATCTGTATCTGTGGAATGCACGCTTGGACAAATGGTTTAGATGCAAAATACTTAAATTACTAATATCTCTGCAACAGAGAAGAGAAATAAAGAACAAACATTATTTTGCTCTGCGGCACCTATTACATCATGCAGGGCTGTGGAGTCGGAGCCCATTTTGGTGGAGTCGGAGTCATGGAAATTGAGAAGTCGGAGTCAGAGGTTTGGCTTACTGACTCCACAGCCCTGACATCATGTCCAGTTCACCATAAAATTTAGTGAAATGTACTTTTTAAAGGGCTTGTGGACCTTTGGGGTTTTTACTTACATGCAAGTATTTCAGGCTAAAAAGAATTTTTATAATTAGATTTCATTAAAGATTTTACACCACAAGCATGTTCTTGCTCTGGAAAAGGGAGTTTACAAGAAAAGGGGGAAACTGGGGATTTGTGACAAACTGTGGATGCCTTGGCTGGAAATGGGTTAGGAGGTGGATAGGAGGGGAAAGGTCTTGGGGGTATTTGTTTGTAGGGATTCCCGTCTACACTGCTACAGTAGGTGATAATAGTCATTACAAATCCATCTACTTGTACAGGATATGTTAATGGGTGAGTGCGAGTTGTCTAAAAGGGGGGGCTACGTTTATGATGTTGGGGGTGGTTACTGTGAAAATCAAAAAATGCATGTATTATTGCACTTTGAATAATAGGTTTTTATTAAGAATAACATCACATTTGAGTTAAAAAAAAGATTTTACACCTCTTTTGGCTCTTCTAGGCTCTTTCCTTACCCATTCAACTTTGATGTAGTTTGTTCTTCCTGAACAAATTTAACTTTATGTTCTGATTCAGCAAAGTGTTCATGCCAGAAAACTATTGTAAAACACTTTCAAAAGTCGTCAATTTTTCTAGCAACGTCAAGTTGCGCAATAATTTAGTGACTCTTGCAGTTTACATGCCAGGGTCGGAGCTGCGGAGGAGCCAAGGCGTGACTACAGCAAAATCAAATTAATCAATATTGATAGTTTTCTTTACTCCAGAGATGTTACTACAGTCCTTAACTAGAGTCACATTTCTGGTTGGGGAAACTGCGGTGCACACCACTGATAAATTGCGCTGAATACATTAAGAGGCGCACGGCAGTTAATGAATTTGGTGCATTTTATTCCTGCACACCCCTTAATAATACTGGCATACAAAACACCAGTCTCCATGAATTGGGGGCCCGTCTCCATCTTGTGTTCCCTGAGCTCTGTATGTGAGCCAAACCAAAAAGTGCACCAACAGCCTAAATTGTCCATTTTGTGTCCGATTATGTTCCTGTATATTATAGTAATATTTGGGGAAGATTTAACAAAACTGGGACAGGGGAAAATTAAAAAAGAGTCAATACAGCTCACTTCGAAAAAAAAGCAGATTTATGAAAACAGGAACTTATGTAAAGTAGAAAAATAGATTCCATTCTGGATTGGTGGCTCTCCAAAAACCTTTAGATTTTTGCCTGTTTTGATCTGCCTTGTTGTCCTATGGAATTCTCTGATTTTGTCCAAAACACCCACACACCATGTGAGGGTACCCTTATTTTCTCGGGGATAAAACATTTCTTTGCAAGAGTAGCGTGCTGAGAAGAGCAGGTACCACGCACTACGAGTAATTATCACCATATGCCCCAACTATTTAGGTGTCAGCATAATTTGAGTACAAATGTAACATATATGATGGCGTTTCATTTTGCAAAAAATTGGAAAGGCAGGCTTCTATTTTTTTTCTCCCACACAACTGCACACGATGTGTAACTTGTACAAAAGCCATAAGGCCGGTTTAATTATCTCTTTAAATACACTTATGTAAATCTTAGTTTGGATGGTAAATAGCGGCATCTGCTCACTGTCAGCGAGAACCGTCCAAGTCAATTTCGATTTCTTTCACAAACCAAGTGCACTTGTTTTATCCTTCTTAGTCCTCAGGGGGAGAATTGGGGTAACTGGAAACCACTTCACCGGTCAGATTTATGCATGACACATCAAATGCTTGTTTTGCTATTTTTGTATAGATAAAATTACCCTTTATACAGATGACATTATCCAGAGCTAAGCTATAAACAAATTTCTTAGCAAGCTGGAAGAATTTCTTTTTTATCTGGCAGGCATATGTGAAAAAAGCAGCTCTTCAGAATATATTCCCAAATACCTCACTTCATAAGTCACATTTATTTATATGACGGATGTAAAATGTCGGTAAAGTCTTGAGGTTTACAAGCGCACCTTAAATGAAAACGTGCAGTAGGATAAGTTTTTATTTTTTATTTTTGCTTTGTCAATAAAACGTGTGGTGCTGTGCCGTCCGTCACTGTAAAGTCCCACGTAGACTGGCCAATTTCTGGCCATAAATGAGCAAGTTAAGCGGCGCTCCGTTATCATCCCGTTGTCATTAATAATAGCGCAGGAATAAGACGTTTGCATTATTACACAGGCTCACGATCTTATCAATGCTCATTTCTGAATTACTATCCAGACTAAACAGCCCTTTAGACTCCATTCACACTTGTCAGATTTGACAGGCAAATTTCCGGGCAGTTGTTTGGTGTCACCACAGAAATAAATAACATGCTACTTATTCTGTGCAGGAAAAGCCTTGGTTTAGCCAACTGAGCAACAATGTGGTTACTGCTCACGAGGCAGAAATCCAAGCGCCACTTTTACGTCAAAATTCCCAACAGCATTCTGGCGCATTTTCTCTTGGAAATCTCTAAGTTTTTAATAGTGCACAATTTAAAGGAGCTGTCAGGGGCTAACATATTCATGATTTATCCTGATCATAGATCAATATCAGAAAGCTGATTACCTAGCACCCCCACCAATTATCTGCACCAACAAGGGGGCAGATGTAAACAATGTACAGAGCTAGAACAGCTGGGGTCTGTCCATTGTCTAAAGGGAACTTGTCACCAGGTTTTTCCCATATAACCTACAGTCAACCACCTTTCAGGCCTGGGTTACACATTCTGGAATACTGTAGTCTCCAAGTCTCTCTACAAAACAATAAAAAAGAGCTTTATTGTACTCCACTATGGGGCGATCGGGTCCCATAGGCATCACTGCTCTTCTTGGCACAGCACCTCCTCTTTTCCTGCGATCGCCATCCTCCTTCACTGCCTCGTGTGGATGAAGGGTCTTACGTCATCTACACAGTGTATCCCATTACGCTCCTGCGCAGGAGTACTACTCTCTGCCCTGTTGAGGGTAGAGCAAAGTACTGTCCTGAGCATAGGCGGGGAAAGGCCAAAGAACGCTTACCAGCAACGCCCATCACACCAAACCTCCCCGTAGGCAAGTATAATAAAAGTTTTTTTGTTTTGCAGGTCAGCTTGGAGACTTCTATACAGCATTCCAGAATGCTGTAACACAAGGCTGAAGGGTGGTGGCCATAGGTTATACGGGAAACAGGTGACAGGTTCCCTTTAATGGCCACTCCTGGGTATCTCTACTGATCTGATATACACTCACCGGCCACTTTATTAGGTACACCATGCTAGTAACGGGTTGGACCCCTTTTGCCTTCAGAACTGCCTCAATTCTTCGTGGCATAGATTCAACAAGGTGCTGGAAGCATTCCTCAGAGATTTTGGTCCATATTGACATGATGGCATCACACAGTTGCCGCAGATTTGTCGGCTGCACATCCCAAAGATGCTCCATACAAGGCAGGATGGATCCATGCTTTCATGTTGTTTACGCAAAATTCTGACCCTACCATCCAAATGTCGCAGCAGAAATCGAGACTCATCAGACCAAGCAACGTTTTTCCAATCTTCTACTGTCCAATTTCGATGAGCTTGTGCAAATTGTAGCCTCAGTTTCCTGTTCTTAGCTGAAAGGAGTGGTACCCGGTGTGGTCTTCTGCTGCTGTAGCCCATCTGCCTCAAAGTTCGACGCACTGTGCGTTCAGAGATGCTCTTAGGCCTACCTTGGTTGTAACGGGTGGCGATTTGAGTCACTGTTTCCTTTCTATCAGCTCGAACCAGTCTGCCCATTCTCCTCTGACCTCTGGCATCAACAAGGCATTTCCGCCCACAGAACTGCCGCTCACTGGATTTTTTTTCTTTTTCGGGCCATTCTCTGTAAACCCTAGAGATGGTTGTGCGTGAAAATCCCAGTAGATCAGCAGTTTCTGAAATACTCAGACCAGCCCTTCTGGCACCAACAACCATGCCATGTTCAAAGGCACTCAAATCACCTTTCTTCCCCATACTGATGCTCGGTTTGAACTGCAGGAGATTGTCTTGACCATGTCTACATGCCTAAATGCACTGAGTTGCCGCCATGTGATTGGCTGATTAGAAATTAAGTGTTAACAAGAAGTTGGACAGGTGTAACTAATAAAGTGGCCAGTGAGTGTATATGACTGGATAGGTTATCCATCTGTTAGCCCCGGACAACCTCTTTAACTCTAACAACTCGTACATTTTCCTTTATGAGCTATATACGTTGTAACAGTGGCTATGGGGGCAGGTAAGATGGAGGCCAGTGCTTAACAGCTTTACCAGTTTCCCTTTCCCAGTCATAGGGCCCATAGAGCACAAACACTCAACATACACTGTTGGCCTTGTGACTTGTCCACATGGATTTCCCCAGAATCTCTGCATCTTTTGATGTTATGTAATTAAATTTGTGGGATATTTAAAGTCTTTGCAATTTTACATTGAGGAACATTTTCTCAAATTGTTCCACAAATTTTAGATGCAATTCTGATTGGTAAACCTCTGACTTTCTGTGCTTCTGAGAGACTCTGCCTCTCTAGCGTACACTATATACACAGTCATGTGACTTGGTTGAAAATTGACCCTTCAGCTGTTTTTCATCCCACCTTTTTTTGAGATGTGTTGCTGCCATGAATTTCTAAATGAGTTAATTTGTTTTTAAAATATTGGTATAAGATTTCCAAATCAACAAATTATTTTTCCTTCTTCTTTTAACACTTCACACGCTGACCCAATTTTTTTGTAATTGGGGATTGTATACATTTTATATTGCCCTTACCAATAAATTTATTTTGCATAGACTCGAGCAAAGCTTGGTGTGCATCTTCAGCTTGTAACGCAATAGAACATTCCCTGGCCAATATGGTTCTTACCAGGTGCTCTCCACAACCTGCAAAACATAAAGGAAAATGATTGAAGTATATACAATCACAACATATTGGATGCATGTGTATATATATATATATATATATATATATATATATATATATATATATATATATATCTATATATATAATTGTCTAAGGGTTTTTCCGTCTGTCTGTCTGTCTGTCTTTCTGTCTGTCTGTCTGTCTGTCTGTCCTGGAAATCCCGCGTCTCTGATTGGTCGAGGCCGCCAGGCCTCGACCAATCAGAGACGGGCACAGCATGGCGACGATGATGTCATAAAGGTTGCCTCGACCAATCAGTGACGGGCACAGTCTGCCGTGAATTCGCCTCGACCAATCAGCGACGGGCACAGTATCGACGTAGATGTCATAATGGTTGCCATGGCGACGATGATGTCATAAAGGTTGCCTCGACCAATCAGCGACGGGCACAGTCTGCCGTGAATTCTGGAATCATCATTGTCCATATACTACGGGGACATGCATATTCTAGAATACCCGATGCATTAGAATCGGGCCACAGTCTAGTATATATATATATATATATATATATATATATATATATATATATATATACACACACACATGTATATACATACAGTACAGACCAAAAGTTTGGACACACCTCTTGAAGCTCATCAAGAGAATGCCAAGAGTGTGCAAAGCAATAATCAAAGCAAAAGGTGGCTACTTTGTAGAACCTAGAATATAAGACATATCTTCAATTTCACACTTTTTTGTTAAGTATATAATTCCACATGTGTTAATTCATAGTTTTGATGCCTTCAGTGTGAATTTACAATTTTCAGTCGTGAAAATACAGAAAAATATTTAAATGAGACGGTGTGTCCAAACTTTTGGTCTGTACTGTAACTCAACAAAGGGCAAACACATTCGCATTCATACTCATACATGCACTGTAATTTCCTTCTAAAAAGTCATCAAGGCAACCAGCACAACTGACTGACTGACTAGGGGGTAACAGCTATCTACAGATGGGTCCCTGAATGGTTTTTCGTTTTCTGGTGAAGAATTAATTTCCATACAAAGTGCCTTTCAAACAGCAACAAGGAGTGCACAATGTTTGGCTTTCACATGTGTCCCCCAGAAGTTGTATTTCATGGTAACTGTCCACAATACTGAGGAACATTCGCAAACAAAAAGATCATCATAAGTTTGGTTGCCTTTAACAATAGGTCACTTGATTTAAAATGAATCAAAAGGTAACAAAAAGGGATGATCAAACGTGCTCGTTGATACTGGAATATCACTCGAGTCTCTGGGTGCTCGGTGTGCATCAGTAGATGCTCGATTTCAAACTCGAATCACTGTCCCCACATGTTTGGCGCCTGTTACACAGCCAATAAACATGCAGGCATTGCCTGTAAGTCACTAATGTCGTAGCCGTCATAGTAGTGGCATTACTGTGATTGGCTGGCAGTGTGACATTATCAGGGGTTATAAAAGGACAGGTGCTGCCAGGCTAGGCACACCGACGCCATTGCACAGCTCTGTGACAGCTGTTATTGGAGGGAGAGAGTGCTTGTCTTTGCGTGTGTGTGCATAGATTAACGAATCAGAGTCCTGTAGTGTTGATACTGGTGCTGAAGCATCATATTAACAGTCCTTGTAAGGGTTACTTTTGTGCTTTGCTGTTTGTATCAGATACATTTTGCATTTAGCCTAGGGAGGGAGAGTGTTGTTGAAGGAGCAGGGAGAATAGCTTAATACAGTATTTTGGCAGGGATTAGGGCTTTGCAGTCTGTCGCTAAAAGTACAGCTTGGGCAGCTGAACACATTTCTAATTTTTCAATGAAAAAATTGACTATATTGTCATCCATAGAGTATTAGGTGCTTTGTGTTACATAACACTCCAAAAAAGTATTGAAACATTTTTCTGTATTCAGCTACTGATCCAAATACTATAACGTGTTCTGTGGTACATTTCGGTGTTATAGAATACTCCCAAAAAGTATTGAAACATTTTTCTGTATTCAATTACTCATCCATATAGTATTACTTGCTCTGTGGGTGACAAAGGCGACAGAATCAAGCGAGACACTTGAGGGAGTGACTGGAGGAATATCAGAGCCAGAGGAAGCAGGCACGATAGTGGATGTGGCCTCTGGTAGGGCACAGACTGCTTTCCCAGAACCGCCAAGGCCCAAACTCAAACTGCATGCTACACTGCTGGGGTTCTTGGGAACTGCGGACAGAAGTGTCAGGATCCAGGAACTGGTGAGCAGACTGCGGGGCCTAGGCTTGCAGGAAGAGACAAGGCGGTGAGCTAGAAACAAGGCTGGAAAAATGCTAGTGGGCCCTCTAGTCGCAAGGTACTGACAGTTGGCATCCCGGGGTGAAGGTCATTATGTACGACAGGCAGAGGAGATGTGGGTCAATTGAAGAGTTTAGGATGAGTCATCACATCTCTTTCAACCAGCGGGCAGTAGAGACGGAGCACTTGCATGGAAGGCTGCAAGATCTGACGGCTGGAACCAGGGTCACGTTCCTGAAAATGGAGGTACAACATTGCTGGCATGCAGTGTGTATGATCTGAGAAGGAAAGGAGCAGAAAGAACCCTTCTTGAGGAATGAACAGACATGGAAAAGGCATCTTGAGGTGGCTTGAGACAAGGCTACTACCACTCTTGAGAGATCGGACTGTACATAGAGTTCCCCACCTCCGATCCGGGAGCAGGTGACACAAGGGGCTGTCGCCCATTTCTACATGTCGGAAGCTTTGGCACTACCCAAAGACAGGTCACTTACAGCGCAGGCAGCTGGGAATCTATCTCTAGGAAGCAGATGAAGGCAGTCACCCCAGCCTCCCGAAGGAGAGTAGACACCTGAAGAGGATTACTATATTACCCTCCTTAAACTTTTTTCCTGGGTTCGCACTTTGTGCAAAGCCTTTATTAGTGTACGAGTACTGCAACTACACTGTTAAATTATTTGAATGAGGCTCCCCAGTTGTTTCCTTTCTGGGGTCTATAGATGACCCGCCTTATAATTTTTTACTGCCTTTGCACTTTCTGCAAAGCCTTTATAAGTGTACGAGTACAGCAACTAAAATTTCAAAATATTCAAGTTCAAAATTTTTTTATGGATTCAATTAGTCATTTATAGAGTTTAACGTCATTCTTGTTATATTACAGTGGTATGTAACACTCCAAAAAAGCATTGACTTTTTTTTCTGGATTTAATTACTCATGCATACAGTATTAGGTGCTTTGCGGTACATTACAGTAATATAGAACACTACAAAAAAGTATTAGAAATGTGTCTGTATACAATTATTCGGATAGAGCATTAGGTGCTTACTTTCACATTTCGGTGGTATACAAAACTCCAAAAAAAGCATTGAAAAATTTATCTGGATTCAATTACTAATCCATACAGTATTACGTGCTGTGTGTTAAATTTTGGTGGTATAACACACACAAAAAAAAAACAAAAAAACATTCCAAATTTTTGTATGGATTCAATTAATTATCCATACAGTTTAACACTGTTCTTGTTACATTATAGTATATAAAACAAAATAAAAACCTTCCAAAAATGCTTATTGTTTTTATTCAATTATTCATCCATAGTGTTTAATGTGCTTTTTTAAATATATGGTAGGTTCAAATTTTTAAAAACAGTCCCGTTTTAAATATTTTTGTTAAAAAAATTGACTATTGTCATATATATCGTAGAACTTGGTTTGTGTGCAATTTCATTGGTTTGAAAAAACAAAAACAAAATTGGACTGCTAAATTTCGTCCCTCGATGCCCAGCCACCCCTATTTCTCCCAATGTGGTATCCCCGCCTTGTACCAGCACGTGTAGAGGAACATCACCTGTGTCCTTACAAACATGGTTACTGAGATTTTTCACTTAACAATTGACATGTGGACAAGCGCTTGTGGACAGGGATGCAACATTTCACTGACGACACAGTGGGTGAACATTGTGAGGTCAGGGCAGAGTCCTACCCTGGCACTGCTACCGACACCGGTAATATTTATTTTATTGCTTATTCGTCAGACCAAAACCGTATAATTTACTGACTTTTATAGTTTAGAAAAAAAAAAAAAATGAATCATTGTGCCATGACCAACAGCTCCCCCAAAAGCATTATGATGTCCCCACACACAGTATGAATGTCCTTGGCTCCCCACACAGTATAATGAACCTCATACACAGTATGAAGTCCCTACAGCCGTCCCTCCAAAAAGTATGATACCAAACACAGTATGATGGACCCCACAAAGTATGATTGCCACAGAGTATGATTGATCACAAAGTATGATTGATCACAAAGTCCCACAGACAGTAAGATCCCCACCACATCTCCCCAAACAATATGATGGCGCCCACAGACTGTGGAAAGTATCACCCCACACATAGAATGAGAACATCAAAGCAGTATGCTCCCCTACAGCTCCCTATACCTATATACAGAATGATGACCCTTCACAGTATGATCCACCATAGCCCCTAACACAGCATGATGGCCATCACAGACCCCAAACAGAATGATGGCCCCTTAAGTCCCCTATACACAGTATAATGGTCCCTATGATATCCAACGCAGTGTGATCCCCCACAGCCCTCAAACAGATGATATCCCCACAGATCCTCAACATAATATAATAGCTTCCACAGCACCTCCAATACAGTATGATGCCGTACGGCACCGAAACATAGAATGATGACTCCCACCACAGCCCCAAAATAATGAACCTCACAGTCACCTAAACAAAGAATGATGACCCCACCAACAGTCGTAATACACAGAATGATGACCCAACATACACGACCACGAGTGAATGAAAAAAACAAAACAAAAAATAACTACTCACCTTACCTCCGTTCCCCAGAGTGCTGCTGTGGGCTTGGCTCTGAACACTTAGGCTTTACAGCAGGTACGATCTAATGACATCATAACGCCTGCTGCGGTGAGACAGTTGCACAGGCTGAATGGTGGAAGATGGAATTGATGGCTCCCTCTTCCATCATTATATTCTCTTGTATCAGAATGGAATTAATGCAAATACCGGTGAAATCAGGGCAGTGGTGAGGTGGGTAGCAGCGGCCCACTGCTTCCAGCCCTTCTGCTGTCCTAGTCCCTGAGCTGGACAGGAACAGCCAAAGGGCCAGGTGTAGACTACGGGCCATAGATTGACCAGGTCTGTCTGAGTAGCATTCTAAGCAGAGCTAACAGAGAATAATCTGTATGTATCACGTTCACATGAGATTCTAAACTCAAACAAAAAAATAAAGTCTTCATGTATAGCACTGATGTTCGGCATACAATTTTCATATTCAATTCAGGCAACATGATTCCATCTACTCTTTTTCAAAGTAGCATTTAAAGATTGTTATATGTAACCATATTATATACTAATTAAACTTCCACTGTTCTTGAAACTATAGAAGATGGAAACTAGGTATGTGCTGCCAAAAACAGGAGCTCTATCGAAAGATATTATCAGTAGTTTTAAACTCAAGATACAAATGATGATATAAATGTACATGACCCATAGCAGCTAAATATGGAACAAATCAATTATACAGTGAGTAAATAAAACCAGTGCACTACACAGGAGTGGTCTTTGCACGAGCTACCTGCTAAATATCCTGATGTAGGACAGATACAGCAGATTTGAACACTCCATAGAGGTGGCCTTTATGGAAGAGTGGGGAGAAAAAAGCCTTTACGTAGACACAAAAATTGTAAGGCTCGTTTTGAGCTTGCCAAAAGACACGTGGGAGACTTCCCAAATGTATGGAGGAAGTTGATGTGGTCAGGTGAGACCAAATGTGAACTTTTTGGCCATCAAGCTAAACACTATGTCTGACGCCAAACCAACACAACTCATCACCCCAAGAACACCATCCCAACAGTGAAACATAGTGGTAGTGGCAGCATCATGTTGTGGGGATGTTTTGGGGCAGCAGGGACAGGTAAAAAGGTCCGAGTTGAGAGGAAGATGCATGGTGCAAAATACAGGGATATTCATGAGGGAAACCTGTTTCAGTCTGTCAGTGATTTGAGACTGGGATGGAAGTTCGCATTCTAAAAAGACAATGATCCAAAGCATACTGCTAAAGCAACATTCGAATGGTTTAAGGGGAAATGTTTAAGTGTTTTGTAGTAGCCTAGTCAAAGCCCAGACTTTAATCCAATTGAGAATCTGTGGCCAGATGTGACGCTGAGTCACTTCTCACGGCCAAGTTGTTAGTCAGTATGGTCAAGGAGTGCAAGGTCAGAAGCCAGGAGGGTACGTCATAAACAGAAGGAAGAGACAAATGCATTGTCAGGTAACGTACAGAGGTCAGAATAACAAGAGGATAGCGGATCAGAGCACAAGGGGTTAAGGGTGGTTTCACACTTGTGTTGGGCAGAGCTGTGGTGGGCTGCGTAGTTCCTCCGTTAAGCCCTGCCCACTGCCGTACCTCTTTACAATACAACAAAATGCAATGTTGCGTTCAGCGCAGCGTCAAAACGACATATGCGGAAGCATCCACATACATTCACATGGCCTGTGTACCCAATGTTAAAGATAGGTACGCAGGATGCTTGCTAACGTAGGAGGAACTAAATGGAAGAGGTATGGCAGTGGGCGGGGCTTAACTGAGGAACTATGCAGCCCTCCACAGCTCTGCCCAACGCAAGTGTGAAACCAGCCTAAACAGACGGATGGTCAGAATGAGGTCCAAGGTCAGGCAAAGAGAGATCTTCAAACAGAAGGCAAAGCATAGATAGACAAACCACACAGTAGCTAAGTTTAAGTCTGGCAGAGGTCTGAGGGAAACAGCCCAGTTAAGCAGTCTGGCAATCACCTGGGACAATGAACACTTGGAGACAGCCAAAGCCTCCCAGACAGATTCCCTTTAAGGAATGGGCAAAAATACCAGTGGCAAGATGTGGAAAGCTCATAGAGACTTATCCAAAGCGACTTGCAGCTGTTATTGCCGTAAAAGGAGGCTCTACAAAGTACTGACTTTAGGGGGGTGAATAGTTATGCACATTGACATTTTCAGTTATTTTGTGCTATTTGTTTTTTGCTTCACAATACAAATAAAAAAAAAATGTTCACAATTGTACGCATGTTCTTTACATGAACTAATGCAAACCCTAAAAAACACATTCCAGGTTGTGGGTTAAGAAAACAAGGGAAAACAACAACAGCAAGGGGTTGAATACTTTCCCAAGCCACTGTATGTTCATTTCAATGGTGGTTGATGAGGTTGAAGTCAAGAATGTATGTGGGGCGTCACACTCTTCTACACTAAACTCACGCACCCATGCTATGCTGGCAGAAAAAAAAAAAAGAGCCTTCCTCAAACTGTCTCTCAAAGCCGATAGCATATAATTGTCCAAAATGTCTTAGTGTGCCGAAGCATTAAGCTTTTATGTCACAGTACAAGGAGCCTACGCTAACCCTGAAAAACAACTCCACCATACTTTACAGTTGGCACACATCAGGCAGGTAACGTTCTCCTGCCATTCACTAAACCCAGACTCTTCCACCAGATGCCAGACAGAAATATATTACTCCACAGAACATATTTTCACTTCGAGTCTAGTACAGTATTTCTTTACACCACTTCATGCAAACTTGAAGGGGAAAGTGGATGTAAATCCACGCTGCCAAAGGTCCAACATGCGATAGGAGACCAAACAGTTGAAATGCGGTCTTTATTTGTCAACGTGTTTCAAAGTATTCATACTTCTTCATCAGGACAAACCACAATGATGGAGTACAGCCAGCGGCGTAACGACCACGGTTGCTGTTGTGACCAGGCCTGGCGGGTAAGAGCCAGGGCTCACCGATGCCAGCAAAAGCTGTAACTGTATGTGCGCCACTATACATGCATTATATTTTATAGGATGACTATGGGAGTGCATTATACTACTATGGATGACTATGGGGGTGTATTATACTTTATAGGATGACTGGGGTGTATTATACTTTATAGGATGACTATGGGAGTGCATTATACTACTATGGATGACTATGGGGGTGTATTATACTTTATAGGATGACTGGGGTGTATTATACTATTATGGATGACTATGGGTTGCAATATACTTTATAGGATGACTGGGGTGTACTATACTACTATGGGTAGCTATGGGAGTGCATTACACAATGGATGATTATGGGAGTGCATTATACTACTATGGATGATTATGGGGGTGCATTATACTACAATGGATGACTATGGGGTGCATTATACTACTATGGATGACTATGGGGGTGCATTATACTACTATGGATGATTATGGGGGTGCAGTATACTACTATGGATGATTATGGGGTGCATTATAATACTATGGATGACTATGGGGGTGCATTATACTACTATGGATGATTATGGGGTGCATTATACTACAATGGATGACTATAGGAGTGCATTACACTACTATGAATGATTATGGGGGTGCATTATACTACTATGGATGATTATGGGGTGCATTATACTACTATGGATGATTATGGGGTGCATTATACTACTATGGATGACTATGGGGGTGATTATACTTTATACGATGACTACGGGCTGTGCATTATACTACTATGGATGATTATGGGGTGCATTATACTTTATAGATGTCTATGGGCTGTGCATTATACTTTTGTCACGGGGATACAAGGAGGGCGAGAGGTAATAACCCGGGCCCCTTGACTGGGGATGAAACGCAGACGAATGAGACAACTTGATCCCCAGCCGTGAGCAAAATGCTTTCCAAAATTTTGCTACAAACTGAGTACCCCTATCTGACACGATGTCAGACGGAACTCCATGAAGCCTGACCACCTCCTGCACAAACACCTGAGCAAGAGTCTTAGCGTTAGGTAAAGAAGGCAAAGACACAAAGTGCGACATTTTTGAAAACCGATCCACAATCACCAAAATGACCGTGTTCCCAGCTGAGGGAGGCAAATCCGTGATGAAATCCATGGAGAT
This sequence comes from Ranitomeya variabilis, assembly GCF_051348905.1. Classification (NCBI taxonomy): domain Eukaryota; kingdom Metazoa; phylum Chordata; class Amphibia; order Anura; family Dendrobatidae; genus Ranitomeya; species Ranitomeya variabilis. The sequence continues at coordinate 77,829,863 of NC_135233.1, read as the reverse complement.
TTCCGTCCATGGCTTACTAGGTACCTCAAGAGGAAGTAGTGTGCCAACAGGACGGGAGCGGGGCGTCTTCGCCCTAGCGCACGTGGTGCAAGCTGACACATATGAGACCACGTCCTGTCAGATTTTGGGCCACCAAAACCGACGTGACACAAACTCCAAAGTACCTCTAACCCCTGGGTGGCCAGCCAGGACAGTATCATGATGCTCCGCCAACACCTTTAAGCGGAGATGAAGCGGTACAAAAGATTTGTTGATGGGAAGCTCAGATGGTACCTCCTCCTGAGCCTCGGCAATCTCAGCCTCAACCTTGGTAGTGAGGGCTGAAACAACAACACCCTTTTGGAGAATGGGTACTGGGTCTTCCCGAGGTTCTCCCCCCGGAAAACACCTGGACAGAGCATCCGCCTTAGTGTTTTTAGACCCTGGTCTGTAAGTGACAACAAAGTTGAACCGCGTGAAAAACAATGCCCAGCGAGCCTGCCTGGGAGACAGACGCTTGGCAGACTCCAAATACAGCAGATTCTTATGATCGGTAATAACCGTAACCTGATGTACCGACCCCTCCAAGAAGTGTCGCCATTCCTCAAAGGCCAACTTAATAGCCAACAACTCCCTGTTGCCGATATCGTAGTTACGTTCAGCGGACGACAGTTTTTTGGAGAAATAGGCGCACGGACGCAAACCACTCAAGGATGAGCCTTGAGATAGTACCGCCCCCACACTAACCTCAGACGCATCGACTTCCACGACAAAGGGTTTAGATACGTCTGGCTGCACAAGAATGGGGGCTGAAACAAAACTGTTCTTGAGAAATTCAAATGCGCGAACAGCCGCCTCAGGCCAAACGGAGAAATTGGTACCCTTTTTAGTCATGTCAGTTAGCGGTTTAGCAATGATAGAAAAATCCTTGATAAATTTCCTATAGCAGTTAGAAAACCCAAGGAACCGCTGAAGTGCTTTCAGGTTATCAGGACGTTCCCAATGCAGCACCTCTTGCACCTTAGCGGCGTCCATTTTAAAACCAGAAGCAGACACAATATAACCCAAGAACGGCAACTCTTGAGCAAAAAATACACATTTCTCAAGTTTAGCATACAGCTTATTCTCTCTGAGAAGCTGTAACACCTGCCTGACATGATCTAAATGAGCATCACGGTCGCAAGAATATATGAGGATGTCATCTAGGTACACGATAACGAATTTCCCCAAAACATGCGAGAACACATCATTGATGAAATGTTGGAACACTGCAGGTGCGTTAGTTAACCCAAAAGGCATCACCAAATTTTCAAAATGACCCTCAGGGGTATTAAAAGCCGTCTTCCACTCATCACCTTGACGGACTCTTATGAGGTTGTACGCCCCCTGAGGTCAAGCTTGGTAAACCACTTAGCACCTGCCACCTGGTTGAACAAGTCAAGTATCAGTGGCATAGGGTATGGATCACGAACCGTAATCTGGTTCAACTCCCTGAAATCCAAACATGGGCGTAATCCGCCACCTTTCTTCTTCTCGAAGAAGAACCCTGCTGCCACCGGAGAGGATGACGGCCTGATGTGCCCTTTGCTCAAACTTTCAGAAATGTAATCCTTGAGCGCTTGTCTCTCTGGACCGGAGATGTTGAACATCCTTGCTTTAGGCAACTTGGCCCCTGGTTTAAACCTGATACAACAGTCATAGGAGCGGTGTGGCGGCAACTCTGAACAACCCTTCTCAGAGAACACATCCGCATAATCCTGAAGTGACTCAGGAACGCTTGAAGTCACAGCGGACACACATGTGGCCAGGCAATTCTCCTGACAAAAATCACTCCACTGGATTATATCCTGAGTTTTCCAGTCAATCACCGGGTTGTGTGTAGACAACCATGGAAAACCCAGAACCAATTGTGCCGGAAGACTCTTGAGCACCTTACATGTGACCTGCTCGAAATGAAGAACCCCAATGTGGAGTTTAACCTCAGCCACGAACTCAGTAATCTCCCCCTGTGGAAGAGGAGCAGAATTGATGGTGACCACACGGATAGGATGAGGCAGTTTTTCAATCTTAAAACCAGCAGTGCGCGCAAACTCCTCATCAATGAGATTTGTGGCGGAACCACTATCCACAAAAATAGTGATTGGTATCTCTCTGCCAGCGACAACAACTTTGGCAGGGAGCATGCACTGAGAAATCATCATGGAGGATATACATAAGCTCAGATTGGACTCCTCCACACCCTCTGAGCTCAGAAGTTTTCCGCCGTTGCGTTTTTCTTTAACAGCAGAGGACAGATATTAATAAAATGACCAGTTTTACCGCAGAAAAAACAGGCTCCCTGCTTCCTGAATACAGGGGTACGATTCTTAACATGTGACACCCCTGCGATTTGCATAGATTCCGTGGGCTCACCTGCAGCAACCTCACGTGAACCTAAACCTTCACCCACAGGCGGCGTCTCATGATTCCCCTGACGCAAACGGCGATCAATGCAGACAACAAGACTCATAGCGGAATCTAGTGAAGCAGGAGTCTCGTACATCAGGAGGGCTTTTTTAACCCTATTAGAAACTCCATGAATAAAGTGACTCCGCAATGCTGGCTCATTCCACTGAGTGTCAACCGCCCAGCGGCGAAATTCAGAACAGTAATCCTCTGCAACACGCTCCCCCTGGCAAATAGTGCATAACTTAGATTCTGCTAGAGCCATTCTGTCTGGATCATCGTAAATGTGTCCTAGAGCAGAAAAGAAACCCTCCACTGAGTCAAATGCAGCAGAATCAGACGGCAACGAAAATGCCCATGCTTGGGGATCCCCGCTTAATAATGACAACACCAGGCCCACACGTTGAGCCTCATTACCAGAGGAGATCGGGCGCATACGGAAATACAGTTTGCAAGCTTCACGAAAAGAAACAAATTTACTGCGTTCCCCAGCAAATTTTTCAGGCAAAGGAAACTTGGGCTCATTAACTCCTCCTGTCGCTCCAGCCTGTATATTAGATACTGCTAGTCCCTGTTGCTGCACTGCTCCCCTCAACTCAGTGACCTGTAGGGACAGCGCCTCCAACTGGCGGGTTATGGAAGTCATGGGATCCATGACAAAACACAAAGAAGAAAAAAAAAAAAAAGGAACCTTTTTTTTTTTTTTGTTAGTCCGATTATAATGTCACGGGGATACAAGGAGGGCGAGAGCTAATAACCCGGGCCCCTGCAATTTCCCTCAGACTAGGGTAACCCTGTCTGACCCTCTACCTGAAGTTTACTCTGATGGTGTGCATGTTCAGGCCTCCACCCTCACCCTGACTCCTGATTCAGCCCTAGACTGAACACCACCGCCCACCACCCAGTGAATGCAATAGACCAATACCCACAATTATAACAAACAAGGATAAAGGAAAATATACACCACGCCGCAGTCAATCAGGAATACACTATAAAGGTGGAGGGCAAAATAAATACAAATATAGGAAGGAGTAAATAAGAAAAAGGAAAATACACCACCAGCAACGATTCTCCAACAACCAGCTCTCCACTCCGGACCGAGATAACTACGGATAAGACAGAAGCTATAATCGGCGACGCCCAAAGATCAGGAGAACCATTTAAAGGAAATGGGCATGGCCCAGCTTCCAATCCGAGGATCAGATAAATTAACCCCGGAGCAGCCAGACGAAAACTAGCCGACGCCAATGAGCAAACAGTGGTCAAACGCGGAATTACCGCTGTCTGTCAGACGACCTGGTCTGAACAGTGTCCGACATGACAACTTTATGCACGACTATAGGGGTGCATTACACTACTATGTATAACTATGGGCTGTGCATTATACTTTCTGGATAACTATGAACTGTGCATTATACTTTATGGAAGATTATGGGCTGTGCATTATATTACATGGATGACTATGAGCTGTGCATTATACTTTATGAATGACTATGGACTGTGCCTTATACTGTATGGAAGATTTTGCGCTGTGCATTATACTAAATGGATGACTATGGGCTGTGCAGTATACTACATGGAGGACTATGGGCTGTGCAGTATATTACATGGAGGACAATGGGGAGTGCATTATACTTCATCTATGGAGACCCATGACTTCTATGTACGCCCCTGGTGAGTATAATGATTTTTTTTCTGCTATACATTAAAAAACAATGGCAGAATGGGGGACATATACCAGGATGATATATATATATATATATATATATATATATATATATATATATATACCAGGATGGGGCCAGAATAAGGCTCTTTAGAGATCAGCAGCTTTTGTGTTGTAGATTTAAAAAAAATAATAATTTATTAACCCCTTTCTGACCTCGGACAGGATAGTACGTCCGAGGTCTGATCCCCCTCTTTGATGCAGGGCTCCGGCGGTGATCCCGCATCAAAGCCGGGACATGTCAGCTGTTTTGAACAGCTGACATGTGCCCGCAATAGAGTCGGGTGAAATCGCGATTCACCCGGTGCTATTAAGTAGTTAAATGCCTCTGTCAAACTCTGACAGCGGCATTTAACCGGCGCTTCCGGCCATTCGGGCTGGAAATGAGCGCATCGCCGACCCCCGTCACATAATCGGGGGTCAGCGATGCTTCTGCATAGTAACCATAGAGATCCTTGAGACCTCTATGGTTACTGATCCCGGCTAGCTGTGCGCGCCACCCTGTGGTCGGCGCTCATAGCACACCTGCATTTCTGCTGCATAGTAGCGATCTGATGAGTGGTGCCAGCTTCTAGCCTTATTTGGAGGCTATTGAAGCGTGGCAAAAGTAAAAAAAATAAAAGTTAAAAAAAGTGAAAAAAATAAAAAAAATATATAAAAGTTTAAATTACCCCCCTTTCGCCCCATTCAAAATAAATCAGTAAAAAAAAAAAAAAAATCAAACCTACACATATTTGATATCGCCGCGTTCAGAATCGCCCGATCTATCAATAAAAAAAAGCATTAACCTGATCGCTAAACGGCGTAGTGTGAAAAAAATTTGAAACGCCAGAATTACGTTTTTTTAGTCGCTGCGACATTGCATTAAAATGCAATAACGGGCAATCAAAAGAACGTATCTGCACCAAAATAGTATCATTAAAAACAACAGCTCGGCACGCAAAAAATAAGCCCTCAACCGACCCCAGATCATGAAAAATGGAGACACTACGGGTATCGGAAAATGGCGCAACTTATTTTTTTTTTTAGCAAAGTTTGGAATTTTTTTTCACCACCTAGATAAAAAATAACCTAGACATATTTGGTGTCTATGAACTCGTAATGACCTGGAGAATCATAGTGGCATGGTCAGTTTTAGCATTTAGTTAACCTAGCATAGCAAAAAAAGCCAAACAAAAAACAAGTGTGGGATTGCCCTTTTTTTTGCAATTTCACCGCACTTGGAATATTTTTCCCGTTTTCAAGTACACGACATGGTAAAACCAATGATGTCGTTCAAAAGTACAACTTGTTTCGCAAAAAAAAAGCCCTCACATGGCCATATTGACGGAAAAATAAAAATATTATGGCTCTGGGAAGGAGGGGAGCGAAAAACAAACACGGAAAAACGGAAAATCCCAAGGTCATGAAGGGGTTAACAGGAAGTTATCATTGTTGGCCATTCAAGAGGCATGTTTGTTCTGGAATTTTTATCAAAGGGGACCGGTTATTAGGTTCATGCTGCCAACTCAAGGGCAGTCTGTCATTCTCCCTGCACCCAGACTCATCGCCTCGTGCTTGGCTTGTAACTAAATGGGGCAGATTTACTACTATTATTTAACAATCAGATAGCAATAAAAAACAAAAGAAAACCTGACCAGCACCTCCATATACTGTGAACAGGTGCAAGCTGCAATGACATACAAAAAAGGGACACAGCAGCATTCTGTAAGGACAAAGATATATGGAAACACGAGCGCTAAACTACAATGTTGCTGAGTAAAATGTACTTATAAAAAAAAGTACTTGCAAAAATGAACGTTGTTAGCACATAAATTAGCCAATTCATGGATGCCCATCAACCAAGGCAAGGTGACGACCTTCTGATGGCTCCTATCATCCTAAACATGTACTTTTTTTTGGAAGTACATTTTATTCAGCAACAATGTAGTTTAGGCTTCAGTCTGATGCAAAATATATTAACAACTTGCATATGTTACTAAAGAAAGCAGATATAGCCATAATTTTTCTTTACCTGGGCAATCCCTTTAAAGTCAATGACTTGCGGTGATCTCCAATTTTGAAATATGAAAAAAAAATCTGTTAAAGGATGGAGAGGTCAGGAAATGGTCATGCTGCATAAAATTTAAAAAAAGGGGGGAAAACTTAATTTTCTACAAACATAATACTCTATTTTTTAGCTATCCAAAAAATAAGAGGAGTTAAAAACTGAAAATTTTACAATAATAAGTCCGAACAATCAAATAATGCTTTAAAGTCCAAAAATCACAAGTCATAGGTGGTGCTAAAGTAAGTATAAGGGGGAAAACCCTAAACCCTACTACATTGTGATTTAATCTGTAAACCAGACAGTCTGATCTATAATTATTGCTGCAAGTCTCTAGCCTATCTACATTAGGCCCCTGCATTTATGGCCTCCCAATCTAGTAATGTCAGAAATAGTTAAAACCACATTATAGGAATCCTAAAGCATAACATTTCAACCACCACTCATTTAGGTTCAGCCTAAAAGAGCCACAACAAAAGAAAGAATCCTCCAATATTCATTTTGAAAATAACAATGGAAAACATGCAAATGTAACAATGCAAGATGGTCCTGCCAGATACTGGAAGTACCATCGGTCTTCAGCCATACGAATAATCAAGTGATGGTTGGGAAGTGGCTACAGAACAGAAAACTCCTCTTGTGGAGTAAGGTCTACTTGCAGCATGTCTTGCAGAAATTATTGTAGTGCTCCTTCTTTTGAAGGACTCTGCTTTCAACTCAGGAAATTAGAAACAGGAGTGCCAGAGGGCATACACATCCAAGGCTGTACACTGGAACACACACGTTTTCAATTACGGAACATGAAAGAAACTTCTGATGAACGAAAGAAATGAAATCCAGCCTTATTTCTGGGAGCCATATGCCGAATACTTTGAAAACTCGACATCAACTCCAAACTGGGTCTTGCTTACTCCTGAGTCAGGTTATGCTACACAATATAGGCCTGGATTTCCCCACAGCCATCACTACCGATCGAGAACACAAATACGGCAGAAAAATCTTACTTAGTCAGCAACTTTCAGCTGAAGTTTTCATATTTATTTTATGTACTTTGAAATCTTAATGGATCGAAAAATAATAACTAAATAGGGTCCGACTTCGCAACCGATGCACCTAAAAAAATATGAATCAACCTTGCAAATACCGTATGTTGGATCAAAAAAAGTCTACACACACCTGTTAAAATGCAAGGGTTATGTCATGCAAAAAAAAATCATACCAAATAGAATCGTTTCAGAACGTTTTCCACCTTTAATGTCAGCCATAATCTGTAAAATTCTACTGAAAAATAAACAAAGCTTTTTGGGTGTAAATAGAAAAATAAAGAATTAAAATAATGTGGTTGCATAAGTGTGCATATCCATAAACTAATACTTTTGTTGGAGTAACTTTTTATCATTATTATTTATTTATATAGCACCATTAATTCCATCGTGCTGTACATGAGAAAGGGGTTACATACAGGGTTATAGATATCGTTTACAGTAAACAAATTTACAATGACAGACTGGTACAGAGGGGAGAGGACCCTGTCCTTGCGGACTTACATTCTACGGGATAATGGTGAAGAGACAGAAGGTCGGGGGTGCAGCAGCTCTGGTGGTGGTGACGGGGCATCTCACGTGGTGGCGAGTCAGCAGAATGGTTATTGCAGGCTGTAGGCTTTCCTGAAGAGATGGGTTTTCAGGTCCTGTCTGAAGGATCCGTGGGTGGTGGATAATCGGACGTGTTGAGGCGTGGAATTCCAGAGGATGGGAAATATTCAGGAGAAATCTTGGAGGCAGTTGTGTGAGGAATAGTGATGAGCGAGTGTACTCGTTGCTCGGGTTTTCCCGAGCACGCTCGGGTGACCTCCGAGTATTTGTTAGTGTTCGGAGATTAACTTTTGATTGCGGCAGCTGAATGATTTACAGCTACTAGACAGCTTGATTACATGTGAGGATTCCCTAGAAACCAGGCAACCCCCACATATACTCAGCCTGGCTAATAGCTGTAAATCATTCAGCTGAGGAAATGAAAACTTAATCTCTGAACACTAACAAATACTCGGAGGTCACCCGAGCGTGCTCGGGAAAACCCGAGCAACGCGTACACTTGCTCATCACTAGTGAGGAAAGAATAAGTGTGGAGGAGAGTAGGAGGTCTTGGGAGGATCAAAGATTGCGTGAGGGAAGATATTGGGATATTAGTTCAGAGATATAGGGAGGGGACAGGTTGTGGATGGCTTTGTAGATCAGTTTTAGTAGTCTGAACTGGATTCGTTGGGGAATTGGGAGCCAGTGAAGGGACTTGCAGGAGGGAGAAACAGGGGAGTAGCGAGGAGAGAGGTGGATTAGCCAGGCAGCAGCTTTGAGGACAGACTGGAGTGGGGCAAGAGAGTTAGCGGGGAGGCCACAGAGGAGAGTGTTGCAGTAATCGAAGCAGGAGATGATGAGGGCATGCACAAGAGTTTTAGTAGATTGAGGGCTGAGGAAGGGATGGATTCTGGCAATATTTTTGAGTTGGAGGCGACAGGAGGTGGCAAGAGTTTGGACGTGCAGTTTGAAGGACAGGGCAGAGTCGAGTGTTACTCCGAAGTAGCGGATTACAGGTGTGGGAGACAGTGTGATGCCGTTTACCATATTAGGATCAGGTAGAGGAAATACGCGAGATGGAGGAAAGATGAAACTTGTTATGATAGCATTGTCTGTTTGAGTAGGATTTTATCAACACCTACAATTGGCCCACTGTTAGTAGTAGGGCTCCATATCTGACAAATTGTGAGGGCATCTCCTGTGTATGGCACTCTTCATTTTGCCCACAGAATTTCAATTGGATTCAGGTCTGGGCTCAGGTTGAGCTATTACAAAACTAATCATCTTCTGGCAAAGCTATTTTTTGTGCTGATTTGGAGATATCCTTATGGTCGTTGTCAGGCAGAAAGGTGAAATTCCTTTTTACCTTCCACTTTTTAGCAGAAGACTAAAGGTTCTATTGCAAAATTGATTCATATTTAGAAATGTTCATCATTCCCTCCACCTTGACTAAAAAGCCCCAGTTACATCTGCCTCCACCATGTTTAACTGTGGTTCTTTGGTGCTCTTTACGTAATGACCAGTGTTTGTTTTGCACCAAACACCCCTTTTGGAAATATGGCCAAAAAGTTCCTATGTCTCATCAGGCCAGTGTACACGTTTTCCCACTTGCTTTTGTCAGAATTTATGTACATTTTATCAAAACAAAGGTGGTCTTGAATGTTTTTTTTTAGAAAAGGCTTTGAGGTTACCACTTATCTTACAGGCCAGACATGTGAAAAATACGGAAGTGTTCTCACGTACAGTAAACAACAAGTACTTGCCAGAAATTCCAGAACCTCCTTTAATGCTGTTATAGGCCTCTTGGCTGCATCGAGGACTAATTTTCTTTTCGCTTTTTTGTCAGTATTTAAGGGTAGTCCAGTTCTAGGTAATGTCATTGTTGTGCCAAAGATAAGCTACTTCTTGATGACTGTCTTCACTTTATTTCATGGTATATATAACCACACCTTGGCACTGACTGACATTTACTGTCAGTTCATTTCCTCCAGGCAGCAGTGCTCTCAGCGAGGGAACCGGGCAGCTTCAGCACGCTATTAATTTGCAGATTAACCTCATATCTGCAGGTTAATAGTATTTTTTTTACATGACAGGTTTTCTTAAATGTATTCTGATTTTCCTTCCTTCATCTCAGCCTGAAGTGTTGTGAACCCGATACTGGCACTGGCATTTTGCTTATGGCTTGGGTCTCTGATAAATCAGTCCTGATGTCTTATCTAGCCAGAGAGTCCTTTATATTTTTCTGCTTCATTTACAGACTTGGGCAAAATTGTTTGTACCTTTCTGTAAGAAAAACCCACAATGATAACTGAATTAACTTTAAACTGACAAAAGTAATTTTCAATTTAAACTTACTGAATATCTACTAATGAAAATAAGATGTAATGCTCAATGAGACTTTTGCACCTGTCCACAAGTATTTTGGCCCACTCCTCCTGAGCAAACTGCTCCAGCTGTCTCATGTTTGAAGGGTGCTTTCTAAAGGCTGCATGTTTCAGCTCCTTCCACAGATGTTCAATAATATTTAATTCAGGGCTCATGGAAGCCACTTCAGAATAGTCCAATGCTTTGCTCTTAGCCGTTCTCGCATGTTTTTAGCTGTGTGCTTTATCCTGTTGGAGGACTCATGAGATGCGACTCAGAACAAGCTTACTTACAGCTTTGTGGCATGACAATATGCATTTTGGCAAATTCCAGTCTCAATTTATTATGATTTGCTTTCAACAGTGTTTTATCCTTCGAATGTCTTCCATCCTTTTGGCCAAAACAGCCACGGATAGTGCGACCTGACACATGTACCTTGACCTTGGAGTTGACCTCTAATCTGTTTGGAAGTTGTTCTGGGCTCTTTGGTTAGTATAATCCATCTTTTCAGTTCGTCATCAATTTCCCTCTTATAGCCAGGTCCACAGAGGTTGGCTACAGTCCCACAGACCTAAAACTTCTGAAAAATATAACTCTGGTAACAGGAATATCAAGCTGTTTGGAGATGGTTTTATAGCCTTTATCTTTAACATGTTTGTCTATATTTTTTCTTTCTAACCTCCTGAGACAACTCTCTCCTTAACTTTCTTTGGTACACACCACGATGACGAACAGCACGGTAACCACTTTTCACTCTTTAAATTAGCAGACTGATTACAAGTTTGTAGACACTTTGAGGTTACTTACAGGACATACCTTTGTTTAACACGTCCCTAGTAGTATGATGTTGTTGTTTTAAAACGTTTCAGTTGAACAACAATACAAATGCAATGTCTCATTACAAACACATTTTCAACTGCAGTTATCCTCTCAAAGTGCTTCATCTTCCATCTCATGGGCCGTAAGAGTGGAGGGAAGAGCAGTACAGCAGAACTGAGAGCATTCTGAGAAGATAACTGCAACAGCATGTGTTTTTAATGAGAAAAAGCTCAGTTCTGCTGTACTAAGTTATGATCTCACTGCAGAGCAGAGTGAGACTATGAGAGCAAAGTGTGGGTCATGATATGGTTCACACCCACTGTCATTAACAATAAGCACTGGAGGCAGATCTGTTTCTGGCCCATAGATCTTAAAGCTCATTTACATATTATCCCCTTAATGATGGGGCCATAGTTTTAAAATCTTACCAGTGTCACTTTATGTGGTAATAGCTCTGGAACGCTTCAATATATCCCAGTGATTTTATGATTGCTTTTTTTTTCTTGCCACATTATATTTTATGATAATGGTAAAAGTTTAATTTTTTTTTTTTTTTTTTTAGAAATAAACTCAAAACATATCAGAAATAAAAAAAATTTAATTTTCAAACTTTGAATGATTATCCCTTTAACCCAGATAATCATACCACACAAAACATTAACACATAACATTTCCTTTATGTCTGCTTTACATCACTTTACATCAGCGCCATTTGTAAAATGTTAGAGGACAAAAGAATGTGGCACTATCTAAGAGAAGTAAAGTCTACGTTTTACTCATGCAAACACCTTAAGAAGGCTGGATTCAGCCGAAACGCATTGTGTATCGTTATAGTCTTTATGCATCTTTTTACTGGTTCAAAAAAATTCCTACATAACGGAACACATCCAAGAAATCATTCTTGATTACACAGTTGCAGTGACAGTGCCAGCTTCTGACTTTTTTTTGCATTTTAAAGGCTTAAAAATGTAGCAGTATTTTAACAATGAAATTTACAAAAAAAATTTTTTAGGGACCTATTCGGTTTTGAAAGTGACTTTGGGGGAGCTAAATCTTGGAAAATCAGCAAGATGATACAATTTTTAAAATAGCATCAGTCGACATTCAAAATTGCTGTCAGGCAGTTTATTAATCCTCCAGGTGCATTTCAGAAATTAATAAAAGTGGCATGACAGTAAATTAAATATTTTTACCACCTAAATGTTGCCAACTTCTGAACAGGTCACAATAGCTATAAGACTCTTAGTCCATTATTTGCCCGTGAATTGCCCTGACAAACATCAGGACCACACAATCATAATTTCAGGGTGCCTATGGCGTTAAAGAGGGAGCAGCCACACTGTTAACCATTAAGATAATGCAGTCACTTTTGACAGCAGCATCTAAGGGGTTAAATGGTTGGTGCCAACAAAGATTGTGGCTGATGCAGCAAGTTGTCAGCTATTGTGGACAGCTGCTGGATTGTCATCTCTCTGAGGATGCCATTGTCTTATAACAGATCAGTAAAAAGATGTATAGGTCATTAAGGGGTTAAGAGAAATGTGAATTTCTCTGAGTGCAGATGACAAGGTATTATTCTATTCAACTTTCTATTACCTTTACGACCATAAAAACTACCTATGAGAGTTGATCTTAGGGTATGTGTCCACTTTCAGGATGGCCGGCGGTTTGGACGGAGCCCAAAGCTCCGCCCCCTTCTGGAGACGCGATGATGCCGGATGTGTTCATTGCACACATCCGGCATCATCGCACCCCACAAATAGGGCCCTGTGATTTACCTTGCGGCGGCGCAGCGGCGCCGCAAGGTACACGGACATGCTGCGATCTAAAAAGATGCGCCGCATGTCCGTAATCGCAGGGCAGCCGGGTGCGTGTTACCACGCATAGTGGAGACGGGATTTCATAAAATCCCCTCCACTATGCTGTAACACCTGGACGCTGCGGATTGAACCCTGCGGCTCCACGCAGCGTTCAATCCGCTGCTATTCTGGATGTAATACGGCCCGTGGACACATACCCTTACTCCCAAATTACCTTTAAAGTACCACTCCAGGGATTTTTTAAATGTATTTTTATTTCTAATCCTTGAAGAATCCACAACGACAATGTCTGGTGATGCCAGACACATTCTGCTGAGTAGCAGGATAGTCCTGCTCGAGTGACTGGTAGCCACTCTAGTCCCTGATTGACGTGTCTCCTGGTTGGGAATATCGGATCTCCAGTGGGGTTGATTGGCTGTAAAGTCGTCGGCCAATCAGGCTGCTTGCTGCGGGCTGTCGGGCTTCTGATCGGCTACAACTCTAATATTTCTGGGACCATCTTCTCCATAAATTGCTTGAGCACGATCACATCCCAAAGGGCAGCAGTCGAATGGGTAATCTGGCCAACAAGCCAGCAGCTTCAGTGCCATTGGAGAGGACTGACAAATTCTTGGTGCAATATCGCTCTCCGGGGTGACAGTAAAAAGGGCCAACAGGATGTCCTTAATAGTCCCATAGTCTAGGCAGTCCCGAGGCCCAAATGACCACACAGTATCCTTTGCCCGGCCAGTCAAACTAGTCCACATGTATTTAGCCAAATCAGCTGAAGGCCCTAGGTGCATCAACCTCAATGCCGGATTCATTAAATACTGGCATGTCCCTATAGCGAAGATGATTTCTTTGGTGGTGGTAGAGTCTGGCGCTGGCGGTAGGGAAACTGGAACTCTGAAAACTGATTTCATAACACAAGCCCTCTCTCCACTTAAAGGGAATCTGTCACCTCATTTTTCACATATAAGCTGCAGCCACTGCCATTAGGGGCTTATTTATCTACAGCATTCTGTAATGCTGTAGATAAGGCCCCGATGTAACCTGAAAGATAAGATAAACAAGTTAGATTATACTCACCCTGGGGCAGTCTGGGTCCGATGGGCGTCGCAGGTCCGGGTCCGGCGCCTAACATCTTCATGCGATGACGTCCTCTTCCTTGCTTCTGTCGCGGCTCAAGCGCAATTCTCTGCCCTGTCGAGGGAAGATCGAAGTACTGCAGTGCGCAGACGCCGGGAAAGCTCAGAGAGGCCCAGCACCTGCGCACTGCAGTACTTTACTCTGCCCTCAAGAGGGCAAATCAGAATGCCTGCGCAGGAGCTGCGACACTAAGCAAGGCGGATGATGACATCGTGTGAGGATGGGAGGCGCCGGACCCGGACCTGCGACGCCCATCGGACCCAGACAGCACCGGACCGCCCCTGGGTGAGTATAATCTAACTTGTTTTTCTTATCTTTCAGGTTACATCGGGGGCTTATCTACAGCATTACAGAATGATGTAGATAAGCCCTTAATGGCGGTGGCATCTTATATGCGAAAAATGAGGTGACAGATTCCCTTTATCACTCCGGGCCCCAATGCGACCAACAACTCCTGAATTCGGGCTGCTTGGGACTGGGCTGTTGATTCCAGACCGACACTGGATCCTTGATCTGGCAAGCAGTTTAATTCCTCTGGTTCAACATTGCAGGATTTTCGTCATCCTCCACGACGTACTGGGTATCCCAACGGACCAATTCCTGGATTAAATCCGACTGGGTGTCAATGGCCCAGTATACGATCTGCTGAAGCTGGCACATCTGCTGAAGCTGGCACAGCTGCTGTAGTTGCCATTTCCTGTTGATGCTGTATATCCACTCAGGTCCTCTTTCCAAGGCCGAGCTGGTGGGGTTGGACATGGTGGTGTCCAAAACCTGATGTGCATGTTTCACCTATGGCCCGCTGAGTATGCATCCCTGTTTGTGAAGCCCTTGACGGTGCCTACTAACACCAGTCTCCTACAGCTCCCCCGGATCAGCCGGGCTGAGTACTATCCCACCACTGCCAATAGTTGTGAAGACACAAGATTAAGTGGGTGCTCTCATCCACAGGCTGTGCCTTCTTTCAAAAGACTGAATGGACTGGGGCTCATTGCACTAAACACATGTAACTCCTTCCCCATGGTCAGAACACTACTCAGACAACACAGGGCGAGTGCACCACACTCCAGTAAGACTTTATTGGTTCACCAACAAACAATAGCATAAAGTACATTCCTTGCAATGATACAAAATGATGCAAGTCATAGAGTCTCAGACTTCTGCTGGCTCGCTAGAGCCAACTGGAACTTCTGGGACTTCGGAGCATCCAGGGCCAACTATCACAGCCAGCAGCACCCCATTTATGGCTGACACCCACTCAGAAAATATCGCAACAAGCCTCAAAAGATGACCGAGCAAAGCAAGGCACGTGGCCATGTGATTGGACTGTACCAACTTGGGGTCTCCAAATAAATTTGTGGGATCAAGGTTTGGCAGTGGAGCAGTTCTGTAATCCACAAGCTGGAACCAGGCTGAAATCCCTAGGTGGAAGTCCTGAAGAATCATCCAAGATGACGTCCATTTTATATCCCAAAGCTACCATTTCACGGCACTGTGCCCCAAAGGATTGGGGGGAGATAATCATAACTGTTCCCTCATTGTTTGCTGGTTTACTTAGACTGCATGATTGTCCACCAAATGATGCAGACTGGTATACCATAGAGGGCTGATACAATCTGTATGCAGCAAGGATTCCACAAATTAGCATACAAAAAGGGGCGCCAATCTCACATGAAACAGTGGTTTATGTCACTTGACTTACTGAACATAGGAATAATGTCTGGCATAATTAAAAATTACCTCCGCACAAGTGGCCAGATTGACGCTGAGTCATCACAATGAGAATGTGAGTAGGTGTCTTCTACCTGTGTTAAATTCAGGAGTCCACATTTATAAGTTTGTATCGTTACAGATATGGGGATGCCAAATAACATATGATATATATATATATATATATATATATATATTACACACACTAGATGGTGGCCCGATTGTAACGCATGGGGTATTCTAGAATATGTATGTATGTATGGACGTGCGTCGCGCTTAGCACAGCCACGTAGTATATAGCACAGCCACGTAGTATATAACACAGATAGCCACGTAGTATATAGCACAGCCACGTAGTATATAGCACAACCACGTAGTATATAGCACAACCACGTAGTATATAGCACAGCCACGTAGTATATAGCACAGCCACATAGTATATAACACAGCCCACGTATTATATAGCACAGGCCACGTAGTATATAACACAGGCCACGCAGTATATAACACAGGCCACGTAGTATATAACACAGGCCACGTAGTATATAACACAGCCCACGCAGTATATAACACTGCCCACATAGTATATAGCAGGCAGGCAGTATATAACACAGCCCACGTAATATATAGCACAGCCCACACACTATATAACACAGCCCACGTAGTATATAGCAGTGTGGGCACCATATCACTGTTAAAAAAAAAATAAAATAAAAAATAGTTACATACTCACCCTCTGGCGTCCACCGAAGCTGTCCCAATGCGCGCATCGGTGGACGTCGGAAGGGGAGAATAGCACAATTTTATATTTTTTTTAATTATTTTTAACATCAACATTTTTTATATCTTTTTACCATTGATGCTGCATAGGCTGGTCCGGGATGGGGCGACACACTGGCACTGACTGGAGGGGCGTAGGGAGAGGGCACTGACTTGAGGAGAGTACGGAGGGGCCAATTCGAGGCCAGACTAAGCCTGTCGCTGATTGGTCACGCCCGGCCGGCCGCGACCAATCAGCGACGCGGGACTTCCGTTACGGAACTTAGTTACAGACAAACAGACGGAAGTACCCCTTAGACAATTATATATATATATATATATATATATATATATATATATATATATATATATATATACATCTATATTGGGTGCTTTAAAGTTGGGATTTTCATATATACTTCGGTTCTCATCCATTAGCTTTAGGCTAATGTGCACACATTGCAAATTTTGATGCGCTTCCGCTGAGTTTTTGGCTGCACGGATTCGCATCAAATCCGCAGTGTAGTGCACAGCCAATGTTAGTCTATGTGAAATTGACATTTGTTGTGCACATGCTGAGGAAAAAAAGGGCGGAATCGAGGCTTTTTTTCCGCAGCATGTCAATTCTTTTGGCGGATCTGCAGCGTTTCTGCACCCATTGACTTGACTTCCATTGTGTCAGGCACATCCACAACAAACCCACAGATGTAAAAAAAAATCTGCGGTTTTGCTGCGGATGAAACGCTGAAGATCGGAAGGAGAGAGTGTGTGGGCGGAGCTATGTGCGTGTATGTGTGTGCCGGTGTCTGCGTGAATCTGTCTGTGTGCGGTGGTCTGTGTCCCTGTGTGTGTGAGGGGTCTGTGTAAGCAGCCATTGTCTGATAGGACTACTGCTACCATCCGGCAATGAATGCTCACAGTGACAGCATTGCCGATGATGGGACAGTAGTCCCATCAGACAATGGCTGTGTTCAGTAGTTTAAAAAAAAAAAAAAAAAAAAAAAAAAACAACATACAGAACATACAACATACAGAACATACACAACATACAACACATAACATAAAGTACATACTTACCATCACCTAGTCCCAGAAGCCATAGATTCTCCTGTAATAAAAATCACATAATAAACCAACCTATACTTACCTTTCCGCCGTAGTCCAGTTAATAATGAGTGTTGAACGACGATCTCCCATGTAGAACACTGACATGGCCCCGTGATGAACTGACAGCGGGGTAATCTTCTGCAATGTATATCCCTCTGCTGCTGCCGGGAGAGAGGTCATTTAAGTTTATTCTCTCACCGGCAACGCTGTGTGAGAAAATTCCCATAAAGCTAGAGTTAAAGATAAGTTACCCTTGCGAAAAAAAAAATTGCTTGCTAATACATAATTTTTGAGGAAAGAAAAATGATTTTTTATTTTCACGGCTCTGCGTTATAAACTTCTGTGAAGCACTTGGGGGTTCAAAGTGCTCACCACACATCTAGATAAGTTCCTTGGGGGGTCTAGTTTCCAAAATGGGGTCACTTGTGGGGGGTTTCTACTGTAGGCACATCAGGGGCTCCGCAAACGCAACGTGGCGCCCGCAGACCATTCCATCAAAGTCTGCATTTCAAAACGTCACTACTTCCTTTCCGAGCCCCGACGTGTGCCCAAGCAATGGTTTACCCCCACATATGGGGTATCAGTGTACTCAGGACAAACTGGGCAACAACTATTGGGGTCAAATTTCTCCTGTTACCCTTGGGAAAATTAAAAAATTCTGGGCTAAAAAAATATTTTTGAGGAAAGAAAACACATTTATTATTTTCACGGCTCTCCGTTATAAACTTCTGTGAAGCACTTGGGGGTTCAAAGTGCTCACCACACATCTAGATAAATTCCTTTGGGGGTCTAGTTTCCAAAATGGGGTCACTTGTGGGGAGTTTCTACTGTTTAGGCACATCAGAGGCTCTGCAAAGCAATGTGACGCCCGCAGAGCATTCCATCAAAGTCTGCATTTCAAAACGTCACTACTTCTCTTCCGAACCCCGACGTGTGCCCAAACAGTGGTTTACCCCCACATATGGGGTATCAGCATACTCAGGAGAAACTGGACAACAACTTTTGGGGTCCAATTTCTCCTGTTACCCTTGGGAAAATAAAAAATTGTGGGCTAAAAAATCATTTTCGAGAAAAAAATAATAATTTTGTATTTTCATGGCTCTGCGTTATAAACTTCTGTGAAGCACTTGAGGGTTCAAAGTGCTCACCACACATCTAGATTAGTTCCTTGGGAGGTCTAGTTTCCAAAATGGGGTCACTTGTGGGGGAGCTCCAATGTTTAGGCACACAGGGGCTCTCCAAACGCGACATGGTGTCCGCTAATGATTGGAGCTAATTTTCCATTCAAAAAGCCAAATGGCGTGCCTTCCCTTCTGAGCCCTGCCGTGCGCCCAAACAGTGGTTTACCCCCACATATCGGGTATCATCGTACTCAGGACAAACTGGACAACAACATTTGGGGTCCAATTTCTCCTGTTACCCTTGGGAAAATAAAAAATTCTGGGCTAAAAATCATTTTTGAGGAAAGAAAAATTATTTTTTATTTTCATGGCTCTGCGTTGTAAACTTCTGTGAAGCACCTGGGGATTTAAAGTGCTCACTATGCATCTAGATAAGTTCCTTGGGGGGTCTAGTTTCCAAAATGTGGTCACTTGTAGGGGAGCTCCAATATTTAGGCACACAGGGGCTCTCCAAACGCGACATGGTGTCCGCTAACGATGGAGATAATTTTTCATTCATAAAGTCAAATGGTGCTCCTTCCCTTCCGAGCCTTACCATGTGCCCAAACAGTGGTTTACCCCCACATATGAGGTATCGGCGTACTCAGGAGAAATTGCTCAACAAATTTTAGGATCCATTTTATCCTGTTGCCCATGTGAAAATGAAAAAATTGAGGCTAAAAGAAATTTTGTGTGAAAAAAAAGTACTTTTTCATTTTTACGGAACAATTTGTGAAGCACCTGAGGGTTTAAAGTGCTCACTATGCTTCAAGATAAGTTCCTTGGGGGGTCTAGTTTCCAAAATGGGGTCACTCCAATGTTTAGGCACACAGGGGCTCTCCAAACGCGACATGGTGTCCGCTAAAGATTGGAGCCAATTTTTCATTCAAAAAGTCAAATGGCGCTCCTTCCCTTCCGAGCCCTGCCGTGCGCCCACACAGTGGTTTACCCCCACATATGAGGTATCAGCGTACTCAGGACAAATTGGACAACAACGTTCGTGGTCCAGTTTTTCCTTTTACCCTTGGGAAAATAAAAAAAATGTTGCTAAAAGATCATTTTTGTGACAAAAAAGTTAAATGTTCATTTTTTCCTTCCATGTTGCTTCTGCTGCTGTGAAACACCTGAAGGGTTAATAAACTTCTTGAATGTGTTTTCAGCACCTTGAGGGGTGCAGTTTTTAGAATGGTGTCACTTTTGGGTATTTTCAGCCATATAGAACCCTCAAACTGACTTCAAATGTGAGGTGGTCACTAAAAAAAATGGTTTTGTAAATTTTGTTGTAAAAATGAGAAATCACTGGTCAAATTTTAACCCTTGTAACTGCCTAGCAAAAAAAAAATTTTGTTCCCAAAACTGTGCTGATGTAAAGTAGACATGTGGGAAATGTTATTTATTAACTATTTTGTGTCACATAACTCTCTGGTTTAACAGAATAAAAATTCAAAATGTGAAAATTGCGAAATTTTCAAAATTTTCGCCAAATTTCCGTTTTTTTCACAAATAAACTCAGAAATTACACTGGTCAACAGCATTTTTGGTGCCAAAGATATTTCATCGAATTTAGGGTATTTTTGGGGTGCTGATTCTGAATATGTCATCAGTTTTGCCAGATTGGCTCAAGTTTTTGAGATTTTTGGTATCTTATTTATAGCACTTGTTGGTAAATGCGACGCATCATCTCATTAATTTCTTTGGATTAGTACTTGAACTGAGCAGTTCTCAATATAGTTTTGTGTTAATTAGTGTTCTAAAAGTTTGTTCATAGCTTGATTTTTGCACTAACTTTATGTTGTTGTCTGTTTTCCAGTGAAAAGCATGAACTCATCAAGAAGAAGTTGTCTTAACGATCCAGACTCATTCTGTTACATTTGTGGTGAATACACACTGCCAAAACATAGAAGAAACATAACAGACTTCGTAAAAAAAAGTGTATTTTGCCTATTTTGGGGTTATGCTTGGGGACCAAGACAAGTTTTGGGCACCAGACATAGTGTGCAAAGCATGTATCAAATTATTACGAAAATGGAGCAAAGGACAAAGAAAAAGCTTCAAATTTGGTGTTCCAATGGTGTGGAGAGAGCCAAAAAATCATCATGATGACTGTTATTTATGGTAAACACAGGTACAGGCACATCTTCACAATGAGGGACAGGCCTTCTTGCAGATTCCATGTTACTCCCATTTTCGTTTCTTATGCTTATTGAATCCTTGCACTTGCACTGCACAGAAATAACAGTCATCATGATGATTTTTTGGCTCTCTCCACACCATTGGAACACCAAATTTGAAGCTTTTTCTTTGTCCTTTGCTCCATTTTCGTAATAATTCGATACATGCTTTGCACACTATGTGTGGTGCCCAAAACTTGTCTTGGTCCCCAAGCATAACCCCAAAATAGGCAAAATACACTTTTTTTACGAAGTCTGTTATGTTTCTTCTATGTTTTGGCAGTGTGTATTCACCACAAATGTAACAGAATGAGTCTGGATCGTTAAGACAACTTCTTCTTGATGAGTTCATGCTTTTCACTGGAAAACAGACAACAACATAAAGTTAGTGCAAAAATCAAGCTATGAACAAACTTTTAGAACACTAATTAACACAAAACTATATTGAGAACTGCTCAGTTCAAGTACTAATCCAAAGAAATTAATGAGATGATGCGTCGCATTTACCAACAAGTGCTATAAATAAGATACCAAAAATCTCAAAAACTTGAGCCAATCTGGCAAAACTGATAGTATATTCAGAATCAGCACCCCAAAAATACCCCAAATTCATTAAAATATTTTGGACACCAGAAAAAAATTTTTTTTTTTGTTGACCTGTGTTATCGACCTAAATTTACCACTAACATGAAGCCCAATATGTCACGAAAAAATAATCTCAGAACCGCTAGGATCCGTTGAAGCGTTCCTGAGTTATTACCTCATAAAGGGACACTGGTCAGAGTTGCAAAAAACGGCCAGGTCATTAAGGTCAAAATAGGCTGGGTCATGAAGGGGTTAAAGCGACCCTCCACACAAACACTCAGGTATAGTCACCCTAGCTAGCATCCTCTACTTTCCTACTGCTGCATCCTCTGCTCAGTTCGATATACCATTTCTCCCGTTTCGAAGATGACAACCCTTCCCAAGTGGCATTGGGAGTGCACTGTTAATTCTAAATCACTACTCTCCTGGCTTTCCTGTGCTGTAGTGTCGGCAAGGCAGGAGAGGCGCCATTTAGACTTGGCACTGCATTCATCATGCCACTGCGATGGCCAACTTAGCAGCAAGAGGAACAGAAGGCAAAACTGAGAAGAGGCAGGCAGCTGGAGGGCACCAGGTAATGTATGGTCACTTTAATCTCAGGGTGAAGGGTGGCTTTAAATGGTGAAACCTCAAATAAAGGGGTTAATAAAGTAATTTTTCAATTGTCCAGTGTTGAAATTTTTTTTTTATTACCGTAATCCATTGTAATTATTACACGCTAAAACAAATTGATTTTGTATTTTTTTTTTTTTCACCAAAGCTGTACATATAATGAACTCAGGGCAGAAATATAAAACAAGCAATACAATATCAGAAAACAATGGATAAAACTTGATGGCTCGCAAACCCCAAATCGCTCTAAACTTTCACAATCCTTGTTTTATCTGTAAATTGCCAGGGGTCAAATGAGATGAGAGCAAAAGAAAAAAAAAACTGTTGACAAAATGAACCATTAATGTCTATATTCAGTGTGAGCATGTAAATAGATACACTTATTTTAACCCCTTAATCCCGTTTGACGTACTATCCCGTCAAGGTGACCTGGGACTTAATTCCTGGTGACGGGATAGTACGTCATACGCGATCGGCCGCGCTCACGGGGGGAGCGCGGCCGATCGCGGCCGGGTGTCAGCTGCCTATCGCAGCTGACATCCGGCACTATGTGCCAGGAGCGGTCACGGACCGCCCCCGGCACATTAACCCCCGGCACACCGCGATCAAACATGATCGCGATGTGCCGGCGGTGCAGGGAAGCATCGCGCAGGGAGGGGGCTCCCTGCGGGCTTCACCGAGCCCCCCGCAGCAACGCGATGTGATCGCGTTGCTGCGAGGGTCTTACCTCCCTCCCTGCAGGCCCCAGACCCGGATCCAAGATGGCCGCGGATCCGGGTCCTGCAGGGAGGGAGGTGGCTTCACAGAAGCCTGCTCAGAGCAGGCACTGTGAAGCAGCCTGCACTTTCCTCAGATCGGTGATCTGTCAGAGTGCTATGCAAACTGACAGATCACCGATCTGTATTGTCCCCCCCTGGGGCAGAGTAAAAAAGTAAAAAAAAAAATTTCCAAATGTGTAAAAAAAAATAAAAAAAAAATATTCCAAAATAATGAAAAAAATATATATATATTATTCCCATAAATACATTTCTTTATCTAAATAAAATAAAAAAAACAATAAAAGTACACATATTTAGTATTGCCGCGTCCGTAACGACCCGACCTATAAAACTGCCCCACTAGTTAAGCCCTTCAGTAAACACCGTAAGAAAAAAAAAAAAAAAACGAGGCAAAAAACAACGCTTTATTACCATACCGCCGAACAAAAAAGTGGAACAACACGCGATCAAAAAGACAGATATAAATAACCATGGTACCGCTGCAAACGTCATCTTGTCCCACAAAAAACAAGCCGCCATACAGCATCATCAGCAAAAAAATAAAAAAGTTATAGTCCTCAGAATAAAGCGATACCAAAATAATAATTTTTTCTATAAAATAGTTTTTATCGTATAAAAGCGCCAAAACATAAAAAAATGATATAAATGAGATATCGCTGTAATCGTACTGACCCGACGAATAAAACTGCTTTATCAATTTTACCAAACGTGGAACGGTATAAACGCCTCCCCCAAAAGAAATTCATGAATAGCTGGTTTTTGATCACTCTGCCTCACAAAAATCGGAATAAAAAGCGATCAAAAAATGTCACGTGTCTGAAAATGTTACCAACAAAAACGTCAACTCGTCCCGCAAAAAACAAGACCTCATGTGACTCTGTGTACTTAAATATGGAAAAATTATAGCTCTCAAAATGTGGTAACGCAAAAAATATTTTTTGCAATAAAAAGCGTCTTTCAGTGTGTGACGGCTGCCAATCATAAAAATCCGCTAAAAAACCCGCTATAAAAGTAAATCAAACCCCCCTTTATCACCCCCTTAGTTAGGGAAAAATAAAAAAATTAAAAAAAATGTATTTATTTCCATTTTCCCATTAGGGTTAGGGTTGGGGCTACAGTTAGGGTTGGGGCTAGGGTTAGGGTTTGGATTACATTTACGGTTGGGAATAGGGTTGGGTGTGTCTGGGTTAGGGGTGTGGTTAGGGTTACTGTTGGGATTAGAGTAAGGGGTGTGTTTGGATTAGGGTATCAGTTATAATTGGGGGGTTTCCACTGTTTAGGCACATCAGGGGCTCTCCAAACGGGACATGGCATCCGATCTCAATTCCAGCCAATTCTGCGTTGAAAAAGGAAAACAGTGCTCCTTCCCTTCAGAGCTCTCCCGTGTGCCCAAACAGGGGTTTACCCCAACATATGGGGTATCGGCGTACTCAGGACAAACTGGACAACAACTTTTGGGGTCCAATTTCTCCTGCTACCCTTGTGAAAATACAAAACTGGGGGCTAAAAAATCATTTTTGTGAAAAAAAAAAGAATTTTTATTTTCACGGCTCTGCGTTATAAACTGTAGTGAAACACTTGGGGGTTCAAAGTTCTCACAACACATCTAGATAAGTTCCTTGGGGGGTCTAGTTTCCAATATGGGGTCACTTGTGGGGGGTTTGTACTGTTTGGGTACATCAGGGGCTCTGCAAATGCAACGTGACGCCTGCAGACCAATCCATTTAAGTCTGCATTCCAAATGGCGCTACTTCCCTTCCGAGCTCTGTCATGCGCCCAAACAGTGGTTCCCCCCCACATATTGGGTATCAGCGTACTCAGGACAAATTGGACAACAACTTTTGGGGTCCAATTTCTCCTGCTACCCTTGTGAAAATACAAAACTGGGGGCTAAAAAATCATTTTTGTGAAAAAAAAAAAGAATTTTTATTTTCACGGCTCTGCGTTATAAACTGTAGTGAAACACTTGGGGGTTCAAAGTTCTCACAACACATCTAGATAAGTTCCTTGGGGGGTCTAGTTTCCAATATGGGGTCACTTGTGGGGGGTTTGTACTGTTTGGGTACATCAGGGGCTCTGCAAATGCAACGTGACGCCTGCAGACCAATCCATTTAAGTCTGCATTCCAAATGGCGCTCCTTCCCTTCCGAGCTCTGTCATGCGCCCAAACAGTGGTTCCCCCCCACATATTGGGTATCAGCGTACTCAGGATAAATTGGACAACAACTTTTGGGGTCCAATTTATCCTGATACCCTTGTGAAAATACAAAACTGGGGGCTAAAAAATCATTTTTGTGAAAAAAAAAAGAATTTTTATTTTCACGGCTCTGCATTATAAACTGTAGTGAAACACTTGGGGGTTCAAAGCTCTAAAAACACATCTAGATAAGTTCCTTATGGCGTCTACTTTCCAAAATGGTGTCACTTGTGGGGGTTTTTAATGTTTAGGCACATCAGGGGCTCTCCAAACGCAACATGGCATCCCATCTTAATTCCAGTCAATTTTGCATTGAAAAGTAAAATAGCGCTCCTTCCCTTCCGAGCTCTGCTATGCGCCCAAACAGTGGTTTACCCCCACATATGGGGCATCGTCGTACTCAGGACAAATTGCACAACAACTTTTGTGGTCTAATTTCTAATCTTACCCTTGGGGAAATAAAAAAATGGGGGCGAAAAGATCATTTTTGTGAAAAAATATGATTTTTTTATTTTTACGGCTCTGCATTATAAACTTCTGTGAAGCCCTTGTTGGGTCAAAGTGCTCAACACACATCTAGATAAGTTCCTTAGGGGGTCTACTTTCCAAAATGGTGTCACTTGTGGGGGGTTTCAATGTTTAGGCACATCAGGGGCTCTCCAAACGCAACATGGCGTCCCATCTCAATTCCAGTCAATTTTGCATTGAAAAGTCAAATGGCGCTCCTTCCCTTCCGAGCTCTGCCCTGCGCCCAAACAATGGTTTACACCCACATATGGGGTATCAGCGTACTCAGGACAAATTGCACAACAATTTTTGGGGTCCAATTTCTTCTCCTACCCTTGGGAAAATAAAAAATTGGGGGCGAAAAGATCATTTTTGTGAAAAAATATGATTTTTTATTTTTACGGCTCCGCATTATAAACTTCTGTGAAGCACTTGTTGGGTCAAAGTGCTCACCACACATCTAGATAAGTTCCTTAGGGGGTCTACTTTCCAAAATGGTGTCACTTGTGGGGGGTTTCAATGTTTAGGCACATTAGGGGCTCTCCAAATGCAACATGCGTCCCATCTCAATTCCAGTCAATTTTGCATTGAAAAGTCAAATGGCGCTCCTTTCCTTCCGAGCTCTGCCATGTGCCCAAACAGTGGGTTACCCCCACATATGGGGTATCAGCGTACTCAGGACAAATTGTACAACAACTTTTGGGGTCTATTTTCTCCTGTTACCCTTGGTAAAATAAAACAAATTGGATCTGAAATAAATTTTGTGTGAAAAAAAGTTAAATGTTCATTTTTATTTAAACATTCCAAAAATTCCTGTGAAACACCTGAAGGGTTAATAAACTTCTTCAGAGTGGTTTTGAGTACCTTGAGGGGTGCAGTTTTTAGAATGGTGTCACACTTGGGTATTTTCTATCATATAGACACCTCAAAGTGACTTCAAATGAGATGTGGTCCCTAAAAAAAAATGGTGTTGTAAAAATGAGAAATTGCTGGTCAACTTTTAACCCTTATAACTCCGTCACAAAAAAAAATTTTGGTTCCAAAATTGTGCTGATGTAAAGTAGACATGTGGGAAATGTTACTTATTAAGTATTTTGCATGACATATGTCTGTGATTTAAGGGCATAATAATTCAAAGTTGGAAAATTGCGAAATTTTCAAAATTTTCGCCAAATATTCGTTTTTTTCACAAATAAACGCAAGTTATATCGAATAAATTTTACCACTAACATGAAGTACAATATGTCACGAGAAAACAATGTCAGAATCGCCAAGATCCGTTGAAGCGTTCCAGAGTTATAACCTCATAAAGGGACAGTGGTCAGAATTGTAAAAATTGGCCCGGTCCATAACGTGCAAACCACCCTCGGGGCTTAAGGGGTTAAAAAAATCGATCAGGAAATATTGTTTATATAGATCTAAGTTGCCAAATACTTTCTGTGCATGTAAACACTTGACCAAATTAAAAAAAAATCATGATAAACAAATTAGAAAATTAAAGACAAATAATTGAAAATAAGGAGTCAATTTAAAAAAACAAAAAACAAAAAAACAGACTATGGATACTTTATTTAGAGAAGATTGAACTAAGTTATGGTTAGGTTGCCTGCTCATTCTTGATGGACAGATATTGTGTCTCTGAAGGAAACTTGTTCATAGCCCAGGAATAATATATGCACGAGCGACTAGAAGATAACCAATTAGACTCATCAAATTAATTAAAACAATAACCTATAGTAGGAAGTATGTTCCATTTTTATTTTAGGTTTTCATTATAAAGTCTCTATAATTTATTTGTGAGCTTTCAATACTTTTTCTATGCCCTTCGTTCTAATTAAAATATTTTGTAATCTGGCACCTTTCAAGTCAGTACAGTTATTACCACAATTAAAGTATTAAAGTTAAAAAAATAAAATAAAATAAAAAAAGTAAAAGCAAAAAGCAGCAAACAATTGCCTGCGCATGCGATAGACACTTTTTTTTAGCTGTTAACACCTTACTTATAACAAATAATTAAAAGAAGCGGAAACTAATCACTCAATTGGTCTCTTCACACATTTCAATATTTCACAGAATAAACAAACAAAACTTCAAAGGGAAAATTGTGTTTAAATTTAAAGAATTTGCAGTGTTAAGAAGCTGATGCTACCCCCATAAAAATAAATGATTCCCGTAAGAACTTGAAAGTCCCACCTAGAGTTTGGGAATATATTACAACAATATTTGTGTTTCACTGAAATAACATACCATAGTCCTTTATGAGCAAAGAAGGCAGACGGCTCTATTCTCTTGATTTATTCACTAGCTTTAAATGCTTGGTCTACCCGCTATCATAAAATACACATAAAAAAAAAAAATCCGTCAATGACTACAAAAAAATGCATATATGTTTGTGAAAATATTTTACTAATTTAGCAATTAAGCTTTGATTATTTTGTTGATAATTACAAATTGGAGCTATTTCACACAGACTTATTTATAAGGGGGTTTACTGTACTGGGTGTAACTTTTCATTTTCTAACATCTTGAATAGGCATTCTTCACACGAAACATTCTTCCGGTTCCAAAAAGCTACAAAGATGGCACCCCCCCCCCCCCCCCCCAAAAAAAAAAAAAAGAATACAAAAATTAATAAATGGGAAGTTGAGCATGATAAAAAGATTTAAAAAGGAACTCAGCAAGGAAGGGGGGATGTGCAGGGACTTATCTTCATGTTTTTCTGTCCTACTTGCCTTGGATGTGTGTTGTTTGCCATTGAGTACCGTATATACTCGAGTATAAGCCGAGATTTTCAGCCCAAATTTTTGGGCTGAAAGTGCCCCTCTCGGCTTATACTCAAGTCACGGTCTGTGGCAGGGTCGGCGGGTGAGGGGGAGAGGGCGCTGAGGCATACTTACCTAGTCCCGGCGATCCTGACGCTCCCCCTGCCCGTCACACTGTCTTCGGGTGCCGCAGCTCTTCCCCTGTACAGCGGTCACGTGGGACCGCTCATTAGAGAAATGAATATTCATTTCTCTAATCAGCGGTGCCGGTGACCGCTGATAGAAGAAGAGGCTGCGGCACCCGGAGACCAGCTGTCCGGGGGAAGGAGCGGGACACCGGGAGCAGGTAAGTATCGCATATTTACCTGTCCACGTTCCACAGGCCGGGCGCCGCTCTGTCTTCCCGGCGTCTCTCCGCTCTGACTGTGCAGGTCAGAGGGCGCGATGACGCATATAGTGTGCGCGCCGCCCTCTGCCTGATCAGTCAGTGCGGAGAGACGCCGGGACCGGACGCTGGGGAGCTGCAAGCAAGAGAGGCGAGTATGTGTTTTTTTTTTTTTATTGCAGCAGCAGCAGCGTTATATATGGCACAGCTTTATGTGGAGCATCTATGGGGCCAAACTGAACGCTGCAGAGCATTCCATATGGGGCACAGCTTTATAATGAGCATCTATGGGGCCAAATTGAACGGTGCAGAGCATATAGGGCACAGCTTTATAAGGAGCATCTATAGGACCATAATGAACGGTGCAGAGCATTGTATATGGGGCACAGCTTTATATGGAGCATCTATGGGGCCATAATGAACGGTGCAGAGCATTCTATATGGCACAGCTATATATGGATAATATATGGGGCAATAATCAATGGTATGGAGCATTATATATGGCACAGCTTTATATGGAGCATCTATGGGGCAATAATGAATGGTATGGAGCATCTATTTTTATTTTTGAAATTCACCGGTAGCTGCTGCATTTTCCACCCTAGGCTTATACTCGAGTCAATAAGTTTTCCCAGTTTTTTGTGGCAAAATTAGGGGGGTCGGCTTATACTCGGGTCGGCTTATACTCGAGTATATACGGTAGGTTTTTTATTGAATGACAGGTTAATGAAACAGGAGCCAGAGACAGGAGGCAGGCAGCCGGCGGGGAATAGGGAGAGAGGGCAAGAGAGCTGCAAGTGCAATGTCCCACCCTGGTGCACTTGCATCTATCAGCATGCAATTTCAACTATGAATTTCTGTACAACAGCAAAACCGATTTCTACAAGAAAGGTAAGGATTTAGTGAGCATTAACATACATTGGGGTATAAAATGTTGATGACAGGATATTTTTTACAGAAATAGGTAGAAGGCTGGAACAATAAGACATACAGCATAGGAAGCAAGTCAATAACGCAATCCAAAAAAGTTTCTCAATAGACGGGGATTCGTGTGTTTGGAGCTCTTGCTTTTTTTTTTTTAACAAATAAAATAAAAATAACTAAATAATATTGTAAAAGTGAAATTTTTTTTACATTGCCTGTCATTGTAGTATAATCCTACAAGCAGCTCAGAATTGATGGTGAAAACACACAAGAACCAATACTCACTTCCATTGTGGGAGGTTTTCATCAACCATCTCTTAATTATATATCGAAATCCCCTGCAATTTGAAGCTGGATGACTTAATTTGAAGACCGTACCCACATCCTCAAGAAATCACTACCGCATATGAATTAAAAGGACTCACACGGAAAAATCACTAATTTAGTACCACAAACCAATATACTTTGCCTTTAGCAAGCAGATGGCTAAGCCACACAATCATAGCTCTGGATTTAAGCTTGCATCCAGCTCGCTACACTCCTGTGTTCTTGATCAAGATTACTTCTTAAATAATAAATGAGCCGTTCTTCAGCATTAAAACAATAAATACGCCTTTATTAAATCACTAGTTTGTGTCAAGTATTAAACTGGAATCGCATAAAATAACAATAACATCTAAGAAGGCTCTGTGTTTCATCACTGTCTTTCTACTTTCATAATAGTCAAGCAACCCTAACAAAAAAAGACTTCAAAAGGCAAAAATTCTCAGATCTGGATTCATTGATAGGATTTCCACTAATTGGCCAATTATTGGTTCACATATAATAACAAACCAACTGTCCAAAACCAAAAGCTACAAATCCTACCCTTTGAGTTTTGTCTAGCATCCAGTTGGCCGTTGTACAGAGCACGAAATGGAGTCAGGGCTAGTTTTATATTGCACAGTTATCTTCTATATCAATGGAAGTACAACACTAATTAGAAAGAAACATATTAAAATTCCTTTAAGTTGGCATCTTAAAATACTGACTAAGGCAGAATTGTAAGATTTTCCAAGATTCTAGGCTTAGTTCCCAAATATCAGTTGTGCCCACCCCTATCAGTACTTTTATGCCAGAGCGAGCGGGAAGTTGACACATTTTGTGCGGGGGTCTGCTGTCTAAAACTAAATCAAAAAGTGCTGCAAGCAATGTTTTGTTTTGCTCTTTTAAATAGGCTTT
This sequence comes from Ranitomeya variabilis, assembly GCF_051348905.1. Taxonomy (NCBI): domain Eukaryota; kingdom Metazoa; phylum Chordata; class Amphibia; order Anura; family Dendrobatidae; genus Ranitomeya; species Ranitomeya variabilis. Next base: position 77,799,082 of record NC_135233.1, on the reverse strand, counting down.
GGTACCAGTGAAAAAAAATAAAAAATGATGCGCCGGTTGATGGTAATGATCCACCGAAAATTATGAGATCAGTATAGTTCTCAGTTTTTCTTTGCAGTTTACAACTACATCATAGGGAATAACAATGGATGGCTAGCTATACGGGAACACAACTCTAGAGAAATGTGCAGCGATAACCAATTAAGACACTATTCCTTTCAATGGACACTATGCAATTTGAGAAATTCTTTATTTGCTCCCCTCTTCCGAACACATGATCATGTGAAAATCCCAGGTTTTGAAAAAAAACCTGTAATTCTTAAAATGAGTTGTGTTTTTTTTAAATTAAAAAACAAAAACAATGGTTACTGGTATGGAGGTGCATGGGATAGTCACAATATTTCTTGTGCTCTCTTCTTCGAGACTGAGATTTAGTTAGCTCAGTGTTTCCCAAACTCCAGTCCTCACGGACCCCAAAAGTTAGTAATAAGCTGGAGTCACACTACAGCGAGATACAGCCGAGTCTCGCAGGTTAAAAACAAGCTCTGGCACCGGCTCCATGTATTGCTATGCGGCCGCACGCTCCGCTCTGGAGTGCCGATGCCAGAGCTTGGCTTTAACCTGCGAGACTCGGCCATATCTCAATGTGTGTGATCCCGGCCATATACTGTACATTCTCACATATGCCATATATAGCAGAGAAAATGAATAACTATTCTCTACCAAAATCTCACTCTGGACTTGTTTTGCAATCCTGTAAAGTGTCACAGAACCGTTTCCGGGTTCACACTTCGCGGCGTCCTCTGCGGGTTTATCCCGCAGCGGAATTGATAAATCTGCAGGGATAACCGCTGCGGTTATCCCTGCAGATTTATCGCGGTTTGTTCCGCGGTTTCCGCTGCGGGATTACTCCTGTACTATTGATGCTGCATATGCAGCAATATGCAGCATCAATAGTAATGATAAAAATAATAAAAATTGGTTATACTCACCCTCCGATGTCCGGATCTCCTCGGCGCTGCACTCGGAGGTCCGATTTCAAAGCTGCTGTGCCGAGAAGGACCTTCGTGACGTCACGGTCATGTGACCGCGGCGTCATCACGGTCATGTGACCGCGACGTCACCACAGGTCCTGCTCGCACAGCAACTCTGACCGGACGGCCGCGGGCAGCGCTGAGAGGTGAGTATAGCATCATTTTTTATTTTTATTCTTTTTTTTTTTTTACACTATTTATGGTTCCCAGGGCCTGGAGGAGAGTCTCCTCTCCTCCACCCCGGGTACCACCCGCACATTAACCGCTTACTTCCCGCAACGTGGGCACAGCCCCATGCGGGAAGTAAGTGGATCAATGCATTTCTATGGGTGCAGAATCGCAGCGATTCTGCACAAAGAAGTGACATGCTGCGGGTTTTAAACCGCTGCGTTTCTGCGCGGTTTTTCCCGCAGCATGTGCACAGCGGTTTGCGGTTTCCATAGCGTTTACATGTTAATGTAAACGCTATGGAAACTGCTGCGGACCCGCAGCATCAAAATCGCCGCGGATCCGCAGTAAAAACTGCAAAGTATGAACATGGCCTTAGAGTTTGTATGTTGTGGTTTAGCAGTGCTTTTATTTCTTTCAAAGACAAAAATCACACATACAAAAATTCATCATTAAATACTCAATCCAGAACCTAAAACACGCCAGATTAAAATGGTAAAGATGAAGAATTTAAGATGCCTTGTAAGAAAGAGTTTTCTACGCCTGTGTATGTTGTATAACCGTATAGAATAGGAAAGTCTCCAGCCTTATTCTACACACAGGCGACAAATGTTTAGCACTCGGGATGTGGTTTTTTTTAGCACGTGGCTCTTACTAATAACACTTTTGTAGCAACATTTATCTGATCTAGAGAATTGATTTTTCAGTACATTAAAGATGACATACAGTAGGAAAGATTCATACCGGCGTCACGGTCACACACACATGGTATAGAGGCTGCATTGGGAACAGCACTGTCACCAGAACGCAGCTGGGAAGAGAATGCCGATGTGGCACACACATGTTCTGATTTACTCGTTCAGCGGCAGAAGTAGCAGTAAGTAATCATGGAATGGAAGCAGTAAATACCTGAAGTACTCACAGCTGTAGAATAAGGGTTGTGAACTCCAGTGTTTTCAGCCCAGCAGCCACATCCATAAAGAGCAGCCTAAAAACACATCAACGACATCAGTTAGATCAATAGTGCAAAAATAAGGCACAAAGGCCACAGAAAACTATAGTACAGGTCCAAAATATAGCCAGATGCATGGGACTGAAAAACATGCAACAATCAAATGGCATTACTTCATCCAAGCTCCACTTTGTCAGGGTGCATTCACATAACCCCATACTCAAGTCAGAAAAAGTGGTTGCTCGACAGTAAAAAAAAAATAAAAAATGTTAGACATGGATTGATTAGAAATAATAATAAGGAGGTATGCTCACCTACCAAAGACCCCACAGATCCAATGCTGATCACTCAGCAGGTCTGTGCCGCCTCCGGAAGCAGTGTCTGTCCCATTTGGAAGTCACAGCACCACTGCAACAATCAGGTATAGAAACTCAATTCCAGCTCACCCAGTTACTCTATGCTCATCCACCTGGGGCCCAGACTCCGGCCTGGCCCTGGCCTCACATCAAGGAAAATAGAAAAAATTGGAATCCGACTCAACAGGACTGGATTTTCCTTTTCTTTTTCTTTTTCAAAAGAAAATATGGTGCATACAAAAGATAAATTGACATGGTCGACATGACCCAGTTGAAGAGTTACTGAGTAAGACTGCCTAATGCAGTCGAAACGCGTCGACTGGGTCATGTCGACCATGTCAATTTTTCTTTTGTATGCACCATATTTTCTTTTGAAAAATAAAAAGGAAAGGAAAATCCAGTGCTGTTGAGCCGGATTCCAATTTTTTTCTATTTTCCTTGAACAGTCAGGTATCTATAAGAGCCAGTCATCAGATATTTGTTTGATGTGTTATTCTTGCCATTGTGATTTCCGAATGGGGTAGACACTGCTTCTGGAGATACATGGGGTACTGGAAATTGAATATGACTTTGTTTATTAATCTTTAATCAATCCATGCCTTAAAAAAAAAGTACTGCCTAACAATATAAAGGAGAAAAAGAGATCAAGAATACAAATGATGAATGAATAAGTGCATAAAGAGTAAACAATTAAAAAAAAAGTGATATCTCAAAGTGATGTTGCAAAATTTATTAAAGGGTGACTTATAGCATAGCTACTTCCAATAGGTGGCACTAGAGAGCCAGTTTTCTTCCTCCCAGAGAATATTTTTCTCACAATAACGCGTTTCGAGAAGCTAAAATTTGTGTCTTTTTCAAAGGCAAAAATGACAGTCATTACTATATGGACTACAAACCCTTCTTACGTAAAAAGCAGAAAAGGTAGATCCTAACTTCCTAACACTGCACTGGCCGTTCTGGTACATCTCATAGAAAAAAAGGAACCACCGGAGACCACAGTAACAAAAGCAAAAGATGAGCCATAATTGAAGAGCACACCTCTCTACACCTCCTCATTACTCTGGACAGATACTTTAAAGAATTGGCATAAATAAATCAGATGGATTGTGGCACTACACCAACCTGATGGCATTTGATGCAATTTGGCAGCCCTTCTGAACCTTTTCATATTCTCACAACATCTCATATATTGATATATATTTTTTTCATTCACTTATGTAACTACATGAGTACAGTTATATGAAAAAGTTTGGGCACCCCTATTAATCTTAAGCTTAATGTTTTATAAAAATTTGTTTTTTTTGCAACAGCTATTTCAGTTTCATATATCTAATAACTGTTGGACACAGTAATGTTTCTCCTTGAAATGAGGTTTATTGTACGAACAGAAAATGAGCAATCTGCATTCAAACAAAATTTGACAGGTGCATAAGTATGGGCACCTCACCAGAAAAGTGACATTAATATTTAGTAGATCCTCCTTTTGCAAAAATAACAGCCTCTAGTCGCTTCCTGTAGCTTTTAATGAGTTCCTGGATCCTGGATGAAGGTATTTTTGACCATTCCTCTTTACAAAACAATTCCAGTTCAGTTAGGTTTGATGGTCGCTGAGCATGGACAGCCCTCTTCAAATGATCCCACAGATGTTCAATGATATTCAGGTCTGGGGACTGGGATGGCCATTCCAGAACAGTGTAATTGTTCCTCTGCATGAATGCCTGAGTAGATTTGGATCGGTGTTTTGGATCATTCTCTTGCTGAAAGATCCATCTCCTGCGTAACTTCAACTTTGTCACTGATTCATGAACATTACTGTCAAGAATCTGCTGATACTGAGAGGAATCCGTGCGTCCCTCAACTTTAACAAGATTCCCGGTGCCGGCATTGGCCACACAGCCCCAAAGCATGATGGAACCTCCACCAAATTTTACTGTGGTTAGCAAGTGATTTTCATGGAATGCTGTGTTTTTTTTGCCGCCATGCATAACGCCTTTTTGTATGACCAAACAACTCAATCTTGGTTTCATCAGTCCACAGGACCTTCTTCCAAAAAGAAATTGGCTTCTCCAAATGTGCTTTTGCATACCTCAGCCGACTCTGTTTGTGGCGTGCTTGCAGAAACGGCTTCTTTCGCATCACTCTCCCATACAGCTCCTCCTTGTGCAAAGTGCTGTTATGGACCTGGTGGTTAGGAGCACCCGGAATGACCTGATGAGTAAACTAGTAAACGGAACAAGCTCTGGGAAGTGGGAACTCTGCTGACCGCAACTCTACTCCTATCACACACACTAGAAATAGCCGTGGAGCGTACCTAACTCTCCCTAGACGCCTCTTCACAGCCTAAGAGCTAACTACCCCTAAAGATAGAAATAGAAGCCTAACCTTGCCTCAGAGAAATTCCCCAAAGGTAAAGGCAGCCCCCCACATATATTGACTGTGAGTTAAGAGGAAAGTCACAAACACAGGAATGAAACAGGTTTTAGCAAAGGAGGCCAGACTTCACTAAATAGTCAGAGGATAGAAAAGGAAACTATGCGGTCAGCACAAAAGACTACAAAAAACCACGCAGAGTAAGCAAAAAGACTCCCCACACCGACTCACGGTGTGGAGGTGCCACTCTGCACCCCAGAGCTTCCAGCTAGCAAGGGATTATCATGATAGCAAGCTGGACAAGAAATTAGCAGTACTAAGAAATATATTCAGGAAGCAGTAACAACAAATGAACTAGCAAAGATTTAGCTTCTGCTGGAGTAGACAGGTCCTCAGAGAAGTCCAAGAGAGATCTGAACCAATACTGAAACATTGACAGCTGGCATCAAGTAACGATCTAAGTGGAGTTAAATAGGGAAGCCAGCATAGCAATAAACGAGAGCAGCTGACAAAACCAACCTCAGTGACCAGCAGTTCCGCTCAAAGCCACCAGAGGGAGTCCAAGAGCAGAACTAACCAAAGTACCATTCATGACCACAGGAGGGAGCCCGAGAACGGAATTCACAACAGTAACCTCCCCCCCTTGAGGAGGGGTCACCGAACCCTCACCAGGGCCCCCAGGCCGATCAGGACGAGCCAAATGAAAAGCACGAACTAAATCGGCAGCGTGGACATCGGAGGCAACAACCCAGGAATTATCCACCTGACCATAGCCCTTCCACTTAACCAGGTACTGAAGCTTCCGTCTCGAAATACGAGAATCCAACATTTTTTCCACCACATACTCCAACTCCCCCTCAACCAACACCGGGGCAGGAGGATCAACGGAGGGAACCATAGGCGCCACGTACCTCCGCAACAACGACCTATGGAACACATTATGGATGGCAAAAGAAGCTGGAAGGACCAAACGAAATGAGACAGGGTTGAGAATTTCAGATATCTTATAAGGACCAATGAAACGAGGCTTAAACCTAGGAGAAGAAACCTTCATAGGAACATAACGAGAAGACAACCAAACCAAATCCCCAACACGAAGTCGGGGACCAACACAACGACGGCGGTTAGCGAAACGTTGAGCCTTCTCCTGGGACAACGTCAGATTGTCCACTACGTGAGTCCAAATTTGCTGCAACCTGTCCACCACAGAATCCACCCCAGGACAGTCAGAAGGCTCAACCTGCCCCGAAGAAAAACGAGGATGAAACCCAGAATTGCAAAAAAAGGGCGAAACCAAAGTAGCCGAACTAGCCCGATTATTAAGGGCGAACTCAGCCAATGGCAAGAAGGTCACCCAATCATCCTGATCAGCAGAAACAAAGCATCTCAGATAGGTTTCCAAAGTCTGGTTGGTTCTTTCGGTTTGGCCATTTGTTTGAGGATGGAAAGCCGAAGAAAAAGACAAATCAATGGCCATCTTAGCACAAAAGGACCGCCAAAACCTAGAGACAAACTGGGAACCTCTGTCCGACACAATGTTCTCCGGAATGCCATGCAAACGAACCACATGTTGAAAAAATAATGGCACCAAATCAGAGGAGGAAGGTAATTTAGGCAAGGGTACCAAATGGACCATCTTAGAAAAGCGATCACAAACCACCCAGATGACAGACATCCTTTGAGAGACGGGAAGATCTGAAATAAAATCCATGGAAACATGCGTCCAAGGCCTTTTCGGAACTGGCAAGGGCAAAAGCAACCCACTGGCACGAGAACAGCAGGGCTTAGCCCGAGCACAAGTCCCACAGGACTGCACAAAAGAATGCACATCCCGAGACAAGGAAGGCCACCAAAAGGACCTAGCCACCAAATCTCTGGTGCCAAAAATCCCAGGATGACCAGCCAACACTGAGCAATGAATCTCAGAAATAACTCTGCTAGTCCATCTATCAGGGGCAAACAGTTTCTCCGCTGGACAACAGTCAGGTCTATCAGCCTGAAACTCCAGCAGCACCCGCCGCAAATCAGGGGAGATGGCAGACAGAATTACCCCCTCTTTGAGAATACCAGCCGGCTCAGGGACTCCCGGAGAATCAGGCACAAAACTCCTAGAAAGGGCATCCGCCTTCACATTCTTAGAACCTGGAAGGTATGAGACCACAAAATCGAAACGGGAGAAAAACAGCGACCATCGAGCCTGTCTAGGATTCAACCGCTTGGCAGACTCGAGATAAGTCAGATTTTTGTGATCCGTCAAGACCACCACGCAGTGCTTGGCTCCCTCAAGCCAATGTCGCCACTCCTCGAATGCCCACTTCATAGCTAGCAGCTCCCGATTGCCAACATCATAATTACGCTCAGCAGGCGAAAACTTTCTAGAAAAGAAGGCACATGGCTTCATCACAGAGCCATCAGAACTTCTTTGAGACAAAACAGCCCCTGCTCCAATCTCAGAAGCATCAACCTCGACCTGAAAAGGGAGCGAAACATCTGGCTGACGCAACACAGGGGCCGAAGAAAAACAACGTTTCAGCTCCTGAAAAGCCTCAACGGCCGCAGAGGACCAATTCACCACATCAGCACCTTTCTTTGTCAAATCAGTCAAAGGTTTAACCACACTAGAAAAATTAGCGATGAAGCGACGGTAAAAATTAGCAAAGCCCAGGAATTTCTGGAGGCTCTTCACAGATGTAGGTTGAGTCCAATCATAAATGGCCTGAACTTTAACAGGGTCCATCTCGATAGTAGAAGGGGAAAAAATGAAGCCCAAAAAGGAAACCTTCTGAACTCCGAAGAGACATTTAGACCCATTCACAAACAAGGAATTAGCACGAAGGACCTGGAATACCATTCTGACCTGTTTCACATGAGACTCCTAATCATCCGAAAAGACCAAAATATCATCCAAATATACAATCATGAATCTATCCAGATACTTTCGGAAGATGTCATGCATAAAGGACTGAAACACAGATGGAGCATTTGAAAGCCCGAATGGCATTACCAGCTACTCAAAATGGCCCTCGGGCGTATTAAATGCTGTTTTCCATTCATCGCCCTGTTTAATACGCACAAGGTTATACGCCCCTCGAAGATCTATCTTGGTGAACCAACTAGCCCCCTTAATCCGAGCAAACAAATCAGACAGCAGAGGCAAAGGGTACTGAAATTTGACCGTGATCTTATTGAGAAGGCCGTAATCTATACAGGGTCTCCAGAGAACCATCCTTCTTGGCCACAAAAAAGAACCCTGCTCCCAACGGTGATGAAGACGGGCGAATATGCCCTTTCTCCAAGGACTCCTTTATATAACTCCGCATAGCGGCATGCTCTGGCACCGATAAATTGAAAAGTCGGCCCTTAGGAAACTTACTACCAGGAATCAAATTTATAGCACAATCACAATCCCTATGAGGGGGTAGGACACTGGATTTGGGCTCATCAAATACATCCTGGTAATCCGACAGAAACTCAGGGACTTCAGGAGTGGAAGCAGAAATTGACACCAACGGAACATCGCCATGTACCCCTTGACAACCCCACCTAGAGACAGACATTGATTTCCAATCCAATACTGGATTATGAACCTGTAGCCAAGGCAAACCCAACACGACCACATCATGCAAATTATGCAACACCAAAAAGCGAATATCTTCCTGATGTGCAGGAGCCATGCACATGGTCAACTGAGTCCAGTACTGAGGTTTATTCTTGGCCAACGGCGTGGCATCAATTCCCCTTAATGGAATAGGATACTGCAAAGGCTCCAAGAAAAAACCACAGCGCCTGGCAAACTCCAAGTCCATCAAATTCAGGGCAGCGCCTGAATCCACAAATGCCATAACCGAGTAGGATGACAAAGAGCAAATCAGAGTAACAGACAAAAGAAATTTAGGCTGTACAGTACCAATGGTGACAGACCTAATGAACCGCTTAGTGCGCCTAGGACAATCAGAGATAGCATGAGTGGGGTCACCACAGTAAAAACACAGCCTATTCTGACGTCTGTGTTCTTGCCATTCAGTTCTGGTCAAAGTTCTATCACATTGCATAAGCTCAGGCCTCTGCTCAGAGGACACCGCCAAATGGTGCACAATTTTGCGCTCACGCAAACGCCGATCAATTTGGATGGCCAAGGACATTGATTCATTCAGACCAGCAGGCGTGGGGAATCCCACCATAACATCCTTAAGGGCTTCGGAAAGACCCTTTCTAAAAATTGCTGCCAGGGCACACTCATTCCATTGAGTAAGCACAGACCATTTTCTAAACTTCTGACAATATATCTCTGCTTCATCCTGACCCTGACACAAAGCTAGCAAGATTTTCTCTGCCTGATCCACTGAATTCGGTTCGTCATAAAGCAATCCAAGCGCCAGAAAAAACGCATCTACATTAAGCAATGCAGGATCTCCTGGCGCAAGGGAGAATGCCCAGTCTTGAGGGTCGCCACGCAACAAAGAAATAATAATTTTTACTTGCTGAATGGGGTCACCTGAGGAGCGGGGTTTCAAAGCAAGAAACAGTTTACAATTATTTTTGAAATTCAGAAACTTAAATCTATCCCCAGAAAACAAATCAGGAATTGTAATTCTAGGCTCTAACATCGGATTCTGAACTACATAATCTTAAATGCTTTGTACTCTTGCAGTGAGATGATCCACACAAGAGGACAGACCTTGAATATCCTTATCTACACCTGAGTCCTGAACCACCCAGAGATTAAGGGGAAAAGAGAGACAAAACACACTGCAAAGAAAAAAAAATGGGTTCAGAGCTTCGATTATCCCTCTTTTGAGATGCATTAACACTTTGTAGGCCAGCTGTACTGTTATGGACCTGGTGGTTAGCAGCACCCGGAATGACCTGATGAGTAAACTAGTAAATGGAACAAGCTCTGGGAAGTGGGAACTCTGCTGACCGCAACTCTACTCCTATCACACACACTAGAAATAGCCGTGGAGCGTACCTAACTCTCCCTAGACGCCTCTTCACAGCCTAAGAGCTAACTACCCCTAAAGATAGAAATAGAAGCCTAACCTTGCCTCAGAGAAATTCCCCAAAGGTAAAGGCAGCCCCCCACATATATTGACTGTGAGTTAAGAGGAAAGTCACAAACACAGGAATGAAACAGGTTTTAGCAAAGGAGGCCAGACTTCACTAAATAGTCAGAGGATAGAAAAGGAAACTATGCGGTCAGCACAAAAGACTACAAAAAACCACGCAGAGTAAGCAAAAAGACTCCCTACACCGACTCACAGTGTGGAGGTGCCACTCTGCACCCCAGAGCTTCCAGCTAGCAAGGGAATATCATGATAGCAAGCTGGACAAGAAATTAGCAGTACTAAGAAATATATTCAGGAAGCAGTAACAACAAATGAACTAGCAAAGACTTAGCTTCTGCTGGAGTAGACAGGTCCTCAGAGAAGTCCAAGAGAGATCTGAACCAATACTGAAACATTGACAGCTGGCATCAAGTAACGATCTGAGTAGAGTTAAATAGGGAAGCCAGCATAGCAATAAACGAGAGCAGCTGACAAAACCAACCTCAGTGACCAGCAGTTCCGCTCAAAGCCACCAGAGGGAGTCCAAGAGCAGAACTAACCAAAGTACCATTCATGACCACAGGAGGGAGTCCGAGAACGGAATTCACAACAAAGTGCGTTGTATAGTTGACCGATGCACAGTGACACCATCTGCAGCAAGTTGATGCTGCAGCTCTCTGGAGGTGGTCTGAGGATTGTCCTGGACTGATCTCACCATTCTTCTTCTATGCTTTTCTGATGTTTTTCTTGGCCTGCCACTTCTGGCCTTAACAAGAACTGTACCTGTGTTCTTCCATTTCCTTACTATGTTCCTCACAGTGGAAATTGACAGGTTAAATCTCTGAGACAGCTTTTTGTATCCTTCCCCTGAACAACTATGTTGAATAATCTTTGTTTTCAGATCATTTGACAGTTGTTTTGAGGAGCCCATGATGCCACTCTTCAGAGGAGATTCAAACAGGAGAACAACTTGCAAGTGGCCACTTTAAGTAGCTTTTCTCATGATTGCATACACCTGGCTATGAAGTTCAAAGCTCAATGAGGTTACAAAACCTAAAAAAGTGCTTTAGTAAGTCAGAAAAAAGTAGGTAGGAGTATTTAAAACAAGAAAATGATAAGGGTGCCCATACTTATGCACCTGTCAAATTTTGTTTGAATGCAGATTGCACATTTTCTGTTAGCACAATAAACCTCATTTCAAGGCAGAAACATTACTGTGTCCAACAGTTATTAGATATATGAAACTGAAATAGCTGTTGCAAAAAACAATTTTTATAAAACATTAAGCTTAAGATTAATAAGGGTGCCAAAACTTTTTCATATAAATGTAAACTCATTTTTTTCACCGCAGTCTAGCTTATGGGGAGAAGTCTTCCAGCAGGTTGTGCTGGGCTTGTGGTATGCAAGGTTAAGTTGATTTCATGGCCTGATGGGGCTAGTGTACTTGTACTCGTGTCACGGTGGCTAATCACCGAAACCTGGCTCACCCCTTCTGACACGGCCTCCCCTGCTGCACTCTCTTACGGTGGCTTCCACCTTTCTCACACACCCCGCCCCAGCAGCAAGCATGGTGGAGGAGTTGGTTTTCTCCTGTCAGATAACTGCTCCTTCACCCCAATCCCACTGCCACCCTCTGTTACCCTCCCTTCCTTTGAGGTGCACTCTGTGCGCATCTACTCCCCCTCCAACCTCCAACTGGCTGTCATTTACCGCCCCCCAGGGCCAGCCACCACCTTCTTTGACCACTTCACCACCTGGCTACTTCATTTCCTTTCTGCGGACATCCCCACTATCATCATGGGCGATTTCAACATACCCATTGACACTTCCCTCTCAGCTGCCACTAAACTTCTATCTCTCTCTTCCTCCTTCGGCCTCACTCAATGGTCTTCTGCAGCCACTCACAAAGATGGTCACACACTGGACCTCATCTTCACCCGCCTCTGCTCCCTATCTAACCTCTCTAACTCGCCTCTTCCTCTCTCTGACCACAACCTTCTCACATTCTCATCTCTCTCCACTCCATGTCTAGAGTCCCCACCCCACAAACTTTCACACCCTCGCAGAAATCTTAAACATCTTGACCTACATTCATTCTCTGAATCCCTCCTCCCTCTCACAGACATAATTTCCATACACAATGCGGATGACGCTGCCGCTCTATATAACACCACAATAGCTGTAGCTTTGGAATCTGCTGCCCCACTTACACATACCAAAGCTCGCAAAATCAACAGACAGCCCTGGCACACCAGCCTGACCAAAGAACTGAGGCGAGCTTCCAGGGCTGCTGAGCGCAGATGGAAAAGATCCCACTCCAACGACCACTTAATCGCATTCAAACAGTCCCTCACTACTTTCAAGACCGCACTCGCCACAGCTAAACAAACCTACTTCTCATCTCTCATATCCTCCCTGTCTCACAACCCTAAACAGTTATTCAACACCTTCAATTCTCTCCTCCGTCCCCCAGCACCTCCTCCCTCCTCACTTATCTCTGCTGAAGACTTTGCCTCATTCTTCAAGCAGAAGATTGATAACATCAGAGACAGTTTTGGTCAACAAGCCCCAGAGCCCTTCCTCCCAACTTCCCTACCCTCCACCTCCAAAACCAACTACTCCACCATTACAGAAGATCAACTCGCCACTCTACTCTCAAGATCGCATCTCACCACCTGTGCACTTGACCCGCTCCCAACCCACCTCATCCCAAACCTCACCACAATCTTCATCCCAACCCTAACCCATCTCTTCAACCTATCACTAACAAATGGTGTTTTCCCCTCAAGCTTTAAACATGCCTCCATCACACCTATCCTCAAAAAGCCCTCTCTTGACCCATTCTCTGTATCTAGCTATCGCCCTATATCACTTCTCCCCTATGCCTCAAAACTACTGGAACAACACGTCTACCTTGAACTGTCCTCCCATCTCTCTTCTTGCTCCCTCTTTGACCGCTTACAATCTGGCTTCCGGCCACACCATTCCACTGAAACTGCCCTAACTAAGGTCACCACTGACCTTTTAACCGCCAAGAGCAAGCGACACTACTCTGTTCTCCTCCTCCTCGACCTGTCGGCTGCCTTTGACACAGTGGACCATTCCCTTTTATTACAGACCCTCTCATCCCTTGGCATCACAGACTTGGCCCTATCCTGGATCTCATCATACCTAACAGACCGGACATTCAGCGTCTCCCACTCACACACCACCTCCTCACCTCGCCCCCTCTCTGTCGGAGTCCCACAAGGTTCAGTCCTTGGGCCCCTGCTCTTCTCCATTTACACCTTTGGCCTGGGACAGCTCATAGAATCTCATGGCTTTCAGTATCACCTCTATGCTGATGACACACAGATCTACATCTCTGGACCAGATATCACCTCCCTACTAACCAGAATCCCTCAATGTCTGTCCACTATTTCATCCTTCTTCTCCGCTAAATTTCTGAAACTTAACATGGACAAAACAGAATTCATCATCTTTCCCCCATCTCACGTGACCCCCCCAACGAACCTATCCATTACAGTAAATGGCTGCCCACTCTCCCCAGTCCCACAAGCTCGCTGCCTCGGGGTTATCCTTGACGCTGATCTCTCCTTCAAACCACATATCCAAGCCCTTTCCACTTCCTGCCGACTTCAACTCAAAAATATTGCACGAATCCGTTCATTCCTCAACCAAGAATCTGCAAAAACCCTAGTCCATGCCCTCATCATCTCTCGTCTTGACTACTGCAACCTCCTGCTCTGTGGCCTCCCCTCAAACACTCTCGCACCCCTCCAATCTATTCTAAACTCTGCTGCCCGACTAATCCACCTGTCCCCCCGCTATTCTCCGGCCTCTCCCCTCTGTCAATCCCTTCACTGGCTCCCCATTGCCCAGAGACTCCAGTACAAAACCCTAACCATGACGTACAAAGCCATCCACAACCTGTCTCCTCCTTACATCTGTGACCTCATCTCCCGGTACTTTCCTACACGCAACCTCCGATCCTCACAAGATCTCCTTCTCTACTCCCCTCTTCCCACAATCGTATACAAGATTTCTCTCGCGTATCACCCCTACTCTGGAACCCTCTACCACAACACATCAGACTCTCGCCCACCATCGAAACCTTCAAAAAGAATCTGAAGACCCACCTCTTCCGACAAGCCTACAACCTGCAGTAACCACCGATCAACCAACCGCTGCACGATCAGCTCTATCCTCACCTACTGTATTCTCACCCATCCCTTGTAGATTGTGAGCCCTCGCGGGCAGGGTCCTCACTCCTCCTGTACCAGTTATGACTTGTATTGTTCAAGATTATTGTACTTGTTTTTATTATGTATACCCCTCCTCACTTGTAAAGCGCCATGGAATAAATGGCGCTATAACAATAAATAATAATAATAATAATAATAAATGGCCCTTTCACAGTTATTTATAGCCAGTATGAGCATTTTGTGGGACCAGCTTTTACAGAGCTTGTGGGAAGCTTGTTTTTGTGTCTAGGCACAGGGCCTTTGGAGGAAATTGTGTGACATTTCTAACGTGGATTTTCAAGGCCTCATTGGATTTGTGGGGCTTAATTGGTAATGTGTGTGGTTTGTTTTGTGTGTGGTCTTGCCGAGGATCCTCTTTAAAAGGCTATGGCCCCCTTTGACATGATAAAAAATATTTTTACATGTTAGTGGTTTCCCTGACCTAAAAAGGTTTCCCAAAGTTTCACTTTTCTATCTACTGGCTAACACGGTACAAAGATATTTTTCCTGTTTCACTCTGAAACCTTAAAGGGAACCTGTCACCACGTTTTTGGAAGATGGGATAAAAATAGCGTTAAATAGGGGCAGAGGTGGGCGTTACATTAGTGTGTTTGTTATGCGTTTATTACCCACCTAAGTTGCCGAAATACCTTTGCAAAGTCTCCGTTTTCGCCTGTCAATCAGGCTGGTCTGGTCAAAAGGGCGTGTTGTCTTCCCCCAGATTTTGCGTAGTTTTCCGTTGGTGGCGTAGTGGTGTGCGCATGCCCAAGGTCCCGAATCCTCTGCCAGGGGATTTAAAAGAGCGCGCTGTTCGTTATTTCATTGGTGATCGGTGGGCGCGGCCATCTTCCTTTGGCCGCGCGTGCGCAGAAGCGGCGCTCTGCTGGCCGCGGCTTCAGGAAAATGGCCGCCGCGATATCCATCTGCGCACGCGCGGCATCCCGCGGCCATTTTCCTGAAGCCACGGCCAGCAGAGCGCCGCTTCTGCGCACGCGCGGCCAAAGGAAGATGGCCGCGCCCACCGATCACCAATGAAATAACGAACAGCGCGCTCTTTTAAATCCCCTGGCAGAGGATTCGGGACCTTGGGCATGCGCACACCACTACGCCACCAACGGAAAACTACGCAAAATCTGGGGGAAGACAACACGCCCTTTTGACCAGACCAGCCTGATTGACAGGCGAAAACGGAGACTTTGCAAAGGTATTTCGGCAACTTAGGTGGGTAATAAACGCATAACAAACACACTAATGTAACGCCCACCTCTGCCCCTATTTAACGCTATTTTTATCCCATCTTCCAAAAACGTGGTGACAGGTTCCCTTTAATTCATTCAATTTCAGACCTATGCATTGAACAATCTGCACCTACTTTAATGTTTTTCTCTTTTAGGTATGTCCATACTAGGGCTACATGCTGAATGTAAGATCAATTTGTCCAGGGTGCTGTCCTCACTAGAGCTCATGTATCAGTACTTGTTTAGTCCTATACTAGCAGTCGGTTTTCCCTGTCATCCTTGATAAAAGATGTTTTCCTCACTTTACAAACTCTAGGCTCTTGTGTATAACCCACTGCTTTCTGTTATCGCTACCACTTAGAAACACAAAGTTTAGAGAGGGGATCTGCTGCTGATCATACAGGAGGTATCCATATACATTAGATAATAATCGGTCAAAATAGCCAATTCTGACCATAGTGGAAGATCTTTGGCGAAATGTATGATCATTTATTTTGATCAATGACCAATCAACGATCATATGTTAGGGTTCAAAAAACTGGTTGGGCATGTTACATTTTTTGACAGATGAGGAGTACTGGCTGTTTCATTGGTCAAAAAATACCATATTAGATAAAATGTATTTTTGGCCATTTACAAACTGTCATTTGTCTAATTGACGAATGATCATCTGATGTGTACAGGGGGCTTCGTACTGGCAAAAATTATGCAATCAACCAAAGAGCAGCTTACATGTGTACTCAGGGCAATGACAGACTGAAAATTCAAAGGCAGCTGACCCTTGCCATTTCAATGTAAGATAAGGATGATGTCACGAGGTTACCCCAACAGAAAGGAGCCAGAAGACTGCAGTGTCTGATTGCTCCTTCTCTTGCGATGATAAGAAGCACTTCACCTTCTTTTTAAATGGTGTTCATTTCTTTTGGCAGTACGGGGTTAATTGGCCAAGCTGGGAGTTCTGTGAGTCTTAGCTCTCAGTTGAGCATGGTTAGCCACTCCAATCCCCTATATAATCTGGGTCCTGACAAACACATTGTCAGAGCTAGCTTATGCTGCATGGCTAGGAGGGGAGTTGATTGGTGGTTATATGAGGAGTTTGGTGGATTTATCTGTGACTGATGCTTGGGTTTGTAAATGTGATAATTCCCTTTCCTTCTCCTGCTTTAGTTTTTCTCCATCCTCCACTCCCCGATGCATTCCTCTGTTATAGGTGAGTGAATATTTGTATGTCTGGTATCTTCAGTTGCTCTTGTTAGTGTTGCCTGGTTGGTGTACTGCGGTACATGGCTGCTCCCCTCTTCCCTGGGTGGGGGTAGGGTACAGATGGAGGGCGGATACATTAGATAAGGCAACGAACGTGGCCCCGGCAGCTTCACCTTCAGAAGTAACCTGGGGAATAGGGCGAGTTAGGGTGCCCTCTAGCGTTAGGGACAGGGAAGGAACACCTGGTCTCGAGTCATACGACAACCGAGTTGTGACAGATGAACCCCTTAGCGCATATAGATGCAACAGTGTGTCTAAGGTGAGGTCCGAATATTTGAAGAAGGCTCAAAACCTGAGCTCTCTCCACATGCAGTAAACACCACCTGCGTTATTTAGCCGGTATCTGTTTGTAACAGGAGGACTGGCAGCTCTAACAGGAGCGGCTGGATCCAAGCTCCAATTGCTGTTAACAATTTAGACGCCACCTGATCACAGTGTATGGATGGGTTGCCATGTGATGAAATCTGAAGCTAAGTGACGCTACATCACTGACGTATTGCAGTATATAGCACAAACTATCAAAGGATTGTAGGATCAAAACATATGAAAGGGAAAAATGTAAATGCCAGTACTGCAAATTTTGTTTTTTGGTCACTACAACTCCCTTAAAAAAAAGTACAATAACAAGCTATCGAAACACTGTATGTACCCCAAAATGATATCAATGAAAATATCAGTTCACCACAAAAATGACAGGTCCCCTCACTGTGCTCCATGGATAGAAAAATAAAAATGTTAAGGTTATCAGAAAAAACAACACAAACTATTTTTTTTTTTTAAATAAACTTCTGGCTTTTTTTTCACCACTGCACAACTGGTATTGTGGCAATTGTACTTGACCTAAAGAATCATGTTGCCAGGTCATTTCACATATCATAAAGGCATAAAACGGCCATGAAAACAAGACCCAAAAACATTGGCTAAGTTGCATTTTTATTTTCACCATCTCATCCCACTTGGATTTTTTTTCCCCGTTTTCAGTACACTGTATGGTAAAATGAATGGTGACATTCAAAACTACATCACTCTCCACAATAAATACAAAAACGTACGTATATGGCTTTGTTTATGGGAGAAGAAGACGAGGAATAAATGAAAGAGCAAAAATTAATAACTGTCTGATCCTTAAGGGGGTTAGGGAGGACCTTTCACCAAATTTTTCATGTTGAACTGGATATAAACTGTAGTAATGGCTGCAGGGTGGAAAAAATGTATTTGGCACCTAATGAAAAACCTGCTCTAAGCTATGGTGGGAGTTTAGTGTTCTCTCCTTTGTTTCTTGAAAGTGACTGTCAGAACAGATTGCCTGTTCAAACAAAGTACAGGCGATTGGTTCTTCATTGCACCTTACCACCTGCTTGGTTTCCATCCATCTCCATCCTTCTGTGGCTCTATGAAATCAGAGGTGTCAATCAAAAAAGAGGGTGATGGAGACTGAGGGAAAACAAGCAGGTGGGAAGGTGTGTTTAAAGGATTGTCCCAGCTGTGAAACACTGAGTAGCAAGACTTAGTCCCTTTGAACCGTCTGATAAAAAAAAAAGTTTAAAAGCACCACTCCAGCTTTTTTTCTTTCAGCGCTGGTGTGGCGCTTCAAATGCAAGTCCCCTGCCCCCGGGTCATATACTCACCCTCCAGCATCTTCACCACTATTCGTCATCGCTCTGGTTACATGGCACTACCTTGTGAGCACAGCTTCTAAATGCAAGTCTATAACAGCCTTGTTCTGGCTCTCATACACTTGTCTTGAAAAGTGATATCAGCGCCGCTCCATGAAACATTGGAGCTGCTGGCAGGTCACTTTTCACTGGAGACCGATGGGAGCAATGCTGGAGAATGATGAATGCGGTGACAGATGAGTATTATGAAACAAGGAAAGTAAAGAAGAACACACCCCACCATAACTAAGGTAAGCATTCTCATTAGGTGTCAAGTACACTGAGGAGCAAAAGGGTAACAATGTTTTGGAATTTTGTCTTTCAGGCTCCATATCTCACCATCCACTACTGCTTCAAATGTGAGACTGTGTAGACAATCATCTTGGCCCACACATAAATTTGACTTTTAACTATTTAGCATATAATTAGTTATGCAGATTCTTGTCATGTTACTGCAATGTTACTGTTTAACTCCTAAAAATTAAGATGAAAATGTTTATTATTTTGGTAGTTTTTTGTAAATCCACCGTAGGTTTTCAACGCTGCCTGAATCCTTCTGAACATGATCTTGATCAGAATCAATCATGCCTTGACCGAAATCTGATTCCAGGTCTCTTCTACACGTTCCCAAAGTTGGTGCATACTGGTAGACTCACTTGGATATGTATACAGCATTTTCTTCAACTCTACCCACAAGTGTTTGATTGGATTGAGGTCTGGAGACTGTGGGGGCCAATCCAGCTCCCCTACTTCATTGTCACTGAATAATTTCTTCACTAATCTCAAAGTATGCTTTGGGTTGTTGTCCTGCTGGAACATGATGTCGTCCTTTTCATAACCATAGTACTCGAGTCTACAAAGTAACTCGTCTTGTAGAATACTCAGATATAGTTCAGCAATGAGACCAACATCAATCCTGGTCCAGTAACCAATGCCTTTGCTGGGAAACAAACCCATATTATCAGGCATCCTCCACCATACTTGACAGTTATTTCAATTTTTTAATCTATTAGCCCCTTTTTCTCTTGTTTCTTTCAGACAAATTTGCACCCATCAGGACCTAGTCTATTGACTTTCTCATAGGTGCAAATTACCTGATTCCAATCTTCTACTGGTCATTTTTCTTACTTGTTTGCAAACTTATGATGATATTGAAGTCAAGGCTTCTTCACCTTTTGTAGCGCCACCATTCCAGACTTATGTAAAGTGTGTCGCATAGTGCTTGCACAGACGTCTGTGATTTCATTATTACAAAGTATACGAGCCACCTCCACTGCCGTGTTTATTCCACCAGAACTGATAGATCTTGGGATGAGCCGACTTGTTGACTCCGATACTTTGCCTGGATGTCCACCTTTTGACTTCTGAAAGGATGGACAGACTTCAATTTGTATTCTTCCAACTGTCATGGTACTCACATGATGCAGTTTAGCAATTTTAGTGGCGGCCGAGAGACCGCTGTCGATGAGCTGGATGATGCCGTTTCTTTTTTTCTTGAGAAATCTTCTTCATTGCTGCTCCTTGATTCGAACCAGTGACCTTTCGCTTGGGAATCAACCTAATAACACACTGAGGTAATGTGAGAACAGGTTGTATTTTGTAGTATACAAGAAGAAAAAAACATTTTCCACCACCAGGAGCAAAACGTTAACAGTGCAGTGACATGACAAGAATCAACATGACTACTCATATGCTAAATATAAGCAAGTGAAATTTATACATGAGATATCCAAGAGGATTGTCCATAAAATGATGGTAGTCTCACATTCGAAGCTGGATGGTAAGATATGGAGCCTGAAAGTCAAAAGTTCAAAACATTGTTACCCCTTTGCTTGTCAGTGTAGTTTACATTTGCCTCTCCATTGCAGAGATATTAGTTATTAAAAAACATAAAAATGTTTCATTCCGCTCTGCATCCTGTGTCCAATTCAACATTAAAAATTTTGTGAAAGGTTTTCTTTAGAGAGTCATGACCCTCAGCAGGGAAAAAAAGTGATCCAGGAACAAGTTACCATAACTTTCTCTTTAACACTACATTGGACATACATATGGTTGGATAAAAGAACCAAAAGGAACATTTTCTTCATAAAGACATAGTCACCTGGCCGACTCTTCCAGGATGTTTCATGGCTAATCCACCACTGGAGACAGCAGCAGCTACGTTTCCATCTTGGTCAACAACTATTGCTCCAACAGTGTCCATAGTTCCTGAGTCATTCTCCTTTGGGGCAGGAACAACAATTACTTAAAGAAATATTATCAGGTTAGCAAGGCAGACTTTAATAAAATCCGATAGTACTATAAATAATAAAAGGGAAATGTAAGCACTTCATGTCAGTTGAGAAGGTCACAGAACATACGTTGCAGCCCTCCCACTGTTTGTACTGGCATAAAATAAATAAAACACAGTTTATTAGACACACACGCTGTATTATTGTAACCTCGAGAACGCCTGTGTTGTCACAGTTACTTTATACCAACTCTTTCCCTTCTATCATCATATAATAAGGTCATGCTCAGTGCTACACCATCAATGCAATGCAAATCAACAATGACATTCTTAGAAGGATGACGACATCTTACCTTGAAAAGGAACGACAGTGCTACGCTCTTAATTGTGTTATTCAGTAATAATACAGTTTGTAAGGCAGCGGAAAGACAAATGCCCATCAAGTTCAGCTTCGTTATCTGTAATGTTGACCCCGAGGAATACAAATACTCCCAATTAAAAGGAACCTGTTAGCACATTTTTTACATACCGAAATAGTGGTATGGCTGTATGGACGCTTGTCCTCTAATTAAAATGATATTTTTTCTCGTACAGATTTGATATGCCAAGCATGCTCTTCTGGCTCCTAGGGGGCTCTCCAAGTGGGTTGTGGCACCCGCAAACCATAACAGTAAAATCTGCTCTATACTATGGCCCTCCTTCCCTTCTGAGCTTTGCACAGTGCATGAAAAGTATTTCTAGGGGAAATATTTGCAACAAACTGAGTTCCATTTTTTCCTATTAGCCCTTAGAAAAATTGAACACTTGGGGCTAAAACAACACTTTATTGGTGAAAATGTAATTATTTCTTCACCGCCCAGTAGTATAAAATTCTGTGAGGCACATGTGGTGTCATCGTGATCACAAATATGGGGCACTGGCATGCTCAGGAGAAATTGCCCAACAAATTTCAGGGTCCATTTTCTCTTGTTACCTTGGGAAAATGGAAAAAAAAATTGAGTCTAAAGTTACATTTTTGTGAAAAAAGTTAAATGTTCATCATTTTCCTTCCACATTGCAAAAATTGCTGTGAAACACCTGAAGGGTTAATAAACTTATTGAATGTAGTTTATAACACCATGAGGGGTGCAGTTTTTAGAATGGTGTCACTTTTTAGTATTTTCTGTCATATAGGCCCCTCAAAGTCACTTCAAATGTAATGTGGTCCCCTCAAAAAAGTGGCTTTGTAAATTTTGTTGAAAAAAATAGAATTCACTGGTCAACTTTTAACCATTATAACTACCTAACAAAAAAAATGCTGATGTAAAGTAGACATGTGGGAAATGTGACTTATTAACTATTTTGGGTGACAAACCTCTTTGGTTTAAGGGCATAAAAATGAAAAAGTTTGAAAATTGCCAAATTTTTGCCAAATTTCTGATTTATCACAAATAAACGCAAGTCTTATCGAACAAATTTTACCACCAACATAAAGTAAAATATGTCACGAGAAAACAGGCTTGGGGAAGTTCCAAGATTTCTATTTTTTAATCATAGGCTTTACGACATACAGGTGCTTATCACAAAATTAGAATATCATCAAAAAGTAAATCTCATATTATACAGAATCATTACAAACAGAGTGATCTAGTTCATATGTTTATGTCTGTTAATGCTGATGATCATGGCTTACAGCCAATGAAAACCCAAAAGTCATTATCGCAGTAAATTAGAATACTTTACACCAGCTTGAAAAATGATTTTAAAATCCGAAATGTTGTCCTACTGAAATGTATGCTCAGTAGTGATGAGCGAATATACTCGTTGCTCGGGTTTTCCCGAGCACGCTCGGGTGGTCTCCGAGTATTTATGACTGCTCGGAGATTTAGTTTTCCTTGCTGCAGCTGGATTATTTACAGCTGCTACCCAACGTGAGTACATGTGGGGGTTGCCTGGTTGCTAGGGAATCCCCACATGTAATCAAGCTGTCTAGTAGCCTCAAATCATCCCGCTGCGGCAAGGAAAACTAAATCTTTGAGCAGTCATAAATACTCGGAGACCACCCGAGCGTGCTCGGGAAAACCCAAGCAACGAGTATACTCGCTCATCACTAATGTTCAGAAATTGCTCCCAATACTTGTTCGGGGCTCCTTTAGCATCAATTACTGCATCAATGTGGCGTGGAATGGAGGCGATCAGCCAGTGGCACTGTTGAGATGTCATGCAAGCCCAGGTTGCTTTGATAACATCCTTTAGCTCGTCTGCATTGTTGGGTCTGGTGTCGCTCATCTTCCTCTTGACAATGCCCCATAGATTCTCTATTGGGTTAAGGTCAGGCGAGTTTGCTGGCCAATCAAGCACAGTGACACTGTTGCCAGGTATTGGTACTTTTGGCAGTGTGGACAGGTGCCAGTCCTACTGGAGAATTAAATTTCCATCTCCAAAAAGCTTATCGACAGAGGGAAGCATGCAGTGCTCTAAAATTTACTGATAGACAGCTGCACTGACTTTGGAAGTGAAAAACCACAGTGGACCTACACCAGCAGATGACATGGCTCCCCAAACCATGAAAGATTGTGGAAACTTCACACTAGACCTCAAGCAGCTTGAATTGTGTGTGCCTCACCAATCTTCCTCCATACTCTGGGACTTTGATTTCCAAATGAAATGCCACATTTACTTTCATCTGAAGACAACACCTTGGACCACTGAGCAACAGTCCAGTTCATTTTCTCCTTGGCCCAGGTAAGACACTTCTGACGTTGTCTATTAGTCATGAGTGGCTTGACCCAAGAAATGCGATACTTGTAGCTCATGTCTTGGATACGTCTGTGTGTGGTGGCTCTTGAAGCAATGACTGCAGCAGCAGTCCACTCCTTGTGAATCTCCCCCAAATTTTTGAATGGTCTTTTCTTAACAATTCTTTCAAGGCTGCAGTTATCCCAGTTGCTTGTGCACCTTTTTCTACCACACTTTTGCTTCCTCTCAACATTCCATTAATATGCTTGGATACAGCACTGTGTGAACAGCCAGCTTCTTTACCAATTACGTTTTGTGGATTACCCTACTATTGGAGTGTGCTAATGACTGCCTTCTGGACATCTGTCAATTCAGCATTCTTCCCCATGACCCATGATTGTGGAGCCTACTGAAACAGACTAAGGGACCGTTTTAAACCCCAATTTTTTAAACGCTCAGGAAGCCTTTGCATGTGTTTTTTGTTAATTATTCTAATTTACTGAGGTAATGACTTTTAGGTTTTCATTGGCTGTATGCCATAATAATCAACTTAACAGAAATAAACACTTGAAATAGATCACTCTGTTTGTAATGTCTATATACACTCACTGGCCACTTTATTAGGTACACCATGCTAGTAACGGGTTGGACCCCTTTTGCCTTCAGAACTGCCTCAATTCTTCGTGGCATAGATTCAACAAGGTGCTGGAAGCATTCCTCAGAGATTTTGGTCCATATTGACATGATGGCATCACACAGTTGCCGCAGATTTGTCGGCTGCACATCCCTGATGCGAATCTCCCGTTCCACCACATCCCAAAGATTTCATG